>NW_024543066.1:43812500-45012500 GCF_018167655.1 Microtus oregoni
TGTGGGTGGTAGGGAACTCCTAAACCACTTGTTGGTCTCCTCTGTACACCCTTTGGCTGGTCTCCTCCTTTCATGGAGGAGAAAGGCCAGATTTTGACCTTGAGCCAGCCCTGGATTCTGATAGAATTCTCTTAGCTTGACTTCTTCACTGCTGGGATGGAAGAATCAGGTGATGTGCAAAGAGATTTTTCCTACTTGCAAAACACCACAGCATTTATTAGGTTAGCGTTACCCTTGATAATCCCATAGAATGGTAAAATAACCACAGAGGTTTCAACCACTCTGAGTGTTCTTCAGAAAGAGGCAGTAAAGTAGCTTTTGAGTATGTAGAGTTTTCCTGGGGAGTGGGGTCTGCAGGAGTCCCAGGGCCTGGAGATCCAGTGCTGTCTCTCTCTGCATTGCCTGAACACTGGGGAAAGTGGGGAAATTTCATCTCTCCTAACCTCTTGCCTGGGTCTTCTGTGAACAACTACATACGTCTGTAGTTACGTGAGATACAATACCACATGGTTCCCCTGCCCTCCAGGATCTTATAGCACAGGTTGGCCTAGAACTTACCTTGTACCTGAGGCTGACTTTGAACTTAGAATTCTCTAGTTCTACTTTCCAAGTGCTGGGGTTGCTGGTGTTCACCACCATACCCAGTTGTATGTGTTGCTGGGTATGGAACCCAGAGCCAGTTGTGCTGGACAAGGACTCTAGCAATAGAGCCATGCACCAGCCCCAGCCCCAGTACCTGGTCTTTGTATAGCATTTAGAATACACTGGGGCTAAAAATTGTCTTTGTGTTTGCTTGTGAGACATAACTGCAAGAAATATTTTCATGTGCATCTTTTGGGATCTTTTCTCTGTGACTCATGTATGTTCAAGAATAATGTATTGCTGCTAATAGGGTTATTTTATGTGTGTAATTTGGAAGCCTGCCTTTCTTAGCCTGACATCATCTTTATGGATATTCCTCCTTGTCTAGACCAGTGGTCAACACTTTCCTAACGCTATGAACCTTTACTATAGTTTCTCATGTTGTGGAGACCCCCAGCCATAAAATTGTTTTTGTTGCTACTTCATAACTGTGATTTTGCTACTGTTATGAATTGTAATGTAAATATCTGTGTTTTCTGATGGCCTTATGCAACCCCAGTGAAAGGGTCTCAGCCCACAGGTTGAGAACCACTGTTGTGGATGAATTTGTTCTTTCACTGGGGATATACTGAATGCCTCCCCCATGTCTAGCCTGGTTCTGAGTGTGCAGGTAGTGAGCTCCCCCCACTCGGTCACCTTGCTCCAGCTGAGGCAGCTGACGGTTGTCCGTGAGTACGAGGGGAAGGCAGTGCATGCTGGGGAAGAAAAGGTGAAGGTAGTCGCTGCGTTTCGCTGCGTGCCTTGAGTGCCCCGGGCGAGGAGGTGTCTAGGACTGGCCATAGCATTAAGGAGCAGCACGTCTTGTTAGGGGGACCACTGTGGCTGTACTTAGAGCTAGAAGACATACAACATCAGAGCCATATGAGTGCTGAATTGGAACTAGGGAGATGACTTGACAGGTAAAATGCCTGCTTCTTATCGCAGACACCTGAGTTAAATGGAAACGCTGGAGGATTGCAATCTCAGTGCAGGGGAGCTGGAGTCCCGTGTATCCTTCTGGGGAGGGGCTGTCACCGACCAGCCTGGCCTACCCTGAACCCCAGGGCAGTGACATCTGAAGTTGTCCTTTGGTCTCCACATGCATGGGCACACGTGCGCAGGCACACCCACATGAGCTCCTGCAAATAGGAGCACACAGACAGACAGACAAATACAAAGTGCTGTCTCTGTGCTACTCTAGAGACTGAGTTGAGAGATCCCTGGAGTCCAGGAGTGTGAGACAAGCCTGCCTCAATTTAAATCCAGAAGAAAAGGTGGCCTGACTTGAACACTCAGCTGCCTGCCTATTCTGGCTGTCCACTGAGATATTAGCCGCCATCTGTATGATGTCTTACAACCTGCTTGACTGCGGCTGCTGAGCTGCAGAGCGTAGGTAGATAACCCATCTGCTGGGCCTCACTTTCCTCGTTTATGAGCAGGCAGGATCTGCGTCCAATTACCACTTCATCCACCCGGTGTGCACAGAACGGTGCCTGTGTAACGGTTCAGCTGCCAGTCTTTCTCCTTGCACTGATTGCTGACATCCATAGGTGCTCCAAGAAGGAGACTGCTCAGGCTGAGAAGCCAAGGCTGGGACTTTAACAGCATTAATGAGCTAATTCAAGGTGGCAGTGGGCGGCTGAGCCGAGTCTCCGTCTCTGGCCCTCAGACTCTAGGCAGCTGGGCTCCTGGCAGCGCCTGCCCCTCTCCAGGTGAGCAGTTGCCCTCTCACCACCCTCCTGCCCTGCAGACACCAGGTAAAAGTTTCTGCAGAAGGAACCAGATGTGATGACCTGCCTGTTATTCCAGCACTCAGGAAGCAGAAGCAGGAGGATCAGGAATTCAAGGCCAGCCTGTGTCCCCTCAACTAGTACAGTAACTCATAGAACACAGAGAACATATGGTGGAAACCAGTGTAGGCATGATGGCCCCATACATGCTTCAGACGGCACTGTTTGTCTGTGCTACAGGCACAGTGTAAGTTCACAAGGCTTCTGTGGGGGGGACTAGGCATCTAACTGCCCCTCAAACTGTGTTTGTGGCTACCTGCTGCAATCTGAAGAAATGGCTTCTAAGGGAGCCCTTGGAGCATGTTGTTGTAGGTGGGAAATTGCCTGGCTGTAATTGATGTGCTTCTCACCGTCTTGTGGGTTTCAGGATCCAGCTGGAGTGTGAGCTCCGGGGAAGTCCTGTGGCAGACTGTGGCTCAACAGCACGTTCAGAAACGGCACCGGGGTGTCGTTATGAGTCAGTGGGGTGGGGCTAGCAGTTCCTGCAGGGGAGCAGAGCTTCTAACATGAGCAAGACAGCCTGTGTTGGGGCATACACAAGCACCAGTGTCTGCATACTGTCTTCCGTGCCCCTCATCACTTTGGGCACCCAAGTGGATGTTGCAAGACCAGCATGACATTCTAGCTTTAAGTAAAACAAGGCATGTGATTGACAGTTAAAGGATCGTAGAGCAGGCTTTCTTGGACTCTCAGCCCTCAAATCATGGTACAGAGACTTATTATTAACTATGAATGCGCGGCCTTAGCTTTAGGCTTGTTTCTAGCTAGCTTTTTTCCTTTTCAACATAACCCATTTCTATTACTCCATGCGCTGCCCTGAGACTCATTCACCTCATCTGTGTACTTCCCTCATGTCTGGCTGCTCCCGGGAGTTGACTGGTCCCCCTTTTCTCTCTGCCTGCCAGCCCCACTCATTCCTCCCCTGCCTAGCTATTGGCTGTTTATTAGACCAATCAGGTGCCTTAGGCTGGCAGGGTGAAACAGCAACACATCTTTACATATATTCTATTCCACAACAGAGCTGGAAGCGTTTAACAGCTGTCTTCTGTTGATGTTCCCTGGTGTGGGCTGGAGCTGCGCATCAATAGCGGAGCACTTGCCTAGCATGCACAGGCCCCCCGTTCAGTCCTCGAGGGGTCTGAGGTGAGCGTGGTGACACATACCTGTGACCCCAGCACTTAGGCTGGGGAGGCAGGAGGGTCAGTCTTCCTTGACTACACAGCAAGTTTACGGCCATTTTTCAAAACAAAGCTTCCTGCGCCCCCCCCCCTCCATCCCTCAAAGGGATCAATAAGAGACTTTAGGCGTTTAAAGGAAAGTGTTTAACAGCCAAAATTCTAGAAGACAGTTCTTTGGGAGCCAGCATGTTTCCTGTTGTGCAAGGAGGAGCCAGTTAACCCTTTGTGGAAGATACTGTTAGGGATTTAAGATTTGGGTGGAGAGCTGGGGGAGACGTTGATAGGCTAGACACATTTAAATCCTCTATGATTCCCAAGTACAGGTGGTAAACAGACTCAGCCCCTCAGTCTTTCTGCCGAGGCTGCTTACTGGTGGTGTGCTGTCGAACTTAGCAGTGGTGTGCTGTCGAACTTAGCGGTGGTGTGTTGTTGAACTTAGCGGTGGTGTGTTGTTGAACTTAGCAGTGGTGTTGTTGAACTTAGCGGTGGTGTGTTGTTGAACTTAGCGGTGGTGTTGTTGAACTTAGCGGTGGTATGTTGTCAAAAGGTGAGCACTGAGGGTTCAGTCTGAACCCTGCAGCTGGAGCCCCTTGATCTGGGTCTCAGCTGTGTAGCCTCGAGCAAGGTCTGGGATGCAGGTGCCCAGTTTCTGCCATCTCCTTTATCGTGGTGATTGGCTAGATTAACTTGGACCCAAGGATCCAACTCAAGCAGAAGTAGGGTGACTGGCCATCCCCGTTTGCCTAGGATCTTTGGAGTTCTTAAGACACCGCCTTTCCATTTTAAAATAAGACAGTCCCGAGACAGCGAGGAGGGATTGGTCTCCCTGAGGAAGAGGCATATTTGTCGGGGCTGCACACCGGGCTTCCAGGCCTGCTCCCTGAGGTACCACAAGCTTCCTTCCTCCTCTTTCATGGGCCCCTGCCCTCAGTAGATGCTTAGCAGACATGAGCAAAATAAACGATTTGGTTGAAGTTCCTGGGAAATGGTTGCAATATCCTTGCAATTAATTAATTTGTTTAATTAATTAAAATGACTTCACTAATTATATGTACAGAGACTACACATTTCATTAGGCTGAGCAGATGGTTCTACTAATGATTACTGAAGCCTAGGACTGCGGGAGGGGGAGTCTGTGTGTGCCTTTCGTTCATACCCATCCTTCTTACAGACACGCGGGATTCCCATCTCATCACATCCAAACGAGGCAAGTTTTAGTTCTCTTCTGGTAGGGCCAGGAGTTACAGTAACTTGCTTTCAGGGTTGCCCACTGAGGGCTGTGGGAGCCAAGGCTTTGGAGAGTCGGCCACAGCACGCAGGCATAGATGGGGGAGGCCTGGTTCTGCCTGTTTGCTGACCCTGGAATAGTGGTCATCTACCAGATCTCCAGGAAAAGAACTGGGCCGCGTCTCTGAAAGGAATGAGCATTCTAAATATGCCTCATCCAAGACCCTGCCCCGTGTCCACTCTCTGTCCTAAGAACCAGGGTCTCCTAGTGAGAGACACACACACATCTGCATAAAGAAGACAGACCCATCCCACAATCAAAACCCTGAACAGATACACAGGTACACCACACAGCACCTGTACTGTGGGACACGCTTCACTTCCCAGAGTGTTTCTGGAATGTTCTATTCAGATGGAAACAGTGATTATTGATGACAGAGTAGGACTGAACAAATCTGGTCCAGCGACCAGAACTTCCTCTTGCTATTTCATGTCCCTGAACTACAGTCAGGTGCTAATTTATAGCTGAGAAAACAGAGGCTTCGACAAATCAGCTTGGGGTCCCGCCAAGCAGTCTTCAAACCTAGAGGCTTCAGCCTACCAAAGAACTCCTTGTATGTAATCCCATTCCTTGCTCTGCTGAGAAGAGACCTGGGATTATGAAACTCTTGGGGTACCTGACCATCACATAAAGGTGCCACTCCACATAACTGGAGCAGGAGTGGGGTGCTGTCTCTAAGTCCCAAACAACTGTGAACTGTTTTCTCACGGGGAAGCCCTGAAAACGTGAGTCATTCTGTAGACTGCCCAGGTAAGAAAGGGCCATTTGGCTGTGACTGGCGGCTGCCACGCAGTTTTGAATTTTGAGTCTGTTGCTTTGGTTTGGCAATGGTACCAGACTTGGCCCTGGGTGCGTCATGGAAGGATGTGGTCACATCTGGACACTGAAACATAAAGAAGGCTGTATCGGTCTCCGACAGAACACCCCAGAGAGACGAGCCTGAGGACAGAGGGTTGATTTTAGCTCACAGTTCCAGGGTGCACAGTGCATGGCAGCGGGGAGGGCATGGTGGCTGGACGCACTTGTCCATAGTCAGGCAGCAGAGAGCATGGGGGCTGGTGCCCACTTTCTCCTTTTCATCCGTCTCAGCCTGGGCTGTCCCCCTAGAACGGTGCTGCCCACATTTAGGGTGGCTCTCCCCACCTCAGTTTACCCAGTGGTTTGTCTCATAGGTGTCTCTAGATCATGTGACATTGACAGTCACCTGAATTCACCCTCACAGGCCAAGATGTGTTACTGGTTTGAGGAAACAGTTGATTTGAACAAATGTCACCTGGGTCAAATTTAAACATACCCAAGAAAAAATATACTTTTAAAAATTGATCTTGTTTTCACTTTTTTTTTTTTTAAGCTGGGTAGACAGGTTCCCACTCTGGAACTGGCTGGCCTAGAACTCACTACGTAGACCAGGTCGACCGTGCTCTCGGGTCCTCTGCACCTGCCAAGCAAGGGCTATGGTTAAAGGCGTGGCCAAAATTCACCTCTCTTACTCCTTTCTCTGGTTAGATTCTGGAGGTTCCTGGGCCGGCCAGGTAGTGTCCAGATTATAGCACATTGCACTGGAAAGAGCAATGGACTAATTCATAAGCTACGCTGTGCTCCCCCTCCCCGTCTGTTCTTAGAAGTAGCCGCTCGTTCCAGGCCTTCTGTCTTTGTTGATGTGGAAGCCCAGAGAAGTCTGGCTGAGCCCTCGTACCTGCTATACAACTCAAGATTTGTTGACTATAAATACGCTTGAGGGATATCCTTGTGTGATTTTATTAGCTCATAGCTGTCTTCTGGAAGTGAAGGCACACGGTAATGGTCTTTACCGCTGTTATTAAACTGTACTATTTGAGAATGTCCCTAAGAGTTGAAGCTTCAGCCCTTGACATTTGGTCATGGTGGTTCAAGCCTGTAATCCTAGCTCTTTGAATGTGGAGGTGTGACATCAAGAGTTCCAGGTCACCCTCAGATACCTAGAATGTTTGAAGCCAGTCTGGGCTTCATGAGACCCTGTGGGTAACTAACAGACAAGGCGACTCCTCTGAGTGGGGCGGGGGCAGGGGAGAGGTGGGGGTGGGGCAGGTTGTCTGACCTGCTGCTTGTGAGTCAGGAGTGGAAGAGACGGACAGGAAGAAAGTGGAGCAGTTAGTGGGAGAACTAGATGGGGTGCTGGGGGTGGCCCACTGGGAACAGGACCTGCCGCACAAGCACAAGGACCTCAACTTGGGTCCCCAGCACCCACGTAAAAGCTGGACGTGGCCGCATGCGCCTGGTGGGGACAGATGCAGGCATATCCCAGGAACTTGCTAGCCAGCCAGCCTAGCCAAGCTTCAGGTCCAGCAAGGGACCCTGTCCCAAGTAGATAAGGTGGGGAGCCGCAGAGGGGGACACCCGACCTTCTTCTGTGACCTCACACACAGAGAACAAAACCTCCAGGCATGTGGTTTAGAGAGACCCAGAGGGAAAGAGCCCTGGCCCTGCCTTTGGAAAGAAAACGCTTGAGAGAACAGCAAATAGGGGGGGAAATAAAGCAGATGGGGGCGGAGCTGCAGAGGAAGGTGCGGGCCTGCTTTGCCCGTAAGTAACAGAATCTGAACAGACAGAGATTCGCGGGTTCCAGGCCAGCCAGGGCTACACTGAGCCCTTGTTCTGAGAAGTGTGTACCCTTTCTCGTCAAGCAAGCCGTCTGGTGGCGGCGGTGGTTTTCTGGTGTCAGTCTGCACTTCCACAATGACATTGAGGACAGAGGGGAGTGTTTTCAATCTTTTCTTTGCCCTTCTTTCTGTCTTGGCTTTTTGTCTGTTGGCCTCTCGTCTCCCCAGTTCCAAGATTAATAATGTGGTCACCTCTAGATGCAAGAGAACCTGGGAAAGGAGTTGTGCCCAGCAGCAGTAGTGGAGGGGGTCAGAAGGGGCTAAGGATGGCCGGAAGTCGGGGAGATAGCTCAGCAGAGAAAGCCCTTGCCATGCAATCATGAAGAGCAGAGTTGACATCCCCAGAACCCACAGAAATGGCCAGCCAGGATGGTGACCCTCCTGCAGTCCCAGTACTCAGAAAGCAGAGACAGATTCCCAGAGCAAGCTGGCTGTCCAGGCTAGGCCAGCCAAAGAGCGCTGGGTTCATCTGAGAGACCTTACCTCAGTGAATAAGGTGGAGGGCGACTGAGCAAGGCATCTGGCATTGGCCTCGCGGGCCTTCGTGCACACACACAGACACACACACACACACATGCACGCACACACTGACTGGTGAGTGTGGGCTGTGTGTGAAGCGCCACATCAGAACCAGGTATTACAGTGTGAATGAACCTCTCTAAGTCTGTTTCCAGCGCTGTGGTTGAGTTTGCTCAAGTCTGTGGAGGAGAGAGCAGGGGATGTGAGGGTAAATCCCAGCTACCTCCTAGGATTAGTGCCTAGGGAAGGAGGGGCCAGCCTTGTCTAGTTCCTGATTTGTGATTCTCAGAAGCAGGGCCACTGTTCTTTCAGGAGTTGATGGCACAATGCTTACTAACTTCTCTGTGAATTCCCTTTTAACAAACAAAAACCTGGTTGTAGCAGTTCTGTCGGGGTTTGTTTGATTTAGTGGTAGTTGTCGGCAGCAGGGTGGGGTGGGGTGGGAGGCCAAGACAAGGTCTCCTGTAGCCTTGACTAGATTCAACACCAAATTACACCTAAGGATGACCTTGAACTTGTGACCCCTGTGCTGCCAGTTCCCTAGGACTGAGATTACTCGTGTGTGCCACTATGCCCAGACGGTGTGGTGCCATTTTGAATGCTGTGCCTCTGGACACGTTCTACGTGCACCCCAGCCCAGCCCATCCTTATGACCCCGTCCCATTTCTTTGCACCACTGCAGAGTCCCACACTTGCCAGAACACCGTTTCTACAAACGGTGGCCCCTCTCCTTTCTTCCCTGCCCTCCGCCTGTCCCTGCTCTGCGTGGTTACTCTCCACTCTCCACAGTGCCCAGCAGGGAACAGCTTTCTGATGCATAGCTGGTGCTGATTTGTTCAGTTTGTGTGTTTGTGTGTTCATGTGTGTGCAAAGGCATAAGCATGGGCGCACCTGCCACATGTGCACACACATGTGGCGGCCAGAGCAGTCTCAGAAATTACCCATTTGTTTTTGTAAGTGATTTATTTTTATCGTATGTCCACTAGTGTTCTGCCTGCATGTATGTCTATGTGAGGGTGTCAGATCCCCTGGAGCTGAACTATAGACAGCTGTGAGCTGGGAATTGAACCTGGGTCCTCTGGAAGAGTAGTCAGTGCTCTTAACCTCTGAGCCATCTTTCCACCCCCACATTCTTTTTAAATTTATTTTTATTTAATGCGTGAGTATGTGTTTAATGCATGAGTGTGCATATTTAATGTGTGAGTGTGTGTGTTTGTGTGTGTGTACATGCCTCAGTCACAAGGATTACAGAGGCTACAACTTCAGGGATTTGGCTCTTTCTTCCCACCTGTTCTTTCAGGGACTGAACTAGGCTGCAGGCTCCTATGGCAAGTGTCCTTTCCTGGTGAGTCATCCCACAGGCCTCTCTTGTGTTTGGAGCCTGAATCTCTCACTGGCTGACCATCCCGCTCCAGAAACCCCCCTATCTTTGCCGTCCCTGCACGTTGCCATCCCTAACCATTTTTTGTTGTTGTTGTTGTTGTTTTGTTTTGTTTTAAAGGCAGGGTCTCGCTCTGTAGCCCTCGATGGCCTGGAACTTGCTATGTAGACCACGCTGACCTCGAACTCACAGGGATCTCCCTGCCTTTGCCTCCTGAGCACTAGGGTTAAAAGTACTAGCGCATGCCACCACACTTGAGTTGTGCCTAGCTTTGTTTTAAGTGTCCTCAACTCCTTTTGCTGGCATGACAAGCACCTTACCCACTGAGCCACCTCTCCAGCCCACAAGTGCATGTGGCTTTTGTCATCCTCTCAGGCGTGAGCAGGTGTCCCGGATAAGAACAAATAGTAGCTGTCTGATGAAACCCATCTACTCAGGCTTCCTCTCACGTCCCTGATGCATAGGACTTCTCATGTAATGTGGTCTTGTTAACCTGCAGGCTCTGAGCTGGGAGGTCCCGGTGGGCTTCGTCCTGACAGACGTCCAGCTGATGGTGATCTGGGCCCTCTAGCCAGGGCAACGTTCAGTCTGGGGAGCTTTAAATAAATAACAACACTTGGATCTTTTTTATTTTGCCATTTTTGTGTGATGTGGTGTGTATTGCCTGTGTGTTTGGTGTATGTGAGTGTGTGGTGCATATGTGTGTGTATGTGTGTGGTGTATGTATGTGGTGTGTGTGTCCTGAGGTTTATGTCGGGAACCATTTCTCCACCATATTCACTGAAACAGGGTCTCTTGATCAAACCCAGATCTCCCCAATATGTGTAGTTGGTTTGCTCTGCGGATCCCCTGCCTCTGCCTTCCATGGCTGACGTTATAGAGAGCCCGCCGCATCCCCCAGTCGTGTTGGAATCTGGATACCGCTCTTTCCACCTGCACGGCAAGTGCTTTAACCACTGAGCCGTCTACCCCAGGGAGATCAATGACATCAGAATTTCTGGTTGACAAAGGAGTCCATTTTTAAAGCTTCTGTGGGTCATTTTAGTCTGTGTGCTGGGCCTCCCATGCCGTCTTTTCTAGTCATGTCTTTAGAGTGTCTGTCAATATTCCTCTAGGTTCTGCTTAGAGGTGATGCCCCCTCACAGCCACCCTCCCTTCCCATTGTCAGCTCACTCTCATGCCCACATCACATGTCCCCACTGTTAGATACTAACAGGCCTTTTGCATGGCTCTCTGCTCCATCGGGCTAGGCAGGCCTTAGCAATGGGGCCATGCCCATCAGCTAAATGTGGGCTAAACTCCATATACAAGCGAGTCTGATTATCTTTCGGTCCAAAGACAAGCAACAAGACCTTGAACCCTACAGCTAGTTTTCCAACTCTCCCCAAAACTAGAAGCAAAATTACAGCATGAACGGATCTCTCCCAAGAACGTAAAAGTCTCAGGTGGAATGGAATACTTTAAATGTGGGGCACTGTTGAGGACATCCCAGGTCTCCTTCAGTTCTACCTAGTTGGTCAAGCCCCACTCTTCCTGTGGCTGCTCTCTGGTCAGCTGCTTCCCTGCTAGGCGTTTGGCAACATCTCTGGAAATCATGGTGATTGGTGTCTGCCTGGGCATCTTGGGGCTCACTTGTGCCACAAGGATCAGGCCACCCATAGAAACACACTGAAAATCAGAGCATCTCTGACAGCCTCCTGCATCCTGACGTTGACCCTCCCCTCCTAGGTGCTCACCTCCCTTCAGTAACCACTTTTCCATTGCTATAATGAACTATCCAGGAATAGGGACTTTGTAAAGAAAAGATTTTGTTTGTTTGTTCGTTAGTTTTTGGCTTATGGCTATAGAATCCAAGCAGCATGGCCGAGGCTCTGGTGCTGGCTTCCTACCCTCGGTGTATCATGATGGACGTAACACATGGGGGGGAAAGGGGAGATCACATCGGACAAGAAGGCAGAGAGAGGGATGGGGAAGGCTTGTTCTCTTTATAGCAGCCCCCCCTTTCCCAGGGAACTAACTTGGGTTCTTTCAAGAACATTAATCCTTAATAACCTAACCATCTCCCGTGAACCTCTACCATGTAAAAGGCCACCATGCCTCCCATGTCTTCTGCTATGAACCCTTGGAGGACAAACCCTATCCAAGCCTCCAACACTCACCCCTGTGTGTGTCTTCATGGGTAAGTGCATGTGTGTGTGGTATAGATGTGCATGTGTGCCCATGTCTGTAGAAGTCAAAGGTCGGTCTTGCTCAGTCACTCCCCACCTTATGTTTTTGTGAATCTCTCACTGGACCTGGCGCTCACCGAATCAGCTGGACTGACTGGCCAGCAATACCCAGGGACCCTCCCAACACCAGAATTACTGTGCCACTGCCATACCTAACCGTCTACCTGAGTGCTGGGGTTCAAACTCAGGGCTCCAGGCTTTAGCAGCAAGCATGACATTGGGCCGTCTCCCCAGGCCCGCATCTCTTTTATTCTTGCTCAGACCAGTATTTCTTGATTAGGCCACAGTGACCTTGTCTTCCACCATATCCCTAGTGCCCTACAAGTAGCTGGACACCACAGACATAAGAGCCGAGTGAACACTGAGCATCAGTATGTTCACGATGGAACTGCTGCTCCCCATCCCAGGGCACTGCAAGCTTGCTCTGAGCCATGTGGGCCTCGTGACTTCCTTTTGGATCTCGGAGCCAAGTATTGGAGGCAGCCAATTGGATAGGGCATTTCTCCACATGCCTGGCTCAGTTCTCCTCAGAGGTGTGGGTTGGGGAGGAGGGACAGTGTTCCCTCCCTTGGGAGAAATAATTGTTCTCAGAGATGTTGGCTTGTTGTGCCCTAGTGTATCTCAGTTGGTGGAGTAAGGCAACCTGCAGAGGACATACATACTGGCCAAGGTATATAAAACACGCAAATGTACATATTGGTGTATGTGTGTTGCTCATACGTGTGTAGTTGTGTTTGGAGTTCCTGTTGTTCTCTGGCCCACAGGTGGAAGCTCACCTGAACCAGTCACAGAAAGGGGGAAGAAGTCTTCGCTTTGCCCTTGAAATTTTCCATTGCTTTATGATAAGGAGTTGGTCCCGTGTGACCGTTGGGATTTGTTGCGTCTTTAACTGGGCATCTTAGTATCTGTTGATGGGTATCTGTGGGGCAATTTCCTCTCTATGTAACCACCAGAGGGGCCCGTGTGGTCCTTGGAGGCTCCTGTGTTTTTCCCCATGGAGTCTGAAGTCCAAATTGCTACCAACTTTGGATTTGTGGTTAGTTTCCAGTTCCTTTTGCCAGTTGGGATGGGTGGGTGTTGCCTTTAGGTGGCGAGAACCCTGACCCTTGTTCCTAGCCTGCAGGATGGTTTTTCTCTAACCAGGAAGAGCCCTTTCCCAGGTCACGTAGTGAAGGGTGCTGCCGTCCCTGACGCTGCCACTGCAGGCTTATGCTAGACAGGACATGCCGCAGAAGGCGCGAAGGGATCAGAGCCCCAAGGGGACCAGCACCGCTTTGGGAAGCGGGCAAGCAAACTCGGGTTCTCTGGTGTATGGTCACATGTATTGACAGCAGTCCGGACCTCCCTGGTGTCAAATCCCAGAAAATTAAAAGCACGATATGCCAAATCAAGCTTTGGAAAACCGAGACACGTTTTCATTTACTGGTGATTTTTTTTAAAGAATTGTTTATTCTTAATTATGTTTATAAGTGTAACACCCGATTCTGTGTTACCCCCTTGGTACAGTTCGCGTACCACTGTACCGTACGCGAGTTGGGCAAGGGCCTGGAGATGGAAAGAACACACAAGAGACCTGGGTCATTCTAAAGGAGATCAGCCGAATGCCATTTATTCAACCTTGGGGAAATCCTTATATACCTTTCTGCTGCACAAGGATTCCTCCCCCCAACCCCAGGCAGGTGGGAAATTACCACACCAAAGATGGAGTAAACAATGCCCTACATCTAATCACCAGGCAGGGCAGAGGGAGCACAGGAACAAACAGAATGTTTTAGTTAGCTGGCCAGAAACTGTCCTCAAGATGAACCCCAGGAGCAGAGGTAGACCCGGGCCCTACATATAAGTGTGTGCCAGTGTGTTGGTATGGGCGCACATGTGCAGGTGTGTTTGTGAGCTGCCTGATGTAGGTGCTAGGAACTGAACTTGGGTCCCCTGTAGAGCTGTGTGTGCTTCTTAACTGCCGCCCATCTCTCTGCTCCTTAACCTGAATCTTAATGATCAGGGGCACATTGCTCTGAAATTCTTAGAAAAGGCTGAAGAAGCCAACAGGAGTCATACTTTAGGCCGTCCCTGCAAGAGGTCTTTGAGTATGAGTAAGTCAGGGGTATGGTGATGGGGACAGAAGGCCTAGGCCTGTAGAGGGAACCTCCTCTTACATCAGGGAGGTGAGACAATTGCCTTCCCTCAAGATCCTGACAGA
Source organism: Microtus oregoni (assembly GCF_018167655.1). Taxonomy (NCBI): domain Eukaryota; kingdom Metazoa; phylum Chordata; class Mammalia; order Rodentia; family Cricetidae; genus Microtus; species Microtus oregoni. The sequence continues at coordinate 43,826,345 of NW_024543066.1, forward strand.
TAGATGCTCCTACTGCCCTACCCATCCAGAGAGCCCCCTTATCCTCAGATCCCTTCCCCATCCAGAGAGTCCTGTCATCCTGAGATCCCTTCCCCATCCAGAGAGTCCTGTCATCCTGAGATCCCTTCTCTATCCAGAGAGCCCTGTCATCCTGAGAGATCTCTTCCCCATCCCAAGAGCCCTCCCCTTTCCCCAGAGCCCGCCCCCTTCCTGAGAGCCCTCCTCTTTCCTGAGAGCCCTCCCCCTTCCCAAGAGCCCTCCCCCTTCCCAAGAGCTTTCCCCTTTCCCCAGAGCCCTCCCCTTTCCCCAGAGCCCTCCCCTTTCCCCAGAGCCCTCCCCTTTCCCCAGAGCCCTCCCCGTTCTGGAGGCTGGAGGCTGGAGGCTGGGGTCAGCCAGGCTGTGATGTCCTTGATGAACCGGAACCGGTGTGACAGACTCAGCACACTTTGGTTCCATTGATAGCTCTTCCTGTAGCCATTCATGAATGGGCTGATCTATGCAGCAGATTTCTGGTAGCCCAGCCCCTCCCGGAGGTCCTGTCTTGCCCTCGCTCCTCACCACAGTGAGGACGGTGGAGATGAACTGGTCTGGATTAGTTATCTTTTCATTCTGACCAAACACCTGGCAAGAGCAGCTGTCAGGGAAAGAGGTTCCTACCCCAGCTCACAGGGCTCTATTGTTTGACAGAGCACCACAACCAGCATTATTAGCTCGGGGAGGAAAGGGATTATCTTATCTTATGATTTTAGTTCGTTGTCCAGGGAAGTCATTGCAGGAGCTGATACAGAGGCCACGGAGGAACACGCGGAGGATTTTTGCTGGCTTACTGGCTTGCTCCTCATGGCTTGCTTAGCCTGCCCTCCCTCCCTCCCTCCCTCCCTCCTTCCCCCTTCCTTCCTTCCTTCCTTCCTTCCTTTCTTTCTTTCTTTCTTTCTTTCCATGCCCTCTTTCTTCCTTCCTTCCCTCCTTCCTGCCTTCTTCCATCCTTCATTCCTTTCCTCTCTCCCTCCCTCATTCCCTCCCTCCCTCCCTCCCTCCCTCCCTTCCTTCCTTCCTTCCTGCTTGCCTTCTTCCGTCCTTCCTTCATTCCTTTCTCTCCTTCTCCCTCCCTCCCTCCCTCCCTCCCTCCCTCCCTCCCTCCCTTCCCCGCCCCAAGTCTGGGTTTCTCTGTGTAGCCCTGGTGTCCTGGAGTCTACATCCTCCTGCCTCTGCCTCCCAAGTGCTGGGATTAACGGCACTTTAAAAAAAACAAACCCACAGCCCAGGGACAGCACCACCCAGAGCGAGCTAAACCCACCCACATCGATCATTAATCAAGAGAACGCCTCGCGGGCCAATCTTAGGAAGCCTTTTCTCAGTTGAAGTTTCCTCTTCCAAAATGACTCTAGCTTGTGTCAGATTGGCATAAAGCCATCCAGCACACAGGCTGAGAGAACAGAGATCACCATGGTGGTAGAGGTCCTGGTGTTTGGCCAGTTTTCTTCCTGTCTCCTTTTCCCCACCAGAGACTCCTCCCCCAGGTCCAAATTCAGCACCGATCTTCTGCTCTGGAAAGATCCCTGGACCCACCCCAAGGCGCGCCTCCACAACGCTCGGGCGTTTCTTGTCTAATCAAACTGGCATTGGGATCCAACTGTCACATTCTCTTTCCCAACTTTTTGCTGGAGCTCAGAGGAAGTGGCAAAGGCTGAACGTGGGAAAAGGCCCTTCCACACGACCCTGGGGCCTGGTGTGTACGCTTAACTCCTCTTTACTAATGCAAGGCTAATTTGCATCCCATGGGCGACAAAGGTGCCTCCTTTTCTTCACCCCTGTCAACCCTGGGCGTGGTGGTTTGTGGCAGTGTTGGGAGCTAGGCGTGCATGCTAGGCGAGGGCTCTACCGTTGAGCTATATTCCAGCCTGTTTGAGTATTGTGCTGACATGAGCATTATGTAGGCTGGATTCCCACTCTTGGGTGTGTACGCACTGACACTTGACGGATGCTAATCAATGTAGAGGGTGCTCCTGGTTATCACTACCTCCTTGCCTACATTGTAGAAGAATACAAAACTCATTTCCCTTTGATTGGGTATTTCAGTTTCCACTTTATCGATTTCTCCCGAGGTTGACTATTCCCTATGTGTTGGCACCTTCTGTTTTTCATGTTTTGTGAATAGCCTATAACTAATAATTTTTTCACCATGCATCTTTATCATTTTCTCATTGATTTTTTTAAACTTCTTTATGTATTAAAGACATGAACATGCACCTAGAAAATAAATTTCATTTTATTGGCATTAATTTTATGTTGGCCTTGTTGTTCGTGTATGTTCTTAACAGCTGAATTCAGCATCTGGCGCCTCTGCGCTGTGCCTCCAGGTGCACCTGGACTTCCAACTTCCTCTTCTTCACATGCTGACTGCAGACGTGCCTGGGACTGAGCTGAGGTTCTGGTCCTCAGTTCATTTGGAAGACAACTGACCCTTCCTCCGGCTGCTTAGCCACAGCTGGGGGTTAGAGGATTGGAGGCTGGGTCTCAGAAGATACCGTCCCTGCCTCCGTCTCCGCAGTTAGACCTGGGTGCCACTAGACAGACTATGTCCTGCTGCTCACTGGGATGCCGTCGAGGAAGAGGATAAAGGTCCTGGGTGTGGACATGAGGCAGGTGATAATGCCCCCTCAGCAAGCCCCTCCCGCTGCTTCAGGAAGTGGCGTCTAGGGCCATAGGAACTGTGGAAGTTGTCACAAGAAGAGGCCAGCTTGTCCTTGCCACATCTGTCCACTCTGCCTGAGCCTTAGAGGGACCAGAGTGGGCCAAGTGGGACCTGGACTTCTGCAGACCCCGTGACTTGGTTCAGCGCTGACTTTCTGTGGTAGCTGCCCTGTGACGTGGGTCAGTGTTCTGTCAGCTGCTTCCTCCCCCTGCACGCCACGCCCTTAATGACTGACTTCCCAGTGAAGGACGGGGGGAGCTGGTAAACTGCGGTCCTTGTCACTTGCTGAGTGGAGGCTGGGGGGCTTCCAGGATCAGGGCCTCTTGGCGCCTTGTGTTGACAGCGCTGGGAACGCAGCTTAGTAGTAGGCACTGGCCTGGCATGCGTGAGGCCCTGAAAATGATGACGATGATGTGTAAACAGTACTACAGAATGTGTGTGTGTGCGTGTGTGTGTGTGTGTGTGTGTGTGTGTGTGCACGTGCGTGTGTGTGCGTGTGTGCATGCATGTGGGGGGGGGGGTGAATAAGTGTATTCCTGCCTGTAAAGGTCTGGAGGCACTATCGCTCATGGTTCCTCAGGTTTTACCCACCTGTTTTTTTAAGGTGGCATCTCTCACTGGCCCGGAACTCAGTGGGGTAGTGCCTGTTTCTGACTATCTAACATTGGGATTACAAGCAAGTGCCACCATGCCTGGAACTCCCTATGTAGACGAGGCTAGTCTTGAACTTAGAGATTCAGCCGCCTCTGTGTTCTGAGTGCTGGGATTAGAGGCACTCACCACCTGTTATGCCGGGTCTTATTCTCATTGGTTGGTCAGAGCTCAGATTGTGGGGCGGTTGTGACTGACTGAACTCACTCCCCAGCCCACCACAGGGATTCTGTCGCTATTTTTCAGCAAGGAAGGCCCTGTGACCAAACCCTGAGAAGAGCCCTTAAAACCAGCCTACGACAAGCCTGCAATACAGATGTATAGCAGCGCTTTCTCATAAAAACGAGGGGTGACAATTGGCCATAAAAACCAGATTGATAATCACAAACTGTGTTCCCTTCTGCCTGTATGTAGGCAGAATGCATGCATGCCCTTCCGTCTTTAAGCCTTGCCCCTGTGATGCCTCCCCTGCTCTTCCCTCCCCAGCCCTTTGGGAGGAATCTCTTTTCTCCACTGGGGTCTCCTTTCCCACTGGCCACGTGACTCATAGTCTCTTACCCGATGATTTTCACGGAAGTGTTACAACTTAATAACAATAGCAACTCTGGCGAATATTGCAGAATGCCAGGCTCATGCCAGGCAGCGCTGTGAAGCTTGTCATGTGTGGATGTATTTGGACCTTGTATTAACTCCTTGGGAGGAATATTGTTTTGGCTTTTGTTTGCTTTAAGTAATATTTTATTTTATTTTATGAGTATGACTTACGCGTTTTGCTTGTATGTGAGGCTGGGCACCAAGCGGATATACTTGGTGCCCTCAGATGAGAAGAGGGTATCAGATCCCCCCAGAACTGGAGTTCTGAATGTCTGTGAGCTGCCAAGCGGGTATCTGGAACTGACCCAACTCCTCAGCAAGAGCAACAAGTGCTCTAAACTGCTGAGCCACCTCTCCAGCCTAGAGACAAATATCGCTGATGCACAGAGAGAAACAGCCCCCGAGTGAGGTTAATGTGGTGCTCATTACCGTCTGTGCAGTAAACGTGATTGAGTGGTCACGGATGGGGCTTCATTATAAGATGTGGGGGACAGAAACGACTCAATGATGGTTCCTTGCTTTTAGTCATGAGAAGACAACCTCTAAGACCAGGGGGGTCAATCACTCCTTCCTGAGATCTTGGATTCATTGCTTACACGGGTATCTGAGTGTTAATTTTCCCATCTGCTCCTTCACGTAACTCACTCATGACATGCACAGGGCACCCAGATGTGGGGAGTTACTGAGCACCCTCCCTCTGTGATCAGGTGACCCTTTTCTTACCTGGAGGGAGGAAAGAGAATTATCCACCACTTTCTCTCCCAGTTGTACTAAATCTATCAGAATTCATCCCCTCCTCCACTCATCTCACTTATTAGGCATTTGATAGCATCTAGGGACTCTAAAATGTATCAGAAATTTTTGCTAGAATAATTTTTCCTGGTGTGTGTGTGTGTGTGTGTGTGTGCGCGCGCACACACACACACACCACTCTTTTGGAGTGAGAATCTTGCTGTGTAGTCGAGGCTGGCCTCAATCTTGAGATAGTTAAGTCCAGAGATCTACAGGCATATGCTACCATGCCTATCTTCTGGCTAGAATCTTAAATGGTTTTGTTTGACCCATGTACACAAGAGATGCTATGCTCTTATACCCTGCCAATGGAATTGGGGTGTTCAGAACAGCAGCCACTTTCGATGGGGTCTGACGACAGAATGTCATTCCCACCTCTGTGCCCTTCCCCAGCCCCACCTTCAGGTCCAGCTACTGCTGCCTCCTGAGACCACCTTCCCCATCTGCCATTCCATTTTGCTTGGTGAGCTGACAATTCGAAAACCCCTAGTCTATAACCAACGCCCTTTGATGGAAACTCTTGTTTGGCTTCCAGCCTGGCTGTTTAACTCGGCAGCTGTTCTTATTCTGGGATCCGATGCACACCTTCTGTTTTGCTTTCTGTCGTTTCTTTTCCCCCCAGAGTATTGGTTACAAATACGCTAGTGTGTGGCGGGAGGCAGCCCTGCGGAAGGGAAGCAGGATCGCCTCACGTCCTCTTCCTGAGATGGGCTTTCCAGTCCTCCTAAATCTTACCTAAGAGAGCTAGAAAGCATCGTATTGAGCGAGGTAACCCAGACCCAGAAAGACAAATATCATATGTACTCACTCATAAGTGGCTTTTAGACATAAAACAAAGAAAACCAGCCTACAATTCACAACCCCAGAGAATCTAGACAAACAATGAGGACCCTAAGAGAGCCATACATAGATCTAATCTACATGGGAAGTAAAAAAAGACAAGATGTCTTGAGTAAATTGGGAGCATGGGGACCATGGGATTGGGTAGAAGGGGAGGGGAGAGGCAGGGAGGGTAGCAGAGAAAAATGTAGAGCTCAATAAAATGATTTGAAAAAGTCTTCCCTAAGAGGAAGCGCTAGGCTCTGGTTCAGGCCTGCTCCACCACCACCCCATTTCTGTCACTCAGAGTTTGCTTCCTTTGTCTCTTTGTTGCTTGGTCTGTTAGTAACCAAACATGCCCTCCCAAGCTGGGGGACCTTGCCGAGTCCTGAGGCAGCTGTGCTGCCGACTCCCACCTGCCAAGACAGACGCCATCAAAGCTGCTCGCTCAGGGAAGCATCCTGCTGGTCTCACTGTGTCTGCGGTTGGCTCAGTCCGTCTGCCTTGCCTCCACCCTGCTGCAGGCCTCTGCTGCCCCTTCCAGCCAGTGTAGTGTTATTTTCAAATTTTTCTTCATATGTATTCCTTGCACATGGTTCTGTGTCACAGGCACATTTTCATCCAAGTAGGAATTTATTTTGTGCATATTCTCCCCATCCCCTTTCCTCCTCTCTCTCCCCACACCCCCGAATCCCTTTGTTCCTCTAGACGTTGCTTCTACTTCCGTGCCGTGTATACGTTCGTGATTTTATGCCTCAGTTATCTAGAAGCCACATACGAGAGAAAATAACCCCATGTTTCTCTTTCTGACACTGACTGAATTTGCTTTCTGTGATTGCCTCCAGTTGTGTTCATTTTCCTGCAAATGACACAGCTTTATTATGTTAGGGCTGAAAAAAAAACATTGTTCATACACCGCACACACACACACACACACACACACCTTTCTGAGATTTCTGTGTATCTGTGTCAGAATCTGTGCATGTGTGTGCAGTTGCCCACAGAGGCCAGAAGAGGGCACCAGGTCCCCTGGAGCCGGAATCACTGCAGTTGTGAGGTCACTGACCGCTTGAGAGCTGGCAGCTGAACCTGGGTTGCCTCTGAGCCACCTCCCCAGGCCCACACACAACGTTTTCTTTATTCTCTTCTCTTTGGGGCACTTACTTTATTCCTATAATTTGGCTATTGTGAATAGTTCTACAATGAACATTGATAGAACTTACTTTTTTATTTTTTATATTTTTTAATTTTTTTTTTTTTTTAAGATAGGGTTTCTCTATGTAACAGCCCTAACTGTCCTGGAACTCACTCTGTAAACCAGGCTAGGCTGGCCTCAGACTCACAGAGATCAGCCTGCGTCTGCTTCCTGAGTGCTGGGATTAAGGCATGCGCCACCACCGCCCAGCGGAAGAACTTTCTTTTGAGGACCATCTGTGGGTCTGATCTTGAGCTACGATATAAAAATGAGTCCTTGCATGCAGATGACTGACGCATTAGTCGCAGGACCCTTGAATTCAGTGAATGTCCCAGGGTCTGCTAACTGGGACCTCAGTGTCCCACCACAGTGCAGACGCTGGTTGTGGCCAGGAAAGACTTCACGTGGGGGAGGATGGGTGGTTGGACTTTAAAGATGAGTTAGGGCCAGCCACGCCCCATCCATCCACCTTCTCTCTGAGTCGCCAGCCCACCCTACACCATCATTCCTCTTGCCTCAGACATGTCACGTGATCGGAACACCGTGACAGCAACCTATCCCAAAGGGTCCTCCCTGTGCTGTCTCATGTTGGTAAAGCCACCCCTTTTCAACTCCCAGCAGGTCTCGCAGGCTGCCCTCTCCTTCCTGTCTAGTTCTGTCTCCTGGGGGTGAGCACGACTGGCCTCTTCCAGAGGTTTTCCTCTTGGACGTGGGGAGATTTGATTGTACACTGACTGATACTCTCCTGGGGGTCTGCCTCCCTCTCCCATTCTCAAACCAATGAGATTCTTGCTCCGTCCGCTCAGAAGACAGCTCTGACCTGTGGCAGTCAGCATCTGTATTTACTGGTGAAAGTTGGGGAACAGGCATTGGGGTGGGGCACACATGTAATCTTGGCACTTGGCAGGTGGAGGCAGGAGGATGAGAAGCTCAAGACTTAGCTTCAACTGTGTAGCTAGTTCAAAGCCAGCCTGGGCTACATGGGGCCCCTCTGAAGGAGGGAGAGGAAATAGTGAATAATGAATGGTGAATAAAATATGACCTCTTTTAGGACCCTTCAGGACTGGTGTTGCATGGCCACCCTGGGACAGATGTGTGTTGTTCAGTCTGCTCAGATGGCCACAGACTGATTGGGTCCTGGAGACTGGGAAGTGCTCGTGTGACCTGAGTAGGTGGGGTGAGGCAATGCTGGTGCAGCTGCATCTGGCCGGTAGGGGGCCCAAGCAGCGGCTGGAGGAACTGGGAGAAGGGACTGCTGGAGCACTGATTCTGTGCTGCGTAGCCTCCCACCCCCCAACCCCACCCCACCCCCCGCTGGCTTTATGGCCTCTGGCAGTGAAGGGCTGGCTCTGCGGCTCCATCCCTGCCTCTGGTTGTTCCCTCTGGCCTTTCAGGCCTGGGGTTACTAAGGGCTTCCTGCTGCCCAAGTCCGTGGGTGCTGCACTGTGTCTTGCTTAACACATTCATTAAATCAGTTTCATTTTAACATCCTTTGGGTGCTTCCTGTAGGATTTTTCTGCTTCATTTTGGGGGCAAATCGTGTCTTTTGGAGGGTGGGGGTCCGCAGTTCATAATAAGTTCCTTTTCTTTGCGTTCAGTTCTACCTCCCAACCATCCCTCTGTCACTCACCTCCACATCTGCAATCATACACTGTCAGAGACTGTCATCTGGCTTCCTGTTGTGACAGACGACAGTGTGGTTCACTCGTGTGTCCCTTTGGCCGCCCTTCCTCACAGCCTCACATCATGACGTCATTATTTATAGCGCCTCCATTTCATTACCTTTCTGAGAAAGAGTCTTGCTGGTGCACTTCATCTCTTGAGTCCATGTTTGGTAAGATGTCAATACTAGCACCGTAACTCAGCTGCCTTCCATGCTCTGCCATCTGCCACCTGTGTGTTTTTATGTGTGTATTATGTATGTATGCTTGTGAGTATATATGTATGTGTATATATGCAAGTGTGTATCTGTGTGTATATGTATGTGCGTGTATGTATCTGTGTGTATGTGTGTGTATATATTTGTGTGTATGAATGTATGTGTGGATTGTATATGTATTTGTGTATATATATGTATGTGTATATATGCATAAGTTAATTGTATACATATGTATGGTTATGTATTGCATATATATGCATTTGTGTTTGTGTGTATATGTATGTATATACATGCATGTGTATGCGTGTATATATGTGTCTGTATGTATACATGAGTATGCATGTGTGTGTCTTTATGTATTTGAGACAGTGTAGGCCGTGCTGGTCTCAAAGGTGCAGAGATCTGCTTGTCTCTGCTGAGATTAAAGGTGTGCATCACAACTCCAGGCTTGTCTACTGATCTTTTAAGGTTTATGACTAATACTGAAGGAAATAATTGCCAGACTGTCATTCTGTTGCTGTTGACAATACCATGACCAAAGCAACGTAGGAGAGGAAAGGATTTCCTTGGCTTACACTTTCAGGTCACAGGTTTCTGAGGGAGGAACTTGTACGCAGGCTGACTTGATATTCAATACAGAGTTAGCTCTGGTCAAAACACTCAACTTCGCTGCCAAAGAAGTCCAGAGGAACCATAGGCTTCCTGTAGCACAGCTGCTGGCTGGCAGACAGGCTTCTAGCTTTCTTATGTTGCCCAAAATCACCTGTATACATCACCCACCGTGGGCTGGCCCTACTACAGTATCTGACAATATACCACGGACATGCCCATAGGCCCATCTGATCGGGACAGTCCCTCTATTGAGATTCTCATGTGACTTCTAGGCTGCGTCAAGTTGATAGTTATAGCCAACGAGGACAAGGGAGATGTAAGATCCAAATTATGGCAGGATGCCAGGCATAGTGGCTCACACCTGGAGTTTCAGGCAGGAGGATCACCATGAGTTTGAGAACAACCTAGATACATAGTAAATTCCAGGCTACAAAGTGAGACCCTATCTCAAAACAACAAAAACCCTACAAAATCAGGTATGGTGGGCATGCCTATGATCTTAGCACTTAGGAGGAAGAAGCAGGAAGATCAGAAGTTCAAGACTACCCTCGGTTACACAGTAGGTTTGAGGCCAGCCTGGAGACTTGGGAAGCAGAGTCTATGGGATCTCTGAGTTGAGGCCACAGTACTGAAAATCGAGAAGGAAATGCCCTCGCCAAGGGACAGGATTGCAGGTGGCTTTGCTGTCTTTCATTTTGAATTCACTTTCTAATTTTTTTTTTGCAACAAACAAGTTTAAAAGTGGGGAAGATGCCTATCTTTTAGACTGTTGAAGGGAGCTGGCTGCAAGGGAGAGCGTGAGGCAAAGCAATGTCTCTCTCCATGCACACAAGCATGGCCCTGGGAGCCACCTCAGAACTCTGTGGGAGCACAGTCACAGGCAGCCATTCTTTTCCACCACCCTGGCTGACTTGATGTCAACTTGACACAGGCTGACGTCATCTGAGTGGACGGACCTCAGCTGAGAAAATGCCTCCATAAAATGGGGCTGTGGGCAGGCCTGTGGGGCATCTTGTTAATAAGTCATTGATTGGGAAAAGCCAAGCCTACTGTGAGCAGGACCACCCTGGTCGATGGTCCTGGGTTTTATAAGAAAGCAGGCTGAGACTGGCTATGGCGCACGCCTTTAATCCCAGCACTCAGGAGGCAGAGGCAGGTAGGTCTCTATGAGTCCAAGACCAGCCTGGTCTACAGAGGGAGTTCCATGACAGCTAGGACTGTTACATAGAGAAATTCTGACTCCAAAAAACAATCAAAACAAACAAAAAGAAAATGAAAGAACAAAAGAAAGAGAAGAGAAAGCAGGCTGAGCAAGCCCTGGGGAGCGAGGCAGTAAGCAGCACCCTCCACAGCCTCTGCCTCAGCTCCCTACCCTGTTTTAGTTCCTGCCCTTACTTCTCTCTGGGTTGTGATTCAGGATGGTAGCCAGAGAAATGTTTTTCGATTGTGGTATTTCATCATGGCAGTAGTGACCCTGACTAAAACACTGACTCTCTCTCAGATTAACAAAGCTGTTTGAACAGCAGCCATGCAAGGATGTTGGCCTGTGCCCACATGGGGATCTGTCCCTCTGACCTTAGTAGATGTAAGTTCTGTAGGGAAGGGCTGGCCTGTTCATATACTTTGGTTGATATTATCCCTGGCTACCCCAGGCCAGTCAGAGTTCACCAGCTGGGACACAAAAATGTCTCCAGAGCTGGAGAAATGGCTGGGTGGTTAAGAACCATGGTTGGTGCTCTTCCAGAGGACCCAGTGTTGATTTATCTGACCTCTTCTGGACCCATCAGGCACCCACACTCACATGCAAACACACTTGCTTACAAATGTCTTCCAGAGGTGAAGAGCCAATGCCTCACATGACAGCGTCCCCGGTGCCACTGTTTCTCTGCCGCATCCCACTCACCACGCGCAGGTCCATCTGCGCTCAGGACCACAGCATCAGCCGTGCCTACTGCCCTGAGCATTCTCTCCTCAGCTTCTCAGGCTGCTCATTTTGGTCATGGCTGAACTGGCCTCCTTACCAAGGCCTTTCTTCCCCGCCCTCCCAGACATCCTGTTTGTTTTATTTTTACGCATTTTATTCTCTACCCATTGTGTGTGTGCACGTGTGTGTGTGTGTGTGTGTGTGTGTGTGTGCATGCATGTACACGTGAGTGTGTACGTGTGTGTAGTGGAAATCAGAGAACACTTCTGGGAAGTGGTTCTCTTCTTCCGCTGTGTGGGTCCTGAGCTCTAACTCGGGTTCCCAAGCTTGGCAGCAGGTCCTTTACCCACCAAGCCCTCTCTCTACCCTCTTATCCCCCATCCCTGGTTTTTAAAACAGTTCTCCAAATGTCTGACTTCATTCCCTTTGCCATGACTGACCCAGTCACACCATCCTCCTAGTTCCAGTCACATCAAGCGTGTGGTCCTGCTCCCTTTTTTATTATGTGGCTCTTTCTCTGTGGGCCCTATGGCCTTAATTAAACCAAGCATGAATCAAAATAATCTGTGATAAAAGTTCATATTTCAGAACACATACATATTTTGGCTTTGACATCATTCCCTAAAAGATGCAGCCAACATAAACAGCCATTTGCAGAGTGTTTGCATCTTACTGGGTGTTCTGAGTTATCTGGAGACGATTTAAAGTAGATACAGAGCTGTGGGCAGGTTACATGCAAACACATCAGGGCAGTATCCTGGTACCCAAGTGGGATTTTGAAGCCAGTCTCCCATGACACCCCAGGGGAAAACATATTTTAAAATTATTTCATTTTTATCTGTAAAAATGGAATTTCCAGGGCTGGCAAGATAGCTTAGCAGGTAAAGGTGCCTTCCACCAAACCAGTCTTCCCATCTGTCCCACAACTGGAAAAGGTCTGACTCTCTCTGGTTGCTCTCTAACTCCCAGACATCAACTGTGGCACACGTGCCCAAAGACATACCAAAGAGCACACAGCACACACATGCTACAGCACACACATGCGCTCCGGCACACACATACACACACGCTCCGGCACACACATACACACACACACGCTCCGGCACACACACATGCTCCGGCACACACACACGCTTCGGCACACACATACACACACGCTCCGGCACACACACACACGCTCCGGCACACACACATGCTCCGGCACACACATACGCTCCAGCACATACATACGCTCCAGCTATGCTCCAGCACACACGTGCTGCGGCACACACATGCTCTGGCACACACCCACACAAATAAATAAATAAATAAAGTTTCAGGTTTTTTTATTTGGGAGGGTTGAGTTTTTGTTCATTTGTTTGCCTTGTTTGAGACAGAGTCTGCCTGTGTAGCCCTGGCTGTCCCAGAACTCACTATGTAGACCAGGCTGGCCTTGAACTCAGAGATCCGCCTGCCTCTGCCTCGAGTGCTAGGACTAAATTTTTGAACTGTGAGATTTTGTTTTGAGTCGTCTTTTTGGTAACTTAATGGCCCAGTTCTCTGGCGTGAACTCTGTAGTGGACAGAATGACATCACAATGTCAAAAAGTTGGACACACCTACGAGAAAACCCTGCTCCGGAAGAGTGTTTACAAAGGTGTTCATGAGGACTCTTCCAGCCATCCCGTTTGCTGGGAGTCCCTTTGCCTGGCTATAGCTTCAGCTCTGACTTTAACTGTAATTTATATTTGCCATGCCCTGGTTGACATTTTAATTTCCTTTTACGTACATGTGCTTTCTAAATAAAGTTCTTGGTTAATATGTAATTATTGTAAGAGGTCAGGCCCGCCACTGTGTGGTGCCTAGCAAGGGCTGTGTTTGGTAAGTGCTGAATTAAAGCTTTGTGCCCCCCACCCCCAGCAGCTTTTCATTTCTCCTCTCTTCTCCAGCCTCATCCTTTCCTTTGCTCTTTACTCTTCCTCATCTCAATTCCCCATCACCGCCCCCATGGCCTGTATAGACCTTGTCCCAGGAAGCAGATCCAGGAAGCCCTGAGCATTCCCAGGCTCTTCAGCGGCTACAGCAGATGACTCCAGCCACATAGTTACAGAGGCAGAGAGCTCATCCAGTGCTCAGTGGGCCTGTGAGTCTTCCGGAAGGTTCTGCTCCAAAAGGTAGCCCAGTAGAGGACACACCCGAGTCCACATGCCCCAGCAGGGCTAGCCAGGGACAGGAGACAGGGAGTGGGGAGTGCAGAGTAGCTCCTCTATCCTGATGACATCAAGAGGAGTTGGGATGGGGAGCAAGAGGAGGGGAGAGGCAGAAAGGGAATGGTGGAGGAGAGGGAGCAAGAGGGGAAAGAATAAGTAGAAGGGACGGGGGGGGGTAGAAAAAAGATGAGATAGGAGCTTGAAGAGAATGCGAGGGGAGAGAGACAGAGAGAGAGAGAGAGAGAGAGAGAGAGAGAGAGAGAGAGAGAGAGACGTGCTCAGGAGCGAGCTGTCTGCCTGTCACTTGGAGACACCTGATGGGAACATTCTTCCCTCCTCTGCTTCCTGCTCTACCTCTTTGTTCTTTGTGTGAATCGTGTGAAAGCGTGAATAGAGGAGCCTCATCCTGAAGTTATTTTTACAAGGTCCCTTCTCTGCTCCAATGACTCAGAGCTGAGATCAGCTCTGAAAGAGGTATCCTGAGAAGCAACAGCAAGGTGCTGAGCCCTGGGCCATCTGGAGGGCAGGAGTAGGGACCAGCCCTGAGCTGTGTCCACTGGAGGGAGGTGAGGCAGATGCCTCCCTGCTTCCTCTCCTGTCTGCCAGCGCTTTTTCTCAGCATCTTTCTACTTTAGCAGAGCCTGCCTGTCAATCAGGAGAGAAACAGACACCTCCCCAGGGTCAGCACTACAAGCTGTGGGTAGACAGACCTGCAGCCCCAAGGGCCTGGTTGCCCTGGCTGAAAGGCAAGAAAACTATTTGGACAGGCTTTTAGTCAAGAGTATTAGTGGCACCCACGTCTGTCCCACCAACCATGACTTCCACACAGCACGACTGATACCAAGACTGAAAGTGTATTGAAGAGCTAAGTTAGGAAAGGCTAGTCCCACCCACGGCGGAAGATGCCTTGCCTGGATGTGCAGAGGATGGGGACCTGTGTGCTCATGGTTCATACGTTCATTTTCCAAAAGGTTCAGATTTGCACGCTTCCCTGACCTGGACCAGAAGTCATCATCACACTCAGTGTGACTGTCCTGTGATTTAATTCATCATGTCCACTCTGGGCGCGGGGGTGGGTGGGTGGGGGTTCTTTCCTCTGTGCACGAGGAGGGGTTGTGTGGAGGTGGTGCATGTGTGTGCCCATGCAGACATGCATGGAAACCAGAGGTTAGCTCCGATGCTGCTCTTCAGTCTCCCTCCTTGTTTGCTGGTCAGTCTCTCGCTGGCCTTGGGCTTGCCCATGGCTGGGCTGATTGGTCAGCCAGTCCTACCATCCACCTTTTTTGCTCCTTCCTCCCACAGTGTGCCCCTCCCCCCGCTGAGGATCCAAACCCAGGTTCCCAGGCCTGTGCAGCAGGCACTTTACCCACTGAGCAGTCTCCCTGACCTTGGTATCCTTCTTTCCAGGGAGAATGCTGAGGCTCAGGGGAAGGCTGGTGAGAGGGCTCATGGGTGAAGGCATTTGCCATCAAGCCTGGCAACTTCGGATGGAGCTCGCAAAGTCCTCAGATCTCTGCATGTGTAATACGCAAACAGTCACGCACATATACACAAAACAAAATTAATGTAATTTTAAAAAAGATTTTTAAGACTCAGATTTTTCTCTAAATCTGCTGTTTTCACAATCTCAGAAACTGGCGGTGAAAACTGCTCCTCCTGGTGGTAGGAAAGACCCTCCCTGTGGTAGTGAAAACTGCTCCCTTCCTGTGGTCCTGAAGACTGCTCCTCCCTATGGTAGTGAAGACCTCTCCCTCCCTGTGGTCCTGAAGACCACTCCTTCCCTGTGGGCATGAAGACTGCTCCTCCCTATGGTAGTGAAGACCTCTCCCTCCCTGTGGTCCTGAAGACCACTCCTTCCCTGTGGGCATGAAGACTGCTCCTCACTTGTTTCTGAACAGCCCCAGCTAACCCTCAGGCACAGCTGCTAGCCACCTTTTCCTGACACTTGGAAAAGGAATACTGGGCAGCCTTGGGGACAGTGGGGTTGGGTTGGCACAATGGCTCAGCAGTCAAGAGCTGCTTTTGTTTTGTTTTATTCTGTCTTGTCTTTTGGTTTTGTTTTGTTGGTTGGTTTTATGGTTGATATTGTTTCACTGTATCACCCCAGCTGTTCTAGAACTTGCTCTGTAGACCAGGCTGGCCTTGAACTCACTGATCTGCCTGCTTCTGCCTCCAAGTGCTGGGGTCAGAGGTGTGCACTACCAAACTGCTCCTGCAGAGGCCCGTGGTTCAGTTTCCAGTACCACGGGAGAGCTGATACCCTCTTCCAGCCTCTATGAACAACTGCACACATGTAACATTTGCTCACACAAACAAGCACACACGTGAAGTAGTAAAAAATGAGTCTTTAAAAAAAAAAATAAATGCCTGTTTGCTTAGGTGGTAGCTTCAGGTCTCCGAACATGAGGGAAGGGATGCACTGTAATCCCCACCTCCTGTTTCCAGTTTTTGCTGCTGTTTTCTTGTCTCATCCAGGGCAGATGTCTGACATTTGGTCCCGTTCACATTTTAGGTGAGGTGACTTTCTGCTGTGGGGTTGGTCAGAGCATTTCCAGTGCTTACCATCCATCACCCCAGCCCTGACCATAGATGTCAGCAGACACCCCATCTGACATCAGGAAGGTCTCCAGGTTGCCACAGCCAGCCATCCTGGACTGGTACAGAGTGCCCTTCCCGCAAGGAGTTATCCAGCGCAAGACTGACAGTCCAAGTTCTGTCTGATAGAACTGTGGTATTTCCCGGTGAGCTAGGGCAATTTATTTAACCTCTCTGAGCCTGCGTCTCCCCATTATAAAATATGGGCCAGCAAGAGGGCTTAGCAGGTAGGTGCTTGCCCCCAAGCCCGACAATCTGAGTTCAGGCCCAGGGGCTCACATGGTAGAAGGAGGAAGCCCAACTCCCACAGATTGTCCTCTGACCCCCACACTCACGCTGTGACACAGATTGTCCTCTGACCCCCACACTCACGCTGTGGCACAAAATAAATAAAGGTAATAGAAGAAAGTGGAGCAAACTCGGCCTCGCACTGTTCTTCTAAGATGGGTGCTGGAGCCTTCCGTGCTGTGCTGCTCAGCAATGTGCCACCGTGGAACTGTTGTCCCCTGTTGTCCCATGCTGTGCAGCCCAGCAGGATGCCACCATGTAACTGTTGAGCGTATTCAGTGGCTGTGCAGCTGAAGAACTGAGGTTTGCTTCAGTTTAGTGGGTTACTTTTTAATATATTGGGGGGTTTTCTCCCTTAAAAATCAAAGAGTGTTCTCTTTCTAGGCTTCATAGCCCAAGGCTGTACCCTAGTTCTCCACATCTGAAAGGCACATTTTAACAATCTCAGCTCTGCACATGTTTATTTAGCAAAGATACTATACTGTGTCTTCTCAAGGCAGAAAAAAATCAATTCTCCATAAGTGTGTGTGTGTGTGTGTGTGTGTGTGTGTGTGCGCGCGCGCATGCGTGCGCACATCTTAAATGTTGATGGTCACATGTAACAAGTCTTTTTCTGTCCTGTCAGCCAGCTCCCAAATAATGACATGGAGACTTCTTATTAATTATGAAAGATCAGCCTATAGCTTAGGCTTGTTCCTAACTCGCTCTTAAAACTTAAATTCACCCATTTATATTCATCTACAACCATCACAAAACTGTCTTGCTTTTGTTCATTGCAGACTTGAACTGCCAACTGTGTTACCGCTTGCTCTTCTGTTCCCTGAAGTTGCTCGGTGAAAAATCTTCTCCCAACCTTGGGTTCCTACATCTACTGTTTAGACAGGTTCCACAGTCACTGTACCTGCCCTGTGACCAAACATGGCCAAGGCACGCTGTCCAAATGCTTTCTCCAGAGTCTCTCCCCATAGCAACTGGCACCAGCCGTATGATTCCAATATCCTTACCTCCTACTGACTGCAGGACAGCTGGCCTTGCTGGCCTTCTGTTCCTCCTTCAAGTTTTAATCTCTAACATCCTCCTCTTCTCCATGACTGCGGACTCCAGTCTTGTTTTATTTTTATTTATAAGCATGTGTGTGTGTGTGCCTGTGTGTGTCTGTGTGGGTATGCCTGTGTGTGTGTCTGTGTGTGCCTGTGTGTGTGTGTGAGTGTGTCTGTGCCTGTGTGTGTGTGAGTGTGTGTGTGCCTGTGTGTGTGTCTGTGTGTGTTTGTATGGACATGTGCGTGTGAGTACAGGCAGACCAGCAGGGACATGAGATCCGCTGAACAGAAGCTTCTGGTGGTTGGAATCCTTCAGTGTGGATATTGGGAACCTAAGCTGGATCCATTACGAGAGCAGTCCATACTCTCAACCTCGGAGCCATCTCTGCAGGTCCCATTTTAGTGATTCTCAGCCAAAATCGCCAGCTGTAGTCCCTGGGAAAACTGGTGGCTCTCATGTTCCAGCTCGGTGGGAATTATGTGGAGGTGGCAGAGTCTGAGCAGTCTGGGGGTGAGGGCTGAGCCTCCTGGAACCCCAAAGCTCCTGTCTGAGAGCCACACTTTGAGTAAGTCAGGCAGAGTCCTTTCCTGTTCGTGTGACCAGAGAGGCTTGTTCACATCTAGGCTGAGTAGAGCCTCACCAGAAGTGTTCGGGGCCTGAAGTGTTTCTAACTTCAGATTTTGGAATATCTGCCTGTGTTAATGAGGTTTCTAGGGGACCCGAGTGTACACATACTCAGTTATTTTTATATATGTTACACATATGAGTCAAAGGTAACTTCATGTGATGTTTTCATATATACTTAATATACTAGCATATGCGTGTACGTCTGTGTGCACACGTGCCACCATGTGCGTGTAGAGGTCAGAGGACGGGGGTCTGATTTCCCCTTCTGTCGTGAATCCCGAGGCTTGCTCTCCACTCATCAGGTGCGGCAGCACCTACTGAACCCTCACTGGCCCATAACTTGACGTCATTTTTAAAGGTTGTGATCATGGAATATTGTGACAGGGCGCGACTTTCTTTCATGCTTGCTTGTTTGTTTTGTTTTTTTCAGACAGGATCTCGTTCTAGCCCAGGCTCGTCTTGAACTCATCACAAGCTTTCTGCCTCGCCTTCCAAAGGCTGGGATTACAGGTGTGAGCTGCCGTACTGGGTGATAGTGTAGAATTTTCTTCCTGTGGTGGTTCAGAGTTTGGAACGTTTCAGATGAGCGTTGTGGACCCATACATCCCAGAAATGCCATTTCTGCCGTCTGGAAGAGACTGTCAAAGCCCACGGTGGCAGGCAGTGGGGACGTCTGGGGTGTCAAACGCGTTTATTGTTAACATGGCCTCTCTGAGTGTGAGTCTCCTTTAGGAAACAGAGCAGAGGCTGTCCCTGCCCCACAGTGCCATTCTGAGTTGGAGCATTAGGAAGCACCACAGCTGGTGCCTGGCACACACTCCGCTCTCAAGACATAAATAGCCCGTACTTACTGACTCTTCAGAAGAAAAGGAATCATTTACACAAATCTACGCCACCTTCTAGGCTGTGTCTGAAGACCGCTCATCCCACAATTGCTCAGCCTGTTCTTTAAGAATCCAGTACTCAGAGCTAAACAGCCAAATCCTCACAGTGAACGCCAAGGAGCTTCGTGCATTTTTCTGAACTTCATATAACATCAGATTAGCCAGTGGTCGTATTAAGGAATGCAAGCCAGGGGTTGTGGGTGTGGCTCAGTTGGTAGAGTGCCTGCCTAGCATGCATAAGGCCCTGGGTTCAGTCCCCAGCACCATAGAGACCAGGTTATAATGGCACAACCAGCATTTCTAGCACTTAGGAGGCGGACACCAAAGGATAATCTAAGGTTCAGTGTACTATCCATACTACTACATGTACTACGGTCCTGTAGCTCCTGTACTACGTGTACTACGGTACTACGCCTGTAGAGTGCTATGCCTACTGCTCTACTGGACAGTTCACGAGCTGGGCAAGGGGCTGGAGATTGAAACACACACACACACACACAGAGACACACACACACACACACACACACACAACATGGGTCATCCTTGAAAGAAGAATGCCAAGACTGCCTCCTTTATTGTGTTCCAGCGCAGCTTATATAGGGTCTCCTTGACTAATGGCCACGCCCTAACTTTCAGCTGCAAGCCCACCAGAACCCACTCCCCTGTCTCATGCTCAGAGCAGCTGCAAGCACAGGAAAACAAGTTGTTTACAGGAAATTCAGGGTCTGGGGGTCCACAGTCCCCAACAGTTCAGGTCTATCCTTGGCTTCGTCAGTGGCCAGCCAGGGCTACATGAGATACTGTCTCCAAAAAGAAATACAAACTGTGGTGTTCAGTGTGTTTGCGTGGTGTGCATCCTCTCCCCAGTCCAAGGCACTGTCGTCACTGCCAGAGGAACCTCTGCCATCTTACCCCAGCCCCAGATGACAGCCCCAGTGCTGCCTTCTGTCTCTCTGAACTCTCTGGTTCTGGGTGCTTCTTATATTTGATTTATTTCCTTGATACAGTATACTCAAGGGTCATCATGTTTTAGCATTTATTAGAACTTAATTCCTTTTTATGAGCAAATAATATTCCATCATGTGCATGAGCCACATCTGTTCATCCATCCTCCACTCGCTGGGCATTTGGCTCTTGTGACTGACGAATGGCTGAAGAACGTGTTTGCCCTTTGGTTCTTTCTCAGTATGTGCTTGGGAATAGATTCTTCCACCTGCCTACACCCTCATGGAGAGGGTCATTGAATGGGAACAAATGGCTTGTTTGGAAGGCCAGACCAGGGGCCACCCTATGAGGAGGCTCCCCCAGCCCAAAGCCCCGTAGCCAGTTTCTGCAAAGTGCCCCTTGAGACCAGTCTACCTAGGGCTGACCCTCCATGAACTAGCCCCAGTATGAATGAGTTTTTACTTTTCCTATTTTTGTTAAAAGAAGAGAAGAAAAGAACAGGGAGAAAGGAAGGAAGGAAGGAAGGAAGGAAGGAAGGAAGGAAGGAAGGAAATTAATTTGGACACTCTGCTGCCCAGGATAGCTGAAGTCATTTGAATTAAATATTTGAGGATTGGTTGGTTTGTTTTTTAGACAGGTCTCTCTACATAGCCCTGGCCTGGAACTCGCACCAGACTGTCCTCAAAGCTCACAGACATCCTTTGCCATTGCCTCCCTAGTGCTGGGGTTAAAGGCTTGCACCACCACCCTTGGCTAAGTCAGACTTTTGCCCCAGCTACTTGCATTGTTTCGGGAGCACACCAGGCCCTCTTGTGGCTCTGAGGATGAGGGGATGGGTTGTGGTCAGGAAACAGAAGTAGCCAGGTGAGGAACAGCTGGAGAAAGGAATCGTTCTCCTCCTAACGGTGGGAGTGTTTTCTCCTTTCCAGAATTGCTTCAGGATTTATCTCAAGAATAGAAGGGAACATTTCTTAAATTCAAGTATGTGTGTGATGTGTGTGTGTGTGTCTGTATGCATGTCTGTGTCTGTGTGTCTCTGTGTCTCTATGTGTCTGTGTGTCTCTGTGTCTGTGTCCATGTATCTCTGTGTGTGTGCATGTGTCTCTGTGTGTTTATGCGTGAGTCTGTGGTGTGTCTATGTGTGTCTGTGTGTAGGTGTGTGTGTTGTGTGTGTGTCTGTGTGTGTAGGTGTGTGTTGTGTGTGTAAGTGTGTGTGTCTGTGTGTAGGTGTGTGTGTTATGTGTGTGTCTGTGTGTGTAGGTGTGTGTGTCTGTAGGTGTGTGTTGTGTGTCTGTGTGTAGGTGGGTGTGTTGTGTGTCTGTGTGTAGGTATGTGTGTCTGTGCATGTGTATTGTGTAGACCTCGGCACCTATGTGGCGGTCAGAGGACAACCACTTTCAGGAGTCAGTTCTCTCCTTCCTCAATGTAGGTCGCAAAAATTGAATTGAGGTCATCGGACTTTACTTCCCCCTTAGCCATCTCATTGGCCTCAGCACTTCTATGGTCAACTCTATTAACACCCAGAGGGAGTAGGGCCCTGGGGAACTCTCATCGGGCTTGCTCTAAGGCATAAGAAGGGCCTCTTCCTTAAAGCAGTTGGTCTCAGGGTTGGCCACTTACTTCAAACACCTGGACAGTTTCCAACATTCTACTTACTTATTCATTCATTCATGACAGCATCTCTCGTGCAGCCCAGACTGCCTAGAACTCTCCATGTAGCTGAGGATGACTTTGAACTTCTGATCCTTCTGCCCCCACCTCCCAAGTGCTGGGATGGCGGGCGTACACCACCACACCTGGTTTATGTGGTACGGGGGATGGAACCCAGGGCTTTGTACATATCTGGCGAGTGCTCTACTGACTGGCCTACACTCTTAGCCCTCAGCACTGTGATCCAGTAGGCTTGCGGTGGAACCCAGGCATCTGGGTTTTGAAGCTGCCTGGATGCTTTTGGTGTGCAGTCAGGACTGAGAGCTACCATGGTAGACAGACCACTAGACACATGGTGGGAAAACAGATGAAGGCCATGCTGCAGAACGTACAGACTGGATGGGGTGCCCAAGTCCTTATCAGTTAATTGGTGACGACCGTGTTAATTTTCTGGAGGATTTGAGCTGGGCCACTGAAGTTCTAACTAGGATCGTCAGTAGACATCAATACAGGGGAAGCTGGACAAGGCCTCCCAGGCAGTGGAGCCGGCATGTATGAAGGCCCAGGGATAGCGAAGGCTCTTGCAGTCTCCAAAGACTCAAAAGACAATGTGGTCAGAGCTGTGGATAAGGAGTGGGGAGGGCAGGGGCTGAACTCCCTCCAGTGTAGACCTGGACATGCAGGATGGCTGGATGACCTGCCTGTATCCCATGATGGACTTGGGGGGGGGGGGTTCCTCACCTCCAGGGCATGGAAAGCATCCTTTTTGCAGCCTCTGTGGGGTGGGGTGAGACATCCAAAAAAAAAAAAAGGGGGGAGAGCTGTTTGGAAAAAGGCTAGGATTGTCTCCATATGTAATGCACTTCTGGTCCTTTCTTGAAAATTCTTTGGGGGTTGGCAAGATGGCTCATCGGATACAGGCACTGGCTGCCTGCTGACCTGAGTCCATCCCCAGGTCCAGTTGGTGAAAGGAGAACACTGACTTCTACCATAGACACAGGCACACACAGTAAATAAATAAACGTAATAAAGAAACGCAGTCTCCTTCCACCCTCTCCACTGAGGGGAGCTGGTGTCTCAGGTGTGGTTATAATGTCCCAGGGAAGACTGAAGGAAGGACCTTTCCTCGGGACTGCAGTTCAGGGATGTAGGCGTGTGTGGTGACAGGAGCGTGAGCATCTGGTCACATCGCATCTGCAGTTAAGGAGCAGACAGCACGCAATCGGTGCTCAGCAGGCTCCTTCCTTTTTCACAGAGTCTCAGACTCCAGCCCATGGGTGATGCCGCCTCCACTCAGGGTGACTCTCACCCCAGTTAACCTAGATAATTCCTTCGTAGGCCAAAGGCTTGGTGCCCTGGGTGAGTTCAGAGCCCATCACGATCAGAGAACACGGAGCTGATGGCGTGGTACTGCCTCTGGGGTGTTCTGTGGAACCTGGGCCTCACTACATCCCTCCTCCTCCTCCTTCTCCTCCTCCTCTTCCTCCTCTCCTCTTCCTCCCCTCCTTCTCCTCCTCCTCTTCCTCCTCCTCCTCCCCTCTTTCTCCTCTTTCTCCTCCCCTCCTTCTCTTCCTCCCCTCCTTCTCCTCCTCTCCTCCTCCTCCTCCTCTTTCTCTTTCTCCTCCCTGCCTCGCTTTCTTCTCCCCCCACCTTCTCCCTCTCCCACCTGTGCCAATTTCTAGAGTACTGTGGGTGGCGAGGAGGGAATTCTCCACACTTCATTTGGTCCAGCTTCCCGTCTGGGAAGTCCCATGGGCTGTATCCTTTGTCCCTCCCTTCCGTGGCAGACCCCCACCCCTGCCTGTCCTTTTCATTTCAGCTGCTGTCAGACTGAAGGGAGTAACCCTTTACTTAGGCTTCCGGGCGCTCACTGTAAAGTGTTCACATCTGTATGTGTTCCCCTCAAGTCTCCATCTTGGGACAGGCAAGATGACTCAACAGGTAAAAGCACTTGTTTCACCTGTTGCCTGACAACCTGAGCTCAACCCCCAGGACCCAGGGAAGGAGAGAGCCAGCTCCCCATAGTTGTCCCCTCACCCTTGCCGAAGCATCATCACTCATGCGCCTGAGCACACACGCACACATGTGCACATACACCCTTATCAGTGCAGTGAAAGGATTTTTTAACCTTAATCTTCATTGCTCCGTGATTCTAAAAGCTGTGTGGTATGTGAGCCAACATTGTCACCTTCATTTTGTGGGAGGGAAATGGAGGCTCAGGTGGAGGATGAATGCCACCGGGGATCTGGCTTTGCTAGTGGCCTCTGGTTGGCCATGTGTCCTTGAGAAGGCATACCACCTTCCAGAGAGTTCCCCTGATGGTCACATGGGAAGGGCTCAGTTCGGTTTCTGTCACATGAGGAGGAATGTCAGTGGGGCAGAGGAAGAATGGAGTGGCTCCTGCCTGGACTCAACCATTCAGTTTTGTGGACTTCGGCAATCACCAGGCCTTGGTTTCTATGCTTCTGTCCTAGTGACCTCAGTAGTGATTCAGGGGTGTGCAAGGTTTTGCATGCGTGGGTATGAGCATGTGTGTGGAAGCCAGGGGACAACCTCAAGTGCCAGCCTCCTCAGGTGCCACCATCTCATTTGCTGTGTTGGTTGCATTTTTTATCTGTTTGCTTTGAAGCTGGGCCTCTCTCTTCCTGGGGCTTGTACCATTCGGCTAGACTGGCTGACCAGTGAACCCAGGGATCCTCCTGCCTCTGTCTTTCCATCACTGTGATGACAGGCTCAAACCACATCACACCATTTTGCCCATGGGTCCTCTTGCTCACACAGAAGTTCCTTGTTGACCAAGCCATCTCTCCATCGCTCCTGTGAGGTGGAAGCCCTATCACCCATGTCTGTGATGCATCTGGGGCTAGAGCTAGTGCCTGACTCCCCAGCCCCAAGGCTCTGGGTGCAGTCCCCAGGTAACTGTATTACTCTGGGATCCAGTATGGTAGTCGTGAATCCTTGAAGACTGACCAAAAACCCATGCGTCTTTTGGACTGTCAGTCAGTTACAGCGACTGACTTCCAGCCTTGCGCAGCTGGGCAAGACCTGACTGAGCAGTCTTTGTAGATTTCTCTTGATTTTCACATTGAGGGAGAATCATGGCTGTCCCCACAGTAATGGCTGTCCCGTTTGCCAGGGCCTGTTGGGTACAGCAAGTGTGCTTAGTGTAGACCTGATTCATGAGACCCCTGTGGGTGGGACTTCCTGTCTCTGTCTCTGTCTCTCTCTCTGGAACAATGCTGTGTGGCCAATGTTTGCAAGGCCAAACTGGAGCTAGATCTTCTTAGCCTGACCACTCATGGTCTATACATGAGTCAGGGTCTCCTCCTGACAGATACACGAGCCTCCTGAGTACTGAACCTAGGGCCTTGTGTCAGAGGTGATTAGCATCGGGTTACACCCCCAGGTTTACTCCCTGACCCCGCTGGCCTACACACCCAGTGCCCATCCTACATCAGCGCTGTCCAGCTAAGTTTACCATTGGCCAGATTGAAGCTAGCCAAGATGGGTGTTGGAGAAAGAGCAGGACTAGCACACTCAGGACGTCTAATGCATTGGGAGAGGGCAAAGGGCCCCGATTTTGGATATTTCGTGCCAGCTTAGGAGGAGGGGGAGTTTGCAGTGATGTATATATAGTTCCTGGTTTCTCCAGGTAACCTGGTGGAACTAATTACAAAGAAAGAACAAAAATCACACAGCTTGAATGCCTGTTTGATGACACAGGGATTAGAACACAGGGACAAAGCCAGGCTTACACGGGGAAGAAGCCGCGCTCCTTCACGCTGCAGACCGAACACAGGACCTCACTGCGGCACCGGTCCTCTGCACCTTCCTTGGCTCCGCTGGGCTGGTTTTCAAGCTAATTCCCGTGGGACGCACTGCCAGCCTTCTCTGTGTTGATCTAGTGCTGTAGCGGCCACGCTTCTCCAGGTCACCACCTTCAGGGTTGTTCCTAACTCCTAGTCAGTTGACACCAGACTGTAAGCTCCCGGAAGTCAGGCCAGAGCTGCTCACATGATCCGTGTGTTTGTTGCCAGGCTCTCGTTACTGCACAGTACAACTGATGGAGGCATGGATGCTTGAGAAGACAGTGCTAGTTAATTTAATTTTCCTTCCCTTCATTCCAGCCGATAATTTCATCTTAGTAAGAAAGGGCAATTGTAATTATCTGGTCTTGGAAGCTTTTTTAAATGGGTGGGGTACGTGTGTGCTGTATGGGGTGCGTGCGTGCGTGTGTGTGTGTGTGTGTGTGCTGTTCTGTATATGGAATATGTAGTTGCTAGTGTGAGTGTGTAAACGTGTATACATGTGTGTACAGATACCAGAGAACCTTGGCAGCAGGCATTTTCGAGT
Source organism: Microtus oregoni (assembly GCF_018167655.1). Lineage (NCBI taxonomy): Eukaryota > Metazoa > Chordata > Mammalia > Rodentia > Cricetidae > Microtus > Microtus oregoni. The sequence continues at coordinate 43,852,077 of NW_024543066.1, forward strand.
CTCCCCAGCCCATAGCTAGCTGTCTATGTCTCTCTTAAGGCTCGTTAGGGAGCTAGAGGGATACCCAAGCTGATGTACAGTAGATGACAATCCTAGTTGCTGGTCTGGGTTCAAGGCATCCTGGAGAGACAAGCCCTTCCAAGGACTCGTGGTCCACAGGGGAGCCTTTTCCCACTCCCTGCCACCATCTCTTGGCTCTCCATAAGGTCTGCTGTTCAGATGCCAATAGCCGTATTAACGTTTTGTACACAAACACGTCTTCCCCAGAACCTTCTCTCTGCCGATGTTCAGAGTTAATGATGTACCATCTCTGGCATGGTACAGACATCCTTCAGAAAACTTCCGTTGCCATGGGAATGTTTACGATGATCCTCTTGATAGAATTTTGTGAGCAGACAACTCCAAAATTGCAGATGCTTTAGGTTTAGGTTAGGTGTGTGTGTGTGTGTGTGTGTGTGTGTGTGTGTGTGTGTTTGTATGAAAAAGAAAACAAGCCTTTGAAAGGGGAAAATTTCTTCTTCAGGGCTAGCTGTTTCTAAAGTTTAAAATAAGAATTACTTAAAAGCAGAGACACAGTGGGGAGGGGGAGACACAGAAGCTCAGAGCATTTGCTCTTGAATATCGAGATGGGAGAGAATGGCTTGGAATGCCTCCCTTGGGCACAGGGCAATCATGAAGGCAGCAGGCATGGAAGGCTTTTTCCCCCTCTCCCCGTTTTTTAAAGCTGACATGCTAACAAAGGGTTTCTTGATTTTTTTTTTCTTTAATCAAGAGGGCTGGTCAGGTAAAGGTGCTCCCTGGGCCCCACACAGTGGAAGGAGAGAACCAGTTTCTGGAAGCTGTCCTCTGCCTGCTGCAGCCACTGTAACTCCTTCAAACCCTCGTGAGCGTGTGCACACGGCAGGCATACAAACCTAATGGATATATCTGGTTTTAATTTTTTTAAGACTTATTTATTTTAATTTTGTGTGTACTGTATGTGTTATTTTGTGTTCGCCTCCATGTATGTGCATGCCTGGTACCCATGGAGCCAGACCTGAGTGTCCAGTCTCTTGCCACGTAAGTCGCAAATGGTGTGACCACCATGTGAGAGCAGCCCGAACTCCTGGTTGGTTTTGTGTACTGTTTTCCCTCCAGTTGTTTTTATGAGGTGGTGACTCGGTAGTTGAAGAGCTTGCCACACAGGCACGAGGATCGAGAGTTTGAATCCCTAGGACTCCTAAGTGCTGCGTGAGCGGGGCAACCTGTGTGCATTTCCAACACAGAGACGGGGTCCATGCCGCGATGGGTCCACGGTGAGCTCCATGCTCACCTGAAAATCCTGTCCAGGGAGGAAATGAGCAGTCAAGGACGCCTCCACACGTGCTCACATATACATGTGGGGTCATTTTTATACCATCAAGTGAAATGAACACTAGTGACCCTCTTAGTATTTTGAAAATGAAGTGCCTTCTGTCAGTGTTAATGGCGGTCTTGTTCTGACTCGGAGAGGCAGCTTGAACCTGGACTGGGAAGGTGAATGTATCACTAGGAGGCTCAGGGCAGGTGAACTTGCTGCTCATTTCCGGATCGTGGCACGTGGTGACAATACTTAGCTCCAGACAGCTGGGAACACTTTCCAAAGTCCACGCTGTGGTTCCTCAGAGTTACCTTTCTGTTGTCCTGGGGAAGACTTTGAAATTACTCTTATGTCCAGCCCCTCCCACTCCTCTGAACCAAGACGCCAGCCAAACCCCTCGGTGGGTGGCTGGGAGGATCATTAGCACATGGGTGTCCGCACCATAGCTGTGCTCCCCAACTATAATCCAAGAATGGAGCTCACCCAGTATAGTGCTCCTGCTTCAGTCCATGTGGGAAGCCAGAAACTGAGAGTAGGCGCCTAGGGACCCCCACATCCACTTGACAATAATCTACTACATTGAGTAATTAAAACAAAAAAAAGCTTTGTCTTTGTGTCTTTGAGTATCTTTCCGTTCTCCAGCACTGAATTTGTATTATATATCAGAAATATATATAATACAATTGTCAATTGCTGAGCAATTAAAATGCAAAACAAAGAGATTTTTGTTACAAGCAGTAGGAGAAATACCGTGTCCTGGCACCTGTAGCCAACAGAAGTACTGCATCACGGTGCTTGGAACTCACCGCAGACGTGAGGCATGAGGAGCACTGTAAGAAGCACCGTCCCGTACTCCACAGCTCCCCGTTAACTCCCTTGCTATTTTGGGGACCTCATCTAAGTCATCCTAGCGGCCTCTTCCTCGGGGTCCTCTGGACACATTACACAGCTTGGCAAAGACCTGTGCTGTGCACCCGCCCACCTGTTTCCACAGTGCATGGGAGGATACAGGAAGCCTCTGGAAGGCCTCGGGCTCTGGACCAGTGGCCTCTGTTGGATGATGAGAAAATGACCCTGCCTTCTCCTTTTCCCTCAGACCCAGGTCTCTTATTCCGCCTGCCCAGCAGCATGAGAACAGCATGACTGGCCAGTCGCAGGAGAAGCCCCCAGAGCCAGGCCCCCAACACAGCCATCTACTACCACGGTCAAGGTGAGCTTGCTGGCTTCGTGGAAGCCACTTCAACGTAGATGCTTCATTTAGACAAATTGTATGTGCTGTTTTTAGCCGTCGTGGCATGCTGGAAGAATGGGAGGTACTGGGGAAAGCGTAGACTTAAAAACTTATGCACAGCCGGGCGATGGTGGCGCACGCCTTTAATCCCAGCACTCGGGAGGCAGAGGCAGGCGGATCTCTGTGAGTTCGAGACCAGCCTGGTCTACAGAGCTAGTTCCAGGACAGGCTCCAAAGCCACAGAGAAACCCTGTCTCGAAAAACAAAAAAACAAAAAAAAAACAAAAAAAAAAAAACTTATGCACAGCCACGTCCACACCTTTAATCTTACCACTTGGAAGGGAGCCCGATCTCTGAGTTCAAGGCCAGCCTGGTCTACATATGGAGGTCCAGGCCAGCCAGGGCTACACACTGACAGACAAACAAACCAAAAGCCTCGTGTTGGGACTGGAGAGATGGTTTAGTTGGTAAAGCATGTGTTGGGATACCTAGACTCTGAGTTAAAAGTCAGGTTCAGTGGTATGTTCTCATAGTCCCAGTGATGGAGACTTGGGGATTGGAGGCAGGCCGATCCTGGAGCTTATGCAGGAGCTAGTGTAGAATCCTGGGGAAAGTTCCAGGTCAGTGTAAGAGACAAAAGGTGGAAGACGCCTGAGGACTGACACCAAGGTTGTCTTCTGACCTTCACGGATGTGCTGTGCACACACACACACACACACACACACACACACACACACACGAAGTGTGTTGGCTAGCAAGGCAAGTTGCACTCATTTGGTGATTGAAGGTCAGGTGGGGGCAGAAAGGACTCCGCCCCCCTGAACCTGGGCCAGCATTGGGTCTCTTAGGGGATTTTGAATGAGTGAATCTCTGGGATATGGGCCTGGAGAGATGACAGCGATTAAGAGCACGGGCTACACTTGCAAAGAACCCAGCTTAGGGTCTCAGCACCCACATGGTGGCTCATAGCAGGTTGTAACTCTGGTTCCAGAAAATCTACAACTTTCTTTAGGCCTCCGTTAGTATCGCATGCACTTGGTGCACATGCATGCATGCATGCAAGCGAACACTCACACCAATCAAATAAAAATAAGTTCACCTTTTCAAAAATATCTGTGGGATAGGATGGAATTGCTAAGAGTAGTCTGTGGTGTGGGACTCCTGGTTAGAGCTGGACAGACCCATGCCCCTCACAGAAGTCAAAAGGATCGAAAACTGCATTGGAGAGGCCGTCAGTTACCTTTCTGTTGTGACAAACAGTCTGGCAGAAGCAGCTTACAGAGAGAAGGGTTGGTTTGGATTTTCTCGTTTGTGAAGGGTACGGCCCATCATGGGGGAAAGACATGGCAGCCGGAGGATGAGGCTTCAGGGCGTACTGTGTCTGAAGTCGGGAAGCGGAGAGCTAAGTGTTGGTGTTCAACTTGCAGCCCTCTGCATATTTATTTTGCGATCCCCAGTCCGTAGGATGGTGTCCCCCACATTCAGTTAAAACTTCCTGGATACCCTCATTGATCCGGAAGTCTGTTTCTGTGGTAATTCTTGTCGAATTGGCGGTGAAGACTGAACGTCACAGACACTTGGTGGAAAGTCCTCCTTAACCACCACCTGGAACCTCAGACTCATCTTTGAATTTGAAGAAGTATGTCATGATACTACTTTTTTGTACAACTCTTCCCTAGACACTGGTGTCACTCAGCTTGTCCCTTCGTCTTCTCTGTGTTAGAAAGAGTCGACTTGATTCCAGTGTCTGCCCTGTCACTTGCTTCCTCAACTTGTACCAAGCTCAAGAGTCCTTCAACCCTCACTCTCCCTCTGTTGGAGAAAGGCGGGCTGTGGCCGGCATGATTGCAGACCTGTGGACTCAGTGCTTGAGAGAAGAGGCAGGTGGTGTCCAGCCCAGTCATGGATGCGTAGTGAGAGAAGAAAAGAAGGAGGAAGGAGGAGGAAAAGAGGGGTGTAGAGAAAGACAGACAGACCTTTCTCTCCTCTCAAAGTAGATTGATTATAGATTCTCTGAGAGCACTTAGAGTGTATATTGAGCTATTCTGTGGACTTCTTCTCTATATTTTATATATAATCTCTTCCATTTTTTCTTAAGCCCTGAAAGAATATGTGTTCTTTTATTATTGCATTTAATTTTGTTTACATGATCAACACAATAAGGTTGACTTCGGGGTTTGGTTTTGTTTGCTTGCTTGTGTTTGAGACAGGGTCTCTCTGTTTAACCAAGAACTCACCCTACAGACCAAACTCTCAGAATGCTGGGACTAAAGGCCTGAGCCACCACACAAGGCTTGGTTGTTCTTTGCACTGCACAAATCATCTATATTAAATCCTTTTCCGATTCTGTATGCTGAATGTCTTAGTTATTCAAAGAGTTGTGAGCTGGGAGCACTACTCAGTGGTGGGTCTCTTGTCTCACAGGTGTGAACCTCTAGAGTCAGTACCCAACACCTCCATGAGCTCCGGAAAAGAAAGGAAAAGTGTTCAAATTTCCTAATGAATTTGCCAACTGCTCCTTGTAGTGCTGACATTTTTACTTTATATATTTTAAAGCAATGCTCTTTGATGTGTGGGTTTGGTTATTATCTATTTTGTCTGGTAGATTAGCGTATTCCTATCATTCCAGCACTCAGGAAGCTGAGGCAGGAGGATTCCAAATTCAAGGCCTGCCCAAGCTACTGGTTGAGATGCTGACTCGAAAAACCATTGGAAAAAAAAGATTCATTGCGTGGCTTAAGAACAAATTAGGGTCACTGGTACCTTGTGAGCATGCTTGTACTCTGAACTGGCTTCCCCCTTTGTTCTTCTTGCTATCTTAATTAGAATCTATGTATTCTGTGCCTGTTTTCAGTGGTTGCCCCGGATATTTTAACAGCTATATTAAGGTCTAAAATTAACCAATGTTTCCCCTCCTCCCAAATAATACAGAACCGCAGGCTGGTTTCATTTTAACCATTGCCTCTCCCAACTTACACACTCTAATTTTCTTGTGTTGTCCCTTGACCCTGCTTGTCCCCTAAAATCAGACACTCTTGTTCTCTGGTTTGGGTGCAGATTTTCCCTCATGCCTATCCACCTTCTTTTCTTAGACTTTGGGGGTTTTCCTTTCCCAAATCTGGAATCATTTCTCATCTCCCTGAAATGAGTCCCTTTAGCACTGTCCTTCCGTGAGATTTGTCGAGGACAACTCCTGGGACTTGTGCTTGTGTGTGCTTAGAGGTTTGTTTGTATTATCAATTCCTTTTCTTGTGGCTGTGATAAAATACTTCACAGAAACAGCTTCAGGATAGCATAGTTCCGTCCCGTCCTTCCCCCCCCCCCCCCCCCCCCCCCCCCGCTCCTCCTGCCAGCGGAAGTCACGGTCCGTGAACCTGAGGCAATGGCCAGAGCACCAATACTCAGCTGGTGAGGACTCCAGCCCTTTGCCTGTAGACCGTGGTTTCCCTCAGTCCGTCTAATGGATGTAATTCCTACACATACGTGTTCCCGTGGTGATTCCAGTCAGTTTAACAGCCAAGGTTGAGGACCACAGTGTGGAGGTTGCTTTCCCTTGCTTTGTTTTGAAAAGTGGCCTTGTTGTGTAGAAAGGACGGCACCACAGCTCCTGGCACTGAGTGCTCCCAGTAACCTTGATTCTCAGAAGTTGCTGGTTTGTGATATGGTTCCCACTATGTAGTGGTAGCTAGCCTTGAACTCAGGGAGATCTCCCGCCTCTGCTGGAGTTGAAGGCACGTGCCCCTTATTATTTCAGTTAGAAATGTTGAGTAGAGCCCACGACCATGCTACCCTGAACGCGTGGTCTTGTCTCATCTAGAAGCTAAGCAGGGGCGGGCCTGGCTAGCGTTCAGGTGGGAGGAGTGTCCAGCAGGCTGTCTACTGCTCTGTCTTGTCAGAAAGGCTCTGTCTCTGTATCGCCTGCTCGTTCTCTCCCCACCCTGGCTCTCCCCACTGCCACCACCATCTCAAGAACACTATTGAGCAGAAACTTCTAATCTTTTTTCACTTTCGAGTGAACCAAGACCCAGAGAGGTCACTGTCACAGGCTAGTCTGGGAGGACTAGGGAGGATTAGACCCCTCTTTTTCCACCTTCCCTGTCCCCAAGACATCCGTGACCATCTTGGACTAGGATGTTCACAAAGAATATCGGTTTGTGTCAGGGTGCTTCAGATAGCCGGACAGCTTTGGGAGACTTGTTTGAGTCTGTTGTTTATCTCCCACAAGACAGGAAGTGGCTTCTGCATATTTGGTGACCTGCTTCTTCAGTGGTCACCAGCAAATCTTCCTGCTTTGTTCCCATCCTGTCAAGCACTTCTGGACCCCCAAAGTCATGTGCCCAGGACCCTCACTTGCTGTCCTCACTTTTGCCCCTTCCCCATGTGGCTTCTTCTCCAGCTACCCCGTCCTGACTATTGTGACTCTTTCTGTGAACCTTTCGTGGGGGACGGCTGTGGAACACCGGGTCAGGTGGGAGACGGCTGTGGAGCCCTGGGTCAGTTGGGGGACGGCTGTGGAGCACTGGGTCAGGTGGGGGACGGCTGTGGAGCACTGGGTCAGGTGGGGGATGACTGTTGATCACCTGGGTTGTGTGAAAGATGTCTGTGGAGCACCTGGTTTGGATGAGGGATGGCTGTGGAGCACCGGGTCAGGTGGGTCAGGTAGGGTACAGCTATGGGGCAGGGGAATGTGCTAAGTGTGCCCCAGCTACAACACCTTTGCCAACTTTGCTTCTCTGAGCTGCCATCTTGCCACCTGAGGACAGTAGACAGTGCTGTTCCAGGACTGAGGTGAGGTGCAGAGACCTTGTATCCTGAAGTTGGATGTCATTGGAAGCCGTGACAAAACTCTCTGGAGATTAGGGGGTGGAAAGGTTTATTTCATCCTACAAGGTACAGACCATCATTAAGAAAGTCAAGACAGGAACTCAAACGTGAACTTGAAGCAGGAACACTGCTTGCTGGCTCACACATACACCCCTCCTACGTCAATTAACAATCAAGATAATTCCCCACAGACATGATTGCAGGCCAATCTGATCTAGGCGGTTCTTGATGAGAGTTTTCTCCTCAGGTGACTCTAGGCTGTGTCTGGTTGGCCCTGAGACCACATCTCTTTGCGCCTGGTGCTCTAAGTGGACAGAGCTGGGTTATAAAATGGGATGAAAGTGGAGGTGGGAATCTCGAGCGAATGGAGCACTCAGCCTCACTACTGATGGCAGTCTCTGAACAGGAGCATTTAAGACAGAAACCAAGGAGCTGGGTGTGACCACGCGTTTGTAGTCCCAGCCATGTGGAGGCAGAAGTGGGAAGACCCCTTCAGATTAGAAACTCAAGGCCAGCCTGTGCAACACAGTGAGATCTCATTTCAAAAGCTGAACATGATGGTTCACACATATAATCCCAACACTCGGGAAGCTGATGCAGGAGGATCACCATGAGTTTGAGGGTATTCTGGGCTACAGATGGAACTTCTGGTCAGGCTGGTCTACAGAGTAACATTTCGTCTCAAATACCTAAGTAAAATAATCAAAGGGAAGACTCAACAGGTGGCTAGCCATACACAGAGATTGGCACCTTTCTCCAAAATCTGAGACTGTTGAGGACCAAAATCTATTTGAACCATTTCGTGTTGCTTAGTTGTTTGGAGCGATGGAGGTTGTCAGGCAAGTCGGGCCTGGAGGTGGATGGGATTAGGGAAGAGTTTTTCTCTCGTACAATTAGGAGATGATGTCCTGATGTTCTCAATCAAATGAGTGGCCTGGCCCACATGCCTGGGGCTAAAGGCCCAACCCCACAGTAAACCTCAGTCTGTTGACTGCCTCTCTACTTAGGTGATTCAGCCTTCCTGCCCCTCCTTGCTTCTGCTTACCCAGATCTCTAAGTCAAGACAGAGCTCTTGCATCAACTGGCCTTGCCCATGGGAAGCTCAATGGGCAGATGAAATATTTCCCATTGGTGATTCCCCCAGGGCACCTGAGCCCTAGCCGAGGCAAGGGCTTGTCCTGGATACATCTGTGGAGATGATTCCAGAACCAGGAGGCAGGGTGCAGCATGACCAGGGCTGTCTGGGAAGCCTGGGGTGCCAGAGTTACTGGGTGTAGAACCAGGAGGTGCCCCGGGCCAGGTCCCATCAGAGCTGACAGAAACATGTTCCCTTCTGAGTCAGTAAGTGCTGCTCTGGAAACTAGCTATCAGCTCCTCACTGTTGAGCAAGTGGTCTCTCTTCTAAAACTACCCTAAGAACCCGACTGGTACCAGTCATAGGTATGCGCCGTTCTGTTACATATATATTTCTGTGTTTACTTGTATATTTGTAAATTTTGAGACAGGGTCTCTCTCACTCTGTTAACTTAAACTGACCTCAAGCTTGTGGCCATCCTCTCCCCTCAGCCTCTTGAGTTAGGTACGGTGGCAGGCATCAGCAACCATGACCAACTCTGTATGTATTATGTTTACATGTATGTGTTCGTGTATAGGCACGCTCATGTGTGGGAACATGCACCTCTGCTTGTGCACGTAGAAGCCAGAGAATGACCCTAGGTGTCCTCCTTGTCTTTTGAGACAGGCCTCTCATTGGCCTGGAACTCAGATTAGGCTAGATTGGCTGGCCAGTGAACTCCAGGAATCCTCCTGTCTCCACTTCCAGGAGGCCAGAAGAGGGGGTTAGATCCCCTGGTATGGAGTCACAGGCCATTATGAGCCACCATGTGGGTGCTGGGACTCAAACACAGGTCCTCTGGAAAGTCAGCCAAGTGCTTTTAGCCGCTGAGCCATCTCTCCAGCCTTCCTTCCCCCAAGTAGGCTCAGTCTGTAGGAATCACCTAAGCTGTGTGGAGGGAGAGCCACTGTTTCAATATCCTGGTCCAGGATTTCAGGGTATCATCTGGAGAAACCCCTCATGCCGAGTTCCCTCTTGAAGTTCATCCTAGGTGAAGACCCTGCGTTCTGCAGTCTGGGGTGCAAGAACGGAAGCCACCGCCCAACAAGGTCACAGAGCTGGTCCTCTGCTGTTTGGTCCAGCTTATCTTTATGTGGGGTTTGCATTTCCTGAATGTTTAGCAACGGGGTGGGGGTAGGGGAGCAGGCAGGGGAAGTGATCTTAAAGGAGCCCAGTTTAACTTTCCGGTGGCAGGAGATAATCTGTGAGCCCAGAGTCAGACACAGAGAGCCTTGGTTTGAGTCAAGAAGACCAAGAGTGGAGAGGAAAGGCTGGCGCGTGAGAGCTAGTCAGAGGCTGCGAGGCGTGTTCAATAATGACACAGCACAAACAGTAGTTGCGTTCTCTAGCCGCCTTGGGGCCTTCTTGTCTTCCTGCAGGGTGCTCATGGCGTGTGCCCTCTGACTTGGGCTCCGTGGAGGCACCTGGGTAGAAAGCAGTTGGCTTCTGTGCACAGATCCGTCTGTTGGGATGTGGACCTCTGGACTTCTGCCTCCCTAGAGTGCCCATCACTCAGCTCAGAGATCCTAGGTGACCACGTCCCTCGGGTTATTCTCGGAGAGTTGACTTCACGCTTTTCATTCCAAGTCTGGGAGGCTGGAATGGGTCTGAAGGCGTGGGGACCTTCAACCAGGGGAGATGAACAGATGATACTCATGGAGCTGAGACTACTCCAGGCTTGCATCCCTGGGGTGACTCTGCTAGACAGTGCATCCCTGGATGCGAGGACGGTATGACTGTCATTCAGTGGAAGGAAAGGCTGCAATGCTAAACAAGGCAATGGTGGCCATGCTGCCAGCTTCCTGAGAGCGTGGGCTTCTCAGCACAGGAAATAACAAGAGTCTTGCCTTCTGTGGTCCCATAGCTGGGCTGAGATGACCCCAGTCCCCTGGGTGCACCCGCTTAGACTTTTCATTAATGCATATTATTGTATTTTTGTTGTTTTAAATTTTTAAAAATAATGTTTATGTGTCTGAGCGTTTTATCTGCATGTGTGCATCCCGTGCCCTCAGAGGCCGGAAGAGGATGGCAGGTTCTTTAGAGTCTGTTGGTTGAGAACTGCCATGCGGGTGCTTGGAATTTCACCCTGGGCCTCTGAAAGAGCAGCTAGTACACTCTTCACCACTGTTTGCTTTGTTTGTTTGCTGTTGTAGGGTCTTACTGCATAGTCCAGGCTTGCTTTGCATATAAAGTCCTCCTGCCTCAGCATCCTAGAATTACAGGCATTGCTATGTATGAGGTAGCAATGACACCATGATCTCTCTTTTCCTGGGGGACTTGAACTGCTCGGAATCTGGAACACAGGGGGCAAAGGCCTGTCTTGAAAGGTCTTGGGTTTGGAGTTCAAGCTTTTCATCAGACTGTCTTGGATTCCAAGGTAGTAAAAGTCTCTGTTTCAGAGGAAGGACTATGTGACCTTGAGGATGTAGAGAAATGGGAAAGAAAGGCCCATTTAGTTACGAATGTGTCACTGGTAGCCCCTGAAAGCCTGGAGTCTAATGGTCTGAGGCCTGTACACAGAATCAGCTGTGAGTTGGGAGAGAGATGCAGCTGCAGATGGGCGTGGCCTGAGCAGCATCTGGTCTGGTTCCACCACACCTTTGCTACCACTAATACCAGGTGAGAGGATCTGGCCTGGCCCATAGCCACGTTCAGACCCACCCTGCACACTCACACTCACACACATGCATGCATGTGCTAGCACGAACCCCAGGAAGCTACCTAGAAAACCAGCAGTTTTGCTCTCCTTGGTGACTGCTCTACCTGGTGGGGGGTGACCGAGCCTTCTCCCACAGTGCTTGGGACCTTCACTCTGGAAGCACCCTGGAGCGTTGGCTCTTGGGGGCACAGGCCTAAGCAGGGTCATTGGTCCTTACACTAAGAGAACTCCAGGCTGCCAGGGCCTCAGTCTTCCTTCTTAAGTCACTCCATTCTGGTAATCGGAACAGGAAAGCCTGAAGGTTTCCCAGGAAACAAATAACCAAACCCAACTAGTCATGGCTGAGTCACTGGGCCTGATCGGAACTGTAACCATGCTAAAAGCAAACATCAGAAACCCCAGCCTGTCCAGCACTGCACCCATCCCCAGTGGAGCCGGGTGTGGTCCCCAGTCTATAGAATCTTCAGAAGCACCCAAGGGTAGCCAGTGCTTGTCCTCTTCTGCGGATACCAGAATCGAGAACAATTGCTCTTGCAGGTTAGAGGTCTCAACACCCACCTGGTTGCTCACCACCACCTGAAACTTTAGTTCCAGAAGATACGACACCTTCTTCTGGCCCCCAAAGGCTTCAGGCAGGGTGTGGTACAAACAAACACTCATGAGCATAAAATAAAAAGAATTAATTTTTAAGGAGAAAAAAGAAGTCAAAACTGAGGTTCTGAAGCTCAGGAGTGGCTCAGTCAGTAAAGTGTTTGTCTTACAAGTGAGAAGACCTGAGTTCAATACCCAGGCAGGTGACTTATGTCCCAATGCTGGTGAAACAGAGCCAGGAGGTCCCCTGGGGCTATCCTAGCCAAATCAGTGAGCGTGAGCCCCCAAATCAAAGTGGGCTAGGAGAAGCATCCGGTGCTGACCACTGGCCTACCCAACACACACCATAGCAAAAACCTGGAGCAAACAGTGTGGCCCTGTGGAGGATTTGAACCTTGACCTTCTGACCCCAGAAGCTGACTTTGTGAAGAAAGCATTTTGTCTTCCTCTAGTGAGATGTTTGAGATGAAGGGCGCTTAGCCCTTGAAGTGTCGTTCATTCATTCACTTTGGGGTAAAGTATATCATGTCCCTGCTTTTATACTTTATTTATGTGCGTACGGTGCCTGCAGCGGCCAGAAGAGGGCGTCAGATCCCCTGGAGTTCCAGGCAGTGGTGAGATCTAGTTGCTCAGAATCAAAGCCCTTTCCTTTACTTGCTCAGGAAGCCTGAATTACACCGCATTCTTTCTCCCAGTTCCAAATTTACACCCACGTGCTGGAGAGCTGGCTGGATCCTGAAATGCTTCTGTACTTCCGTGTCAACTGATGACATTCAGAGGTCAAAGTTGAAATGCAAGGACCCAGCAGGAGGGGAGTAGCCTTGAGCTAGTTGGATCTGCAGTACTGAGCAATGCTGTGTGGCAGAGTGTTGTGCAAGCCTCGTCCTCTGGCACCAGAGGACTGGAGGGGGCTGGCCATCATGGTGCGACCTTAACAAGATCCTGACCTGGGTTGTAGCTCAGTTCCTTTCTATGCCCTGGGCTTCACTGCCATTGCTGCTTAAAGCCAGATGTGGGGGCACACATCTGTAATCCGAGCCCTTGATAGGGTTGTTAGCCCCATGGAAAGCAGCATGTCAAGGGTTGTAAGAAGAACTCGGAGGCACTTGTCAGAACAGAGGCAGGAGGATCAGGAGTTCAAAGTCATTCTTGGCTAGGCAGTGAGTTGGAGGCCAGCTTGGGTTACAGGAGGCACTGTCGCCAAACAAACAAAAAGTAACAAAACTGGAAGACCATCCTTTGTGTGCTAATTCCTTCTCTTTGAAATAGAGAGAGAAAACAGTTCCAACAGTCAGGATTTTAGTGGTAACAGAGTAATGTCCTTGCTTTTATAGCACTTTCTAGAATATTACTGTTGGCCATGAAACCTGCGTGCCTCTCATATTCCTTGCTGCCCTTGTTAGAGACTCGGGCTGGGGAACTGTGATCCAGGAAGGATGTCTTCTCTGAGTTAAACTGGCATCAGGTAAACCTCGTGGCCACTGCTTTAGCCCACTCTGGGTGGATCCCACAGGTCCCCTGCTTGAATTCTGCCCCCTGGGCCACAGAAGGAACAGCCATGAGCTTTTTATTCTTCCGTTCAAAATATTTTAATGGGAAAAAAGGGTGGATAAGGAAAATTAAATTAATTTTGTTTAAATACTAGCTTTCTTCTCCTTCCTCTTCCCACTTTAGAAAAAAAAAGTTTTTTGTATCATTATGTACATTTGTGATTATCTTGAGTGTGGGTGGGTGTGACTGCAGTGCCCAAAGAGGCCAGAAGAGGGCTATTCCGTTCCCCTGCAGCTGGATTAGAAGTTGTGAATGTGGCTGCTGGGAACAGAATTTAGGTCTTCTGGGGACTGGAGAGATGGCTCCATGGTTAAGAGCACTGGCTGCTCCTCCAGAGGACCTGGGTTCAATTCTCAGCACCCACATGGCAGCTCACAACTGGCTGTAACTCCCCAGTGCCAGGGGATCTGACAGCCTCACACCAGTGTGCATAGAATAAAATTAAATAAATTATTAAAAAGGAAGAAAAAAAGTTTAGGTCCAAGGAACAGCATCCTGTGCTCTAAGCTGCCGATCCATCTCTCCATCCCCATATTGCTGCTGTTTTAACTTTTTTGAGTGATGTTCTGGGTAATAGAACATAATATTTAGACGTGTCGAGCTGGCAGCTGGCAGGTATGTTGTCAGTGCACACAAATCATCTCCCAGGGTGGGTTGGGAGACAGCGTGTACACAGCCATGCACACTTGGAAGATTTACAGTGACTGGGGAAGAAGCTAGTGGGTCTCTTTGGAAGCATGTCTTGTGGCAGACAAGCCATGGGTGTGGGTGGCCCTTCAGAGCAGGCGCAGAAGTCCCCTCCATTGTGCGCACAGGAGATCCCATCTCCCAGCGGTAGACGCAAGCTCCTCCTTCCGGTATATATACATGCTGTCAGCCCTTCAGCACAGAGTGAAGGAAGCGCTCCTTAGGAAAACAGTTTATACCCGTGTGTGTGCTGAGTGCTATAGGAAGATGTTTTGGGTCCAACCTTGCTCTGTGGGTATTCCTTTTAATTAATTAGTTAATTAATCAGTTAATGTGTTGTGGCGGATGGAGGTCAGAGGACAGTTCTCAGGAGCTGATTGAGCTCAATCTGAGGCAGCAGGCATCGCTCACCGAGCCCTTTCAAGCGTCCTTCTCGTGGCCTGCCTTCACTTGCCACGCTGTCAAGGGCCTCACATGTTCTCTTGGTCTCGGGATCCCTGGGATCCCTGTCCAGCTGCTGGGAAGGGGTGGTGCACATGCTTAATCCCAGCACTCGGAAGGCAGAGAGAGATGGATCTCTGTGAGTGTGAGGCCAGCCTGGTCTACAGAATGAATTCCGTGAATTCCACAACAGCAGGACTACACAGAGAAACCTGTCTTGAAAAACCACACACACACACACACAAAAAAAAAATCCCTGTCCAGGGACAGAGGCCATCATAGGTGTCAAAATGAAACTGAGATTTCCCAGGCCTCATTTGTGAACCCAACATCTGGATGTCGCTGTCACCCATCCTGACAGCCACTGTAAACTCTATCTTTTCCCTGAGCTGTATTATAAAAAAAAAAAGCCCCCTGGCATCTGGCATTCTCGGGGAGCAGGGTCATGTGACACTGTTCACAGACAGCTAGCCTTTCCATAGCACGTGAGAGCTGGCGTGGTATCATGGCACACGGTCGATAATGCCTTTACCAACCTTCACATACCTGAGGGGCAACCAACTTTCTCCATCGCTTGCTGGTACCTCACAAATAGAGCAACCATTTCCCACAGCCATGACATCCCCTCACAAAGGCTAGCCTGCGCTACACAGCTCAATCCCGTGCCAAAATCAGATAGCATTCAGGTGTAGTGCTTCCTGCCTGTAATCCTGGCAGTCAGAAAGTAGAGACAGAGGATTGGGAATTATAGCCAGCTTCATCCATAACTGAGTTTAAGGCCGGCAAGTACCATAGGAGATTCTACTGCAAGCAAACAAAAAGTATTTTTAAAAGATGAGCAAGCTGGCTGGGTGGTGGTGGTGCACGCCTTTAATCCCAACACTTCGGAGGTAGAGCCTATAGCAGGAGTTCCAGGACAGGCTCCAAAACCACAGAGAAAGAAGAAACAGAAGAAGCCATCATATACGCTTTCTTTCTACACCCACTCCTGGTGCAGATCCTAGAGAACTCACCGGGGGTCCTAAGGGTTTGCATCTGAGAATGGTGATCTTGGGATACCGATAGTGAGGATAGTGAGGTAGTAGGCCTCCTGTGTCACTGGGAGGCGGGGTCTTAGCATAAGACAGGGTAGATGCCATTCTTGTGGGTACTTCCCAGTGGGTTCTGCTCATGGGCACAGCACTAGTGTCTCTCTTGCTGTTCTGGCTGCCCCCCCACCTCTCCTGTTCTGGCCGTCCCCCCCTATTCTGAACCCCCATTCTGACTGCCCCCCACCCCTCTGTTCTGGCTGTACCCCCACCCCTCTGTTCTGGCCGCCATCTCCCCCACCCCTTTGTTCTGGCCGCCATCTCCCCCACCCCTCAGTTCTGGCCGCCATCCCCCACCCCTCTGTTCTGGCTGTACCCCCACCCCTCTGTTCTGGCCGCCATCCCCCCACACCCCTCTATTCTGACTGCCCCCCACACCCCTCTATTCTGGCTGCCCCCCACCCCCAACTGGCTTCCACGAGGTCCTGGTAGGCCTGAGGATGCCGAGGGCTCTCCCACAGACATCCTAAGCTGGATCCTGCTCTTTGACAGTATCTTTGGCTCCATGACTTCCTCATCTTCAAGCGCTCTCGCAGGGTTATGTTCAACAAACTTGGTCCCTGTGTTCATTAACACTGAGTGAATCAGCTGTGAGCCCCGCCGGTAGCACTGTGGAAGGGGAGGAGGAGACTAAAAGCAGAAGCATTAGATACAGTTCCCCTCCTGAGGGATAAAATCTAGTACTGGCTGAACAGTAGAACAGCTGCGTTTCCCAGTCTGAGGGTGCCTGCCTGGACCTGCACCGCATCCACGAGGGTCAGGTCTTTCTCCCCTCCCCCACCACAGTTCTCAGTTCATCTCCAGGGGCTCTGGTGGGCCTAACACTTCAGCCTCTGGTCTCCCAGCATCAAGAAACTTGGGACAGTGAGATAGTGTGGGCCAGTGACCCACAGGATGGATGCCTTGAGAAAGTCCAGGCAGTATCAAGGGGTGTCTCAGGGGTGACAGCACCCCCAGCTGGATACCTGTGGAGGACAGTTCAGACTGTAACTGGTAGATTTCAACAAGCAGTCCTAATCATGATTCACTGCCATTTAGAAGATGTTTGGGATAAGTCCTCCTGTGTCCGTCTTCCACTGGGCCCATGACTTGGCTCTGTCCCCACCCAATTCTTTCCTTCATCTCTTCACACCATGCGATTCCTGGAGCAGCTTTGCAGGGCTCTGAGAGCCTGCCGGGGTCTGTGGCAGTGGGTGCGGCTCCCCCAGGATCTTCACTGTTTGCGGGGCCTTCCAGCCACAAGGAAGGACAGAGGCGAGTTCACCAGGGGCTACTGTGGGGCTGAGTCCAGTCTCGGAGCTTTGTCCTGGGCTCTGAGACCTGTCCAGTTCACTGAGGCCATAACTCGGAATCCCAGGAGCTAGAGGTCTGTGAGACACACAGGCTGACAGCGCCAGCCACACCTTCTCCACTGTCCCCTGCAGGGGAGTTGGTCTGTGGTGCTGGCCTGCAGCTCTCTTGACTTGATGCCCCTACCCCAGGATGTCGGGTATGGGACTTAGGTCATAGCAATGGAGTCGTTGTGTCCTTGTGTTTTCTTAGCTGATAGTTCACTCTGAGACTGTAGGGTAAGAGATGACCCACTGCACCCTCCCCCCACACTCCCTGAGGCCTGACAGAGCGGCTAGGAGAATGTCTCCCCTCTTCTTTCCACCCTGCCCTGCCCATATCAGCTCCTTGGATGGGGATCCTTGCTCTGGCTGTGAGCCCAGGACTGACTCAGAAAGTCCTGTGCCTCCAGGATGATAGTAGATATTTCCTGAGAGCCCGGGCTCCACACCCCTCTCCCCTATGGTGATCCTACCTGGGTCCCTAACAACAAGGACCTACCCACTGCCCCTCCCGAACCCTGACTAGAACAGCTTTACTCTCCCAGGAGGCTGGAGCCTACACTGTGGCCTGTACCCTGGAAAGTCAGGATTGCCTGTGGAGGGGCACCTCCTCCTTGTGAGCTTTCCTGGGGGCTTTTGTAAGCACCCCCAACCTGCAGGCTGCCAGGTCAGAGGCATCTCTGTCATAGCAGAGCGCCAGGGCAGCAGGTCCCGGGTGTGGGTTTGTCTGAGAGAATATGAAGAGTCCAGACTTCAGCTTCCGAGCTGTCAATCATGACTATCTGTCTCACAAGGCCAGGGATCCCAACCTCTTCCACCCTCCTGAAATAGGATGGTGTCCGTTGGTTCTGGAATTTTCCTCAAAGCTCAAAGTGCTCTGTGCCCTTACCCGCTAAACAGTTTTCAGATTGATTCTGTGGACCCCAAACACCAACTGTGTCTCGTTTCACAAGTCAGTAAAGATGCGCCGAGATTACATGGATTTAGTCAGGCTCTTTCCTAAGAAACTTTTACTTCAGTTATTTGCATGTGTAAAACTTCAAAGACGTCCAAAGAGAACACACGATTTTGGGGGGTCACAGAGAGTCTCTGGGACAAAACCCAGAGCTCCATGCTCTATCCCGGTGCCCCTCTAGTCACCTCACATCCACTCTATGCCTGTGGCCCCAACCAACCAACCTGGTACTGGCCACCTGCGGAGAAGAGCCACTTGTGAGCGTGTGGAGGCCAGAGTCCGGCCTCAGCTGTCTTCCTCTATAACTCCATGTGCACTTTTGAAATGGGGTCTTCCCACTGAGCCTGGATCTCACTGTTTCAACTAGACCAGCTCATCAGCAAGTCGCTGTCTGTGTTCCCTCCTCAGCCTTGGGGTGCAGTCTCATGCCACCACGGAGAACTTGACTGTGGAGGGGATCCGAACTCGGGCCCCAGTTCATGCTTGGACACTAAGCACCTTCCCCTCTGGGCATCTCTCTAGCCCTCTGGTTTGAGTTTTTGACAAAAAGTGCTCAGGTCTTCCAGGATGGCCTTGAACCCATGAACCCAGCATATAGCCAAGGATGGCCTCAAACTCTTGGTCCCCTTGCCTCTGCCTCCCAAGTTCAGTTAGCAAATGCCAGCGTTCCCTAGACTGAGGAAAGATGGCACTGGCAGTGAGTACAAGAGGTTTCCACACAGAGCAGGAGCCGGGAAGCTATGCCCAGCCTGTCTACTTGGCGGGCTCCCGGCTGATTCCTAGGGATTCAGAGAAGCAATGATGTCAGTGAACTAGAGCACAGAGAGATCAGTGTCCCTCAGAGTGACCGAAAGCCAGCCTCAAACCCTGGGCGGAGAGGAGCAGGGCCGGGAAGGAAGAGGCTCACCCCAGATACTCCACCGGGGAAGATTTAGACACTAACCACCAATCTGTAATCGGGTTACTGGGTTGTAAAATACCCTCTAGCCTTACTTAGGAGACTAATCAGAAAGCATTTAGGATCTCGACATCCTCTGCTCAAAAAAAAACAAAAACGACAAGCCCACGTCCTGAAGAACCCCCCTCCTGTAGCTGCTGCATCCTGGAAGGGGGTGGGGTGGAGAGAGAGAATCCCAGAGGGATCTAAGTTAAGCATCCCTAAAAGCCAGCAGGAAGATTTGCCTAAAGAGTAAGCCAAAGCCCTTTGGGGAACTATGTATACAGTCTATAAATGATGGCCCTGGCCGGAAAAGGAAAGGCTTCTTGGATTTTCTCCCTCAAACAAGCCGTGGTGGTCTGGCAGGGGCAGGGTGTTACCCCTTCTGAATTGTAAGCAAACAAGTCCTACAGAGACTTCAGCCAAAGTCAACTTCCTCCCCTCGTGTGCCTGTCTGTCTCTGGCTCAAAGGCTGGCCCCAAGACACATGTCCTCCTTGCAGACTGTACCCCCATCTCCTGGTGCCCTGAGCTGGGGGTGAGGGAAAATGCTGGAGACAAGGGCCAGGCTGTGGCTTGGGTCAGGTCTAAACACACCTATTCCTGTGCTGTCAGTTAGCTAAAGAGGTGTGTGTGTGTGTGTGTGTGTGTGTGTGTGTGTGTGTATGCCAGAGAATGCTACACATCCTCATCCTGCTCTCTCAAAACTTTGGATTCCATCGTCTGTACCACATAAATGAGGGATGGTGCTGTAATCACAGTATTCGGGAAGTGAAGTCAGAGGTCAGCTTGCACTAGAGACTGTTTTAAATAAAAGTAGTTGTTAGACAAGCCTTTAATCCCAGTACTCGGGAGGCAGAGGCAGGCAGATCTCTGTGAGTTCTAGGCCACCCTGGGCTACATAATAAGACCCTCTCTCTGTAAAGTTTTTTTCCTTGTCATAAGAAAATTAGAGGAGCCAGGCAGTGGTGGCTCATGCCTTTAATTCCAGCACTCGAGAGGCAGAGGCAGGTGGATCTCTGTGAGTTCAAGACCAGCCTGGTCTACAAGAGCTAGTTCCAGGACAGGCTCCAAAGCTACAGAGAAACCCTATCTCGAAAATCGGAAAAAAAAAAAAAAAAAAAAGGAAAAAGAAAGAAAGAAAATTAGAGAAGATTCCAGTTCCAGGATCCATAAGTATAAGTATAACCCTCATGGGGCCAGGTCTTGACTCGTTTGTGCTGGAGCATGCTCACACCCACCCAGTCTGCGACCACTTTCATGATATGTTTACACTGTTCTAACAGGCAGCACATAGTACTTAGTAGCTGCTTCTCTCTGTGCAAGTGTGCCGGCTCCTACGAGGCCTCTGCAGAGCCTCGCTGTGGTCGTCAGCGCTCCGTGATTCTGGTGTGTTGGGGCCCTTGGCCCTCCAGGAAACAGAAGACATTCATTGCTCAGTCCATGTCAAAGGCTAGCCTCTAGGGATGAAGTGACCACAACAGCTACCATTTTGGTTCTGCAAGTGTTCACTGGGTACAGGTGAGGACCCAGTCACAGAGACGAGATGCCTCTGGATGACTGGCAGAGAAGCCATGGGTTGTCTGTCCGAGTCTGTGTGATAAGATGGAGTGTGGAGGTGGAACTGAGTTCTGAGCGGTCATTTATCTGTCTGGCCCACTCCGGGGCACCTGAGTCTTGTCTGTGGCACTGAACTGGCAGAAGAAATATGTAAGTAGTGGTGTCGCTCATGCGTTAAAATGCGTCTGGTGCCAGTTACTCGGAAGAATAGGGACACCCTTAGCAAAGCTCTTATCTCATTAGAAAAATCATAAGGTAACAAAAGCAATACAAAAATTATCTTAAAGTAAATAAAAAGGAAAAAGAATCCGGTGACATCCTTGGCGTTCTAGCAGCTTTACGATTGACAAGCCAGTTGATGAGCAGTGTCCGGGTTTTCAATGATACGTGTAAGATGACAGTTTACCAGGATGCCGACCTGGGGGCCTAGCACGCCACCGTTTGTGTCCGTGGAGCTGTGTATAGCTGGTGCCCAGGATGTGTCGGATCCTGAATGTTCTGGGAGGGATTCAGGGTAGCCAGAGACTGAAGCAGGAGACGCTGTTCATAAACTCTGAATTTTTGCTATGGTTTTTCACTGCATTTTCCAGCATTGAGTTGGGATCGTATGTACTCTTCTGTCTGTTGTTTTCAGCCGGTGAATAGACATTCAGATAAATACACGCATAGCAGGCAAAGTAAGTAGTGTGTGGTGTTGCCGTGGCCTCCCTGTGCTGCGCGGAGCAAATATTCATGGTGGCCATGAGCCAGGCACTGTGCCAGTCCCAGAGGGCACATCTCTGGGTCTCAGTTTCTCTATCTGTATTGTGCAGAGACCAGATGACCCCTGAGACTGTGTGTGACCTTCAACTTGAGCAGACAGGAGACACACCAGGAAGTCTCATTAGGACACAGATTGACTTGGTGGCTACCCGTCTATAACCCCAGCACTTGGAAGGTAGAGGCAGAGGATAAAGAGTTCAAGGTCGTTGGCTGCATAGCAAGTTTGAGACAGGCCTGGACCTGATACTCTTTCTTAGTACAACAGAAAAAGATCGGGACTGCTGGGTCCTGCCCAAAGTTTCTGAGCTTTGGGTCTGTGTGTAGCCAGAGCACAGGTGGTGCTGATGTTGCGGGCATCCCAGGAACTGAGGTCACCAGAGGTCCACCTAGGGCCTGTGCTTATATAAGCCACAGTCCCGCTCTGGGTATGCGGAGGAATGGAGAATCTCTTCCTCCAGCTGAGAATGCAGAGCCAGCCCTCTCTCTCCCCAGCACGTCAGGCGAGCTTCACAGCGACAGAAGCAACATGATCCGGCTTCCTTCCATACCGTGTATACATGTCTGTGGTGAGCAACATGTGTACAGGTGTCTGCCTAAATACATGTATGTGCACCGTGAGGCCAGGTGAGGATGTTGGGTCCCCTGGAACTGAAGCTATAGACAGCTGCGAGCCACCACGTGGGCGCTGTGAGCAGAACCCTGCAAGGGCAGCCAGGGCCTCTAACCACTCAGCACTTTCCCCCTTTTTTTAAAAATTACATTTTATTTATGTATGTACTTGTGCATGCATGCTCTTGTGGAAGTCAGAACACAACTTGGAGAGCTGGTTCTCATTCAACCTCGTGGGCCCCAGGGACTGAACTCAGGACAACAGGCTTGGCAGTAAGTGCCTTTGCCCTCTGAGCCATCTCCCCAGCCCTATTGGCGAGTCTCTGATGAGGATGTGATGCCTGCTTATATGGCTTTATCCGTGTTGCTCCCTTCTCTGGAATGCTCTTCTAGGTCCCCTTCCCCACTTTAAGTCCTGTTTGTCTATGGAGAAATCTGATTTTTTCTAGTGTCTGTGCAACCTCTTGTCTTAACTCAGGGAGACTGGGTCATCATTAGGACTTTCTCTTATTCATTGGCACAGTCTACAGTAGGATGGTTTTCTGTGGATAAATAAGAAAGGGGTCCAGAGGAGGGGCACGGGGAGTGTTCTTAGAAAGGGTTAGGCAGAGCTGAGATTCCAGAGACACCAAACAGGCGGCTAGGTGAGAAAACAGGAGAGGAACGAGTTCTCCAGCTGTGAGATAAAGGGTGTGCAAATCGAGTACAGCAAACTCCAGGAACTGAGAACCGACCAGAACTGGTGGGGTAGGGAAGTCGGACCGGAGAAACGAGTAAGGAAGGAAGAGATGAGTGTGGACCTGGGGCGGGCTGTGCGGAGCCTGGCAACCTTGGTAAGTTTTAGTTATAATTTAAAAACCGGCGGGGGAGGGGGGGAGAGAGAGAGAGAGAGAGAGAGAGAGAGAGAGAGAGAGAGACCTTCATGAGCCACTTTGGGGGAGCTGGGAAAGAGAGAGGGGAACAGACGGAGCTCGCTTTTAAAGGGGGCTTAGTGCATGTGCACAGTGACCATAGGACCCTGGACTGGCCAAGTATCTGCCTGAATGCTGACACCGTGTGCACTCAGGGGATGCTCTCCGTGGCTACAGCCAAGGACTCTGGGAGCAGGCTAGTGGGATGCCTGAAATACTCTCAATCACAGGCACGTAGGAAGTGGTTATTGTTGGTGACGTGTCCTGCTAGGTCACCAAGGGCAGGCCAGCATAATGCCTGAATGCTAACAATGCCTGTTTAAATTGTGGGATGAGGTGATGGATCAGTTACTGCCAGAGACCTGCTTCAGCAGGAGGTTCAGGTTCCGAAGAGAATGTGGGAGTCAGCGGGTGCAGGGGCATGGGGGACAGGCAGGAACTGAGGGAGAATCAGGATGGCTGCCAGCAGTATTTAACTGAAGAAACTGCACTTTTTTTTTATTTTTATTTTTGGTTTTTCAAGACAGAGCTTCCATGTGTAGCTTTGGATCCTGTCCTGGCCTTGATCATAGAGCTCTGCCTGCCTCTGCCTCCCAAGTACAAGGCTTAAAGGCGTGTGCACCATCACTGACTGAGAGACTACACATTCTATACTCTCTAGTTGCACCTGGGATTAAATGGGAGACAAGAGTCATGTGAGCTGGGCTGTAACTTGAGGTCGGCTAAGGAAGCTAGCCTTGACTTTGACAATAGATACCAGTCCTACGTTAATGGAGGACAATAAATTCCGGGGGGGGGGGGGAATGAATGGAGACCCTTATTAACCCAAATGCCTGACCTTGGAGAAGGACTTCTGGGGAGCAGACTCTTACCCTACAGTCTCATACTTAGTCTTACCGTATGGGCCTGTACCTCTCACCCCTAAAAGGGAAGGACCTGATGTCTAACTCTTTTTCCCATTATACTGGACCATTCTGATTTCTCTGTATTTGTTAACTGAACTCTTGCCTTTAATGGTGTCAGGCTCTGGATCTGAATTGTAGACATTTTGTCCTTGGAATCAGGTGTGTCTAGTAAATCTCTAACTTTCTTGATCTTAGTGTGATTGAAAAGTTGTTGCGGGCCCAGTAGACCTCTCCACCAACACAATAATCCGAATCAGGCCAAATCAAACCGAATTAGAAAAGCCCAGGTTTAATGGATGCCAGTGCTCCCCGGGGGTGGACTTCCAGTCTCCTAGGAGACTGGAAACCATGTTTGTTCTCTGGGGGGGGGGAGCAGTTTAAATACCCTGTGGGAGTGGTCTTGAGTATCTTTGGGGAGGGGTCACTGTTTGGCAGGCTTTCTTGGGGACTGAGGCAACTCCCAGGGGAGGGGGCTTGGGATGGAACTTTCCACTGAAACATTTCAGACTTTTTGGATATATGGATGCCAGGGGCTGAGGTAAAAAACATTCCATATTCTTTGGGTATAGGGGTGCCAGGGGTGGGGTGAAGCCTTATCTGTCTCCTCCAATGAGGGCACAAGGCTCTGAGGGCAGGACATTACAGGAGTGGTTCTACTGTGTCTCTCCTCCATGCTCACGCTTACATGGGTTCGAGTCTTTGGCAGAATGCAGCTAGGTCAGTGCTTTCTGGTTGGTGTACACACCAGACCCTGACCAGATCTGGACCCCTTGATAAAATGTAATTTCTGTTTGAGGGTGTATCCCAGTTTAATCCTGCTGCTGTGATCAAATTCCCCAACGATGAGCAAGTCACAGGAGATGGAGAGATGGCTCAGCTCCTCACACTGGCTGCCCTTCCAGAAGAGCTGGACTCAATTCCCACCACCCACATGGCTGCTCTCAATTGTAAAGGTTTAAGTAAAATGCTGCAGGTCCCCGAGTGGTGGCAGTGGGCAGCGGGCCATGAGACCACGATGCAGGTCCCTGAGCGGAGGCAGGCAGTGGGCAGTGGGTCCTGAAACCACGGCAGGCCATGAAGGCAGCTGGGTCCCCGGCAGGAAGCTGTGTGGTGGTTGAGAGACTGAGCCAGATAGGCACACCATAAAGAGTGAAGATGGCTATTTATTTAGTGGGTTATAGAAGGGAAGAGAAAAGGGGGAAGAGCAGAGAGAGAGGGAGGGGAAGGGGAGAAGTGGAGGGAAGGAAGAGACAGAAGCTGCCTCTTAGAGAGAGATGGAAAGGAAGGGACTAAGGCTGGAAGCTGAAGATCAGTTTGCCTCAGCAGACAGGGGAGGGAGTGGGCGTGGCTTCTCTCTTAAAGAAACAGGACAAACCATTACATCAACCATCTGTAACTCTAATCCCATGGGATCCAGTGCTCTCTTCTGGCCTCCACAGGCAACGCACACATGGTGCCCAAACGTACACGCAGGGAAAACACTCATGCATAAAATAAAAATAAAAATAAAGGGAAAAAATTGCTTGAGCAACTTCTATTTTTGTTTTTGTTTTTTGTTTTTTGGTTTTTGGTTTTTCTGTGGCTTTGGAGCCTGTCCTGGAACTAGCTCTGTAGACCAGGCTGGTCTCGAACTCACAGAGATCCGCCTGCCTCTGCTTCCTGAGTGCTGGGATTAAAGGTGTGCGCCACCACTGCCCGGCTTGAGCAACTTCTGAAGAAAAGTGTTTGTTTTAGTTCACAATTCCAGATTACAGGCCATCACTGGAGAAATCGCAGTGGAGGAGCTGGAGACAGCTGGTCATATGACATCCAGTCAAGAGCATACGTGCTTATGTGTTCTGGCATGGTCGCCCTCCTCCTGATTTCTCCATGCTTATGCAGTTCAGGAGCCCCTGCCTAAAGAATGGTGCTGCCCACAGTGGTCTGGGTCCCCCCACATCAGTTCATTAAGACAGCCCTGCGTAGACATGCCCACAGACAGCCCAGTGTAGACAATCCCTCACTGACCCTCTCTTCCCAGGTACCGCTCAATTGTGTCAAGTTGACTGTGAGAACGAACCATCATAGTGGGTCTGGGCAAAGCCCTGGTTGTCAGCGCCTAACTAGCACCCCAGTGATGTAGGCCATCTTTTGAGCAGTGAGGGACCCACCTTCTTAAACATGTTGCCTCGTTAGCAGCACCTGTGTGCATCTGCTTGTAGTGGGAGCTGCTCAACCTCTCAGACCCGAAATAATCACACAGAAACTATATTATTTGCAATACTGTTTGGCCAATAGCTTAAGCGTATTTCTAGCTTACTCTTATATTTTAAATTAACCCATTTCTATTAATTGTACATCACCACGAGGTTGTGGCCTACCGGCAAAGTTTTGGCAGGCTTAGTGCAGCATCTGTTGCCCAGCAGCGGCTACTTGACTTCCCCTGACTCTGCCTACTCTCTCCTCCTCTATCAGCTTGGAACTCCCACCTTGCCCTATTCTGCTAAGCCACTGGCCAAAACATTTATTCATTCACCAATAAAAGCAACACATAGACAGAAGGACTTTCCACACCATTTCCCCTTTTTTTGTTGTTTAAAAAAAAAGGAAGGTTTTAACTTTAACATAGTAAAATTACATATAACAAAACAGTTATCTAGCAAGAATTATAGTTACAATATTTATATCTATTTTATCTTTTATCATAACTAAGGAAAACTTTAATTATAGCTATCTATTCTTCAACTCCATCAAAGACTCCAGAAGGATATAATATTACCTAAGTAAACAGGAAGTGCGTTGTTAGCAGCTTCCAAAACTCTAGAAATGACAGAGACATCTCGCTGCCTGGACAGTCACCCAATGTTCTTCTGTATTGTTGGAGCATCCATATTTACTCTACAGGCCCATAGTATCTGGCAGACTTTCCCATGAAGCAGGAAATTTCAAAGACAGTTCCACTTATATTGGCAGTTTGTCAGTCACTTTCTTCTGTGTCCTGCAGAATGTCTGGCAGTTTCTTTCATGTGGCAGGAACCGTGAAGGACCATCTCACCTTTAGGCAATTTCAGCAGTCATTTTTCTGTGGATCTTGCATGTCCAGTTCATACAGCATAACATCAAGCAGTCCAGGCAAGAGCACTTTCTTGCCCAAATGGCTAACAAACTCCATAAGGAGCCTCTTCAATGCCCATCTTCCTCTTGAAGTAATTGCTGCTGCCAGGCACAGATGTGTCTCATTGTCATGAAAAGTCCTAAGTTCTTAAACATTGTAAATGACATATTTTGTAGTCTTTGAAAGGTTTGAAGAATGCCTATCCATCTGAAATACATCTCTGTACATCTAGAAAACTTAACTAACATGACTGCAACCTTAGCTATTATAGATAACTATCTATTAACCTGTATTTTAAATTATACTTTATGTTTTTAAATGAGTTGCACAAACACAATACCTTAATCAAGACTAAAAATATACATATAACAAAATTGATCTAAAATATGTATCAATAGACCAAGATTCAAACCAGTGCAAAGTATTCATATCTATAGGATATCCCCTTTAAAATGTAAACCAACATTTATAAACAATATTTGGGAATTTGGGCATATTTCTCTCTAAACTGCTTCCTGCTTTTTGAAGTAATTTTTGGGGGTGTTCAGGGCAACCTTTCGGGTGGTCTAGGTTCATCAAACCACATTATTCAGAAGAAATCCATAGGTTCTTATCTTCTGCGGAAATAAAAGAAGAACCTCTTTTCCAAAGCAACAAATACTTAGACCCAAATTTTGAAGTCAAGATATCTTTAAAATATATATGTTGGTTTAGCTTAGCAGCCCTTACAACGAAATATCTCTCTGTACTTAGCTCCTTTACAGTCAAAAAATTCAAAGAAAACACAATAATATACATAATCCTGCTAATCCACTGGCTGAAAAAGATTTATTCATTAACCAATAAAAGCAACACAGAAGGACTTCCCACACCATCTATTGAGGATCCTTCAGTGGCTGGCTTCCCCTCTCTTTCCATGCCACCTCAAATTCAGGGTCAACTTCAGGTGTCTCTCCTTAAAAATCCTCCTAACTTAAGTTGGTAAAACTCCTTTTTCTTAGTTTTTTAGATAGGACCTCGTGTAGCCCAGAGTGGCCTTCAACGCCTCCTGATTCCCCTGTCTCTGAGCACTGGGTAACAGGCATGTATCACCACAAACAGCTCAGTGTTTTGTAGAGCTCCTCGCCCACTTGCTCATGCTCAGTGTGTGTCCACAGTTTCGATCATGTTTGCAGATGTGATTTCCAACGTGGTATAAATATTGATGTTTTCAAGTGCCACTATGACATCACTTTTAAGTTTATCCCATGGAATCTAAACATCCTAGCGATCCAGTACCCACCCATGACTCATTTAAAAATACACACACACTGTATCCTCTGCTTTTCCTTGAAATTTTATTTGTCTTTCACTTCCTCAGGAATTTATGTGTGATGTATCTTTAGGTTTACAGCTCTCTCACTTGTGTCCTCATCCTATTTGTCTGAAACAACTTAGCTGACATTTTTCATTTCCTGAATCATGAAGTTACAAGTTTCTTCTGGTTTGAGTTATAATTATAAATTTTAATAGTGCACAATTGATCAAACCACACAAATGTATAACGGATGAATAAATAATAAACAGTAAAAGTAAAATCATGTTGAAAATGTACCTCAGGACAGTGGTACTGAATGCCTTTTCAGATAATCTCTTCACTACGCTGGAATGTAGCTCAGTTACTGTTTGCTCGTGCGCATGAGGCCCAAGGTTTGATCCCCACACTCTGTAAGGCAGGGGTCCACACTCCTATAACCCCAGCACTCAGGAGGGAGAGTAAAGAGGATCAGAAACCAAAGGTTATCCTCAGCTACAAGGCAAGCTTAAGGCCAGCCTGGGCTACATAAAACAGTGGGGAGGCAGCTTAGTGGTTAAGAGCACTTCCTGCTCTTCCAGAAAATTAGATCAGTTCCCAGCACCCATGCTGGGGCCTGATACTCACTCACACCCCTACCCCCTCCTTCAGCTCCAGGGGATCTGATACCTTCTGGCTTACCCACATTTGTGTGTGCACGATCACATGCTTACATAAATAAGAAATAATTGCCGGGCAGCAGTGGTGCACACCTTTAATCCCAGCACTCAGGAGGCAGAGATGGGAGGATCTCTGGGAGTTCAAGGCCAGCCTGGTCTACAGAGCGAGTTCTAGGACAGGCTCCAAAGCTACAGAAGAAAAAAAAAACCTGTCTCGAAAAACCAAAATATAAATAATAATAATAATTTTGAAGTCTAAGGAGATTATTTATTGCCAGTGTGAGACCAGGACCAGCATTTTCCATCTATCCAGTCATAAGCACAGAAAGCCATTGTTCATACTTGATAGGAGGAACATGGGGTTTTATCTTAAAAACAAAACAATGAAGGAAAACCTCAGTGCTGGAGAGATGGCTCAGTGGTTAAAAGCACTTGCTGCTCTTCCATGGGACTCAGGTGTAGTTCCTGGCACCCACATCAGGTGACTCACTCTCTGTTTCTATGCCCCTCTCTCTTCTCTCCTCTCCTCTCCCCTCCTTCGTCCCTCCCTCCCTCCCTCTCTCTCCTCTCCCCTCCCCTCCCCTCCCTCCCTCCCTCTCATCTCCAGGGACCCAGTGCTCTCTGGCCTCAGCAAGCACTATACACATATGATACACATAAATGCATGCAGCCACACACACATGTATAAATTTAAGAATGAGAGAATAAGTCTAAAAAACCAAACAACTCATTGCCGTTCAATGTGGTGCCAGAAACCCAGCCCCCCTCCCCCATCCCATCCCTTCCCCCGTCCACCCCCCCCCCCGGCCCCCCTGCATGTGGCCATTCTGTTAAGGACCTGTGTTGTTAAGTCACCAGGTTGCTCAGTTCTTTGGTCTGCTTCTGAATTCTATACCAAAAATCACACTGTGACCTATTACCCAAAATATCTATTTAATTATTTATCCTAGAACTTCCTTTTAAATCTTATTATTGTGTGGATGCTTTTGGGAATGGCTGTGCATGCTGTGGTAGGGGTGTTGGAGTCAGAAGAGTCATAGAACTTCCTTTGGGATTTTTTTTTTAAGATTTTATGTGTGTGTATAATGTGTGCAAGTGCCCTAGGAGGCCAGAAAAGGGCATCAGATTCCCCTGGAGGTGGAGTCACAGGAGGCTCTAAACTTCCTGCCTTGGGTGCTGGCAACTGAACTCAGGTTCTTTTGCAAGAATGGGGAATGCTCTTTACCCACTGAGCCATCTCTCCAGCCTCACGGAACTTAATATGAAAAGAATTAGAAACAAAAAAGAGGGCCTGTGAGGTGCCTCAGCAGGTACAGGAACTTGCAGCCAAAGCCTGATGATCCAAGTTCAATCCCCAGAACCCATAAGGTGGGAGGAGAGAGCTGACTTCCATACGTGCTGCGGCACAGGAGCGCTTGAATGCTCACACACACACACACACAATGAGTAAAAAAATAAGTAAATGATGAACCCCGTTGACATTTGCGGGAGCGGGTGAAGTTTTACCTTTTCGGAAAGCAGGGAGGCAGATGGGAAAGAGCCAGTTCTAGAAGAGCACCTTGCGGGAGTCTAAGAACTGCCCCCTTAGAGTCTGGGGTGCAGTGTTTGTAAAGCTCAGACTCTAAGCTCAGAGATTCCCAGCCATTTGAAAATGACTGAAGAACTGGAATCGAAGGCTTGGAAGGTGGCTCACTTGCTGTACAAACATGAGGACCTGAGTTAAAATCTCCAGCACCCATAGGAAAGCTAGGTGTGGCTATCTGGCTGTACCTCCACACTGGGTGTGGCATAGGGAGGGGGATCACTGGGGCTTCTGGCCACTAGTCTAGCACCAGGTTCATTGAGAGAGCTTGGAATAAATAAGGTGGGAGGTGATGGAGCCAGACATCTGGTATCCTCCTCTGATCCGCACATGGGAGAGTACACACGACATGGTACTCCTGCGGAGATCAGAGTACAGGTGGCAGGAGTCATCGGGCTTAGCAGCAGCTGCCTTGATCTGCTGCTGACCCAATGCACCAGCCCTCCCTGCACTCACCTTTGTAAGTAATCACAATATATATTGTGGCTTGTCAAGAAACATCCACGGGTAATTCTGACCTTTGCATCCTATCTTCCAGGTGTGAACGGCATTTCCCCACCACGGTGGTGTCTGGTCCATACCTCAGCCCGGGGGAGGATGTAGACACCTCGGCTCTGCAGATGAGTGGTTCAAACCGGCACGAACCCCTGCCTCCAGCCCCCCTCACAGACATGTCGGCCGTGGAGTAGGCTGGACACTTTCTCTCATCTTCTCAGGGTTTCAGGATTTTTTTATTTTCTTCATTTCCTTTTTTTTTTTTCCTGTGGCTGAACATTCATAATCATGGGGGACCAGCAGTTGTACAAGACCAACCATGTGGCCCACAGCGGTGAGAACCTCTTCTACCAACAGCCACCTCTTGGTGTCCACAGCGGGCTGAACCACAGCTATGGGAGTACAATCTCGGGGGCTGGAATGGATGCCCCGCAGGCCTCGCCCATCTCGCCTCACTTCCCTCAAGATACTCGGGATAGTTTGGGCTTGCCGATTGGCTCCAAAAACCTTGGCCAAATGGATACCTCCAGGCAGGGAGGATGGGGAAGCCATGCAGGTCCTGGGAACCACGTCCAGCTTCGTAGCAACTTGGCCAACTCAAACATGATGTGGGGGTCGCCGGCCCAGGTAGAGCCCACTGATGGCTACCAGTACACTTATTCCCAGGCCAGCGAGATCCGGACCCAGAAACTCACCAGTGGTGTTTTACACAAGCTGGACTCTTTCACCCAGGTGTTTGCCAACCAAAACCTGCGAATTCAGGTCAACAATATGGCCCAGGTGCTGCACACTCAGTCAGCAGTGATGGATGGAGCCTCGGACAGCGCTCTTCGCCAGCTGCTCTCGCAGAAGCCCATGGAGCCCTCAGCATCAGCTATAGGGTCTCGCTACCAGCAGGTGCCCCAGCAGCCTCACCCTGGTTTCACAGGTGGACTGCCCAAACCAGCCCTTCCGGTCGGGCAGCATGCTCCCCAAGGGCACCTGTATTATGACTACCAGCAGCCCCTGGCCCAGATGTCAATGCAAGGAGGACAGCCACTGCAAGCCCCTCAGGTGCTGTCCAGCCATATGCAACCAATGCAGCAGCACCAGTATTACCCACAGCCGCCGTCTCAGCAGCAGCAAGCCGGACTGCAGCGGATCTCGATGCAGGAAATGCAGCAGCAACCGCAGCAACAGATTCGCCCCTCACAGCCTCAGCAGCAGCAGCTCCAGCTGCAGCAGCGGCAGGGTTCACTGCAGATACCTCAGTATTATCAGCCCCAACCCATGATGCAACACTTGCAAGAGCAGCAGCAGCCCCCGATGCCCCTGCAGCCCCCTTCCTATCACAGGGACCCTCATCAGTATACCCCGGAGCAGGCACATGCGGTCCAGCTGATCCAGCTGGGCTCTATGCCTCAGTATTACTATCAGGAGCCTCAACAGCCCTATAGCCACCCCCTCTATCAGCAGAGCCACCTGTCCCAGCACCAGCAGCGTGAAGACAGTCAGTTGAAGACATACTCTAGCGACAGGCAGACTCCAGCTATGCTGAGCTCCCACGGGGACATGGGACCCCCAGATACAGGGGTGGTAGACCCAGCAAGCTCAGAAATGACCCGAGTCAGCAGTACCCTTCCTCACCAACCGCTCCTGTCCCCCAGTGGAATCCACCTCAACAACGTGGGGCCCCAGCATCAACAACCGTCTCCCAGTGCGATGTGGCCCCAGGTACCTCAGAGTCAAGCTCTCTCCCCTTATCTGCATGTGCAACAGGCTTTGCCAGGCATGAGTCTCAGCAGTGCCCAGTTCTCTCTCCAGCCTTCATCCTTTCTGCTCTTCATGTGTTTCACAAATGTTAACCGACTTATGCCAGGCACTATCTGTGCCAGGTATTGGGATGCAGAATCAGTATGGATCCAGCCCGTGGCCCTGGGGATTTGTCATCTCATTAAGGAGATGACAGACACTGTAGTTCATCCTAAATGGTTGATGTGATGATCCAGCCTAGAGTCAGTTCAGTCACAGGCTGCAGGGCAGAACTTGGCTTCTGTGCTTACAATCCCGGCCCCCAGGAGGCAGAGACCAGGGGGATCCCTGGGGCTCACTGACCAGCTTGCCTAGCTGATGTACAGAGTCCAAGCCAGTAAGAAACCCTGTCTCAGAAATAACAAACTGAGCTGTCATGATGGCTCAGTGGGTCAAGGTCTTGTTGCCATGCCTGAAGACCTGAGCTCCACCCCCCAAGATCCACATGGAGGAAGGAGAGTACAGACCCCCACAGTTGTGTTTTGACCGCCACACGCATGCTGTGGCACACAAAGTCACACATGGTACATAAATAAATGCGATAAAATTAGCCATGTGGACAGAGCCTGGAGAACAACAGCCGAAACTGACCTCTGGCTCCGCTCATATGCCCACATGTGTGTACATAATCATACATAACCACAGGCACCTGAACACATACAAACACGTGCACAGTGTCTAGACCAGAGACAAGGGGATCACATAGTGGGGACTTCTCACCCCTGTTGGATCCCTATCCTTGGGTTATTCCCCAAGACACAGATCGTCCTCTGATCCCTGCAGAAACACTGCGCACATGTGTGCTTCCCCATCTCACACACAGACACACACATGTACACACACTGTACATGCACTGGTAGACACGAAGATGTCCGGTCTCCTGGACGGATGTCCCCGTTAGTGCAGTGCAGAGTGGCTGCAGACAGAACAAGGAGGGCAGAGGGGTTTGTGTCCCAGCAGGCTTGGGGCTGGCCTCAGCACCGAGTGTGGAGCAGTGTCATTATTTAGGGAGTAGGGGAAAGAAATCAAATGCAGAACAAAAGCAGGGTCATTGTGAGCAGAGAAAGTTCTAGAAGGGTAGATTCTGGTGTTCAGACCTCTTGAGATTCCTCCCTTTAGAAATAACGTTTGTGTTTTCTCTTTTCTCGTTTTCTTTTGGTGTCCTGTTTGTCTCAAAATTAGATGCACCTACCTGATGGGAGAACGCAGCCGGGGTCCCCGGAATCAAGGTATGCTCAGAGCCGCGGGATATTTGGGAGGCTGTAGGTTTTCTGGGTTGTTTAAATGACTCATTTCTAAATTCAAGGCCAGTGTTTCTAAGAAAGTGTAGGAGCAGCAGCAGCAGCTGTGTATGAGCAATTAGCTGTGTGCTTAACCCTGTGTTATGTAAAGTAAAATGCCAGTAATGCAGACTCGCTGTCGGGCGCCTGTCAATTGTGAGTCCTCAGTTACCATCAGCTACTGCTGCTCTCCTTTTTAGAAAACTGGGCTCAGAGCTGAAGGCACACCTGAGCAGGGAGCAGCGATGGTTCGGCTCCCAAGCCTGCACTCCCTTCTTTATCCACTCAGCCACTGAGGACTTAGTGAGCCCCTCCTGTGTACCAGGGTTAGCCCTGGGCTTTGGGCCTGTGGCAGTGAATAGTACAGACTCAGAAGGCCTGGAGAAATGGAGGGCTGTGTCCTGTATGGCATGATTTTAAGAAGATTCTTTCTGCTGGGGAGACGGATTAGCAGTAAAGAGCACTTGCTGGTCTTGCAGCAGACTGGAGTTGGGGTCCCGGCACCCACCCAAGGTGGCTCACAGCTGCCTGCAACTTCAGTTCCAGGGAATCTGGTGCTCTCTTCTGGTCTCCCCAGGTACTGGGCACACATAAACAATGCACAAACATACAAGCCATTGAAACACTCCCAGGCCAGTGAGATGGCTCTTCAGGTAGAGGTGTTTACTGCTAAAACTCATGTCCTGAAATTGAAGCCTGGGACCTATATAATAAAAGGAAAGAACTGGCTCCAAGTTGTCCTCTGACCTCCACACACTCACTATGACATACATACACATGTGTGCACATGCATGCACACACAATAAATAAGTCTAATTTAAAGTTTTACTTTCTTAAAGAAAGAACACTCTTGCTTCCCCTGAGCCTCAGTTTTTCCATCTGTACATTCAACTTGGTTCTCTAGAGGATATTAAGGCCGTGGACAGAGGAAGATTAGATAAATAAAATGGGTGCACTGTAGGTGTGAGGCCTTGTGGTAAATTCCTGTTTCCCCTCCTCAATGTGTGTGTCCTTTCCATGTGGCTCTACCCTTCAGCAGTGGCCAAACCAAAGGAGCGTTCGGGGAACAATTTGATGCCAAGAACAAGCTGACTTGCTCCATCTGCCTGAAGGAGTTCA
The DNA here is from genome assembly GCF_018167655.1 of Microtus oregoni. NCBI lineage: Eukaryota > Metazoa > Chordata > Mammalia > Rodentia > Cricetidae > Microtus > Microtus oregoni. Next base: position 43,886,885 of record NW_024543066.1, read on the forward strand.
AAAGCCTGCCTGCCCTGAACGGCCACATGCGGTCCCATGGGGGAATGAGGGCCTCCCCCAGCCTCAAACAGGTCAGCAAGAGCCTGCCCGTCCTTTGCAGGTCGTGTGCTGCTTGCTTTGCTTTGCCGCTGTCAGCGTGAGATGGGGGATGTGTGACTTTTGTGGGCGCCAGGGGAGGTGTGGTCCTCCCTGAGAGTCAGCCAGATGACACAGCCCCCACTTCCCTGGCTTTATAGACAAGTGTCAAAAGAAAGGTTCCTAAAGAGAACACCACCTCTTTCCCTAGAGAAGGTGCAAAAGGAACTATGTAAATGAAAACTACATAAATATGTAAATGCAATGTATGTAAGTATGCGATTGTAAAGAATACTACTTGCAGTACTCAAGACCATGACCAGGTGGCTTTTGAGATCAGTGGTCAGTGGCTAAGAAAAAGCGTGTAACTCTCGCGCTCTTGGCCAGAAGTTTCCGTTCATCCATGCAGTGATTGGCTATAGGTAGGGTCCAGTGACCCTGTGATGCCCTCAGTATAGGAAATCATCTCTGGGTTAGGTCAGAACACATAGAATTTTCTGAAAAGTCTTTGAATGTTGATTTTATGAGATTCACTCTCCCATCCCTATTTCCTGGCCAGATAAAAGGATTTGTCTTCACCTTTTAAAGTACGTTGCCAGCAATAGCCAGGCAGGAAATATAGGCAGGGCAACCAGATGAAGAGGATTCTGGGAAGAGGAAAGGTGCAGAGTCAATTCCAGTCAGATGCAGAGGAAGCAAGATGAGAATGACTCACTGAGAAAAGGTACCAAGCCATGTGCTTAAACATAGACAAGAATTATGGGTTAATATAAGTTGTAAGATCTAGCTAATAATGAGCCTGAACAAATAGGCCAAATAGTTTAAAATTTAAAAAATAAATTAAAAAAAAAAGAAGTACGTTGCCAGGCGGGTCATGGCACACTCCTGTAGAATCCCAGTGCTCAGGAGGATTTGCTGCAGGTTGGAGGCCAGCCTGGTTTCTATAGCAATTCTGGGCTAGCATAGACAACATAGCAAGACCCTGTCTCAAAAACAAAAGAAAGATGGTTTTAAGCCTGGTGTGGCATTACACACCTATAATCCCAACACTCAGGAGGCTGAGGCAGGAGGATTCTGAGTTTGAGGCCAGCTTGTGCTACCTATAGAGACCCTGTCTTCAAGAAACAAATAAAACCACAGCATGTATTGTATTTTCAATGTGGTTTCCTAACAATACAATTCAGGCTGCAATGCCTGTTTCCGTTAGAGCCGTGAATGACCTCTGCCCAAGGAAGGAACACTCCTACATAAGATCACATGTTCAGTTTTGACGGAATAGCAGTCCCTGTTCTTTACTTCAAAAAGCCATGAAAGCCACCAACTTAAATATATATATATATATATATATATATATATATATATATATATATCATATAGAAATGATACCTTAAATGTAGCTCAGGTACCCAGAGTTACAGGAAGGAAACCCCCAGCTATATGGTACTCTCTTCCCCACCACCGATGTCCTGTAAACTCTAAGGAAAAGCAAGTCTGTCCCCCTGGGAGAGCTGCTTTCAGCTCAGGATCAAAGCCTTTATTGTCTATGTAGGAGGAAGGAGAGAAGGCCCCACCGCCACCGCCTCAGCCTCAGCCTCAGCCTCAGCCTCAGCCCCAGCCGCCACTGCCACCTCCACCTCCGCCGCCACCGCTCCCTGCTGAGGCAGAACGCCTCACGCCTATGGTCATGCCCGTGTCTGTCCCTGTCAAGCTTCTCCCACCCAAGCCCAGCTCTCAGGGGTTCACCAACAGCGTCGCTGCCACCCCCTCGGCCAGAGACAAACCAGCGAGCTCGATGTCGGACGACGAGATGCCTGTGCTCGTGAGGATGACCCTGTCCCCCCCTCACTCTCCCCAAGGGGCTGCCCCCTGTGCGCCTGCTGTGAGTCGCTGCGCTGCCACACCTGCCTGGGGTGGGGACATCGCTTTGCTTTCCTGAAGATGAGGACAGCTTTTCCAGCCACTGGCCTGAGCTCAGACCTCATGCAGGCTCCCTCTGAGGGGGAGGCCACCTGCAGTGGACAGCCATTCCTTACTAAGCCTGGGTCTGATTCTGAGAGCTGAGCCTTCACATGTTCAAACATCGATGGTACTCCAATCGGCAGAAACCAATATAACCTTACCAGTTACTAAGAAACGAAAAGTATATCTGCCCCGAATAGTGAACAGCTGTTGCCCTGCCCTGGCCCTTTCCCTAGACCGCCAGGTCTCCCCGGATCCAGCTGCCACTCTTGGAATGGCAGGTCCTCTGAGAAATCGCTACACCATCTGCTCAGATGAACTGCCTTGTCAATACCTTTACTGTCACTCCTGCTTAAATACCCTGGGGCCTCAGAGCCATTCCAGTCCCCATAATAAGCCCATGAGAGCCAGACACCGTAGATCTCAGGAAAGCAAAGCGATTTGTGTTTCTCACTCACTGTTAAGTTCTCTTTGCCTTCCTCATCCCCTTCTCTTCTCTCTGCCCTGGGGAATCTGTGACCTCTGTGGTTGGCCCTATCAGACTGCCCCTTCCCACAGTATAGTGTGTTGGGTCTTATATGTCCTCAGAGAAAGAGTGACTCCTGGAAGTCTAGAAGACGTAAGGGTAGGGTTGAAACATCCAGAAAGAACTGGTTTGGGTTCTTGTGTGACTCTGAGTTAGAAGAAGAGAGACTGAGGGGCAGCCTCCATATTCTGGCCAGAGGGGGCTAGCACCCAGCAAAGACGAAATGGCATGCCTACACACACACACACCCTTGCCTGGGGAGGTCAGGAGATTTGGTGTGAAAGGCACTGTGTCGTCCTGTCCTGGAAGTCCTCTTCACACAGGGACTACAGCCACCCTTGTCATTCAAGGCAGTGCGAAGGTGAGGGCTAAGGAGAAGCCTATGCCCTGGAGGAGGCAAGATGGAAATACAGATGTCTCCTGCTGAAACATTCCTGTTACATGTCTTCAGCTTTACATACGATTAAAAGTTCTACTCACTGTCCTTTGAAGTTGTGGGTCTTGGTCTTCTCCCAGGCTAGTGACAGACAGCTATACCATAGAATCCTCTCTCCTGACGCTGAGCAGGGCGCTAAGCCACAACTCCCAGTTAGTTAAGTGATTATGAGGGGAAAGAATAGAGATTGTTATGCACTGGGCTATGCAGCTGGGATGGCCTGCGGGTGAGGGGCATTAAAGTCAGTTCTGACTTAACAATATTTTTGTTTTACTGTGGATTATCTGGATTGTATCTTAAACCAATGTGCACCCAGGTGGGTGAGTCCAACAGGAAGACAGTGGTTTTGCTGTATGGGTTCTGAGTAGGCTCAGTCGGAAGGGGTGAACTTGGTTTAATGCAAGGGTGAGAGAGACCCCGTCAGCTGACAGGCAGGCTGACATAGAACCAGGCAGGTGAAATGGATAAAGAATGGAAGCCAAGTGCTTGATGTAAAAACCGTTTTAAAATCCAGAAAAGGGCTCTGGATTCTGATCTCAGCTCTGAGATAGAGGCAGCTTAAGAATGGCCCTCTCGGGGCTGGAGAGATGGCTCAGAGGTTAAGGGCATTGCCTGCTCTTCCAAAGGTCCTGAGTTCAATTCCCAGCAACCACATGTAATGAGGTCTAGTGCCCTCTTCTGGCCTTCAGGCATAACGCAGAAAGAATATTGTATACATAATAAATAAATAAATAAATAAATAAATATTTTGAAAAAAAAATGGCCCTCTCAGAGTCCCGATTTCCCCCAGAGTGTTGACTTACCAGTGGCCGTCTCCCTCCTCCCGGGGCAGGAGCTCTATAAAATACTGTGTTTGACTCTGCCCCCCAGAGTCCATAGTTAAAATACTTCAGATGTGAGCCTAGTGGGGCATTCTGTGTGATGTACATTCTGAGAGGCGCCTCTGGTCCCGGTGGCTCAGAGAGGCTTGCCTGGGAGATAATAAATCAGTATTTTGAGGTGGAAGGACCAGAAGGCGCCTAAGAAGAACTTTTGACCCTGTGATCTTTTTTTTTTAATTTATTTATTTATTATGTATACAATATTCTGTCTGCGTGTATGCCTGCAGGCCAGAAGAGGGCACCAGACCCCATTACAGATGGTTGTGAGCCACCATGTGGTTGCTGGGAATTGAACTCAGGACCTTTGGAAGAGCAGGCAATGCCCTTAACCTCTGAGCCATCTCTCCAGCCCTGACCCTGTGATCTTAAGATTGGGCTCCAGGGCAGAGTTGAGACCACCCAGAGCTCCATGTTACTTAGATGACCTCCTCAGTGACTGGGACAGAGCTTAAAAGTTTCCAAATTTGCTCCTCAGTTAGAGGTGGGGATGGCAAAGCCCCGTTTTCCAAGCATTCTCCTCAGCAGCCTCTCTCCTCCTCAGCCTCTCGGTCCCTCGGGGTCCCTTCCGGGCCTCAGGCTGTGAAGCGCCCTACTTGAGGAGGGAGGCCGGAGGACGCCAGTCGAAGGAGCGTTCAGGAACCTGGACGCTGAAGCCCCGAGCCCCTCCGCTCCCTCTTCTCCCCGTCCCCACCCAAGAGTCCCCGTCCTAGAGGCTGAGAAGGCACCTTGGAAGACAAGGGAGCTGAGGGAGAAGTAGGGACGGGAGCGGGGACAGAGCCCACACTACTGAAGGCAGGCGGTGAGAGGGGCCCAAAGCTGAGGGGCACGGGGGCACAGGCCTAGAGGCAGCTGGTCATGTGACCAGGTAAACCTTTCCCGTCACCCCTTGCTGCTGTCTTCACTCGCCACTCTGGCACTAGAGCTGCTGGTCACTGCAGCTGCCTGGGCACCTCAGCCGCCCAGAGCTTCTCCACAGGTATCCCCGGCTGGCTGTCACACGCAGCTCTCGGCTTTTGGGGGTCGATGCTGGCCTCGCACCCAAGTCTGTTTCCGTCCGGCTTTGGCATACCCTGCTTCTCTCCTTGACGTGCATGTGTGGACTGGCTAGTGTATATGTATCCGTGTGGCAGGTTCCCCGGACTAGGCTCAGTTCTCCCGCCATAACCTAAACTCGCTCTGCTGACAGGAAGCAGGAGATGAGGGTGCCTCAGAGGGGCGTGACAGGGAGCGTCTCCAGGAGAGCCCGTTACAACGGCCTGGAGAACTGCGGGCCATTGTGCCCGGCTGTGGGGATGGCTGAGGAGCCTGTGCTGGGCGCGAACGCCCTCCTGCCCCTCAGCCTTGGGCTTTGCATCCCTGAGGAGAGGATTCTGCCTCCTGCTCGGAGCATGTGTGAGCTGCCCCTGCAGGAGCAGTGGGGGCACTAAAGAGCCACTCTGCTGGCTGTTCTGCACTCGGAACAGATGGACATGTAGTGATAAGCCAGAGAATCTGAATTTATTACTTTTTGCCGATCCACTTTACCCTTTGCAGACCTTCGGATTTTCTTTCTTAACCAGCCCAAGGCAGGCGTGGTGGGAGTGAGAGGGAACGGGGAAGGAGGCAGTCTCTCTCCCACCCCCTTAGAACTTTTGAGATCCCTCGCCAAATCTGTGGGAAGGGCAGGGATAGGCAGCCTGTACTTAGAAGGGGGCTAGTGACTGGGATGTCCAGGCTGAATCCCAACTATTCCTCTCACTCTAGGAAATCCCCCGGAAACAGCATCCACCCATCACCGCCAAAGTTGAGGAGCCCCTCAAGACCCTACCAGAGAAGAAGAAGTTCCGGCACCGGCCTGAGCCGCTCTTCATCCCGCCACCGCCTTCTTCCTATACTCCTAACCCCACTTCTTACTCGGGGGCCACCCTATACCAGAGCCAGCTGCGCTCCCCACGCATCCTCGGGGACCACCTGCTCCTGGACCCCGCCCACGAGCTGCCCCCCTACACGCCGCCACCCATGCTGAGCCCAGTGCGCCAGGGCTCAGGGCTCTTCAGCAATGTCCTCATCTCGGGCCACGGCCCAGGAGTGCACCCCCAGCTGCCCCTCACTCCCCTCACGCCCACGCCACGCGTGCTGCTGTGCCGCTCCAGTGAGTCATCCCTTAACCCTGGTGTCACCCCTGTCGATTCTGGTTCTACCCTGAGTGGGTGGGGAGTCTCAATTTCTTCAACTGGCTAGTTTATCCCTCGGATTTCCGGGAAGTATCAGTTACGTGTTCCGGTTACTTTGTGAGGTGTTCTTAAATTCTCAGCATCTCGTTAAGTGACTTTAGGGAATCAATGTAAGGAGAAAAGCGAGTAAAAGTATCTTTGGGATAAAGAAAAGGAAACTGTGCACACTAAGTCTGCGTTGGGTTGTCTACAAGATGCCAGAGCAAAATATGGGCTGGGTGAGAGAAGAGCCTTGTTACTGCTGATTGGCTAATTATTAGCTTGCTTTCATGTCATAGGAAGTTTTCCTTGTTGGCCAGTAAACTCTAGTTTCTGTTTCAGGCAGCATCGATGGCAGCAATGTGACAGTCACCCCAGGACCTGGAGAGCAGGCTGTGGACGTTGAACCGTAAGGAAAAACCTATTATTCTTTAGAGCACAAGCGTCAGATAAGGAAAGGTCTGGAAGCTTCTAGAAGGGCAGTCAGGGCTTCTGTAGTCAGTGGCCACTGAGAGGGGAGAGTTGTGGACATGGCCGGACCGTGGCTTTTCTTAAGTACTACCGTTTCCTTTTGCTGCTAGTGTTTCAGAGTCTTTTCTTAGGACGAAATGTGAAACCTAGCATCCCCACCTCCACAGGCCTGAGTCTAGACTCGGACACTTTGACATCCCCAGTGCGTCCCACATCCCCCTGTGAGACTCTTGGCCAGTCTTCTGAACGGGTCTGTTGAGTATTTGAATCATTCATGATCAGTAGGAGGTACAGCACTCACACACACATTAGTGGCTTATACGTTCCGAGACCTCCAGCTCTGGGCACCTGAAACCTCTGATAGTATCATATCTCGTGTATAACCACTGCGGAGCCTCGGTAGTCTCTCTGATAACAACTGATTAACAGGCGGATACCTTCTTCAGTGCCAATACTGTAGACGAAAGGAGGAGTCACGCCTGAGGCAGATAAACTGGCTGGCTCGAGATTTTAGCACATTTTTTAAAATGGCATGAAAGTAACACAGAATTATTTCTGGACTTTTCCATTTAATGTTTTCAGACATTAGTTGATCAGGAGTAACTGAAAACCACAGAAAACTATGGAAAGAGGCACTCACTACTTTACTATGGAAGGGGAAAGTGGTTCATCTCATGAATGAACTTAGAAAAGAGACCACGTGGTACAGAGCTTTCTAGAGTCCAGAATCAGAACGCTCAAGCTGACACCATTCTAGTTTGGATCTGTACTGAGTCGATTTTCTGAGGCCTTTGTTGGTTCCTTGGCCAGGAATCATGATTACTGCCTTGTTCATATCACAGACCTTTGTGAGCTCAGGTTGTATAATGTAAGCGAAAGTGGTCTGGAAGGGATAAATACACAGATTCTTTACACTGCTGAACACGTGTACCCCACTTCCAGTTCCATGGTATTATCAGCTGTGCAGTAGGCAACTCCTCTCTTGGAATTATCTGTCTTCCACTCCAGTTTCAGGGAGCTGAGAATCCCAAGGCAAAGGGCTACCTTGCCCCTCCCCCGGCCCCCAGCCTTAAAGCTACCCTTTACCAGTACAAATGCTATTCCTGGGCTTGGAGGGCCCTGCCACGGGGAAATGCATTGGCGTCCTTCTTGTGACTCTTGCAGAAGGAGCTGCTTTCTTGTGTGTTCATTTCCTGACAGTTGCCCCTGGCCTAGGCCACCACATTGAAGACCACACTGTTTTTCTTGTCATTAAAGACGCATCAACATTGGCTTGAGATTCCAAGCAGAGATCCCAGAACTGCAAGATGTCTCCGCCCTGGCTCAGGACACACACAAGGCCACGCTGGTGTGGAAGCCGTGGCCTGAGCTGGAAAACCAGGCCCTCCAACAACAAGGTACTGGCACTTGCGAGGGGCCAGGTGGGTGAGGCTGGCTTCTCTAACAGGGACCTCCGGCTCCAGAATGGGGGTGGGTTCTCGTGGCTCTGACCCAGTCTGATGCCGTGACTTCTTTTCTCAGCAGTGGAGAATCTTCTGAATTTGTGCTGCTCCAGTGCGCTGCCGGGTGGAGGGACCAATTCTGAATTTGCGCTGCACTCTCTCTTTGAGGCCAAAGGTGATGTGATGGTAAGGATGGCTTTGTGGATGCGCTGTCTCAGGGAGGGGCTACAGACCTGAAAGCAAGCAGAAGGCAAAACCGCCAGCTGGGTTCCTGCTAACACAGCTGTTACTAAATTATAATCAGGGGCGCATATGTTCTAGGAAGCTAGAATTTCACCTCATGTGTCAGTGATGGAGGTAGAAGGAAAGCCTGGCTGAAACAAGAATTGGCCCCGAAGGTCCTCCCGGCTGTGGAAATCAGCTAAACTTGAAAGCCTCCAGACCTCTTTTCTCTAACGTTGATTGTTCCTCTTTTCCACCTTTAACATGGTTCTGAATGGGGCTGGAGAGATGGCTCAAAAGTTAAAAGCACCACCTTCTCTTCCAGAGGTCCAGAGTTCAATTCCCAGCAACCACATGGCAGCTTACAACCATCTCTAGTGGGATCTGATGCCCTCTTCTGGCATGCATGCACAAATGCAGACAAAACACTCATACTTTAAAATTTATATACACATAAATAAACTTTAAAATTAAAAAAATATATAATTCTTAGTTTTGGGGACCTTCATTAGGGACACTTAGATGTCCCTAAACTAGAACCATAGTGGCATCTTCCCAGAATTATAGCTGACCATTTGTCTAGTTAGCCTTCACTGCTGGCCAGATAAGTCCACCTAGCCTCAGTTTCCCTTTTATAGAAGCACATGATTCTTCTAGTACTAGAACTAGATTCCTGCTTTTAGATTTTATGAAAATGCAAAAATAAACAAACATGCCAGTACTTCAAATGTGATCTAGAATGTTAGGATTTGCCTTTTGAGATCAGGGCTCGTCTTGAACTTCCAATATAAATTACTGTGGGATTGTCCTGAGATGCTCATGCTGGTTCAGCAGGTGGCTTCTGGATTTCTTTTTTTCCCCCTCTATTTTTTTTTTTATATAATTGCCAGGGTGTATGTCTATACACCACATGTGTGCAGTGTCTGTGGAGGCCAGAAGAGGGCATCGGATCTCCTGGAACTGAGCCACCTTTTGGGTGGGGGGAATTGAACCTAGGTCCTCTGGAAGAACAGCCAGTGGTCTTAACCACTGGACCATCTCTCTATCAAAGGTTCTGGGTTTCTAAGGAGCTCCTAAAAGGTCCTGAGGCTGCTGATGTGCAGACTTGGAATAGCAAGATTTCTCTGCTTTGTTCAGCCTAAACCCATCCACTGTCAACTCTGTTGCTGCCTTTTCTTTAAAAAAAAATAAAATAAAATAAAAAAATTCAAGATGGGGGCCTTTCCAGAGCACCCAGGTTGAGTCCCAGCACCCATGTGGCAGCTCACAACTGTCTGTAACCCCAGTTCTGGGAGAATCCAGTGCTGTTTTCTGGATTCTCTGGGCACCAAGCACACTTATGATGCACAGAGATGCATGTAAACAAAACAGGCATAGACATAAAATAAAAATAAACAAATCTTTAAAAAAATACACCACAACTGGATTTGGTGAAGTGTGCTTGCAACGCCAGCGCTGGGGAGGCTAACAGGCTAATTCTTGGGTATTGATGGCTGGCTAGCCTAGTTGCTTGGTGACCTCCAAACCAGTGAGAGATGCTATCTCAAAAAACAAGGTGAACAGTACCTGAAAAATGAATGACGGACTGACATCTGACCTCCACTAGCCCAAACACAGACACACATACACAAGCCAGCTGAAAAAGGCAGGTCTGAAGGGTTTCCTGACACTCTGGAAGGACAGTGTGTGGTGCACTTGTTATTAATACAGTTGGTTCCATTCACTGGTCATGAGACCTGTCTATGAACAGTCACCAGGCCCCACTCCTTCCTCTCAAGCCCTTCCCCAGAGACCCAGCCACCATCCAGAGACCTCACTCATCTCCCTGAGGTGTATAGGCCTTCTCTGAGGAGGCACTTGAGTCTCTGCTCCTGTTTGTGTCTTCTGTCGTGTGACCAGCTAGCTAGCTTCGGACACTGCTAGGGGTTGGGGGTTGGGGGCAGTGTTCAAATGTTGAGTCCTGTTGGAGCTGAATGGGAAGGAAATCCCTGGGTTTCTTTCAGTCCCACTGCAGTGCTAACCCCACCCTCCCCTTGAGTAGGTGGGTGGTCCTCCCCAGGACACTCTCAGGACTGATTTCTGCCTCTTCTCTCTGACTGCAGGCTGCTCTGGAATCGCTGCTGCTACGGAAGCCAGTCAGGTTAAAATGTCATCCTTTAGCAAATTACCACTATGCCGGTAGGTCGCCAGGAACCCTGTGCCCTGTTGCTTCCTAAGAGTGGGCAGCTCACACGTTTGGCTATGTGTCATTTTTTAACAAATAGATAACATTGGGTCTATTAGCCCAACACTGCCAGGCATGTATCCGTGTAGACACCTGCCACTTGTGAATGTTCTGAGACCTGGGAGATGGTGCACAGTGGCTGCCCACTTGGCAGTGGGACCTGTGCACCAGAGGAAAGAGCCACCAAGGCACAGAGCAGACAGCTGTAGCAGCCCTGTGGCTTTGGAATCTTTAAAGGTAGGTTCAGGTTTTGATCGAGGCCTAGCTCTGTAGGCTTGAATGTTTTCCACTCAGAAGGAGGCTTGTGTCCCATCCCTTCCAGAGATTTATGAGGACTAAAGCCAATGTATGCAGCTCAGCACTGAGCATCCTCCTAGCCATTGGAATTCAGTTACTCAACGACCGTTCACTGGGTGGAGAGGATTGTACTAAGAAGAGGAGAAAGGGTACCTCAGAGTCTGAAGGGGTCGTGGGTGGGAGATGTAGATTGCTTGCCTAAGGTATACAAAGTCCTAAATTCTATTCCTTGTACCAAAAAAAAAAAAAGAAAAGAAAAGAAAAGAAAAGCCACCCCAAGGCCAGGATAAAGACTTGATAAATGCAAGTCTGGGGTGCGTGTGTGTGTATGTGTGTGTGTTAGAAAACACCTTTAGATTTAAATGGAGTGAGAAGGAAATAGGTTGGGGAGCCCAGAGACAACAAATGCGGCCATGAATGGGGGTTCAACTCACTACGGAAATTCATCCATTCTGCCTCCATAGTCTCTCCTGCATCTTCCATTGCCCTTTTGTGTGTGTGTGTGTGTGTGTGTGTGTGTGTGTGTGTGTGTGTATGATGCCCATAATAAAAGCCAGAAGAGAGCGCCAAATCCCTGAAAGCTGAAGTTACAAGCAATTTTGAACCACCTGATTGGGTGCCATGAACCAAACCCCCGCCCTTTGCAAGAGCAGTATACACTGAATCACTGCTGTCTCTCCAGACCCTGCCCCTTGATTTTTTAATCCCTAGAGGGTTTCTTTGGTGCCTTGGGCAGACCTCCCCTAGGTAGATGCTGAATGCGCGCTCTTAGGGATCTGATAGCTCTATTTCCAGTCCTTCACTAGGAACTAAACACAGCCCAAAAGTGAAGGCTCTCCCGCCATCCTGTCTTCACCTGGCAGAAAGGCCTCAAGGCCATCTATGAAGCATGGTGAGACCAAAGACACTTCCCTGTGGGTCAGTTTCAGCTGGCAGCAGCTGGAAGAAAGAGACAAGCACAAAATGGACAATTGAGATAAAGGCATCACGTAACCATGGGCCAAAGGAGCCAACTACATAATTTCCTGCTTGTGTGGGTGAAAAGATGTGGGAGCCCACCAGCCTGCCCTGAAAACCATTTCATCTCCTCTTAATCCCAGCATCCTCTGCTGTCCTTTAAACCCCTGGCAGGCCATCCCAACCTCCTGGATCCCTTCCCAAACTTCTCTGCATGGTGGGTAGGGCTGTGGGCTTGCTAAAAGATGCTTCCGATCAGTGCTGGAGAGATGCTACTGCCCTTGGCCTTGGGTTGCACTGGATGCCGGGACCCTGGGGCTGGTCATGGCCAGCTGTGAGCCACTTCATCGAGGACACAAATCCTCTCCGATTGTCCCCTGCGTGGTAAACAAGCACTATTTCATTTTTATGTACATCACGACATGAAAAGCCTTGGACTAGAGCACCCCCACTCCAGCCCCAAGCAAAACAGAACAGGGAAATGTTACTAAGAACTTTAAAATCTGCCAAAATACACTGAGCTTTTGGGATTGAGGATTGCTGGTTAATCCTCTCCGACTCCTTTCCCCTTCAGGTAGCTTAGAAGAAACTTGCTTTCTGAAGTCATTTCAGTCCTTGGCAAGCAGAAGTAGGGGCTTCTATCACCTTCCTTGTCCCGTCACTTGCCTTCTTCTAGGAGTGATTAGAACCTCAGGCCCAGAGAATATTCTAGAATTATGAGCAGATGGGACAAACAGCACTGTGCCTAAAGTCAGGCATAAGTCCATGCCTTTAACAGTTGCCTGTCAAATCAGACAGCTGAGTTTGTCCATCTTATGTCCCAGCCACTTTGGCTCCACTCCAAAACCTCCAATTTGGTTCCTGGATGTCACTGAGTTCTGTCCCATCACAGCCCTGACCTGCCTTGGTCTATGTGCAGGACCCATTCTCTCACTCCCAGCTGGACAGGCAGCTCAGTTTCTGCCTCTTTGAGCACCTACCTTCTAGTTCTCCCTTGACTTCCAGCGCTGAGGCTGTAACCCACCTGACTCCTGGATTTTACTTTAGATTCCAGTTACTGTTCTGGTTTGGCTGTGATAAAACACTGACCAGAACCAGCGTAGGGGAGGAAGGGGTTCATTTGAGTTATATCTTACAGTCTATCATTGGGGGAAGCCAAAGCAGGGACCAGGAGATAGGAACAGAAGCGGACCATGGCGGAAGGCAGCTTAGTGGCTTGCTTAATCTGGCTTCCTCAGCTACCTTTCGTACACAGTCCAGGCCCGCCTGCCCAGGGATGGCACCATCCACAAACAGCTGGACCCTCCTCCATCAATTAACAACTAAGAAAATGTCTCACAGACGTGGTCACAGGCCAGTCTGGTGGAGGCAATTTTTCAGTTGAGGTGCCCTCTTCACAGGCATGTCAAAGTTTGTGTCAAGTTGACCAAAACCTAAGTGGGACTCCCAGAGAAGGAAGTCAGATCCAGGCTCTGCTGTGCTCCGGAGGAAAGACAACAAGATGGGTTTCCTGGACAGAGAGATGCGAGCCTGTGGAAACTCCCTCATTTGGGACCAGGGAGGTGGGCGTCTGGCCCAGACCTGCTGGCAGCCTGCCAAAGCTGGAGAGCCTGGCCAGTGGTCCCCAGAGAACAGCTGTATGGTGCCTCCAGTGCCCAGATCGCCCCAGGACACACCGCCCCGGCCCAGGGGCTCTGCGGTGCTTTCCCTCTGCACTGATATTGGGAGGCAGTTGTGATGGAGAGGCATCTGGTTGTGCTAGACAGCTGGAACAGGTCCTGGTGCAGATGTGCGCAGTGTTGGGGGTGGTAGAATTGGATCTAGCTTCTTCACAGGGTACAGTGAAGACTTTTGTCATGTCCACCATAACCACGAGCCCCCACTGGGTCCTCAAACCTTGCCTTGAATTTGAAAGGTGAATAAAACCCAGGAGAGACACCCTTTCCATAAGGAAAGTCGGCGCTCTAGTCTTGGATGCTGCCCAAGGTTAATGAGAGAATTGTGTGCCTGCAAGAGTTACTTTCTAAGAACACAAGTGTGGGTGCCTTTTTGTCTTTAACTGTATCGTAGACTCCTCGTGGCAGGACCTGAGTCGTTCATTATATTCTCTGTTGCCTTGCCTGACACAGCATTTCCAAAGAAAATGTTTGGTGACAAGTTCAAAATGTGGGTTCAAACTGAGGTTTCCCTCCTTTCTGCACCTAGAGGAACCTACAGTAGCAACCGCATCCCAGGGAGACGGTTCTGACCGTCACCTGCTGTAGGTAACTCTGTATGACCTTGGAAGTCTGGTATGAAGCCTCCCGTTTTCCCAGCGAGCACGTCTTTCTGCCATAACCACAATATTAACGTCAGTAGAAGCTGGGTTTTTTTTTTAAAATATTTTTTTATAGTTTATTTTATGTGCATTGGTGTGAAGGTGTCAGATTCCCTGCAACTGGATCTTCAGACAGTTGTGAGCTGCCATGTGGGTGCTGGGAATTGAACCCAGGTCCTTTGGAAGAGCAGTCAGTGCTCTTAACCACTGAGCCATCTCTCCAGCCCCTAGAAGCTGGTTTTGTTTTGTTTTTAAATCCTGAAAAGAAGCCAGAGAGACCCTCTGAAAAGATACTGTATCCAAGTTCTCTCTACCCCAGGAATGTCTGTTTTTAATTGCCTGGATTTGCTGTAGATTGCCCCCAAATTAGCCGCTGTCCAGAGCCTGTTTCCCAGCAACCAGAGCTCGGTGTATTATTCTCTAGATACTACTCCAGTGCCCATTTCATCCAGTTAATTAGGCTCTTTGTCATTAGCCTTAATCGGCTTGTTAGGGGGCCCTGCTGATAATAGCCCGATAGCCAGGAATCCCCAGGTGGAACCAGTGAGGGGGGGTCGGCCCAGTAACCCCCCCCCACACTGCGCCGGCTGAGACAGGGTGGGGTCTTACAGAGAGAGGCAGAGCTGAGAACAGGTGGCCTTGAAGTAGCCACACCAGAGGGACAGTGTTTGTCCCATAGCCTGAGCTGATACAGAATCCGCCCAAGTAATCGGTGGAGACACCGTGCACACCTACTTATAACCAAGCAGTGTTGGTCACAGTGAACCGGCCACCGTCCCCAGTTCAAGGGTGAAGAAACTAAGAAGTGGACTTCCCTGCTGTCGCAGAAGGAAGAAATGCCAGGGGCACATTCACAGCTGAAGCTCTCCTGACAAAAGGCACCCTGTGTCATGGCCTGTTGATGTCACATGCTCGGATGTCATTTATCTGTACCAAGAATTCAGTCCAAGGTCCTTCAACTCTTATGTGTAGTCCCCAATCTCTAGAGGCCATCTCTAGTGTGTGAGAGACAAATTTATTGTCTGGTCTAGCCTCTTTCCCTGCTGGGCACACGGACAGACAAGCTTCCATACAAGTGCTGTCCCTTTCTCTACACCACACATCCTCTGTACAAGAGCCACCCTCCGCGTGCTCCCCACCTGTCTCTGTGGCCGCAAGTGAGACCAGAAGAGAAAGGGAGCCACCATCCCACCTCTTTCCTGGACTCAGGAAGGTCTGTGACGGAAGACCTCATTACAGAACAGCATCCCAAGGCACTCACTCCCCAGAGGCCTCCATTCTTCTAGCAGATGGACCAGCCAGCCTTGTGGACACGCAGGAGTGGATGTCTCTAAAGGAGGCAGGGAACTTACCCCTGCTCTTTGGACCAGTGGGGAGATAGTGAGCCGTGTGGGGGAGGGGTAAGCTGCTGGCTCGAGAAGCCTGGATGACCATGCTCATGTCTCTGGGTAGAGTGGTGATAACTCCAAGAAGCCTACGATCTCAAGTTGGGAAGAATTTTCACTGATCTGCTTGGGGTGGCTGCTACCAGCATCAAGTGAGAGAGCACCAAGGGCCACCCATCCTTAACCTGCCAGGGGTTGTGCGACAGGACACCATCATCTCCTTCCGACACCGATTCTCTCACCTGTTCAGTTTTGACGGACACCTGAAAGGAGCCATGACTCTTCTCTAGTCACTCAGCTAAAGTTGCTGGCTGGTGAATCCTCTCAGCCTTCTTCCTCTTTCAACCTCTTCAGCCACAGAGTGGAGCTCGACACTCTCCCCACAAGGCCCAGAATGTTGGATATAATCTGAGGAACATTGTGGAATGGCTATGAAGGCACAGACCAGGGAGTCAGGCTCTCCAGCTCCTGAAGAACTGGGAGAAGATTCTATTCCACAGTATTCTCTTCACCGCTACAAACATGCAGCTTACAAGGGAAATGAATAGTTGTTCTGCTTTTGGAAAAAATGGAGTCAGCCAGCTGGACTATGTCTGTTCAGTTAGAGGCTGGAAGACCCACCAAAGATTTATGTGGAAAGGGTGTTTATTTCAGACACCTGCATGAACATCACTGAGCCCCATGCCCCCTCTGCAATCCCAGGATGGCTGCCCACCCAGAGATGTTTGAATGGCAAATGTTATTCACATTGCCTGTGCTAAAGTCCTAGCAGTTGGCCAGAGTAACATGGAAAAGTTGGGCCTACCCTAGCTAGGAGTAAAGATGGGGGGGGGGTCAGGTGTGGTAGCACACGCCTGTATCCCAGCAACTCGGAGGCAGAGGCAGGTAGATCTCTGTAAGAGGCCAGCTTGGTCTGCATAGTGAGTTCCAGGCCAGCCAAGGCTACATCATGAGACCCCTTTAAAAACAAAACTTCAGATTTGCTCGGAAACCTGAGAAAAGGTGATGGAATATCAGTGGCCATCCAGGAATCAGAGATGGAGAGAATTTGGGAGCCAGAGGAACAGCATAGTCTTCTCTATGCCCACCATGGTAGCTGACCCTTCCCTGGCACACCCAGAACTAAGTCCTGTGTTTCCTGTTGCTGTAATAAATTGCTTGGGGTTGGGTATTTTATAGAGAAAACCCACCATGTAGGCTTTGTTTCTCGCTCCAGATAAGCCAGTCCCATTCTGAATCCAGTCTCCCGGCATAGCCTATTGTGCTAGGAAAGAAAAATCACTAATCAGATTTGAGCAGCAAGACCTAAATGGCATGTTAGGACCACAATGCTTTTGCCCCGACAGGCTGCAAATCTGCTAACTGTCGCCCCTTGTTGCAATGTGGAGCAGTGGGCTGCTTCCCGCAGCCCAGCTCCCAGCTGCCTGGTTAGCTAGCTTATACCCTGAAATAATTACATGGAAACTGTATTCATTTAAATACTGCCTGGCCCATTAGTTCCAGCCTCTTATTGGTTAATTCTCACATCTTGATTAACACATTTCTAATAATCTGTATAGCACCACGAAGTGGTGGCTTACCGGGAAGATTCTAACCTGCATCCATCTCGGGCCGGAGCTTCATGGCATCTGCCTGACTCTGCTCTTTCTCCCAGCATTCTGTTAGGTCTACTCCGCCTACCTGAGTTCACCCTATCAACTAGGCCAAGGCAGTTTCTTTATTAACCAATGAAAGTAACGCATAGACAGATGACCCTCTTACATCATTTCCCCTTTTTCTGTTTAGACAAAAAAGAAAGGCTTTCAGTTTAGCATAGTAAATTTACATATATCAAAATGGTTATCAAGCAAGAATTACAGTTACAATATTTGTATCTCTTTTATCATAACTAAGGAAAGCTATAACTATAACTAACCATTCTTAAACTCCATCAAAGACTCCAGAACGATATAATATTACCTAAGTAAACAAGAAGTAAGCAACTTCCAAAACTCTAGAAATGACAGAGACATCTTATTGCCTGGACAGTCACCCAAAGTTCCTCTTCAGCCTAATGTGCTTCCCTTCCCCAGGAACCTAGAACCAAGTCATGCTAGAAGACCTCCATTTTCTCATCTGTGAAATAGGACAACCTTACGGGGTTGTCAGTAAAGCCCGGTGACTAATAAACTTAAAATAGTTAGCATCTGAGATGCAGTGAATATTCTTAGATGGTGTGTGTGTGTGTGTGTGTGTGTGTGTGTGTGTGTTCGTACTTCATGCACGGGTGCATGCAGAAGTCAGAAAAGGACAGGGTCTTATTGTTTGGGACAGGGTCTCTTTCTGAACCTGAAGCTGGCTGTTTCGGCAAGGCGGACTAGCCAGTGACATTGCAGGATCCACTGTCTCTGCCTCCAACATAGGAGGCACTTCTGCTTCAACTTGAGTGCTGGGATTCGAACTCAGGCCACCCTGTTTTCACAGCCAGTGCTCCTGCACCACACATCCCCACAGTCCCCGAAGCTTCTCTACCTGACACAGCACCCTGCTTATAGTTGACCCCTAATAAACACGCTTAGGGAACGAATGAATGAATGGGCTGTATTTTTCTTGACTGTGCGTTTGCACTTGACTTTCCTGCCCCAGAATTCCCTCTATCTCTCTCTCTTGCCTTGCCGACCTTGTATAACTTTTAAAACTCCAGTCTGGTATTTTTCTACTTCATAGCCTTCTCTGCTGCCCTGGCCCTGACAGGAAGGCAGAGTTTCTTCTCTATGTTCCACTGGTATTCACCTTCATAGCTTTCGTTGCTGCCTTGAATGTTGGCCTTTGTAATGGCAGAGACAGTGAACCTAACCGCCTGGGTGGTGGTGGTGGTGGTGGTGGTGGTGGTGGTGGTGGTGGTGGTGGTTTTTCATGGTTTTTTTTTTGTTTGTTTGTTTGTTTGTTTGATTGGTTGGTTAGTTTTTCGAGACAGGGTTTTTCTGTGTAGCCCTGACTGTCCTGGGACTCACTCTGTAGACCAAGCTAGCCTTGAACTCACAAAGATCTACCTGTGTCTGCCTCCCGAGTTCTGGGATTAAAGGCATGTACCGCCACTGCCTATGGGATTATTTTCAATTAGAACAGAAACCTGATTACTAATGGGGGCAGTTCTAATTCCTGCTGTTCATTGATTACAAAGTTGAAGTCTTGGCTTAAGTGACTTGCCGAGTTTTGAACCAGAATCAGAGCTGCTGACTCTTACATTTCACTGGGCGTTCTGTTTTTTTTTTTTTTTTTTTTTTAGCAAGGCTTCACTAGGTAGCCCAGGCTGGCATTGGACTCTGGGTTCTCCCGCCTCCTGCTGCTGGGGGTACGGCACACAACACTGTTCCCAGCTCTAGTCTAGCTTTTTATTCAAACATGGATTTCATACGTGCGGCCCCTTTTTCTAGACAGTTGGAGCATGACTTAGACCAAGTGAATGTTCTTGGATCTTCTCTTTTTCTTGTTTTGAGACAGAATCTCATGTAGCACAGGTTAGCCTTAAGTTCACTCTGTAGCTCAGGCTAGGGTTGAACTCCTCAGTCTCCTGCTGCCTCCTCCTCCTGAGTGCTGGGATGCCAGACCTTTGTTCTGGTGAGAAAGCGAGCACCATCCCTAATGAACGCTCTGTTTTGTTCCAGGCTCTGACAAGTGGACCTCTCTAGAAAGGAAACTGTTTAACAAAGCGCTGGCCACCTACAGCAAGGACTTTATCTTTGTGCAGAAGATGGTAAGCCGCTTTCCCACTGCTCACCTGAAAGGAACTTTGAGATTCTGGGCATCACCATAGTGAGACATTTTTGTTCACCGCTTTTATGATGTCCTCACAAAAGGCCTGTCTTCCACCGTCATGGGGAATGATGGTGGTCGCTACAGGGGTGGCGTGGAACTAGGATGCTGTGATGGACATGATGGGAAAAGAATGCATAGGTTGTAAAGATTCTGCGGTATAAGGTTTCTGTGTGTGTGTGTGTGAGTGTGTGTGGAGGCCAGGAGATAACCTTGGGTATTGTTCCTCAGATACTGTCCACCTTTCTCTTCTTAGTG
The DNA here is from genome assembly GCF_018167655.1 of Microtus oregoni. NCBI lineage: Eukaryota > Metazoa > Chordata > Mammalia > Rodentia > Cricetidae > Microtus > Microtus oregoni. The sequence continues at coordinate 43,906,322 of NW_024543066.1, forward strand.
ACTTATTTTTATTTTATGTGTATGAATGTTTGCCTGCATGTAGGTATGGGCACTACATGCATGTCCGATGCCCACAGAGTCAGGAAGAAGGTATCAGATCTCCTGGAACTAGAGTTAGGGAGAATTGTGAGCCACCTTATAGGTGCTGGGCATCGAACCTGGGTTTTCTGCAGGAGCAGCCAGTGCTCTTAACCACTGAGCTGCCTCTCCAGCCCCCACTGTGCACCTTTCTTGTTTGAGACAGACTCTTGATTGACTTGGAGCTCATTGTACAGGCTATGCTGGCTGGTGGCACCAGGGATCCCTGACTCCTCCTCCCCAGTGCTACGTTTATCAGTGTGCTCCACCACACATGTCTGTCTTCCGTCGGCTCTTGGGACAGAACTTGGGTTCTCCTGCTTACAAGTAAAGCACTTTCCCAGACAGTCTACGTCCCCAGCCCCTGGGCTCCTGTTTCAGTGTTATGTGTTGAGTGTACAATTCTTTCAAAACAACTAGAACTGGGACCGAATCTCAACCTCCCCAAGTGATCGTATCTCTGATGGCATTTTCCTAGGACATTGTAAGGGAGGAGGTATGTGGCCTTCCCTTCCCTAGTGTCAGGATTTCTGGAGTCAGACCCCAGAATCATGACAGTAGTGATGAAAAATAATATCTGCCAGGCATGGTGGCACACACCTTTAATCTCAGCATTCTGGAAGCAGAGGTAAGGGGGCCTCTATTGCATTCAATGCCAGCCTTGTCTACATGCAAGCGCCAGGCCAGCTTGGGCTACATAGTGAGATATTGTCTCAAAAACGACACCACCCCACCCCCCAAAAAAGAGGGGGAGTGATAACTATATAGCACTTTATAGAAGGAAGGAAGGAAGGAAGGAAAAAAAGAAAGAAGGGAAGGAAGAAAGGTAGATAGGATAAGTAGGTAGGTAGATGATAGATAGATAGATAGATAGATAGATAGATAGATAGATAGATAGAATAGGTAGATAGAATAGGTAGATAGGATAGGTAAGTAAATAGTAAATATGATAGGTAGGTAGATGACAGATAGGTAGGTAGGGAGATAGATAGATAGATAGATAGATAGATAGATAGATAATAGGTAGATAGATAGATAATAGATCAATAGATGATAGATAGATAGATCATAGATCAATAGATGATAGATAGATAGATAGATAGATAGATAATAGATCAATAGATAGAAGATAGATAGATGGATAGATGGATAGGTGGGTAGGCAGACAGACAGACAGACAGACAAATAGATAGATCAGTCTTCCCAGGTTTGGAATATAGCTCAGTAGAATGTCTACCTAGCATGCATGAGACCCTGTATTTAAAAGGAAAAACAAAAAGAAGAGAAGAGATAAGTCACCCACAAAGGAAATTATACATTAATAGATAACAAATTTCATAGGCTTTAGCTGACTGAGAGTGGTTTAGCAAAAATTCAAAATATCCCAAAGTGTTTCAACAGCTTCTTAATGAAAAGGACCCACCATTTGATTCCCAAATGTCCAGGAGGTTGGCTTGGCCTCTGACTCAAGTGGAAGGCAGATGTTCTTGGGGCAGCTGCCCTCTGAAAAGCTCTCATGGACACAGGGAGATGGCTGAGGGAGAGTACCTGCTGTGTAGGTGTGAGGATAAGTTCAGATCTCTTGAGTGCACGTCAGAAATCTAAGCACGGCTGTGCATGTACCATAACCCCGCTGCTTCTGAGGCAGAGCGGGAGGATCAGTGGGGATGGATGGCTGTATAAGGCTCACTCAAGGTTCTCAAGGGTCACTGAGAGACCGTGCCTTAAAGAAATAAGGCAGAGAGTACCAGAGCAGGACACCTGGCACCCTCCTGCCCTGCACATCACACACACGCGTGTGCATGTGTACACACACACACCTACCTAGTGCTCCCCAGGTAGTCCTCCTCGAGCCCTAATGATCTTTACTGAAAGGCCCCTCCCCCCATTTTAGCAAGTTCTCACTGTGTAGATCAGTCTGGCCTAGAACTCACAAATTTACCTGCTTCTATGTCCCAAGTGCTGGGATTCAAGCCATGTGCTGTCGTTTCTGACAAGCCTCATTTCTTCAAGGTGTCACATGACCCTGGGGACTAAGCTCCCAACACGAGAGCCCTCTGGGGACAAGCCACACTAAAACTGTAGCACTCTGCCTGGACCTTAGTCCTTAAATATCCTGCACTTGGGTCCATGACTAGTTCACGTGCAGTATTTACAAGCCAGTGAGTTTTTAATCAAGGACCCTTTGGGACAGTATCTCGCCCCTCAGGGGTGAAACCCATGTAGTAATGCCAAATGGCAGGTGGACACTGAAGAGGGCAACCAACACTTCCGCTGGCACCCTGGTCTCAGCATGAAGGGGACTGTATATCCACTCTTCCATCCCCATACCAGGGTGACCGAGCCCCACCTGTGCGTGGAGCCCCACCTGAGCAGGAATGCTTTGTTCCAAAACACAGATGCAGGTTGAGCATCCCTATGTGAGGCTTAAGATCCGGGATGCTCTGAGAGTTTAGAGCAGCTGATTTCAGGCGAGAGACTGTAGCCAGGAAAGGTGGTGCAGTGTCTAAATCCAAGCCTGATAACTTCCTGGTCTCCTGGTCTCGTGGGGGTGGAGGGGGGTGGTTACAGTGCTTATGGGGAGTTGAGGATTAAACTTGAGCTTGACAGCACACACCTTTACACATGGAGTCTGCTCGTGTATCCAAGGCTGTCCCTCTACTCAGTATGGAGCCAAGGAGCCATCTGGTCTTCCTGCCTGCACCTCCACCTCCTGGGCAGCTGGGATTACAGGCATGTGCCATCACCTGGGTTGAAGCATATTGGGTAAGAGGTACCTTGCCTCTTTGGGTTCACAGGGCAAAGCTTGTGCCCTGCCTTTGGGAAGCGCTTGTGCCTACCATGCCTACCATGCTTACCATGCTTAGTCTGTTGCTGAGAATGTGTTCATAAATAGGTTTGGGTTGGTTTTGAGACAGGGTCTCTCAGGGCCTGGGCTAGCCTGGAACTGGCTACATAGCTGAGTCTGGGCATTAATTTCTGATCCCTCTGCCCCGACTTACCGAGTGTTACGATTGTAGATATGCACCGTACTAGATCATAAATAGGTATTAAGAGTCATCAAGACAGAGTGGAGCCCTTTAGATGGAAAAGCATCTGTGATGTGTGTAGCTTAGGAAAGAAGATCTCTGCAGACTGCTCTGCACGGGGGGAGAGGTTATCACGTCACAAGAAAGTGTTGATGGGGTGCCCACTGCCTCTCGTGAGGGAAAGATGGTGCTTCTTGTTATTGCCTGTGTTAAGAATTTCTGGAACAGCTCTAATATAAATGAGTAGTAGGGGACCTGTTAGGTGGCTCAAGGAGCTTGCTGCCGAGTCCAATGACCTGAGTTTGATCCCCTGGACTGATATGGTGAAAGGAGAGAACTGACCCCCACAATTTGTCCTCTGACCTTCATACATGTGTAACCATGTCTTACCATGTAGCTCTGGCTGGCCTGAAACTCTCAGAGATCCGCACGCCTCTACCTATTACAGACTTAGATGTTCCACAAAGCTCACCCGCCGTCCAGTGCTGGAGCTAATCGTGGTATACTTTCTTGGCAGGTGAAGTCCAAGACAGTAGCTCAGTGCGTGGAGTACTACTACACCTGGAAGAAGATAATGCGGCTAGGGAGGAGACACCGGACACGCCTAGCGGAAACCATTGACGACTGCATGGTGAGTGACGCTGCTCATTGGCGCCTCTGCCGGCTCTCGCTCTCTTCCTGGACTACTGGTGACTGCTGTGCTTTGGCTTTACCCGCTAGGAACTAGAAAAGGGGACAGAGTTCCCGGCTCACTTAGGGGACTCTGGACTTGATTTCTGGGTGTAGGCAGAAGGAAGGCATCCCTGGATTCAGGCTGTAACCCTTCCTCTAATAAAAGATGTGATTGCTTTGTGTCTCTACACAGTCAGGAGTCCCAATCTGGTCCATAGAGCTTGTTCCAAAACACCCAGGGATACACAGAGAAACCCTGTCTCAAAACACCTAGTAAATAAATAAGTCTTTTAAAAATGAATATACGGGGCTGGAGAGATGGCTCAGTGGTTAAGAACACTGATTGCTCTTCCAGAGGACCCAGGTTCAATTCCCAGCACCCACATGGCAGCTCACAACTGTCTGTAACTCCTGTTCCAGGGGATCTGACACCCTCACATAGACATACATGCAGACAAAACACCAATGTATATAAAACACAAATAAATTATTTAAAAAATGAATATACAAAATGTGAAAGAAGGGGCTGGAGAGATGGCTCAGCGGTTAAGAGCATTGTGTGCTCTTCCAAAGGACCTGAGTTTGATTCCCAGCAACCACATGGTGGCTCACAACCATCTGTAATGAGGTCTGGTGTCCTCTTCTAGCAGGCATATATGCAAACAGAATATTGTATCCATAATAAATAAATAAATATTAAAAAAATGTGAAAGAAGGAAAAAAGCAGCACAGCCTCCTACGGCTCAGTCAACTGAAAGCAATTAATTCCCACAGCACAAACACCAATATGTGAGCTGGATAGACAGTGGTTAAGCCGGGCGGTGGGGGTGCACGCCTTTAATCCCAGCACTCGGGAGGCAGAGGCAGGCGGATCTCTGTGAGTTCGAGACCAGCCTGGTCTACAAGAGCTAGTTCCAGGACAGGCTCCAAAACCACAGAGAAACCCTGTTTCGAAGAAAAAAAAAAAAAAAAAAACAGACAGTGGTTAAAAGCACTGACTCCTCTTGCAGGGGGCTTGGGTTTGGTTCCCTGAGCTGTCTTGACTCACAGCTGTCTGGAACTCCAGTCTCAGGGGATCTAGTGCCCTCTTCTGGCCTCCTCAAGCATCAAACACAACAAGGTGCACATACAAACATACAGGCAAAACATTTGTGCACGTGACTTACTTATGCAGTTGAAGAAGGGCATTTGTTGAGGATGAGGAAACATGCAGCAGACATACAGAGACAAGGATCCTCTACAAAGCAGAGGGGATTCAGAAAGCAAAAAAAAAATCCCTTTTGTTTTATCCTTAATGTTTAAACAGCAGTATGTGTGGATGTCAGCACTCAGGATGCTAAACAGTGTCTGCCTTCTGTGTCCTCACCACTCACAGGACATAGTCTAGTTGGGATGATGTCATGCTTACAGTGAAAACTTGACTATGCATTCTAAGAGTATTTGAGAACAGTATGAGGTGAGAACCAGAAAGTCTCAGATACTGCAAAAGGATACACCAACTGCAGCCCAGGAAGGAGGTTTGCCCAGGGTCACAGAGCCTTGCTGTGCACTTGAGCAGAATAGACAGTAAGCAAGGAATCATGGGAAATGCTAGCCTCAGACCTAGGACCTCGCTCCTGCTGAACCAGTAAAGTGGAATAGATGATTTCAGTGATTTGGAAAATCCCATTTGTTTCTGGAATGTTCTGGACCATGTTACTGCTGTGTTTTGGGAAAAGATAAAGTCAGATATCAGGAACTAGGGAGATTGTTCCATGGCTAAAATGCTTGTCCTGCAAGCATGGGGACCCAACTTTGGGTCCCCAGAATGTAAATGTCATTCAAGCATGCCTACATAGCCACAATTCTAGTGTTCGGAGATAGGAGACCCTGCAACTAGCCTCATCTGTGAACTCTCGGATGTATTGAGAGACTCTGCCTCGGTGTATATGGCTGAGAGTGATAGAGGAAGGCTCCTCCCATCAGCCTCTGACCTCCACACACATGCACATAAGGGGAGAATCACATGTGGTCTGCTAAGAGAAAGTCATTTCCCAGGTTCTGCAGTGACAAGGGCCTAGGGACAGTGCCCAGGGATACTGTAATGACACTCGCTAAATATTTGTCCAGTGAATGGACATTTTTCTGAGACAATAGTCCATAGTATCATCTCTGTGTGAACTCTGGAGGGAGATGAAAGGAGCAAAGAGATGTTGAACAGAGGAGGATGCTATTAGAGAGACATCATCATGTGCCATCTCGGTCCATGCTCGTTAGCAGAGGAAAGGCCACAGTGCAGCCTCAGATGAGGAAGAAAAGTAGAGAAGGCGCCACACCCACTGGCTCACCGACAACTCCCCAGCACTAGTCGGGACCAGCAGCAAACACGCCCTGTCCCTTACATGTTCGGGGAAAGCAAAGGCTTATGTGAAGAGGTGACTCAGGCCCATAAAAGCAGGCTTTGTTTAAGACCCGTGTCGTAGCTGCAGCTTACCCTTGGGCTCTGAGAGTACAGTCAACATTCTGAGCACCGGTTGCCAAGTAGAAATGGAAACCTGGGAGGACAGGGTCGTGTGCAGAAGGCCCAGCCCTAGCCCATGGACCTGGTCTTCGGGGCTTTATTAAATGACAAGTGGGGGACCATCAAGATGACACAGCAGGTAAAGGAGCCTGCTGCCAAGTGAGGAGGCGTCAAGATGGCACAGCTGCCAAGCCTGACAATCGGAGTTCAGTCCCTGGGACCACAAGGTGGAAAGAGAGAACCCGCTACTAAAAGTTGTCCTCTGACCTCAACATGTGCACACACGCACACACACACACGCATGCACATGTGCCCCCCACACAGACACGCACATGTGCACGCATGTGTAAATACTAAAAGGCAAGTGAGCATTTCTCACAGAGGAAATACAAAGGGGCTCGCTGAGGGAGCTCAGGGACAACTGAGGACCTGCAGGGTTGGTTAGGAACGATTCTGCGATGGTCATGGTGGGTACAGCAGGAGCGCTGGCTCAGCAGGATAGGGTGAGACCCAGCCTAGGCCGTCACTGGCCCTTCCTCTCTTAGAGGAAGATCAGAGGGAAGTGTGCCTCCCACTTTGCTTTTTGAATCTGGGTCTCATAGGGATCCAGAGCTAACTAGTGAGGTTGGGCTGACTGTCAAGCGACCCCGTCTCCACAGTCACAGTTCTGGGATTACAAGCATATGCCACCATGCCAAACTTCTTTAGTGGATTCTGGGATTTGAACTCAGGTCCTCGTGTTTGCAAAGCAACCACTTTACCAACTGAGCCGTCTTCCCAGCCTCTCAGTTCAGTTTCTTTGCTGGCTGTATGAGCTAAGGAATGACTTGTCTGGCTGACTTTCTGATTTGCTTAAGAAAGAAATCTATGAAGAGTTTGGGAGAATCAGAAGTCTTGTGGGGGTGGGGGAAGGTGCCTGATTGACACCACACATTTAATACCTTTTCTTCATTGCTGTCAAGAACAACTGTGACACTTAGACATATGCAGATTGGGGTTGAAAGTCTGCATTCCAATTTCCCCGTTTCTTGGAGCGTGGGTATAAAAGCGCCACCCTCCACAAGGAACTCTAGGTATGCACAGTCGAGGGTCGGGCACCATGTTAAATATAGCTTCTCGGGCTGGAGAGATGGCTCCGGTTAAGAGCTTGCTGCTTTCCCAGAGGAGCTGGATTTATTCCCGGCACCCACAGAGGACTGCTCACAATTGTCAGTAACTCCAGGTACAGGGGATCTAAGGCCTTTTCTGGCTTCTGCAGGCAGGGCATGCTAGTGGCATACACGCACACAAACACACACATACAATTATGTCCATTTATAGTTTTATACACATACGTGTATGTATGTATCTCCTCCTCCCTCTCCTGTGTTTGACCGATTTCCATCTGAAGTCATTTGCTTTCGTCTGCCGTGCATCGTAAAATGGCCGGCATGTAGCTGCAGACTACTACATGTTGGGTTTGGTTCTCCTATCTTCACATCTCTGAGTCACTCATCTTGATGATAAATATGTTGTGAACTTGTACAGATTAACAATTGAAATGAAAACCCATCTGAATTCCTGAAACGTTCAGAAGCACCAGACAGCAGAATTCAGTCTGTAACTTTGTGGCCATGTGAAGTTTGTCTTCAGAGTTCCTAATGATGGCCTTGTGAGAAAACTGCAATTATAGTACGTCCATGGAACAAATGCCATTGTTGTCAAAAGCTTCGGCATGAAGCATGTTTCATCAGTGCCAAACTGGAGACCATGGTCCACTTAATAGCTGTGACTACAAAGTCCCCCAGTTCTTTGAAAGTAGGTGTCCATGGTTTTGCCTGAGACTTTGGATTTGAAAGGTGATAGGCGGATACAGAAGACCACCTATGTAAAGTCAGCCTGTGTGGTCTGTGCCTTATTCCAGAAACTACTACAGGTACTGGGCCTGTGTCCATTCACACTGACTGCGTAATTATTACTAAGTGGTCAGTTAACTGGCTGGAAACTGGCCATTTCTTACATATACCTTGCTAATGCAGCCTCTTGAATATATGTCTGCATGGTGTCACCTGTGACTAGCACTGAAGCAGGGAAAAGTGGCAACTGCCTTGTTCTCTCACAGCCCACCCCTAAATCAAAACTGGAGAGAGGCCACCTATGGTGATGTACACTTGTAATGTGCTCCAGCACTCGGGAGGCAGAGGCATGGTTGGCGTGAGTTGGTCCATCTTGGAATACACAATGTATTTTAGACCAGTCTGGACTATGGAGTGATACTTTGTCTTAAAGAGGGGAGAGGGGAGGAGAGTGGAGAGGCTGGAGAGATGACTTAGTGGTTAAGAGCACTCAATGCACTTCCAGAGGACCTGAGTTTGATTCCTAGCACATCCACTGGGCATCTCATAGTAGCCTTTAACTCCAGCTCTGGGGAATCTGATGCCTCTGGCTTCCAAGGGCATCCATGTGCACATCCCACATACAAAGACATACACATAGTTTAAAAATAAAAGTATAAATGCCAGGTGCGGTATCACACACCTTCAATACCAGCACTTGGGAAGCAGAGGCAGGTGGATCTCTTTCCTTTCGAGGCCAGCCTGGTCTACAGTGAGTTCTAGGCCAGCCAGAGTTATGTAGTGATGAGATCTTGTCTAAAAATAAAAATAAAATAACTCATGAGAGAGGAAACCTGGATTCAGGGTACCACTGTTCCCAGAAATTTTTATTTTTCTTGGAAATTCCTGCTTCGTGATTCTGAGAACCAAAGGCTTGCCTAGAGCTGCGTGGCTCAGGGGACAAACAAACTGGAGATTCTTGCTATAAACAGTGGGTATACAGGAGGACCTAGCAGAGACAAATGGCTTGTCAGGTAAAGACTGCTGGAGAATTCCTGTGTCCTGGTCCTCAGCCACTTCCCGGCATACAAGAGCCAGCCACCTCACTCTACCCAAGAAGAGTCTAGTAGCTGCTCAGGCAGGAGGTAGATGGGTGTTTCTTAAAATCCTGTGTTTACCCAGGCATGGTGATGCATGTCTGTAACATCACTTAAGAAGCTGAGGCAAAAGGATTACCTCTTCAGTTGCAACTTCAAAGCCAGTCTGAGCTACGTAGTGAGACCTTGTCTGGGAAAAGAGAGAGAGAGAGGTATGGTAGTAGGCTGTGCTTATAATTTTAGCACTTGAGAGATAGAAATAGGAGGTTCAGAAGTCAAGGGCAGCCTTGGCTACATAGCAAAGTCAAAGCCAGCCTGAGCTACACGAGACTCTGTCTAAAAAGGGAGGAAGAAAAAAAAGATTGGCGAGGTGGCTCTTCCTGCTCGTACCGAAGCCTCAGGTTTGGCACCCAGCACCCATATTAGGCAGCTCATAACTATCCGTAACTCCAGCTCCAGAGAACTGCATGCTCTCTGTTCCTCGGGCATCACATGCACATGGCGCACATTAACCCATGCAGGCTTAAACACCTGAGTAGAAATAAGTAGATCGCTATTTCAAAATGACATTAACCCCTGAATTCTCTCCCAGCCCTGCCCACACCAACTGCTCGATAGCTTGCTACTGTAACGTTCTGGTGTGTGTGAGTGTTTACCTGCCTATGATGCCTCATGCCCGTGGAGTCCAGAAGAAAGCATCAGAGCCCTTGGAACCATGTGGGTGCTGGGAACTAAACCTGCGTCCTCAAAAGAACAGCTGGTGCTCTTACCTGCTGAGTCATCTCTCCAGCCCCACCCCCAGCTAAAGTGTTTTCATAAAGATTTTATTATTTTATTATATGTGTTGTGGGCCTGAATGTGAATTATTATATGTGCACCACATTCATGCAGGGGCCGATAGAGGCCACAGAGGACATCACACCCTCCAACTGGAGTTAGGTGGTTAAGAGCCACCCAGTGAGGGCACAGAGAGCTGAACACTGGATATTCGCAAGAACAGTCTTCACTCTTAACTGCTGAGCTGTCTCGTCAGTCCTTACTTTATCTTTTATGTGTATGTATGTGTTTCTGTATAAATGTATGCCACATGGGTGCAGTGCCCAGGGAAGCCAGATCTCCTGGAGCTTCAGTTACTGGCGACTGTGACCTGCTAGAGATGAGTGCTGGGAACCAAATGTAGGTCCTCTGAAAGAGCTGCAAGTGCTCTTAACAGGTGCCCATTGCTCCGGTCCCTCCACCTTATTCTTGAGGCAGGGTCTCTCCGTGAGATTGGAGCTTAACTTCTTGCTAGGTTGGCTGACCTGTAAGGATCCTGTTTCCACCTCCCAGCCCTGGGGTTTCAGCGCCCACACACACCTGGCTTTTATCTGGGGCCCGGGTCTGGAACTCAGGTCCTCATGATGTATAGCTAGCACTTACCCACTGTGCTGTCTCCACCCCTAGGCAGGGCATCTTCACCTCTGGCCCCTCTGCCTTCACATGGTTTTTCTGTAAGGGATCATGGGGGAACCCAAAGTGCAGTATGGAGCATTCTCTACCCCAAGATCCCAGTGTCCAGAGTCCAGCCTTGGACTCTGTCACCTACCCAGCCCCAGTGTTCCATGTCCTGACTTGTGATTTCTTTCCACTACTAAAACTCCCTTCTGGGGATATCACCTTCTTGCTTTTGTTGATACCAGACAAGTGAAGAGGAAGAAGAGGCAGAGGAGGAAGAAGAGGACCCGGAAGAAGATAGGAAATCCATAAAAGAAGAGGAGAGTGAAGTGGCCAAGTCACCAGAGCCACCACCTGTCCCTGCCCTGGCTCCCACTGAGGGGCCACCCCTGCAGGCCGCTGGCCAACCCTCTGGCTCTTTCATCTGTGAAATGCCCAACTGTGGGGCTGTAAGTATCTGTGTTGTCCCTGGCTCTGGGAGACCTGAGGGTCATACAACTGTGCCTAGTTCTAAGAGCAATGGACGTCTGGCAGAGGTCAGGCCATGTAGCTATCACTTTCTTAATGAGCTTAGCCAAGGGAGGTGACTCTGTGTGTTCTCTGTCAAGCACAGTGCTACATGCTGGAGAATTAGAGGAGGCCCCAAAAGCCAAGCGCGGTGGCACAGGCTTGTAATCCCAGCGCCCCAGAGACTGAGACTTTGAAGCCAGCCTGCGGTATATAGTAAGACCTGGTCTTCAGGCTAAATCAATAAATAAATAAAACCAGAAGGGCTCCTGCCTGCAGGAAGTGTGTGGCTGACAGCTCCACGGTAACACAGGCCTCCAGGAGGTACCCTTGTCTGCTACACTGTCTCCGGTACCTCTGCAGGCACTAGGGCTGTATGTCACCAAGGCCAGATTTATCTTGTCAGCATGCATTTGAACTTCCTAGAGGAGCTGCCAGGGCTTCCCTTTTCTAACACAGAGACCTGACTGAACTCCCTCCAGCTTCATCTCTGGAAGGTTTAGCTTTTCATAAAATGTTACCAACTCTAATTTAAATGTCACTATTGTGACATTTGAGAAAGTTGTTTCTGAGCAACTAAAGTTTGTCTTTGCAATCTTAGGGGACAAAAATTCACTAAGCAAATGAATGTTGTGAACAAGTTAAAGGGAGTCTGGGGGACCCCCTCAAACTCCTTCCGAGTGCTAAGTCTCCATAAATCCTAGAAGCTGTTTGCGAGGACTCTGGGCATTCTGCCTATCCCCACCAGTCTAAACTGCTGAGCTTTTTTCCAAATCAGGTTTCTAAAAGCCTGACACACTTGTATAGACAAGTTCCAGAGATGTTATCCCCAAATATTCCCCTTCCTGGGACGCATCATTGTTCTCGAGCTCATGTTCACTTGTCTAGTGCAGAGTATATTAAATATTGTTTATGGAGTCTGTCATCTAAGGAAAGTCTTTACAGTGTTTATGTCCGGCTGGACAGGAGGTCACACCTTTAGTCCCTGCACTCCGGAGGCAGAAGCAAGCGTCTCTGGTTTGAGGCCAGTCAGGACGACATAGTGAGACCCTTGCTCTAAATAAATAAATAAAATGTTTATTTACTAAAATGGAAATTCATTTTATTTGCATTTTTAAAAAATGAAAAGGCTTTAGAAAAACAAAAGTGTATACACCTTCATTTACTTTGTAGAGAATATGAGCAATGGCCGGTGCGTTGGGCCGCCAGTGGCCTGGCCTCTGCACTCCGTCCCTGCCATTTGGTCCAGGTTGCTTCAGTTCTGAGCTGATTACGCTGTGACTTTAAATGACAATGTTTCTTGGTAAATTAGTTCAGAAAGTGGGTGCTTTTTCAATTCATGGTTTTAGGGTAAAATCAATGTTTGGGTTTTAGGCCATTTGGGGGTGGGGGTGAAGGAGATCATCTTTTACTTTGTCTAATCAGACATGCTCAGAGAGACAGACACTCTTAATGACTTTTTAAGTCCCATCAAGGACAGTGTGGTGACCTATGCCATGCCTAACAGTGGGGGCTGGGTTCAGGAAATCAGGAACAGATTGGTTTTTATGTGATACAATAAAAAAGGGCCCATGAGCAAGATGCGGAAAGGGGGCTGGAGGACTGGGGGTGTGGATGGTAGCCCCACACTTCAGTGGTTCTGGACAGAGGACTGGGAAAGCGGGACCCACATCTGGTGGGTAGAAGCCACAGAAGCCACTAAACACCCTGCTGTGCGTGAGCCTGTCCCCAACTGTCCTAACCCAAGTAGCTGTATTCTGAGGTCAAGAAACCCTATTCTATATCAATATTTGAAAAATTAGCCAGGCATGTGGCAGACACCTGTGCTCCCGGCGCTCGGGAGATGAAGGCAGGAGGATAAGGATTGAGCTGCAGTGAGGCCAAGGCCGCCTGGGCTGTAGCGTGAGACTCTAACATAAACAAAGTCATTGGTCAGCATATTTCCAGTGGGGACACTGGGATACACACTTGGGAGGTAGAGGCGGGAGGATCGGCTCATGTTTAAAACCAATCTACTCTATGTAGCAGGCTCCAGGCCTGTTAGGCCTTCAGAGTGATACCCTGTCCCCAAAACTAGAAGAAAGCCTGGTCCTTTGTTTAATCCTGTTAAAGTTTGGGGTCTTCGGTGTGGCTCTGCAGTGCACTTGGTTGCCATGTAGCTCAGAGTGAGAGCATTCACCTAGCAAGTGTGGGGCTCAGGCTCCATCCCCAGCTTCACAGGGAGCAACAACAAGAATTAAAACAATGGGCTACCGAGGGAGGCTGGAACTCATGGGGGGTGAGGTGCGCTGAGGCATGCATTTGTCCTGGGTGCTGAGCCATACTGCCTTGGGCTCAGGTTAGACCACTGAGGAAGAATTGTTGACAGTTTGTGGTTGGGGTGTGAGCTTTTCGTGGCACATGCCTAGTGTTTGCTTGTATGAACCATGTGCTGTTTCGTGTATCACATGTTTTTCCTACGAGTAACTAACGACCCTAATTTCCTTTTCAGGACTGTAGATGTCATGTGACTCCCTTTCTTCCCCAGGTGTTCAGCTCCCGACAGGCACTGAATGGCCACGCCCGCATCCACGGCGGCACCAACCAGGTGACCAAGACCCGAGGTGCTGTCCCCTCTGGGAAGCAGAAGCCAGGTGGCACTCAGGGTGGTTACTGTTCAGTAAAGAGCTCACCATCACACAGCACCACCAGTGGAGAGACAGACCCCACCACTATCTTCCCCTGCAAGGAGTGTGGCAAGTAGGTACCCTGGAGCCAGGGGCCAAACCTGGGGTCACCATGAATGGCTGTCCTGTGAAGGCTGTTTCTTCAGCCAGAAAAGGCCGAGGCTCTCGGGGCTCCCCTTGATGCCCCTGGGATCTTCACGCCTCTGCTCACAGCAGACATCGCTAATCAGTTTCCTCGTTCTCTGATGTTACACATAGACAATGTCCTTTCCTTTGAATCATGATGCAAACCGGCACGTCTAGTTGATTAGAGCCCATGCATGGGATAAAACCTCTTTTTCATCCCTGCGCCTTCACATGTACCTTAAAACAACAGCTAAGGGAGGAAGATAACAGCGGGTAGGACTAGAGCAGCTTTGTCCTGGGATTTACTTTATTACATACTTCATGTATGTGAGCTCACTGAATCCTCACAGGGAAAACCCCATCCAGTCCATGTTGTTCCCATGCTTATTTTACAAATAAAGATTTAACGTCAGGTAAAACGACTTGTCCCAAGTCACACAGCTAGGAAACAAAGCTGATATTAAACCTCGCTGTATCCAGATCAGTGCTTGGCTTCCCACGCTGCCCCAGCCTTCTGCTTTGCTTTGATTAGCTGCTTTACAGAGAGCCTAACTAGTGGTAAAATACATGGCTCCTTCACGGTTTCCTTCTCGGTGGTTCTGCCTAACCTCAAGGCTCTGGCACCATCATACCTTGGTGGCCCATTAGCAGACTTGCTGCATTTCCCTTTATAATCTCCAGTGTCTCAAACACATGAGGAATGGAGAAACAGCTACCAGAGTCTCTGAAACTGTCAGGAAAACATTCCTAGTTCCATCAGTAGGGCCAGTGAGGACCTCTGCTTGCGTGTCCTCAGAGACGAGTCAGGTGGACTGCAGAGCTGACCTAGCAGTGGGGAGCACTGGTTGCTCTTCCTGGGTTTGCTCCCAGCTGGTAACTAAGAACCATCTCCAGTCCCAGAAGCTCTGATGCATCACACATGCCGCACACATGCAGTGCACAGAATTGCATGCAGCCAAACGCCCTTTCATATATATATATATATATATATATATATATAAATAACAACAAAATAGAACAAACAATTGTGATATTTTAAAGGCCAGGTAGTGGTGGCACAAGCCTTTAATCCCAACACTCAGGAGGCAGAAGCAGGTGGATCTCTGAGTTGGAGGCCAGTCTGATCTACAAAGCAAGTTCTAGGACAGCCAGGGCTACACAGAGAAACCCTGTCTCCAAAAACCAAAACAAACAAAAAGGTATAAAAGTACCTTCAGCTGTGTGTGTAAAAAGTGGGTGTGAAGCATGTGAGCCTTGTGCTAGACTGGTCCCATCTGCAGGAGTCTCACTGTGTGCACTTGCCTCGTATTTCATGTTTCCAATGGCCACTCAAAAGCGCGCAGTGAGCATTTTTCTTGTCTTGCTCTTACGTTACTTGCGATCTTTTCTTTCTTACTTTGTTATTAGTGTGTGTGTGCCCATGTCATGCCAGTACACGCTTGGGAAGCCAGGGACAGCTCTGTGTAGTCAGTTCTCCCCTCATCTTTATGTGGATCTTGGGGCTCGAACTCAAAGCAGCCAGGCTTTCTCTGCAAACACTTTTACTGCCTGAGCCTCTCGCCTGCCTCTTCTCCTCTCTAAAGTTCAAGTAGGATTTTACGAAAACTAGAAATGCTTCCTGGGCTTCTCCAGTTAGGAATAGCATTGGGCAAGTTCACAGATGGCCTCCTTCTGCTGCTCAAATGATGTTCCTTTTCAATACAAGTCCTCAGCCTGTTGGACTAAGGCTGGCTGGCTGGCTGGGTGGGCGGGTGGGTGGGTGGGTTGGCCTGAGAGAGTCACATAATTGTATTTATGCTACTTCTTCTCCATAAACACCGGCTCTTATCTGAGCTAACACTCTGGAAAATGGCCTGGATAGTAAGTCATGTTGAATGTGCAGGACATGCTGTCTCAACACCTCGCTTTCCCACCATATTCTTGGAGCAGTAGGAAAAATCAGCAGACAGTTGTGTGCCAGTGGCTAGAATAAAGAGCCTGGACCCTTGATCTAAAGAACCTGGCACCCTTTTATCCCAGCGTTATGGGTACTTTCCCGGGCGGGGGGGCGGAGAAGGGCTGACCTTTAAAATAAGACATGTAACAGCATCCTTGGTGCTAGACAGACACCTCCCAACTCGGATACAACAATCCAGTACGTCTCCAGACATCGCCAGATGTTTTCTGGGAGGGCACAGCCTCTCCTAGTTGAGTCCCACTTTCATTCTAAAGAAAACAATAGGAAATGATGATAATTATGGTGACCAAGAGGAATGGTAGATGGGGGCTTGGCAGCCCAGCACAATAAAGCCTGAAGAAAGGCCATTGGGATTGGCCGCACGCGGTTACTGGTTCAATGAGGTGGAAGTGGCAGGGACGAGAGCCTCACTGGAAAGAGTGGAATGGAAAAAAGAAGGGTGTGCTGAGTGTGTGTGGACCATCCTCGGTGGGCTCCGGCTGGAGGTAGAGGGCATGGAGCCAGGGGTAGCGGATGGGCTGTCAGAGCACATCAGCAGGATTTGGGGTTCTCCTGTGCAGAGGGTGATGTTAGTGACAGGAACAGGAGGATGTCAGAGGAGAAGCACCTGCTCGACTGGATAGACAGGACAGCCTTTGAGGTCTCCGTTAGGACAGGAAGGAAGCAGGACTTACCATCAGTGTTTTCCTGTCCCCAGTCCTCTTCCATGTATGCCTAGAGAAATGACTGGTCACTGCAGGAGGAAGCCACCCCAAACCAGACCTGCAGCCTGCATCCCCCCCCTGCACCAGTCCCTGCAGGAATCGGTCATCTTTATCTCAAGGAACTAAACTCTGCCCAGAGGTTTCACAAGCTGCTCTCTTCCTCTCTTCCAGGGTCTTCTTCAAGATCAAAAGCCGGAATGCACACATGAAAACCCACCGGCAGCAAGAGGAGCAGCAGAGACAGAAAGCTCAGAAAGCAGCTTTCGCGGCAGAAATGGCAGCCACCATCGAGAGGACTACTGGGCCGGTGGGGGCACCTGAACTGCTGCCCCTGGACCAGCTGAGTCTCATGAAGCCAGTCAAGGACGTGGACATCCTGGACGACGATGTGGTCCAGCAGTTAGGGGTCATGGACGAGGCCGAGGTGGTGGGCACTGATCTTCTCTTGGATGACCAAGATTCGGTTTTGCTTCAGGGTGACACAGAACTCTAAGCCCCTCGTTCATCACCTAGAGACACCGAAGGCACGGCCTCCACCTTCATCAGTCAGGAAAACCTGGACTTCCTGCTCCTTTGAAAGCCCTTTTAAACTACCTGTTTAAAAAGTGGTCCTTTTCTTCAGGTTCAAGGAGGGGAAACAAATCCAGTTCTTTTCTCTTTTACCTTCTTTTCAATTGTTTTTGTTGGGGGTTGGGGGGAATAAAAAATTGGCACAACTATCTTTAAGAGGTGTCTCATCTGGGCTGTGTTCTCGCGAGGCCACTTCCTGCGGGGATGAGCCTCACGTTCGTGTTGCTTTGCTTTCCGATGTCAGCCACCCTGGTTGCCTTTTATCTCCAAAATTGATGTGAGTGTGTGAGTGTGTACAGGCGTGTGCGTGCATGTGTGTGTGCGGGTGTGTGCATGCTACGTGTGTATGTGTGTTGCTTGTGTGTGTGTGTATGTGTGTGTGTAGGAAGCAGGTTACCCCATTTATACTGGGACTTTAGGCCATGTTTTCCCATCAAGAATTATTTTTATTCTTCTCTGACCTGCCTGAAAGCCTTCCCTCTCTCAGGTCAGAAGAACCTATTTTTCTTTCTTTCTTTCTTCCTTTCTTCCTTCCTTTCTTTCTTTCTTTCTTTCTTTCTTTCTTTCTTTTTCCTCAACATGGTTCATGGCCAGTGGAGTTCTAAACGTAACTTTGCACCACTTGAACATACTGTGAAACCTTTTCACTCCGATTGCTCAAACTGTCTGTGCTGGTCTGAGGTTTGCCTAGATGTTAGCTACAGAGAGACAGCGTTTTTCTAACACACAGAAATAGCAGATACAATGGAAAGCCAACAAAAATGGGCTCAGATTCAAGTTCGCTACAATGATTGCATTCAAATAATGAATGTATTCGTTACAAGTCACTTACCAAAGCGATTGTGGACTTCTCTAAGCTCCATGACTTTGCTCTGCCCCTGACAGCAGGGGGCACCATTTGTACTTGAAGGCAATAAACCTGTGGGGCTCAGTTGGGCTGACCCCCTCCCACTGTCAGTACACAGTCGGACTGGAACCCTGCCCCTGGTCCAGAGGAGCTTCTGTCAGCCCTCCTTCTGTGTTCATGGCCTCTGGCCCCAGGCCGGGTGTCTTCAGGTCTTAGCCCTCCTTGAGTAGGCTAGCTCCCAGCTCTATGTAAATGTGACTGTCATGTTGGGCCTCTGTCCTGGCCATGACTAGCTCGGCATTAGAGAGCATCCTAGCGGAGGAGTGGGGCTGGGCATCCTTCATATTGGATTCTACAAAACCATTTGGCACATATTCAGGGGGCCTGGGGGCCTTGGCCCTCCACAGCCCCACTCAGGCAGTGGCTTCTGAGTTTCAGGAAAGCCACAAACAGAAGACTGTTTTCAGAGATTCTTTTCCTTTCTATCCTTGTTTCCGGAGCTATCTTGAGGTTCTTTCTTGGCGAGGGTGGGGTGTTTTCGTTGCTGTTGTTTCAAGGGTTACTGTAGCCTGTGTATGATCTCAGAAGCGTTTCTTTCTGAGCCGCCCAGCTGCCACTCAGCGGCAGAGCGCAGGCTTTGTCTGCCTCTACGTCTGGAAAAGCGTAGCCACACAAAAGAGCAAATGCCCAGGGCTTTAGAAAGTCCATGCATTCCTGCTCGGGGACTTGCCCAGTTTGCAACCTTAGAAATAAACTGTCCCGCCACCACCAATAGCCAATACATAATGTAATTTTGGTTTCTCCATGCAGTAGAGTGTAAGGAATATTTTGACTTGAAATAACCAAAGAACTCCTCCTTACTGAGACAGTTCATGCACCTGGATTAGTATTTCCCGGCTATCAACTTAAAGAATTGACTTCCTATTAAAAATATTGCACTTTTTTTTTCTGGAAATGATTCTATCTGCATGTGTGTGTTGTGTTTTAGCTGCCCCCTCTCCCCACCCCCCCCCCAAAGAACTTCTCTTCCTAATGGCTAATGTCTTCACACGGCTCCTGGTTGACGCGATGGTTTTTCAGTAATGAATTTAGACTCCCTTTGAGAAAGCTTGTATATAAAAAGTTAACAGATATATTTTATGGAAAAACCCATCTTATTTTCAGATATATTTAACTGCTGTTCTATTTTATTAGAGGAAGGTTGTAAATATTTTCTAGGTGTTCTATTGTAAAGAAAAGTATTTTTGAAAAAAATTAATGTAATAAAAAGGAAACCATTTTTAAGTAGTGGCTGTGACTGCTTCCTGCTCTGCTTTCGTTCCGTCGCGTCCTCGGCCGGCGGCTTGCATGCCTTCATAGCAGGATGTGATTCGGATTTGCGCTGTTCGAGTTGACATCATAGTTTCCAATGTGCTTAACTGACTGTTTCCTCTGGAATGCAGCTAGCTCCCTCGGTCCAGAGCAAAGTGCTGTGTGGAGTCTACTCATGGTTTTTCTTTTGTAATGTGTGTATTTTTAAAAAGGATTTTATGTAACATTTTGGCAAAAACAAAAAACGAAGAGGACAGTATTTTCTATGACTTTTATAATAACATTTTGCTAAAACTGTTTCTTCTGAGGTCAGTTTTTGTTAAGGCAAACCAAAAGTCTTATTTTCCAGGGGTTTAAAAAAATAAAGTTTGAAGCGGGAAAGCAAATTCTACCTAAACATCATATGTGACAAATGAATAAAGACGTTTTACAAACCTGTCCTTAAAAGGTGCATTTCTTAAATTAAAATAATATGATGATCTGATGTGTCCTATGTCATCCCCTGTCCCAGATGGAAAGTGTGGTATTGTCTGGGGTATCCCACTGTCTCCTGTCCCCAGTGGTAAGTGTGGCACTGTCTGGGGCATCCCACACTGTCTCCTTCCCGGATGGTAAGTGTGGTCCTGTCTGGGGCATCCCACACTGTCTCCTGTCCCGGATGGTAAGTGTGGTACTGTCTAGGGCATACCACACTGTCCTGTATCCTGGATAGTAAACATTGCACTGTCTAGGGCATCCTAAACTGTCTCCTGTCCTGGATCATAAGCCTTGTGATGTTTTTGTTTTAATTTTTTTAAATGATTGCAATTCATTGGCAGAAGACGATCAGGAGATTACTGAGGAAGTTCCAGAAACCTGACCGTCCCCACAGATAGCCATTCATCCAGTTGAAGTATAACCAAATATACAACCCTATTTGCTTGTGAAAACCTGGCCCAGTGTTGCAGCAGCTGCCCTGACATAAACTTACCTTTTGGAGTCTCACTTGGCTCTCACACATTTCTGCTTTGGGCCACACATGATTCCTGGACTCAGGGTCAATGCTGGCTCCGCATTCTCACCTGTCCAGTGACCTCTGTGGACAGTGGGTTTAGATCTGCTGGTCAGATACTATTCCCGTTCAAGTGCTCCAGCCTGGGGAAAACTTAAGTCTTGACTCCTCAAGTAATAGATGAGCCACTTGAAGATGTGGCATCCTCTGAACTGTGACACCCAAGATGTATTTAATCTCAGCACTTGGAAGGCAGAGGCAGGCGGATCTCTGAGAGTTTGAGGCCAGCCTGGTCTACATAGTGAGTTCCACTTCAGCCATGGCTACACAGTGAGACCCTCTACCCCTCCACACACACACAAAAGCAAGCAAGAAAGGAAATCTTACTGTAAGTCCTCAACAACAGCAGTGTCCACCCTGATTATTTGAATTTTAATATGAATTTCCAAAATTTTATCTGCATTTTTTAGTCTTCAGGAGCAAATTTGAGAAGAAATGGAAATTCTGTGTTTATACAGGTTGCACTAAGTGATGCTTTCTCATTCAACACCTTGATCTTCTGAGACTCCTCCCCCCCCCACACCCCTTTTATTTTTCTTTTGGTTTTTCAAGACAGGGTTTCTCTGTGTAGCTTTGGAGCCTGTGCTGGAACTCACTTTGTAGACCAGGCTGGCCTCAAACAGAGATCCATCTGTCTCTACCTCCCAAGTGCTGGGATTAAAGGCATACGCCACTACTGCCCAACTCTAGGACCCCTTTCTTAACTTTAATTTTTTTTTAAAGATTTATTTATTATGTACACAGTGTTCTGCCTGCATGTACACATGCAGGCCAGAAGAGGGCACCAGATCTCATTTTAGATAGTTATGAGCCACCATGTGGTTGCTGGGAATCAAATTCGGGAACTCTGGAAGAGTAGCCAGTGTTCTTAACCACTGAGCCATCTCTCCAGCCCTCTTAACTTTATTTTTTAATCATTCCTTTAGATGATCCTATATAAAATAAAACAGCTGATGCAGATGCCATACACATACAGCCAGGATTGTAAGCTGAGTCGGCTTCTAAGGGCCAAGATTCCAGTCCCACTAGTGCACTGATTCAGTCAGTCAGTCCTCATGAGTCACTCTGAAGCACGATTAAATCTCAGGGTCAGAAATGGGGTTCAAACTGAAGATCCGAAAATCAAAACAGCCAGCCACCGGCTCTTACCTCAATCTCAGTCTGAAAGGGCAATCCTGCCTCTCGGAATCTCAGACTGAGACTGTGTGTTGAAAGCTGTTTCCTTCCATTTTATAATCCTCTCCTGGCCTTGAATTAAAGGCATGCACTGCCCGATTTCTGTGGCAATGAGTGTGGCTACTGGGATTAAAGGTACATGTCATTATAGCTATATTATGGTGTGTATTACCATAACACTGGCTGACCAGTGGGACTGTTTTATTCTCAGATCTTCAGGCAGACTTTATTTATTAAAATACAATTGAAATGCCACTACACTTCCCCGTTTTAGTCTAAAATAAAAAAGAAGGCTATAACTAACATAATAAAACTATATATAATAAGTACAATGACTATATATAATATATACAGGCAATAAATACATCAACAAAGTATAATCCATTGCATTTGATAAGTTCAGAGGAAATATTTCATACCTATCCCATATTGGTGGGTCCAAAGTCTTGTACCTAATTTACTTTCTATGACAACTTGCTTTCTGTGTCTGGTAAACTATAACTATAGATATCTAGTCTTCAACTCCCTCAGAGACCCAAGAAGGAAATAGTATTAACTAAGCAGGAAGTGCAAGCAAGCAACTTCTGAATATGTGAGTAATGACAGAAACAGCTGGCTGCCTGGACAGTCACCCAAAGTTCCTCTGCAATATTGGGGCATCCATTTTTGGCCTACAGGCCAAGGATATTCAACACACTGTTCTGTGAAGCACGATACTTTGTGTCCTGCTTGTCTAATTAGGACAGCATACTGTCAGTAGACGAGGTAGGGACATTTTCTTGCCCAGTTGCTTACTTTTGCCACAAAGAAAGTAAACTCCATGTGGAGTTTCTTCAGTATCCATTATCTTCTCTCAAGTAGATTGGTGCTGCCAGGAGCAGACATAAATCATTGTCATAAAAAGAAGAACCTAGGTTATTAAAACATCTTAAATGCCATATTCTGTAGATCTCTGAAGTGTTTGAAGATGACCTATCTATATAAATTATATCTTGGTTTGAGCTTGAAAGCATACCTACTGTGACTACAAGTTTGATTATAGGAGGTGATTAACTGCTAACCTATATTTTTATTATCCTAAACAGTTGATAATAATTTTCAAGGACTAGAAATTTACATTATATTGTTAGATGAGCTGTATAGGTACAATACCTTGAACAAGATTAGAAATGTATGTACAATATGTTTTAACAAAATTAATCTCAAATTTGTATCAATATACAAAATTTTCATACAATATACAAAAGTAAAACATTAAAACTAACAGTTGCTTTTTAAAAGTAGATTCAATAATCTACCTTTTAATCTTATCATATTTATATCCCCCTTTTTCTTTTTCTTTTCCTTTCTTTTTTCCCTTTTATTTATTCATTTACTTATTTATTTTTCTTTTGGTTTTCCAAGATAGGATTTCTCAGTAGCTATGGAGCCCATTCTGGAACTCGCTCTGTAGACTAGGCTGACCTTGAACTTGAACTCACAGATATCCTCTTGCTTCTGTCTCCCCAGTGCTGGGATTAAAGGTGTGTGTCACCACCACCTGGCATTTTAAAAAAAAAAAAAAGAAAGAAAGAAAGAAAGAAAGAAAAAGGAATCTTGAATCTTATTTCCTTTGTTTAACTTTATTCCTGACCATTATCCATAAAAACTTGTAACCAACACATTGAACAAAAACAAACATCCATAATCCATATTTTGGGAATGTGGGCATAGTTTTCTAGGCTACTTCCTGCTGATTGGAGGTGCTGATAATCTTATAGGGACCGAAAGAAAATTATGGATTACGGAGTATTCTGTGAGGCTGGATGATCTCAGTCAGCAGTCTTGAAGCTGTTCTGGATGTAGAACTCAGAGGAAACTGCCACAAATGTACTCTGAAACATTAGGTCATCTGTTTCCATTGGAGATTTTTTTCAGTGGGCCTTCCTTGATTAAACCTTATTTTTCTTAACCAAGATTGAACCCACAGCCTCTTACTTCCTGTGGAAAGAAAAGTAAAACCTCTTCTCCAAAGTAACATATTTTTTTACTTCAATTTTTAAGTCAAGGCATTTTGATCAAATCTTACTTTTTCTTAATCCAGAATTAATCCACAGCCTCTCACTTCCTTTGGAAACATAAACAAAATCGCTTCTCCAAAGTAACATATCTTTTGACTTAAATTTTGAAGTCAAGGCATTTTTAAAATATATATGTTGGATTAATCCAGCAGCATTAATAATCAAATGTCTTTTAGCAGCTGTTGCTCCTTCCTCAGCAGTCAAACAATTCAAAGACAACACAATAACATACAGTATCCAGATTCTGTTCATATTTTCCATCTTTACATGGAAGCTAAGCTGGGGCAGATGGGAGCTGGAAGCCTTAGTTTTCTCCCCAAACCAGGTAGTTAGGTTTGGGTTCCTGTTCCTAGAGCTGGAATTCCAACCCCAGCCCTAGCCTGGGCTGGTGGCTAAAAAGCCTCAGGCAAATAAATGGCTTTTTCTTTTTCTTTTTTTTTTTTTAAATAAATGGCTTTTTCATAAATTCATGCCACAAAAGGTTGGGTGCCAAATGAAGCATGATTTATAAAAACTCAGGGTCAGAAACTGGGGTTCAAACTGAAAATCCAAAAAGCAAAACAGCCAACCACTGGCTCTTACCTTGACCTCAGTCTGAAATGGTGATCCTGCCTCTCAGAGTCTCAGAATGAGACTGTGTTGAGAGATGTTTCCTCCCATTTTATAATCCTCTCTAGGGCTGGGATTAAAGGCATGCACCGCCCAGTTTCTATGGCAGCTAGTGTGGCTACTTGGATTAATGGTGCATGTCATTATGGCTATTGGGATTAAAGGTGTGTGTTACCATAACCTGGTCTGTAAGGCTGACCAGTGGGACTGTTTTACTCTCAGATCTTCAGGTAGTCTTTATTTATTAAAATGCATTTGAAATGCCACTCTATTCTAGATACTTGTATAATATATGAATGCTGAGATGGCCATGCCAATTCCTTCACTCAGAAGAACTGAATTCTGAACAAAAGCAGATGAGGGGCTGGTCCACTTAGCCATTGGAAGAGCAAAGTTTAGACATTATTAACACCAGGAACTGCCCACATACACCTCCGGAGTAATTTCTAGCCAGCACTCTGCAGTCGCCCGTGAGAAAGAGCACCCATTCTTTTCAGAATGAAAGCCGAATTCTGAATTCTACACGGTCCATCTTCCCCAGGCACAGCCAGTCAGCTGAGACATATATGCTAGGAAACCGAAAGGGTTTATAACCAAATATAATTAGGAAGGCATTTTAAGAAAATGAACAATAAATCCATAAGAGAAGCAGACATGATCTGTGGATCACAAATATTTCTACATAAAAGAACTATAAAAGAATGTTCTGGGAAAATAAAATTAATAATTCTAAACAACAGCAACAAAAACCATCAAGGGGTAGATTGCTTCTTTTATACAAGAGAGGCAAAGATGGGTATGGAGATGCTTGCCTGTGATCCCAGTGCCTGAAAGATGGAAGTACTAGGGTCAGGAGTTCAAGACCAACGTTGGTCATATAGCAAATTCTAAGTCAACCTGAGCTACACAAGCCTCTATCTCAGAAAGAGATGGTAAAATGGCTCAGCAGACAGAAAGGGGCTGGGCCTAGTGACCTGAGCTGGTTCCCTGAATCCCACAGAGTGGGAGGAGAGAACTTTTCAGAGTTTAACTTCTGAGAGTTATACTCTAACCTCCAGGATGTAACACTCAACACACACACATACACACATGGTGTATACATACATACATACATGCATAAAGGAAGAGAACAAATCTTTTGAAGAGGACTTTCTTCAAAAACAGAACAATTGATACAGTCAAAGTATGATTTAACTAGATTTGCTTGTGCCCTTGAAGGAACTTTCTAGAACTGTTCCTCTCGGTTGGGTCAGATGTTTAAAAGTTGCGGCTGTAGGGAAGGGAGCTGTGATAACTGCCCAGCTTCAGAATGCTGCTGGTGCCCACACAGCATGCTCCAAGGGTCCTGTCTATACCCGGAATTTCCAGACTCTCCTGTTGCTTGTGGCCTAAGGAAACCAATGAGCAGAGACAAGAATTGAATCTTTCAAACTGCACTTCGTAAAGAAAGCTGTCGAGCAGAAGAGACTGGACTAACAGCCTAAAAACTGACCTTAAGTCTCATCTCTTACCAAAAGATCATACAGGGGGACACAGGCAGTCTGTCATTCAGAGATCAGTCTGTCCCCTCTGGGTTTCTGAAATTTGAGGTGTCCACGCCTCTCGTTATCATTCCGTGTGCTCCTCCCTCATTCCATGGATCTTTGGTCCCAAACACTGCTTGAAACCCTGAACGTAGAGACCACCAAGATGACCCAACAGGTAAAGGTCTTACTGCCAAGCCTGGAGACCTGAATTCGACTCCCCAGGACCCACATGGTGGAAGGAGAAAACCACTTTCCAAAAGTTTTCTGTCCTCTAAATTACACACACAAATTAATAAATGACATGTTGGGGGGCCATGAATCTACTTAGTGTCTGTCAGTATCAACCCTCTTCAGGGACATCTGAACTGGGAGAGTTAGCTCAGAAGAAGAAATACATGATCAGTGTGTGTGTTAATAGTGTGTGCGTGCTAACTTTCTTTTGAAACATGCAATACAAATGTGTGCTTTATACCGAATGTGCAAGTGACTGACCCTATCATACCAGCTCTACTGCTGGCAAAGTCTGGTTTGTTCCTTTATAGTGTGTGCTGGATAGTTTTGTACCAACTAGACACAAGCTAAAGTCATCTGAGAAGAGGGACCCTCGATTAAGAACATGTCTCCCTAATATTGGGCTGCAGGCAAGCCTGTAGAGCATTTTCTTAATGAGTGACTGATGTGAGAGGGCCCAGCCCACTGTGGGTGGGACTACCTTGGGCTGGTGGTCCTGGGTGCTATAAGAAAGCAGGCTGAACAAGCCAAGAGGAGCAGGCCAGTACCCATGACCTCCAGGATCCCAGCCAGCTTAAGTTCCTGGCCGGACTTCCTTTGATGATGGACTGGGATATGGAAGGGTGAGCCAAATAAACCCTTTTGTGCTCACATTTTTTTGGTCATGGTGTTTTGTCACAGCAATAGAAACCCTAATTTAGACATGGTGACTCCCACCTTGTCCCGGCTAATTATGCAACAGTCACACTTGTGCTGGAGGCGTTACACTGAAATGTAGTTTATGACACATGGCATGACTTAGGGAAGGACACTAAGGGGAACACAGTCAATCCCACATCTGAGCATAGATGCGGATAAATCTGGTGAGCCAAAGACAACTTGCAATGGCCACATGCAGAAGACTGAGCTGAATCTCAGCTGAGAAAACCTAGCAAGAGAAAGGCTGGGTCGGGTCTTCTGGGAACTGCAGGACACCCAGTCCTAAGGAGAGAAAGGCTGGGTCCTCAGAGAAGAGGACACCCAGTCCTAAGGCTGAGTAGAACACACCTCTCTGGTTCCAATTAGCAGATCATGCCACCAAGTCATTTCTTTTCTTTGTGAAGTGGGGGTGTAAGGGAGGGTCGGTACCTTTAGTCCTCCCCTCCGTCATAGACAGAACCAGCTCACCGCACAGGGTAGAGCAGGCCTTGAGCTAGGACTGTGAAGGTGGGGATGGGTCAGCTCACCATCTGACCTTGATCAATCAACTCATTTCTGAGCCTCAGTTTCCCCACCTAAAAATTAAGCTACAATTATTTTCGTGGGGATGAGATTAGGTAGCCTAGGTAAAGGTCATTTCCAAGCTGCTGTGTCAACCATCATTAAGGGTGCAGCTCAGTCACCTACCTGAGAGCACCCAGAAGGACAAGAGACCCACTGGAGAGCCCTCAGGAAGTTAGGTCCACAGGGAGAGGAAGGCTGGGGCACTGTCAGAATAGACCACTAGCTGAGAGGGACCACCCTGAAAGTCACAAATTTCCAGAGAGTCGAATTCTGAGGAGGCCTCTGTGTTGGCTGCCCAGGGAGCATAGCCAAGTCCAGCCAGGTGCTAATGAAGATTCTGTTTTCATACAGAGGCACAGGAATGCCTCCACACAGAGGCCAGCCTGGGGAGAGGAAAGTGGGTCATACTCTTAGATCTTTCATCGGTTTGTGCTATCTGGACCAAGTCATTCTACTCTTTGCTTAGTTCTCTGGCCTGCCAAATAAGGCAACCAATACCTACTTGTGGGAGACACAACTTTACATTTGTACGGAGTTTTATTGAGATGCTATGTGTCCTTCTCTTTAAGTCGATCCTTATTCATCTCACCAACCACCTCCTAAGACCCAGGGCATAGAAGGGACCTTATGTGACAAATGATGGTGTTTATTATGTGGCAGGTGTTGTATGAAATACTATACCAGTATCTTATTTAATTCTCTACTACAAGTATAATTTATCTTCTCATCTCTACTTGGCAAACGAGAAAATGGGTTCAGGGCATGGAAGAAAGTCACACAGCTAAATAGAACCAAAGCTCCTAACTGTAGAGCTTTTTGATCTGTTGAACTGCAGGTGAAGGCATTTTGAAAAACAAAGCTTAGAAATTTCCATTAACAAGCAAGGCATTCCAGTTGGTGTGAAGAAACTTTAAGAAAAAAAAATGGCCTTTGCAATAAGGTAAAGTGTTAGAATTTGGACTCAGTAATAGCAGTAAACTTCTTCCCAAGCAGGTGTTTCGTTGTGTTTGTCTCTAAGACAAACAGGATTTTAGGATAAGGAAAATTTAGATAGAACTTGGTAACTAGATAGGGGCTGAAGCCAGTTTATCCAAACCACAAAAGCGACGCACCCATCCAAAAAATGAAATGAATGAGTGACTAAGTAAATAAATAATAAAGTCGAAATTTAAAAAACAATACAAGTCAAAGAGCCACGTCTCTATGGTTGTTTCAGTGCCGGAACACGAGGATACACTCTCTGTCTCTCTTCATTGAACTCTATGGTCCGAGGACAACGTTGTGACCCCGGAAGCGGTCCTGGGAGGTCAGGGCCCAAGATGGCGGCGCGCGCGGCGTGCATGGCTATGTGCAGGCGCCTGCAGCAGGTAAAGGGTGGGCGGGGGACAATGGCGGGCCCAAGGCGCAGTCGCTGGGCCTCGCCGCCACCCGCTGCCCGGCCGGCTCGGAGTCCTCCTCCGGAGCTGTTACCTTGGGTGGTTGTTCTCGGGATGCAACACATTGCTGAGACAGGAAGGAGAACTGTAGGTCGCTAGAGCGGGAACGCTGAGAAACCCTCCTTCCACGTCAGGAAGGGAAATGGAAACACGCTGAGCCCCGAGGAGACAGAACCAGCCTGGAATGAGGGAGCTGAGCGGGGGCCGGGGCGCAGCAGCCCCTGCCTCGAGCCGTGGCCTCCTGCGGGGGCTGGGGGGATGGACGCGAGGGGCCCCGAGGGCGGGCTGTAGTCGGAGCGCCCTCAAGAGGCTGTGAAGAAGGAAATCCTGCCAGGCGTCACAGCGTGGGGGAGGTAGAGGCAGGCTACATACTGAGATCCTGCCGCAAAATAATTAAAAACAAACAACAACAACAACAAAAAATCTCGGGAACTTTGGCCTCGCAGCCTTTGTCTCTCCAGTGGCCATTCAGTAGTTTCAAAAATTAAGCTGAGAACTGGACGTGATGGCTCACACTGTAATACCCGCACTTGGAAAACAAGAGGAAGATTGCCACCAGCCTGGCCTGCATAATGGGACTTTGTCTCCAAAAATAAAGAAACAAGGCCAGCACTTGGAAGGCAGAGGCGGGCAGAACTCTCTGAGTTCAAGGCCAGCCTATTAAAAGCCCCGAGTCAGGGGTTAGTGCTATGAGGACAGTTTGGGTGTCAGGCCTCCTGCCAGCAAAGGATTCATGCGAGGTCCCAGCCACACTTTCATAACCACCAGTCTTAGGAGAAGTCTGTGGGGCTGGAGAGGTGACCCAGTGGCTAAGCGTGCTCGCTGCACAGCTGTGAAAGCTGGGCTTCAGCCCCAGGAGGGTTCAGCCTGGCAGCAGCCTAAGGCACAGGGCTTTCGTGCTCACCTAGGATCCCAGATACCACGGGTCCCAGGAGGGCCCCTGAAGCTTCCTCTCCTCCATATGAGCCAAGAAAACTCAAGTTTGGTCATGGGAGAGAGAAATAGGGGGAGACAGATAGAGGCTGATGCCCGACAGCTTCCTCCAGCCTCCACACACTGCACCTGCACACACGTGCATGCATGCAGACACACAGATGTAGACATCCTTTACAGAAAAATAGGATGCTGGAGACTGAGCTCTTTGCACTGATAAGAAAAGCTCTTTCCAGCCAGACCTGCACACACCCACACCCTCAAAGGTTACAGCAATGGCTCATAACCAGCACTTGGAGGTGAAAGCAGATTATTGGGAGCTCAAGGCCATTAAAGTCTACCCAGTTAAAGGCCAGGTTGTGCTGCGTGCAACCCTGTCTCAGAAACAAACAAGTAATTCAGAGGAAGAATGCGACTGGGAGGTTTCGGGATCTCCGATGCAGGAGAGCTTACTGTATGAGCGTAATGAGGAATGGCACGCTCGCCCCTGTCTTGTGCCTGGTTCTCTTCCTGGCTTTTCGGGCAAGGAAGGTGGGAAACTGTTGTCTCACAGCGTAAGTCAAGGACACGAAAGCATGGGCTGGTTTTGATTCTGGCTTGTTTGTTTTGAGATAGGGTCTCTCTATGTGGTCCTGGCTATCCTGGAACTTGCTGTGTAGACCAGGCTAGCCCACACTCACAGACCTGCCTGCCTTTGTCTCCCAAGTGCTGAGACTAAAGGAGTTCGTTCATTCAGCACTACGCCAAGTGCAGGCTGTTTTAAATGCACGCATTAGTTGGTTGATTAAGCTTTGCTGTGCTCCCTGCTGTCTTCATCTTTGTTGTATTTTTGAATTTTGCTGCTCTCTAGGGTTGCACTGTTCAGTCTTGAGAGTTTAAAGGATTACCGAGCGGATGAGAAACAGTGCAGTTTGCCTCCTAAAACAGCCCACCAGGGGGCGCTCACTGAAAGGGTTTGGGCAGTGCTGAGTAAGGGCCATTTGGCCTGTTGTAATGATGGGTATAGGCGTGGTGTGTGCTGTATTTCTCTAGAGGCAAGGTGCTTTAGCCAAGCAAAGATTATTCTAGCTGTTAACAGATTAAATTATACAGACATGTTGTTTTAAAGAGATTTTTGTTGTTCTGTTTATTTCTGAGACAGTTGCTCAATAGATCAGGCTGTCCTTGAACTCGTGGATCTTCCTGCTCCACCTCCAGTCAAAGACGCGCACCACCGTGCCTAGCTAAGTTGTGTTTTTATTTTAAATTCATTTGTCTGTGTGTTTACTTATGTGAGTTTTCTGTGCACCACATGTTTGTGGTTGCCCATGGAGGCCAGAGGGCACCAGATGCCCTCGAACTGAACCAGGGTCCTAAGAGCAACAAGAGCTTTGCTTTTGAAGAAACCTAGTTTGGCCGTTTTCATGCCCAGTCTCTTCCTCTGAAAAATCGAGACCCTACCTTCTGACTCAGAGTGGAAACCGCCAGTTCTATGGGAACTGACTGTTTCTGACACCTGCCCCTCCGTTCTTCTTAGGAACTTGGAAATTTGTCTGTGAATGGTCCCAAGAGCAGCACAGCCCAAACTGGTGGCCTCCTGCTGTAAGTATGCCACCTAGTGTGCTTAATTGTACTACAAGATGGGCTCCGTGCTAACTGAGCCTCTCTTCCCCTCACAGCAGCACCAGTATGAAGTGGGCACCATGGTCAAACCTGCACATGGATGTTCCAAAGGATTTGACCAAACCTACGGTAGGTATCCCCATTAGGCAGGGCGTGGCAGCACAGGCCTCTGGCCCTGGCACTCGGGAGCTAGAGGTACGCTATCCTCAGTCACACAGCATGGTCAGGGTCTAGCTGGCTACATGCACCCATCTCGGAAAACAGCAGCAGCTAAGGAATTACATTAACAATTTTTTTTTCCTGATTATTTCATTCCGGCCTGTTCCCAAACACCTGCACTTCTTTATCCTAGAATACTGGCAAATGTGCACTGCAGACTGTCTGATGTCCTTGGAAGCGCCTGTGCTATTTTTCATGCTATCAAAGTAAGTCCGAAAGGAGTGTATTTATCCCAGAGCATGCTCTTGCTCTTAGCTCAGCATAATTCAGGAGTGCGATAATCAGTGATGCTGAATCCTTTCTGCAGCCTTCAGGTCTTTTCTTTTGACTATTGAGCCTGCGTGCACAGTCCTCTGTTGACACTGACGCAGTTTAAGACTAGACGCTGTCTAGCCCGGGCTAACCTTGAACTCCTAATCCTCCTGCCTTCTATTAAGTGACTGAGTTACAGCTGTGGCGCAACTCCTAACTCTTTACCTGGGATTTTTCTTTTTTCTTCTGTTGTCTTGTTATTTTTTTCAAGTCAGGGTTTTTCTGTGTAGCCCTGGCTGTCCTGGAACTCACAGTATAGACCAGGCTGGCCTTGAACTCAGAGAGCTCTGGCCTGCCTCTGCCTCCCAAGTGCTGAATTGGGCACGTGGAGTCATGCCATCCATAGTGTGCAATTGCTCCTTTTTCTTTATTCACTTCATAAATAGTAGAAATATTGGGTCTGGAGAGACTACTCAGCAGTGAAGAGCGCCGACTGCTGTTCCAGAGGCCCGGGGTTCAATTCCCAGCATGGCAGTGTAGGCAGAAGTTTCTATCCCACCTGCCAATTCCCAAATACCCAACATGGAGACTCAATATTAGTTACAAATGTTTGGCTGATTGCTCAGGCTTATTACTAATTAGCTCTTACAACTTAACTCATTTCAATTGATCTATATGCTACCCTGAGTTTCATGGCTTTTACCTCTATCCCATTTTGTTTGACTCATTTTCCATCTAGCTGGCAACGACTCTGCCTCTGCCCTTCTTCTCAACATCCTTCCTTTGGTCGTCCCATCTATTCTTCCTGCCTGGCTATCAGCCAATCAGATTTTTACTAAACCAATTTGAGTGACAAATCTTTACAGTGTAAAAAGGATTATTCCACAGTATGGCAGCTCACAACTGTCTGTAACTCCAGTGCCAGGGGATCTGGCATCCTCACACAGACATATATGCAAGCAAAACCCCAATATACATAAAAAAAAGGAAATAAATCTTTGAAAGAACGAAAGTGTTCTAAATGCTGACCTCCAGCTCAGATGCTACAGGCCATGCCTGTATGTACAAGGTGGCAGAGGACTGGAGCATTGTTCACCATGCAGCATGAGAACCCAAGTTCAGATCCCTGGCATACACTTGGAAACCTGGGGGCGCAGCACATACCTGGGATCCCAGTGCTGAGGGGAACTAGACAAGGAGTCCCCTGGGGCTGGCTGGCCTGCTGGTCTAGCCCAGTCAGAGCTCCAGGGTCAGTGAGAGGCCCTGTTTCAAAATACATGGTGCAGCCAATGAGTTGACCCAGTGAGTAAGGAAATTACCACCAAGCCTGACATCCTGAGTGCAATCCCAGGACCCACAGTGTCCTCTGACCTCTGTGTGTGTGCCATGGCATACACACAGACAAGTCAGTGCACTTAGAACGTTTTCTTATATTACATTAAAAACCGGGAAGGGTCACTTGCCATCATCCTGACCGAGTCCATTTCCCAGAACCAACATAGTGGGAGCAGACACGTGATCCTTAGACAACCTCCACACGCATGCCGTGGTGCTGGAGTGTGCGCACAGATCACACACACAAACACTGTCTCTTTACTGCTTGTCCTGACCACTTGAGGACCTCCGAGAAATCAGACCTCGTAATGTTAGATGTCTTACCTATTCCAAGCTAAATTGACAGTGATCTCAAAAACATCTCCAGAAGTCTTTTGAGATTTGTTGCAAATTCACAATAGCTTTAAAAGCCAGTAGAGGAGCTTGAGGCTAGCTCAGTAAGAGAGTTCTTGCCTAGAACTCTCCACTGCCACAAAAACTTAAATAAATACATAAAACCTAATTATACATAAACCCTACAGAAATCAAACAAGACCTCTTAGGACTATAGACCCTCCTCTACATCCCCAATTTTAATTAAGATTAGTTAATTCTGTTTTTCCAATCATCTTATTTGGAATAATTGAGAATAGATGTCTGCCTTCCTGTTTGTTAAGTAGCTCTCTTTTCGGGGCGAAGTAATTTAACCTGATTCACTGGCTCAGTAACACCATTTACCAGTTTAGTGACTGAAGGAAATGAAGATAATTCACCCCTGGAAGAAGTCAGAAATGTCAAGCTCATTATCTCTAAGGTCTTTAGGTATTAGTGGGAAGGGCCAGCCAGTGTCATAACATTTTAATTAGTCATGAGTAATTTCTGTGTGAAGGCAGGCCAGCTGCACATGAATAACCCTAATGAAAAAGGATGACTAAAACCAGCTGTATAGCAGCCACAGAGTTTAGCAGTTATGGAGCAGTGTGTAAGGTTTTGTAAGCACTTTAATTTGTGCCTTTGTAGCCCTTCCCTGCAGAAATGCCTGAGCTCTAGCACAGGTGTCAGTGCCCCACCTTACACACGAGGACTCGGGGCACAGGTGTCAGTGCCCCACCTTACACACGAGGACTCGGACGAGCGGAAAATCCGAACTCTCTCACTGTTCCACTGCCAGTGGACAACTCTCCAGTCCTGCTTGCAGACCCTGAGTCCTTTCTCACAAGAAATCCGGGGCTCTCTTCAGTGGATTTTGACAGATTTGGAAGGTCATTTTGCAGATCTGTGTGACATTGGAAATAGCTAAACTAGTAGTTTTAAAACATTACTTGTCGTTTTTCTCATTAGCAACCTCTGAAGTCGTTCATCCAATATTACGTTAAATTTGCTGTTAATGAATATCACAAGAACCAAAACAAGAATTCTCCTTTTTATTTTAGATAACCGTTTCTGATGAGCCAGACACATTGTACAAACGCCTGTCCATTTTAGTGAAAGCCCATGATAAGGCTGTGTTAGACAGTTACGAGTATTTTGCCGTGCTCGCTGCTAAGGAACTTGGCATTTCCATTAACGTGTGAGTATGACCTTTTCCAACCTGACTTGTCTGCTGTGTGTGATTAGCCAGGGACCTAACCGTGATCCCAGTAGGTCTGAACTTGTAAATAGGATCAGTTTGCGGGTGAAGTTGAATCCTGTCCTCTGTCACCCTGAGAAGCAGTGTTGCTTTGTGTCTGCTGGAATTGTTAAGTACTAGAATGAGCGAGCAGGAGAATTAAAGAAACAGTTTCTAGAAATTGCATGGGTGAGCAAGCCCAGGAAGTCTTCTGTGTGGGATCTTGAGGAGAGGGAGGCTCTGAGGCAGTGAGGCTTAGACTCTTTGGCTGACCCTCCTTTATGTGCCGCCACCCTGAGCAACACCACCTCCCTGGGAGCTCCGAGGAAGGTGAGCGTCGGAGGCCTGAAGTCCCTGAAGGGCAAATTGGAACTGCCTCTTGGTACCTGCTCCCTCTGGTGTTGAACATGGCTCGCCTGAGGCTTTACCAGCCTATCCTTGCAGCAAAAGCAGAACACTAAATTGTTTCCAGAGCAGACTGTTGTGTGATTGTCCGTGTGTCATAAATGATCCTAACACTCTAGACATCACAGTTGTGTCCAGCACCTGTTGCCACTCTTCAAACCTGGCATGCTTGGTACATGAGAGAGGGACTTAGGAGCCTCCGGATGGCATGGGGAGTGCGTATGTGCTCATTCTTGCGTGGCACTGCTTGATTGGGGTGGGGACGGTTCCTCCTGTTATCTGCAATATTTGTTCTGGCCTGAGCTGTGTGAAAACAGCTGTTGCAGGTGAAGTCAGTAAGTGGCAGTTAGTGCCTGGAACCGCGCAAGTCCGAGCTGCGGACTGAGGCTGTGCTTTGATAGCAGTGACTCATGAGCTTGATTTCAGACATGAGCCACCAAGGAAGATAGAGCGGCTCACTCTCCTCAAGTCAGTGCACATCTTCAAGAAGCACAGAGTCCAGTATGAGATGCGGACGCTCTACAGATGCTTAGAGGTGGGTGTCCTTCACCCACACCCGAAACTTTTCGTTAGCCTCCTTTCAGCCATGAAAGCTGTCCTAAGAGAGAAACAGACTTCAGGCCATTCTTTAGAGAGGTGTGGACTTCGAAAAGAAGAGCAGGGCTGGTGATGGCTCAGCATGTAAAGACAATAAAACAGCACTGAAAAAATTTTGCTTACATTTCAAAAGTTACTGTCTTACACAGTTCACCCAAACAAACACAGTGGCTCACACCTATAATCCCAGCACTTAGGAGGTGCAGGCAGGAGGATCAGGAATCAGGATCATCCTTGGGTGTGCAGTGCATTCAATAGTAGTCTGGGCTACAGGAGACCATTTCAGACAGCAAAAGCATAATAGAAGTAGATGTTACACAATTCTAGCCAGCTGTGGTATAGTGCACCTGCAGTCCAGCACTGTAAGACAAGGATGGGAGGGCCAAGTCAAGCTTGGAAGCTACACTGCTGCATATGTTGACCCTGTCTCAAAAAGCAAAACAAAGAACTGGAGAGATGGCTCAATGGTTAGAGGACCTGAGTCCAATTCCCAGCATCCACACTGTGGCTCTCAACCATCATCTGTCCTCCAGTGTCCTCTCTGGCTTCCGAGAACACCAGCACGTGTGCATGGTACACAAACATACATGCAGGCAAAATATCCGTATGTATACCATATTTTATTTATTTATTTATGAATTTATTTGGTTTTTCAAGACAGGGTTTCTCTGTAGCTTTGAAGTCTGTCCTGGAACTAGCTCTTACAGACTAGGCTGGCCTCAAACTCACAGAGATCCGCCTGCCTCTGCCTCCCGAGTGCTGGGATTAAAGGTGTGCGCTACCACCGCCCGGCTGCATACCACATTTTAAAGGAGAGCAGACAGTAGCTCTTCCCACAGGCTGACTGGGTCTCTCTGGCTATGATCCTCAACAGGGGCTTTTCAAACATTGGCTGTTCTTTGTTCGTGCATCTGAAGGTCAGCGTTGTCACCATTCACGTGTACACTCGAGTCAGACTGACAGCGCTGAACTTCAGGTCTTGGCGCCTGACTCGTCATTTATAGAATGGGAATAATAATGGGGCCTGTTTGATAAGATTGGTGGGACATGCAGTGAGGCTTTTGTAGCTCGCTTGGAGTATTTCCCTCGTGGTAGCTGGCAGCAGTCCCTCAGACAAGCATGTGTGTGGAGAGAACTGTGCAGACACAGGACACAGAGCTGAACCTGACGCCTTCATCAAGTACAGTCAAGGGAGCTCTACTTTTTTTTTTAACATTTATGTTTTTGTTCTGGATGGTGGTGGTACATGCCTTTAATTGCAGCACTGGTAAGGCAGAGCATGTGGATCTCTGAGTTCAAGGCCAGCTTGGTCTATGAGTCCCAGGACAGCCAAGTCTACACAGAGAAACCCTGTCTTGAAAAATAAACAACAAAAACATCTATTTGTGGGGATAGGCGCACATGTTACTACCCATGTGTGGCGGTCAGAGGACAGCTTGTGGTGGCCAGGTCTCTCCTTTGACCACGTGAGTGCCGGCGTTATACTCAGGTTATCAGGTGTAGAGGGCAGTGCTGGTACCCATTGAGCCATCTTTTTGGCCCCTACATGGTTTTCAAAAGGCTTCTTTACCTTTATTACTGCTTTGTGTGTATCTGCCTATGTCTGTGGGTCACGTGCGCCTACAGCCGGCAGAGGTGGAGCTGGAGTTACAGATGGTTGTGAAGGTTGTGAGGCTGTGAGTCCTGCAAGAGCAGCCAGGGCTCGTAACCACTGAACCAGCCCTCCAGCCCTCCTAGATAGTCTAAAAATGACATTCGTGTAAGATTTCTTAGAACAGGCTTCCTCACTGAAGGGAACATGGTGGGAATGGCAATGGGACAAGACCCACAAAGATCTGTGATCTGGCATTGTAGCAGGACATCTTCATTTTTCCATTTTAGTTAAAACACTTGACCGGATGCACAGCCAACGTCTACTTGGAGTATATCCAGCGAAACTTACCCGAAGGGGTTGCCATGGAAGTAACAAAGGTATGACTTGAATTCCTTCCTCAAGAGGGCAGGCTGGGTTGCTTTGCTGTATAGCCTTTTCCTAGCTGTGGGGGTGAGGACCTGTGGCACACTGGGCAGTGTTAGGCCCATCCTACCACTACCCAAGTCCTCATTGAGCCACCTTGGAAGTCTCCGTAATAGTTGCTTAGACTTGGGGACCACAGGACAGCCCCCCCCCCCCTCAGAGGTCTCTTAGGATCAGACAGCTCCTGCACACGCCTTATGCTCCCTTCTCTCCTTGAAGGCAGGGAGATCAGCAAGAAGCAGGAAACATGACAGGTCATGAGAGCAGGTCCATTTCAAACTCCGCACTGCATCCAGTTTGACTTGTTTCTTGTTTTAGACACAGATACAGCAATTGCCAGAACACATCAAGGAGCCAATGTGGGAAACGCTCACTGAGGAGAAGGAAGAAAGAACGTCATAGCCTCGGAGGTGCCACTGTGCCTGGATCTGAACTGAGCAGGCCTGCTGTGGCTTACGGGGAGACTGCTCCAGCTGAGGGCAAGCCAAGCCTGCCTGACTTTGCTGATGAGTCCTTACACCCTGAGCAGCTGCATGGAGCCCGCGTGGCAGCTTGGTCTCAGAAGAAAAACTGTGCTGTCCTTTTCTACCTGCCATTGCTTGTGTTCTGATTTGAACAAGCGTTAGCAGATGTCTATAACCTAAAATAAAAAATGTAAATTTAAACACTTGCATAGCTGCCACTGACTAATTGTGCTGATTTTATTTTGTTTTTATTTATTCATTCATTTGTTTTTATTTCTCAAACTCAACAGAGATCCTCCTGCCTCTGTCTCCTAAACGCTGGAATTAGAGGCGTGCGTCACCATGCCTGGCGAGTTTGTCCTGATTTTAAATGTTTACTTGTTCATTCTACAGAAAATGAGTGATACATTTTCACAGTTTTATTTTGAAGTTCCCAAAACGACCTATGGCTAATTGACAGCTGAGGGGTTAGCAGTTTTCCTCTGTGGTCCAGCATACACTGGAGGTAGCTGTCAGTCAGTGACCTGACGACAAACAGGAGTCTTGTAACCCAGGGACTTCAGAGCCACTGCACATGGCCACTGTGGAGTTTGTGTTTTCCCCTGCGGTTCGTTCACCCAGCTCCCCTGCAGCTTTGCCCTGAGGACTGGAGGATACCAAGGACTAAATCCAACCAGGGGCTTGCAAGTACTGCTCGGCACAAGTAAGTATTTTTCTTTGGTTTCTTGCAGATCTGCATTCTTGTTTGGTAGGCGTCCCTGCCTCATTTGAAGATACCTACTTATTTGTGAGATTCAGTTGCTTATAAAGCCCAGAGTGAGGCAAGACTACACTGGGCTGAAACGTGCTTTTTGGCTTGGTAAGAAGAGAGTGGTTGGGATGGCAGCCCCAAGAGAATGCTTTTAAAGCATAAGGGGGCCTGTGTCTTGTGTGGTTTCCCTCACTCCTCTGTTCCCTTACACTGAATGAATCTCCTGACCTAATATCAGATGTCACTGTTCTGAATGCATACTGCTTATGTGCTAGACTCCATCACTGCCATCACCACGGACAGAATTACAACCTGTGCTCTGCGACCTTCCACTCGCTCGGGTCGGCTGTCTCTCACACAGTAAGCCTGGAGTGTTCTTATCCCGGGATAAGCCTCAGTACGGTAGCTGCTCAGGCAGGTGCTCTGCTGGTCTGCCAGAGCAGCGGGCTGCACACTTTATCTAAAAGAGGAAATAAAAAGAAATCCGGACCCACACGTAAGATTCTGGAGTTTTGAGGACTGCTCCTCAGGAGCCACCATGGGCAGACCTTCATTTCAAGCTGTTTTCAGATGATAGACAAACCAAGTTACTAAGTTTAGTCAGACACAGTCAGACCTTGAACTGGCAAGATGTGGACTGGGTGAGACCCTACAGAACCCTTGTTCATTCCCGGAACCCACGCAGGAGAGAGCTGCCTGGAAATTCCCTGACCTATGCATATGCAAACACACTAAGTAAAAAAGAAACCTTAAAATCTCACTCTGAAGATACAGCTGACAGCAATCCCCCAGAACCCACATCAAAAACTGGGCACTGTGGTGCAGTCCTATAATCTCAGCACTGAGGAAAAGGGACAGGAGGGTCCCTAGGACTTGCTGTAAGCCAGTCTAGCTGAACTGGCAAATTCCAGGCTGTGAGAGCCTGTCTCGAAAACTAAGGTGGAGGAGCTGGAGAGATGGCCCAGTGGTTAAGTGCTTACCATGTAAACATGAGAACGCACATAAGCCAGGCTGGCATGGTGACCTACCTGCGGTTCAGCCTCAGAAGGGTACCAGATCCCCCTACAAGCTGTAGGCGAGAAGAGCCGAATCAGCTCTAAGAGACCATGCCCAGTGGCAGACCAATTGAGGATGGTTTCCCGTGTAAGCCTCTGGCCTCCACATACATCCACTCACACTCATGCACATGTTCTCACATACATATAAACGTGCCCATGAAATGGGAGAAACATGGAGAGCAACTGAGGAAGAGAAAGAAAGAAGAGAGGAAAGAGGCTATGGGCATAGAGATGTATGTCAGCAGTAAAGACACTTGCCACTTCAGCCCAACAACTGGAGTTCAGCTCCTGGAACTGGCATGGTGAAAGGAGAGAACCAACTCCAGAAAGTTGTCCTCTGACCTCCACACGTGCAGACACACACACACACACACACACACACAGCTCCAGCCCCATAGCTCGACCTTCTCTTAAAATTAAAGTGAGAAAACCCTACTCTGCTGGGCCCCAGGATGGTCAGCAGTTGAAGATGCTTGCAGCCAAGCGGGGTAGCCTGCGCTTGATCCCGGCGCCCCCATGGCAAAAAGAAAAAATCAGCTCCCCAGATTGCTTCTCCCCTCCACACAGACGCAACGGCACGCATGCTCCACACAGATGCAACGGCACGCATGTTAACGCACATATCACGTGTAAAGCCTAATTTTCTTTTTGAAAAGACTGAAGAACTCAAATGTCTGCTGATTCCAGCAGTCAAAGCCCATTTCCAGTTCCCTTCCATGGTTCCTCTTCCTCACTGAGAGGCTGACTGGGGGTGGGGCTAAGGAATAAATAAAGTAAGCAAAAGAAGCAGATACACCATGGTTCTGTAGGCCCACTGCTGGCACAGGACAAGAGTGGAGACAGTACCGTGTTTGGGCCTCAGCAAGGCAGGCTCTGTTGTGTGGGAAGGACGGCAGCAGCGTGGAAACTGATAGCGGGGGGGGGGGGGGGGGGACAGAGTGGAGCAGGGGGCGAGGTGGAGGGTGTCGGTGGACTCTGTCTCTGGCTGCCTGCAGTCCCCAGGGTTCCCTGCAAATGCCCTGCCCCCAGCTTAACCCTGCCCTCTTTAAGTCCTTACTATTGATACTCCTTTCAAAGCTACCCTTCCCTGCTATGAATTCCTAATCCTCTTTAAAGTGATATGTTTCTACCTCAGCAGGTCAGCGGTGTTTCTAGGGCAGGTCATGTGCAGTTGACCCACGTGAAAACCCAACCAGTGTGAGGTCCCTCGGCCAGAGACTACATCAAGTCTTGTTTCATGCATAGAACTTATTTTTGTTCTCCCTTCCCACTGGATACTGGGGATTGAACCCAGGATCATACATGCTAAGCAAGAGCTTACTGCTCTTACTACTACTCCTCTCTCTCTCTCTCTCTCTCTCTCTCTCTCTCTCTCTCTCACACACACACACACACACACACACACACACACACTGTCTCACTAAGGCCTTGAGCACTTTTCTGTGCCCGCATCCTAAGTGGCTGGGATTATAGGTCTCTGTGCCAACAGGCCCACATACAATTTGTTTCTCCTTGTAATTAATTTTTGAAGGTTTATCTTTTATGTGTATAAGTGTTTGCCTACACACACACACACACACAGAGGCATGCAGTGCTCAAGATCCTGGAGCTGGAATCATAGGTGGACATGAGTCACAATGTGGGTGCCAGAAACTAAAGCAGGGTCCGCTATAAGAACAAGTGTTCTTAACCACTAAACCATCTCTCCAACCCCTGTTGATTTCCTTTTCCTTTGAGACAAAGCCTTCCTATGTAGCCCAGGCTGGCCTGGAACTCCCAACCCTCCTGCCTAAGCCTCCAAAGGACTGGACTCACAGCTGAGCCACCACTCCCAACTTCCGGAGCAGTGCAGTGTCACACCGGCTGCTCCCTTGCTCTAATCCTCCAACAATTTCCTGTCCACACCAGGGCACTTGATGCACTCCAGCGCTGCCCTCTTCCTCAGTTTCCTCCACAGACACCAAACGCAGGCGGGGGTGGGTGGGGGGGGGGGGCTAGGCTCTCTGAGGATGAGTGGAGGGCGTAAGGGCAGGGTGACTGCAGACAGTTACCTTGAGGGAGTGTGACTTCATCAGGATGATACGCTTAGGGTGACAGGAATGCAGGCAGCATCGGGACCTCCCCCTCTTCTCCAGCAGGTCTCAGCGACAGCTTCAGTGGGGACCCTATGAGGCAGGATGAGAGTCACATGGGGAGGTCAAAGTTGGGGGGGGGGACTGCAGGAGTGCTGAGCTGTGCCAGGAAAGGGCTGGGTCATCCAGCTGGTGAGTTACTGGGGAGACGGAGCTGGAAGAACTGAGAACCAACAAGGGAGCTGAGTTTCAAAGACAGCAGAGAAACTCGTGGGAGCCAGGCCCAGAGCTTCTAGACTCCAATGTGTTTGGGAGCGCTGCAGGGCTTTCTGGAACAGTGCTGTGCCCCACCCCAAGGTCCCTGAGTCAGCTCGCTAGGAGTGGACACCTGGGAAACTCTGTGTACAGCAAATTCCCAGAGACTGCCGCT
Organism: Microtus oregoni; assembly: GCF_018167655.1. Taxonomy (NCBI): domain Eukaryota; kingdom Metazoa; phylum Chordata; class Mammalia; order Rodentia; family Cricetidae; genus Microtus; species Microtus oregoni. The sequence goes on from NW_024543066.1 coordinate 43,948,709, forward strand.
GTTGGCCCACAGGTGAATGGGGAGGCGATTTTTACAGTTAAGGGGTGGAGGGCAGGAAGGCTCAGTAGGCGAGAGGGCTAGCTGCTGATGGTCCCAGTGCAGACCCTGGAACCCACAGCAAATCTGCACTCACACTGCAAGATGGGAGATGAAGACAGGGGGATCATTTGGAAAGTCACAGGAGCCGGAAGCAGAGCAACAAGAGAGACGCTGACTCAACAAGGTAGAAGGAGAGAACAGACTCCCGGAAATGCCTTCTGACCTCACGCACAGTGTGGCACACACATACCTGTCCTCACACAGACGCAAGATAAGTTAATTAGCTAAATAAACAACAACAAAACAGAACTAAGGGGCCAAGGACCTGTGAGCTAGTGTAGGTGGATGGTCAGTCCTCACTTGGCTGTTGAAATCGTGGACACGCTGCCTGGGGACAAGCAGTGACATTACTGTTCAAGCAGAGCAGGACAGACATTTAAAATGTTGATTTTTATTTATGCTGGTCTGCATGTGCACCATGTGAGTGCAGGTGCCAGCAGAGGCCAGAAGAGGGCGTTGGATCCCCTAGATCCGGATCCACAGGCAGCTGTGGAGGATCAGTACGGGTACTGGGAGCCAAGCCCAGTCTATCTGAAAGAGTAGAAAGGACTCTGAACTGCTACCCATTCTCTCCAGCCCTGGACAGTCTGAGGGAGAAAAAGGGCCATGGAAGGCAGCAGTGGGGTCTGAGGAGAACACTAGTCTTAGACTCACAGGAATGTGGGATGTGGGAGAAAGCGTCACTAGTCCAAGAAAGGACAACATGGAAGTAGTTCCCACACAGGGACTGAATGGTGAGATTCGAAGAAACTGGGGTGTCAGGTGACAAAGATCGCTGAGAGATGAGGTCAGGCCTGCGCACATCCTCAGCAACCCCAAAATAAGCCCTTGGAAGACAGGATCACAATGCTTCTCCCAGCCATCACCCAAGCCCTGCTTTAAAGATAGCTTGTGGCGGGCTGGAGGGAGGGCTCAGTGTTTGCAGAGGACCTGAGTTCAGACTCTGGGTGGCTCACAACTGCCGGAACTCCAGTTCCAGGGGATCTGACAGCCTCGTGTCTTCTGGCCTCTGTGGACTCTGCACCCACATGAGCATAGCCTCTCTCTCTCTCCCTCCCTCCCTCCCTCCCTCCCCCCCTCTCTCTCACACACACACACGCATGCACACGCACACATGCACATGCACACACACAATTTTAAAATAAGAAAAATAAATCTTTTTAAAAATAAAGAAGCACACAAGTTGGCGAGAAGGCTCAGCATCAAAACACTTGCTGCTCTTGCAGAGGACCCAGATTCGGTTCCCAGCATCCAACATGGTGGCTCAGACTGAACGTAACTCCAGATCTAAGGGAACCGACACCTTCTTCTGGCCTCTATGAAACACGGCTTGCCTGTGAAACACGTACATGCATGTATACAAACGAACACTTGTTCACATAAAATAGAGAAAATCTATCCAAGCGTGGTTGTCTACACCTTTAATCCCAGCCCTGGAGGCAGAGGCAGGCAGGTCACTGTGAGCTCAAGGTCATCCTGGTTTACACAGTGAGTTCCAGGACAGCCAGAGCTGCTGTGTGAGAACCTGTCTCAAAAAATAAATAAAAACAGAATCTAAAAGATAGCTTGCTGGGGGGGTGGGGGGGGCGCTCTCTTCCTGTGTCAATAGGGCAGCCCAGAGTGGCTTTGAACTCAAGATCCCCTTGCCGCTCCAGTGCCGGGATTATAGTTGTGCACAATGAATATGTAATTGTTTCTATGAGTAGTGAATATATAGTTGGTCAACACAATGAATATGTAACCACTTCCAAAGCAGGTTCATGCCGTCTTTAATATAAGCTACTTCAACATAAGATGCTTGAAGACACAGACTCCCAGGTCCTGCCAGTCGTTAGTGCCTTGGAAGAGGATGGGAGGGGTTGCTTCAGGGCTTGAGTGCTGGCTGGGGAGAAGCATTTGTCCTTTAAGCTGGAAAATGAAAAACCCAAGAATCAGGCGTGGTCTGTGAGAGAGCCACGGACATTGGTGGGACCAAGAAAACTCCAGGGTTCTTATAGACTGCTGTCTCTCACCGGACCTGTGGAGGGGCAAGGCGGAGGAGGCTTAGCCATATGGAGGTCAGGCACTCCGGGAATCTTCTAATGGTCTTACACAGCTAAGCTGACCTGGGCTGCGCCCCTTCTGGAGGTCCCTTCACTACCAATCAGCTTCAGTTTCCCCGAGACATGAAAGGGCTGGGCTAACCAAGGCAACGGAGACAGAGGGCCGGCGCCTAAGGTCAGCCAAGGCCTTGGAGGACGCACCGGGCCTTTTGAGTTCGCAAAGCCGAAATGGGTCAGCAGTTCAGCTGGGAGCAGGTGGAGGCTGATGGGGAGGTGGACGTGGCGGAGCTGCAGGAGTGGTACAAGAAGTTTGTGGTTGAGTGTCCCAGCGGTACACTCTTCATGCACGAGTTCAAGCACTTCTTCAAGGTCACGGGCAATGAGGAGGCCAGCCAGTATGTGGAGGGCATGTTCCGAGCCTTCGACAAGAACGGGGTAAGGAGCCCTGCAGGGGGACCTGTGACCTTCCCACCCTCGAGCCCCTCAGACTCTCCCGCTTTCCTGTCCATGCCTCTTGCCTTTCTGCCTCACCATTTCCCCAGATCCTCTCTCTCCCGTCATTTGTCCTTTCCCCTCTTCCCACTGGCTCTCGACACCCTCTTCCTCAGAGGCAGAGGTCACTGGCACACAGCCTGGGCCTTCTCTGTGCATTTGGGGCAGAAGAACTACAACAGAACACGGTTTTTCAAACCCCATAGGGCCCCTGTTGCTCTAAACACAGGAACTGAGATGGCCCAAGGCCATCCTAGCAAAGATGAGCGCACCCCTTGCTAGGGTCCTCCAGACGGAGGCTGCCCAGTTCTTCCCTGTTGTGATGCTGGAAGGAGCTTCACACTGAAGGGAGGTGGGTGGGTGGTTGCAAAAGCCCCTTTTAACTGTGTGTGCGTGTGTGCACGTGTCTGTGTGTGCACATGTGTGTGTTTGCACGCGCACATCCATGAGTCCAGAAGGGAGCGTCAGATACCTGAGAGCCCCAGTGTTTGTGAGCTGCCCAGTGAGGATTCTGGTATCCAAAAACGCCAGTCCTCTGGTAGACCAGTAAGTGCTCTTAACTGCTGAGCCTTCTCTCCCCTTTTCAACGCTTTAATTCATGGAATCAAATCCCAGTTTCCTTAAGCCCTTCAATGGTACCAGCAGCTAAAAGGTACTAAATTATATAATGCAACATGGTAATCAGACTTTAAATTTTAAAAAAAATTATTTATTATATTATTAATTATATTATATATCATATTAGTATTTATTTATTATATATACAATATTCTGCCTGCATGTATCCCTGCTGGCCAGAAGAGGACACCAGATCTCATTACAGATGGTTATGAGCCACCATGTAGTTGCTAGGAATTGAACTCAGGACCTCTGGAAGAGCAGCCAGTGCTCTTATACTCTGATCTATCTCGCCAGAGCCCCAGGCTTTAAAATTTATATCCCTGTGTGTGCATGTTCATGTGTACATTTGGAGGTCAGAGATGGATCTCAGGTGCCATTTCCTAGGAAGCGTCCATCTTGTTTTTGTGACACCATCTCTCATTGGCCCGGAGCTTACCAACTAGAATAAACTGGTTGTTCAGGAAGCCCATAAATCCTCCTGTACCCACTCTGTCAGCACAGGGGCACAGGACAGGAATAGCAAGTAGACGCCAATGCACTCTGGGTTTTAAATTGTGTGTGGGTTTGTACACATGAGTGCAGTTCCCATGGTGACCAGAAGAGGGCAGAAGATCCCCTAGAACTGGAGTTAAAAATGGTGGGGCTGAAACCAAATAAATAAATAAATAAATAAAAAAAGCCGGGCGGTGGTGGCGCACGCCTTTAATCTCAGCACTCGGGAGGCAGAGGCAGGCGGATCTCTGTGAGTTCGAGACCAGCCTGGTCTACAAGAGCTAGTTCCAGGACAGGCTCCAAAACCACAGAGAAACCCTGTCTCGAAAAAAAAAAACCAAAAAAAAAAAAAAAATGGTGGGGCTGAGAGCATAACTCTGGTCCTCAGCAAGACAAATCCCTGCCTTTGACTGCTGACCCACCTCTCCAATCCCCATGCTCCGCTTTCTGTGTAAACGCTAGGGAAGGAATTTGGGTCTTCCTGTTGGCACAGCCTGCACTTTATGGACTGAACCATCTCCCAGGTCCAATCTTAATTTAATTCAATGCTATGTCCTTCTAGAAGCCCAGACCCACGTTCTTAGTGTCTCTTTATCCTCCCAAGTGTCTCTCTCTTTCTTAGCCCTAGTACATAAAATCTGCATTAAATTCTCTTAGACTCTAGCTTTGCTTCAAACATGTTTTTTAATTCAGTGCCTGGAGACATGGCTCGGTGGTTAAAAGCACTGGCTGCTCTTGCAGAGAACTCAGGTTCAGTTCCCAGCACCCACATGGCAGCTCACACCTGTCTGTAACTCCAGTTCCACGGGGTCCAGAGTCCATTTCTGGCCTCCACAGATATCGGGCACACATGTGATACACATGTGTACAGGCAAAACACTTATAAACATGAAATGAAACTAAAGGCAGGCTGGAGAGATTGCTCGGGGTTAGGAGCACTGGCTGCTTTTCTAGAGGACCCAGGTTCAATTCCCAGCACCCACATGGCAGCTCACACCTGTCTGTAGCTCAGCAGGGGATATCTATGAGTTTGAGATCAACCTGGCCTACAAGGTGAGTTTCAGGATAGGCTCCAAAGCTACAAAGAAACCCTGTCTTAAAAAACAAACAAACAAACAAACAAGCAAACAAAATTGTCTGTAGCTCCAGTTCCAGGGGGATCTGACGTACATTCAGGCAAAATACCAGTGTACCTAAAGTAAAAATAAGTAAACTATTTTTAAAAAGAAAGAAAGAACTATCTGAGAAAAAAAGACTTTGTTTTTAAGGTCTTCTGGTTCAGTGTCCTGAGGTCCTTCTTGTTGTGTTGTGTTATGTTTTTTTATTTTTGGTTTTTGTTTGAGACAAGGTTTCTTTTTTTTTTTTTTTTTTTTTTTTTTTTAAATATTTATTTATTATGTATACAATATTCTTTCTGTGTGTATGCTTGCAGGCCAGAAGAGGGCACCAGACCTCATTACAGATGGTTGTGAGCCACCATGTGGTTGCTGGGAATTGAACTCAGGACCTTTGGAAGAGCAGGCAATGCTCTTAACCACCGAGCCATCTCCCCAGCCCGAGACAAGGTTTCATGATCTAGTCCTGCATGTCCTGGAACTCTCCGTGTAGACCAGGCTGGCCTCAAACTCACAGAGCTCCTCAGCCTCCTGGGTGCTGAGATTAAAGGCGTGTGCCGCCATGCCCAGGCCCCTGCAGTCTGTAGTATGGAATAAAGACTATTTTAAGTCCTTAATTGAGGGGATACCCAGGTAATCTGAAGAAAGGGTCGTGCAGAAGAACTGTGCCAAGCTGGCTCGATGGGATGCCACGTGAGGTCTAAGGCCACTCTTAGTCCCAGTCAGAGGGTGATGGGTTCAGCAGTTTCAGAGCAATGGAGCCTCTTCTGCTGAGATCAGTCACGAAACACCACAGGGCCCAGAGCCAACTTTAGCCCTCACAGGACCACCTCCTCCTCATCTCCTCAAGGCTGAAGGAGCCTCACCAGGGAGGGCTGTGGTTTTTTATCTAAATTAAATGATGAAAAAACTGGAGTGAGAGCCAGGCGGTGGTGGCGCACGCCTTTAATCCCAGCACTCAGGAGGCAGAGGCAGGCGGATCTCTGTGAGTTCGAGGCCAGCCTGGTCTACAAGAGCAAGTTCCAGTACAGGAACCAAAAGCTATAGAGAAACCTCGAAAAATCAAAAAAAAAAAAAAAAAAAAAAAAAAAAAAAAAAAAACTAGGGTGAGGGCTGGTGCATTGGTGGTGGGGGTGGGGGTGTGTGCAGCCATCCAGTCCTGGAAAGCATTCTAGTGTAAAGCCAACACGAACTGCACAGACAGACCCCGTTCCAAACAAACATCCAACCCAAGAAAGTGAGCCTATTTGCCCAAGGTCAAGTCTTAACTCCTGGTCCAGTGTTCCTACTCAGAGGGCTGGGAGTTTTGCTGTTATTTCTAGATTTATTTTATTTTTTGTATGTGAGAGTTTTGCCTGCTTGTTTGCCGATTAATGCAGTGTGTGTCTGGTGCCCAGGGAGGTCAGAGGGCACCTGATTCCCTAGAACCAGAGTCATAGATGGTTGTGAGCTGTCCTGTGGGTACTGTGAACTGAACCTAGGTTCACTGCAAGAACAAATGCTCTTAACCATTGAATCATCTCTCCAGCTCGTTTGAGACAGGGTCTCACTATGTAGCCCAGTCTGGCCTAAAAGTCAAGATCCCCCTGCCTTAGCCGCCTATCTCTGCCCTCCTTTCCTCTCCGGAGAGTAGCCTGGCGGTTGGAGTTTTATAAAGGAGAATGGGGGCTGGAGAGATGGCTCGAAGTTCAGTGGACCCAGGCTTGATTACCAGCATCCACATAGTGGCTCACACCATCCATAAGTCCAGTGCCATGTTATCCAATGCCCCTCTTCTGACCTCCATGGGCACCAGGCACACATGCGGTATACATATACACATGCAGGCAAACATTCAAACATGTAAAACAAAATAAATAAATCTACAAAAAAATGTAAGGGACAGCTGAAGCCACCTCTTGTTAGTCCGGATTCGCTTTGTTTGCTTGCAGACCTTTCAAGGCCGTATTGCCTGGATAGGCCTGCCACACAGGCATCAGTGCATGGTGCAGCGGAGCCAGGGAGAGCCAGAGCAGCTACTCACCCAGGTGCCTCCAGCCTGTGCTGACTATATGGATGTTTTCATCCATCTCCGGCTACAGTGGATAATTGTTGCTGATCTATGCACAGATGAGATTAACCCCAGCCAGAGGTGCCCCAGAAATGGTCCCAGAGTTTCTATGACCTCACAGGGAGGAGGCTGTACCAGGAAGGAGCTGTGCCAGAATGTGCCTCACACAGCACGGAGGTCGTCATGGAAAGTGAATCATGTTGAGAGACAGTATTATAATAGAAAATTCTGGACAGATGATGAGGGACATTTCTCTAGACCTGGTGGCATGGGGCTGCCATCCCAGCTACACAGAAGGGTGAGGCAGAGAATGACAGGGTCCCGGGGTGAGGAACAGTGTGTGCCATGACACAGAGCCCTGCTGGAGTCCAGGGACAGAGTCAATGGGACTCATACCTGCTCCCTGGGCGGGGGCGGGGGGGGGGGGGCAGTGAAGCTGGGATGGGCAGCCTCAACACTATCCACACTCAACGCAGGACAACACCATCGACTTCCTGGAGTATGTGGCGGCCTTGAACCTCGTGCTGAGGGGCACTCTGGAGCACAAGCTCAAGTGGACCTTCAAGATCTATGACAAGGACCGCAATGGCTGCATCGACCGCCTAGAGCTTCTGGACATTGTGGAGGTCAGTATCTGCCCGTGAGAGCGCCCCACCCTCTTCTCACTTCTGGGCCTCGTGTCCTGTTCAACAGGGAACCACCTGGCACTGAGTTGGGGTAGAAGAGATGAAACCATTCACAATGTGTTATCTGGGGTCATCAAATGTCCTGGCTGTGTGGTTGCCGCCAAACCTGACAACCTAAACTCAACCCCTGGGATCTCACGGTGGAGTAAGAGGACAAGTGTGGAAATTGTCCCCTGACCTCCACTCGCTCGCCATGGTACACACGTGCTCACCCTCTGACACACACACTACTCACGCATACACAGTAACGGTGACGGTAAGAATAACAAATTCAACTTGAGAAAAGAAAACAAGAATGCCAATGACCTAAGAAGCCACCTACAGAAATTAAAAAGAGCAAACTAAACTGCGTGCACAGTAGTGCCCCACTTGTGTGTTGTGCCCTCAGGAGCCAGAGGAGGGGTCAGGTCTAAACTGGAGTGATGGGGGTTGTTAGCCATCACGTGGGTCCTGACAATCCAGGCCCGGTCCAATGGAAGAGCAGCCCGTGTTCTTAACCACCGAGCCATCACTGGAGCCCCTCCACGTTTTCTGTATTTGTTTGTTTGTTTGTTTTGGACAGTCTTTCATTCTAAAGCTCTTGGGTTCCACTAAGTGGGCTTGCCAGTGAGCTCCCTGCATCTATCCTTAATCCCGAAACTGCTGAAGTGCCCAATAGACTTGCCCACTGGAGGTGCTTTCTCGGTCGAGGTTCCCTCTCCCCAGATGGCTCTAGCTAGGGTCAAATGAACAAAGAGTAGCCAGGATATCTGGGTTAGATGACACTAGGAGGCCAGCAATAGGGAGGCGGCACTAAGGGACACAGGTCCCTGAGGCTCTGTCAGAGGAGCCTAGCTCTTTCTCTCTGGCAGGCAATTTACAAGCTGAAGAAGGCCTGCCGAGTGGAGCTGGACCTGGAGCAGCAGGGCCAACTGCTCACACCTGAGGAGGTAGTGGACAGGATCTTCCTCCTGGTGGACGAGAATGGAGACGGTGAGAGAGAGCTGGGGAAAGGATGACAAGGGACACCCAAAACCACCTGAGCACACATTCGTGGGGTACAGCTCTTCTGAGGGTGGCTGATAGAGGCTGAGCTTGAAAATAACAGTAATTATTTTAATTTTGCTTTATGTGCATGAGTGTTTTGCCTGCATGTATGTCTGTGCAGCATGTGTGTGCAATGACCTTCCAGAAAAGAGTGTTGGACCCCCTGAAACTGGAGTTATAGACAACTGTGAGCCACCATGTGACTGCTAGGAATTGAACTTGGATCCTCTGTAAGAGCAGCCAGTGCTCCTAACCACTGAGCCGTTTCTCCAGACCTAAATAATTTTTTGAAGATAAAAAGATAGCAGAGAAATGGCTCTGTGGATAAAGGCACTTGTCACCAAACCTGATGACCTGAATTAGATCCCTGGTTGAAGGCAAGAACCAACCACTGCAGGTTGTCCCCTAACCTTCCCATTCGTACTGTGGTGAGCATGTGCGCCCCGCCCAATCCCTATATAATAGTGATGGTGATGATGATGGTGTGAAGGAGGCAGAGGCAGGAGGCCGTGAATTCAAGGCTAGGCTGGGCTCCGTAGTGAATTCCAAGTCAACCAGGGCTACACAGTGAGACCCTGTTTCAAAAAAGAAAGGAAGGAAGGGAGGGAGGGAGGGAGGGAAGAAAGTAGTTGGTGCCTGAGGAATGACACCAGAAACTGTTCTTTGGCTTCCATATGCATGCTTGAGCACATAACACACATACACATATGCACACATGCGCACACGCACACAACTTATGAGTTGCAAGAGACTCCTCTAGACGCAGAATTGACAAGCTACAGGCTTTGAATCCGAGGCATCGGTCTGGTTTGTAGGGAGGAGGAGGTAGGAGGCCTTCCCAGCCCAGGCCTGGCTCCCCCTCCTTGTGACCATCTCTCCCACCTCACCTCGCTCAGGCCAGCTGTCTCTGACCGAGTTCATTGAAGGTGCCCGTCGCGACAAGTGGGTGATGAAGATGCTGCAGATGGACGTCAACCCTGGTGGCTGGATCACTCAGCAAAGGCGGAGAAGTGCCATGTTCTGAGGGCCTGGGGACCCTTCTAAACCTCCAGGGTCCCCCAGGTTTTCAAAGTATCAGGAGGCCCTTGGCCTAGTTGGCTCAGGCCCACTCTTGCTTGGTGTGGACTTCCTGATACCCAACTCGGTGTGGGAGAACAAGGGGATGAGCCATGGCTGCTGGGCTGGAGAAGCCCACGGGGTTCAATCTATTCTCAAGATTTCCTAGCGTTGTAGGGGAACTCGGTTACACTGCTCCTGGAAGAGCTGGGCCTTAGCTGGGAGACGTGGGGCTCTCTCTAATCTTTAGGTGTTCTCAGTGGAAATGGGGCGGCTGGAGGGTGAGGTGAGGTGGGAGGCAAAGACTTAGGTAGGGAGCAGTCAGAAGAGAGTAAGGATGTGGAAGGATCTTGACTGCCCCACTACCCGAGCAGACTCCTCCCCAGGATGTCCTCCCCAGGGCTGACAAGGGCAGATGGCAGCAGACAGTTACCTCTGTGATCCTCTGGCTCTTGGAGGTCTGCTGAGCTTAACAAAGGGTTTTCAGATGGGTGCTACTCCCTAGTTCCTCCTCCTCACCCCATCTCCAGCGGGAGCCTGCCACCATTTCTAGCCATAAGCCCGCATGCCTCCTTAAGGATGGAGACACCGTCTCTTCATCTCTGGGGAGAACCAGACACCTATGCATTGGGACTCCAGGCTGGACTTTACCTCCGACTGCTGTTGGACCCCTAACCTCCTGCAGGCTAACTAGGCAGTCCTAGATTATCATATAGACGTCAACCCCAATATAGAAGGTAGATTTCCTGGGACCTCCCTGGTTAGCCCTCCTGCCTTCCTCTGCCCTTCACATCAGTGCAGCTGGGGAAGGTACCTTGGGGGACAGGAAGTGGAACTGGGATCACTCTCAGACAGTGACCCCCTGGCAAGCCTGATGGGATATTGGCTTTACCCTGAGTAGATGTGCTTTTATGTTAAAATAAAGTAAGCTAACTTACTGACCTTGAGGGAAGTTTCTTTGCTTGTTTGAGAAAGGCTCCACACTGTAGCTCAGACTAGCCTGGAGCTCACTCTATAGCCCAGGCTAGCCAGAACTCCTGCCTCCAGCTCCAGAGTCCAAAGATTGCAAGTATGAGCCAATAAGCCCAGGTTTTTGTTGTTGTTTTGTTGCTTGGGGAGGGATTATTTGTTTTCCTTTTGGGGGCAGTTGAGATAGTTTCAGAAGCCCCTGTTAGCTTGAGACCCATGCCAATCCCCTGCCTCAGTCCCTTGGGTACTGGTATCACTGGTGTGCACCATAGTGCCCAACTTGAACTTCAGGTGATTTTTTGTTTTGTTTATTCTTTTTTCTATTTTATGTGCACGGGTGCTTTGCCTGCATATGTCTGTGCACCATGTGTGTGCGTTGTCCACAGAGGCCAGAGAGGGTATCCAATCCCCGGGACTGGAGTTACAGATATGTGTGAGCTGCCATGTGGGTGCTAGGTCCTCGGCTAGAGCAACTAGCTCTTGCTGCTGAGCCGTATCTCAGCCCCTTGGGGGTTTCCTGTTTCCTAGGTTGTTGCTATAAAGGTTCCTTTAGAAATCACTCAGATAAAAAACGGTCCATAGAAAACGTGAACAGCATCCCAGTTAGGAAAAGAGATTTGTTCCCCCAAATCATGGAGGTGGATGAGGCATGGCTGGAGGATGCCTTGTCTAACACTGGCAGACAGTAGATGCTCAATAATGTTTGTTCATCACTTGAAGCCAAACAAACAGGCTCCAGGGTCAGGGCAAGATGTGACTGCCTGAAGCTGCGTCAGCAGATGCCGGGATTCCCTCAGAGATCAGGAGCTCCCTCAGAGCTCCCGAACCCAAAAGGAAGTGGCCTGGGAAATACAGCGGCGAAGCTGGGCAAGATGATATGACGGGTCCAGAGAGGGGCATCCGATCGGACAGATACCACCAGAAAGTACCAAGCAGGAAGGAGGGACCAAGGCCCTTTCTCTGTGTGGGGCTCTCGTCTCCATGCTACTGCTCCCCCTGCTGGCACTATGCACCCAAAGAAAGAAGCAGAGCCTTTGAGTTCAGGAGATTCTATGTAATGCTAAGATAAGAACAAAACAATCACATCAGGCACCACACCGGGCCAACCCTCAGCATACAGAAGCCACAGAGTAAGGCTCAGCCTGCAACCTCCGCTACAGGGTCGCCAGCGTCTTCCTCCTCCTGTTCACCATTCTGGAGTCTGCGCACAATGCCGGTCAAGTCCAGGCTTCGGGTCAGCGTGTCCAGGAGCATCTGGTCCTTCTGGACGCCTTCCATGAACTCTTCCAGAGACAGTTCCCCTGGGATGGAGAAAAACGGATTCGCAGGATGAGGTCTCAGTAGTCCAGGGCTCAGAGCTAGATGCTTGCCAAGAGCAGGGACAGAGCCAGCTTTGGGGGCATTGGTCTAGAACCCAAGATATATTGCAGGGATCCCTAAAATCCAGTTCTGAGTCACAGCAAAGGTGGGTAGAGGAGGTGACCAGCAGAAGGTCCCCTTTCCTTCTCCTCTCTTTCCCCTGTTCAGGGATGCCGCCAACTCGCGGGGAACCCCTCCTCGGCCCCCTCACCATCCCCATTGATGTCGATCTTGGCAAACACGGTATCTGTGAACTCCTCGGCGCTCATGGATGAATCGCTCCAGGGATTAATGGTTCGGATGGCCTGGGAGGACAGACAGAAGTGAGGGGATCCGTCTCCATGGCGGGGGCCGCAGCAGAGTGAACTCATCAGAACTCAAGAGCGGTTCAGGGTAGCCTCAGGTGCTTGGGAGACTGAGGCAGAATTGCCTCAAATTCGAGATCAATACGGCCAAGTAGTTGTGAACCAGTCTACACTACAATTTAAGATCCTGTCATTAAGGGAGCTGGAGAGATAGCTCAGTGGTTAAGAGTACTGACTGCTCTTCCAGAGGACCCAGGTTCAATTCCCAGCTCACAACTATCTGAAGATCCAGTTGCAGGGGATCTGACACCTTCACACCAATGCACATAACCATAAAAAATATTTTTAAAAAAAGATCCTGTCATTAAAAGCAAGGCTAGGAGGTACCGCGGTGGCATAGCACATGACTTTAATTTCTGTGCTGGGGAGGCAGAGGCAGAGGCAGAGACAGGCAGACCTCCGTGAGTTCCAGACCTACATACTGAGACTCACAAAAAAAACAAGTGCTAAGGTGGCAGTAAAAGTGTGCTTGCTGCCCAGGTAAAAAGCCAGGTGTGGTCACCGTGGGGCTGAGGGTGGGCGTGGAGCAAGAGGCCTGCTGGGGCCTAGCTCCAGTGAGACCCTGTCTCAAAAAGACAGAAGGACAGAGCAAGACACTTGACACCCTGCTCTGACGTCACACATATACACACCCACACGCATAAAGAGTGGAGGTTTAGCAATGCCTTAGTGCCAGTGAGGAAACTGAGGTCCAGATCATGCAGCTGATGAGAAAGCTGTCATCCCTCGGTCCCAAATCCCATCTCGTTTCTATCCTGGCGCTCTCAGCCCGGGCACCCGCCCTTGGCTACCCAGGGCGCACCACTGGCCTAGCCCTCTGCACCTGAAGTTACCCGGATGATGGTGAGCAGCTCATCCCTGTCTATGCACCCGTTGCCGTCCACGTCGTAGAGCTTGAAATACCAGCGTAACTTCTGTTCCACCTTGCCCTTGAGGACCAGGCTGAGGGCGGCCACGTACTCCATGAAGTCAATGTAGCCATCCTGCCAGAGGGGAGAGGGCAAGGCGGGGTAAGCACTCGAGGTCTCCGCCCACCCTACTCAGAGCCCCTCCAGTACTGTCAGAACCCCACCCCAAGGCCTCTGCCCACCTCACATCCTTCCTCCTCACACCCCCACCCCACCCCGCATCCAAAAGCCTTCAGATGCTAAGCAGAAGGGAGCAGAAGCCAGCTCGTTGCACCACCAATATCTGTCCTTCTGGAGACTTCAGCATTGCCTGCCTCTCATCTTCCTCACAGGCTGTCAATCAAACCTGTCAGATCCACCCCCTGCTTCCCTTTGATTTCCAAACAGGGACCCTTCTCAAGCCTAAGCAGGTGGGAGAAGGCAGAGCAGGGCTGGAATCGTGATTCATTCAGGAGAGCTCTTGAGTTGCTGGCTTGGCTCTTTCCTCTTGGCTTCAAGCTCCACTGGAGCCCTGTTGTGTTCTGAGAAAGACTGGGAGAACTCGGGGCTCAGTGAAACAGTTGCCCTGTCCTGCAGGAGTGCGGTATTGGAGGTGTGGGTTTGCATCCTGCCTCTTGGCCATCTCGGAGTTTTAGGATGTGGGACAAAAGACTTTTATGGCTCTTGCCTTCCTCTGTAGAAGAGAGGCAGTGGCTCCCACTGCCAGGGTTGCTTTGGATGAAACGAGGTCCCGTAGCTTGAGCAGCAAGCACAGCAGAGCACAGGAAGTCAGCTTACGCTGTTTGTTGTTGCCTTTCTTTTTCTTTTTTGGTTTTATTTTGAGGCAGGGTTTCTCTGTGTAGCCCTGGCTGTCCTAGAACTCCTCTGTAGACCAGGCTGGCCTCGAACTCAGAGATCCGCCTGCCTCTGCCTCATGAGTGCTGGGATTAAAGGTGTGCACCACTACAGCTCTGTTTGCTTTCTTTAAAAAGCTTATTTATTGGGCTGGAGAGATGGCTTAGCGTTTGAGAACACTGACTATTCTTCCAGAGGATCCTGGTTCAATTTCCAGCACCCACGTGGCAGCTCACAACTGACTGTAACTCTAGGTCCTGGGGACCTGACACCCATGGCAAAACACCAAAGCACATAAAACAAAGACAGCCTAGTCTACAAGAGCTAGTTCCAGGACAGGCACCAAAGCTACAGAGAAACCTTGTCTCAAAAAACCAAAAAATAAAAAAATAAAAAATAAAACAAAGACAAGTAAATTTCTAAAGATATATTTATTTTTATTAGTGTGTCTGTGTCTGTGTAAGTGTTTTCTGTACGTGTGGGTGTCCTTGGAGGTCAGAAGAGGAGAGCATAGCCCCTGGAGTAGCTGTGAGTACCCTGGTGTTGGCGCTGGGAACTAAACTCTGTCCTCTGAAAGAGCAGCACACATCAGTCACTGAGCCTCCTCTCCAGCATCTATTCTCGTGTGTGTGTGTGTGTGTGTGTGTGTGTGTGTGCGCGCGCGCGCACATGCATGCACATGCACGTGCATATGTGCATGTGTGTGCAGATGCACAAGGGTCAGATCTGCTGGAGCTGGAGTTACAAGCCATGAGCTGCCCACATGGGGCTGAGAAGTGAACTCGGGTCCTCTGGAAGAGTAGCAAGCGCTCTAAACCACTGAGCCATCTCTCCAGCCCAGGATTACTCCTCATATGACCAGTACAAAGTCCCTTCGGGGGCAAGGGGAAGACGTCTGTGCCATCACAAGGCATCATCACCCCAACTCTGCAAAGGCGGGACAGAATGAGGTTCAGACAGTCTTTCAAGAGAAGGTGACACCTCCACTGAGTCTTGAAGGGGGTTGATTATGGAGGAACACGTGATTTTCATATGTAACATGAAGTTGTTGCCATACTGGGAATTGAACCTAGGGCCTTAAGCACTCAGGCATGCTACCACTCAGCTACATCCCCAGCTCAAGGAGCACAAGACCTGTTTGTAGGACAATCCTCCAGGGCCCCTGCCACTCTGCTCCTGTCCTCTGCTCAACCCCAGCATGTCAAGGAAGAGCGAGAACGGCAGTGCCTGCTCCTCCACTTCCAACCATAACTTGGGAACTGAGAGACCCAAGCAGGCAGATTGGAGCTGTAATGAAGGAGCCTATGGCAGGCAGAGCTGGGGGGGGGGGGGAGGCCATCTGAATCAGTAATGATATCGCTGTCATCAGATGCATGCAAGGGGAGCTGGCAGGGATACGGCACAGTTGAGGCAAGATGGTCTCTGAGATTCCCTGGTCTGTTTGACCTTTGGCCTTCAGCAAGACCTTGACCACCCTGAGCAACAGAAGGATCAGGCTCATAGTGAACATTTGCGTGGTATTGTCTTGTGTTCAAAGGCTTTCACACACATCTTAGCTCAACGTCTTTGCTCAACATACCCCCCAGGGTGGCCATCAGGGTGGAACAAGGCCCCTATGCAACAGCGCTTGAAGAAGAGAGAAAATTGATGTATACCAATAAATAAACAGGGTCTTATGCAGCCCAGATTGGTCTAGAACCCAGGATCTTCCCGCCTTGCTTCCTGGATGCTGGGATAAGAGTGTGTGCCTCCAGCCCTGATACCTTGATTTTCCCTTTTTGTCTTCTTGTGTTGCTGAACATTTTTATAAGCACTTCTATTACTGTTACAAAGAACAGAAAAACCAAAAGGCCAAAGTCACCTCTTGGGAAGACATGACCTTGGACGAGTCACAGGGCCTCACTGAGTTCTCATTTCCTCAAGGGAGATGGGAAAGGCAATAGGAATTTTCAAGACTGTGGCATGGGCAAGGCAGTACACACTTGTAATCGCAGTAACCCATGAGGCTGAGGCAGGAGGATTGTTTCACATTTAAAGTCAGACTGGGCTATATAGTGAGTATCAGACCATAGACACACATCTCAAAAAGAATAATAATTTAAGTAAAAGATTGTGAAATGATTCCCCTCAGTTACAGGACAGCTGTGGTGTGTGCATGTGTGTGCATGCATGTGTGTATGTCTGCGTGTGTGTTTGTCAGAGTTTGATGTGGTGTCCTCTGTTGCTCTCCACATCACTTTATGAGAGAGGGTCTCTCATGGGAGCTGGAACTCATCGGTCAGCTAAACTGCTGGCTAGTGAGCTCCAGGAACCCACCTATCTCTGACTCCTTCCTTCCCCAGGGCTGAAATTTGATGTGGGAAGGTCATTTGTCTATCTGTTGCTTTCATTGGTTAATTAATAAAGAAACTGCTTGGCCTGATAGGTCAGAACATAGGTGGGTGGAGTAGACAGAACAGAATGCTGGGAAGAAGGGAAGTGAGGACAGATGCTATGGATCTAGCCACCAGGTCAGACATGCTGAATCTTTCCCGGTAAGCCACAACCTCGTGGTGCTACACAGATTATCAGAAATGGGCTAATCAAGATATGAGTTAGCCAAGAAGAGGCTAGATATAATGGGCCAGGCAGTGTTTAAATGAATACAATTTGTGTGTTGTTATTTCCGGGGCTAAGCTAGCTGGCCTGCTCGCCCTCCTTACTACAGAAGTTATAGTTGTGCATTCAGTTTTTCACGTGGGGGCTGGGGATAAATCCAGACCCTCACACTTGCATGACGAGCATTTTACCGGCTGGTTTGCTTCCCTAGCCCTTAGTCCTTTTCTCCCAGCACTTCCCATGGACTTCCGGTGCTGAGAATCTCCATTCGCTCATCTCATTCCACAGTCACTCCTGGGAGTTGCCCATTTCTGTCCCAGCTCAAGCTGAAGTTGAAAGAGATGTAGCCACACAATTGAATGACAAGGTTTGGTCATTTAGAAGACCTTGAAACAGGGTCTTCTAAACTTTACACCAATGCTTAAGACACAGCCTGAAAGGACAAGCCGGACCTGTGTATGGTGCAACCCTGGAGAGACTGGTGGGGGCAGGGCGCAGGCTTCTCCTTTGCCTCCCTGGTACCCAGAGGTCTTCCCACTGGAATAACTAACTTTTGAAAGAGTCAGGTGAGCCAGCGTTTTGGCCCTGGAGTCAAGCAGCAGCCACTGTCATCTCGGTGCAGCCGCGACAAGTGTTTGATAGTACTGAGGCTAGAAACCCAAGCCTTTAAAAAACAAAAAACAAACAGTTTCTAAGCCTGGCTGGTCCCCATGTAGCCTGGATAACTTTGACCTTCTAATCCTCCTGCTTCCACCTCCTGGATACAAAGCTGACAGGTGGGCTCCATCACAGCCAGTCTATGTGGTGAACTGAGTCCCACGCCTTGAGCAAGCTGCACAAACAGTCTACCAGCCAAGATGCATCCACAGAACTCAGGGCCTTGGGCACACTAGGCAAGCGTTCCACCACTGAGCCATGGCCCAGCCCTGTAATTCTTAATGAGTCTAGTACGCTCTAATAAAACTTTATCTATAAAGCTAGGCTCTTGGATAATGAAGTCTGGTGGCTCACACCTGTAACACCAGCACCCAGGCACAGATAGAAGGGTCAGACACAGTTCAAGGCCAGCCTTGAACTACACAGTGAGACTCTGTCACATAAACAAAAGCCAGGGCTGGGGGCGCAGCTCGGTTGGCAGAGTGCTGGCTGAGCATGCTTCAGGTTTGGGGTTGATTCCCAAACCAGGTGTATAAACCAGGTACAGGGGTACACAAAGGGGGGAGCACAAGTTCAAAGTCAGCTGGGCAGTGGTGGTACATGTTTCTTAACCCAACACTCAGGAGGCAGAGGCAGGTGGATCTCTGTGAGTTCGAGGCCAGCTTGGTCTACAGAGTTTCAGGACAGCTAGGATTGTTACTGTCTCGAAAAACAAAAACAACAACAAAAACAAGTTCAAAGTTATCCTCAGCCATGGTAGTGACTTTGGGGCTAGCCTAGACTATGAGACCCTGTCCTCAGCTGTCATTTGAACAGCTCTGCTTATCCTCTCTCTACTTTGAAAGTAAGTGGTCAGGAATGTGTCCCATCTCAAAGCCAGGCTATTAAAGTGCCCAGTGCTGATGCCAATGGTCAAGGTCAAGAAAGTGTGGCCTACAGAGTAACTGAATAACTGGTGTGGGAAGGCACATTGGCTATTATCCAGATTCTGTGTGTGCGTGTGTGTGCATGCGTGCATGTGTGTGTTTGTGTGCGTGCGTGTGTGTGCATGTGTGCGTGTGTGCATGTGTGTATGTGTGTGAGAGAGAGAGTCTTGTTATACAGCCCAGGCTAGCCTCAGACTTGTGGTGATTCTCCTGCCTCAGCCAGATCAGTGCTGAAATTGCAAGCATGCACTGACATGCCTGACTGTGCTCTTCATTATAATAATTGAATTAAATTAATGTTTATTATAAAATCCCTATTGCCCGGTGGATGGTGGCACGCACCTTTAATCCCAGCACTCGGGAGACAGAGGCAGGAGGATCTCTGTGAGTTCAAGGTCAGCCTGGTCTACAAGAGCAAGTTCCAGGATAGGCTCCAAAACTACAGAGAAACCCTGTTTTGAAAACTAAAATAAATAAAATCCATATTGGCCCAGAAAGCTCAGGATTCTCTTGTATTCACTTCCTCACATAACTAACCCTTACGCAGCACCTACCATGTTCCAGGCACCGACCTAGAGCTGGAACCACACATATAAACGAGGCCAGTCCCTGGCCCCTTGAAACTCACCCCAGCAAGAAGAGTCCGACCAGGGGGCTCAGAATTAGTTAACATCTGGCACCAGAAAACAAGGAATCAAATTTTATAAATTTTAAATTTATAAATATGAATTAGTAAATTAATAAAAATGTTTTTTGTACATGTGGGTAATTGCCTGCATGGATACCTTGCCCAAGAAGACCAGAAGAGCGAGTTGGATCTGGAACAGGAGGACATTAGCACCATTTAGGTGCTGGGAATCGAACCCAAGTCCTTGGCAGGAGCTCATTACTGCTGAGCCAACTCTCCAGCCCAAAACTAAAACCTAAAAATGAAAGCTGCTCTGATTGGAAAACCATGGCCAGGAAAGGCAGAAATGGCAGACCCAATTTTCTTAATAAAGTTTAAACCAGGAAACCAGGGTGTGGGTTGGTGAGGCTTGGCTTGGAGGTGGGAGCCAGCAGGCTCTAGACCAGTGGCTCTCAACCTGTGGGTCTCCACCCCTCAGAAAAACTTGTCTCAAAAATAGTTACATTCTGATTCATAACAGTAACAAAATTGTGGTTGGGGTCAGCACACCAGGAGCTGTAATAAAGGGTCGCAGTACACGAGGAGCTGTAATAAAGGGTCGCAGTACACGAGGAGCTGTAATAAAGGGTCGCAGTACACGAGGAGCTGTAATAAAGGGTCGCAGCGTCAGGGAGGTGGAAACCACTGCTCTACAGGACAAGGGTTGCAGCAGCACAAAACCCCAGGGGACGGTGTGTATGGTCATGAGGAGCCAGGTTGGGTAGAGACAAGAAACTGACTGACTTTTCTGTTGTTTGGGGGGCCTTGGTGGGGGGTGGGAATGGGGTCTCATGCTTCCCAGGTGGACTGGTAACCATGTAGCTGAGAATATTTGGGGTTTGAGGGTGCGGGGATGGGGTCTCATGCATCCCAGTGGACTGGTAACCGTGTAGCTGAGAATATTTGGGGTTTGAGGGGGTGGAGATGGGGTCTCATGCATCCCAGTGGACTGGTAACCATGTAGCTGAGAATATTTGGGGTTTGAGGGGGCGGGGATGGGGTCTCATGCATCCCAGTGGACTGGTAACCGTGTAGCTGAGAATATTTGGGGTTTGAGGGGGCGGGGATGGGGTCTCATGCATCCCAGTGGACTGGTAACCGTGTAGCTGAGAATATTTGGGGTTTGAGGGGGCGGGGATGGGGTCTCATGCATCCCAGTGGACTGGTAACCGTGTAGCTGAGAATGATCGTGGACATTTTCCTGCCTCTACTTCCCACGTGCTGGGATTCAGCATGAGTCCCGAACCCAGCTCCCAACTTTGAGGGGAAAGATTGAGTTCCAGATAACATGTGACAGAAACTAAAGAGACGGCACACGTGTGACAAGGGTTAGGTGAACGTAGGGGAGCTGGGTGGTGTGTGGCTTGACTCTTCCTACCCAAAGGGCTTTCTTAGCAGGTGGAGAGAGGATGTCTCAGTGTGTTTAAAGATCAGGTCTTGGGCCCCTCCCAACCTGGCCAGAAGGGACCACTGCTTCCCCTGGAGCACTCGGAGTGTCCACACTGCTGACCCCTTCCCCTCAGCACCCTATCTCAGGCTCTGTGGTTCACCTCCTCCATCGGAAGAGCTCTCGGTCACCGGGACTCTGCCCTTGAGCTGGTCCTCAGCTCATAATCCGATTCGGCCTCTTAACTCACCTATTAGTGAGTTTTAAATAACCACAGGAGGATCTTGGTGTCCCCTAGAGCCCTGACCACAGTGGGCGTGTAATCCCACATCGCTGAGAGAACCCCTGTCCCGTGAGAGACCATGGTAACCAACAGAGCACCAGGTGGGGAAGCAGGTCTGTGGGTTTGGGGACCTCCATCATTTTACCTGACTGTTGTGCAGAACTGGAAGCTAGACAGACGAGCTCCAACAAATCTATCTCTGCCTCTCTCTCAACTCTGTCTCTTTCTCTTTGCCTTCCCCACATCCAAGGCAGGGTCCCACTGTGTAGTCCTGACTGGTATCACAGAGCCTCTGCCTCTATCACACGCCTCTGCCTCCCGAGTGCTGGGACTACAGTGTGCACCAGCACACCTGGCTCCAATGGAAATCTTAACCAACTGTGCCCATCCTGGAAACAGATCCAGGCGGATGAGCTGGACCTAGGTCCAATCACGGCTCAAAGCTGTCCTTCCCTGTCCTTCTGGCATCTCCAGAAGTCTCACTCAGTGCATCTGGGTAGTTACCAGGGAAACACGCAACTTGCTCTCCACCTGAACCTTCAGGCCGCCATGGGGAAAGGTGAACCAGGGTCACTGGGAGTTGGGAGTTAGCTATTTGGGTCCCAGTCTGTACCCAGTCCTAATACTCAGAATATCATGGAGACTCAGGTATGGTGTGCCTGCCCAGCCCAACCCAGTTTAGCCTCTGCTGCAGCTCAGTGTCCTGCTCCCTCCCCTCTCCTCCCCTCTCTTCTCCTCTCTCCTCCCCTTCCCTCTCCTCTTCTCTCTTCTCCCCTCTTTTCCTCTCCCCTCCCCTCCCCTCCTCTTCTCTCTCTCTCTCTCTTTCTCTCTCTCCACCCCCTTCTGACTTCACCCCTCACATCCAAGGAGCTGGAGGTCTCTGCATAAGCATCACACTCACCCAGAACCAGAATCTTGGGGAGCTCAGTGGCAGGCAGGTCGGATGAGCTCACGCCTGTCTTGGAAGTCACTGAGGTAAATAGCAGAAGGACAGAGAACAGCCGTGCGCTCCTCCTCTGACCTCTGCTTTCCCCTGTGAAGTGGGTCTTGTTACTGCTGCACCCGCAGGGCCTAAAGTGGAGACACTTAACATCTGCTGAATCAAACCTCTAATGTCGAGATCCACCTCCCAAACAAGCAAGATGCTGGGAAAACCAACTGGCCCAGGCTCCCTGGTAGCTAACGCTGCGCACAGCAACACACACTTGTAATTTTAGCAATCTGGAAGCCGAGGCAGGAGGATCACCATAGGCTGAAGGCCGGCCTTGGCTCCACAATAAGACTCAGCTTCACAAACAGTGAAAACCTGAAGTAACTGTTAGAATGGATGCTTCTTTTCTCCCGTTCGCTCCCCCTCGCGCCCAGCTGTTCCCACTTCTGGAGGCCTCCCCCAGGAGTCATGCCCCCAGCTGTTCCCACTTCTGGAGGCCTCCCCCAGGAGTCATGCCCCCAGCTGTTCCCACTTCTGGAGGCCTCCCCCAGGAGTCATGCCCCCATCCTCTACCCACCTTGTTGAAGTCAAAGGTCTCGAACATCTGCTCCACATACTGGCTGGCTGAGGGGCTCAGGTTCTTGAGGCCAAAGAACTGGCGGAATTCATAGAGGGTAAGCTGCCCGGAGGGGCACTCCGTCATGAACTTCTTGTACCACTGATGGCATTCGGTGCTGCTCAGCTCCTCCACTGACTTGCCCTCCACGACGTTGCCCATGGTCCAGGCCTACGAGACACTGCCCTAGATGGACAGGTGGGTTCTTTTCCCTAATTCCCCTGCACAAGAGTGGCTTGGCTTTCTGAAGCCTGCCCTCTCTTCTCACCAGCCTAAGCAAAGGCAACCGGGTGAGTCAGACAGTGTAGACAACTGTAAAGGGAGGTGAGCAGGCTGTAACTCACATCCAGACTAGGGGATGCCAGGACTGGTATTAAAGCCAAATCCTTACACCAGCTGGAATGACGAGGAACAGAAATAGAATCAGCTTAGAGACCTTGAGCTGTAGAAGAGAGGATTTCTACCCAGTGTGCAGTCCCTTAATCCCTTACCGGGATCCGGTGGGTGGCTGGCCAGCCGCAGCTCTGATCCCATGACCTCCATGCCCTTCTCATACGACTGCATTCTCAATGCTCCGGCTCTTGCCTTCAGACATGGGAGTGACATACGTAAGACAGACCTGGTTTCTCTCCAGACAGAGGCCACATTGGCCCAGACAGGGATGCTGTGTGCAGCTGTCCAGGTGTACAATATACTCAGACGTCAATCACATGAGAATGCTGTGTGGATTCAGAGTTTAGGGGCCTCTAAGACATGTCTGCAGGAGCTAGAAGGAACCCCTAATCATGCGCACTCAAATCTTCATGGACATTTCCTCTGGGTTGAAGCATTCCCTCCCGGAGAGGACAGTGGACCATGAAACTCCCAAGAGAAAGTCAAAGGCCCCTCCCCAGTGGGCACATGATCAGCAAGCAATTACTGAAGGTGAGAAAACCCCCTCCAGGGGCTCAAAGGGTGAAGCTTCTGTGAGCAAGATCACCCATTGAGAGGGCTTTCAGTGACAAAGCCGCTCACGTATCACCCAGACTCCTGTGGCATCAGGACAGATCCTGCCCACCCTCTGAAAATAGTTTATAATGGAAAACCCTTGAGTATCTTAACAATTTGTAACAGTGTCTATGAAACCAGCAACTGAAGAGTTTGAATGGTGGCACGCAACATGGGGGGAAAATGTCACCGCCCAGGGGCGATACGGTTGATGGGTGAAAATCTCAGTGCCATGGTTAGGCTATGTCCCTAGGAGCTGACGAGACATCTCTGGGCCCCACATATATAGAGGCCCGCCAGTGCCGGGGGTGTCATTCCCAGCCCTCAGAGTCAGGTCCCTACTGCGGATCACACGCTTTGGTGGTAGGGCGTGGAGGAGTCAAGCTGGGAAGCTGGGTCTGAGCTGGAGGCTTCCTCTCTGTGTCTAGCTTCTATAGTCCCAGAGGGATTCCTCGGGTCCTAAGGGAGAACTGTCCCCAGCCATCCTTCATGTTACACTGTAGTTAGAACGTGAACTGGCCCCCACAGGCTCATGTGTTTGGGAAGATTGTGTGTCCTTGAGGAGATTAAGGCTTACTGAAAGGAGAGTCACCAGGGTGGGTCTTGAGATCTTATGGTCTGGCCCTACTTCCTGTGCTAACCGGACATTTGGGCCATTTCCTTATAGTCACAGTTAAGTGACAGGCACAACAGTGTGAAGACCAGCTGTGTCTCAGCCATTCTGTATATTTATCGGTGGGACACACACTATCACACACACACACCATACATACACACACCATACATATACACACCATACACCATACACACATACACAATATACTGCACACATACTACCCACATACACAAGTAAAAATGTAATAAAATATTTGAAAATATATAAAAACCATCTGCTCTTGACAGTGATTTGTAATGAATGGGTGTTGTTCACATCGCCCAAAGGATAGTCATCTTTTGGAGAAGAACCAGTTAGGTCTGATGATGGAGGAAGGTCATTGGTCATTAGCTAATAAAGGAACTGCCTTGGCCCATTTTATTGGTTAGAGGATAGGTGGGAGGAGTAAACAGAACAGAACGCTGGGAGGAAGAGGAAGTGAGGTCGGAGACTCCACAGCTCTCTCGGGAGCAGACGCCTCAGAGAGAGACGCCATGCCCCGCTCCTGGGATGAAGCTCCGACCCAGGATGGACTAGGCTAGAATCTCCCCGGTAAGCACACCTTGGGGTGCCATACACAGATGATTAGAAATGGGTTAAATTAATATGTGAGAATTAGCCTAGAAGAGAATGGGCCAAGCAGTGATTAAAAGAATACAGTGTCTGTGTAATTATTTTGGGGCATAAGCTAGTCGAGCAGGCGGCCGGGGTGCTGGGAACGCAGCCCTGCCGCCCCTATTACTACAGTTGGCGCCCAGACGTGTGGACAACTAAACCCATTTAAAAAAACCTGAGAAGGCTTAAAAATAAGGGAAAGAGAGTTTAACACAGATTTTTGCTGTTTGTTGGTGGCGTGCTGTAGAGAGATTTCCTGATTCGGCAACAATAGCAGAAAAAAACGCTGTGTCATTTTAAAGCGCGACTTCCTGGGGCTGTGCTGCCATTGCGATCTCTGTCTGGCTCCTGCGGGAGACAGAGCTTTTGAATAGAGCATTTGGAGTAAAGTGCTACGATTTGTTTGATGGCAACTAGACTCGCTGTGTTCTCGGGTCTGCTCTGCTTGTTAGAGTCAAGCATGCGCTTTCTTCTAAGAGAAGCTTCCTGACTCAGCTTTAGCTGCAAAGCCTGCAGCTCATTAAGAGGTCCTGCCACTAAACACTTAAACGGTGTTGATGAAAAGCTGAACGCATGCTTTTCGGTTTTCAGCCGTAGCAGGAAAAAAGCTGCACTGTTTAAAAATGCCGGCTTTCTGGGCCATCCTGCCAGGGCAAACTTTGACTGTTTGAGGCAGGAGGGCCGGCTACCGAGAGAGGACTTCAGTGTTGTCTGTTGTAGCTCACTTGCTGGCAGGGACCTTGAAATGCCATACAGTTGTTGCAGTAAACATAGCTACAGCCTGTATATCCCCCATGAGGCTGGAAAGCTAAGGAATGGACTGGATCTAGCTGGCAAAGCCACGCCTTTAGTCCTACTGAGATAGCTTGGTAAATTAAAGACTCATGTGGTCAGAAAAAGAGAGATATACAGTAAAGAGAGATTCAAAGACAGAGAAAAATTCTAAATGGTTTGAAGTGTGTTAAAAATATATGCAGACTAAAATTTAAAGTTCTTAAAGTAAAAAACAAAAAAAGGAAGAGAGTTGTTGTGTGTGGTAGCACACGCCTTTAATCCCAGTGCCTAGAAGGCAGAGGCAAACAGATCTCTGTGAGTTCAAGGTGTAGTAGTGTACACCTTTAATCCCAAATGCCTTGGAGGCAGAGACAGGCAGATCTCTGAGTGTTCAAAGACAGCCTGGTCTACAGAGTTACTTCAGGTCAAAGATACAGAGAACCTGTCTCAAAAAGCAAAGAGTTAAAAGTAAAAATAAACAAAATAGAGGTTAAAATAAAGCGTACAAAGATGGAAAATAAACAGAGAATTTTGATACTGTATGCTATTATGCTCTCTTTAAATTATTTAAATGCTGAGGAAGGAGCAACAGATGCTAAAAGATATTTATTTATAAATGCTGCTAAACTAATCCAACATAGATATTATGAATTTGGATCTAAGGATATGATACTTTGGAAAAGAGATTCTTCTTTTGTTTTCACAGAGGGTCAGACCTTGTGGATTGCATTTATCCCGATTTGGTATGATGGACCACGCCCTCCTGAAGCATCTTCAGAAAATTGCTTCGCTCAACTGCCAACTGAGATGAAACTAGCACACAGGTTATACCATGAAAGACCTAATTAACGACGCCCCCATTCAGCAGGAAGCAGTTTGGAGAGAAAAAACTGCGCCCATGTTCCCAAATATGGTTTATAAACATTCTTTTACATTTAAAGGGGGATATGATATAGGTATGAATAATTTGCATTAGTATAGATTTTGCTTTATTGATAGAGATTTAAGGTCAATTTTGTTATATGTATAAGTGTTTCTGATTTTGATTAAGGTATTGTGATTGTGTAGTTCATTTAAATATGTACTGTATAATTAAGAAATATAGGTTGTTAATGGATAATCATCGATAATAGTAAAGCTTGTAGTCATGTTAGATTTTCTAGATATATAGAGATATATTTTAGATAGGCATTCTTCATGTCTTTCAAAGATTACAGAATAGGACATTTAATGTTTTAATAACTAAGGACTTTTCACAACAATGAGACACTCTGCTCCTGGCAGCACCAATCTACTTCAAGAGGAAGATGGGCATCAAAGAGGCACCTTATGGAGTTTGATAGCCATTTGGGCAAGAAACTGCTCTTCCCTGGACTATTGCATAAACTGGACACAGAGAACCTGCAGAGAGAGGACTACTGAACTTGACTAAGGTGAGATGATCTTTCGGGGTTCCTGATTCATGAAAGAGTCTGCGAGACATTCTGCAGGACACAACAGATAGTGACTGAACTGACTTTGAATTTTCCTGCTTTATGTAAATGTCTGCTGGATAGCATGGGCCTGAAGGCTGAAGATGGATGCCCCAACGGTACAAAAGAACTTTGGGTGACTGTCCAGGCAGCGAGATATCTTTGTCATTTCTAGAGTTTGAAGTTTCTTAGTTCTTGTTTACTTAGGTAATATATCTTTCTGGAGTCTTTGATGGAGTTAAGAATAGTTAGTTATAGTTATAGTTTTCCTTAGTTATGATAAAGATTATTGTAACTTTTACTTGATAACTCTTTTGTTATATGTAATTTTGCTATGTTAAAGTTAAAGCCTTTTTTTTTTTTGTTTAAACCGAAAAAGGGGAAATGATGGAGGAAGGTCATTGGTCATTAGCTAATAAAGGAACTGCCTTGGCCCATTTTATTGGTTAGAGGATAGGTGGGAGGAGTAAACAGAACAGAACGCTGGGAGGAAGAGGAAGTGAGGTCGGAGACTCCACAGCTCTCTCGGGAGCAGACGCCTCAGAGAGAGACGCCATGCCCCGCTCCTGGGATGAAGCTCCGACCCAGGATGGACTAGGCTAGAATATCCCCGGTAAGCACACCTTGAGGTGCCATACACAGATGATTAGAAATGGGTTAAATTAATATGTGAGAATTAGCCTAGAAGAGAATGGGCCAAGCAGTGATTAAAAGAATACAGTGTCTGTGTAATTATTTTGGGGCATAAGCTAGCCGAGCAGGCGGCCGGGGTGCTGGGAACGCAGCCCTGCCGCCCCTATTACTACAGTCTGAATTACGTCTGTTCTCCCGGAAGGATGGGTTTAAGGTACATAAAGGGGGATCCCCAGTTTTGGTTGAGTTCTGTAGACCTTTAATAGAGGGATCACCCCCAGATCTCCTCAGAATTCATTACCCCCAGCACCACTGACATTTGCCTACGTGCTGTATGAATTCTTCACTGCAGAAGATTCCACAATGCGGCAGCTGAAGCCCACACACATTCGCTATTCGTTATCCTGTGCTTCTGAAAGACACACTGCTGTCCGGGAGTCACGGGCCATGCTGTCTTCTGAGTGCTCAACTGAAGAACAGCCTTCCAACTCATGGGAGCTGGGCATAATTCCTATCCTCGCTGCTGTATGAAAGGTGCTCTCGTCCTTTGCTGGATGAGGACAGTTGCAGGTCTTGGGCCGTGGTTTCTATATGCTGCCCACAGCTCCTGTCCCAGAGTCTTCCATAATATGCCTCTTATTCCATCAAACCAGAAAGGGGAGTCTCTTCCAGTCAGCTAACTGGGAGTCTTACATAACATAGCCTCTCAAGTCAGTGACACCCCATAACCTCTGCCACATTCTGTGGAATCTGCAGAAGCAAGTTCCAGGTCTCATCAACACCCTGGGGGAAGAATACACAGACAGGCCACCGGGAGGAAACTACCAGGGATACTCTAGAACCTGTAGTATAACATTTGCTGTTGGACAGTACCAGAGACACACATTCAATTCCTTCTGGGACTGCAAGTAACTGTCTGATGTGGGATGTCTTTCTTTATGCTGTGAGTATGTTTCATTATCATTGGTTAATAAAGAAGCTGATTTGGTCAATAGCCAGGCAGAATAGAGCCAGGCAGGAAATCCAGAGATACAGGGAGAAGAGTAAAGTCAGAGGAGACACCAGCAGTCACCAGAGAAATAAGATGTGAGGTAACAAGCCACAAGCCTCATGGTAAATGGGTTAAGTTGTAAGAGCTAGTTAATAATAAACCTGAGCTAATAGGCCAAACAGTTTGTAATTAACATTAAGCTTCAGAGTGGTTATTTGGGAACTGGTGGGCTGGAGAAAAACCTCCAGTTATAAATGGTGCACCAACATGAGGTTCTCAAATTTACATAGAGCCTGAGAAAACTTAAAAAAAAAAAAGAGGTTCTGAATGCACAACGCACAGAAATGTAGTTGCACTGGGCTTTCTAGTCTCACAGTCTTGTGCCAGCCACAGCATGCAGAGACGCGTCTCCCAACAGCTGCCTGCAAGATGGAAGTGTCCACCAGCCTCCATGAGCTAAGCGGCATGGCAGGTTTAGGCAATCTCACACCCGCCTCAGTACAGAGAGGCTAATCAGCCACATGTTGTGTGGTGGATTTAGCTTTTACTCATACAAACAAAAAAAAAAATTGTAGGCTACATGCTACCTGATGGTGTGTGTGTGTGTGTGTGTGTGTGTGTGTGTGTAAGCATGACGCTCATTGCTACGTCTGCCATGTTGATAAGCTAAGTTGGGCAGAACCAACAGCCAAAGTAGCTGCTCTGGTCCTAGCCACGCCCACTTAGCAATTTAAAGCAATGAACCAAAAAAGGATTACAATAAAGACAGATTCAGACAAAAAGAAAGCTCTACATGGGTCACAGTGAGTTTTAAAAAAAAAAAAATGTATGTAGGCTTGGGAGAGAAAGAAAAGAAGTATAGGCAGTTATAGAAAGAAATATTTTTAAAAAATAAAGTCTTTAAAGAGACAGTAAAAGTAATATAAAAATATAAGCCATGTAAAGATGGAAAACAGAGGGTCTGGATTATGTATATCATTATGTCTTCTTTACATTTTTTGACTGTTAATGAGCTAATTGCTGAGAAACATTTGATTGTGGGAGCTACAAAGTTAAACTTATTTTAAAGGTATCTTGATTTCAAATTTTAAGTCTAAGGATATGTTGCTTTGGAAAAGAGGTTCTGCTTTTGTTTCCACAGCAGATGAGAACTTGTAAATTCCTTCCAGGTTAATATTGTTGGATCTAACCATATCCCATGAAAGGTCTCTGATGGGAATAATGGCCCAGGTGATCCAACATCCACAACTGCTTCAAGGCTGCTGACTGAGATGGACCAACCACACAAGATACCCCAGTCAGGACTTGGCTATTATCTCAAATTTTCTTGGGACCCTAAAGATACTTCATCCCACAGACAACAGGAAACAGTTTGAATAAAACAATGTCCACATTCCCAAGAGTTGGGGGCTATGGATGGTCTTTGGTTATTTGGTAGGTTATGGATGTTTGTTATATCTAGGGGAATATAGAATAAAAAGACAATTATTAATCTCAAAATACGTTTGCATTGATTTTGGTTTATTGATACAAAAATAAGGTCAATTTTGTTATACTATATGTATATTTCTATTCTTGCTTAAGGTAATACGTTTATGCAGTTCATTTTAAAATGTAATGTACAGTTAAGAAATACAAATTAATAGCCATCTATAATAGTCAAACTTAAAGTCATGTTAGTTTTTCTAGATATACAGATATATATTCAGATGGATAAGTAATTTTCACCTCAAAGACCTACAGAATATGACATATAAAATGTTTTAAGTCTGTGAGTTTGAGGTCAGCCTGGTCTACAAGAGCTAGTTCCAGGATAGGCTCCAAAGCAACAGAGAAACCCTGTCTCAAAAAAAAAAAAAAAAAACCAACGTTTTAAGAACATAGACTTTTCTTGACAATGAGACACATCTGTGCCTGGCAGCACCAATTACTTCAGGAGGATGATGAGCATCAAAAGAGCTCCTTATGGAGTTTGCTTTCAATGTGACAAGACTAGCCATTTGGGCAAGAAACTGTTCTTGCCTGGTTTGCTTGACTGTATGCAATATAAACCAGACATGCAGGACCTACAGGAAAGTGACTGCTAAACTTGCCAAAACAAGATGAGACAGCCCTTCAGGGTTCCTGCTTCATAGAAAAGTCTGCCAGACATTCTGCAGGACACAGAAGAAAATGACTGACAAACTGCCAATATAGGTGGGACAGTTTTGAATTTCCTGAGTCACTGAGAAGTCTGCCAGACATTCTAGGCCTGTAGGCTGAAGATGGGTGCCCCAATGTTACAGACAAACTTTGGGTGACTATCCAGGCATTTCTAGAGTTTTGGAAGTTGCTTGCAATGTACTTCCTGTTTACTTACGTAATATATCTTTCTGGGGTCTTCAATGGAGTTGAAGACTAGATAGTTATAACTATAGTTTTCCTTAGTTATGATAATAGATAAATTAGATATAAAACTTTAGACTCACAAAGATAGGATAGATAATAGAGTATTTTCTTCAATTTTGCCAAATAC
The DNA here is from genome assembly GCF_018167655.1 of Microtus oregoni. Lineage (NCBI taxonomy): Eukaryota > Metazoa > Chordata > Mammalia > Rodentia > Cricetidae > Microtus > Microtus oregoni. The sequence goes on from NW_024543066.1 coordinate 43,979,530, forward strand.
AAATAGACTAAATATTGTAACTGTAATTCTTGCCTGGTAACTGTTTTGTTATTTTACTATGTTAAAGATAAAACCTTCCTTTTTTAATTATACAGAAAAGGGGAAATGATGTGGGATGTCTCTCTGTATGCTGTGAGTATGTCTTATTACCATTGGTTAATAAAGAAGCTGATTTGACCAATAGCCAGGCAGAATAGAGTTAAGTGGGAAATCCAAAGAGATATAAGAAGAAGAAAGGCGGAGTCAGAGGAGATATCATAAGTCTTCAGGGAAGCAAGATGTGAGGTAACAAGCCACAAGCCTTATGGTAAAATAAAGAATAATAGAAATGGGTTCATTTAAGTAGTAAGAGCTAGTTAATAATAAGCCTGAGCTAATAGGCCAAACAGTTTGTAATTAATATTAAGCCTCAGAGTGGTTATTCGGAAACTGGTGGGTAGGAGAGAAACCTCCAGTTACAGCTGTCTGATCAGGTTGCCCTTAATAACCTGGAAGTTTCCAGAAGACAGACATTTGCGTTCATTCTGCCTCAGCACCTAGCACCTCCTTTGCTGTGTACTCCCACGCTGGTTCTCTCTTTCATCATGCCCATGCGCTCCAAGCCTCAGGCACTGATCCCCAAAGACTAAACCCTCAGACTGGCTCTCTCTGTCCTCTGACTCACAGATCGCCCACTGAGAGCACTGGAGGAGATGGGGGGGGGGGGGCGGCAGGAGAGATGTACTGGGTACCACTGCCCACTCCTGCTGCTCCTGGGTCACAGTGTGGAGGGATGGACTTTCTGCTGAGCTCAGTCTCCGTTTTTGAGTTCCTGTGGCACAGTTTCCTCCCTTCACTCAGCAGATTGCTGTGTCCCTCTGCTGCTGCTAGGGGCATCACCACTCCACAACTGTGCCCATTGCCCTGTGCTCAGACCTGTCATCCAAGGGTCCTCAGTGGATTTTTCGTTTGTTTGGTTTGGCTTTTTTGTTTTTGTTTTTACATGTACCGGTGTTTTGCCTGCATGCATGTCTGTGTACTGTTTGTGTGCTGTGTCTACAGAGGCCAGAAGAGGGTGTTGCATTCTCTGGAACCGAAGTTACAGACTGTTGTTAGTGTGTGGGTGCTGGGAACCCAGTGGGGTTCTCTGAAAGGGCAGTCAGTAGTCTCGACCCTGAGCCATCTCTCTTGACCTGTCGATTTTGATTTGTTTAACTGGAATTAATCCTAGGATCTCACAAGTGCTAGGCAAGCTCTCAACCACTGAGCGGCCTCCCCAGGGACCTTTTTGCTTTTTATTTGAGACAAGGGCTAACTAAAATGCCCAGGTTGGTCTTCAGCTTGGTTCTCCAGCATCTGCCTTGTGCATAGGTGGGATTACAGGCCTGCACCGCTGGACCAGGATCCAGATTAACATTTGAGAGGATATTGAGCTCAAATAGATTGTCAATCAAATTCATTGCAACAAGTGTGCAGATGTGTGATTGCAAAAAGGGTTGAAGTGTGAACAAATGTAAGTATGGCTGCAGAAAGGGGTATTGGTGCGAAGAACACAGGCATGCATGATTACAGAAACAGAGAAGTGTGGGGCACGTGTGTACTGCAGAAAGGCATGGAGAGAATCAGGATGGATTGTCCATAAGGACACCATGCTGGTATGCATACTTTTACAGCTGAATGGGCCAAGAGGTGTGGGCAGAAGGAAGGCCGAAGTTGGGTTGGAGGAGACAGGAGGGTTCCTCCAGGGTACTGGATGAACTCACTCTTACCTGAGTGACAAGGCAGAATCCTGAGCAAACTGTTAATCCTGTCAATCACCTGCCCGCTCCGCTAGGACTACGGGCAGCTTCTTTAAAGGGTGCCCCTGGCTACTACACTGCCAAAATGCGGCTCCAGGGGGCACAGAGGCTCTGGCTTGGGAATTAAACTCCCACTGAGGGAGTTTGGGAAGGCATAGATGATTCTAGCTGTATCCCTGCCTCTCAAAGAAAACCCAGTTCTCACTGTTGTGGGATACTAATTTAATGAATGAATAAATAAATGATGATGATCTCTAATTATACAAAGACTGAACACAGCATTTATCTCTGCTGCATCTACAAAAATCACAAAAACTGCAATAAATGATTTTTTTAAAATGCAAGTCCCAAGAGATTAAGGCAGACAGCAGACAAATGAGCATGGGGGTAGGTACCTGCAAAAACCAGTACTCAAGGGGCTGGAGAGATGGTCAGTGGTTAAGAGCATTGCCTGCTCTTCCAAAGGTCCTGAATTCAATTCCCAGCAACCACATGGTGGTTCACAACCATCTGTAATGAGGTCTGGTGCCCTCTTCTGGCCTGCAGACATACACACAGACAGAATATTGTATACATAATAAATAAATAAATATTTAAAAAAAAACAGTACTCAGGAGAAGCCGAGGCAGGAGGAAGGCAAGTTCCAGTCCAGTATGGGCCACAGCAAGATCCAGGCAGCTGGGGCTACAAGATGGGACCCCACCTCAAACAAATGTGACAGACAGAAAGTTCGGGGGAGCTGGAAAAACAGTGGTTTATTAGAGTGGAGAATGTTGAAACCTCCATTTCCTCAATGAGGAAAAGACTGCTGGGCTAGCACAGGGGTGTACAAACTCCAACCTAATCTGCCACAGAGGTCTAGTGTAGTAATTAGGGCGGCGGGGCTGCGTCCCCAGCACCCCAGCCGCCCGCACGGCTAGCTTTACCCGAAATAACAACACACAAACTGTATTCATTTAAACACTGCTTGGCCCATTCTCTTCTAGGCTAATTCTCACATATTAATTTAGCCCATTTTTAATCATCTGTGTATGGCACCCCAAGGTGCGCTTACCAGGAAGATTCTAGCCTATGTCCATCCTGGGTCGGAGCTTCATCCCGGGAGTGGGGCATGGCGTCTCTCTCAGGCGTCTGCTCCCGAGAGAAGAGCTGTCGAGACTGAGCTCACTTCCTGTTCCTCCCAGCGTTCTGTTCTGTTTACTCCTCCCACCTATCTTCTAACCAATAAAATGGGCCAAGGCTGTTCCTTTATTAGCCAATGACCTTCCTCCATCATTTCCCCTTTTTCTGTTTAAACAAAAAAAGGCTTTAACTTTAACATAGCAAAATTACATATAACAAAACAGTTATCAAGTAAAAGTTACAATAATCTTTATCATAACTAAGGAAAACTATAACTATAACTAACTATTCTTAACTCCATCAAAGACTCCAGAAAGATACAATACTACCTAAGCAAACAAGAAAAAAGCAACTTTTAAAACTCTAGAAATGACAGAGACATCTTGTTGCCTGGACAGTCATCCAAGGTTCCTCTGTACCGTTGGGGCATCCATCTTCAGCCTTCAGGACCATGGTATCCAGCAGACATTTACATAAAGCAGGAAGATTCAAAGTCAGTTCAGTCACTATCTGTTGTGTCCTGCAGAATGTCTCGCAGACTCTTTCATGAATCAGGAACCCCGAAAGATCATCTCACCTTCGGCAAGTTCAGTAGTCCTCTCTCTGTGGGTTCTCTGTGTCCAGTTTATGCAATAGTCCAGGCAAGAGCAAACTCCATAACGAGCCTCTTCGATGCCCATCTTCCTCTTGAAGTAGATTGGTGCTGCCAGGAGCAGAGTGTCTCATTGTCATGAAAAGTCCTCAGTTATTAAAACATTAAATGTCCTATTCTGTAATCTTTGAAAGACATGAAGAATGTCTATCTAAAATATATCTCTATATATCTAGAAAATCTAACTAACATGACTACAAGCTTTACTATTATCGATGATTAACCATTAACAACTTATATTTCTTAATTATACAGTACATATTTAAATGAACTACACAATCAAAATACCTTAATCAAAATCAGAAACACTTATATATATAACAAAATTGACCTTAAATCTCTATCAATAAAGCAAAATCTATACTAATGTAAATTATTCATATCTATATCATATTCCCCTTTAAATGTAAAAGAACATTTATAAACATTTTTTGGGAATTTGGGCGCAGTTATTTCTCTCCAAACTGCTTCCTGCTGAATGGGGACGTCGTTAATTAGGCCTTTCATGGTATAACCTGTGTGCTAGTTTCATCTCAGTTGGCAGTTGAGCGAAGCAATTTTCTGAAGGTGTTCACACCAACCCTTCAGGAGGGCGTGGTCCATCATACCAAATTGGGATAAATGCAATCCACAAGGTCTGATCCTCTGTGAAACAAAAGAAGAATCTCTTTTCCAAAGTATCATATCCTTAGATCCAAATTCAAAATATCTATGTTGGATTAGTTCAGCAGCATTTATAAACAAGTATCTTTTAGCATCTGTTTCTCCTTCCTCAGCATTTAAACAATTCAAAGAGAGCATAATAGCATACAGTATCAAAATTCTCTGTCTATTTTCCATCTTTGTACAGCTTTGTTTTAACCTCTATTTTGTTTATTTTTACTTTTAACTTTTTGCTTTTTGAGACAGGTTCTCTGTATCTTTGACCTGAAGTAACTCTGTAGACCAGGCTGTCTTTGAACTCTCAGAGATCCGCCTGTCTCTGCCTCCCAGGCATTCGGGATTAAAGGTGCACACTACTACACCTTGAACTCACAGAGAACTGTTTGTCTCTGCCTTCTAGGCACTGGGATTAAAGGCGTGTGCTACCACATACAACAACTCTCTAACTTTTTTTTGTTTTTTACTTTAAGAACTTCAACTTTTAGTCTGCATATATTTTTAACACACTGTAAACCATTTAAAAATTTTCTTTGTCTTTGAATCTCTCTTTACTGTATCTCTCTCTGTTTTTCTGACCACATGAGTCTTTAATTTACCAAGCAATCTCAGTAGGACTAAAGGCGTGGCTTTGCCGGCTAGATGTAGTCCATTCCTTAGCTTTCCAGCCTCATGGCTGAGGTACTGGCTGTAGCCACGTTTACTGCAACAACTCTATGGCATTTCAAGGTCCCTGCCAGCAAGCGAGATTCAGCAGCCTGTGCTTGCAAACCGCATGAACCACCTGCGTAAAAGACTCAAGAGTTTGCCCTGGCAGGACAGCCCAGAAAGCCGGCATTTTTAAACGGCGCAGCTTTTTTCCTGCTACAGCTGAAAACCGAAAAGCATGCGTTCAGCTTTTCGTCAACACCATTTAAGTGTTTCGTGGCAGAACCTCTTAATGAGCTGCAGGGTTTTGCAGCTAAAGCTGAGTCAGGAAGCCTCTATTAAATGAGGCGCTTGCTTGCCTCTAGCAAGCAGAGTAGATCCGAGAAATTGTCACTATCAAGAAAACATGCTGGGGCTGGAGAGATGGCTCAGTGGTTAAGAGCATTGCCTGCTCTTCCAAAGGTCCTGAGTTCAATTCCCAGCAATCACATGGTGGCTCACAACCATCTGTAAGGAGGTCTGGCGCCCTCTTCTGGCCTTCAGGCATATAGACAGAATATTGTATACATAATAAATAAATAAATATTTAAAAAAAAAAAGAAAAAGAAAACATGCTTTACTCTTTCCCAAGCTTTTTCAGGCTTTCTGTGGATTCAGTTGTCCACGTGGGCGCCAATCTGTAGTAATTAGGGTGGCGGGGCTGCATCCCCAGCACCCCAGCAGCCCGCACGGCTAGCTTTACCTGAAATAACAACACACAAACTGTATTCATTTAAACACTGCTTGGCCCATTCTCTTCTAGGCTCTTTCTCACATATTAATTTAGCCCATTTCTAATCATCTGTGTGTAGCACCCCAAGGTGCGCTTACCGGGAAGATTCTAGCCTAGTCCATCCTGGGTCGGAGCTTCATCCCGGGAGCGGGGCATGGCGTCTCTCTCAGGCATCTGCTCCCGAGGGAAGAGCTGTCGAGACTGAGCTCACTTCCTGTTCCTCCCAGCGTTCTGTTCTGTTTACTCCTCCCACCTATCTTCTAACCAATAAAATGGGCCAAGGCTGTTCCTTTATTAGCCAATGACCTTCCTCCATCAGTCTAGGAGTCGATTCTGGGATATGCAATGTGAGAGTCATAATAAGATTGGACAAAAGTCGGTGCAAAGGAAATGAACTGCCTAGATGCTCTGTGGGTGTCTGTGGATGTGTGTGTCTGTCTGGTTCTATGCGTGAGTACGTGTGTGTGTGTGTGTGTGTGTGTGTGTGTGTGTGTGTGTGAGAGAGAGAGAGAGAGAGAGAGAGAGAGACAGACAGACAGACAGACAGAGACAGAGAGAGACAGAGACAGAGACAGAGAGAACGTGTGTGTGTGTATGTGCGTGTGTATTTGGTTGGTTTGGTTTTGTTATCTTTATGCTTTTGGGTTTTTTGCTTTTTTTTTTTTTGAGATAGGGTCTTCCACTACAGGCTTAGTGGCCTCTGCCTTCACCCACCCCTCCATGACCATTGGCCCATAAGACTTGTAAGTCTTAGCTGAATGGTAGTGGCACACCTCATTAATCCCGGCACTTGGGAGGCAGAGGCAGGTGGATCTCTCTGAGTTCAAGGCCAGCCTGGTTTACAGACTGAGTTCTAGGACACCCCCCCCAAACAAAAACCTTGCAAGTCTTATACTTACCTGTTCTGAACCATATGAGAGAATAGAAATGGGGGATTCAACCCCCAGCAAAAGCCATGAGTCAGAAGCCCAGGATGGAGGTACATTTCTGTAATTCCAGCACTTGGGACAGGAAGACTATGAGTTCAAGGTCAGCCTAAGCTACAGGTGAGGTTAAGGCCAGCCTGGTCTACACAGTGAGGTCAAGGCCAGCCTGGTCTACACAGTGAGGTTAAGGCCAGACTGCTCTACACAGCAAAGATCTTGGTTCAAAAAGCCAGAAACAAGGAGTCTGGGACAGTGGTAGGCATGCCTTTAATCCCAGCATTTAGGAAACAGAAGCAGGTGCATCTCTGTGAGTCTGAGGCCAGCCTGGTATACTGAGTGAGTACCAGGACAGCCAGGGCTGTCTTAAAGATAATCCAGAAACAATTAGCAATGTGGCTAAGTTTGCAGCGTCCTTGTCGAGCACTGCGTGACCCTGAGTAAACACAGGGTAAGATGACACCTGAGAAAGCAGGGTGCATACAGCCAGTTTTTGGAGGCATCGCAAGTGTGACCCACGGGAATGCTGGGGAGAAGCGACTGACACTTGGGCCTGGGAGAAGGATACTCCTGGGGTGGGGAGAGGACTGAGAGTAAAACCTTCCAATTCTCCAGCCCCCTGTCCCCTGGAATACACTCACCATCAACAACCCTATCCATTGAGGCCAGGAAAAGGAAGGTCAAAGTTTATTGTTGTTGAGAAGCCTCCTCTGCTGTCAACGGTGGTGTTACCTGGCTAGCCCAGGTAAGCCCTGCTCCTCCAGAAACGAATGGCCTTCCCTCTGGGACCCAGGAGCATGGAGATGAAGGTGCAGGGTGGGGACTTCAGATGTCATGGACCTATTTGCGCCACAAGATCAGATTTGCTGGAGGAACGTCAAAACGTTTGCGGGTGTGGTCAGTCTCCCTGCGGTACAGGTAGCCACAGGTGGGCTTCTGCAAGGTGTAGAAGGGGTTCAGAGAGTTGGAATACTGGGAGGTGTAGAAATTGAACCTGCATTTATCCGGGTTCTGCCCCCGAGGATCCACCACTACAGGTACAAAGGCTGCCGCCAGAGATTGCTCCTGGTCTCGTTTCCACGTCTGTGACAAGGGCGGTGATGACGCCTTCTTCACCTTTTTGCCTGATGGCATCTTTTGCCCATGGCTGGGGATTGAGGATTTTTGTGAGTCCTGAGGAGAGAGAATGAAGGAGAAAGTTGGCAGGCCTGAAAACAGGGGACTCGGACTTTGATTTGCTAAAGCCAGGACAAGAAGGAGAATGGGCCCCTTGCAGAGATCCCAGAGCCACCCTGGAACACAGTTCTGCTGGCCATGTACCAGAACCTCTAGAGCAGGGGAAAGCCCTCAAGTCCCCTCACCTGGTCCTTGCTCCTGTGGACGTCTGCCTAACTGTCAGAGATACCTGCCAGGTCAGAAGACTGGGAACCCAGATGCTGGCTTCAGTGCCTCTCACTCCTATAGTCAATCGTCACTCCTCCCCACGGCCTCTGGAGATGTGCTCCCCGGCTCCTCATACTATCAACCTTCATCCTCATCCTCCTGAAGGCTCAGCCCAGCATCCACTTCGGTCATTCTCCCTTCAACTTCTTGTCTTCTTGAGTTGCTCCAGAGTTCACTTTCTTTTTTTTTTAAATATTTATTTATTTATTATGCATACAATATTCTGTCTGTGTGCAGACCAGAAGAGGGCACCAGACCTCATTACAGATGGTTGTCAGCCACCATGTGGTTGCTGGGAATTGAACTCAGGACCTTTGGAAGAGCAGGCAATGCTCTTAACCGCTGAGCCATCTCTCCAGCCCCAGAGTTCACTTTCTGTATTAACAGCCACATAACCCAGCTGTTCACATCTTTTGTGTCTACTACCTGGAAAACAAATCCCAAACCTTCAAGCCTAGAATGCAAGAGGTTCAACAGAGATGTGGCGCCAGCTCTCCAGCCTTCCTGTCCCTCTACCCACCTGTGTTCTGCCACATTGGGCTACCTGTCACCCAGATCACACCTGTCCTTCCAAATCATTAAGGGGTTCCATCAGAGCAGGCCAGCAAAGCTCGCTTGCTTACTGTCGGTAGGAAGATCCCTTACCCATGACATAGAAGCCTCGAAAATCCTGTTTCTTTGCTCCAGACCAAAGCATTTAAAGTGTGCTCGGTAAATGTAGGTTCACCTTAACTGAATTCTATATAGGGCAGTCCACCTTCCAAGCCGCTGGCCCAGTTCTGTTTTAGAATCTCTCATTATTACCAAGGGTGTGTCGTTCCTACCTACGCCTACCTCTCCCTCACCTTGCTTTTATTTGATTGGGGTCTGCCCACCCCAATCTAAGGGTACCCCATTGCCATGGGGGTCACACTGCACTGACATTTCTTTTCTTTTAAATATTTATTTATTTATTTTGTATACAATATTCTGTCTACATGTATGCCTGCAGGCCAGAAGAGGGCACCAGACCTTATTACAGATAGTTGTGAGGCACCATGTGGTTGCTGGGGAATTGAACTCAGAACCTTTGGAAGAGTAGGCAATGCTCTTAACCCCTGAGCCATCTCTCCAGGCCCTGCACTGACATTTCTTTATCCCTGTTATCACCCTTCTTGACTCTCCTATGATGGAACTGCCTTGCTCCTTGAAATCCCAGGAAACAGGTGTCCATTTTATTTATTTATGTGTTTGATTATTGATTTGGTTTTGGGTTTGCTTTTTGAATTGTGTTCTCATGTAGCCCAGACTGGCCTCAAACTCAATGGGGTGGCCTAAAGGTGGCCTTGAATTCCTGATCCCCCTATCTCTACCACCCAAGTTCCTTTTTTCTTACAGATTTTTCAGTCATGACAGTCCAGTCCAAAGCCTGGGCTGCCTGCAGGTGACCACCCACGAGGGTGCATCAGGTCACTTGGATTCTGTCTCTGGGGCTTCAACCACCAACCATTTCTCTCTGCCCAGTCTCTGGGCTCAGAAAAGAAGCCCTGACGATGGAGTTAGGGAAGGTGGAGCCCCCTACAGAAGTCCGTGCTCAAGTCAGGAGGGAACGCTTTGTATCTGATTTACAAACTGTTTCCCAGGCCCCGTCCTCATTTTTTAAATTCTTCCCGTCTTCCCCTTGCAGGTAGCTCTCTTGACTACCTTCCTCTCCAGGGAATGCTGTCCCACACCTGCCACGGCTCCCACCCCATCATATGCCACCCCCAACGCTGAGCACCACACTGGACCTTGGACAGACCCCCATTACCTCACTTAGCCTTGGCTCCCATAGTCATTCTAAGGTTATTTTTTTTCATGTTCTTAACTTTGACCAGAGAGAGAATCTCTCTGGGCCCCACCATCTATTGTGGACTATGTTGGGAACTGCATGCTGGCAATTCGATCAGAGGCACAAAGAGCCTTAATGTCAGCAGAACTGAAAAGTACCCAGGTATGACTATGGATGAGGGCTGGCCAGCCCACCATGAGAAGGCAATGCCCCATCCCCCACTGAGTAAGGCACTCACCAACCACTTATATAAACCAGTCTCCCAACAGGATGAAATTTGGACATGAGTCCTGTCTTCTCCTTGAGCTAGCTACATAAATAAAAACATCTTCTGTCCCTCAGCATCTTGCCTCATGACAGAACTCTCCTGCTCCGTAGTGAGCAGCTCGACCTGGACCCGCTCACACTCCCAAGATGCTGTCCTTTTCTAGGACGAACTAAGGTAGATACACACAATTCTAAAAAGTTCTAAGTTGGGCCTGAAGAGATGGCTTCATGGTTAAGAGCACTTGCTGCTCTTCCAGAGGATCCAAGTTCTGTTACCGACAGCTCACAGCCATCTGTAACTCCAACTCCAGAGGATTCTATGACACCTTTTTCTGGCCTCCACACGCACCTTCACACACATGTAAACACACACACACACACACACACACACATGCACACTACACATAATAAAAATCAATATTTGACAACAAAAAGAAGTTGTAAACTTGTACAGGGGGCAGATTGCATTGGTGATCTTAGCACTTGGGAGATGCAGACAGGAAGATGAGATGCTCAAGCCGTCCTTCCCTCAAGAAGCAAAACCAAGAGAAGTCATCTCTGGAAGCATCATGCCCTCCTCCTTCTGTTTGTAACCTGGGACTTAGCATCTTCACCTTCCGGCCCCTGGACTAGTTCAGGAGACTGGCACCAGGGATGACAGCAGAAAGTGCTTCAGAATGGTGTGGGGACTGACCAAGACCCCAGAGCAGGAAGGATAATGCGCTCTGCTGACAGAATCTAGCGTCTACCGTAGTGGAGTGAGCATGGCCCCACAGGCTCTTAGATTTGAATACTTGGTCCCCAGTTGATAGAACTATTTGGGAAGGATCAGAAAGTGTGGCTATGTTGGAGGAGGTGCCCACGCCATCCCAGTTAGCTGTTGTCTTAACAAAGCTCTCAGCTCCTGCTCCAGTGTCATGCCCGCTGGCCTACTGCCATGCTCCCCACCATGATTGCTATGGACTCTCCCCCTCTGAAACAGCAAGCCCAATAAACTCTCTCCTCTCTAAGTTCCCTTGGTCCTGGTGTCTCTTCACAGCAGTAGAATAGTCACTTAGACACCTACCAAGTACCAAGCAAGCACTTGTCACTCAAGTGACACTCACCTCTGCCAAAGCTCCAAACAAGTGAGATGTTAACCCCATTTTTCGGATGTTGAAACAGAGGCTCGTGGATACTAAGCTATCATCAGTTGAAGCTCACACAGTTTGTCACACAGTTTGTGTCAAGGCACAGAGTGCTTTTCAGAAGTCTCACAACTGATGTACACAACCAGAATTCCAACACAGACTCCACTATTTGCTTCAGCCCAGGGCCTGGACCCACCTGCTCTGGGCCACCTGTTCTGGACCCACCTGCTCTGGGCCACCTGCTCTGGGCCACCTGCTCTGGGCCCAATGCTCTGAGTTCATCTGCTCTGGACCCACCTGCTCTGAGTTCATCTGCTCTGGACCCACCTGCTCTGAGTTCACCTGCTCTGGACCCACCTGCTCTGAGTTCATCTGTTCTGGACCCACCTGCTCTGAGTTGATCTGCTCTGGACCCACCTGCTCTGGGCCACCTGTTCTGGGCCCACCTGCTCTGGGCCACCTGCTCTGGGCCCACTGCTCTGAGTTCATCTGCTCTGGACCCACCTGCTCTGAGTTCATCTGCTCTGGACCCACCTGCTCTGAGTTCATCTGCTCTGGACCCACTTGCTCTGAGTTCATCTGCTCTGGACCCACCTGCTCTGAGTTCATCTGCTCTGGACCCACCTGCTCTGAGTTCATCTGTTCTGGACCCACCTGCTCTGAGTTGATCTGCTCTGGACCCACCTGCTCTGGGCCACCTGTTCTGGGCCCACCTGCTCTGGGCCACCTGTTCTGGGCCCACCTGCTCTGGGCCACCTGCTCTGGGCCCACTGCTCTGAGTTCATCTGCTCTGGACCCACCTGCTCTGAGTTCATCTGCTCTGGACCCACTTGCTCTGAGTTCACCTGCTCTGGACCCACCTGCTCTGAGTTCATCTGCTCTGGACCCACCTGCTCTGAGTTCATCTGTTCTGGACCCACCTGCTCTGAGTTGATCTGCTCTGGACCCACCTGCTCTGGGCCACCTGTTCTGGGCCCACCTGCTCTGGGCCACCTGTTCTGGGCCCACCTGCTCTGGGCCACCTGCTCTGGACCCACTTGCTCTGAGTTCATCTGCTCTGGACCCACCTGCTCTGAGTTCATCTGCTCTGGACCCATCTGCTCTGAGTTCACCTGCTCTGGGCCCACCTGTTCTGGATGAGTTCACCTGCTGGGGACCACCTGCTCTGGGCCCACTGCTCTGAGTTCACCTGCTCTGGACCCACCTGCTCTGGGCCCCCATCTACTCTGGACCCACCTGCTCTAGACCCACCTGTTCTGGGCCCCATCTACTCTGCTCACCTCTCTGGACCCACCTTCTCTAGACCCACCTGCTCTGGGTCCCCATCTACTCTGGGCCCTGACCTAAATACTGCTGCTACCACATGCAAGGGCCTTGAGCCTTGACACAGCCAGAGAACGGCTCTTACAGAAACTGGGGCAGAAGGACAGTTCAGGGTAGAGGAAAAAGAAGAGAGTAAAGACAAAGAGAAAAAAGAAAAGGGCAGAGGTTGCTAGAGAGATGGCTCATCAAAAATGTTACATTCCGGTCATCAGACATTACGAGTGTCTAATGTTCTTCCAAAGGACCCCAGTTTGGTCCCCAGTACCCATGCTACATGGTTCACAACTGCTTCAGGGATCCAACACTCTCCTCTGGACTCTGTGACACCTGTTTACATGTGGCATACACACAGACACGTAAGTAAAATAATAAAAGGAAATCAAGAGAGAGAACACAAAGAAAAGCGGGAGGAGGAGGAAGGAGGAAGAGAGAGCTGTGGCCTGGTTTTGCCCTGCCCCTCCCAGGGGCCAAGTAAGGCAGGCTCTGAGTGACTAACTCCCGCGGCACCGGAGCGAGGCTGGGGCCTGGCTGCATAGTTTCCACGTTAGCACCTGGTTTCATTTAACTAGCTCTTCCCATCATGCCCTTCTTACCTTGGGGGTGGGTGTGGTTAGAGAGAGATCCCACGGTGCTCAGGACAGCCCCATGCCCCACCAAGAATTCCCACTGCTCAGGCTCAGCAATGCCAAGGCTGAGGAGGCCTGGTTCAGAGCCTCGAGGGTGACACTTATCCTTCCCATTCTACAGAGCCAAGGACCTGGAAGGGCAAGGAGGGGAGGACCACGGCTCCTCCCTTCCCCATGGAACCCTCTTCCATTCCCAAGTTAGAGTCCAAAGCCAGGATCCCGACAGAACGCTCCTTCCTTCCACGCCCAAGCAGTCCCAGAAGAGGTCTTTGAGATTCTCTTGTCAGCTTGTGTTTATCCCTCCTGTCAGGATTTAGCATGGGTTGGGGGCTGGATTGAGAAGGTCCCCTGGGGCTGAGAGATGTTCCCTCCAGTCGATAAAGCACTTGGGTAAGCACGGGTACCTGAGTTCAGATCCCAGGGAAGAGCCAGGGCCACCACACACACCCCTGTAACCCCAACATTGAGGAAGAGAGAGCTGGAGCCACTGACCACTCCCAGCCTAGCTCTAGGCTCAGCGAGACTGTCTCACGGGAACAAGGTGGAGTGTGATAGAGAAGGACACTAAATGTTCCTTTAGCCTCTGTGTACACATGGGCACGCATATGCATGCACACACATGCACATATGACACACACACACATAAATTAAAGAAGAAAAAAGACGTGACTTTCTGAGCAGGGCAAACCCTCACATGGTATCAATGCAGGTCTTCCAGGAAGGCACTTGGCCCTTGCAAGTCCTCAGGCCCACAGGTTACATGGCCTGGTCTGGCCCAAGACTCCGTATCACGGCTTGCAAAGCCAATTTCACCCACACTAGCCAAGAACCTTTTTAAAATCCGCATTGCCGATAGCTTTTTCTAGGCGTGTGCTCCAACCTCTGGAATACACCCTCAGCCCTGGCCCTAGCTGAGATTCAGCCATTAGTCTCTCACTTTCTGGTAGCCTGCCTGGTGCCCCATGAAATGCAAATGGCACCAGGGTGAGGCAGCTGGGAGTCTCCCCAGGACACCTGGTGCTGTAGAATGTGTCGGGGCTCTACAGTTTGAAGGCTGAGCTCTGGCCCTGGCTTGGTCCTTAACAGGTCAGGCAACTTTGAGCTTCTGCAAAAGGGGCATAATCCGGCCATCAGCCTCACCAGTTTATCACGGAATGAGATGGAATGAGTTCAAATGGTAGCCTCATCTCACCGACTGAGTATAATCTGAGTATAGTACAACACTCTGTGCTTGTTTCCCCCATGCGTAAAATAAGAAGAAACTCTAGGGACCAGAGAGACGGATGGCTCAGTAGACGAAGGCGCTTGTAGTTGAGCCTGACAACCTGAAATTAATCTTCGGTATCCACATGGTAGAAAGAGAAAGGCAACTTCTGCAAATTGTATCTGACTTCCATACGTGTACTGTGGCATGCACACAGAGAAAGAGACACACACAGAGACACACAAAAAGGCATAGATACACACACAGACATACCACACTCAGACACACCGTACACAGACACATAGAGAGGTTCAGACAGACACATACACAGAGAGAGGCACAGACACAGAGGCGCGCACACACACACACTCAGACACACACCCACACATCCCACACTCAGACACACACATACAGAGAGACACACCACACTCAGATGTGCACGCACATACACACACACCCGTACCTAGATTTAAGCACTAATTTAGCAGATTTGTCTAGGAGAATGCTAACTGAAAAGTCTGGAAGGCACCCTGCAGAAGCCAAGTGTAAAGGAATCAGAGGAATTGAATGGCAGCTTCCTCCTCTGCCCCCAGGAAGGGAACAAGTCAGGCAGGGGTCCTGTAAACCAAGCCCCAGGCTTCACTCCACTCCAATTGCTTGTGATCTTGAACTGCCCAGCCTCCAGCCCCTGATGTCATCTTACTTTCAGCATCCTTGTCCACGGCCTTCCTTGATGGTAAAATGGGACCTTGTGGTGGTCGGGGCTCCAGAGGCACCCAGGGAGACTCTTGGGAGGGCACTGAGGGTGTCACCGTCAGGGGCACTTGGTGTGGGCCTGGGGCATTGTGATGCTCCTTACAGCAAAACTCCCCTGTCTTCCCAGGAGGCCTTGTAGCCTTGACACTCTCCCCCTTCCCTTGTACCCCTTAGAGCCCTCACAGAGTGGGGTCCCCTGTGTGTCTCAGGTCTCCAATGTGTCATAAAAAGCCATTGGCAGCTGGGTGGTGGTGGCACATGCCTTTCATGCCAGCACTGATGGAGGAAGGTCATTGGTTAAATAAAAAGAAACTGCTTGGCCCTCATTGGTTAGAAGATAGGTGGGAGGAGTAAACAGAACAGAATGCTGGGAGGAAGAGGAAGTGAGCTCAGACTCCACGGCTCTCCTCTCGGGAGCAGACGCCTCAGAGAGATGCCATGCTCCCAGCTCCCAGGCAGACACGCCATGAAGCTCCGACCCAGGATGGACTAGGCTAGAATCTTCCCGGTAAGACCGGTTCTCACAGATTATTAGAGATGGGTTGATCGGGATATCAGAATTAGTCAGTAAGGGCTAGAGCTAAAGGGCCAAGCAGTGTTTAAATGAATACAGTTTGTGTGTTGTTATTTCGGGGCATAAGTCGAGCAGGCGGCCGGGGTGCTGGGAACGCAGCCCCGCTGCTCCTTATTACTACACAGCACTCAGGAGGCAGAGGCAGGTGGATCTCTCTGAGTTCAAGGCCAGCCTGGTCTACAAGAGCTAGTTCCAGGACAGCTAAGGCTGTTACACAGAGAAACCCTGTCTCAGGGGGGGGGAAAGTCACTGGTAGAGAGGAAATAGACCCTCTCTCTCTCTTTCTTTTGGTTGGTTGTTGTTTTGAAGATTAACTTATTTTATGTGTATGAGTATTTTGCCTCTCTCTGTGTGTGTGTGTGTGTGTGTGTGTGTGTGTGTGTGTACCACATGCATGCCTGGTACCCAAGGAGGCCAGAAGAGGGCAGCGTGTCCCTGGAACAAGCACCACTTGGGTTCTGGGAACTGAACACTGTCAACAAGTGCTCTAACCACTTAGCCATCTCTCTAGCCCTGAATGCTGTGGTTCAGTGATGGTTCCCATCTAGGCCAGGCTGCCTTCATAAATTCTTACAATATAGCAGAAGAATTTGTTCCTAAACCCTTGGTCCCTGCCTTCTAAGAGCATCTCTCTCTTCTCCCTTACCTCTCCACACACCTTCTAATTACAGAAGTGGAAGACAAAGGGTCTGAAGAAAAATGATAGGGACGGAGGTTGAAGTGTTGCCAGGTAGCAGGGAAATGGACCAGGCCTCCTGATCTGAGCCGTCTCTGCCCCTCACCTCCTCCTATTTTCTTTACTCTCCATTCCACAGCCACCTTCCTAAGCCCATCCGTTCTGTCCCCAGAAACCTCATATAGATAGATGATCTCCTCTTATACTGCTTTGAATCGGAGTCAGGAGGGGAAGGAGTAGAATGGATTGTTGGATGGACAGCTGACTTGCTGACTAGGAAGTGGATGGAAGGAAGGATGGATGGATGGATGGATGGATGGATGGATGGACAAATGGATGGATGGATGGATGGATGGATGGATGGGTGGATGGATGGATGGACAGGCACTTGGCTTGCTGACTAGGAAGTGGATGGATGGATGGATGGACAAATGGATGGATGGATGGATGGATGGATGGATGGATGGACAGGCACTTGGCTTGCTGACTAGAAAGTGGATGGATGGATGGATGGATGGATGGATGGATGGACAGGCACTTGGCTTGCTGACTAGGAAGTGGATGGATAGACGAATGGACAGACGGATGGATGGATGAACAGGTACTTGGCTTGCTGACTAGGAAGAGAGTTGGTGGGTGGAGGAACAAATGGATAGATGGACAGTTGACTTGTTGGTCAGAAAGTGGTGAGTAGCTGTGAGAATGGATGATGAAGAGATGGACGGTAAATAAGTAGACAGACCAGCAGCTGGATGGGCAGACAGACAGCTAGCTGACTAAGAAGTCAGACTGAGAGACAGATTGACGGATGGTTGGGTGGGGAGGCAGACAGCTGGCTGTCCAGGAAGCTAACGTGTAGATGGGCGGTTGTAGCACAGAGAACAGATTGTAGCCCAGGAATTAGGATTCTTGAGCCTAAATCTGAGCCCCAGCTTTTACGTGTGTAACTCAGGCCACACCGACTGACCCTCTTTGCTTCTTTCCCCTCCCTACTGTGAGATGGGCGAACTGAGTCTCCTACTATTAGGCTGGGACAGAGTAGATAGGACAATGACCAAGCAGAAAATAATCACTGTGCAGATCGACAATCACTGTGTGGGCAGCTAACTGGGCTGACGGGTGGGTGGTTGAATGGTCTGCCCTGATCTCATCTTCAAAAACAAGGCCGGGGGCCTAGGCCAGCTCAGCAGTTAAGAGCACTGGCTGCTCTTCCCAAAGGACCAAGATTTGGTTCCCAGCACCCACATGGCAGCTTGGATCCGGTTGTAACTCCAGACTCAGGTGATGTAACACTCTCTTTGAGCCTCCCATGGACTAGGTGCACAGACACACATTCAGACCAAACACCCACAAACAAACAAAAAAGATGAAATACGCAAATAAATAAAAATTTTTAAAAAGTTCCTATACATTAGGGTCCCATGCACCACACCTGGCTGACACCTCCTGAAGTTTGTTAGAAACCACACATGCAGGAACGACCTGACTTCTCTTTAGGATCAGTAAGCCCCAAAAGGAGGCTGCCTGGAGCCATCTTGCTGGCTGCTGCCTTGTTTGCCTTCCTCCTGGCACAGCCACTGCTGACCATAGGTGACAGAGTGGACTTTGGGGCCCACAGGCGAACTGGAAGTGGAGGTGATGATAGTTTGTAGGCTCATACCCTGATGATAACAACCCCTAATTTCCAAGGAGGCTGGGAGGAGCTGAGTACTGGAAGACATGGGCCAGAAATCAAAACACTGAGGTCTTGGTCAGAAAGAAGGAAGGTACGGATCTCTGTGAGTTCGAGACCAGCCTGGTCTACAGAGCTAGTTCCAGGACAGGCTCCAAAGCCACAGAGAAACCCTGTCTTGAAAAAAAAAAAAAAGAAAGAAGGAAGGAAGGTGGGGGGGGGTGGCATTGGGCAGGGTGGCCAGGCTCTCTGGCCAAGTGAGAAGGCCTGCTTTAGTCCTGGGCTGGAAGACGCTTTTCTCCGCAAAGCAGGAGAAGGTTTGGGAAAGATGGAAGGAGCAATGCTTAGGATACCAAGTGGGTGAAGGCTGGTAACAGGAGTCCTAGGTGATCAGAGACAGGTCCTGACAACTCTGAGCCCCAGCTCCCTTTGTGTGCCAAATGAAACATTTCGTTGTGACAGCTCACTTACAGTGTCGGAGGTTCAGTCTATGACCATCGTGGTGGGGAGCATGGCAGCATGCTGGCAGACATGCGCTGGAGAGGAATCTGAGAGGTCTACATATTGCAGGCAACAGAAAGTCGACTGTCTAAAAATCTGAGCTCCCACAGTGACACATTTACCTCAACAAGACCACACCCACTCCA
This sequence comes from Microtus oregoni, assembly GCF_018167655.1. Lineage (NCBI taxonomy): Eukaryota > Metazoa > Chordata > Mammalia > Rodentia > Cricetidae > Microtus > Microtus oregoni. The sequence continues at coordinate 43,998,213 of NW_024543066.1, forward strand.
ACAAAGCCACTTTCTATGAGATTATGGGTACCATTACATTTAAACTCCCACAGTGGGGCATCCCATCACATATCGGGGCTCTTAGGCAGGGACCCTAATGACTTCCGGGGGTAACAGCTAGGAACATCTCCCTAGGAAAGCCTAGCCTGGCAGGTCTGGATGCAGATTTTATGATGGGTTTAGATGTGATGGGCAGGTGGTAGAGCACATGCCTAGCACACACAAGGCCTGAGGTCCCATCCCTAACATCAACTCCATAGGTGGGCATGGTGGCACAGGCTTGCCACCTGGACGGATGGATGGACAGACGGACGATCGCCTCTGGGTTTACCTTTCTGGGACTGAATCCCAGCTCTGACATTTCTCAGCTGTGTGACTTGTACAGATGACCTCACACCTCTCTGTGCCAACTCCTAATCTAAGTGGAAGGGATAACAGACTTGCTCTTGATGGCTCCTGGGAAGGACCATGAGCTTAGAGAATGCCTGGCTGCTTGGCAGGGCTGTCAATTACCTTGTCACTATTTCTAAACTGTGTACAATGCTGAATCAGTCCCGACTCCCAGAAGTCCTGCTTCTGAACTATGACCTCATTTTGTTCATCTTAGAAGATCCCGGAAGGCAAGGGCTGTGGTATATCCTCCACAGCACTCAATGGGGGTTTAGGAAAGCTAAACAGAGTCAGTGGTACTCTGGGCTGACCCAGAGCACAGGAAGAGGCACCATGCGCCCCATCCCTCGCCTCCCATAGCCTCCTGCCTCCCCGCTGTCAGGTGTAGGTGGCTGACAGTGCCTGCAGCCTTGTTCTAGTAGACCTGGCTCTGGGGCCTCTTCCCTACCCTTCCCTACCTGCTCTGCGGCTTGTGCAAACAATGTAATCTCTCTGGTCGTCAACTGTTTTTCATTTGCTATGCCTGAAGTTCAGAGGGCTGAGTTCTTCCTATGTTTGGCTTTGTAGCATATGATCACTCCAAGGCCACACTGTATTAATTTTTTGCCTTTATCTCGCTTCTTCAATGGCATCCCTGGCCCAGCCAGTCAGCCAGAGGCAGCCATTAATGAATATCTTCTTGCTCATGTGTTCTCGCAAAACCTACACTGTTGTTTGGTGTGCAGGTAGTTTTCATTTACATAAGTGGTATTGTGTGCTTTAGATCTCGGTCTGTTGTTGGTTTTAGAGCTCTAATTTCTTTTGAAGATTTTATCTGTCCCTGCTGTTTTGAAGCTCTGATCCAGGTGTTGGGCAAGTGTCTAGCCATGCATTTCTGACCTCTTCCACATCCTCTGCTTCGGGGGATGGACCCCATACGCCTGCTCTCCACACCACACAGAGGACAGCTTGTGGGAACTGCTTCTCTCTTTCCCCAGGTTGGTACCAGGACTGCACATGCCTTTAGCAGCTGAGCCGTCTTGCGGTGCCCTCTTTATTTTTGAGGCAGGATCTTGATATGTTGCCAAGGCTGGCCTGGAGTGCCTGTACTCCAGCAATCCTCCTGTCTCAGTTACAGAGTAACTAGGTCTACAGACTTCATCAGCAATCAAAGCTTGGTCCTCAACATGTTCAGCTGCTGAGATACATCCACACCCTCTTAAAAAAATTTTTTTTGAGATAGAGTCACATTATAGCTGAGGGTAGCCCCGAACTCCCCATATTTTGAGGGATGACCTTGAACTCAATTTCCTTTCCTCTGCCTCCCAAGCGCTGGGACTGTGAGCAGGTGCCACCACTCCCAGCCTAACTTCCTGTTTTGTGATAGGGTCCCACTAAGTTGTGCTGTGGGATACCTGCACACTGTGTGAAGGTGTATTGCTGTGGTTGGTGTAATGAAAAGCTGAACAGCCAATAGCTAGGCAGGAGAGTATAGGCAGACTTCCGAGCAGAGAGAAGTCTGGGAAGAAGAGAAGTTCCTGCTGCTCAGGAAGCAGCATGAACAGTATGGAGAGATGAGGTAATGACTTATGGGACAAAACATAGATTAAAATAAGTTATAAGAGCTAATGGAGGGGCTGGAGAGATGGCTCAGTGGTTAAGAGCACTTGCTGCTCTTCCAGAGGACCAGGTTTGGTTCAATTCCCAGCACCCACATGGCCGCTCACAACTGTCTGAAGATCCAGTTGCAGGGGATCTGACACCTTCACACCGATGCACATAAAATAAAGTTAAATAAACCATAAAAATATTTTTTTTAAAAAAAAAAGAGCTAATGGAGCCTGGCAGTAATGGTGCATGTCTTTAATCCCAGCACTCAGGAGGCAGAGGCAGGCGGATCTCTGTGAGTTCGAGGCCAGCCTAATCTACAAAATGAGTTGCAGGACAGCCAGAACTAAAGAGTAAAACCCTGTCTCAAAAACAAAAACAAACAAAATGAGCTAGTGGAACAAGCCTAAACTAAGGTTGAGATTTCATTTGGAGCTGGCTGGTGGGACAGAGAAAGGCTTACTACGAAGTTGCCCATGGTGACCTTGAACTCAATCTGTAGCATAAGCAACCTTTGATTTCTGATCCTTCTGCCTCAATCTCTTGAGTATCTGCAATTACAGGCCTGCACTACCAGGCACGGTTCTATTTTCTGAAGTGCACACAGGCGTGCTTGCACACACGGACACACATTCTTTCTGATTGTGGGAATGTCTCCCTGGCCTTCAAGGTGACCTTGTGGGGACCTGCTCCAGCCTGCTTGATGGCCTTGCTGGAATTTTCCTTCTTAGCTACTTCATTGAATCTACATGGTTCCCTTGCTGGTTCTTTTCTCTCATTTTGTTTACCACTGAGACCAAAGTTAGTGCAGAGGACAGGGCAGGGGCACCTGGGCTGAGCACCTGCTGGCACCTTAACCCACCAGCTCCCTGAGTTTTGTGACACTCTGAATACTTACACCTTGCTTTCCACAGGAAGCAAAGAAGGTTAGGAGAGGTGACTGTGTGGCCAGGGCCACAGCCCTGAGACATAACAGAGCCACGATTCAAACTTAGTCTATACCCCAAAGTTTTCCCCTGGAGTTACAATCCCACCAACATAGCTCACAGGAAGAAGGAAATCGAGGCGCTGGAACTTTGGTCCATCAGTTAGAAGTGCTTGCTGCTCTTCCAGAGGGTCTAAGTTGGATTCCCAGCAGCCACACTGAGCAGATCACACCGGGCAAAGGGTCTGACCTCTTTGGGCACCTGCATGTACATGGTACATTCACAAAATAAAATACAACTGCACCCATCTCGAATGCCAGCATTGGAGGGGAAGTGGCAGGTGGATCTATGAGTTTAAAGGCCAGCACGGAGGTTGTTCTACACTGAAGCTCCAGGCAGCCCGGGTTGCATTGTGAGACCCTGTCTCAAATACATATGTGTGTATGTGTGCATGTATAAGTAGATACATAGGAAAGTGAATATCTCCCCAGCACCAAACACAAAACAGGGCGCACACCAGACACGCACAGCTCTCAACAGCAGCTAAGCAAGTGTTCCTGTCAGCAATCACTTCTCCAGAGGGAAGATGAAATAGATTCAAGTCCCCGCTCCCCGTGCTCCTCCCCCACAGGGCTCCATGAACTGATCTGAGATAAGATGTTCTCTGCCTGGGAATAAGATGCTGGGCTGCAGTCAGGCTCATCTGGGTTTCGGGTGCTGGCACTTCTGGAGAGCGCCGCAGAGACCAGGGGCAGGATGGAGGTGTGCTCCCCCATTCAGAGAGACCATAGGCTTTCCAAGATACACTGGTTTCCAGATAGACTGGAACTTCCTGGGCCAGCCCCCACCCCAGGTTCCAGAGCTGGCCACGGTCCAGGTTGCTGAGTAATGACTGAGCAGAGGGATTCATTACAGAATGGGTTTTCTTCTGTGTTGAGGGGTGCCTGGAGGAACAGGTGTAGGGTAGTGTTATTAGTTGACTAAGTCCGAACAAGGCAGAGAATTAGGCTCCCGGCCCCTGACGTAGAATTTCCAATCTCGAGGGCTGGAACACAAGCATCTGCCGCCATGCCTGTTGTATATGATGCTGGGATTAAACCCAGGGCCGCACACGCCAGGCCAATGCTTTGCCTCCCAGGCCACATCATCAGCCCCACGTCAGGCCCTGACTCTGCAGAGGAAAACTGTTTCCAAAGCCTCTGGGTGACAGAGTAAAACCGGAAGTTGGGGACAGGTTCTCCACATGGAACCTAGATCTTCCATAGACCACCCCAGGCCGAAAGGTGTGGAGGGAGCTGGGTGCCTAGAATACGCTGACACCCAGACCTCAGCCTCAACCATCTTTGCTACTCAGAGATGGTAGCAGCAGGGCCTCAAAGTCCTCTACCCCCAGCCAAGACGCACCCATGTGCAAAGGGACCAGCCCTGGGAGAAATACACAAACATTTACAGGTGTCCTGTGTGTGCTGGGCACGGGCTGTATGCCTTCCACCTATGGTATCCCTAACAACCTCACTATAGCTCCTGCCCTCTCTCTTGTCCACAGCTGAAGAAACTGGCTCAGCATATTTGCCTTCACATACCAATCATGCTCAAGCCCATTGTCTTTTAAGTTGTTCCACAAACTAGCAATTACACCCCTCTGTTTGCAGTGTGAGCTCACAAGGCCCGCCCTCACCCTCTCCGGCTGACCAGCAGATTGACTAATCAGCTAAGTGGCTTCCTTCAGCCCCTCCACCCCTCCTTTTCCCGGCACCTTTCCTGGAGCTGTAAGGATATATGTCCTTAACACGGAGCTTGTCAGCTTGTCCAGACTGAGGTGGCGCTGGTGGCAGAGCACTTGCAAGCACGCACGAGGGCCTGGGCTGGATCCCTGGCACCGTCAGAGCAAACAGACCCTCTGTGTCCAGTCTCCCTTACATGCTCAGGATCCTGTGAGGCGTTCTGGTAGCCACTGGTTCCCAGCGACAGCCTCTCAAACCTTGACCGTCATCCTGTTTCGCAGAAGAATCAACCAAGCGGAGAGAGGTTGCTCACAAGTTCAGTAAGACCCCTCTGGGTAACGTCAGAGAAGATGGCTCAGCAGATAAAGTCACTTGCTGCAGAGCCTTCCAGCCTGAATTGCATCCCCGGGACCGGCAAGGTAGAAGGGAAGAGACAACCGCCTGCAAGTTGTCCTCTGACTGCATACATGCTCTGTGGCATGCTCATGCTGTGACCACCACCCCTCCCCCAAATAAATAAAATGTAATTTTAAAATAAATAAATAGGATGGGAGAGTTGGCTCGGCAGTTAAGAGCACTTGCTGTTCTTCCAGAGGACCTGGGTTTGGTTCCCAGCACCCACGTGGTGGCTCACAACCATCCTCTTCTGACCTTTAAGGGAACCAGGCACACATAGTACACATACACAACACACAGACAAAAAAAAATTATACACATAAATAAATAAATCTAAAAATGTATAAATAAATAGAATTTTAAAATGGGCAATGGTGGCGTACACCTTTAATCCCAGCACTCGGGAAGCAGGGGCAAGCAGATCTCTGTGAGTGTGAGGCCAGCCTGGTCTACGAAGTGAGTTTCAGGATAACCAGAGCTGTTACACAGAGAGACCCTGTCTTGAAAACCCAAATAAAATAAAATAAAATAAGACACCAAGGGATTCCAAGACTGGCCGTTCGTAGATTTAACCAGGTCCCAGGTCCTTCTAGACCAAGATCTCTACTTGCTTTTGTTTGTTTGTTTGTTAATTTACCAAAGCTGGGTTTCTGTAGCCCAGGCTAGCCTTTAACTTGCTATCTGGCCAAGGGTGACTTTGAACACATGATCCCCCTTCCTCCATCTCTCAAGTGCTTTGTGAGATGGACAGTGTACAACACCACACTGGCTTTGTTTTAACTTTAGTCTTTGAGATGGAGTCAAAGTATGTAGTGAGCCGGAACTCACTATGGAGACTAGGATGGCTTGGCACTCACAGAAGAGCCTCAAGATTTTGCCTCTGCCTCCTGAGTGCTAGCATTAAAGGTGTGTGCCACCCTGTCCAACTGTTTCTAACTTTAAAATAGGAAATGCGTTTGCATGATTTGAAGTTTCTGGAAGGTCTCTCTCCCATGTGCCTCCTCCCTCGGTAAACACTTTTACTAGGTTGTAATTTATGTTTCCAAAGTTTCTCTCTGCCAACAAAAGCAAATAAGACTGTACTTATCTGCCCCCCTCCCCTTTCACAAATAGCAGGACAGCGATACACAGGCTACTTAAGAGTCTGTCATCGCGTCGGCTGGGGAGAGTCGGCAGCCTTACTCATCCCTCTTCTGTTCTAACTGTGCTGCCCCTGCTGTCTTAAACTCCTGGGCTCAAGTGTTCCTCTCTCCTTAGCCTCCTGAGTGACTGGGACTACAGGATGCAGCACCATCTGCAGAGAGTGACATTATGAGCCCAGCGTGTTGATATGCCATAATGTATTCAGCCAGCTGCCTTCTAGTGGACTTTTGGTTGTTTCTCATTATTCCAGGTGTCTTTCTTATTTAAATTTAAAAAAATATTTTCTATTTATTTTCGGGAATTTTATACATATATACAATGTATTTTAATCATATCCATTTTCATTTTAATATGTGTTCAGTATATGTGTGTGTATACATGTGTGCATGCATATGTGTGTGTGCGCATGCGTATGTGTATGCACATGTGCATACTGTGGTGTGTGCATGTGCACACGCATGCTTGATCATGCCTCGTAGAATTCAGAGGCTAACTTTAAATGTCTTCCTCAATCATCCTCCACTTTATTTTTTAAGACAGGGTCTCTCACTGCACCTGGAACTTGCTATTTCAGCTAGATTGGTTGGCTAGCCAGCTTGTGGGACCCACCTGCCTCTGCCCCGCCCACCCCTCAGCACCAGGATCACAGCTGCAGGCCACCATGCCTGACTTCGATGTAGGCGATCTGAACTCAGGTCACATGCTTGCACAGAAACACTTTACCCGCCACATCTGCAGGCCCGCAGCTGGTTTCCCAGCTCTCTATGCTCCAGACAGTCTTGTTATAGCACTCCGTACCTACCCCACTCCTCCTCTCTAAACCCCTGCAGACACCTTCCAGATGCTCTCCCTTAGAGCCCCAGCCCATTGTCTTCAGTCTTTCCTCCTCCTCCTTCTCATTTATCTCACCATGGTTAGTCCCACCTCGGTTCTACCTGCTTCCCCAACTAGCCTACAGCAACTGAGACTCAGAAACCAGGTTTTGGACTCATCCAGCTCCTTCACGGTGCAGAGCTGGCACACAAAGGTTTTCAAGAGCATTGAGTATGCAGTGGGCGTATGGTTGGAGTATGGTTGGAGCTGTGGATGGTGACTCTGCCAGGCCATGTGCAGGTCTAAGGGCCCAGGAGCTACCCAGAGCAACGGAGGCCTCATGTCTCATAGGTCTCCAAGAACAAAGCCTGTGTCCTGTGCCTAAGGTCTAGAGCATTTGGGCCGGCCATGATGATGCCCACGATGCAATGGGGATCCTTGTGGGGCTGGGGAATCCTTGTTCCTTTCCGTTTGGACAGTAGGGGAAACTATGATGTAAAGACAAAAGGTAAAGCCGGGCGTTGGTGGCGCACGCCTTTAATCCCAGCACTCAGGAGGCAGAGGCAGGCGGATCTCTGTGAGTTCGAGACCAGCCTGGTCTACAGAGCTAGTTCCAGGACAGGCTCCAAAGCCACAGAGAAACCCTGTCTCGAAAAACCAAAAAAAAAAAAAAAAAAACAAAAAAACAAAAGGTAAAGGGATGGAAGCTTTCAGGATGGCTCAGTAGGTAGAGGTACCTGCTGCCAAGCCCCCTGGACCTACGGGCTGGAGCGAGACAGGGGACTTCTGCAAGCTGTCCTCTGAGCTCCACGGGCACACTGTGCCACAGTCAAACACACAGAGACACACAAATAAATAAGGCTTCTTGCTCTTCCAGGGGAACCATATTGATTCTCAGTACCCACATCTGGTGGTTCCAAACTGCCTGTCTAGAAGCTCAGGGGATCTAACGCCCTCTTCTGGCCTCTGTGGACATTTCCACACAGGTTGTACACAAACAAATATTAAATGATAAATAATAATAATAGATATTTTGACTGAAAAGAGGTAAGGGATTACGGGTCACGCGGCTTTGTGCACTGTCCCAGCCGGACCCTTTCCTGTCTCTGTGACATCCGTGTCTTCCTGCACAGACGGACTCTGTTCTCCATTTTTAGAAGCCTTCCTGGACTAAGCAGCTCCTGTTGACCTCTGCTCCTGTGAACTGCTCTGTGCGTTAGCCAGAGCCACTGCAGAGCTGTACTTAGTCATCCTGAGCCTGCCACCTCCAGTCACAGAAGTCTGTCTTCTGCGATCTCCAGATCCGGGTGGGATAACATCAGACACGGCCTTCCTCTTGCATAGCCACTTAACCTACTCCCTACGTGACCACTGAGAGGTCTTCCGTGATTCCTGTGTCCTATGCCTCAGAACTGCTGTGGTTGGAGGGGACAGTGTTGACCACAGGTGGCCCTCTAACCACAGAAACATCTGGAGAAAACAGTTTTTTAAAATTGTTTTTCTGGTTTTTATTCTCTTCTTGTTTGTTTTGAGACAGGACCTTGGGTAGCCCAGGCTGACCTTGAATTTGCAGTGAAGCCAACTCCTGATTCTCCTGCTTCTGCCTCTTTATGCTAGGATTCCAGGTGCACCACTGCACGAGATTTGTGTGGTTCAGGAGAACTGAACGGTCATGCACGGTCGGCAAGGGGTCTGCCAACTCAGTTCCCATGGAGTTGTTTTTAACATGACCCTCACCCCAGCTGAGACTGTAGCTCAGTGGAGAGCCTCTCCTGGCAAAGCTAGCACGTCTGAAGTTCCCAGTTCTACTCCCAACACTATAAAAAAAAATAGGTCCAGGCTGGGCAGTGGTGGCACACACCTTTAATCCCAGTATTCGGGAGGCAGAGGCAGGCAGATCTCTGTGAGTTTGAGGCCAGCCTGGTCTATAAGAGCTAGTTTCCAGGACAGGCTCCAAAGCCACAGAGAAACCCTGTATTGAAAAAAAAAAAATAAGTCTGTTCCATCCCCCCCCCCCCCAGTGTTCCTCCTGCCCTTCCAGTTTACCTGGAAAACAACGTCTGCACAGTGGCAAGCCCTGAAGGCTTGGCTCTTCTTGTCTCTTGAAGCTGAAGGGGACTTCTCAGAAATGCCACTATCATGGAAAGCAAACAAACAGGGAGAGAATGTTAAACTGGAGATTAAAGTGACGGGATGAGAAACGGCCATGTGTGGCTCTCGACTGCACTGTGGGCAAAGAGCTGAAAAATAAACGGCATCTGAGGGAGAAGAACAGTTTTGATATAGAGTGGCCAGGGGGTGATAGCGTGCTAACGTCAGACTCTATGTGTGTCTCGTGTGAGTGTGTGTGTGTGTGTATGTGAGTGTGTGTGCGCGTGTGTGCGTGTGTGTGTGTGTATACGTGCACACGTGTGTACTTGTGTGGGTGCATATAGACACCGGACATTAATGCCACATGTCTTCCACCATCACAGTTGACCTTATCAGTTTGTTTGTTTTTTAATTTTTTTTAAAAATATTTATTTATTATGTATACAATATTTTTTCTGTGTGTATGCCTGAAGGCCAGAAGAGGGCACCAGACCTTATTACAGATGGTTGTGAGCCACCATGTGGTTGCTGGGAATTGAACTCAGGACCTTTGGAAGAGCAGGCAATGCTCTTAACCGCTGAGCCATCTCTCCAGCCCTGTTTTTTAATTTTTAAAGTTACATTTATTAAGCCGGGTGGTGGTGGTGCACGCCTTTAATCCCAGCACTCAAGAGGCAGAGGCAGGCAGATCTCTGTGAGTTCGAGACCAGCTTGATCTACAAGTCTACAAGAGCTAGTTCTAGGACAGGCTCCAAAACTGCAGAGAAACCCTGTCTTGGAAAAACCTAATAATAATAATAATAATAATAATAATAATAATACAGGAAAAGAGAATCTGATGACTACAAAATGCCAAAATTTCCAATGCTATGTTCAGGCATAGTCATTGCACTGAGGATCTGACAACAGTGAGGTGACCGCACAAGATCAGGCCAATGAGGCCAGCCAACATTCCAGCAGACAAAATAAATAACTAGACCCAACCGGTAAAAAAAAAAAAAAGCCTGAAGGGGCGAAAGGATGGGCTGGGGTTGTTGGGAGAGTGGAAGGGGGAGAGCTTGTATGGATATATGTACTCAAGATGCATTGTTTATATGAATGGAATTGTCAAAGATTAAAGAAAAGATGATTTCATTAAAAATATATTAAGCCCAGCTTGGTGGCCCAAGCCTTTATTCCAGCACTTGGGAGGCAGAGACAGAAATATCTCTGTCAGTTCGATGCCAGCCTGGCCTACATATAAAATTTCAGAACAGCAGGGCTAATAATAGAGAGACTCTGCCCACTATATAGAAGATATTAATATGTACTAAAATCTCCTCGCCGGGGGAGGGGGTGGGGGGGGTGTAGTGGGGCACGCCTTTAATCCCAGCACTCCGAAGGCAGAGGCAGGAGGATTTCTGTGAGTTCAAGGTCAGCCTGCTCTACAGAGCCAGTGCCAGGATAGGTTCCAAAGCTACACAGAGGAAATCCTGTCTCGAAAAATAAAATAAAAATAAATAATAAAAAAAAGATTTCCTTATCTTTGGAGCCCTACCCGTGAAAATAGTTTCTTCCTGTGTTCTCAAGAGTGGTACAGAAATTTCTGCATGATAGCTGGCCTGTGTAGAACAGGCTGGCCTCAAACTTTGGACTATCCTCCTGCCTCTGTCTCCCAAGTGCTTTTTCTTGCTAACATCACTTTGTGGAGTCCCGATCGCTACCTTTTTGCTATTTTACAGGCATCGTTTATATTCATCAAAGTCTCTGCCCACATGTCAGAGGGTCCACAGGATGCTTGGTCAGGGGAGGTTCCTTTTCTGGGACACAAGAACCTTTTCTAAACTACCCACCCAGGTCTGCTCAGGAACGTCCCATAGAAGTAAGGAACTCGCCTCAGGCCTTTCCTGGCCCAGGGGAAAGGGGGTGGACTGGGCGGGCCCGTGGGGAACCCGGGGCAGGGGGCGGCTCTTCTCCCAGGCAGGGCGTGGGCCGGGCGAGGTCCTCAGCGCAGCGCACCGTGCCAACAATGGGCTGTTGTAGAAGGAGGCAGGAATGTGGCCCGAGGAGTTGGGCGGCGGGGCGGGGCCGGGTCCCAGCGGCAGCCTCTTACCTGTCCAGGTAGCTCGCATTTCCAGGTGAGCGGCGGCGGCGCCCGCACCACCTGTCGCGGGGTGCGCGGGCGGGGAGCGCGGCTGGGGGCCATGGCCTGGTAGTGTCCCCTGGGGAGACGCTGCGGAGTTCAGTCAGGGGCAGGACGGGGTGAGGGAGGGAAGGTCCTTCCCTCGGGGACAGAGAGGCCTGCGGCAGCATGAAAAAGAACCAGACGATGCAGGGCACCTTCAGCAAACTCTTTGGGAAGAAGCATGCCAACCCTGCCACCACGTCCCTCTACGCCACCAACCCACCCTGGATTTTCACCCAGGAGGCCCAGGAAGAGGGACCCAGGGACTTTGGTGAGTGCACCCCGGGGGAAAAAAACAAGGGAGAAATCCCGACGGCGCCTCTTCCCTCCCGACTCTGGCGTCTCTTGGGCGCTGGGAAGGCGGGCAGGGGCAGGGACACGTTGGAACCTGCGGACGGGCCAAGGAGATGCTGGGAAGGGGGAGGAGGCGTCGCAGCCCGTGTCAGAGAGGGACCCCCTAAAGCGAGGCCGGCGAACCCTGCCGCCCTCACCTGCTATCCCGGCTCCTTCGCAACCTATGGTGGGGTTTCCGTTTGTGTGGCTGTCTTTGCTGTGTCTCCCACCCCACCGCATATCCGCATTCTCTCTGAGTCAGAAGTGATCCTGAGATCTAGGCATCTCTCCCTCACCCTTTCCGCTTCCTCTGCCCCGCAGAGAGCCTGCCTCAGGTGCCCTGTATTTCGCTCTGTTTGGGTTAGAAAAGAGAGCGACACCGCAGCCACTGCTAACAGGTTGCCAGCCGTTCGCAACACTGAATTAGTTTTGTTTTGGTTTTTTTCTTCCCCTTTGGGGCTGGGGGTGGGGACCGTGTCACAGGTTCTTGCCAGGTCCACTTCGGTCTGGGTTGTCTATGGTCTCTGATTAAGGAGTCAGAGGTGGGAGAGTGGAGAGCAGGGAGCCCTAGAGTCGAGGGTTTACAAACTTCTGGAAACAAACTGGCCCTGTCCCAGGTTTGGCTATGGGTCACCTTATCTCTTCCTCGATCTACGGTTTGTATGCTCTTGAATGAGAAGAACCAGGGAAATGGGAGATAGGTATTCACTTCTTGTTTCTGAGCCATGATTCTGGGGTCTGATGAGGGAGATGTCAAGAGTATCACCCCTTACCGGGCGGTGGTGGCACATGCCTTTAATCCCAGAGGCAGGCGAATCTCTGTGAGTTCGAGGCCAGCCTGGTCTTCAAGAGCTAGTTCCAGGACAGCTAGGACTGTTACACAGAGAAGCCCTGTCTCAACCTCCCCCCCCAAAAAAAGTATCACCCCTTGATTTGCCTGCCTTCTTACCTTAAGGTCACTGCACTGGGCTACAGAGGATGTTGCAACCCCCATTGGTGCTATGGTTTGTTTGACACCCATATTACTACGTTGGGGGCCAGAAAAACAACAAGATGTCACCTCTCTCTGACCCAAAGACCTCTCACCACAGGTGGACAAAACTAGCAGTATGCCTCATGTCCTTTGTGGGCCTCAGCATGAGGAAGAGAGGAGAGATGCCTGTAGGGGACCTAGCTTCAGAGTGGAGAGGGAGGGGTGTTCCTGGCAGACCACAGGCTACAGCAAAGGAAAAGAGAGCAGGGCAAAGTGGGGGTGTGTCTTAGGAACCTGGAGCACTCTGTGAGGCCCCATCACCCACCCTTTCCTAGATGCAAGCTCCCAAAATGTTTGGTGTTGACTGGGGTTTTGTCTAGTGTCAGGTACTAATATTGGCTGTCCAGATGAGGACACCAAGGACAGGGGGGTACAGAACATGTTGAGGATCACAAGATCGAAATGGTAGCGCTGCCGTTGTCCCCGAGGGGACAGACACTTTTCAGTAGACTGCAAACTTACAGAGCAGTCACAGCCAAGCAAGTCTGACAGTTTCTAGTACCCCAGGGTCTTGCTGGTGAGAGCCAACATCTGGACCCAGGTAGAGCCACTCGCAGCAAGCTTGCAAACTTCACTCTGTAGGAGGGGTGTAGGGTGAACTGAACCAGCTCCCTGACTTCCTCTCTAAAGAGAATCTCTGAACAGCCTTCCCACTCTCCCTATTTCCCCGATGACCAGACTGTTGCTAGGCATCCGTCCTGGAGAGAAGAGGGACAGGGTACCCTGTCAGCTCTTACCAGTTTAGGCAGGGCAGGAGTCTAGGGGACAGCTCCTCCCTGTCCCCGGGGCAGGGCCGAGCCTTCAGCTGACTCAGCTAGGCTGCGTGTGCACTGGGCTGGGGTTTTGGGGGGCGGACAGTACCAACCCAGCAGGCTGGCTCTCCTGCGTTCTGGACTGTTCCCTGGGGTGCTCACAGGCCTGAGAACCCCTCCTCCTTGCTGTGCTTGGGGTTGAGGAGGAAAGCAACTGGCACTGGGGATTCTGGGATGGCAGTGAATTTGTCAGCCTTACCTGTCAGTGATAGTGCTAGCTAGCTCCCCCGGGCCTCAGTGGTTTCTGTTCAGTGTGTAGGGTGTGAAGACTGCTTAGATCAGTGGTTCTCAATCTTCCTAATGCTGCGACCCTTTAATACAGTTCCTCCTGTTGTGGTAATTCCCCCAACCATTAAATTATTTTGTTGCTACTTTGTAACTGTAATTTTTTTTTTTTCCGAGACAGGGTTTCTCTGTGACTTTGGAGCCTGTCCTGGAACTAGCTCTGTAGACCAGGCTGGTCTCGAACTCACAGAGATCCGCCTGCCTCTGCCTCCCGAGTGCTGGGATTAAAGGCGCGCCCAGCTTGTAACTGTAATTTTGTTACTGTAGTGAATTGTAATGCAAATATTTAATATACAGTCCCTAGAAGAGAGACTGACTGCCTTAAGTCATGTATATGACAACCTTTGCAAACACAAGAGGAAGGCAGCTTGTGGTGGTGCACACCTTTAATCCCAGCACTGGGGAGGCAGAGGCAATGGGATCTCTGTGAGTTCGAGGCCAGCCTGGTCTACAAAGCCAGTTCCAGGATGGCCAGAGCTGTCCTACAGATAAACCCTGTTTCAAAAAACAAACAAACAAAAAAGGAAACTGTTTTCGTGGGGCTATAAGTAGCTGCAAGAGATGTTAAACTCTAAAGTAGCTGCTGCCCAGCCTTTCCAGAAAGTTCTCCAGGGGTTCCTAAAGTACAGTTTGTTATACTCAGGTCATTGCAGCTTTTTGTTGATTTTATTGAAATGTGGCCTGCTATGTTGCTCAGAGTGGCCCTGAACTCCTGGACCCCATCGATCTTCCTGCCTCAGCTTCCTAGCTGGTACCACAAGCATGTTGCTGCCTGGCTGACTCCCACTCTGAACTTTGCCTGTCCCTGCCTACTTCATTTCCGTGTCCTCAGGTGGCTGTACTCCAAAGGAAATAGACCTGAAGAGGCCACCCCAAGGTCTCAAAGGGGTGGGGCATTCCAGGTCTAAGGGCCCCTGAGACCGGCACCTGCCGGGTTTTCAGTGCTGGGGGACGGGTAGAAATCAGAAACCCATGTCTAAGTATGTGAAGGCATTGAGCCTGCCTGGCATTGGTTACAGCCACGTCCCAGCTCCCAATCTGTTTGCACAAGGGCAGGCTGGGTTCGGATAAAATGCAAACAGGTGCAGGGGGTGATGGGTACATTTTTCTAGCCCCTGTATCTGGTGATTTCAGCCCTACTGAATGCAAGCACAGTCCTAATTAAGCCTTCTGCCTCCCTAACAAGGGCTTCAAAGGGCTGAGCCATTGTCTTTTAAGTACTTGAGAAAACAGATTGGAATCTCCACAGATCTTTGTAGACTCCTTTGATAAGAGACTGGGCCACAAAAGCAACTGCTGGAGCACCTTGTGACCAAGCTTGCTGTTGCTCTACTTCTGGGGCCTCTTAGCTCAACTCACCTGAGGTTCCTTCCCTGCTGCCGAACCTCCCCATCCCAGCAACGGGAAGCTGGGGATTATCCCGCCTGCTTCTACCAAAGGAGAACCAGTCCAGGCACTCATCCCTCAGACCTCAAGCGGTGCAGATTCCTCGGACCCAGGAGCTGGGCTAGCATTCCCTACACGCCTCCTTCCCAGGTGGTTCTTTGTACCAGGTGGCTTGTGGGAATTCTTGGACTTTCCTTCCCCTGCTGGAGCTGAGCTATTGGCTTTCTCCCAAAGACCCCTACAGGGCATACAGCAGGCTGGAAATCTGTGTGTGGTGAACTGTGGCTGAAGCCTTATCAGCATTCCCTGTGACGGAAGCTGGTTCTTGCGTCCTTCCTGAGACTCTCTCCCCAGGCTCCACACACTTTGCAGACCAGGCCAGGCTAGAAGGTGGAAAGTCACAACCCTCCCAGAGCTGAGCGCCCACATCTAGCCAAGGCCAGGCTGTCACGGGCTGGTAGGAAACTGACTTGTGATTTGCTGGGGTGTGAAGGAGACTTGTTTACACTCCTGTCACCTAGAGTAAACACAGCCTGGAGGTCACTGTTAGAGACAGGCTGTGTCTTCCTGGTTCAGCACGTGCTTGCACATACACCCACCTGACACACCCCATACACACCACACACACACACACACACACACACACACATGCGCGCATACACACACATGCACGCATGCACACACTCACCCTCCCTATAGCCCCATTATGTAAGTACCTCTTTTGGCTGTAGCTAACTCTAGAAAGCGGCCCCTCCTTGACAGCTATAGCCCATAAGTTAATAATGATCATAGCATAATTATCTTTCTTCTGAGATATCAGCCACAGGACCCCAAGCCTGACTCATGTTAGGCAAGTGCCCAGCCGTGGAATACACCCCTAACCTGAGTAATAGCTTCATTGTCAGTTCCCATGGCCTGAACTTGTAAAATCCATAAATTCTGTGTCTTCCTGGAATCAAGACTCCGAGGGGCAGCAGAGCATACCCGATCCCACGGGCCCTTGTCAAGATCAGCTCCTGATTGGACAAGTTTGGAATGGGAAGAGGTTCAGAGTTTCTAGCAAGTTCCTGGTGAGGTCACCTGGTTGCTGTGGGCTGAGACAGCCGTCCTTAGACAAGGGCTACCTTTGCTGAACCACGTCCTCTTCAGTCCTACACTAGACTGCTGTCCTTTGGGCTGCTCTCCGTTTTTGCACGTCCCCTGCCCTACCTCCCTTCAGCATCCCCTTTGCCCTTGGACAAAGGCCTCTCTCTGGTGCTTAGGTCAGGCCTGCTAGGGCTTGCTGGAACAAACTGGCCTTTTCAGGTTCCTGTCATGTGAACCTGCTAATTAGCAAGGAAGGGCCTCATTAATGTCATTTGTGGGCTACATTCACATGGCCACCCCTTGTTGCTGATCCTCCGGTGGTGGGAGACAAAAAGTCCCAGCCTTCCCACTGTACGGGCCCCCACTGTGTGTCTGCTGTGTGGTATGTTTGGGGGTTCCAGGTTATTCTGGGTCAAAGCCACAAGTCCTCTAAGCTATGACTCCATTCTTCCTAAGTCCCTGAAAGCCATTAGAACAGGTCGCCAGGGGCGCTCTAGCCCTTTTCTTACCCCTGACGGCTTCACTGCCATGAGCTTGGAACGTTCCCTACAATGTAGGAGACATTATTCCCGCTTTACAGGTGGGGAAACTGAGCCTGAGAAGGTTCATAGGTATCGTCTAGAGGAACTGGCTGTGAACCTGGATATACCTCCTAGGTCCTGTGACTCCGCGTGGATTGCACTGACTACAGGAGACCCTCAGACTCTGCACTCTTCCCCCGCTGTGTGGCCAGAGGGAGAAGATTCTAGAGGCTGGCCCTTGAGTATTGGCCCTGCTTGTTCAGCAGGTGTGGTACTGTGAGCATATAACCTCCTCCAGCTTCAGGTTCCTCAAGTATTTTCCCTGGCTGGCAGGGTGACTCAGTGCGGGAGGCAGATCTCTGAGTGTGAGGCCAGCCTGGTCTAAAGAATGAGTTCCGGGGCAGCCAGGGTTCCACAGGGAAACCCTGTCTCACAGAAGATGGCCGGGTGGGGAAAGGCGCTGCTGTATTGCATTCGGTCCCTAGAACCCATGCGAAGGAAGGTCTCCACATATGCGTAAGAACATGCACCCAAGAACAGGCTGTGGCTGGTATGTAAAATAAATAAAAAATATTTAGTTAGAAAAAAAACCAATATGCACGCACTAACAACGTTTTCAAATGTTTTTTTAGAAAGAGTGTTTTCCCCACAGGATACACGACAGAGAGGGTAGGCACAAGGTTGGAATGTGGTTCCCTGTAGCTCTGGGTTTAGCTCAGTGGTCGCCAGAGTGGTTTCCTGGCAGACACAAGGCTCAGGTTCAGTTACCTGTAGTGCAAGACAAAAAATGATGCCTATACTAGGCAGGGTAGCTCAGGCAGGTGAGTTCCGGGTCAGCCTAAGCTAGAGGAAGACCTCACCTACAGAAAAGAAGCGCCCAGCACTCAGGAGGCAGAGGCAGGTGGATCTCTGTGAGTTCGAGGCTGGCCTGGTCTACAGAGTGAGCTCCAGGACAGGGGGAAAAAGTGCCTCGATCATAGTATATGCTTAATATATACTAGGTATCTGTAACTTAATATATGTTAGGGATTTATTTATTTATTAGTTAATTTTCTTGCTTCTTTGGGCAGATCTAGGATTCAGAGAACATGAACTAAGTCACTGTCCCAGAATATCTCTGCCTCAGTGACCGTGGAGATCCCTCGCCAGATTTGGGCCTGGGGAACAAAAAGCACATTTCACTAAAAGGTTTTCAACCTGAGCTCTGTGGGAGCAGACTTGCAGAAGGTCCCATGGGCTCCTCCTCTTGGGGAGAAGGGTAGGAAGAAAGGACTCAGAGTCTGCACGCAGCTTGTGGTGAGTCCTCAGCTTCCCCAAGGCATCCCCTAGGTCAAACACAGACTCAGAGCCATATGCCAGCCCCACCCCAGGCCAGAGAACCAGACAGGCCTGTTATGGAGGCATTGAGCTCCAGGCCATGGCAGACACCACATTGTTTGTACTGAAGGCTTGTCTGGGACCCTGTGAACCCTGACACCACTGGGCCCTTGTGGCCTTGGTCCAGTCCCTTCCATTATGGGCCTCGGTCTTCCTGTGTGCCAAGAAGGCAGCCCCACGCATCAGAACTCACAATGAAGCCTGGCAAGAAAGCAAGAGGCCACATCCCTCCTGGTGACTCTTACCCTTGGGCACAGGGGATCTGACCCGATTCAGGCTCAAAGCCTTAAACTCTTAGCAGGAGAAAGGGGGTGGGAATCAGTGATGATGGGGGGGGGCGATACCAACGTGTGCTCGTGATTCCTTTGACTTTTAAACATTACTGTGTAATTTTCAGTGGTGTGCATGTGTTTCTATGTCCTCAGTGCCACTGTGTGGCACAAAGGACAGTTGCGGGCATCAGTCCTCTCCTTCCACCATGTGGGCACCAGTGACAATGCCAGGCCACCCGGCTTCTCAGCGAGTACCTTTACTTGCTGGACTCTCTTCCCAGTGCTTGGTTTGTCTGTGGTTCAGTTAAGACTCACACCTCACTCACAAGGCTCTCTTTCAGGACATTCCTGAAGGTCCTCTGCCCTTTCCTCTGGAAGCCTCTCTGAGTGCAGGTCCTTGCCCTTCTGACCCTCTGAGTCCGCCCTGCATCCCCGCGCTCGGCACTGCCAGAACCTCTAGGCACATAGCCCCTTCCAGTGGGCCTACAGTCAAGAAGATGGGCCTGGCTTTCTGACTGGGGCTATCGCTGTGTCAAGGAACCCTATCCACCTGCCTTCCAGCCACCTTCACCCCTTCTTTTCCTCTCCTCCGTCCTTGTCTCACTGGCCTGAAGAGGGGGCTGCTTCTCAGGAAGGCCCATTCCAGGGTTCCCGACACTGTGATCCACAGAGTTCGGCTGCTTTAAGAGGAAATTCCATGAGGGTGGACTCCTGGAATTCTATCTGGTTCAGGTCCTTGACCTTGAGCCTTGGGGGAAAAATTTGGCTTATGATGGCCATAGTGTCCTTCTCTGATGCTGTCCCTCACTTGGCAGGGCCTGGGACAGGCCTGCCAGTCTAGCCACTGCCCCTTTCCTATTAGCTTTGCCCTTTTCTCTTTTAAAAAGACTTTGCTGAGCATGGTGGTACATGCTTTAATCCCCGCACTCGGGAGGCAAACGGGCAGGTGAGTCTCTTTGAGTTCCAGGTCAGAGATATTTAAGGAGTCTCTCCCTTTCTCTTTGTCACACTGTGTGTGTGTGTGTGTGTGTGTGTGTGTATGTGTGTGTGTGTGTGTGTCCTGGGGATCAAACTCAGGTCATGAGCCTTAGCAGTAAGTACTTTTAACCACTAAGCCATCTCACCAGCCCAGAATTTTGTTTTGTTTTCGGGACAAGGTCTCAGTGTAGCTCAGACTAACCTGGAAGTCACTGTGTGGTCTATGCTTGCTTGAAGCTCAGAGCCTTCCTCTTTTCTCAGTCTCTCAAGCACCAGCATTTGAGACTGTAAGATGGTAAGGACAGAACGCCCACCATCTTGGGAACATGGGTCAGGTTTAGAACCAACTGCTCTGCCCAGCATTTTCGGCAGTCTGCTTCTTCTCTGCCGCACCCTGGCCATTGTCTGTGTCCAGTCTTCGGACCAGAGCCTGGCAACCCAGACTGGGGGCTGGGGAATCATGTTCCTTCACAAAGCTCCAAGCAGCACTGGAAACTGTCCCACGGCAAATCTACGTATTGAGGTGGAGTATGTGTGTGGTATATGTGTGTGTGGTACTTGTGTGTGCATGCACGTGTATGTAGTACGTGTGCGCATGGAGATTAGAGGAGAGTTTGAGTCACTCCTTCTCCTCCTCCATGTGGGTCCTGGAGATTGAACTAAGGCTAACAGGCTTAGGAAGCAATCCCAGTGAGCCGCCTCACCAGCCTAGCTCAGTCTCTTTTAAATAAATTATTGGGTTTTCTTGTAATTTCCTCCTAAAATATGTGAGGAGGAAAGGATTCTCTGTTTCCATGTAACAGGATTCTGGTTAACTAGGATTTGTTACTTTGGACGGGGTATCACTACGTAGACTTTGCTGTTCCGGAACTCTGCCTGCTTCTGCCTCCTGAATGCTGGGATTAAAGGCACATGACACCAGGCTTTGACTAATTGAGATTCTGACCTTTTTCCTCTTTCAATGGAGAGGAGACGGCCTCTCGTTTCCTCCAGTCTGTTAAACACGACAGTGCCTTCTGTCTTATGACCCATAAAGCAGGAGGCCCGTAGCTGTGACAGTGCGAGCCTGGGAGGAAATGGGGAATCCTTATCAATGATGTCAAAGGTCACAAGGGAGCCCTCTGAGAACAGGAACACTGCTTTTCACAGGTCAGCCCAGAGCGTCATCCTCCCTTGGGGGAGGGAGCTACAGTTGTTCAGTTCCTCTCTGCACTGGCCACATCTATACCTCAGAGCTGTTATAAGGTTGGCACCATAATTTCCATTGTACAGA
The DNA here is from genome assembly GCF_018167655.1 of Microtus oregoni. Lineage (NCBI taxonomy): Eukaryota > Metazoa > Chordata > Mammalia > Rodentia > Cricetidae > Microtus > Microtus oregoni. Next base: position 44,018,803 of record NW_024543066.1, read on the forward strand.
TGGGAAAATTGAGGCCCAGGGAGGTTAAACAACATGTACAGCCAGTGGCAGAGCTGGGTTGTTTCTTAACCCTTGAAGCAAGATGGACACAGTCACACGTTGATGGTGGTTTGGGAGCACTTGACCTACAGGGGTGTGAGGGGGGTACTGGCCACAGGGGGAGCAGGTAGGTCCTCTGACCTGCTTGTTCCGGATTAGAAACACAAACAGCTGAGAGAAACAACCTTGTTTTCTTCTGTGCCAGATGAGCTCAGGCTTTGGCCTAGCTCTCAGGGCAGGCGCTGTGTGGACGTGGAGGGTTACGAGGGCTCACGGCAGGCGCCGTGTGGCCGTGGAGGGTTACAAGGGCACATGGCAGGGTACTGTGTGGCCGTGGAGGGTTACAAGGGCGCACGGCAGGCGCTGTGTGGACGTGGAGAGTTAGGAGGGCGTACGGCAGGCGCTGTGTGGACGTGGAGGGTTAGGAGGGCGTACGGCAGGCGCTGTGTGGACGTGGAGGGTTACGAGGGCTCACGGCAGGCGCTGTGTGGATGTGGAGGGTTACGAGGGCTCACGGCAGGCGCTGTGTGGATGTGGAGGGTTATGGGGGCGTACGGCAGGCGCTGTGTGGACGTGGAGGGTTATGGGGGCGTACGGCAGGCGCTGTGTGGACGTGGAGGGTTATGGGGGCGTACGGCAGGCGCTGTGTGGACGTGGAGGGTTATGGGGGCGTACGGCAGGCGCTGCGTGGATGTGGAGGGTTACGAGGGCTCACGGCAGGCGCTGTGTGGATGTGGAGGGTTAGGAGGGCGTACGGCAGGCGCTGTGTGGACGTGGAGGGTTATGGGGGCGTACGGCAGGCGCTGTGTGGACGTGGAGGGTTATGGGGGCGCACGGCAGGCGCTGTGTGGACGTGGACGTGGAGGGTTAGGAGGGCGTACGGCAGGCGCTGTGTGGCCGTGGAGGGTTATGGGGGCGTACGGCAGGCGCTGTGTGGCCGTGGAGGGTTAGGAGGGCGTACGGCAGGCGCTGTGTGGCCGTGGAGGGTTAGGAGGGCTCACGGCAGGCGCTGTGTGGATGTGGAGGGTTAGGAGGGCGTACGGCAGGCGCTGTGTGGCCGTGGAGGGTTATGGGGGCGTACGGCAGGCGCTGTGTGGACGTGGAGGGTTAGGAGGGCGTATGGCAGGGTGTTGGAAGAATAGTGGCTGCTGGGGGCCGAACGTCCTGAGAGCACAGCCCAAGTCCCTTCCACAGAGTGATCTTAGAATTGCCACTAGCACACCTTTGTCTGTGGGACCTCGCTGTGTCAGAGGGGCGTTCCTGAGTCACACCTGGCAACCTCAAGGCCTAGTCACCTCCTTGGATCCCCAGCTCACTGTCCCCTCTCTGTCCTTTAGATGGGATCTATTATGAAAACAGTCGGTTCAACACTGTGAGTGAATCTGGAACAGCCACGCTGAAAGCCCGGCCGAGAGTCCGGCCCCTGCTGACCTTCCTTCCCCTGGTAAGTGCTCAGTGCCTAGGCCTGAACTCCGAGTTCGCTCCGGGTGGGCACCTTGCCCGCCACAGACATCAGCCTGGGATTAGGAGAGGCACCCAGTGGTGGGCGCCAGCTCCATGCACAGCAGGTGTTAGTTTTACTAATGGCCGGTGACTTCCTACCAGGCTCTGGGTGCAGGGATGACGTAGCTGGCACTTCTGCTCTCTGTGCCCACTGTAAGGATGCAGCCAGGCAGAGGCAGCCAGTGTGTTCACTGTGGATAGTCAAGGAGGGCTTCCTGGAAGAGGTGGCAACTGAACTTCCTCATTGGGACACACAGTAGTGACACGTGGGAGAAGGGCATCTGAGACGTGTGTGTGCGCGTGCGCACGCACATATGAAACTACAGGAAACAAAAAACTCTCATCTTTTGTTCCAAGACAGGATCTTGCTAGCCCTGGCTATCCAGAAACTTGCTATTTGGATCTTTAATGATTTTCCTGCCTCTGCCTCCCAAGTACTAGAATTACAATTTTTCCCAGCAAAACAAACACCTTATACACACATACATACACATATATATAATATGTATATATATGTATTGTATATCTGTATATACATTTTTATTTGTATGGATGTTTGACCCTTAAGTAGATATGTATTGTATGTGTATATGTATATATGTGTATGTATGTATTTTATCTGTATGGGTATTTGCTTTTATGTATGTTTGCATCAGAAGCAGAAGAGGGAATCATAACCCCTAGAAGTAGAATTACAAGCACTTGTGAGCAGCCATGTGGATGCTGGCAATGGAACCTAGGTCCTGTGTAAGAACAGTGAGCCATCTCTCCAGACCCAAGAACTGCTCGGGAGTTCTGGAAGATGGTTAGGCAAAGGTGTTTGCCACCAAACCTGGTGACTTCAGCTTAAGTTCGGTTCCCCAGAACCCACACAGTAAAAGGAAAGCGCCAGCTGCTGCAAGCTGCCCCCTGACCTCCACGCTCCAAGCAAGTGCCTGTTAAAAAAGGACCTCTGGCAAATGGTTCTGTTTAGTGCCAGGACAGTTGCTGGGTTCTCTACGGCTGTTCAATCAAAATGAAATGCAAGTCAATGCGTGATTTTAAAATTTCTAGGTGCTCTATTCAAAGTAAAAAGTGGATGGTCCATGTGGTGGCTTCAGCCTGTAATCTGAGCACTTGCTGGAGCAGGAGAATCGGGCATTCAAGGACAGCCTGGGCTACAGGGGACCTTGTCTCAAAGGGCCCAGAAAACAAAGGACAGCCTGGGCACAGGGGACCTTGTCTCAAAGGGCCCAGAAAACAAAGGACAGCCTGGGCACAGGGGACCTTGTCTCAAAGGGCCCAGAAAACAAAGCACACACAAACTAAAAAGAAATAAATGACCCTGAGCTCACTTCCCAGCACTACAGAACACGGCTGAGCATGGAAGCCCCTCAGCTCCAGCATTTGGGGTATGGGACCAGGTCATCCTTGGCTACATAGCAAGTAAAGGCAAACCTGGGCTACTTGAGGCCCTGTCTAAAATAACCGTGCCTTTCAGATCTCTTATTTTCTGTTTAAAAGTGATCTCAGAGGCTGGGGTTGTAGTTCACTTGACAAAGTGCTTATATGATCCTCAGGATTCAGTCCTCAGCATTATAAAAAACAAAAACAAACGAACAAAACAGGACAGTTTGAGCCTTCCTGTGATTGCTGTACTTGGGAAGTAGAGGCAGGACAATCAGAAGTCCTAGGTCATTTTTAACTACATAATGAGTTTGAGGCTAGCCTGGGCTACATGACACCTTGTCATGTCAACAACAAAAGCAGCACACAGACAGATACAGAATTTCCACTTCCAACATAAAGACTAAAAACAAAACAACCCCCTTCCAAAAAACCAAAAAAACAGCTAGTTCCAGGCTATACAAAGAAACCCTGTCTCCAAAAATAAACAAACAAAAGGGCACATGGTGGTGGCACACACCTTTAATTCTAGCATGCAGGAGGCAGAGGCAGGTGAATCTCAGTGAGTTCGAGGCCAGCCTGGTCTATAGAGTGAGTTCCGGGACAGGCTCCAAAGCTACACAGAGAAAGCCTGTCTCAAAAAACAAAAAAGAAAGAGAAACCAAAGGGGGGAAAAAATAAAAAAACACCCTAAATCCTGACCACCCTGTTTCCCGAGATGCGTATAGCTGTGTGTAAGGCTGCGGCAGCCACGATGATATTGCCGTCCTGTTTCTAGATGTGAGTTCGTTCCGTCCTCTCATCGACCCATAGCACATACTGGGGATGGTGGTGTGGGACATGCCTGTCCCTGGACTGGTCGTTAGATGGTGACTGGCTCCCGTTGTCCTGACCCCTCCCTGACCCATGACTACAGGGTCGGTGAGGCCCCCTCCACTCTCCTACATCTCTCCCTCCTGCCCACTCTGGGCCTTTCGTGCGTGCCGTTACTTCCCTCCCCAACACCTCTATCTGGGCAGCCCCTAGGGAAGCTGGTGGAAGATTACCACAGTTCCCACTTGGAGGGTTGCTCAGGCCTGGAGTACTGGGGCCTCCTGGGGACTTGCCCTGGGAGCATTCTTTCTGGACCCATCAGGAAGGCCCCACTATGGAGAATGGGAGAGAAAACACTTGTCAAACCAACAACTAAAGCCCAATTAGGTCCATGGGATTGTCCTTTATAGACCAGGAACTGAACCCACATTCCTTCAGTGCCGGTTAAGTAAGGAACGACAGGTGGGGCTGCTATCTGTCCCACCCACTCTGTGATCATCATTACAGAGGTCAGACACACAGAGGGCCCCCCCTCCAAACCCCCATTTTACAGCCACAGAGCTATAGCCCTGAGACAGGAAATGGCTTGCTTATGGTCCTGTAGACCCAAGCCCTCTACAGCCAGATGCCCTTCAGACTGCCCTGACCCTGACCGTCCCTCCATGCCCCACCTGGCAGCCTTGGCACAAAACACTCGCATCTCCCTGGCTTGGCCCTCTCCATCCCTGCCCTGCTGCCTCTTGGTTCTGAGACCCTTGGAGCCTCAAAGGGTCTAAAGTGGTCTTCGCTGAGGACCTGCAGGCCCCACTGAAGCCGTCTCTGGTGTGCTTGGTCTAATTGCAGCTCAGATCCTGCTTCAGGTTACGGGTCTGGAGTAGCTTAGGGCCTCATCTACCAGCTGCTCCTGGAGGGCAGCTGAGCAGCTCATGTTCTCCACTCTAATCTCTGACCCCTTCCATAGCGCTGGGCTTTCTTCCAGTGCCCCAGGTGTGTGTGGGCTCGCACATGCGTGCACGCACACCGGCCCCCAGCCCCATGTCAGTGTGGGAGGGACCCTGGGCCAGTACCTGAGCCTTGCCCCCTTTGCCTGACATTGTATTAAACCTCTGAGGTCCTTAGCCCTTCCCTACCCTCCAACTTGCAAAAAGACACCACCCAGGCCAGGAGGCAGGGAAGGAGAGTCACGATGCATCGTCACTTGAGAAAAGGGTGACAGGAACAGTAAGGGTCTTTGAGCTCTGCCTGGGCCATCTTCTGAATGGCCCCTCATCTTGAGTACCTTTCAAGAGCCAGCCAGGGACGCATTCAAAAAGAGGTGCCCTCCGATGTCCCTACTCTAGGAAAATACTTTCTCAAGTGTCCACAACCCAAGCCCAATCATGAAACAGACCCTTGGGCTCCTTGGAGACCAGGCTGGGCCCTGGAGTTGGCCATCGGGTACCTGTCCCCAGTCCCAACCCTGTTGTGGAGTGACAGAGGGCCAGGCCCTTGTTCTCTCTGGGCCTCTAGGTGTCCCCAACTGTGACTTGTGACTATAATGCACAGGAGGGGGCATGGTAAACTCTGACACCAGCTTGGGTTGATTCCTGGAGATCAACCTTCCTGGAGTTTGCCGTCTGACCACCAGGTCTACTCACCTCGCTGTTCTGGGGGCTTTGAGGAACTGGCTAGAGCCACCAGACAGCAGAAGTGGGTGGGAACATGTTGCCAGCATGGTGGTGCAGGCCTAAGCTCCCAGGAGCCGCAGCAAGGAGGCCTGAAAGTTAGTATCAGTCTGGGCTCCAGGTAGCCGGATCTCGTTTTACAAGTGCCGGGGCGGGGCTCAGTCACAGAGCTCTTGTCGAGGGTGTGCAGTACGCTGGGTTCACTCCTGGTATAGGGTGGGGAATGAGCCCGTGAGATAACTCGGAGGATAAAGACTCTCTATCCACTCGTGCTGCCAAGCCTGCCGCATGGCCTGAGCGAATCCCTGGAGCCCGCATGCTGTCATCCTCTGACCCCTGAGTCATCTGTGCGCATGGCGCCCGCACACGAAATAAATAAATGAAATATCAGTGATGATAACAATAATAAAAAGAATGCTGGACCCAAGGAAGGGAAGGCCTGCCCTGGACAAGAACAGAGGCCAGGCTTGTGGCCTGCACCTGTAATCCCAGAACGTGAGGCAGAAGTGGGAGGATCTATGAGTTCCAGGACAGCCAGGGATCCACAGAGACCCAGCCTCAAACAGAGCTGGGTCTTGGGGCTTTGTCACAGCCTCTGGGAGAACAATGTCTCCCCGAGCTCAAGGCAGAGCTGCCCTATACTTCCAAGCGCTAACCCTGAGTAGCCGCTGAAGGAAAGACTGTACTTTCCTCTGGGGTGACCTCTTCTCCCCCTCACTCTGATCTGGTCACCCCTAGGCTGATGCTAATGAGAAATTAGAAATCAAATGCCCATGTGGTAAATACAGACAAACTGGCTAGACAGGTCTGGGGGTGCCCAAGGCGGTGAGAGCTCCCTGGGTTGCCCTACCCTCTGAGTCACACAGGCCTGGCCTTGCCAAGGGGAGGCATCCCTGAGCTGCAGGAGAGACCTGTCTTCAGGCCCCCTCCCTTTAGTCCTTGGTTACCTGGGAACTCAAAGAAACAGCTGAAGGCAACTCCAGCCCTCCCACGGAGCCTGCCCATCCATTTGGGGAGCTTATCCCTAAATCAAGGCCCAGACAAGGCAGTGTGGGGTGTGACTGATTCATGTAGGTGATGTTGAACGGAAAGGTTATGGGGTAAGGGGTGTCAGAGGCCTGCAGTGAGAGTAAAGGTGGAGTGTTTGCCCCTTCCCCACCCACCTGACCCCATGACTCGCAAGAGCCCCAAGGCCGCCGTCACCCTTACCTTTAAACAGTGGCCTCTTGGCTAGCCCCGGGGCTCCTGCACACACAAGCACCACGGTGGCTGCCTCAGGACGCTGCCTCAGGACGGCGGACCAGGAAGAGAAGTTAAAAGTGGAGGGGGGGGATTTAAACAGACAACTCTGGAATCGGGCCTGGATCACGACAGCGCGGACATCAAGAACTTGTTCCTTTGTCCCTACTTACTCTTCACCCCGGAGGGGAGGGCGAGAACCGAAGCCAAGCAGCTCTGACACCAAGAGGCAAAGAAGCAAGAGGATGTGGGGAGCCATTTTTCAACAAGGACTCAGACATCCCAGGCTAGCCTTGAGTTTATTACATTACCAGTGATTATCCTGAACTTTTAATAGTAATTTGAATTTCTTTGCTTGTTTGAACAGGCTCTTACTATGTAGCTCTGTGTAGATCAGACAGGCCTCAAACTCAGAGATCCTCCTGTCTCTGCCTCCTAGTGCTGAAATTAAAAGGGTTAGCCATTAACTTACATTTTTTAAATGACATTTATTTATTATTTAGTGCATATGTGTACTCTCATGCCTTAGTGTGTATGTGTGAGTCTGTCCTCAATTCCGCCCTTGGCAATCCCCTCAGCTCTCAGGGGCCTGGGGACTGGACTCGGGTCAGCAGACTCTGTGACAGGTTCTTTCCTACTGAATCATCTTGTGAGCACAACCGTGAACTCCTGATCCTCCTGTATCTCCTCTGGAATGCTGGAATTACAGGCATGCGCCACCACGCCTGATCTGCTCTGTGCTGGGATCAAACCCTGGGCTTTCGAGGGCTTTCGGCATGCTAACTAAGCACGCCCCCTTTCGGCTGAGCTCACTTCTAAAGTCGCCCACTGAGTCTGATTCCAGAGACGCTAAGTGTAAGGGAGAGAGCACAGCTGTTCCCGGGTCTGTGCCATCCTGTCTGAGCCTCCAGCACTGTCCTTGGCCAACACCCCACACAGGCCCCCTGCAAGGCAGTGACAGGCACTGCTCTTCACTCAGCCAAACACCCTGGCTTGGAAAGTTTTCTTTGTGATTTCCACCCAGGGGCCTTGGGAGAGGACCCAAGCATGCCTGGGTCACAGCTGGGGCAGGGGCTTCTTCCTCTCCACCCTCCCCATCCATTTCCGCAGCTGGGCACTGACAGGCCTCGGGAGGAGGCTGGTGAGGAAGCTTTTCAGGCCCTCCAATACCAAGGTTAGTTGTGCATTTGCCTGCTGACCCAGCCTCTAAAGGATCTACCCTTGGCTGGACTCTTAGGAATCCCAGGCATGAGGATGTGCAGTGCAGGGCAAGAGAAGGTCAGTGGGACGGGACAGAGCCCTCAGAGTCCTGCCTCCTGGAGTTCTCTCTGGCAGCAGGGGTGAGCAGCAGACTCTACTCAAGGGAGGAGAGGGGTGTGCTTCCTCTACTTCCCTCCTTTCCTTCCTCTTCTCTTCCACCCTAAAATGAAAGCAAAAGGACAGGAGAGGATCCCTGGTGACTTGTCCCTGACCACAGGGAAATGCCCATTTCCTCAATGCACCGTACAGAGGAGTCACAGGCTGTGCCCTGTGTAGAGCATCCGAATGTCTAGGCTCTTACTAACCACAGAGGGTTCTGATGGTGTTGTTGATTAATGTTTTTAAGGTTTAATTATTTTTATTTTGTGATATGAATGTTTTGCCTGTATATATTTCTGTGTGTGTGTGTGTGTGTGTGTGTGTGTGTGTGTGTGTTGCCCATAGAGGCCAGAAGAAGGCATTGGATCCTCTGGAACTGTAGTAACAGAGTTGTGAGGTGCCTCCTGTGTGGGGGTGCTGGGAATCAAACCAGGTCCTCAGGAAGAACAGTCTGTGCTCTTAACTGTTGAGTGTCTCTCCTGCCTCCCGCTGATTTTTAATTAGACACGGGAGAGGAGCCTAGGCGCGGTAACCTTTCTCTGGCCTGCTTTTGGGGGCCTATGGGCATGCCTCAGCCTCTGTAGTCCAGCAAACCTAAGGGGTCACTCCACTTTACAGAGTGCAGACGCGGAGTCCTGGAGGGGGAGGGGGCACTCACTGAGCACTGTCAGTGACAGCTACGGTCCCTGCCTTTGGGATACTTTATTTGGGCTGTTTTATAGTTTGTTCTTTTGAAACAGAACTTTACATAGCCCAGGCTGGCCTTGACTCGCTGCTCTTCCTACTTCTGCCTCCCCCGAGTGCTGGGAGTATAGGGGTTGATATTACTCCTAGCTCATTTTGTTTTTGTGTGTTTTATTTGAGACAGGGTCTCCATATGTTGCCCAGGCTAGCTAGCCTCAAACAGGTAGCAGTCCCCCTGCCTCTGCCGTCCAAGCGTGGACATTACAGGCGTGTGCCATGAGACTGAAAGACAGTGTGAGCTACAGTTAGTTCAGTCCTGCTCTACTGGCCAGGCTGGTCGGGAATTTAGCCTGATCTTAGCCCCACCCTCCCAGCTAGCTGTGTGGATTGAGTATGAGCAAACACCTACAGCCACAATAACGTTTAGGAACAGCACTGGGTGTTTTTTAATTATGAATGAAAAACAATCACTTCTTAAGAAGGAGACTGGAGGACTGCGAGATGGCTCCGTGGGAAAAGGCGCTCACCACCAGGTCTGACGACCTCAATTTGATCCCTGAGACCCATGTGGTAGAGACAAAGAAGTGACTCCCACAGGCTGTCCCCTGACTCCACAAGCTCACTATGGTATGTCCATCCCCACACACATATACACACACAAACATAATTAATAAATAAATGAAATTTAAGAAAGGAAGGTTCAGGTGTGGTGGCGCATGCCTTTAATCCCAGCACTCAGAAGGCAGAGGCAGGTGGATCTCTGAGTTCAAGACCAGCCTGGTCTACAGAGTGAGTTCTAGGACAGCCAGGGCTACAGAATAAGACCCTGTCAAAAAAAAAAAAAAAAAGGAAGGAAGGAAGGTAGCTAGACACAGTGACTTAATGTATATAATCTGGCATACGGGAACAGAGGCAGGAGGATCAGGAGTTCGAGGCCAACCTTGGCCTATATGAAACCCTGTGTTTTGAAGTGGAGAAACAGACATAAGGAGGAAAATAGCGTGCATCTTCTCAGAGTGGCGCCTCTCTCCATCAGGCCCTCTGCTGGCCCTGCAGTGCAGCTGGCTCACTGGCCTTGTCCTTCTGAGCAAAGGCTCCGCCATGGACCTCTGTGAAAAGTAGATGGCCCACGACTGTAGCTTCTGGGCGTTGTCTCGTTGGGGCCACAGGAAGTGCCAAAGCCCAGTTTCGTGCCTTTCCTGACTGTCAGAGCCAGGCTGAACTCTGCCCCAGGCCCTGAGTGAGGGCACCTGCCACAGCAGGAGAGGGTGTGGCTCATCTGAGCACGCTGCATGCTGCCCACAGGCTAGTCCACTCCATGGAGAGGTGGACGGCCACCCCTTAAGAGCAGTGCACTGAGTGACCCCCACACACAGCATCTTGGACACAGTCTGCTATTTTACCAGAGCTAGAGGCCAAGGATAGGGTGGTGCTGAGGAGAGCAGGGCAACACACATATCACACACACACACACACACACCACACATACACACACAACACCTCACATACACACCACACACACACACCACAACTGTTAGCCTGTGGCTCCTGGAAACTGCTTTCTGGGCTTTCTCCTCCTCTACCGCACTTCCCTGACAAGTCTCTGGAGTCAGACAACCCCCTGAGGCCAGGGAAATAGGATGAGCTAACAACACCCTGTTCCTTACAGAGGGCCTGGTGTGCCCATGTCTGTAGTCACACAGCCTGGGTGAGGAGTCACAGCAGAGACACCTTATGAGCCAGCGTCCCAGAATATCGAGGTCAGAGGACAGCTTTGGGGGTCATCCTTTCCTTCCACCTCGCTTGAGGCAAGGTCTCTCGTGTTGGGGCGCTGAGGTGTACTCCAGGGTAGCACCAGAGACCTTCTCTCAGTTCTCCTGTCTCTCGGGTGCTGACGTCACAGTGCTCGCCACTGCATCTAGCTTCTTCTGTGGGTTTGGGGGCTCTCGCTTGGGGTGTACGGTTTGCATCACAGGAGGTTTACCTTCGAGCATCTCCCTAGCCCTCCTCCTTCCCTCCTCTCTGTAAATTTCTGTTTATTACTGTGTGTGTACCTATCATATGTCACACACACATACATATATGATGCATGTCTACGTATTCACAGGTCAGGGGACAACTTCATGACTTCTCTTCTTCCACCTTTATGGGTTCTAGGAATTAAACTCAGTTGTAGGCTTTCATTGTTGGGGAGCAAGCACATTGTTGTCTGAGGACGGGTATAACTCTGCTTTTATTTTTCTGAGACAGGGCCTCATATAACCCAGGTTACTGCTCACCGTGGTCCTCCTGCCTCTACTTCCCAAGCGCTAGAATTACAGGTGTGCACCACGATATCCAGCTATTTTCATGTGTGAGATAATCTTTTAAAATGTTCGTGTGTGGGGGAAGGGGCACGTAGGCGTGTGATTACACACATGGAGGCCGGAGGACAACCTCGGTGGCAGGTCTTCAGAGTGCTGCTGTGACAGGACACCCTGGCAAAGCAGCTTAGGTGAGAAAGCCTTCGTTGGGTTACGGTTCCCGGTTACAGCCCACCGTGCGGATGCCACAGCCACAGGAGCTCCCGAGGGTGGGTGGCTCATGGCAGGCACATCCGCAGCCCAGAGAAGAGAGGACGTCTGCACCCCCACTGCCCATATAGTCCTCCCACTCCTGTACAGTCCAGGGCTCCACCAGGGAATGGTGCTGCCCACTGTCACATCCATTACCCACAGATATCTCACAAGCCAGCCTGCTCTAACCAGGTGATCTGGGTTGTGTCTAGTAGACAGGTAAGCTAACCGTCACATCTTCCAAGTCTTCCATCTTTTGTTTGAGAGAGTCTCTCACTGGCCTGGAACTCCACCAAGTATGCCAGACTACTTGACCCTGAGTCACACCCCTCCGCACCTGCCTCGTTCTCTCTCTCTCTCTCTCTCTCTCTCTCTGCATTTGGTCAGGCAGTGGTGGTGGCACATGCCTTTAATCCCAGCACTCAGGAGGCAGAGGGATTTCTGAATTCAAGGCCAGCCTAGTTTAAGAGTAAGTTCCAGGACAGCCAGGGCTACACAGAGAAACGCCGTCTCAGAAAAAACAGAAAAAGAAAACAAAAGTGTATTTTGTTTCCTTATGAGTCTCTTAAGGGCTGAGAAATGGCGTCCTTTTACCCCAAGTCCTCCTGGCGTATTGCCCAAGGAGACAGCGTCTAGCAACACCCCGGAAGGTAGTGTCGGTGACTGTACTGTTATCTGGTAAACTGTTTACAGCCAGCAACTATCAACTGTCCCCGCGTGCTCTTCATGACACGCCCCTTCCCTACTCCAGGACCACACGTGGCCAGCAAATGCACCTCCAAGCCCTTCTCTGTTTTATCTGTGTGTGCGTGCCTGCGTGTGTGTGTGTGTGTGTGTGTGTGTGTGTGTGAGAGAGAGAGAGAGAGAGAGAGAGAGAGAGAGAGGGGTCAAAGAACACCTGGGGTGTTGCTCCTCCCCTTCTATCCTGTTTGAGACAGGGTCTCTTGTTGCTCTTGTGCTGGCTTAGCTGGCCTGCACACTTCCGTTTCCAGGGGTTTCCTCCATCTGCCTTTCATCTCGCCATCAGAGTGCTAGCATTACATGTCGGCACTCACTACTGCTTCCAGCTCTATGCGGGTTCTAGAGTGTTGGAACTCAGGCCTTGCGCTCACACAGCAAGCACTTGCCCGCAGACCACCTCCCCATCCCCAAACCCTCTTCGTGAGACTTTGCCTCAGTTCCTAGACTCTTGAGAGGACGATGAGAATTGGGCAACCCCGAGGGTGATACAATGTACGCCTCCACTGTCCACACGGAGCTGGTCCCCATCCAGGCCTGTCTGTAGGCTGCAGCCGGCTGGGTCCCATAAGCAAAAGAGGAAACTGTTTTTCTGAGGCTGAGATTCAAATGAGCTTGAATTTGCCTCCTCTTGAGAGCATTGGAAGCAGCTGCTAAGAACTGAAACCATGAGATATGAGAGGGGAAAATGGGCTTGCGGATCTGGGGACAGCTTGGTTTGTATGCGCGCGTGCGTGTGCATACACACACACACACACACGGTACATATATATGTACTCAGGCACATGCAACACACAAAAGTAAGAATTCTGAAGAAAGCAAACAAGTGGCACGTGCCTTATGCAGTGGAGGTGGAGGAGAGGGAGGGCAGACAGCCTTGCTTGGGTGGTTTAGGACAGCAGCAGGCCAGCAGTAGGACCTGGCACGGGCAGCGGGTGGCCCCTTCCTTCCATCCTATGCCATGAGCCCAGTGCTTTCTGGACATTGCTTCATTGATTCTTCATGGCCTCCTTGGATGGGCGCATGGGTACATTCTGGTTTTAGAACTTTCACAGGCAGAAATAGCAGGCACAGTCCTGTGGCTGGGTAGCAGGATTGGTCACATCTAGGCCTCATGCTCCAAAGCCAGTGCTCACAACTCTTGCCTGTTTACAACAGACAGCGCAGCTAGTCCTCAGAGGAGTGGCTGTGGAGGGGCAGGATGCCCAGCATGAACTCCACGGGCCCGGGCGTGGTAGTGCCGGCATGGGCTCCACGGGCCCGGGCGTGGTAGTGCCGGCATGGACTCCACGGGCCCAGGTGCATGCTTTCAGTTATTTCTCCAGTGCTTCTGAGTGTCATGTCCTCATGTAGTAAATACAGGGGACATCTCATCGAGTGGTGACTGAGATGGCGTGTTCACAGGAGCATTCTTATTAGAGAGGAGGGGGCGCTGGGAGTGTGGCTCAGTCGGTAGCGGGCTTATCTAGGATGTACAAAGCCCTAGATTTGATTCTCAGCACCACAACGAGCCAGGAGTGCTGGTGACAACTGGAATCCCAGTACTGGGAAGGTGAGGCAGGGAAATTAGAAGTTCAAGGTTGTCTTTGCTCAGAAAAGGAGGGATGGTGGGAGAGATAGGGCTAGGAAGTTCCAGCCCCAGGAGGAACACAGACTGCAGTTAGGAGGGGGGAACAGGAAGGAAGGAGGTGGTGTGGGAAAGGAGGGCGGGCTTGTGGCCCAGACCAGGCCCCAGACCCATCAAAAGCTCCACGCTGTGCCTTACCGGAGCAGCAGGTGCACGCTTTGTTGATCTATGGAAATGTGTGTTTGGGGAGAGCCACAGCTGTGTAAACGCAGTCTGCTCTGTTACCTCCGGAGAAGAGAGGCACCCGCACTGCCTGGAAGCCCTGCTTCATCACTTACTTATTTTTCTGTAAATTCCTGATGATAGCTCAGAGTAAACACGAGGTCAGGATGTGGTGTTAGCCTCTGGCCACTGGGTAGCCAGAAGGAGTCGCTGCAGGGTTCTTAGGTTTGGGGACAGGAGCTGGTTCTCTCTGTCCCTTCTGGGTCCCCAGGACCGAGCTCAGCCTTGACAGCAAGCACCGTTACCCTCTGAGCTGACTCCCCAGCTGACAGGGTCTTACTGTAGCCGGAAGCTACTCTGTTGACCTGGATGACCTTGCCTGGCTCCTTGGTTTGCTATTGGGATTTTCATTCCAGTGTAGTTGATTCTCAGCACTGCTGACGCTGTATTTGCAAATCTGGTCTGTAACTACACAACTAACACTTACGCTCTTTTGTGGTTGTTCTCATACGTGCACAGAGAAATGGACGGTTTGACTGGCAGCCCCTAAGCATGCATTTCTAGCTGACAGACAACCGGATACTTGGCTTTTTTCTTTCTTTTTTTTTTTTTTTTTTTTTTGACAATCCCATGTCTCTCAAGCTGGCTTCAAACTCACTATAGAACTGAGACTGTCGGGCTGGAGAGATGGCTCAGAGTTTAAGGATGCTGACCGTTCTTCCAGAGGTCCTGAGTTCAATTCCCAGCAACCACATGGTGGCTCACAACCATCTACAATGAGATCTGGTACCCTCTTCCAGCATGCAGTCATACATGGAGGCATCACACTGTATTGTATACATAATAAATAAAAAAAATAAAAAAAAGAACTGAGACTGTCCTTGAACTACCTACCCTGTGTACTGAGGTGACAGTCCCACGTCTCACTATATAACTGAGACTGTCCTTGAACTATCTACCCTGTGTACTGAGATGACAGTCCCATTCTCACTATAGAACTGAGGCTGTCCTTGAACTACCGACCCTGTGTACTGAGATGACAGTCCATGTCTCACTATATAACTGAGGCTGTCATTGAACTACCTACCCTGTGTACTGAGATGACAGGCATGCCCCCACGCCCGGTTTTTTGCAGTGCCAGGGCTTGAACTCGGGGCTTTATGTATTCTAGGCAAACACTCTACCAATTGAGTATATCCCTGGACCAAACCCATCTTTTAAAATTCACACTTAGGGCTGCAGAGATGATTCATCGGTTAAGAGCACTTGCTGCTCTTGCAGGGGACCCAGGTTCAGTCCCAGCACCCACATGGTCATTCCCAACTGTGTGTGACTCTTCCTAGCCTGGCCTCTTCTCCTGTGGGCACTGCACACTCTAAGATGAGTGAACCCACTCTGTTTTCATCCACTTACAAAGTTGTAAAGTGACCACCATCTTCAGCAAGTCAACAGACTCGCAGCCGGGATCGGAGATCTGGCTGGTCTTCCATCTCTCTCTCTATGCCCCCTGACCTCTCTCGGATCTCTTTCAGAATGCCCAGGAGAACCATGGGCTGGCTGTGCCCACCCCTTCTGTCCCAGACGACTTTGCAGACAAAGAAGTGGGAGGTAAGAGAACTCTGATCTTGTGGTTTCTTCATCTTTCTCCCTCCACCTGCTCCATCTCCCCAGCTGGAGGCAAAGTCAGAGGCCCCGGCCTCTTAGCCCCTGGCTGAGGTGGGTGGTGGGTGATCTTCACAGTGGAGCCGGGAGGTGTGGAGAGCCAAGGTTGGCTAAGGCTCATTGGAGGACGTGGGGAAGGGGCGGGACCAGGTCACAACAGGACAGAAGGCAGCAGCAAGACCTCTGAGGTCAGACATGGATGGATGTAAGCCACTTCGTGTTAAGGTATCCATTCACACCTGGCCAGTGACATCCCATGTCACTCAGAGCAAAGGGTATGGAGGACTGCTGAGATCTCACGCATAGTTTCCCTCCCCCTCCTCCCACCTCTGCCCGCGTGGGGTTTCCTTAATCTGCCTAGGCAGTTCTCACCCCAGGGTCTGCATCTCAGCCCCCTCCTGCCATCTCTCTCCTCCACGATCACCTTCTCAGTGGGGCCTTCCTAATAAGATGGCACCCCTCGGTACCCCTCCCCTCCTGATTTTATTACTACCTTCACCGTGGTAATGATTTACTAATGTATGGTGTTGTTTGTCAGTCTGGTTGACCCCTTAATGAATAAACTTCAGGGGTTGAGCATATAGCAAGGAAGCATGGGTGGAGGCCAGAGGATAACATCACCTAGCATGAACAGGGCCCTGGGTTTGATCCCTGGAACAAACAAGAATAAACTCCAGTGAGTAGCGTCTGTCTTGTTTATTGCTGTCGGGACCCCAGGAGCTCCAGGTCTAGGGGAGCCTTCCCAGGAGCCCTTCTCCAAGCTTGCGGCTCTCTCCTATTTTGAGGTGGGGAAAGGAAAAATACATGTGGAGGAGGCTAGGGCCCAGGAGGAGAGGAATGTGGCTGCCGTCCAGGTGTCTGTCTCTGCAGCCACATTGCCCAGGGTACCTTCCTTCCTTTGCACTGTCACAGGCCAGAGCCTGCTGCAGAGGTCCTAGACCATGTGACAAATGGAGTGGGAGGCACCCTTTACAGTCAGAAGGGGACTGATGGCTCTTAGGACAGCTCAGGACACAGGCGGCATAGCTGCTTCCTCAGTCAGGTTTACGATGAAAGGGTTGAAGAACTAGTGTTTCTTTTGACCAACTCTGTGCCAGGCACAGAGATTGGCTTTGGGTTGGAAAGATGGCTCAGCAGGTGACCAACCAGAGCCGAGCCAAGTTTAGTCTCCAGAACTCACATGGTGGGAGGAGAGAACTTACTCCCATAGCTGTCCTCAGACCGCCTCAGCCATGCCATGGTAAACCCCCCCCCCCACACACACACACACTAAAGAAAGAGACAGAGAAAAGGAAAGCCTTGTTAAGAGAGGGAGGGAGGGGGACGGAGGCGGCTCCACCCCACATCTCTGCCTTCTTTCTCCCAGGTACCAGCTCACTAGTCAATGGCAACCTCCGACTCTACAGCTCTGTGGGCGACCTGAGGCCCGCACACTATGAACTGGACTCTTCCATCCCGCCACCTCCCCCAGGCCCAGCCCCAGGGCCACCCCAGGAAACTTCACAGCCTCTGGGGGAGTCCCCTCCACCACCGCCTCCTGCTATCCCTCCCCCTCCTCCTCCCCTGCTGGTGGAACCCCCGCCCCCGCCCCCACCCCCACCCAGCACAGCCCCACCTCCGCCCCCTGTACTGGACACCTTATCTCCCTCCTCTGCCCTCTCCCCGCCATCAACACCGACCCCTCCAGACTTCATCCCCCCTGCCCCGCCATCAGCTTTTCTAAACCCCCCTCCACCTTCTTTGCCAGCCCCAGGACCCCCAACTCCAGTCTCTCCTCATACAACTGGACCGCGTCTTTTCCCCACTGGGGGTATTATCAAGTGGAAATCCGAAGTAGCACTCAATGGCAGGCAGCCAGAAGACCCCAGAACCAGCTTCCCCAAGAGCCCTGCTGCACTAAAGGGGCCTAGCCCCGAATCCCACCTCACCTTCCCCAGGTCATTCAAGGTGCCTCCCCCAACTCCAGTCAGGACCTCATCTATCCCGGTTCAGGAAGTGCCAGGGGCTTCCCCAGAGGAGGAAGCCAGTCTGAAGGCCTCTACCCACCTCCCGCCACCCTCCAGCTTCAGTGTCCGCCCTGCGTCTCAGGTTTACCCTGACAGGGCCCCAGAGCCAGAGCACACGCCAGAGCCCAGGCTTGAGACACGAGGCAACCCAAGGCTCGGGCAGCCTGAACCCCAGACAAACGGACAAGCTGGAGTTCCACCCCCAGCTCCTCCTTTGCCTCCACCTGCTCCCCCACTCCCTCCACCAGCACCCTCCCTGCCCCCAGCTGCTCCTCCCTTGCCCCCACCTGCTCCCCCACTCCCTCCACCAGCACCTTCCCTGCCCCCAGCTGCTCCTCCCTTGCCTCCACCTGAGCAGGCAGTCCCTCCATCTTCTGGATTTATGAAGACCCCAAAATCCAGTTCACCTACTCTCAACCCCAAACCCAACCCCCCCACTCCGGAGGACACAGCCTCGTCAGAACCCGTTGACTGGAGGGACCCCCGGCAGATGGAAAAGCTTCGAAGTGAGCTGGCAGCCTATCTCTGTGGGACCAGGAAAGAGGATCGGTCACTCAGCCACAGGCCAGTCCCTAAGGTAGCCTTGAAGGACAGCGAGAGCAAGAAGGACCCTAGCCTGGCAGAGAAGGCTCCTCCAAGCCTGCCTGAGAAGACAGACCCCTGTGGTCCTGAGAAGAGTAACTCCAGCAACAGCCTGCCAGAGAGAGAAGCCACCAGCAGCCTGACCCTACCCCCTGTGGACTACATCCCCCAGGATACTCCAGCCCCCAGTGTCAAGCAGATCCGCAATGAGCTAGAGGCTCGGTTTTCCTCCTCAGCGGAGAAAGAAGCCAAGCCTAGCACAGCATCCCTGCCTCCCAAACCCCGGCTGGAAGGGGGAAGAACTTTTGAAAATGGGACTGATCATGGCAGATTCCATAAGCCTGTCACCAGGAATCCACCCCAGCAGTCTGCCACCGCTCTGCCGGCCACACCACCCAAGGCCACACCTGGGTCAGCCACACCATTCAAGCCCACGCCTGGGCAGGCCATACTTCCTAAGGCCACACCTGGGCCAGCCTTACCATTCAAGCCTACACCTGAGCGGGCCACCTCGCCCAAGGATACACCTGGGCAGGCCACAGCACCCAAGGACACACCTGGGTTGTCCATCCCATCATCTCAGCAGGTGGCGGAGAAAGACCTTGTCCCAGTGAGACACAGAGAAAAGCCAGAACCTCAAGCAAATGCAGCGGCCACCCAACTGTCCACAAACGGAGCCCGCTCCCCTCCAGCCCTCCCACCGAAGATGTCCACTGGAGGAGAGGAGGTACCGTTTCTGTACAGATCCCATCGCAGCCAGAACAGCCACAGCCGAGGGGTTGCTGTGGTGATTCCCACTCGGGCCAAAGGGGAGGCCACAGACTCAGGGGGACTGGCCGACGAAAAGGAGCCTGAAAACCATCCAGCCAAACCTTTTGCCCCAGTCCAGCCTGCTGACCAACTCCTCAGACACCCGGTGACTGGGGAGGTGGTGGAGCAGGGCTCCCCAATGGCCCTGCTCCTCGCAGCCAGGCAGAGGGCACAGAAGAGCAGGCCTGGGGGCACTGCAGGGACTGCGATGGGACCGGGAAGGTCCTCTCTGCCAGGAAGTCTCCGTGACCATGGCAACCAAATGGAGGCCAGCTCTGATACCATCTTTTACAGAGGTAGTCGGCCCAACTCCTTCCTTGTGGTCCCTAAGGTACCCAGTGAGACAGAGGGCTCCCACCTGACCTCAGCACGGCCCTCTGGAGCCAGTCAGTGGAAGCCCCAGCAGGGACGAGACACACAGGGCCCAGAGCCAACACATAGGCATGGGTGGACCAAGGCCGAGTCCCACGCCGCTGTGACCCGAGAAAGACACGCACCCTCAAGCTTATCCCAGGGCCGCGCCCTTCCCAAATCCTTCTCTTCTCCGCCCTCTCCTTCCTACAAGAAGGAAGAGGAAGAAGAGTTCAGCTTTGATATTATTCCGCCACCGCCAGAGTTTAGCAATGACCCTGAACCCCACGCTGGGCTGCAGCATCAGGACCGTCGTGGGTCCCCACCCAGGAACAACTACTCGGACTTGGGGCAGCCCCTGGACTTGGGGTCTGGGGCCAATCCGGCTCGCGACTCCTCGCGCTTTGCCGGCACTCAATACTCCGGGCTCGGGGGCCTGGATCGCTTCTCCGGCAGCGGACGCTCGCTCATCAAGAAGCGCCTGTATGTCGGGGAGCCCCACCGCAACGCCGGGACGCCCCGCGGCGCCACTGGCCGCAGCATGAGCTCCCCTAACTGCTTCGGACCGCAGCCGGGAGGTCCTGAGATGCGACGGGTCAACTCGGGGGGCCGCGCGGCCCCCGGAGGCCTGCACGCACGGAGGCTGTCGCTGGAGGGCGCCCGCGGTTCAGCCGAGGTCAAGTACAAGACGCCCGGCGGGGGCGGCGGTGGTAGTGGCGGCAAAGCTGGGGACTATGGCTTCATCCCTGCCAAAGGCAGCAGGTGAGCTGGGGAAGGATCTCCGGGGGTTTGTGACCAGGGATGCGTGAACAGAGGTAATGCCAAGGCCACGTCCCTAGCTTGCAACTAAGAGAGAAGGGAGAAAGGCTCAGATACATGGAGAGGGTGCTGTTGGCTGGCTCCTTACTTCCCAATACATCTCTTCACTCCCCTCTCGCCCTCTGGAGGTTCAGGGCTTCAAATCAGTGTAGAAGAAAGGGAGACCTAGTGGACTCAGGAGGAAAGATGGATCCGGGTGGAGGCAGGGAGTAAAGGAGTCTGAGTGAGCAGAGGGTACCAGGGGTGTTCTGCGGTCAGCAGGGCTTGTCTGATGCACTTGGTCCCACCCTGGAGTTCAGAAGTTCATCACATCACAGTTTAAAATGTTCTGTTCTTGGAGAGGTGGGTAGAGGGGGTCCATGCGAACCTTCACCACTCCCCCTTTACACTCCCTCCAGGTCTCCCCACTATGGAAGCCCCATCAATACGTTCACGGTGAGGCCAGGGACACGCCATCCCATCTCCTACGCCTACTCTGGAACCCATCGGAAAGCCGCCTCCTGAGCTGTGGTTCACTTTGCTGACTTCTAAGGGGTTGGATTGGGGCAGCTGTTGTGTGGGGGGTGGGAGGTCACTCTGGGTATTATAGGTCCCAGCTCAGACACCACTGAGAGCCTTTGTTCTCAAAGACAGAACAGACAGACAGGTGGTGTGTGAGTGGCAGAGGTCTGTGGAAGATGGAAACATGTCTGTCTCGAAAGCACCAAGGGACGGCTTGGCTATGTACTATTGGCAGATGGGGGTGGGAGGGGGAAGGAGGAGCTTTCCGGGCCTGCGCCTTGTCTCTGCTATCTGGTACTGTCTGCTTTACCAAGGTTTATTGAAACCAGTTTACACGCAGGTTCTAAAAGAAGGGCTGGGCCCCAAGTCTGAATTGAAACCCATGGGGGTGACATTTGTATGTCAGAGCCTCACACTGTGCCTGTTCCCCCGAACATGTAGTAGGTTGTCTCCTCTGCACTTGGAGATGCGATCAAGACTGCTTGCACAGTACAGAAGCCTATGCACTGGTTAGGTCGAGGGTGGGATCCTTGCTCCTTGGCCATGTCACTTACCCATGAGAGAGCTTGGGATGGGGGGTAGGCTTGCTTTTCCATCCAGGCCCAAGAAGTCCTGATGGGGGGTAGACCCAAGGAGCCACAAGGTCCAGAAGTATGCTGCCAACATGGAGACAGGTCTTGGACAATCAAGGGTAGTGTGCTAAGGCCAGTTCAGAGCAGGAGCAACCTGTCAGGATAGTCACCATCTGTCCTCTGCCTGGGCAGGGAATTGGGATATATTCTAGTATATGTCTTGGGTTATGTCAAATACATGAGGAACAGTAGTTAGTTCTTCAGGTGGGGACTGGCTGGATTCCTGTGACCAGGTCAAGGCAGGTAAGAAAGGAAGGGCAGAGGAATGGCCCACCTCACAAGAACAGAAGAAAGACAAGAGGAAGCTCCCTGTGGGGGAAGCAACCCCCTGTGGGGGGGAGCAGCCCCCTGTGGGAGGAGCTCTTGGACCTTTGTGATCTGTGGCACTAGCTGAAGTACTAGGTGGATGGCACCCAGCTGGTTCAAGCAGGGAGAGGGACTCCCTGTATTCACGAAGCCAAGCTCATCAACACAGCACTGGCCTCTGACTGCTTCCCTAAGCAGTGCTATGGAGTGTCCTGGGGTGGGTGAGGAAGGGCTTGGTCTCACTTGGCGTGGGAAATGAACAGCCAGTTTGGACTGGCCCCTGCTCTGCAGCTGGTGATTGGTGACTTGGAGCTCCCCAGGCATCATGGGGCTCTGGAGAACTCAGCTGGATGGCGCCAAGTACAGGGCTCCGGGCCGAGGGGTAAAGCCAGATAAACTGTCCTTAACAAGTTTGATTTTCTGAGTCTGTTTTTTCTTCTGGGCCCGGCGGTAATCCTAACTCAAGCCGCCGCGAGGAATGGAGGCAGCCACGGTTCAGATCCTGGGCCAGTCTAAAACCTGGCACTGTGGTACAAACCTCCGATTCCAGCACTGAGGAAGTGCAGGCAGGAGAAAGACAGTTTAAGGCCAGCTGGACTACATGAGATCTCACCTCTAAGACAAAAAACACAAGGATTTGTGAACAGAAGTAAAAATACAGTTTAGAAGAGGTGAGACAGCCGGGCAGTGGTGGTGCATGCCGTTAGTCCCAGCACTCGGGGGGCAGAGGCAGGTGGATCTCTGAGTTACAGGACAGCTAGGACTGTTGTTACATAGAGAAACCCTGCCTCGAAATAAATAAATAAATAAATAAATAAATAAATAAATAAATGCCTGCCTTGCCAGCGTAAGGACCTGAGTTCAGTGCTAGGTGGAGGGGATGGCTCAGCCCATGAAGGCCTTGCTTAAAACCTGGTCCCAGAGCCCACACTAAACCACTGTGCTTGGTGCCTGCTTGTAGTCCTGGCACTGAGACAGGGGTCTCTGGGACTCTAGGCAGAGAGCCTAGGCCTAATGTTTAAGCCCCAGGTCAATGAGAGAACCTGTCTCGAGGTGGACAACCTTCCTAAGGGTTACACCAGAGGCTGTCCTACAGATGTCACACACATACAGACAAAGGAACACACAAAAACATGGAGTTTTTTTTAAAGGGTTGGTGAGATGCCTCAGTGGGTGAAGCAAGTTGCTTTCTGGTCTGAAAACCTGAGTATGATCCCTGAGAGCCTCGTGGTAGAAGGTGAGAACTGACCCGGCAAGTTGTCCTATGACTCGACATGTTCCTCCCTGCTCATGAGCACAGAATAAAACACAAACAAAAGGTTGGCTGGGGTGGGGTAGGCACAAGTCTTTGATCCCAGCACCTGGGAGGCAGAGGCAGGAAGATCTCTATTCAAGACCAGCAAAGGCTACACAGTGAGACTCTATCTCAGAAAAAAAATGTGTGTGTGTATATATACACATATGTGTGTGTATACATATGGGCCTGGAGATGTGGTTTTAGTGGTAGAGTGCATTGGTTTCTATCTCTAGCAAGTCAGGAAATTGAGATAGGAGGATCACTATGAGTCCAGGGTCATCCTGGGATACATAAAGCCCATGTCATATAAAAAGGCATTTAGGGATATAGCTTTATGTAGTGCTGTCAGAGTACCTAAAACACGGGTCCATGCAAACTGTAGCGCTCTTATATTACCATTGGCTGAAAACCCCTGATGTGGCAGCCATAGCCAACAACACTAACATAACCCTGACGGCTGGGAAAGTCTGCTCCTTCTCTGGTTGCTCACTACGGTCCTAGCATCCGCGGGTGTGTAAGCCGTGTTTGCATTTCATTGATGAGGAAACCAGGCCTCCAACGCAGGAATCAAGTCACTCCAAATAGCCAGCCTGACTCACTCTGTGTTTCATCACAGCTGCCTTCCTTCCAGCCTCTCCCTCTGGCTCAGCCTTTCCTCTGTACATACAGCTCCCCACTCTACACCCTCCGTTCACCCAACACCGCAGGGCGGGGGCGGAGAGCCGGGAAAGCCACTCTGCAATTGTGGGCGGCTGAGGTTGACGCTTGTGTGCCTGGGTCTGCTTGGCCACACCTTAGCTGCAGAAGCCTCTCTGTGTGACCCAGCCTGGTCTAAAGCAGCAAGGGCAAGTTTTAAGGATGCCTGTATTTGGAGCCCAGGTCTACCATCCCTTAGGGTCAAGCTTAGCTTTCTCTGAGACAGACTCAAGAAAGCAAGCCTCCCTCAGTGGCGGATAAAGACTCCATATCTGGTTCCCCCCAACAACCCGTCGTGCTTTTTTTTTTCCCAGACAGGGTTTCTTGTAGCCCAGGCTAGACATGAACTTGCTACATTGCAAAGGCCAGCCTTGAACTCCCTATCCTCCTGCCTCCACCTTCCGCTGCTTAGTGCCAAATGCCCAGCTGTTTCATTTATTGTCTACATTTCTGCAGTGCTGGGGACTAAAACCAGTGGGACAGAGATCTTTTTGGACCCAAAAGGTGAGGGTTGCGCTGCCAAGCGGTCCTGTCCTGACCTGCCAGCTCCACCCACCTACCCTCGCAACTATGCCCCCTTTCATCTCTACAGCTCTACAGTTGGTGCCCGTCATTAGTCAGCTGTCTGGATGGGTGGCCACTGAGAGCCGGGCCTCATCCTGTACCTCCTTCCAGGTGCAGCAGACTTGCTTTGGGACCTCTTTGGTTGCTCTTAGCTAGGAAGGTGAGAGAAGAGTGTGGGGCAGGGACCCGTGGTAGCCTTGGGACTGGAACTGTGCAGAAGGGCCACTATTTGCATGCCTGTCACATTCGAACACCTGACAATGACACTTGTCATGACCGGCGCAAGCATTCTGCTGTTGTACATTGGTGACATCTCTTGGACATTTAATGCTGCTTCTGACATTCGCTCTCACCTGATTTCCCCGGCAGAAGGCAGGAGAGTGCAGCCCCCTGCAGTTTGCACTGGTGTCCTCCCTGCACCCTGTGAGTACGGACATGCAGCTTGCATCAGCCAGCAGGTGGCGCTGTGCTCACAGCTGCCTGTTGACCTGGTTTGCCCTGGGTATGGGATGCAGTAGGGGACTTGTGAAAATAAGCTTCTGGGGCTAATTTCTAACAGGTTCCCAGGTACGCATCTGAGAGGCACACATCTCAGCCCTCTCAGAGGAAACTACAGTTCCCACAGTACAAATGACCTTCGCAGGCCACATAGCTGGAGAGGTGGGAACTCCCTCCTTTCTGCCCTCTGTACCCGTGGCAGCATGGGGGATGTGGGTGTGCCTGTACCCGTCCAGATTCTTGTTCCAAGAAGGAAGAGAGAGCTGGGCAGTAGTGGCACATGCCTTTAGTCCCAGCACTTGGAAGGCAGGCAGATCTCTGTGAGTTCGAGCCAGCCTGGTTCCAGGGACAGGCTCCAAAGCTACAGAGAAACCCTGTCTAAAAAAAAAAAAAAAAAGGAATGAAAAGAAGAGGGTAAAGGGAGAGATAATTTGGGAACAGCCAGGAGCAGGGCCACTGTTAGACCAAGAGCAATTCCCTGGAATCCACACTGTTCAGAGGCATTTTGATTCCACATCTAGTCTCACACGGGCATCAGCTAGCTCTGTACTGTCCCTTTGGCACGCCCCCCCCCCAACACACACACTTCGTGTATGTGGGATGGAAGCCAGGGCCATGCGTGTTTGGAGCAGGCAAGTGCTCTACCCCAGAACTACATTCCCAGCCAGAAGCCCTCATACTCCCTATGCTAGAAGGGCCCCACTGACCTCTTTTTAGTCTTCCCCCAAGGAACTGTCCTTAGAGTTCTGTCGCCCAAGGCCATGCCCCTCCCACACTTGCTGACAGTCCTTTGTTCAGTCAGAGCAGTCCTGGAGGGTCACGGCAGTTGGGGGGGGGGGTTCATTTAGAGCACAGGCAGTCCCTCTGCCCCCCCTCCCCCTCCCCTGACAACCCTAGGGCACTTCCACAAGACTACACAGCAGCCTCAGCCTCCAGAGGGCTGCTCTCACAGCCGCTGGTTCAGATCCAGGCACTGGTATAAGTGCCTCGCCCATGTTCTTACATGGGGTGCTCCTGACAACCCCAGGACACAGCACCTCCATCATGAAACGGTGAAGAAACCTGTCCCTAGGTCAGAGCTGTGGGGCAGAGCCAGGATTCCTGTGTGAATAGTCAAGCTCCTGGCCTTGCAGGTTTGGAAACCCTCTCCTGGAACATTCAGAGAAATCACACAGCTTTCGGCAGTGAAGATGTGTTCTAGCCTGGGGAGCCTCTGCTGCTCACACATCTTTTCTAGCACTTTCTTCTTGGCACCTGGACGCACACAGTCCTGGTGTTAGATTTAAGTTCAATACCCTTATCTTGGGGGTTTGGTCCCCAACAGGACAGTGGCAACTGTCTGGAGACAGTTTCGCTGATGACTGTGAAGAAGCCCACCAGCCATCAGTAGGGAAGGCCAGGAATGCTAGGAAGCCAAGGTCCCAGGGCTGGTCCCCAGAATAGAGCCCCAGGTGTCAGTGCACTGAGGATTAGGAACCCTCTGCTCCTGGCTAGAGAGATGGCTCAGAGGGTAAAGCTGCTTGCCACCAAACCTGATGACTTAAGCTTCATCCTTGGCACACACATGGTGGATGGAGAACAGAGTCCTTCAGGCTGTCTCCTGACTCTACAGGTGTTGTGGTGCATGCAACACACACGAAGAAATTTTACCAGCATGGTCTACATAGCAAGAGTTATAGGCCAGCCAGAGCTATACAATGAGACCTTGTCTTGCAGCCTGGCTCACTGTGGTTCTACCCTGAGGGAGTACCAGTGTGAGAATACTTAGAAGCACACTTTGGTGCTCAGGGATGCCTGATGGGGACCGAGACAAACAAGCCGCTTCTTTCACAATCCTGAAGATTACCTTTTACTGCAGCTGGGCTCAGGGGGCACACAACTTCAGGCGGCCGGCATGGCGGAGCTCTAAAGGCCCTCTTTCCTTGGCCACGGGTCCTCCCTTCTTCCCAGCTCCTCTGTAACTATACACACCCAAGAGAGAAGTGTCAGGGGCTCTCTCCAGGCCAAGGCCATCTATGTGTGACAAGGACTCCAAGGAGCAAGAACACTATGACCAAAAGCAACTTGGAGAGACGGCTTTATTTGACTGAAAATTCTAGGAGAATTCTAGGAGAATCCATAATGACAGGTTCAGGGAGGCAGGGCAGCAGGTGGCAAGAAACTGAAAGACCACATCACATCCATACAAAAGAGACAGTGAACTAGAATCGGCCTGATGCCATAAGCTCCCAAATATGCCTACTCCAGGGACATACTTCCTCCAGCAAGGCTGCACCTCCGCATGGTTCCGTACCTTCCCCCCAAACACTCTCCTCAACTGGGGACCTGTGGGAAACGTGGCTCATTCAAACCATTATCAAGATACCCTGCTTTTTTTTTTTTTTTGGACAGGATTTCTCTGTAACTTTGGAGCCTGTCCTGGAACTAGTCTTGTAGATGAGGTTGGCCTCAAACTCACAGAGATCCACCTGCCTCTGCCTCCTGAGTGCTGGGATTTAAAGGTGTGTGTCACCATTGCCCAGCTTTCCTAGCCTAGATTTTGACAGTAGCCTTGTTGTGTGGAGGGATGTTATTTTGAGACAGGATTTCATGTAACCAAGGCTAGCCCAGAACTATCTATGTAGCTGAAGATGATCTTGATTTTCTGCCACCATCTCCCAAGTGCTGGGATTAGACATCTGTGATACCACACACCTGGCTTAGTCAGTGCTGGGGATGGAACCCAGGCCCTTGTTCATGCTAAGGAAGTGCTTTACCAACAGAATTATATTCTCAACCCCCCACTTTTTAATTTTTTTAAAAAAGATATATTTTGAGTGTTTTGCCTGCATGTATGTGTGCCATGTGCATGCAGTACCTGAGCTGACCAGAAGAGGGCATCTGATCTCCTGGAACTAGAATTAGGAATAGTTTGGGGCCACCAAGCAAACTTGGTCCTCTGGAAGAACAGCCAGTGAGTCATCTCTCCAGCTGTGGCCCTAGTTTCTTTTCTTGAGGCTGGACCTTGCTATATAGCCCAGGAAACTGTTGGTGTGTTTTAAGACACAGTCTCACTAAACTCTATCTCCCTCATGCGGGAACTAATGGTGTGGAGCGGCAAGCCTGGAAGATCTTGCACTACAGGCAATTCTCCTGTCGTAGCTTCCAGAGTAATGGGGTTGTAGGTGTGTATCACTGCACTTAGCTTCCCCAGGAAACGTTATCCCATGTTAATGCAGCACAGCTGCTAGTGTCTGGGGACCCCGGAACACCACATCTTACCAGGTAAAAACCATACACAGTCAATGATCCCCGTTACCACAATGGTCATATGTCTAGGGGGTTAATGGAGGACAGGAAAGGCCAGGCCACCGTGCTGAGAAAACAGTGCCTGAGCCCAAGCTGTGGTCACAGAGAACCTCAGCCCTTCGAGTAACCTAGGCGGTTTCTCTCCTGGGGTCCCCACAAAACTAAGCCATGGATAATAGAGGGGGCCTTGCAACTCCCATTCACACCCTGATGACTCCAGAGCTCTTCCCGGAGCTCCAGAATTTCCACATGCCGTCTGGCGTCATCTCACGTCTGACAACTGCACAGCTGAACTGAGTCCCATCTGGCTAACCCTGCTTCTGCCTCGGGGTCCCAGCCACGAAAAGGCACTAACCTCTTCCTTCATGCTCTATTCTCATGGCCCCATCTATTCTTCCCCTCGCAGCTAGGCCCCCCGACACAGCTGCATGTGTTTGTTTCTCCCCAGCCAGCCCGACTCCCACACGGAAGTGCTCGTGTCCATGCTCCGGCTCTGCGGCTCTGCCGTGCGTCTCTGTGCTGGGTTTGCTTTACCTGTTCTGCCATAGGCTTCTGCTACAGAACTCTGGCTGGCCTAGACTCACTATGCATCCCAGGGTTCTCAAACTTGGCAGACTGAAAAATCCTTTAACCTTGACTTCTTGGGTGTTGGAATTAAAGGTCTTAAGAGAGACAATTAAAATTAAAATTCTTAGCCGGGCAGTGGCAGCGCACACCTTTAATCCCAGCACTCGGGAGGCAGAGGCAGGCGGATCTCTGTGAGTTTGAGACCAACCTGGTCTACAAGAGCTAGTTCCAGGACAGGCTCCAAAGCTACAGTGAAACCCTGTCTCAAAAAACTGAAAAATTAAAATAAAAAAATTAAAATTCTCTGTCTCAAGGGAACAGGGAGGAAAGCCTTTAGGCCCTTCCCTGACCATCCTCCTCTGACCTCTCAGGAATGGAACCCACACCAGCACATGTGCATACTCACATTCACAAAAGAATACTATATGTGCATATATAATATATACATATATATTATATATACATGTAGTATATATACATACTACATAGAGACATACATACATACATACACAGAGAGAGAAAGAAACAGGAATTATCTCTGAGGCTTTACCTTTCTTGGACATTTTGCTTCTTACTTTCTAGTTCATTTACACAAATCCAACTAGGAAACATGCCCGCAATGTGTTTTCTAGTCACTGGGCATGGTGTTGCACACCTGTGACCCCAGCACTGAGGAGCTGGAGGCAGGAGGAGCTCAAGGCCAGTTTGGCTGCAGTTGTCTGGGGACAGCTGAGGTTCTTCTTCTAGCCTCTACCTTCTAAGCACTGGGCTGTCAGAGACAGGTCACCAGTCCAGCTCTCAAGGCTATCTAGTTGTCCAAGGCCAACCTGGCTGTCTTGAGACCTTGTTTTGGAGAACAAAAACCAACACCCCGTGAGAGGGAGTTGGAAGGAGTGGAAGCCTCATTTTGTTCTTACCGTCCTCAAACTGTCTAAAGAACACAGCCCACAGAGTAATAAAAACACTACTGATAGCAGCCCCACAAGGGGATGGAGAGAAGATTCCCTGGCTAAGAGCACTGGCTGCTCTTGTAGAGGACCCAGCACCCACCCGGCAGCTCATAACTGTCTGTAATTCCAGCTCCAGGGGTTCTGACGCCCTCTTCTGGATTCTGTGAGTGCTTCACACAAAGCACAGGCATGTGCAGGCAAGCCATCTGTACACATAAAATATTAATAAATAAATCTTTTTAAAATTAAATAGGGGCTGGAGAAATGACTCAGTGGTTAAGAGCACTGGCTGCTCCTCTATGGGACCTGGATTCCGTTCCCAGCATCCACATGGCAGCTCATGGCTGTCTAGAACTCCAGTTCAGGGCTCCATGGCCCCAGGCACACATGTGGTGCACATATATGTATGCGGGCAAAATATCCATACACATAAAATAAATAAAACTTTTTAAAATTAAGATAGATTGTGTCTGACCCGAGGAAGGGAATGAAGGGAAAGTCACTTTGCTTGATCTCTTTAGCCATCGGGGAGGAGGCACATGCTGTCCCTGGGGAGCTGAGGGGAGCTCAGTCCATGAGAACTCGGTTTCAGGAGCAGCTAGTTTCACACATGCGGACACCAGGGTAGATCCTGGCCAGAATGAACAGCTGCTGCCAGGCAGTCCCGGGAAGGTGAGAACCCCAGGCTCAGACAATATCCTGGCTCACTCCTCAGCGGGGCTGTCTGCTAGGGATGCCATCCAAACATGGCTCTGTGGGAAAGCTCCTGCCATTAGCTTAATAAGCACAAAATGAAACGCTTCTCAAATACTGTTTTTCGCTTATCAGATTGGCAGGAGATTAAAACACAGGGTTCTGGCTACAGTGTGGGAAAAGCAGGCTCTGTTTTCTCCTGGAGGGAGGCTAATGCACTACAACGCTAGCAAGGGCATTTGGCAGAGGCCGCTGCCTCAAGCAGCTCAGGTTGCTGGAACACAGCTCGTCCACTGAAACTTAGGGACCTGGAAAACTGAATTCTTACAGGTTCTGAGGCTTGGAGCCCGACATCCAGGCAGACTGGTGTCCAGTGAGGGCTTGCTTTCTGGTTCACAGCGGGTGCCTGCTCTGTCCTCGTACTGCAGAAGGGACTGGACAGGTTCCACTTTCTGGTTTTTTTTTTGTTTTTTTTTTTTTTTTTTGTTTTTCGAGATAGGGTTTCTCTGTGGCTTTGGAGCCTGTCCTGGAACTAGCTCTGTAGACCAGGCTGGTCTCGAACTCACAGAGATCCGCCTACCTCTGCCTCCCGGGTGCTGGGATTAAAGGCGTGTGCCACCATCACCCGGCTACTTTCTGGTTTTGAAAGTGCATGAGGTAGAACCAGGGACTTGCACATACCAGGTAAGTACGCGCTCCACCACTGAGCTGCAGCCCTGCCCCATCAGGGGCCTCTACTGTAACAGTGGTAATCTCATGAAGGAAGGCTGGGATCTGGTGACCACATCGCCTCTCTAAAGTGTTATAATACCACCCTCTTGGCAATGGGTTAGGACACAAGTTTTCACCCTCTGAAAACCAGCACTGGACTGAGAGATACCTCAGCAGTTAGGACTACTTGCTGCTCAGTCCTGAGGATGGGAGTCCAGATCCCAGCACCCACAATCCAGCAGTTCACAAATGCCTGAACTCCAGCTCCAAGGGCTCTGACGCCCACTTCTGCCCTCAACAGGCATGTGCATGCACGCAGGCACACATACTCACACAGATACACACACATATAAATGATGATGACTATAAAAGTCATGCTCCATATATTCTGGGATAAGAATTCTGCTTCTAGGAAGCTGGGTCCAGATATACTAGTAAAATGACACCATGCCATCATGGCATTGCTTACTGAACACATCCCCAATGTAAACAACAGCTAAGACACTCTGCAGCCACTAAAGCCAATGAGGATGTTTTTCTGTAGCAGAAATGATCTCTAAAAAATACTAATGGGGGTGGGGTGAGGTGGTGCAGGAATGGAAGTGTCGAATAAGCCAGGCGGTGGTGGCTTTAATCCCAGTACTCGGAAGGCAGAAGCAGGCGGATCTCTGTGAGTTCGAGACCAGCCTGGTCTACAGAGTGAGTTCCAGGATGAAGTAGTCTCAAAACAAAACAAAAACAAACAAAACAAGAATGAAGACATAACAAAGAACATCTTGGGTCAGGCGCAGGCCACCATCCGTAACCTTCAAACTTAGGAGGTGATGCCAGAGGGTTCTCGGTTCAAAGGCATAGTCTCACCTCCAACTGAGGACAGAAAATACAAAAAGTATATCCTGGTTTCTGATCAAAATGCAAATCCCTGGTGAGGCCCCCAAAGCTCGGGTCTGTGTCCAGCCTTGTCTCCACAGTCAGTCCTCGTCACTCACTCACATTGTCAGTGCCTCTCTGCCTAGAAGATCTGTCCTTCCCTCCTCCCTCCCGCTCTCCTTCCTTCTGTCCTTCCTTTTTTCTTTTCTCCTTCCTTCCTTCCGTCTTTCCCTCCTCTTTCCTCCTTCCTTCTTTCCTTCCTCCCTCCCTCCCTTCCTTCCTTCGACTTAGTCAACCTGAAGTCCCACTCAACTGTCACCAGCCCAGACAGAAAGGGACTGTGCAGCCTCCTCTGAGATGCCAGGCACAGATGCCACCACACGCTGCGGTTATTAGGTCCCCATGTAGCATAAGCATACACTTATTTATGACAGTCACAAACAGGGAACACTTGACTCCACTCAAATGGAACCACAGTAAGACAGCTTCTACTATCAGACCACAAGTCTCAAGACAATGGCAAGGTAAGGAAGCAGGCTCTCAGTGGGAGTGTGCATCGACACAAAATCAGACAACAGGTGGCCTGTTTCGCGAGCACATGCAGCAAGTGACAGACACAGAGCTATTCACTGAATGGACACACAACAAATCAGGAGGGGGGCTGGAGAGATGGCTCAACAGTTAGGAGCACTTGTTGCTCTTACAGAAGACCCAGATTCCAGGAGATGGCTCAGAGGTTAAGAGCACTGGTTGCTCTTCACAGAGGTTGTGAGTTCAATTCCCAGTAACAAAGGACTCAAGATTCAGTTCCTAGCACCCTACATGGTGTTGTTTCCCAACCATCTATAACTCCAATTCTTGGGAATCTGACGCCCTCTTCTGACCTCTATGGGTACTGTGTATGTGTGAGCATGCACACACACCCATACACACATATAAGCAAAATACTCATAAATAAAATGAAATAGATGAATATTTAAAATTAAAAAAGAGCACATATTGCTTGCTCTTCTAGAGGATCCAAATTTGGTTCCCAGCATCCGTGTTAGACAGTTTACAAATTGCCTGTATCTCTAGCTCCAGGGGATCTGGTGCCCTTCTCTGACCGCTGTGGGTACCCGTCTCACAAGCAAGACCCCTCCACCCAAAACATACACACTTAAAAACAAATCTTTTTATTTATTTTGAGACAGGGTGACAGGGTCTCCTTACAGAGCCCTGGCTATCCTGGAACTCTCTATGTAGACCAAGCTATCCTCAAACTCACAGAGATCTACCTGCCTCTGTCTCCCAAGTGCTGGGATTGAAGACATGTACCATCATGACTGGCTTAAAAAAAAAAAAAAAAAACAAAGGCGCAAAGGACCTGTCTGTCACCTGAGCTCTGAAAGAGGAGTGAAGAAAGAGGCCTGTGTCACAGCACTGCGTTTTCATGAACCAGAAAGAGATTCTTTATTACTGACACGGAAGACACACTAACTACTAGGAGAAAGCGTGGTGTTTACACATGCTATAAAAGGGAGCGATATACATGTGTTTGATGCATACAAGAATACATAAAGCCATAGCGACTCATTAGTAAGCCCCATGGTAGGATGTGGGAGGAGGAAGATATTTGTTATGTGTATTACTAAATACATCTATTTCTGTCTTTTAAATTTTTTACTGTATACATATATTATCTAGTCACAATTAAATTACTTATAACAAAGAAAAAATAATAAGGTAAACAAAGTGTAGATGTCCCTAAGCCATTAGCACCAAGAGAGGAAATACCTTGAACTTGTTCCCAGCGCCAGAAGAGTCCATGACAAAACTTCACCTGTAGCCTGGTTCCGCCCGTCACAATTGCAGCTAGGCCATCGAAGATGATGTTCAGAGAGTCAAGCACTTGCTTCAGGGTGAGCCTGAGAGAGACAAGAACGATGACAAGCCTGTCACCAGGAAAATTCAGAGGTAGCAATAAATGACAAGGCTCGGGCTCTTGTTCCTACTAAGACACCTAGAAGACTCTGAGGACCCTGGCATGCCCCGGACACACCCCTGGGCTGGAGCTGTCACTCACAAGCCCAGCATGCACAAGGCCCTCAGCCCTATCCCCAGTTCCAGAAAAGGAAGGAGGATTGCAGAAAGCCCATGGAGGCCCTGATGACCCTGTGGATGAAGGCGTGTGGTGCTTCCAAGGGCATGGGAAGGCTCGCCAGCCCCAGCCACCCCTTTCCTGGGGTGGTCCTGATTTGGAGATGACAGAAACGCCCCAGCCCTCCTCCTTAGCCTGGTATGATCTGGTTTTATAAGGGCATAGGCTCCTCAGAGATGTTACAAGAGGAACAAGAGCCTCGGGGCCAAATGGGACTGAGGCTCAGGCCTCTCAGGCTGGCTCCGTCCAGTTGTACTTCACCCGCCCTCCCCTGCTCTGCTTCCTCACCTCTCCCAATGCCCCACTGGCCAACCCCACCCCACTGGGATCTCAGCAGACCTCCAGGCCGCAGGCCAGCCCTCCACTCACACCTTCTCTTGGTCAGAGAGGCAGAACAGGTTCCTGTGTTTATCCATCTCCCTGGCAACACGAGCCTCCACAGGACGGTGTCATCCAGGTATCTAGGTTAATGTTTCCTGCCTCTCCTTAGGTACAGGTACGTTCTGGCTCTCTGGGGCTGGGACCAATCCACCCCCAGTTTCTGCATGACCCCCTTACCCTACCATGAATTATAACTGGCAAGTGCCAAACTCTGTGTGGAACTGACTGAGAGAAATAGCGTTCCTCACATTCCCTCTTACCCAAATGCTCCCAGGCCTACCCATGATCCCCTGCCTACCTATCCCTCTGAACACACCCCAAACCCTTGTCAAGTGGTGCCACTCCTGACCCTCCCACCCCCCAGGTGCGCACACACTCCTGCCTCTGACCACGAGTGTAGCTGTGTGCGCTGCTCCCTTTCCACAGAGATAGCTGCATTTCGTGCTCTGTTCAACTAGAACATTCTTTTCAGGCCACTTTTTTAAAAAGTGCAGCTCCTCAGCAACCCCTGCCACCTGATTTTGTGGTTCGTGCTAACGTTATCTGCCCTGCCAAGAAGGCGGCCACTCATGACCTGCATCGCCAGGTCTCTGTCCTTTGTCAGAGATCCTGAATGACGTGGGTGGCAGGCAGGACAGCTCCTCTGACTGCTCCCTGCTTGGCTTCTGTGCCGGCTCTGCGCACACTGCCTGCTCCCCGTGTTACTAGCCCAGACTCTGCACACTACCCGCTGTAGCTCTCACTTGTCTCCCGTCCTCCAGGTACCCAGCACTATGAATAGTCCTGCTTTCCTGCCCAGGTTCACTACCCGACACTCCGTGTGTGTGAGTGAGCTGTCCATCCCCAGACACATTGTAAGTGCTGGGAAGGCAGAGGCCTGGGCCCACGCTACGCTGTTTGCCAGTGTCTGTATCCATATGGTCACCACAGACGCCCAGTAGCTGTTTGCCAAATTGGAGACTGGAGATGGGAAGAGTAAAATGGGGGAGAAGCTGAAGGGCTGGAAGGAGAGGCAAATGTCAGGAGTGAACTGCAGACCCAGAAGCGGGGTAAAGGCCTTCTCCTTGCAGGACAGGAAGCCCATCTGGCACCCCTTCACAACTTAAAATGGGCTTAGTCTCGGTTTGTGTATCTTGTTTTGTGTATTCATTGTGAATGAATTCCCTGGAGGCGGGAGCTATGTCTGTCTTGTTCACCACCGTACCCTCAGAGCTGGTACAGTGCCACCTGGCATGCACAAGAGTTCCAGATCGTGTTTGCTAATAAATGAAAGGAGGCTGAGTGACCCAGAAGAATACAGAACTGACAGGGCACCTGATTGGCACTTGGGCCAGTTTAGACTCAGGACAGAAGTCTCTGGGAGATTCTGCAGTCTTACTGCAGGGGCACAAATGGGGTACAAAAGCTGGGAAGAGCAGGGAGCCCCAAATATTTGGGGGAGGCAGCATCATTGGCGAGGAAGGCAGCTTGGTGACTGTTCAGATGTTAATGAACAGTCAGGCAATGGTGGTGCATGACTTTAATCCCAGCACTCGGGAGACAGAGGCAGGTGGATGGATCTCTGTGAGTTCGAGACCAGCCTGGTCTACAAGAGCTAGTTCTAGGACAGGCTCCAAAGCTACAGAGAAACCCTGTCTCAAAAAAAACAAAAAAAAAAAAAATTAAAAAAAAAAAGATGTCAATGAATAAGCCCCTGGCCTGGCCCTACCCAGAGGACTTGGAAGAGAGTCCATGCTGCCCAGCCTGCACCCTGCCCCAAAGTCAGCAAGAGTGGTGTGTCTGGGTAGGGTGGGGAGGTTAAGTCAAGATAAATCTGATCATGTACTATGCACAGCATCCGGAAGGCAGAGGCAGAAGGATCTCTTGAGTCTGAGGTTGGCCTGGTCTACATAGAGTTCCAGGACAGCCAGACAGGACTACATGGAGAGACCCTTGTTGGAGCCAACAGATGTGGATTTGTTCCCTCTTGACCAAAGGTCAGAGAGTTCAGGCCTATTCCTTCTTCTTCAAAGTTATTGAGGGGCGGTTTGACCCAGGGTGTGGCTACTAACAGGATGTTTTGACCTAGGGTGTGGTTACTTGATGCTCTGGGTATTGAGAAGGTGGTGACTTTGTTCCTAGATTCTTGGTAAAGAAGTCTTGTCTTCCCCCTCCTATTTGGATTGGGGTCTAGAAAGCCTATGAGAAATAAACACGGGTGGATTCAGTACTCACTGGGTTGCCCTCCTGACTCTGTCCTGTGTCTCTATTTCTTTTGTGTCTTTGTTTCCTTCTGCCTAACATCTCTAATCCACATGCCCCTGCCCTGGAACAACGCACGAACCTGTCGAGGCTGGACCCCGACAGACACTATTTAAAAAAAAAAAATAGTGTAGCCAGATGGCTGGGTACAGAGAACACTGAGGCCAGCTGGGAGGTAATGGTTGGAGGTAGAGGAGCAGAGAACCATGTCCCTGAGGTCAGAAGTGGTACTTCCAGGACACTTCCTGGCTGGACAAGCTCAAGGGAAAAGCCATCAAAGGAAAGGAAGACCAAGCTGTTGAACAAGGACAGGTGGGCGTCGACAGAAAGCGAAGGAACATCAAAGAGGAAGTAGCCACTTACTGGCCTAACAACAGAGGTTGTGGACTGACCTGGGAGCCTAAAGGGCAGGGCAGGTGTTCACCACTGTGCAGTAGCTTGCTGTCTGTCCCAACAAGACTTTCCTGAGCACTCCCTGAAGCTTCGTTAGTGACAGGCTCCATTGCCCACAAGCCCATCAGTTCCTTCCGAGGTGAAAAGTCCCTTGATTCTAACCTAGGCCAGGGCCACTCAGCTAAAGCTACACACCTTCACTTCCTTCACAACTAGGCAACCCCATGTTTGGGGTGGCGCAGCTTCTGGGTCTCACTCAGAAGAAAAACCAAGATTCCCCAGCCTCTTCACTCCATTCCCAGGAACATGCACTCAAGAAATGGCTTCTACCTCCCATCCTATGACTGCAACCAGAACCCCAGGCGACAAAGGAACCAGGAAGAGGGGAAGCCACAATGTACAGTCCAGTCATTGCTAGCTGCACCTTTCACGGGAAGCAGATGTTTCATTTCTGTGTGGAGGGTGTATCTGTGTGATGCTTGTGTGTCTGTCTGTGTGGAGGGGCATACACATATGTGTATACTCATGTGTGCGTATGCAGATGTGCATGTCATGTTTGAGGCCAGGGTCTACATATTCCAGAATGGCCTGCCAGGCTGAGGCCGTGTCCAATTTCTCTTCACACCAGTGAGCCAATCAGTGTGTGGATGTATGATGGAGTCACTGAGTACATGGTACCAGTGCATTAGAGGGCCAGAATACCAACCACTGGGAGGCAAGAGCATCTAAGGAAAACATGGGCTGTGGAGCAGAAGGCCTGAGTACCACTACAGGACTGAGCAGGGCAGGTCTGTGTCCTCAGCTGCAGACTGTAAGAACATTTGTTTTAAGAACATATGAGAGGGCTGGATAGATGGCTCAGTGGTTAAGAACACTGACAGCTCTTCCAGGTCATGAATTCAATTCCCAGCAACTGTATAGTGGCTCTTAGCCATTTATAGTGGGGATTTGATGCCCTCTTCTGGCATGCAGGTGTACCTGCAGATAGACCATCATATACATAAAATAATCTTTAAAAAGAGTCTATATGAGGATTCATGAGTTAGTATGTGTGAACAGAACTGTGGCTAGCAAGAGCCTTAGCTTTTATTGAGATGGGAGTGTAGTTCAGTGAAAGGGCCCCAGGGTACCCCCCCCCCCCCCCCACACACACACGTGAGAAAAACAGAAAACTAGAACTGAATACATCTCTTGACTTCAGGGCCGGCCTCATCCACGTCATAAGATCGAGCCCAACCAGGGCTACACAGTGAGACCCTGTCTCCAAAAGAAGGGTGTGGAAGGGCAGCTAGAGATGGCTCAGGGGCTAAGAATGTGACTGCTTTTCCTGAGAACACAGGTTCCCAGCACTCATATCTGGTAGCTCACAATCTCTTTTTTGGTTTTTCCAGATAGGGTTTCTTGAGACAGGGTTTCACTGTGTAACCCTGGCTGTCCTGGAATTTACTCTGTAGACCAGGCTAGCCTCAAGCACAGAGATCTGCCTGCCTCTGCCTCTCGAGTGCAAGGACTAAAAGCATGCACCACTGCCTGGCTCACAATTTCTTATAAATCCACCTCCTGGGAATCCAGTGCCCTCTTCTAGACTTCAAGGGAACCTGCCCTTTGATTCTGGCATTCAGGAGGCAGAGGCAGGCAGATCTGAGTTTAAAGCTTGGTCTACTTAGGAGTTCCAGGCCAACCAGGGACACACAGTGAGTCTCCTCCTTTCACACACACAGTGTGGAGGGAAACAGATAAATTAGAACTGACAAGGTTTAGGTGTCAGAGTTTTGTGTTTGAAATTGTGTAGGTGGGGCCTGAGGGCTGTGAGCACGGCTATCTCGGAAGCCTGTGCACAGCTGCTGACCACAGACTTATTTCATTCA
This sequence comes from Microtus oregoni, assembly GCF_018167655.1. Taxonomy (NCBI): domain Eukaryota; kingdom Metazoa; phylum Chordata; class Mammalia; order Rodentia; family Cricetidae; genus Microtus; species Microtus oregoni. The sequence goes on from NW_024543066.1 coordinate 44,057,398, forward strand.
TTCTTTTTTCTTTTTCTTACTTATTTTTGTTCTTTAGAAAAGGTTTCACTAGGTAGCTCTGGCTGTTCTGGAACTCATTATGTAGACCAGGCTGGCCTTAAGCTCAGAGATCCACCTGCCTCTGCCTCCAGAGCACTGGGATTAAAGGTGAGCGCCACTGCACCAGGCTCACAGGCTTCTAACAGCCCTATGAAGACAGTTCACAGGCCCAGCAGCACAGTCACAACATGAAAAGCCACTGCACACAAAAGGAAACCAACTAAACTGGGCATGGTGGCACATGCATTGACCCCAGCTTGCAGAGGCTGGGGATCTCTTTTGAGTTTGAGGCCAGCCTGGTCTACAGGGTGAGTTCCAGTCCAGGGCTACCAATGAGACTCTGTCTTAAAAACAAATACAAAAAATGAAAAAGAAAAACAGACTGTTGACACAACCACCTGAGACAAATGGGTCTCAGGACAGCGTAGAGTGAAGAAAGTCAACCAGCCTTCAAAGGTGACTTCACTGATCTGCATGGAGCGCCAATGGCAGAGTGGCGAGAGAAGGAGATGTGTGTAGTTATGAAGAGAAGCATGGGGAAGGTGGTTCACAAGCCTGCATGACAAAGTAAATACATTCCCAAAATCTTTATTATGGGGGCTGGAGAGATGGTTCAGCAGTTAAGAGCACTGGCTGCTCTTCCAGAGGCCCTAAGTTCAATTCCCAGCACCCACATGGTGGTTCCCAACCACCAGTCATGAGATCTAGTGCCCTCTTCTGGCCTGCAGGCATACATGCAGGCAGAACTCTGTATACATAATAAATAAAAATCTTTTTTAAAAAAACAAAGTTTGTATTATGAATTTGATTAGACTTTTCATAAATCACTTTATTTTTCCCTCTAAGACTCTCCCAACTTATAAAAATAGAAATCTATAGATATACATTGAGAATTATACACTTCAACACACCACCACTCAGGTCATCTCTGTTCTAAGAGCAATCACAGTGGTGCAGTTCCGCGGCCAAAGGCAGCAAGAGCCCCCTCAGCTCACACAACACACTCCACAGGCTTGGCTTCAGACGGTGACATGGTGCAGAAGTACAGACACAGACACGCTGGCTAGAAGCATCAGGAACAGCAAGGGGTGGTAGCTCCTGTTAGACCCTGGGACTGGATTCCAACTGACTGGGCCAGGAGCTGCCAACTACATCACAAGCTCTCAGAATCCACACAGCCCGGTCTTCTTGTTCTGACCGGAAGTTCTGAGTCACCATGAAAATACTCCTGTTTGGACCAGAGCCAAAAAGGCTCATTTTCGCACCACCACTTATTCTTTCTTCAATTCCAGACACAGAGCTTTTTGTTTGTTTTGTTTTGTTTTCCTCCAGGCAAAGGGACCAAGGGTTCTAGAGAACAGCAAGGAAGGTTGATTCCCCCCTGCCAAGTTACTGGAAGCCAGGCATGGTGGTTCACGCTGTAATCACAGCACATGGCAGATCACTGAGCCTGGCATACAATGATTTCTGGGATAGCCAGGGCTACAGAGTGAGCTCCTGTCTCAAAAACACATGGCACAGGGTAAGAGAGTGAGAAAAAAGAGGAGGAGGAGGAGCAGCAGCAGCCAGGGTGGAGTACATGGGCTCAGCACTCCAATCCAAGGACGACTTATCCACTTTATGTCAATTTCCACGTGCCCCTGCCACTCTTCTTTGGATTTGGTTTTTCAATCCCTCTTTTCAAACAAGCCAAAGATCTCAACTTTCCCAGTATCCTCGAGATCATGTTGCATGATTAGTGGGAAGTGAGGAATGGTGTCTTCTCTCCAGGGAGTGGGAGTGGGCGGATTCAGACTTGCTTCTTGACAGGCACATGGACTCAGCAGGACCCTCAACCCACTCCCTCCAGCGAGTGGGAATGTGGCTTTCCACCATCAGCTGCATTTCTCAGCTAAGCCTAGCCCTCAAAGCAAGTCCCACCCCCAGCTGCTAAGCTTTCTCCCTGGTGCTTAAAATCCATGGCTCCTCTATCAAGTCCTGGGAGAACTAACTCTATCCTTCCCAAAAGGGTGCTCCGAGGCCCACGTTCCAAGGGGGATGACCCCACTGTGGTCAGCTTTAATCAAATGTTGGTCAGAGATTCAAGGCTCTGATGGTCACCGTCATTATCTTTATTAACCCATGTACTCCTAGCTCCTGCCAGCCCCAGATCAGAGTTGCAGCATGGGTCTGTTTGCAACATGATGAGGGATACAAAGTCACTGTCTACCAGCCCAGCAGGGATCTTGGGGCCCAGGAGTAGAGAGAAGTGAGAATGAGGTTCTGGGCTGTAAATCAATGCCATGATTCTTGTGGATGAACGAGGGGGATCCAGGTGGTCTGGAAGATACACTTGGCAGTCTGCCCGGCAGGGCATAGAGCAGTGGACCCTTTCCTTCCTAACAATTTCCCTGGCCCTCCAGGTTTCAAAGGAATCAAGTCCTGTGATGAATTAATGAAGTCACCAGCAGACTCCGGCCTGTTGGCAAACAGGGTTGCCTTCATAGAAGGCTACTGCTAAGAAGACACAGCCTGGGCAAGGCCAAAAGGGTACCACCTTCTTCTTCCCTCTGATCTCAGGCCCCAGGAAAGCGGTGTCCTCTCACTTACAGGGCAGCTTCCTTCTCAGCTCACGAGAGGGACCTAGAGAGAAGAAGAACCAGAGAGCCTGCCCCGGGGCCCCTCTCACTCTCCCAGGGGAGCACAGCTCTGGGCTCACGGGGTTGCCTTGGCACAGGCACTGAAGTGCAGCTGCTGCACGTGGGAGCTGAGGAGAGACAAGCAGGCAGAGGAAGATGACTCCCTCTTGCCCTAGGAGTGCTCACCAAGCTCATGCCTGCTGGTGAGCCTATTCCTACCAAGGAGCAGACAAGCAGACTGGAGCAGGTTCTGGACCCCAGCCTCCAACTCACTTCTTCCTGCGGATCTTGGGCTTCTTCACGGGGCGCAGATACGGGTTATCGATGATGCTCTCCTCCCCGTTCCGGCTGCCAGACAAGGAGGAGTTCTGCTGCAGGACAGAAGCGTTTTCCTTCTCAGCTCCGGTGCCATCCTTTGAGCAAAAGCCGAAATAGAGCAGAGCACCAGTGGCATGAGGAGAGAGGCTGTGCCCATAGCAAGAGCCGGCTTTGGTGTCTACTGAGAAAGGAGAAGCCGGAGCCACTGTCTTTCCAGGGTGGCCATCTCTGCCCCAGGCTCAATGGGACCTGGGCAGTGGCTGGCTCTACAGGGAGCTGACAAAGTGGGGTGCTCCAGGTCCTGACTCTTCAGAAGGTGGGGATGAGATAATGAAGGCCTGGGAGTGAGGGTTAGAATTTTCTCACTTCAGGGAGGAAGCCTAACCCGATGGGGTAACAGAAGGAAGGCCGTCGATACCTTGGAGTAAGAGACACAGAGCCAAAACAACCCAGGGCACAGGAGAGCTCTCCTAGGCCCAAAATAATTTAAGTCCCAACACATTTCTCCGAAATCTCTCATTTCTGGCACTTGGAACAAGGGACCAATGACTGTATCCTAGCATATTCCAGAAGTGAAGGCAAAGCGGAGCCTGCAGACCCCACAAGTTCACACTGTCACTGTCAACCAGGCTTACAGTGTCCTGGATGCATGGGTAATCGATTCTCCTTTCCTTATTAATACTTGTACTCTCCTTATTTTCCACACTCTTTGCCTTTAATTTATTTTTGTACTTCTTTAAAGTGAGCAGTGGCAGCAGGGTCAGGACATGAAATTTCACACTAAAAATCTGACATGGCCATGCAGGCCTAGCAACTAGGAGCTGAACCGGCATCGCCCTCAGTGACACACCAAGGGTTCCCTGGAGGAACTGAGAGCCTCAGACCCCAACTACCAGTGGCTGCTGTCACTGTGATACCGTGAACAGAGGATTCCTCTCGGGATAGTTGGCCTCGGGCTTACTGGCCTGAAGGCTCTGGATGGCTTCTAGAGGTTTTGCTACATATCCATACCAAAAAGCCATTTTCCTGTAGAACACATGTGCTTCATTCCTCCCGCACTCACACTAAACCCAACGAGTGGACCTACAGCCATCAGAGAGTCCCTCTTCCAAACAACTGCCACCAGACCAGCTGCGCTCATGTGGGACCAGGTGTGGGAAGTCTGTGCGGACACCCAGCTCCCGGCCTGCCTCAATTCTTTTGTTTTGTTTTTCGAGACAGGGTTTCTCTGTGTAACAACCCTGGCTGTCCCGGAACTCATTCTATAAACCAGGCTGGCCTTGAACTCAGAGATCCTCCTGCCTCAGCCTCCCTGAGTGCTGGAACTGAAGGCACTGCCTCAGTACTTAAGGGTGTAACAGAGTATCACCTATCACTCCCTCCATCGACCACTGCTCCACATCCAAACTCCACCAACGCTCAGAGGCCACTTCGACTGTACCTTACACATGTCCTCAGGTAACAGTGAGGGTGACACGAAGGGCTGAAAGTTGGCTCCAGCTCCCACAAAGGCAGGATGCTGGACACTGTGGAAATGCTATACTCTGGTCCCCTTTAGGTAGCTTTGAGACAGGAAGTAAAGCATCCAATTAACTACTTGTAGAAAAAGTGAGGGGTTTGCACGAGTTCCTTGGGCACTTGGGCAACGCTGGAGGACACCAACAACCCTACCTGTCTCACAACTGTCCATTCCACTTCTTAGCCAACAGCTCCAAGTCCGACTCCAACCATGTCCTCTCTCACCGCCAGTTCCCTGTTCAGACTCCCAGCTGCTTGCTTGACAGCATCATAGAAGCATCCCATAGGCACCTCACATTCAATGTGCCTCAGCTTCCTCAGGTACCCTACCCCTAGTCCTCCCATTGTGGTGACAACGTTACCATCCTTCAGGTGCTTGAGCAGTGAGTTCTGCAATCCCACCTGCTTCTTTTCTGTCACTCAATTCTCATCTGTTAGAGGGATATCCTCTTGGCTTTACCTATCAATGCAACCAGACCATTTCCACTTTCCCTGCCGTGCGTATCGAGGAGAAGGACCCCCATCTCTCCCTGGCCTACATCACTGTGGCAGCTTCCTAACAGAGCAGCACTCCCTCAGGCTCGCTTGCACCACAGCCACTGGTGATGCGTCCAGAAGTTCAGAAATGTCCCTCCTTGGCTCCACGCCCGCCTGCAACTTATGTCACCCAGCTCTGGAAACAGTTGGTTCCATTAGAATGGCCCTTCCTCTCCCTTCTCTGTCCTGGCTCTGCATCCCAAATGCTGGTGTTTCTCAGGTCCTCTGCACCAGCTGTTACTTCTACGAGGACCCTCTTGCCCAGAGAATGGCATAGTTCCCCTCTCCTCTCCCCCTCATGTCCCTGGCTTGGTGGTCCACCTTGAGCGTGTTACTCCTGAGAAGCAAAGCCTCCATCTCACCAGGTACTATTCTGTCCATGGCACTTTCATCTTGAATACTCTGAGTGAAGACTTCACACATCAGGTTTAATTCCTTCTCCCACTGCACATACTGGCTCTCAAAGGCAGAGATTTTATCTATGGGGTCACTACTTTCCTCTCTGTAGCCAGAACAGTGTCTGACAATAGTCACTGCAAAACGGGTGCTCACTGAGTGGATGACTGGCGCGGTTTCTCACCCAAGAGTAAAAAAACTTCTGGTTGCGCCAGAGCGCTAGTTCAAATGTAGGAGAGAACAAAAAACAATTAACCACTCTAAAACTAATGGTTCCTTTATGTTTAAGGACCTGGAGAAAGGGGCCAGGGTTAAAGTGGCCCATAGCAAGAGTCCCTGAGAGACACACTGTTATCAGGAGACAAGAGGGCAGTTTAAAACTGGTCACTGAGTGAAGCGTGATTGTGTATCCTGCTACAATCCCAAGCACCTTGCAGGAGGCAGGATAGGGATTCTTAACACATGATTACATTTTGCAGTCCACCAGAATATAACAAATCCAAATAACTGTCTTTTTAAAAAATATATACTTTGTATAGAAGAGTGTGTGGCTGTATGGCTGTACAGTCTGAAACTGCAGAGGGGTACGAGTTAGCTTGCTTTATTAGCTTGCTCCATCTCAGGCTGGCCCTACAGATGCTACGCTCAGTGCCTGCAAACTCCACCCTGAGCCACAATAAGGCATTGGTCTCTTCAGGTCGTGACTCAAATGTCACCTTCTAATTCTTCCACCCTTTCCACAGCTCTGTCTGAACCTTTAGCTCCGAGGGCGGGGCTTTGTTGGTCGTGCCTTCTACGAGTTTCCGAGCACTTGGAACAGGGTCTGGACCTGCAGTGCTGTCAACATTCGCTACGCGGGCAACTCCCAGGATGTCTCAGATAGAGACTGGTCACACAGGCCCATCGTGCAAGCTTCTAACAGACGGCTAGAGACCTGGGATAGACCTGGGAGCAGTTCAGTTCCCAGGGTCAGGGGCCTAGTGTAGGACAGGCTGTTTCGGGGTACTGTGAGGCAGGCAGAAGGGTGAACCCACCGAGCTGATATGAAGAGCGATGTTCTCTGTGTCTGTCTGCTCATCCTGTTCCGAGGAGTCTGTCTCTTCCATCTGCTGGATCTCCAGCTCAGAGGGAAGCAAGGCCGTGAGGTAGGGGATGGTGAAAGGTCTGGCAGCAATCACTGGGGATTGGAAGAGAGAGACATGACTCTGTGGAGCAGCCAGAGGGAGCCAGGTACGAATGCTGCCCGGTGACCATGACCTCAAGCTAGTTAATTCCCTTTCCCACAAGCCTCTAGGTCCTGCAAAGACAAAGCTAAGGATTGCTAACTCACAGGTCTGGATGGGCTGCCTGAGGGGATGTGTGGGAAACGGTTAGCACCTGGTGGCCTCCAGCCAGTGACTGCAGAGCCGGGCACACGGCAGGCACCAAGTGGAAGCTTCCTGAATGACTAGACCAAGCTCCCCATTCACCTCTGCATAACCCGAGGTCCCCTATGGAGATGACTGACTTGGTCAACAAAGCCTAAATGAGATGTAACCCAAGAAAGGAAGCTGAGAGGCAACTGGCTGCAGATGCCAGTGTCCCTCCTACCAGCTGATCTATCACTTCTACGGGAGACTCGGCTGCCAGGGCTCAGCCACCAGTGAGGTAACCTAAACTCACTGCCTTGAGCAGCCAACAGTTCGGAATAGTATCTCGGGGCCTGGAGGAAGGATCCAGAGATCTGCAGAATAAACCGCACTAGAGAAAAACACGAAGGCTCACTCATCTCTCCCCACCACAGAGAAAAAGGAAAGAGGGTGTGATTATCTCAAACAACAAAACAGGGCTCCCACAGGGGGTGACTCTCACAAGGGAAAGTGCTGACGTCATCCTTGAAAAGACTCTGGGTCTCGCCCGTCTTGGCCATGAACCGGGTGAGGGCTCGCTCCACGTCTCGCCTCTGAGATGCAGCCTTTTCTCGCAGGACCTGGTAGTCAGACACCGGTTCACGGTACGTCTGGAACAACAGAGACACCAGGCTGAGCCTATGCTGCCTTCAATCTCCTCAGGCCCTGTCTTGCTGCAGCTGTGTCCTGAGAACACGACCTGCTAACTAACAGAGGGAAGCTGTGTGAAGAGCGGCATCTGGAAGAAAGCAAAGCGAGCATCTCAGCCAACAAAAGTGCAAATATTTACCACATAGTTCACATGGCAGCCAGCCGTAGGTGTAACACACAGATCCTCCAGGAAGACTAGGAGCCCCCAGGAGCCCTGACAGGGACCTCTGTTCCCCCAGAGTAACTTGGCATCATAGTGTTATGTGTGGTGGCATTTGCACACTGTGCCATCCTCTTGTTTTCAACCCACCCTCTCGAAACTGACACACTGGTCCAAAAGGTTCCTCGAGAATTACAGAATAGTGGTGTGGTGGCCCGTGCCTTAATCCAATCACCTATGAGGCAGATCTCAGTGAGGTCAAGGCCAGCCTGATCTAACAAAGGTGAGGGAGGGAGGAAGAGAGAGGGGGAGAGAAGGATGGAGGGAGGTAGAGGGAGAAAGAAGAGAGGAAAGGAGGGAGGGGTAGGAGGGAAATGAAGCAAAGACTGAGGGGAGGGTGGACTGCAGACAGTAATGTTCATCATGTGCATAAAGGCAAAGCACACACCACACACACACACATACACACACACACACACACACACACACACACACACACACACTCTGTGGATGACTGCACGCCCTCACAGAGGAATTAAATAAATGTCATTTTCTAAAAAGGAAAGAAAAACAGACTAAGGCTGTTACTGTAAATGCCACTGAGACAGCCGAGGACAGGTGACTCCTCCCAGTTGCTGCCTTGTTGGCCATCTCTGGGGAAATGCTTGAGAACCCGTAAGAATGAGAGACTGTCAAATGTCCTAAACTGTAATGTCAGGGATGACATTTAACACTGACCAAAACAGCAAAGGCATGTTTTCATGACAGAAAGGCAGGTTTTTCCCTCTAAAGACTTCTCAAGGGCTGGAGAGTTGGCATAGAGGTTAAAAGCACTTTTGTTCTTGATAAAGGATCTGGGTTCAAGTCCCAGTCCCACAGGGAGGCTCACCACTTTCTCAGGCACCAAGCATGTATATGATATACAGACATACACGCAGGCAAAAATCTCATATACACAAAATAAATCTAAAAATTAAAATAAGGTTTTTCAAAGATTCCCCCTTGTGTGGGAGGTCCTTCTGTCTATATGTTGCTTTTACTGGTTAATGAATAAAGAAACTGCTTTGGACCTATAGCAGGACAGAACTTAGGTGGGGGGGGGGGGAGATGGAACTGAATGCTGGGAGGAAGAAGGCAGAGTTGGGAGAGATGCCATGGAGCTGCCAGAATCAGACATGCCGAATCATTGCCGGTAAGCTACTGCCATGTGGCGATACACAAATTAATAGAAATGAGTTAAATTAATATAAGAGTTAACCAATAAGAAGCGAGAACTAATGGGCCAAGCAGTGTTTTAATTACTATAGTTTCTCTGTGGTTATTTTGGTTCTGGGCAGCTGGGACAAACAAGTGGCCTCCTCCTCCATCCCCTCACCCCCAGTCTTCTAGTACTAGAATTATAAGTATGTAACACCCCACCTGGCCTGAGCGGCTTGTTTTGAAGATGTATTTTATTGTGTATATGTGCATTGCTTGTGCAGGTGCCTGAGGAGGTCAGAGGCATTGGATCCCCCGGAGTTGGAGTTACAGATGGCTGTGAGACACCTATTGTAGGTGCTAGGAGCCACACTTGGGTCCTCTGGAAGAGCAGTATGTGTTCTTACCCTGAGCCATCTCGCTAGCCTCCTACAGAGCGTTAAAAGGAGGCACTTGTGAACATGGTTACTGTTTTACAGTCCACTGAACTGTGTCATTTACAGTCTTCCTTATCACACATAGGAATGGGATTTCCTGACAAGTCTAAAATCATCCTAACATGAAAATCAGACTTTGAATATGCGCATTAAAAACAGAATCTGGGCATAATGGTACACACCTGTAATGCCAGCACTGGTGAGACAGCAGGCAGAATAATGGCTACAAGTTCAAGGCCAGCCTCATCTACAGAATGAGTTTTAAGCCAGTCAGGGTTACAAAGTGACACCCTGACTCAAAGCAAAAGACCAAGCAACTAAAATGTTGTAGTTATTTCAATGACATCTGACATTCAATAAGTTGAAATTTTAATTGATTAATTGATCTATCTATCAATTTTGGATTTTTGAGGCAGGGTTTCTCTTTAGCTTTGGACTCTGTCCTGGAACTCGCTCTGGAGACCAGGCTAGCCTCGAACTCACAGAAATCTGCCTGCCTCTGCCTTCCCAGTGCTGGGATTAAAGGCATATGCCACTATCACCTGGCAAAATTAAAAATTTAATTTTTAAATAAAAAACTTTTTTATCTATTTTATGTGTGTGTACTGGGAATACAACTTCTGTTTTTTATAATTTATTTATTTTTTAATTTTATGTTTATTGATGTTTTGCCTACATGTAGGTTTGTGTGAGGGTGCTGGGTCCTCTGGAACCAAAGTTATAGACAGCCGTAAGCTGCCACGTTGGAGCTGGGAATTGAACCTAGGTCCTCTGGAAGAACCTCTAAGCCATCCCTCCAGCCCTAGGAGTACAACTTCTATAGGCTAGGCCAAGTGTTTTGCCACTGAGCTACTACCCTAGGCCCTAGCTTTGAAGATTTTATTTTATTTATTAATGTGTAGGTGAAGGCGGGAGAAGAAAGAATAGAGAAGGGGCAAGGGGGGAAATGCTCACATCCATGCAAGTACCTGTAGAGGCCAGAAGAGGATGGCAAATCCCCTGGAAGGCAACTGCCCAACATGGGTACTGGGAATTGAACTCCGTTCCTCTGAAAGAGCAGCAGGCATTCTTAAATGCTGAGCCTTCTCTCTAGCCCTGTTTTTGTTTGAGACAGGGATTCACTAGCCCTGGCTGTCCTGGGATGTAATAGAGATCCTGCTGCCTCTGCCGCTGCCTCTGTCTCTGCCTCTGCCTCCCAAATGCTATGAGTAAAGGCCTGTGCCAGCACACCTATTCACAGGTTCTGGATGTAGCTTTTTCAATGAGGAGAACCATTAAAGAATTTAAAGTGGCCAGGTGGCTTTAATTCCGGCACTTGGGAGACAGAGGAAGGAAGATCTCTAGGAGTTCAGGGAATCAGAGTGAGTTCAGGGATAGTCAGGGCTGTTACACAGAAAAACTCTGCCCACCCCCCAAAAACATTAAAGTAAACTGACCTAAAGATTGAACTTGCGATTTAATATCCTACACCAACATTTCAGAAAGAAAATCAGCAGGGCGATGGTGGCGCACGCCTTTAATCCCAGCACTCGGGAGGCAGAGGCAGGCGGATTTCTGTGAGTTCGAGACCAGCCTGGTCTACAGAGCTAGTTCCAGGACAGGCTCCAAAGCCACAGAGAAACCCTGTCTCGAAAAACCAAAAAAAGAAAAAAGAAAATCAGAGGCCACAGCAAGGCTCCCACTCAAAAGGTCACAGGTTTTTTCTGGACTTTTTTTTTTTTTAAATAAGGGTGAGGTTATTTTTTAATGTATGTTATTTGTAGCAGGCTAAGTGATAATATTCATATGGCTAGCATCTGATGTGGATGTAACGAGACACACTTGTTATCTCAGCACTTCAGAGGGAGAGGAGAAGGTCCTGGAATTTGAAGTCATCTCTAACTACGTCCTGAGTTGGAGGCCAACCTGAGCCGTCTGAGACTCAATCTCAGAAACCAACACTGAAAGGAGCTCCTTACATTATTTTATTGTCCGGATGCACTAACATACTATAAAAGGGGTATGAGCACTAGGAACAGACTGTATTCCCATAAAAAAACGTTTAGATATAGTCAATTCCTAACTCCTGGCATCTCAGATGACCTTATTTGGCAACAAGTCACCAAAGATGTCATCAATTAGAACGAAGTCATGAAGGACAAATGATGTCTTAAGAGAAGACAAAGTGTGTTAAACAGAAAGTCAGCACCACGCAGAGACAGGCAGATAGGAGTGACGCACTTATTAACCAAGAAACGCTGGAGAAACGCTGGCACATCCTTGGCTAGGGCAAGGTGAACAGATTCCTTACAGATTTGAGAGGGAGCGTGGCCCTGATAACACCTTAATTTTGAACTTCTGACCCCTAGGCCTATGGAATAATATATTTTTATGGCTCTACGTCATCTACTGTGTAGCACTTTGTCACAGCAGCCCCAGGACTCTCGGAGACTGCAGTCCAGATCAGCAGCAGCTCAGTCTGTACCCAGGCTGGCCTCACACTCAGTGCTGGGGTTACAGGGCTGGGCCACCATGTCCATAACAAGGTTGCATCTCTCTAGGGAAAGTCGTGAGAACTGAATGGCACTGCCACCAGCAACTGTTCACCACTGCGTTCACATCACTCACAGCCCCTGGCGGCTCCACCACTCACCGGAGTTTTGATGTAGGTGTGGGGATCTGGAAACTCAGGAAAATGACTGGGGATGTGTGGTGGGTGGGGTCGGTTCTGCCCTGCAGTGAGGGCCTTGGGTGTTACTGGCTGATTGGTCACCGGAGCTGCAACAGAATCACAACTGGTTACTTCTCCAACCCTGCATTCCACAGACAACAGTCCCCGTTCAAACCCCTCCTGTCACTGGACCGTGACTAAGCACCTTGCTCTTCACTGATAAAAGACCTTCCAGAACCTTTTCAGATCAGCACACAATGACCAGCCCTGCCAGGTAATCTTGCTTGATATTTCAATCAGTGACAATCCGCCTGTAAGCCCCTTGCATCAACACAAGAGTGGCCGTCACCAAAGCCACCACATAAAAGAACATGCTGAAGTTCATCAGGGGCATTACAGAGGCTGCTGGCTATCTTTCCAGGGACCGCGAGGGCACTAGGAACAGTGTTCAGTGCAGCTTTTACTCGGCATGCAGGAGGCCCTGAGGTCCAATCCCCAGCACACACACACTATTCAGAGACCCCCAAATAACAAATACTGAGCTGGGGAAAGTGTGGGCTTAACAACTATAGGATGGGAAGGGAAATGGTGCTTTCCATTGCCTCTCTCCAATGCAGGTGGCAAGATGGTGACCAAGCCAATCGCCAGGACCCACATGGTGGAGGGAGACAGCCTCACAAAGTTTCCTCTGATAGTCACATGCACACACACAGTAAACAGATGCAGTATCAAAAAGATGCCAATGCAAAAGAGTAACTTTAAAAGACAAATAAAGCAATTCGCCCCAAGTCCTAAAGCCTAAAGCAGTTACTCCTTACTTAGCTTAAGGGACCTACTTATCTAAAGCAGAATTAACCTTCTCAACAGGGATACATTAGACATAGTTCTTTTGTTTGCTTGTTTTTTGAGCCAGCATCCTGCCTGTGTAGCTCAGGCTAGCCTAGCCCTCATTATGCATCCCCAGTGCACTAGAGCTCTAGAGCAGCCCTCACCCTCACGAGTAGCTACCAAAGAGGAGCAGTTCGGATGGTGCAAGCCACAAAACTGCCTTTAAAACATGAAAGCAGGGCTGGAGAGATGGCTCAACGGTTAAGAGCATTGCCTGCTCTTCCAAAGGTCCTGAGTTCAATTCCCAGCAACCACACAGTGGCTCACAACCATCTGTAATGGGATCTGGTGCCCTCTTCCGGTCTTCAGGCATACACGCAGAAAGAATATTGTATACATAATAAATAAATAAATATTTACAAAAATAAATAAATAAAACATGAAAGCAATGACAGGTAAGTGGGTACAGCTGCACGCCAATGGAACTTTGTTCAGAAAAGCAAGCAGTGGACCATATTTTGCCCACAGACCCTAGTTTGCCAACTCTGATCTGCAGAAGCAAGAACTTTTATAGTCTTCTCGTATCGCATCTGCTCTTCAGGGCTGCAGTACAACAGCAGGAGCTCAGAAACGGTTTAGCTGTGTGGAAACGAAGCTTCGCACTGTAATCCCACTGCCCAGATCAAATCAGGCTGTGGGTAGTTAACCCCTCCCAAAGACTGGAAAGGAGCCTGCAACAAGAACAGCTGCCACTCTGAGGTCTGCCCTATCTCCAACACCTGAGTACTCACTAAGTGCCTGGGTTCCAAAGCCACTTACGTGCGGTGATGACCATCCTCTGAGACCGTTTTGCATAAGCAGGAAGAGTGTCCACATTGAACCCTAGGGACAAGAAAGACAATCACTGCCTAGGCCTGTGAATACAAAAGGGACGTTCACAGTGGGGGAAAGGGGGTTTAATCTCCCAACTTAGCCACTATTCTGCCCCTTAAAAGACGTTCCAGCAGAGTCCTCTAACAAGGACTTAGGGGTCTCTTCCTCTTAACCTCCTAAGCTAAAAGCAGATCAAGGGAAACAGGAGGGAATCCATGAACACTCAGCAGACACCCCAACCACCAGGCTTTCCTCCCTCCCTAGTGGCCCCAACTCAGAGATGAGAAAGCAGGAGATGCTGGAGATGAGCTCACCCATTTCAACCAGTGTGACCACGATATCCGACAATGTGGGCTGGGTCCTGGCTGTGTGCTCGCAGTAAGACTTCGCACTTCTCCCGATTTCTGAGATGTCTACAAGGGTCAAAGGCCACAGTTCCTCCCAAATTCAACAGAGGGTTACCAGTGAGTCACAGTTCTACTCTACATACACACCCCACGAGCAAGGGCAGGGCACAAACAGCACTGTGTCCACTCACACATGGTAGCCCAATTCTCAACAGTCAGAAGGTGGGAAGGAGTCTCTCCACTGAGACTCCAGTGGATAAACCAACTGGGGCACACACATCACACGGAGCACTGACGCTTGTTCTCACAGGTTTCCAGATGGCCAGCTGTTCTGGCCTCTACCTCCCAAGGGCTAGGGTTATAGTGCGTCCACCCTATCCAGCTCTACAACGGAGTATGTGTTCAGCCCTCAAAAGGAATGAAATCTATAACATGGGTAAACTTTGAAACACTGTGTTAAATCACATAAACCAGGCACAAAAATGACAAGTAAAAATTTTCAGATTCCATTTATCTGAAGTAAAGAGAAAAAGCAAATAAAAAGCAAAATCAAAATGGCTCAATGGTAAAGGTGTTTACTGCCAATGACAGGAGTTCCATCCCTGGGTCTCATAGGATGGAAGGAGCAAACTGATTCCCACAAGTTATCCTATGACCTCCATATCTGTGCTATGGCAAGCATACAGTCCCCACCATACACACAACTAATAAGAGTAATTTTTAAAAGGATATGATATATATCACATGTGCTGGTTTGAAAGAAAATGGCTCCCCAATGGAGTGGCACTATTAGGTGTGACTTTGTTGGGGTAGGAAAGGCCTTGTTGGAGGAAGTGTGTCATTGTGGGGTGGGCTTTGAGGTCTCCTATGCTCAGGCTACTCCCAGTGTCACAGTCCATGTCCTGTGTCTGCATTATCAAGACGTAGCCAGCACCATCATGTCTGCCTGCGTGGCATCATGCTCCCAGCCACACATAATGGACTGAACCTCTGAAACAGTAAGTGACCCCAATTAAATGTTTTCCTTTATAAGAGTTGCCATGGTACAGCACTGTGAGTGCACACTTAATGTCAATGATTAAATGACAATGATTAAAATGACAATATTGCTACATATCTCTTACCACACATACAAACATCAAAACAAACAAGTCCTATGCTACAATGGACAATTTTTTTCTTCTGTCTGAAGGTAAGCCTCGGCCTTCCAAGAAAAGGGGGACAGTATCTAAGAAGACAGTTTCTGAAGCTGGGCTCTCGGTACTCACAGCTCTGCAGCATCTCTGTCAGTGTTTCCACGGACGCTTTCTCCGCGCTCTCAAATCCAGCCTCGGTCAGCAAGGAGCTCACAACCACTTGCAGAGTCCTCCTCCGGGCCAGATGGTAGTTATCAGCAGGGTTAGTGGACTGCTTACTTCCTGGTCTCTGGAAGCAGAAGCCCAAAAAGAGGAGACTTCTTACTGCTAGGCCAGGATGAAAGCACAGAGTGCACACAGCATCAATGGCAAACAGGCTGGCCTATTGCTGGATGTGTAGCCCAGGACCACACTGCCATCCTCTAAGTTCCGCCTCCTCAGCATACAAATTACAGGCATGCAGCAACTGTGGCCTGGCTAGCAAAGGTTCTCCTGCTAAATATTTATCAGTGTCTGATACTTAGAGTTACAGATCTCACCAAGTGAGTAATAACTGAGCATCCAAATCCAGAGGCTTCCAATAAGACAAACACTACTTGCTCAAAAAAAAAAAAAAATCACAGCCGGGCAGTGGTGGCGCATGCCTTTAATCCCAGCCCTTGGGAGGCAGAGGCAGGCGGATCTCTGTGAGTTCGAGACCAGCCTGGTCTACAAGAGCTAGTTCCAGGACAGGCTCCAAAACCACAGAGAGACCCTGTCTCGAAAAAGCAAAAAAAAAAAAATTACATGTAGATATGTGTGTGTGTTCATGTGAGCACAAGTGTCTCCGGAAGCCTGGAGAGAGCGTCGGATTCCATTATGCTGGAGTTACAGGTGGTTGCGAAACGACCCACCGAACTCGAGTGTTCTAGAAGAGCACCTGCAGGTCTTAACCACTAAGCCATCTCTCCAGCCCCTTCACTTCTTTCTAGAGCAAATTACCAGAATATACACACAAGCCGGGTGGTGGTGGTGCACACCTTTAATGCCAGCACTCGGAGGCAGAGGCAGAGGCAAGAGGCTCTGTGTATCAGCCTAGTCTACATCTACAGAACGAATTCCAGGTAGCCAGGGCTGTTCCACAGAGAAATCCTATCTCAGGGGGAAAAAAAAGACAAGAAAAAAAAAAGGAATATATACACGAATTATGAGACTGGACGAATAAATCTGTCTTTTGTTCCATCCACACCACTTCATTAACACGGAAAATAAAAACAGCAACAACACCGGACGCAGAGGAGGGCTAAAGTAACCTCAAAGAAAGGCGAGGAAGGTAAATATTTTGAAAAGGAACCCTCTTCCAACTTTGGCTGGCCAGTAAGAGGATGAAAACAGCCTCTTCAGACCAATCAGAAGGCGTTCCGGGTTCCCACCCTCACCAGGGGACGAGCCAATCACGTCTCAGGTGCACCAATTTAGGAGGCCGCCGCCAAGTCTCTAGCAGCGGGGGACGCATTTGGCCAGGAAGACTTTTCAACCATCGTATCTCAGAAAGGGTTTGGGTTTCTCGGTCCGAGATTGTGGCCCAAACCATGGAAAAGATCCAGAAGAGCCAAACCCTCTCGACTTTACGCCGCGCCTCTCCACCCTTACCGTTCCGGAGCCACCAGGCCCGGCCGCCGCGTCGGCCATCTTGCTCTCACGTAGTGCGCGTGAGCGCGAGGCACGATGGGACTTGTAGTTGGCGTGGGAAGGTGGCGAAGGGCGGGGCCACAGGTGCCCCGCCTCGCGGAAAAGCTCTAAGAAATGTGGGGGGGCGGAAGGAATAGATCGGACTACCCCAGCTCTTGTGACTCTGTGTGAGCCAAGCTTTCCTGGACATTTCGGCGCTATGGCAATGGCTCTGGAAAACACTTTGTGGGTTACACCGAGTTAAAAGGAACCTTTTTTGGCTAGAAGCCAGCCATCTATAATCCTACCACCTTGAGACTGAGCCTGAGGATTGGGAATTCCAGGCCAGTTTGGGACTACATAAGGAGACCTTCCTTGTCAGAAAAATAAGTAGATAGATAGTAAAAATAAAGCTGTTGATATGAAATAATTTATTATTGGGCTGGAGAGATGGCTCAGTAGTTAAGAGCTTTGCTTGCTCTTCCAAAGGTCCTGAGTTCAATTCCCGGCAACCACATGGTAGCTCACAGCCATCTGTAATGAGGCCTGGTGCCCTCTTTGGGCCTGCACTGTATACATAATAAATAAATAAATCTTTTTAAAAAAAAGAAATAATTTATTATTAAAAATACACTTTTGTTTTGTTTTTCCCCCAAGATTGGGTTTTCTGTGTAGTTTTGGAGCCTGTTCTGGCACTAGCTCTGTAGACCAGGCTGGTTTTGAACCCACAAAGATTCACTTGCCTCTGCCTCCCTGAGCCTCCACTCCCGGCCATGTTTAATTATGCATTTGTTTTTGTTGTTTTTCAAGACAGGATTGTCTCTGTAGCTTTGGAGCCTGCCCTGGAACTAGCTCTTTTAGACCAGGTTGACCTCAAACTCACAGAGATCCTGCCTCTGCCTCCTGAGTGCTGGGATTAAAGGCGTGCGCCACCACCATCCAACTAAGAACACACTTAAGAATGCACTTTTGAGGGCTGGAGAGATGACTCGGCCACTAAGAGCACTGACTGTTCTTCCAGAGAACCTTGGTTCAATTCCCAGCTCAATAGTTAAGAACATACACCATTGTTGGAGAGAATCAGAGTTCAAAGTCTTAGCATCCATGTTGAGTGGCTCACAACTGCCTGTGACTTCAGCTCCAAGGTGATCTGATATTCTCTTCTGGCATTTGAGGGTATTCACTTGTGCAAAAATACACACACACACAAATACAATAATAAAATTAAGTGCTTTTCTTAAAAATGCATGCATTTGTTTTATGTGTATGACCATTTTGCCGGCATGTATCTCTGTGAACCCCTTGCATGCCCGGTGCCAGAGAAGGCCAAAAAAGGACTTTGCGTAACCTAGAACAGGAGTTGCAGACTGTTGTGAGCTGCCAGGTAGGTGCTGGGAATTGAATCCGGTGTTTTTTTAACTGCCGCAACATCTCTCCAGTCCTTAAAAGGCACATCTGAAAAGGTTCTAGAGGCTGAATGCATTAGCAGGGCTTTCTCAGTTTGGCTGATTTTTTAGCTTGTTGGGCCAGCCCAATTCCAGTGACCTCACTCTCTCAGAGAGGGCCTTCATACCGGTTGTTTTGTGTGAGCCTGTGTTGCATGTAGCCTGGCTGGTCTCAGACTTGCTACATAGCAGAGGATGACTTTGAACACTGTGGTAATTTGAATATGAATGGGCCACATAGGTTCATATATTTGAATGCTTAGTCACCAGGGAGCCGCACTATTTGAGAAGTATTAGGAGGTGTGGTCTAGTTGGAAGATGTGTCAAACTGCGAGTGGGCTTGGAGGTTTCAAAAGCCCCCACCTGGCCTAGTGCTTCTCTCTCTCCCCTCCCCCATCGCTCCCCCCCTTCTCTTTCTCTTTGCCTGGAGATCAGACATAGCGTGGTGTTTTCACCCTCATTTATGCTGCCATGCTCCCCACCAGTGGGGATGACTGTGGACCAACCCTCTACACCTATAAGCAAGCCCCCAACTAAATGCTTTCTTCTATAAAGCTGTGGTGGTCATGGTATCTCTTCACAGCTATAGAACAGAGATGAAGACAGACCCTCCCCAGATTATCCTACCTTCTCGATAAACTTCTCCAGAGTGCTGGGGTTACCGGAATCCACCACCATCCACCACCATACTCCGTTTACACAGTGCTGGGGGAACTCAGGGTTTTCTTACATGCTAGGCAACTACTCTGCCAGCTGAAGCTTTAGTCTTATCACCAAGCTCCTTGCGATTCCCGGCACTGTCATCTCTAGCCCTCAGCCTGCGACTGCTAAGTGAACGAGGAAGCTTGTCTCTTGTCCCTCCCACTTCCAGTATGTTGAGTCCGTTTTACCAACTTCAGCCTCTCTGGACTGGAAATTCCTCAGGAGAGACCTTGCCTCTTCTCATCCCTTTTGGCGGGGGCGGAGGCGGGGGGCAGGGAGGGAAGCCTGGCCAGATGAAATCACTGAGCTTCAGTCCTCACACACACGTGACTCAGGTGACTCTGGTCACATTATCTAACCTCACTGTGCCTCAGTTTCCCTGCGTGATAACTGGGGGTGGAGTGAGGTATCAGGTGTTGCAGCGCCTGGCTGTGTGGTAAGAGTTAAGAACTCAAACCTGCTGCTTACTTCCTGAGTAACGTGCACCACGAATTGCAGACGCCCAGAAGGCATCCTCTGGAGTGTGTACACCTGAACCTGGCGAACGGCACCGTGCCTCCCACCACCACTACCTGGGGCTGAGGATCAGGTCTGTAGACCTCCGGTGAAGTACAGATTAGAGCTGGATAAGCCTCTCCTGTCTGCTCTGGGGGGTGTCAGGGACCAAACCCCAGCGGAGCGCAGCACCCAGCTCCTTTGTCTCGCCCGCCCCCTCGTCCCCACTTCCTGCCCAGCTTCTAGCTAGTGATCTGCGAGGCGGTGCAGACTTTGTAAACACGTCGCGCCTGTGGGATGGACACTCGCTCTGTTTGGGTGCTGCGGAGTGCACGCCCCTGTCCTGTCCGTGGCTGGCGGCTGTGATCACTCCTACTACCCAAAAACAGATGTCCAGCCGCGGGAGAGAACGTGAGGCTACCGTCAGAGCTCCGGGGGACTCATCTGCCAAGAGGTAGGCTTGGGGAACTGGAGAAGCCAGAATAAACGTGACGTTCGCATCGGCTGCTTTTGACTGGGATGTTACTTAGAGTCCAGGTTGGAGACCCGGAGGTGGAGAAAGCAGGTGGGTGGTGAGAGGACGGGGGACTCTAACAGGTGGGTTCAATCGGTCATCGCGCCGCTCTCCCCTCGGTTTTGGCCCCAAAAGCTTAGTTCACTTTCCCACTGAGTGTGATTTTTTTCACCGGAGAAGTCCCCAAAGCCTTGAGCCTCCTAAACGCGTGTGCATCCTCACAGCTACCCGTCCAGGATGATGTGCAAGCCCGAGGGTTTAGCAGCATATATCAGCTTTAGAGGTCGGGGGGCCAACCAGTATGTGTTTGAGTCATCCAGAGCCAAAAAAAGGGGTCCAAAAACTAGAACTTTACAGACGGTTCCTGAGGGGCTGATGTGTACCTGGTCTCAGCTGTATGCGTCTTCTAGTGTAGACCAGAGAGTAACTGAAGACGGGTACTGCTGTTGCAGGGAGGCAGTGTTCATTGGCACTGGCTGTGCACCCACTGTTTCTGTTTGCGGCTGACTATCTCAGCCACTGCTGGTGTTGGTCTCAGGTATGACAGAGATGCCTGGGAGGCTGGGAAGGGGACATCTGGGTTGAGTTTCAGAGGATGATTGTTGACCTCAGAGAGAATCTGGTGGGAAGTCTTGGAGGTACTTACTCTCCAGAGGTAGACTAAATCAGAATGGTTTACTGGGCACTGGGATATACTGGTAACTGGAACACAGTTCCTGCCTGTCCTGTTCTCACTCACTTCTAGGCATAAGGAAGTGGGAATAAACAGGAGCAGTTCTGGGAAAGACAAGCTGCAGAGCTGGAGCCCCTGAATCCAGTTGTGCGCAGCTGGAGGGTGCCCCTGGGGATGATAGGACACCCACTCCCCATTCTGGGCCCTGGGACTGTTTTCTCCAGCAAGCCCTGTCCTTTGTCCATCACCACAGTGTCCTGTGGGACTGGTCCTGGGTGGGGGAGTGGTTCTTCGGCTTCTCTCCTGCGCACCCTAGACAGCAGGTTACACAGTCATTTAGCATCTTCTCATGTAGCCACACTCTGCCGATGTTGGGGACATCATGGAGTAAAATCAGAGTTTCTAGCCAGAGACTGGAAATGGAAGGCATCTTTGATCATTCCATTAGGGCTCCAGTCCATGTTTAACCCTTGAACCCATGGGCATGGCCTTAATGGTTCCAACCTTTTTCTTGTGTGTTTCTCTTCATGGATGCTAGCACAGAGGTACATAGCACCTTCAAGGGTTTATGCTGTTTGGATGTAGCATCTCATTTAATACCTCTGATAGCTGTATTCAATCATCAACTAGTATTAGCTCCATTTTATAGAGGAGGAAGCTTGAACACAGGAGGTAAAGAGAGCTCCTTAAAGAGGGAGCAAGAAATGAATGTCAGGGAGCTGGAGAGATGACTCAACCGTGAACAGCACTTACTGCTCAAGAAGAGGACCCAGGTTTGCTTCCTAACCCACACAGTAACTCACAACTACCCATTTCCAGGGATTCTGATGCCCTCTCCTGGTTTCTGCAGGCACCAGGTATGACCACAGTACATATACATACATGTAGGCAAGTGCTCATACACATAAACAAAATAAATAAATCCTTTTTAGAAAGTAAAGAAATAGATGTCAAGCTGGGTGGTGGTGGTGCACACTTATAATCCCAGCACTTCAGAGGCAGGGACAGACAGAACTCTGTGAGTTCAAGGCCAGTCTGGTCTACTGAGTGAATTCCAGAACAGCCAGGGCTACACAAAGAAACCCTGTCTCCAAAAACAACAAAGAGAAGAGGAGAGGAGAGAAGAGGAGAGGAGAAGAGAAGAGGAGGAGGAGGAGGAGGAGGAGAGGAGGAGGAGGAGGAAGAGAGAGAGAGAGAGAGAGAGAGAGAGAGAGATATGGGATATCAGAAAGGGGTCTTAAATCCAACTCACTTGACTTGGGAGATGTGTTCTTTCCTCTGAGACAGGGACTTGCTGTTAGCCCAGGCTGTCCTCCAACTCCCAATCTTGACCTGATTTCCCAAGGGCTAGGATGAGAGATACCCATCACCACATCCAGGTCAGAGTCCCTGCTCTTGGCCCGCTTAGCATGCAGCTGAGCGTGTGCTAGCTAAAGGGAGTCTGGGTTTACACAGACACCAGCACTGTTCACAGAGAGTCCCCTGGAGGTCTGCTCAGGATTCTGGGGACAGCACAGCACAGAGGCAGTATCCTTTCTTGTGTGGATGTGGGTGTGTGCAAGGTGTGATGTCACACACGTTTTGTCCCAGCTCTAGGGAGGGAAGTGCAGGCAGATCTTTATGAGATGGATGCCAGCCAGGTCCACATAGCAAATTCTAAGCCAGCCAGTGCTACATGAAGAGACCCTGTGTCAAACACACACACAAAACTTTCTTATTTTACATGTGTTACTGTGTTGTCTGCATTCTTGTCTGTGGATCACATGTGTGCCTGGTGCTCACAGAAGCCAGAAGAGGGTGCTGTATCCCCTAGAACTGGAGTTGACTTCTGTGAGCTATCATGTGGGTACTGGAAATCAAATCTGGGTCCTCCAGAAGACCAGTCCATGGTCTTTGCCACTGAGTCATCTCTCCAGCCCTCAACTTACTTTTTGAGGCAGAGTTTCTCACTGAACCTGGAGCTGGCCGTTAGCTAGCCAGCCCTGGAATCCGCTTGTCTCCCTCCCTGTTCCACCTCACTGCACATGTTTTACAGAGGTTTGCAGCTTTTGCGTAACTGCTTGGGATCTGAACTCAGTCCTCATGTGGGTGCAGCAACTACGTTCCCCGCGAACCATCTCCTCAGTCCTATCTGTCTTTTGAGACGGGTTTCATAACCCCAATTGGCCTGGATGTAACTGAGTGTGACCGTGGACTTCTGGGCTCTCTGGCTTCGCCTCTGAAGGGTGCCAGCATTACAGGCATGGGCTGCCACGCCTGCTTTGTCGTGTGCATGTTCCAGCCTAGAACCCCCACATTCTAAAACCCAGGAAGAGCGTTCAGACTTGGTATCTGAGTAAGAGGATGGCAGAGAAGGGGGAGACGCTGAAACACTGTCCGCTGAACCCCATGTCACTTCATGAGAGGCAGTGCCTGTGTGTCTGCCCACTTCCAGCAGGCTGGCAGAAGGCCTGTGACGTGAGTCCCTCCACAGGGAAGCCTCCCTGAATTCTCGCTATTTTCTCTGCCTCCTCTCTGAAACATTCGGCTCCTCTAGGGAATCTCCTGCACAGATTTGGGAATGCCCAGCACTTGGGACAGGCCAGTGTCTGTGAATTTGGGGAAGGGCTGGGGCTACATAGTGAGACCCTGTCTTAAAAACACCAACTTGGCTGGGCAGCGGTGGCCCGCATCTTTAATCCCAGCACTTGGGAGGAAGAGGTGCGGATCTCTGTGAGTTTGAGTCCAGCCTGGTCTACAGAGCTAGTTCCAGGATAGCTAAGGCTGTTACACAGAGAAACCCTGCCTCGGAAAAACAAAAACACCAACTTATGGGGCTGGAGAGATGGCTCAGGAGTTAAGAACACTGGCTGCTCTTCTAGAGGGCCTGTGTTCAGTCTTCAATACGCATGTGGTTGCTCACGATGTCTATAACTCCAGTTCCAGAGGATCTGAAGCCCTTCCTTGGTTTCAACTACACATACACATGGTACACAGACATACATGCAGGGAAAACATCCATGCACATAAAATAAATAAAACTGCTTTAAAAAATAGCTAAGCACTGATCCCCAAAAGGGGTGTCTGTTGAGATGGGTGTCGATGTTGGGGTTTGAGGGGGAGGTTATTAATAATGCAAACAGAGGCTGCTCTGCCCCCCTTCCTCTCTGCTCCGAGTGTGGGGTGCAGTGGAACCCTGAGCACGCCCCCTCCCTCCCCATACACACCCCCACTCCACCCCACCCTCCCCCGTCCCCCCCACTGCCGCGGCTCCCCCACCCTCTGCCCTCACTTGTCCACAAAGAACAGGCTGTACCCTTGAGAAACCACAAGAGGAAGTTAGGGCGGCTTGTGGGTGGGGAAAGTTCTGGGACCGCTGCCAAGTTTCCCTTTCCCTGCAGTGCAGTAGGTATGTTTATCTCGCCCATGAAGACTTTTAAATTTTAAATCCTCCGAGTTTCAAAGCTGTCAATTCCCATCCAGGTCCCACTGCTGGCCCAGGGCATCCTTTCTGCGGTGAGATTGGAGTCTGTGTTTCTGTTCAGCAGTCTCTGGTCTCAGCCCATCGCCTTTTTCCCAAAGTGCCCCTAGAACCTTCTAACTCTGAGGAACATGGTTCCAACAGCCACGTAGGGGGTTCAGAGTGTTCCCAGGGGCGCCTAAGCATTTCTCCTATTTGATACTTACTGTAATTCGAGGTAGTGCATACTCTGCCTCCCGGTTATCAATGAGAAAAACAGTTTAGAAAGGCTTAAGAATTTGACAAAGCCACACAGCTAGAAAGTGGCAGAGTCCAGGGCTGAAGGTGGATCTAGCTCAGTTTAGAGTATCTGCTTTATACTTTTCAGTGACAGAAGTTGTGATCTAAAGTTTTGTTGGTTTTCAAGATTGGGTTTCTCTGTGTAGCCTTGGCTATCCTGGAGCTCCCTCTGTAGACCAGGCTGGTCTCAAACTTGTAGAGATTGCCTGCTTCTGCCTCCTGAGTGCTGGAATTAAAAGCACGCGCCACCAATACCTGGCTTATCTTTTTGCTTTTATTTTTTAATTTATGTTTTAGGTGAATATATTTTTTGTTTTCTTATTTTTTAATAATTTATTTAAATTTATTTTATCTACATTAGTGTGAAGGAACTGGAGTTATGTGAACTGCCATGTGGATGCAGGGAATTGAACCTGGGTCCTCTGGAAGAACAGTCAGTGCTCTTAACCGCTGACCCATCTCTCCAGCCCTCTTTTTGCTTTTAAATAATGCTGCTGGGACTGAAGAGATGGCTTGATGGTTAAGAGCACTGGTTGTGGTGATGCACTCCTTTAATCCCAGCACTCTTGAGGCAAAGGTTGGAAGATCTTTGTGAGTTCAAGGCCAGCCTGGTCTGGTCTACAAAGTGAGTTCCCAAACAGCCAAGCTGCTTCACAGAGAAATTCTGTCTCAAAAAAAAAAAGCTTTTCCAGAGGACTAGGGTTCAGGGTTCAATTCCCAGCATCCCCTGGGCACTCACACAGGGTATGGTGTTGTGCCCTTCTTTAATCCCAGCAGAAGCAGGTGATCTCTGCATGTTTGTATAGTTTCAGGGCTACGTAGAGACCCCATCCTTGAAACAACAGAAATACACAGGCTATTCTTCTAGAAGACCCAGGTTCAATTCCCAGCGCTTACATGGCAACTCGTAGCTGTCCTCTGTGACTGCAGCTCCTTTTACTGAAGTCTATGAATCTTGATCGGGTTCATTTTCTCTGGTAATTAAAGAATTAAAAAGCAGGAGGACCCCAAGTAGCACCAGAGAAATCTCAAGCACTGCAAGCAGAGAGCAGTGGTCAACAGTAGAAGGAAGGGTGTTTCTTGGGAATGAGGAGACATAGAGATGCAGTAGACATAGAGAAAAAGACCCTCTGCATAGCACAAGGGGTATTTAGAACTAGAAACTCATCTCTTCTCAGGGACTGGAGGCTTTTGAAATCTCCGAAGAGTTTTTCTCCCCTAATGTAGGTTGTTTAGTTTGAAGAGCGACAGGGTGGTTGATTGGTCCACGACTGTTGTGTAACGTGTCCAGTCCATCAGCAGGGAGTCTACTGGTGGGAGGGAGACACCTACAGTGCCTTTGTTTTAAGCTGCTGGGCTGTTGTCTCAAGGAGGGTGAGAAGAAGCTGTTCACTTTGGGAGTTCACGCCAGCATTACCTTGCCAGAGCCCTTTCCATCTGTCTGCCTACCAGGAAGCAAGTCTGTGTCCTGCCTCATTCTGACCCTCCTGGGCACCAGAGACAAAATACTTATCCACATAAAAGTTAATACTCACACGTATAAAACGATGACGCAGTGTGATGGTGTAGAGAGGGGAGGGGCCTAGGTAGAATATAGAATAGGAACAAATTCTTTGCAAGTAAATTTTTTGAAAAAGGTCACTGGAGCTGGACAGTGGCTCACTGGTTGAGTTAATGGTCCACTGGCTGTTCTTCCAGAGGATGTAGGTCTGTGTCCCAGCATCCTTGAGGATGCAGGTCTGGGTCCCAGCGTCCTTTGGGCACTGCACAACTGCCCGTTACTACAGCTACCGGAGATTTGATACCCTCTCTGGACCTCTGTGGGCACCTACATACATCTGACAAACACATAAATAATTTTTTAATTAAAAGAAAAGGAAAGCCAAGTTGGTAAAAAGGATAAAATACAATGGTGTTTGATGAGGTGGTGATGCCTATGGTCCCAGCACTCAGGAAGCTGAGGCAGAAGGATCATTGGAAGTTGGAGGAGGCCTAGGCTATGGAGTAAGACCTTGTCTCTAATCAGTAAGTCAATCAAACAATCAAGCCATTGTGAAAAAGTGACGTTAAATTCCAGAACACTGACAGAGATAGGTGAAATGTTTGAGGTAGTTCTGGGAAGCATTGAAATTTAAAAAGGGTTTATTTTGCCAGGTGGTGGTGGCACACGCCTTTAATACCAGCATTCAGGGGGCTGGAGAGATGGCTCAGTGGTTAAGAGCATTGCCTGCTTTTCCAAAGGTCCTGAGTTCAATTCCCAGCAACCACATGGTGGCTCACAACCATTTGTAATGAGGTCTGGTGCCCTCTTCTGGCCTGCAGACATACACACAGACAGAATATTGTATACATAATAAATAAATAAATGTTTAAAAAAAATACCAGCATTTGGGAGGCAGAGGCAGGCAGATCTCTGTGAGTTCTGAGGCCAGCCTGGTCTACAGAGCAAATTCCAGGACAGTCAGAGCTGCCCAGAGAAATCCTGTCTGGAAAACCCTCCAAAAGTGTTTATTTTATTTTAAATGATGTATTAGTGTGTGTATCTGTGCACATACATGCAGGTGCCTGCAGGTTGTGAGCCACATAACATAATGTGGGTGCTGGGAACTGAGCTTGGGTCATCTGCAAGAGCGGCACCAAACTTTTATTTAGAGATTTATTTTATTATGTGTATAGTATTTTGCCATGCTGTACGTAGACCCACAGGCCAGGAGAGGGCACCAGATCTCATTACAGATGATTGTGACCCACCATATGGTTGCTGGAAACTCAGGAAGGACCTCTGGAAGAGCAGGCAGTGTTCTTAACCTCTGAGCCATCTCTCGAGCCTTGAGCAGTACAAACTTTTAACCTCTTTTAATCTCTCCAGCCCCATAACTATATTCTTGAGTGGTTGTATTTTGTTTTATTCTCCTTTTTAATCTTTTTGATTTATTATTATTATTACTTGATTCTCACCAGATAGCCCTGCTACTATCCTAAGTAGACCTGGCTGTCCTCGAATTTGTAGCAATCCCGTGTCTTTTACTTTCCGAGAACTGGAATCACAGTCGTGGAAAGCGCCACGCCCACTTGGCAAAAAATGAAAAGACTTTCTAACAAATAATCGACTCCGGCTTGATGACGTGAGTCTCAGCCTCCGGGATCTAGAGCGCATGCACGGAGAGCCTCTGCCAGAGTGTCAAGGCGCAGAGTCCATCTCTTTCCGCCGGGAAACTGGGTTGCTCACCGGGGCCCCCTTGCGTCATCGCTCGGCCCGCCGCCGGCCCGGGCCCATGGTTTTCACACTCCGTCCACCAGATGGAGCTGTTGCCCAGAGTGTCGCTCCAGGGGCCCCTATTGGGTGAAGAACCCCACCTGGTCCTTGAGGCGCCAGCTGGTTTCCTGGGACCTCTGGTCCCCCCCCCCCCCCCCATTCCCAGCTGTTTACACAGAGAGCTGTTCCGACCGGACCTGGCAGAATCTCCATAAAATGTGTTCTTAACAGCTCTGGCCCAAGTGTGCAAGCCTGAGAGAACGTGCTCCTTTCCCCAGGCAGGGGCCTCCCCACATCCCGCCCCCCACCCCCGACCTTCCTGTGTCCTTGCCACAGAGGGACCCAAATTGCGCCAGCGCCAGCGTGTCAGGGAAGCTACGCTGGAATAGCCGTTCCTACCCTTCAAAGGGTGTGACACTTATATTGGTGCCTGTAAAGGGACCTCGGAAGCCACACCTCTCTGAAACTATTAGCCTTCTGCAGCCTGACCAGCTCCCACGCTGGGTAAAATTCCCCAACAGTGTCTCCTGAGATTAGACTGAGCCAGGCTCTCAGAAGGTGGGGCAGAAGGAAGATGTTGGTTCCTCCCATCCTGGGCCCGATCTGATTGCTGCCGGTCAGACCTTTAAGAAGGCCATAAAGAGCCCAGGTGTGGCGGTGCAGGCCTTTAATCCCAGCACTGGGGAGGCAGAGGCAGGCTGATCGCAGTAAGTTTGAAGTCAGCCTGCAAACTCAGGCCTGCCAGGCATGCATAGTGAGAGCTTGTTTCAGAAAAGCCAGAGACAGAGAGAGAACAAAGAAAACAATACAGTCAATGGGTTCTAGGGACTCAGCTGACAGAGCCCAGGATGAGCGAGATGCCACAGGCACCCGAGGACTGCCCCTGAACGAATCTTGCTAGTATTACCAAGCTCTTAGTAATCCATTCTTTCCTAACCTCATCCCTCAAGAGACAAGGGGACCGGAAAGCCATCTTAGCTGCGAAGTAGCCTCCGCACAGAGACCTTAGGCTCCCATGGCGCAGCTCGGCAGGAAGGCTAACTGGGCTGTTCAGTTGCAAAGGCATTTCACTGTCTGGTGGAGTGAGAACGGTCCCGCGTGTACAAGCTGCCCAGCTCTGTGTGCTGGGCTCTTTCCTGCCTATTTATTCGCCTGTTGTCCCTCCCTCACAGTAGCTAATACTACTAGCTAAATACTTACTATATGCTAAACAGCATCTGTGTTCTTGCAGTCCAGCGAGGGGGCAGGGCATGCCGAAGCTTGAACCCAGGCCTTTGCGCATGCTAGGCAAGTACTATGTCACTGAGCCCCAGAGCCAGCAAGACAGGCATTTCTTATGCCTTTACAGATGATGAATTGGGCACAGCCTAGCTAACCTGCATTGGATTTGAGAGAAAATGCACAGCCCAGCTTAGTTCATGCATGAGGGTTGCTGTCTTCATAACGAGAGCGAGCAGCGTTTTCCAGTAGGGGTGGGCTTGAGACTTGTCCCAAAGCAGTCGTCTGGTTTCTTTTCTCATCATCCTGCCTATAGCTCCCTCCTTCCCTCCCTCCCTCTATCCCCCCACTCTGTCTCTGTCTCTCTCTGTCTCTCTCTCTCTCTCACACACACACACACACACACACACACACACTCCTTTCTTTATTTTTAGACAAGGCCTTACTATGTAGCTCTGGCTGATCTGAAACTCACTTTTTTCTTTCTTTCTTTTCTTCTTCTTCTTCTTCTTCTTCTTCTTCTTCTTCTTTTTTTGGTTTTTTTGTTTGTTTGTTTTGATTTTTCGAGACAGGATTTTGCTGACCTGGAACTATCTCTTGTAGACCAGATTGGCCTCGAACACACAGAGATCCACCTGTCTCTGCCTCCCAAATGCTGGGATTAAAGGCGTGAGCCACCACAGCCAGGCCTGAACCTCACTTTGTAGTCTAGGCTGGTCTTGAACTCACAGAGCCAGCCACTGACTCTCTGGTGCTGGGATTAAAAGTGTGTGGTACTACGCTCCATATATTTTAAAGGCACGGTTTCATGTAGCCCAAGCTAGCCTCAAGCTTGCTCTGTAGCCAGGGATGACCTTGAGTTCTGACTCCACCTCCCAAGTGCTGAGCTTACAGGCATGCACCACCACACCTGGTTTACGTGATGCTGCAGATCCATCTCAGGGCTTGGTGTGTTGGCTAAGTAAGTGCTCTACCATCTAGCCCCAACCCCACAGCCCCCCCCCCTTTTTTAGAATAAAAATAGACCTGCAAGTTCTGGCCTGTGGGGAGAAGGTTGGACAGAGTCCTTGAAGTTGGGGCAATCCCAGAAACTCCCAATTCTGGCCCCAGCATTTTCTGCTCCAACTCACCCTCCCTCCAGTTCTCTGCTTGCCTCTTTCCAGGCTGCTCCTCCCTGCCCCTCCCCTGGGCTCCCGGAGTTCTGGGAAAGGAAGTCAGGCTGGGGCCTCAGACAGATGCAGGCCTTGAGCATCCACTTCAGCTCCAGCTGGAGGAGGGAGGCCCCGCCAGGGGAGGAGAAGGCACCTGTGGGTCCATCCGCCCGTGCCCTGGAGGGTTCTGTCTGCTGTCACAGACTCTCTCCTGAGCTCTGGTTTGTGGGGCTTGCTGGGCTTGGTGCTTGAGTCCACTTTGAATAAGACCGCAGTGAACAGTACTAAATTGGCTTGGGGGTGTTGGTCTTGGGAAGGGAGCTGTTTGCTCCCAGCGGCTGGCTCAGAAGTTCAAGGCTCCCCTTTCCTCTCAGCTTTGCCCTCTTCCTAAGACACACCCTCTACAGTCCCAGGAACCACAACAGAAAGGCTCTTGGGGTCAGGGGTCACGGGCCCCTGATAGACTAGGTGACAGAGCAAGAACAAAGGTGTAGAACATTCTCTAAGACCTCCCTTCCTCCAGTCAGCTGGTACCTGCTGCTCCTAGGGGCAGCATCCATCTTTTCTTTGATTGACTTAGCTTCTGTGTGCAAGCCCAGCTGAATTTTCTTCTCAGATGTCTGCATCTCTAAAGAGATAGTCTCTTTGAGGGGTAGGCCCAGACCTGATATAACCACTAAACTTGGCCCGTGGCGCCTCTGGGCAGGCACAGAAAGTTTCCCCAGACAAAGCCGCTGAGCGCCGTTTCGGGTGTTCCTCTTGAGCATATACTGTGTGGATTTTCTTTCTTTTCTTAACAAACAAAAAACAAACACACATATATTTCGTGTGTTGTTGAGGTGTTTGTGTGGGGGCATGTGCTCAGAGGTCAGAGGGTAACCTGCGCAAGGTGGTTTACTTGTTCTATCACGTGGGTTCAAGGAATTGAACTCGGGATATTAGTAAATAAATTTGTAATCAACACGTTTATTTATTAACTCAATTCTTACTTATTCTTCACACGGGTGCTGCGCAGAGCTGGAGGATGTAGTGCAGTTGGTAGAGACCTGGCATAAGGTACCCCTGGGCTCAGTCTCCAGGACCACACAAAACTGGATGTGGGCACTTACGTGGCTGTGACCCCAGCACTTGGGAAATAGAGACAGGAGGATGAGATGTCCAAGGCCATCCCTGAACTTGCAGCCAGCCTGGGATACATAGCCCCTCTCAATAAAGAAAAACAGAACAAAAGGCTGGAAGATTGCTCAGTCAGTAATGTGTTTGGTTGACAAGTTTGTTCCTCACAGCACATGTCAAAGTGCCTTACATGGCATCGAGTGCTGGGGAAACAGAGATGAAACTCTGGGGCTCCCTGACGGGCCAGGGACAAAATCCTGGGGCTCCCTGGCTAGCCAGTTTAGCCCAGCTGGTAAACTTCAGGCCACTGAGGGACCTGCCTCAAGAGAGGTGACACCCAGGATTGTCCTGTGGCCTCCGCGTGTGTACACGTACATGCACATGTAACAAGTGGGTGCTCTGAGGCTTTCTTGTTTCACATATGAAGAAATAGAAGTGCAGGGGCCAAATGACTTAGCCCAAGGCCAGTGTTGAGAACCTGATGGCAGAGACCTTAGTGGCACACAGTGTTTATCCCAACACTGGAGAGGCAGAGCCCTGTGGCTCTCTATAAATTCAAGGCCAGCTTGGTTGACATGTGTGTGCACCCACCCATCAGGGGACTGTGAGGTGATGCCAAATTCTCTATCATGACAATGTCTTAGTCTTTGGACTAGCAAAGCAGAGGGTTGGGACTCTTGGACTGGTTGTGAGTGACACACACACATGTGTCTTGGAAGTAGGTGGTGCCATGAGTGTGCTGTCCCCAACCCCCACCCCAAGCATGCCAAGGCATCCTGACATCCTGGATCCCTTAGTTCTCCTAGCCAGAACCTTGCCCCAGTAGGCAGATTAGGTGTCACAGAGGACCCAGGAAGCAGGATCTGGGGTTAGTGGTGGATGTGAGTTTTGCTAGGTGGGGCTGGGACTCTGACCTATCTGTGGAGCCCTGGATGAATCAGCCTGACCACAGCCACCCAACCGAAATGAAGGTACAAACATTTTCTTCTGACGCCCCCTCCAACGTTCATTTTCTTTTTCCTTGTTCTTTCCCATCACGGCACTGGGGTGTGGCACTGGGGCAGTAGCTGAGGGCATAACTCATGGTTACGCTGGGTCCTAGGGCTAAACTGGTGACTTGGCCCTTGAGGAAGGTTTGAGGTCTCCCATGGTTCACCTAGAGACAGGCAGCAGGCCTGCCTACGACAAATGACACATGCCCCAGCCAGAGGACAGGCTACATCAGTATAGGGCTTAGCCACCTGATAACAGAAACATCTAAAATACATAGAGGCTTTGAAAGCCTTCATTTATCTGTTCTTCATGTACACTAGTGTTATGATGTATTCAGTACTGGGTTCAAAGTCGGGGGAAACCAAACAGCAAAGCCACTAGTATGGGGCTGCAGAGATGACTCAGTGATTAAGAACACTTGTTCTATAGGACAAAGCCCAGCACCCAAGTCGGGTGGCTCACAATAGCCTATAAGCCCCCAGGGGATCTGATGCCCTCTTCTGGCCTTCCACACGTATACATACATACACATTAAGTAACAAATCTTAATCCGCCATCTCCCCTCCCCCCTCCAAAAAAAAAAAACTCCACTAAAAGCTAGACATGATGGTCTACTCCTTTAAACCCAGTACTTGGGCTGTGGAGACAGAGGGATCATGAGTTCAAGGTCATCCTTGGCTATTTAGTGAGTTGAAGACCAGCTTGGGACACTTAAAACCCTACATTAAATAAATAAAAAACCCAGCCCCCCTCCAAATACCATTATTAAAATGACCTTAGTCTTCTCATACAACCCAGTTTTCATCTAAGAATCTTAGTATGGCTGGTTTTCTCTGGGATAGCCTGGGTCTTCGTCTTGATCTCGGGACCGTGTTCCCACAGTGTGGATGGAGGCTTCTTTGATTGCTGTCCTCTCTCCTGTTTGTATTAGTCACTACTGAACGTTCTTATTCAGTTCACTGTGCACGCTCTTGTGGGATAGCAGGCCACAAGAAGGGTTTGTGTGAAGTCTTGTGGGAATTTGGAGAAAGGGCTGGTTACTTTTGCGCAATATTAGGCAGGTTAAAGAGGAATTTCCTCTTGCTGAAAAGTGTTCTCTGAGGAAATGGAAGAAAGGAGATTTGAGTTTTGGGTTTTTTGCTTTGTTTTGAGATGGGCTGTGGGGGGTGTACATGTGATTTAAGGCTGGTTTTGAACTCCTGTCTTCTGAGTGCTGAGATCACAGGTGTGTGATATTTAGCACAGCCAGCTCTCTAGTGTTTTTGAGCAAGCATCTCGTTGTATAGTCCGAACTGGTCTGGAATTAGAATCTTTCTTCCTGCACATACGTTTAATCCCAGCACTCGGGAGGCAGAAACAGGCAGATCTCTGTAAAGAGACAGACAAAGGCCAGCCTGGTCTGCAGAGTGAGTTCTAGTACAGGCTCCAACGCTACAGAGAAACCCTGTCTTGAAAGAAATCCTTCTTCCTTTGCCACCCCAGTGCTGGGATTCTAGGTGTGCCCTGCTACACCCAGCAGGATATAAGAAAAAATTTAAATGTTTATTATTAATTCCTTAAAAACAACAGTAACTCATTGCATGCTAATATAATCTTTAAATACTATGATAATTCTGCTTCCCCAAACACAAGAACTCAATGAGAAGCGTGGTCTTAGTTCACATTTCTGCAGCTCTCTTTAAATGCCTAGTTTAATGGAAGACAGCGGATTATCATGGAGGCTTCTGCTTCAGTCCGTTGTCCTGCGTGGCTTGGGTGAATTTATATAAGGAAAATTCAGCCTCAGACAGACATGCCATCAGAAATGGGGGGACCTGTGTACTGGGCTAGAGGACAGCGGTCCTAGCAGGTCACCAAGGTGGAGAGAAGAGAGTGTTTGAGACAATAGTTAGACGCTGAGGAGGGGGAGTTGGTGCTTGGCTCAGTAGCTCTGAGGGAGCCACATGATCAGAATGGTTCAAAGACAATTCCCAAGGCTGTGGCAGAATCGCAAGGGGGAGTCTCTATAAGATTATGAAAAGGCTTGAAATTAGGGTGTTGGTCGCCTTTCTCGTGACTGTGACAAAAGACTAATAAGGGCGACTATAGGGAGGAAGGGGCCGTCTGGGCTCTGCTCTGTCGTGGTGGGAAGAGATGGCAACGCGGGATGTTTGCCTCTGCAGCCACGAAGCAGAGAGAATCACATGCTGGTGCTCAGCTGCCGGTCTCCTTCCTCCATTTTTATTCTGTCCAAGAGCATCCCCTCTGTGAGAAGGCGCCTCTCTCTTTCAGAGGGGCTCAGCCCTCCTCAGTTAAGCGGCTGGAAATGCCTCTGGTATGTTTCCTGACTGATTCCAAATCCTGTCAATTAAGAGTGAGTCCTACCATCCTTTAGGGTGGCCTCCGCAGAAATGGAGGTGAGGGGCCATCTGACAGCTATTCGGAGGGCTTCAGAAGCAGCAGAGCTAGGGAACTGGGAGGAATTAGAGTCATCCACACTTCCCCCTGCGAGGCACCCTGCATATTTCTGCGATGAAGTATGTGGTCTGTGCTGCGCTGGCTGCCTGCATTCCTTCTCCAGTGCCAGGCTATGTGCTCCAGCCCAGGAGCCAGAAGAATCAAGGACAGTTAGGCAGAAGTGGTGGGACAGGCCTGCAATCCCAGCAACTCAAAGGTCTGAGACAGGAGGATCGAAAGTTCAGGTCCAGCCTGGGCAATTTAATGAGACCCTGTCTCAAAGTAAGTTTAGAGGAAACAAACGCGCAAATCTCACCATGTTTACCAACAGAACGCTAGTAACATTAGTAGAGACAGTAGAATCCCGAGAAACGGTTCTGATACCCTTAAGTCTCATTGAAATAAGGAAAGGGATGCTGTCGAGCTATGAAGGGAGGAAGTCAGAGCGGATCTTGAAATATACTGTCTTCTTGGCTATATGTATATGGATCTTCAAAACAGGGTGTTCTCTGTGTAGCCCTTTCTGTTCTAAAACTAGCTCTGAGATCATGCTAACCTCAAACTCAGAGATTCACCCACTTGCCTCTGCCTCCCAAGTGCTGGAACTAAAGTCAGGCACCCTCATGCCCAGCTAAGAAAACACCATTTTTTTTTTTTTTTTTTTTGGAACTAAAGATTTGGGGAGAACTATCAAAGCCTTGTAAGAGGTCTTGACTTTGTTCTGAGTCTCAAGTCACTCACAATCAATTAGGGAAATGCTTTTCTTTCTTTCTTTTCTTTTCTTTTTTTTTTGGTTTTTCGAGACAAGGTTTCTCTGTGGTTTTGGAGCCTGTCCTGGAACTAGCTCTTGTAGACCAGGCTGGTCTCGAACTCACAGAGATCCACCTACCTCTGCCTACCAATTGAGACAGGGTCAGCACTTGGAAGATGGAGGCAGGAAGGTCACGAGTTTGAGGTCATTCTCGGCTGCACGGTGACTTTGAGACCAGTCTGGACTATGTGAGGCCAGCACCCTACCAATGTAGCCACATTCCTAGCCTGGAAATGTTTTTAAAAACTTCTGTTAAGTTGGGCATTGGTGTGCAGTGCAGTTCTAGCTTCTGGAAGGTGGAGGTAGGAAAGTCAGGTATCTGGGTCTCCTGGCCCACAGAGCAAGTTTGAAGCCAGCCTGGGCTACTTGAGACCTTGTCTCCAAAAACCAAACCAAAATAGGATAAAACAAATCATAGAAATGTTTTCGTTTTAAAGCATTTTGTCCACACATGTACAGAAACACACAAATATGTATAAAAAACTAAACAAGATGTGCTGTAATGTGCTTGTGCTTGCTACAGCAGATGTACTTCTAATGTCTTAAAAATCTATTGTATTATTTCATTTGTAATACATAAGGTCAAGCTTAGCTTGTGGGCCTGAGATCACCTGAGCTGGTCTCCAGAGCTCACTGGGGAAGGAGAGAACCCACTCCCTAACGCCCTGTGACCTTCATAAGCACTCCATGGTATGCATCCATCCACACACAGGCATGCAGTCACATATGATGATAATAAATTTTAAAATTAGTTTCCTGACTTCAAGAGAAGCTGGGGAAACATCCTGTCCTGTAATTGGGAAGACGCTGAGTTTGGGCTGGGGGTGGGGATCAAATTGTAAGTCAGAGGATCTGGTAGCCCCAGGAACAAAGTAAAGCAAAGGGAATGAATACCTGGCGATTTGCTGGAAGATGAGCCTTGGAAAGGCCCGGGACTGAAGCAGTGCCCCAGGGTGGAAGGGAGGGCCCTGCAGGGAGCTGGCTGGGCCTGGTGGGAGGCAGGTTTCTGGGGTACAGGTCAGGAGCCGGGCTTCTGGAAGTATGATAAGGAGCAGGTGGCCATGCAGTCTGGTGGGGGAATTGAACTTTCCTCAACCAAGGTGACAGGACACAGCAAATGGAAAGGAAGAAGATGCGGCAGGATGCGCATGCGTTGAGCCTGAACCGCCATGCTTGTACCCTGCTGGTGTCTTATCACGCGGGAACCTTCCCTTCAGAAAGGAGTCTGGGGTAGAGCTCAGCGGCATCACATACCCAGGAAGGAGAAAGGGAAGGAGGGCAGCGAAGAAGGGAAGAGAAAGGGTTGGGAGCCAGGCATGTGGCAGGAGTTTTTAATGCCAGCACTTCAGAGACAGAGGCTGGAGGACCTCCGGGAGTTCCAGGCCAAAATAGAGGAAGGGGGCGGGGCTGGAATGTTGCTAAATTGGTAGGGGGCTTACCTAAGTATGCTGGAAGACCTGTTTTCAATTTCATAAACTACAAGTGATCCTGGAATTTGGGAAGTGGAGGCTAGAGGGTCGGGCGTTCAAAGCCTGCCTCAGCTCCATAGCCAGTTCGAGGCCAGCCTGAGCTGTGGGATGTTGATCTCCCACAAGCGCCTCCCATACATGTGGTTTAGATGTGCTACACACATACTTTAAAAAACAAAACTGCCGGGCGGTGGTGGCGCACGCCTTTAATCCCAGCACTTGGGAGGCAGAGACAGGCGGATCTCTGTGAGTTCGAGACCAGCCTGTTCTACAGAGCTAGTTCCAGGACAGGCTCCAAAACCACAGAGAAACCCTGTCTCGAAAAACAAAAAAAAAAACAAAAACAAAAACAAACAAACAAACAAAAAAAACAAAACTAAGCCGGGCAGTAGTGGCGCACACCTTTAATCCCAGCACTTGGGAGGCAGAGGCAGGCGGATCTCTGTGAGTTCGAGACCAGCCTGGTCTACAAGAGCTAGTTCCAGGACAGGCTCCAAAACCACAGAGAAACCCTGTCTCGAAAAACCAAAAAACAAAACAAAACAAAAAAAACCCTAAAAACTAAAAACTGAAGGAAGTATACAAATGTTAACAGTGGGGTTTTGTTTGCGTGGGCTTTTTTGTTTTGTGTGTAGTAGGAAAGTAACAACTGAAATTGCTTTGGGGTACTATTGTCCGTCCCCCCCAATTTTTTTTTTAATTTAAGACATGCTCTCACTGTGTAGGCCTGGCCAGCCTGGAACTTGTATGTAGCCCAGGTTAGCCTAAAACAATGCTGTGTTTAAAAGCACCCAGCAACCACCAAGACACTGCTCTACTTTTTTTCCTTTTTTAAAAAAATTACAGCTGGGCGGTGGTGGCACACTTGGGAGGCAGAGGCAGGCGGATCTTTGTGAGTTTGAAGCCAGCCTGGTCTAGAGGCAGGAGGATCAGGGGCTTAAGGTCCCCTCAGGTACCGATCAGGTTTGAAGGCAGCCTGGGCTATATGAGACTCTGTCTCAAAAAAAAAAATCCAGTTCTATAATAATAAGAATAGGAACCGAACCAGGCAGGAGTGTGTCCCTGAACTGAGGGGCAAGTATCACTAGTTTGTGGCGTCTCACTGGAAACCTTGGAGCTAAGAGTAAAACTGGCGATGAAGGGCCCAGTAAGACCCGGAACCTGGTGTGGACTCTGCGCCCAGCTCTCAACTCTGCCAGTCTAGTTACAACAATTAAACAGTGGTGTGTCTGGCACTTCTGGGGTGACCAGCTCAGGCCATTATGACAATTGGGGCGGGTGGGGTGAGATGAGGGAGCAGCTACCCTCGGAGGGGCCCAGAGTGGATCTGAAGAAGGCCGGCCTGTGCTTCCCGTAGTCCTTTGGAGCAGCCTGGAGCTGCAAGGGTGGCGGGGTGGGGAAGAACTGCGGTGGGAGCAGGAAGCCCGGCAGCATCCCGCAGAGTCTGCCTCCCCAGCTCAGCAACAGAGGAGGAGGTGGAGTCTGGGTTGAGCCCTGAGATAAGGAACAGGCCGCCGCTGACAAGGGGATCAAAACAAACAGCTGTGCCCCGAGGAGAACAAGCTTTGCATTCCGTTCTGTGATCCCACCCCAATCCCTACCTCTCCCCAGCGCACCCCACCCCCATCCAAGCACACGCGGCGTCCCCGTCAGCTCCGGGGGCCTCCCCTCAGCCTTGGCTTGGCTCCCTGAGAGCTGTGTTCCCACATCAGTCCCCCTAAGGCAGAGGCTCTAGGGGCCTTTCTCCAGCTGTCTGGAAGAACTGAGGACTCAAGACAGGTGGCCGGAGGTGGAAGAAGAGGGGCCTCTTCCAGGGCCAGCCCCCATCTGCCAGGCCGGGCCACCCTCAGTCTCTCCCCTGGGTCATCTAGGAAGGCCTGGGAAACAGAGTGGGGGCTAAGTTGTGATAGCCCAGCCGGGGAGGCTGAAGCAGGGTCTGGGGTCTCTCTCATGGGGGAAGAGTTTTCACTGGGCAGAAGACATCTGCTCCCTGCCCCCAGGAACTCAGTCCTGGAACTCAGAGAGCAGCCGAACAGTGGCTCCTAAGAGGGGCCTCCTGAACTGGCTTATGGGAGTTCATTCCTTAGTGTGATGCCTGAGGGCATCCTGGCTCCAGGGATCTGCAAGGCTCCACATCTCCTGATGCTTGGTGCTAGTGCCCCAAACACCCCCCACCCTCCATTTATTTCAACACATGCTAGCCTGGGGGTTAAAGTCTAAACTACTGAAGCTAATGCTTGCTCTTTCTCCAGGGCTAGGCCAGCTCCTGGGGCCACCATAAGCAGTAGCTAATACCCCTTCTTCTGTGATACCCCCATAACTAATCCCAATCTGAAGTATGCAGGGCTTCAAAGAAGCATTGTACGTGACCAGAAAGTGCCTTCCTTGTCCTGAAGAAGGTCTGATCACTTCTGTGTTCCTGAGCCTGCACATGGCTTCTAGCCTGGGTGTCCAAGGGTCAGATCCAGGGGGCAGCAGGGGAGGTGTTTGCTCTGAGATACACCAGGTAGATCACCAAAAGAAGAAAGCATGTCCCCTCTCTTCTAGGGCCTAGTGAGAGCATATGCAAGTCTCGCTCTCCTTAGCCTCTGACTGGCGGCACATGGCACACTCCCACAGCACTGCACTCAAACATCTCAAGGCCCCCCGAGACCCTCCAAAGTCCTGCATCTTCAATAGGTGGCTAGTCACCCCCACCTCTGACCAGAGGTTTCAATAAATGAATGTCCCGAGAGCTAGGGGCAGCCACTTATATATAAGAATCTCAAGGTAGAAGTGAGAGAGCATTGAGTCCAGCGTGGTACCCATTCCGGCCAGGAAGCCAGCCGTGGTGGTGACTAACATTTATTGGACACTTGCTATATGCCAGACACAGATCTCCGTCCTTCATCCTAACAGTCCTGTTATCCATACTGAACAGACAGGGAGAGGAAGCTAAGATGAGTCACCCAGCTTGCTGAGCTCACTCAGCAGCACCTCCGTGCAGGAACTGGGGACAGAACCCAGCCTGCCTGTCTCCCTCCAGAGCCTTGGCTCTTTCCCACTACCACAGGCAGAGAACCTCTAGGCTGGAGAAAGTGCTGCTAGGCCGGCAGCTGCGTCCCTTCTTCCCTCTCAGGCAGGCACGACACAGCAGCTGACCACAGCAGCGTGGTAACACGTTCCTGCCAGTCCTGACACTGATGGCAGCGGCTAACCCTGGGCAGAGGCTCCTGGGCGGGGCACATGCAAGATGGGTACAGGATTGTATGAGCTGCAGGCAGTTGATAGACACCTCAGCTGCTTCCCCACCCTCCCTCATGCGTGGCCATTACAGGGCTGTCCTCTTTCCCCTCCCCTGATGTCACCCTAGCTCTGCCTCTCTTCCTCTTTATGACCACAGTTTCCTCTCTTCTGCTCTCTTCCTGGCCATGGGAAGGTCATGCAGGTCCCTTCTCCAGCTGTCCCTGTGACATTCCCATACCATCTCCATAGTAATAATATCTTAGCCAGTTAGTGATGGTGGCGGCGCACGCCTTTAATCCCAGCACTTGGGAGGCAGAGGCAGGTGGATCTCTGTGTGTTTGAGGCCAACCTGGGCTACAAGAGCTAGTTCCAGGACAGGCTCCAAAGCTACAGAGAAACCCTGTCTCAAAAAACAATAAATAAATAAACAATAAAAATTAAAATTAAAAATTGCTAGCTACTTAATATGCACTCTGTTGATTTTTCTTGAGAAAGGGTCTTGAGAAAGGCCCAAGCTGGCCTCAAGTTCCCTACCTAGCCAAGAAAGCCCTGGAACTCCTTTCTGACCGTTCTGTCTCTACCATCCAAATGCTGAGGTTATTGGCATTCACCGACCACACTTGGTTTATATGGTGCTGTGGATTGAACCCAGGGCTTTGTACATACCGGATACACACTCCACCAACTGAGCTACACCCCCACCCAATAATATGCGCTCTTAATTCTCCCTGTAAGCCATGAGCAGTCAATACTAGCCCGTCTCACAAGGGCTTAGAGTAGGTAAGATGTCCGTAGCCCAGCAAGACTGCTGAAGCTCACCTATTCCCCAAGCGTTTCCTCACCTGCCCCCTAGTTCCTTGTGCTTCCCTGAGCTGGGCAGAGCCTTTATCAAACAGAAGAGAAACCATCTAAGAATGGTCAGTTGGAGGGATGAAGAAGATATCTACCAGGGAAGACTCACACGTGGTCTCCATCTGACATAAACAGAGGCAATGGTAGTTTTGTTTGTTTCTTTTTCTTTCTTTCTTTCTTTCTTTTTTTTTTGAGACAGGGCTTCTCTGTGTAGCTTTGGAGCCTGTCCTGGAACTCACCCTGTCAACCAGGCTGGTCTTGAACTCACAGAGATCCGCCTGCCTCTGAATCCCGAGTGCTGGGGTTAAAGACGTGGGCCACCACTGCCCAGCTGAGCTGGTGTATTTTATCTACCTGGAAAGATGATCTCTGATGCTCAGAGAACAGACCTGATAATATCGAAGGATTGGGGAATATGGATGAAAAGGAAAGCCCCTCTCACGCACTTATATGTAAGAATCTCAAGGTAGTGTCATTCTGTAGTAGAGCAGATGCTTAATCTGTAGGAAGTCATGGTTCAATATTCAGGATAAAGAAAATCGTATATAAAAAGGCTGGGCATGGTGGTGTGTGCCTTTAATTCCAGTACTTGGTAGACAGAAGCAAGCAGATCTCTGTGAGTTCAAGACTAACCTTGTGTACATTCTGAGTTCCAGACAAGCTAGGTTACATAGTGAGACTGTCTAAATAAATCAATAGGCTGTACCAGCATTTGGGGGCTGGGCTTCTGCAGCAGACGCCTCACAATTAGTCACTTGGCAAAATGGAAATTTCCTACATGTTAGGTTGCAGATGGCCTGACTCCTTGACAGTCCCAGGAGCCCAGTGCTCTTCCATGCTCCCTCCTGAGGCCATCATGAAGCCCCACAGAGCTGTGGAGAGCAGAGAAGAGAGGAGGGAGAAGAGAAGAGGTACTGTATTTTCTTTAGAAAATGATTTATATAGTCTTATTTTGGTGTGGGATGCATGCCTCAATGTATATACGGAGGTCGGAGGTCAGAGGAAGCTTGTGGAGCTGCTTCTCTCCTTCCACCTTTCCGTGAATTCGGGAGATTAAATCCAGGTCACCAGGCTTACACAGCCTTCTCGCCATCCCTGTCCTCTGTTCAAGACACAGCCCAATCCTGGCCCTTATCAGGCTGGAGAGATGGAGAGAGAGAGAGAGAGAGAGAGAGAGAGAGAGAGAGAGAGAGAGCGCACCCATGTTGAGCTGCTCACAACTGCCTGTGATTCCAGCTGCGTTGACTCCATTGGCTCCTGTGGCCTCTGAGACACCAGCCAGCATTGGATGCACGACACACAGAGATACACAATTCAAATAAAAACATAAATCTTTTTCTCTTTCTCTCTTCCTTCCTTTCTTTCTCCTCCCTCCCTCCCTCCTGCCCTTCCTCCCGCCCTTTTTTTTTTTATCCCTGTCTATACTGGCATTCATTCTGTAGATCAGGCTGGCCTCGAAACCAGAGATCTGCCTTCCTCAGCCTCCAGAGTGCTGGGATTAAAGGTATGTGCCACTATGCCCAGCTCTAAAATATAAATCTTTAAAAAAAATTCCAGATCATGTTATCTTCTCTCCCTGAAACCAGTCTTATGTAGCCCAGGCTAGACTCAAGAGTCCTGTGTATCTGAGGATGACCTTGAACTTTTTTGTTTTTGTTTTTTTGTTTTATTGTGTTTTGTTTTGAGACAAGGTTTCTTCTGTATAGCCCTGAAAGTCCTGGAACTCTCTCTGTAGATCAGGCTTGCCTCAAACTCAGAGATCTGTCTACCTCTGCCTTCCTGGTGCTGGGATTAAAGGTGTGCGCCACCACACTCAGCGACTGTAGATCAGTATATTTGCCTTGTGTAGATCCCAGAGAGCTGGGGGGAGGGGACCTACACATGGGGCTTCTAGTTAAAAGGTACAGACCAGGGAATTTTAGGGGAGCCCATGGCACGTGAAGCCAACGGCTCCTGTGTGGAGCTCACATCCCCACACTTTGGTGAGGCTGCTGGGAAGGGATGGGCTGTCAGGTGGGGCACTGGTGATGGAACCTCTGACAGGGTCAGAGGCAGGGATGGAGACGTCCAAGTCTGTCCTGACAGAAGCAGGGCTGAGGCAAGGAGGACGGGACCTCCAGCCATAAGAGGAAAACTCTCCGTGGCCAGATGGCTAGAGGCCATAGGAACACATCATGTATTGAATACCTACCATGGGTGTGGAGGAAAGGGAAGGAGAAAGACAGGCATGGTCCCTTACCTTGTGAAATTTATGAGCTTTCAGTTTTTCTCGGTCCCCCTGCTACCCCTGAGAGGATGGCGTCTAGGCCATCCCAGAGACAGCTGTGTGATCCCAAAAGGAGGCCAGGAAAGCCTGAGGAAGGCCCTGAGCTGGGAACTGGACACCCGCCATCTTGGGGCACAGTGTGGGCTGCGGTACTGGTTGGAATGGGCATTGAGGTTGTGGGTTTGCTTCTTTCCCACACCAGGCATGTGACCTGATTTCTCAGACTGAGATGAGTGACCTCATGTGGGCTGGGGTACCAGCCCCCTTGCAGGCCTCCAACTCTGGCTGTCCCCCCTTTTTTTTTTTTTATTTAAGGTTGAGTAGGAGTCCTCTTTCCATCACCTGAGACCCCCAGGCCACCAACTATACCCCTGTTTTCCAGTGTGAAGTAGAAATCCTGTGAACACGCTTCTGTGAGGCCTCCGGGCCTCTGCTTCGGCTTCCTGGGCCCCTCTTGGCTTGGCTGGAAGAGAGGCCCCATGACTTCACCTCCTCAGAAAGCATCCCAGCTCCCCGCTTCCTCTCAGCGCATTCCAGACCCTCTGCCTGTCTGCCTGCGTGCCTTGGCCCGTCTCACACAGCCTTCCCTTTATTCCCCCTAGAGCGGCCTCCTCCAGGCTCTGCCTGCCTTCTGCTTAGACTTTAGGGCTGCTCCCTTGCAGCCGAGCCCCACTGACAAAGCTGAGGAGCCTCTCTCCACTGTCACTCGTGAATCCTGTGGCCATGAGACATTCTCTTGCTGATTTTCCTTTTTTCTTCCTTCCTTTCTTTTAGTTTCTTTTTATTTTATGATAGGGTCTCGCTATATAGCTACTGGCCTGGAACTTGCTACATAGACCAGACTGGCTTGGTACTCAGCCATGGCCCTGCCTCTGCACCCCTACCCCGCTGCACCCCTACCCCTCTGCACCCTCTATCTCTATGCACTCATGCCTCCCACATATTGGGATTAAAGGTGTATACCTGTTTTATTTTTAAAACCACTTTTTTTTTTTTTTTTTTTGGTTTTTTCGAGATAGGGTTTCTCTGTGGTTTTGGAGCCTGTCCTGGAACTAGCTCTTGTAGACCAGGCTGGTTTCGAACTCACAGAGATCTGCCTGCCTCTGCCTCCGGAATGCTGGGATTAAAGGCGTGTGCCACCACCGCCTGGCTTAAAACCACTTTTGTGTGTGAAGATGCGGCATGGTTGGTAGAGTGCTAGGTTGAGGCTCTGCCATTGGGCTTTTTCTCCAGCTCTCAAGAGCATTGTGTGTGTGTGTGTGTGTGTGTGTGTGTGTGTGTGTTGTACATGTGTGCGTGCACAAGAACGTGCTTGTGTAGAGGCTGGAGGTGGCAGTGGGTGTCTTTCTCATCGCTCTCCA
This sequence comes from Microtus oregoni, assembly GCF_018167655.1. Classification (NCBI taxonomy): domain Eukaryota; kingdom Metazoa; phylum Chordata; class Mammalia; order Rodentia; family Cricetidae; genus Microtus; species Microtus oregoni. Next base: position 44,101,863 of record NW_024543066.1, read on the forward strand.
GCTTAGTGTGTTTGAGTCAGGATCTCTTAGTGAACCAGGAACTCACCATTTTGACGAAACTGGTGGGTCAGGAGCTCCTGGCATGTCTGCCGTACCCATTGCTGCCCAGTGCTGGGGCTACCACAACCAGCTTCTATTTTTGTTTTTGTTTGTTTGTTTGTTTGTTTTGTTTTGATTTAGTTTTTGCTTTTTTGAGACAAGAGTTCTCTATGTAACAGCCTGGGGTGTTTTTGGAACTTGCTTTGTAGACCAGGCTGGCCTCAAACTCACAGAGATTCTCCTGCCTCTGCCTCCTGAGTGCTAGGATTATAGCTGTGCACTACCACTGCCTGGCCCATATCCAGCTTTATACCTGGGTGCTGGAAATTGGAATTCAACTCCCCACTTTACCCAATGAGTAAAGTTTCTCCTACCCCCCTCCCCAAATTTTTTTTTTTTTCCTGGAACTCACTGTGCAGACCAGGCTGGCCTCCATTTTACAGCTTGTCCTGCCTCTGCCTCTTGAGTCTGGCATTAAAGGCATGCAGCACCGTGTCCGGCCCACAGTGAATTCTTAGTCCCTCTGCATTCCTGTGCCTCAGTGTCCTTGTCTGTAAAATGGGGACTGTAGTGACTGTAACAGTTCTTAGCCATCAGGAGAATTACGTGCTATTAGGAAACTGTATACCCATAGAACCCTCAGAGCAGGGCCTGGCCCATAGCAAACTGTTACATAAGTATCAAGTTATTGTTATGGAACATGTTAGCCATGAAGATGTGTGTGGGCAAAAGTTTTCAAGTCAGTGCTGGTCTATTTATTTATTTATGTAGGTTTTTCAAGACAGGGTTTCTTTGTAACTTTGGAGCCTGTCTTGCAACTAGCTCTTGTAGACCAGGCTGGGCCTCGAACTCATAGGAATCTGCCTGCCTCTGCTTCCCGAGTGCTGGGATTAAAGGCATGAGCCACCATCGCCCAGCCCAGTGCTGGTTTATAAATCCAGGGATCCAGACCAAATCAGGCAATGAAACCTTCAGATTTCCATGGCCCATCTGCGCAGTGAGGATGGCTCTGGGATAAAGACCTGGGACACTACGCCCAGCTCGGTCAGTCGGCAGTGTTTGCTGTGTTCACAGTCTGCACAGTCACGTGAACACTGCTCTGGCGACTGCTGAACCTTGCTCCTGTCTCCCGCACCGTACAAAACCAACGACAGCACCAACTGTACACCCACGTGGGTTTACATCCCCCTGCTGCCTGGAGGAGCACCTCTGCCCTTGTCCTGACCCAGTAGGGGGCTCCAGCATCTCTGATGGTGCCCATCCATGCCCCTTGGCCAGTCTTTGCATATCTCCCCCAGTAGGGGTAAGGGCTGCTGCAGCTGCCACTGTTTTGGAGGAGGGGTGAAGTAGCCCTACCCTGCCCCCCACCACTCCCTGCTTCCCCACTGCACCCAGGGCCTCCTTGGTGAACCAGACCTACACATGCATAAAAGGCAGTGGGGTTATTCCAGCCCACAGCCACCTGCGACTCCGCTAGGGCAGGCCGCTTCAGCAACACCTGGGGAAGACCCTTGGCGGTTTGGGGGGTCTGTTTGGGTTTGATCTTTATTTTCTCCTCAGAGGAAGTAAATAAATAGCCCTTCATGTGTCTGGGTGGATGCGAGGATGCCAGACTGTGTGCCTGCTGCACACCGCTAACAGCCGTGACTCGGCCCTAGAGGAAGTGGTAACGAAGCGATGGCTTGTTTTATTTTCCATTTACTTTTCTGCCTCCTTCCCGCCTCCACCCTTTCTGTATGTGCTGAGTGGCTTTCTCTGTTGGCCTGGGATCTAATTGTGAGCCTGTTTATTCTTTAATTCACTCATTGTGGTGTGAGGGGGGAAAATGGGGACTTCAGAGGAGCTTGAGCTAGTCTTGAGGTGTGCACCAAGATGGCAAGCCAGCTGCCAAGCCACTCTAGTCTCGTGGGGCTTTGAGTCACACTGCACCTCACAGGACTGCTGCAGTCATTGAACGGGGCTGCGATTTGCTTACCTCAGCACTCAGTCCCTTTAACCTGGCAGTGGGTGGCCAGCTGAGGCCTGATGGCCTGAGCTCAGTCTCCATAACCAGTGTGAAGGTGGCAGGAGAGAACCAACTCCACAGCGCTGTCCCTTGACCTCAACACGTGTGCCATGACTTGCACTCCACGCGTGTACACACACAAAATAATAAAAGAAATATTAAGTTGTTTTTTTTTCCTTTAAAGATAGCACTAGTCTACAAAGTGAGTCCAGGACAGCCAGGACTGTTACACAGAGAAATCCGTCACGAAAAACAAAACAAAACAAAACAAACAAACAATGTTTATTATTATTATTTGTCCTGGGGTCAGAAAGGGTGGTATGCACTTGTAATCTCAGCACTTGGGAGGAAGAGGCAGAGGGACAGCTGTGAGCTCAAGACTAACTTGATCTACAGAGTAGTAGTTCCAGTACAGTTAGAGCTTTAGTCCAAGACTTTGTCTCGAAAACTAAGGCAAGAAGCCGGGCGGTGATGGCACACACCTTCAATCTCAGCACTTGGGAGGCAAAGGCAGGTGAATTTCTGTGAGTTTGAGGCCAACCTGGTTTACAAGAGGTAGTTCCAGGACAGACTCCAGAATTACAGAGAAACCCTATCTCGGGAAAAAAAAAAAAAAAAAAAAGGAAAAAGAGAAAAACTAAGGAAGGGGAAAAAAGGGGATGGAGGAAGAAGACAGTCATGGGTCAGTCATGCCTGTAAACCTAGTACTCAGGAAGCAGAGGCAGGTGAGCCTTGAGCCTTGAGTTCCAGGTCCTATGCAGTTATCTGAACTACACAGTAAGACAATGTCTCAGACAAACAAGGCTGGGGGTGGTGGGTGGCTTGGTGGGTAAGAGACCTTGATCTGCAAGCATGAAGACATGAATTCAAGTCTCCAGCATCTCCATAAAGAAGACACCAAGCATGTACATGCCTTTCACCCCAGCATTGGCAGTGGAAGGGAGGGGGCAGAGATAGGTGGATCCAAAGAGCTGCCAGGCCAGCCAGCCTAGCTAAATTGGGGAGCTTCCAGTTCAGTGAGATAACCTATCTCAAGGCAATAAGGTGGCCAGTGCTGGAGGAAGACATCCTGTGTCCTGCTTTGACCCCTGTGTGTGCGCACTTATATCATGCACACTGCACACACGCTAAATAAACACTGAAAACTAGGAGCGAGTCTAGTGCCCCAGAAGCTAAGCTGGGGAGCCGGTGCTGGAGGACTGTGTGTTCAAGGCCAGCCCAGTCAATTAACAAAATAAAAAAAGTCTAGAGGGCTAGGGATGTAGTTCAGTAGTAACACACCCTAGGTTCCATCTGCCTTGCTGGGAGTGTGGGGGCCAGGAACACAGAAGCAGGACAGGAAGAGATGTAGTTTGGTAGTAGATTATTGGTCGTTGAACATTTCCACGACTCAGAAACCATTTGAGGCCTCTAGATCCTCTCACAGAAGTTCAGTCCATCCTGGGACTTCCGAGCTGGGATGGGGCTCAGGCCAGCCTTCCAGGCATTTTGCCCATAGTCAATCAATATAACTCTCAGCTACCTATGATTCCAGCTCCAGGTGATCCATTCCTCTGACCCCCAAGGGCAGCAGCACCCATATGTACACACTACCTCCCCCACACCCTGTACACATCATTAAAAAAAAAATTGAAGTTGGTATACGAGCCAGGCATGGTGGCTCACTTCCGCAATCCCAGCATGTAGTGGTTGAGGCAGAAGGACTGCTGTGCGTTTGAGGCCAGTAGGGTGGTTGTATGTTTGTATGAGTTCTTTTCCTGTGCACACTCATCATTTATTCTAAATAGAGCTGTAGATACATGTATGATCACAGGTCAGGCTCACTTTGCATACCCAATGTTGTATTTCACACTCTCTAAAAATATATATTTGGGGCTCAGAGGTTAAGAACAGTGACTGCTCTTGCAGATGACCCAAATTTAGTTCCCAGCACCTACACTGTGGCTCACAACCATCCATAACTTCAGTTCCAGGGGAGCTGACTCTTTCTTCTGGCCTCCACGGGCACTGCGTGCATGTGGTGTACAAACATACATGCATTTGAGACACTCAAAGTCATTTTTGATGCAACTAAAACAACAAAATCCTAACTCTGTGTGTGTGTGTGTGTGTGTGTGTGTGTGTGTGTGTGAGAGAGAGAGAGAGAGAGAGAGAGAGAGAGAGAGAGAGAGAGAGATGGATCAGCACATTGGTGCTTGCTGCTAATCCTGACCATCCAGAGTCTGAGCCCCCAGACCCACATGATGGAAGGATAGAGCCAATTCCTGAGAACTGACCTCTGAATTCTGCATTCCTACACTGGTGTAGACAATCACACACATGCACATAGACACACAAAATAAATACATATGTAATAAAAAGAAGAAAATTAATACAACACATATATCAATAAATGGATTTTTTTAAAGACTATTAAGACTGGGGATATAACTGCGAGGTAAGATGATTGTCTAGCGTACAGAGGACCAGGGCTCCTACCTCTCACTGCAATAAAGCAGATAAACAGCCCTTCCTTAGCACTTTTAACACTCAAAATCTAGCCGGGCGGTGGTGGCGCACACCTTTAATCCCAGCACTTGGAGGCAGAGGCTGGTGGTCTACAGAGTGAGTTCCAGGACAACCAGGGCTACACAAAGAAACCCTGTTTTGGGGGGAGAAAACCACTTAAAATCTAGCTGTGATGTTGAAAAAATTTTCAGGTTTTGTTTTGGCATATGTAAAATCTACAACAGCATTCTAAGAGCTGAAGGGAAACGAAATGGCTTCTCTGGTCAACATTTTATTGGCACAATATAAGATTTAAGGACGGGGGAATTGGCTCAGCAGAAAAAGGCTCTTCCTGCCCAACATAGTGGCCTGAGTAGGAGCTCCAGGACTGCAATGGCTTGAGTTTGAGTACCAGGGCCCGCAATGGCCTGAGTTTGAATACCAGGACAAATAATAGTAATAAACGTTTGTTTGTTTGTTTTGTTTTGTTTTTCCCAGATGGATTTCTCTGTGTAACAGTCCTGGCTGTCCTGGACTCACTTTGTAGATCAGGCTGGCCTCAACTCATAGAGATCCACTTGCCTCTGTCTCCCAAGTGCTGGGATTAAAGGCATATGCCACTACCACCCAGCAATAATAAGCATTTTAAAAGATGCTAATTAGTATTTAAAAAAAATAAGTATTGATTCCTACCTATATAATGAACTTTAATAAACTGTTTTCTTTATGCCAGTATATAGATTGTGTGTGTGTGTGTGTGTGTGTGTGTGTTACGTGCATGTGTGTACATGTAGACGTCAAGGTTGACATTGTCATCTCTCTTCACATATTTTTTCGAGAAAGGCCTCTCTGAACCTGGAGCTAGCTATTTGGCTAGATTGGTTGAGCAGTGAGCCCCTGCGATCTTCCTGTCCCTGTTGCCCCAGTTTTGGGGTTATAGTTCACCCTGAAGCAACGGGCATTCACATCCATTCTAGGGGTCTGAACTCAAGTCTTCATGTTTGCATTGCAAACATTTTACTTACCGAGCAGTCTTCAAGGCCCAGTATGTGGATGGCTAATGCTTGTATAATAGCCCCCCCCCCCCCCCCCCCCCGGTTTCACTCAATCCTTGTACAATTGCCTAAGTTTTTGTGTTGGCTCAGGAGACAAACTGCCTGACTTTTAGAGTTCACTCCTGCTCAGGCCTCTTAACACCCAACCAGTGTCTGCTAGTGACGTGTGGCATGATGATCTTCCATTGGGTGTATAGAAAGCTTCAGGGGATAGGGCGATTGGGGTCCAATCAGGGAGGTCTTTGTAGAGACCAGACATGTCTGTGACACCTTGAAGGAGGATGCCGAGGCTGGGGACAGTTTAGAGGGCTGTCACTGTGTGACTCGCTATCCTTTCTGTCCGTCCTATCACACACACACCCACACCCACTCTGGAGGTTTGTTTCTGTCTTCCCTTTAGAGATGACAGATTCTGCAAACAAGGGCTCCAGCTGTTTATCAGGGGCCCCTCCTAGGCCCACGTGCCAGGGGCTCCCACTCCCTGCTGGAGAAGCTGTGGGGTCCTGATTAAGTCAACAGCTGAGGCAGAGGACTGGGCGGGTGTGGAGGAGGCTGGGAAGCACAGTAGCAGCAGAGGTAGAAGGCTGGAGGGGAGGAGGTGGCGTCCCATTGGGGAGCCCGGGCAAGGAGAGGAAGCCGACCGTGCCCCTCTGTGCTACCAGGGTGTGTCTCACCCTCCTTTGCCAGGAATAACGATGCCTCCCTCAAGGCTGTGACCACAGCACCTGCTCTGCAACCCCATGCATTCTGTACTCGGGATTAATTCCTCTGCTTTGGCCCCTCAACAAATCAACATGGCTTCTGAATGTGAACTTCAGGGGGCTGGAGATGTGGTCGGTGGTGAAGTGTTCGTCTTACATTATGAAGGCCCAAGCCGTGATTACCAGCAACACAACCAAAACAAACAAGCAAACAAACAACAAAACCCTCAGAACTGGGGACAGGAGAAATGAGTCCATGGGTAAAGGCTGATGTTGCCAACAGTTCACGGTGCAAGGAGAGAACCAAGTCTCTGTACATAGGTGTGCCCTGGCTTGTGACAGCAGTAACCATATAACCTTAGGTCTGAGTGAGGATGGTGCACCTGTCGTTCCAGCACTTGGAAGGTGGAGGCAGGAGGATTAGGAGTTCAAACCTGTCTAGGCTACATAAAATCCTGTCTCAAAAAAAATATTAAAAGCGAAGCTTAGAATAAAAAAACAAAAACTAAAAATATGAAGGAAAAAATGAATGGGTTGAGGATGGTGACACATATCTCAAAAAATAAAACAAAACAAAGGCCTGATTTCCTGTCATATCAATGACGATTCAGGGAAGTTGGTAGACGCCTGAACTAGATGGTCTGTGTGACCCCTTCTGTTCTCACTTTATCCTGGAGAGGAAAACCAAAGGGCACAGTCTGTGAATGTCTCCTAGCGTACAGAGCTGGACATTAACCTCATTTCTGTAGTCAGGAGCTACCAAGGGCGTACTTAGATTCCCAACTTGTGCAATTCGAAATCCTCAGAACACACTAATGTTGGTTTGGGGTTCAGATATAGACTAAGGGAAAGTCCAACAGGCGAGCCACAGAGCTGGGTAGGAGCCACAGGACTGAACACAGACACCTAAACTTATTTAATGCTTGTATTTATTTATTTTTAAAGATCTGTTTATTTTGATGTGCATTGGTGTTCTGCCTGCATGTATGTCTAGGTGAGGGCACCAGATCCCCTGGAACTGGAGTTACAGACGGTTATGAGCTGCCATGCAGGTGTGGGGAATTAAACCCAGGTCCTCTGGAAGAGCAGCCCCCAGACACCAAATTAATTTTGACATAATTTCAGACTTAGACTGAAGAATTGTACCAAAAAATTTCCCTGGAGAGATGGCTCAGCAGTTGAGAGCACTGGCTGCTCTTCCAGAGGACCAGGGTTCAAGTCCGGTACCTATGTGGCAGCTTGCAACTCTCTGTAACTCCAGTTCCAGAGGATCTGGCATCCTCATACAGACATACAGGCAGGCAAGATACCAATGCACATAAAATAAAAATGAATAAACCTTAAAAATTCCACTACAGTCTTCATAAAGATTACCCAAATGCTGACATTTAAAGAACCCTTTTCTTGCGTGCATGGTGTGCGCATGTTTGTGTCAGTGGATCAGTACGTGGCACAGGGATGGGACACATGGCAAGGTGTATAGAGGACAGCCACTGCTGTCAGTGCTCCTCCCTTGTTTGAGACAGAGTCTCCTGTTGTTCACCACTGTGTATGTCAGGCCGGCCAGCCAGCCCATGGCCTTCTGGGGATTCTCCTGCCTCAACGCCCACCTTGCCTTGTTTTGGAATAACAGGCACGCTGCTGCACCCATACTTAATTAGGTTCTGGGGATCCAAATTCAGGTCCCCCCACACCTGGCAAATTATTTACCCCATGAACCATCTCTCCAGACCAATTTACGTTGTTTTCCATGCTGGTGCATGCCCAAGAACTTCTTAAAGAACTCTTATTTTTGTAAGACCAGGCTGGCCTCAACTGTAGCTGAGGATGGCTATAGGTGAGGATGTCTTCCTGCCTCCATTCCCTTGGTGTCCATCACCACTCGGTTTATTTGGTGCTGGGGATGGAACCCAGGACTCCATGCTCATTATGCAAGCATCCTATCAATTGTGCTACATCTCCAGCCCCCAGGCAAAGAACGTTAGAGAGACCCAATGAGCTAAGATGAGGAGGTTTGACTGTGAATTCGCTTGGGTTCCCTTATCAAGCTCCATTTCCCCATAGCAGTGGCTCCAGGAGCGTCTGAGCTAATCCCTGTGTTTCTTTTCACGGCATCCCTACACAGATACTGGAAAACCTGTGGCGTCAGGTGAACAGGCCTCCAATTGCTCAGTTCTGGAAGCCAGAAACCTGATAACGAAGTGTGAGCAGGACAGCAGGCCCTGAGAAGCTGCTGTGTGTGGCAAGATCCTTCCTGTCTCTTCCCGTCTTGTGGCCCCAGGCACTCCTGGGTTTATAGCTGGATTGCTGCAATCTCTGTGTCTGTCTTCAGAAGCCATCCTCTTTCTGTGTCTTGCACAGGCCGTATCAGATCCGGTGCCCTTCCTGCTCCAGAACTGGCCCATCTTAATGACCCTGCTTCTAGATAGGGCCACATTCTGAGATTTAGGGTTAGAACTTCAGCTTCCGTGGAGCTTCAGGGAGAAATTTGTAACATCCTCTACCTCATTTTTCCATTTGGAGGGGAGCAATCCATACACCCCTTCACCTCATTTTCCTAGCTTGACCCTGCACTTGCTTGTGTATGGGCTCTGCTTCAGCCATGCTGTCTCTTCTTCAGAGGAGTGACTGGTGGGGGTGGGGATAGGGGTGGGGTGGGGTCTGCTTTCTCAGGCTGGCTCAGTTCCTGCCTATTTCTCCTGTGCCTCAGGATCCTTCCTTCCCAACACAGGTGCTAATGCTAGCCTTCACTACCTGCCACTAATTATATCCTGGGGATACTTCTGAATTCTCCACGAAGCTGAGCATGGTGGCTCATGCCTACAGTCCCAGCACTTGGGAGGGAGAGGCCAGAGGCTCTCCAGGGATTCAGGCCAGCCTGGGCTACATATAGAGAACCTGTCTCGAATTAGAATCAAACAAATAAAACCCAAAGAAACAACAACAAACCCAAACCTGAGACAAACTAAAACCACCCAGCCACCCGCACACACAAACGAAAACAAGGGTCCTCCGTTCAGTACCCCTTCAGCTCTGTCTGGAAAGGACCAGTGTACCCATCATTTGACAGTGAAGAACAGAGGACCAGAAAGCATCCCTGCCCGAGGACTGACGACAGGCATTCCTGGTCTCACCCCTCGCTACCTTCTTGCTGAGTCGCTGGTATAAGGTATTTCAGGGCCCAAGAGCAGCGAGCATGTTCACTGTCTTCCCTCTGAGGCTTGCAGAGCTGTGACCCGTCTTACACGGAGGCATCCATCTTCTGCTATCTGCCTGTGCAGCGTGGCAGCACAGGGAGGCGGGTAGTCTGTCAGGTTCTCTGGGGCAGGAGATAGATACTTGGTGGTCCCTTCCTTTCCTAGAGAAGTTCAATTGTTTTAGAGGTGCACACCATCCTTGCCTTCCCCAGAGGAAGCACCTCCTAAGAGATGTGGCAGAAACACAGTGGCTCAGTCAGTGGCCTACCACACAAGCACGAGGACCCGAGTTCCAACACTGGGTACGGTGGTGCCTGCTTGTAATCAGAGCTGGGGAGGCAGAGGCAGGAGGATGTCTGGGGGCTGGCTGGCCAGTCAGACTCCAACGAAAGACGAAAGATCCGGTCTCAGAAAGTAAGGTCAGTGGCTCCCGAGAAAGGGCTTCCAAAGTTGTCCTCTAGCCTTGGCACGTGGATTTGAACATGTACACTCACATATGTGCAAACACGTGCATGTACAAAATAAAAATAAACGAAAAGGCGTCTTTGGATACTCAAATACGATAGATCCAGTGACTTCTTGAACTACCGCAGTGTTTCTTTTACAGTTTTTATTACGTTTTATTTATTTTGGGGAGGCGGCAAGAGCATGGGATACATATGGAGGTCAGAAGACTTACAGGGTCATTCTCTCTTTCCATGGGGTGGGAACCAGGAATTGAACTCAGGCCATTTAGCTGGGCCACAAGACCCTTTCCCCCTGAGCCATCTCAGAGACCTTTGCTGCAATGTTTGCCCCTATGAAGACAAGTCAAGAAGAAATATAAGATTTCGACTTCATTTTTACAGTGGAACAAACACTGATCTAAATTAAATCTATTAAATAAAATCAATTAGAAAAAGAGGGGGAAGGAAGGACTAGGAATTGTCATGATGATTGTTGTGGAACTTTCTAAGGCTTATCAAGTAGGAATTCCTTGGTATAGATGACAGCCATGTCTAGCTCAGCCCTAGAAGGCCCTGGCCCACACCATCATAGGTGTCTCTGCCCTGGGGTGACTGAAGGCAGTTGCTCCCCGCCCAGAGGAGCCCAGCTGTCTCTGCTTGCCCTCACTCAGCCACCTGGACTCATTCACAGTTTTCCTGTCAGTTGGGCTGTGCGAGGGAAGGGGCCCCTGTGGGTGGGGAGGGGCCATGTCTCATCTGCTGTGGGGTTTGGTATCTTTCCTCGGGCTTCAGCAGAACAGGTGCCGGCCAACCAGCTGGGTGAATTGAGGACATTCTTCTCCCCCACCTCCAGTCCCTCCCTCAACTCTCCACATCCCATTTCCTCCCCCTCTCCATTCACAGCCTTCCCTCCCTTCTCTGTCCTCTACTCTGCTAGAGCAGCGCCCCATGAAGGGGACTCACAGGGAAAATGGGTGAAAGTGTCCCACTGCCACCCTCCTGTTCTGTTCTATTCAGAGGGGAGGGAGAGATAGGAGGACCCCGGAGAAGGCAGGAGGTGCTGTTCTAGGGATGGCCCAGGTCCCTGACTTTACCTACAGGCTCCATGCACGTGCAGTAAAGGCTATTATGTAGCTAAATGACCATCCCTCCAGGGCTCCCTCCCGCTCTCCTAAGGGAACAGGCATGTGGGTGGATGGTGAAGGAGTCAGACTAGAGTCACATTCTAGAACAAAGATCCTCACAGTGGAGCCTGTAACTGCACACCCTGGAGGGCCTCACCGCTTCCCCTGAGAGGTGATGGTTCTGTGGGACTGGAGTGGGGCCCAGGAACTGCATTTCCAGGTTATTCCCTGGCAGGTGTTGCTGCTGCTCCTGCTCGTATAGGGACCATACTCAACACCTCTATTCCAGGTCTCCTCCTAAGGGGTAAGAACTCAAGGCAGAGGGGCCCCAGTGGTGGCCTCTCCTCTTCAAGGTCTGTATGTCCCATTTTATGCAGAGGGAGAATATGGTGTAAGAGACGAGTTCAAGGCTACCCTTGGCTACGTAGTGAGTTCTGGTCTAGCCTGGAATATGAGATGGCAGGTGATACCCTGCTGCGTGAGTTTGATCATCAAGACCCACCAGATGTAAGCAGTGAACCTACTTCCCTAAGTTTTTCTTCTAACTTTCGAACACACAAACACACAGATGCATGCATGCATGTACACATGTACATACATGAGCACACATGTAAATGCAATACAGTCACGAGGAGACCCCTCCTTGTCTGTTTGCCCCCACTTGGCCTGCCCTTCTGAACAATGCTGCCTACCCACTTGAATCTCTTGTTCCTCCCAGCCCTGGGAGAAGAGACGCCTCTGTCTTCTCTGGGGTTTGCTTTTCACTCGTCCTGTGCTGTGGAATGCCGGGCAACAGGTCCAGAGCACAAAGCTAATCTTGCTGCAGCTGCCCGGGGGGGGGGCACGGGGGGGGGACCCACAGTAATGTGTTAGAGACGTCGCCTAACTCCAGGTAGCAAATGCTCTTGCTTTTGCAAAAATTAACTACCATAAAGTGAAAAATAATGCTTGCAGAAGTATTTACGTACATGCAGACAGAAGGCTTGGCTGTCAGGATCCCTTCAGGACTACCAACCAGGGTTCTTCTTCGAGATTTTAGGGGCAGGAATGGAGCTCAGAGGCCATGCTAGCTAGCTTAGTCTTTGGCAGGCCTTGAAAAATGAGGGGGACTTGTGCATTTATTTTCTGTTTTGTTTTTGTTTGTGTATGTGTGTGGTTTTGTTTGGGCCTGTTTAACTTTAATTTTTATTTATTTACTTTCATGTGTATGGGTGTTTTTCCTGCCTGTTTGTGCATCATGTGTGTGCCCAGTGCATATGGAGGCCAGAGAGGGCATCGGATGACCTGGGACTGGAGTTCCAGACAACTGTGAGCTGCCACGTGGGTGCTGGGAATCAAATCTGGGTCTCCTGAAGAGTAGTCAAGTGGCTCTTAACTGCTGAGAGAAAAGTCCTGGCTGTCATGGAACTCACTTTAGATCAGCCTGGCCTCACAGAGATCCACCTGCCTCTGCCTTCCAAGTGCTGGGGTTAAAGGTGTGTGCCACCACCACACGGCTGATTTAAAATTTTTAAAGACTGGCTCTCATTTAGTCAAGGTTGGCTTTGAATTTTTTTTTTGTTTTGTTTTGTTTGTTTTTTTTTTTTGTTTGTTTTTGTTTTTCAAGACAGGGTTTTTCTGTGTAACAGCTCTGGCTGTCCTGAAACTAGCTCTTGTAGACCACACTGGTCTCGAACTCATGGAGATCTGCCTGCCTCTGCCTCCTGAATGCTGGGATTAAGGGCGTGTGCTACCAGTGCCCTGTGGTCTTAAATTTATATATATTATAAATTATATATATCTGAAGATGATCTTGAATTTCTGATCTGTCTGCCTCTGTGCACAGTCACGGCTAAGGTCACATAAATTTGTCAGCTCCTCTGAGTTTATGTGACATTAAAGAGCAAACCTAGGACTTGGTACATGTTAGGATAGCACTCAGCAAACCAAACTACACCTCCAGCTCATTTTTTTGTTCGTTTTGCTTTGAGATGAGATGTGAATACGTAGATCAGACTGGCTCTGAGCTTGCCGTGAACCTCCTGTTTCCATTTTCATAGGTTTGCGCCACCACTTTCAGGAACAGCTCAGAAAGTCTGCCTTGCTTTGTAATTAAAAACTGTGTCCAGTCTTAAGAGCACAACTACTCTAGATGAAGACCTGGGTTCAGTTCCCGTGTTAGGCAGCTCACAACTGCCTCTAACTCCAGTGCAGGGTGCCTTACTCCCACCTCTGGCCTCCTCAAAATATCCACACACAGACATATACTTAATTAAAAATAATAACATCTTAACAAAACAAAACAATGGCCAGGTATGGTGGGTTATGCTCTATAATCTCAAAACTGGAAAAGCTGAGGCAGGAGGAGAGCTTCAAGTTCAAGGCCATCCTTGGCTTCATAGGAATTCTGGGCTAGGCTGAAATCCAGTATAAGACCTTTTCCCATTGTTTTAGGAAGTAAGAATATAAAAATAAAAATGTTCTATCCTGTGATACTGTGGCATAGCATGTAGGGAGCAGGAGGTAGGGCTCGGGGTGCTGGTATTTCATAGCTGTATAAACCTGTGCACCTCTGAACACTTTGGGCTTGTTTCAAGTTCGTCTTTTTTAATTTAAAAAGAGATGGAGATGCCAGAGAGCTGGCTGGTTAGGAGCGCTCACTGCTTTGGAAAGGGCCCCAGGTCAGCTCGCAGCACTGCCCGGGGCTCCAGCTCCAGGGCATTCAACGACTCTTGCCTCTGAGGGCACCTGTGATCCTGTGCACATATGCACACACTGACTCATAAGTCATAATTAAAACAAATGGAGCCTCAGGCTCCCTGCTGTTCCCTGCTGAGCTGTTGGCAGCCTAAGGGATTCTAGAGGAGGGGCAGCCATTGCTTTCAGTGTGTAACAAATGGTGAGCCCACCAGGCTCCAATGAACAGCGTCAAACCTATAGCCACATGCAGTCTCTGTTTAAAGACTGAGCGTCACAAAACAAACCAAAATGGCATGACTATGGGAAGTGGACCTGTAGACAGGAGGACGGAATAATGGACGGGAGGAAACTAAGAGACAGCAATGGCTGAGGGTAAACGGCGCGTTATGTGCATGTATGAAATTAACAATGAATACATTCAACCAATTAAAAAAGAAAAAGCGAGCTGGCTCATTGAGTAAGCATGCTGGCCACCAAGTCTGACAAACTGAGTTCAATTCCCAGAGCCCAGGTGGTGGGAGGAGGGAATCAACCCCATAACTGTCCTGTGCTGTGGTACTCACCTGTAAGCACACAAACAGGAAATTAATAAATGTGGTTTAAAAAATTAACATGCATCACTCGAAAGATGTCGGTGCACACCTATAATCCTGGCAGCAGGAGGGTCAAGCATTCAGGTCATCTTTGGCATATAAGGACTTTGCAGGTTACTGCAGGCTAGATTAACACTCTGTCCCCTACCCCCACCCCCGCCTAGCCTGTGTCAGGCTTACCCAGCTGTTCCGCCATCTCATTCCTAGGTCCCTGTCTTTCCTCCACTTGCTGGCTTCATTTCCTCACCGGTCACTTTTATCTTAAAGAAACACTGCGTGTTTTTGTTTGCCAATCAACATCCTTCCAAACAAGAGGATCTGGAGACTTTAACCCAGCCTCCACAAGCAGGACTCCATCTTCCTTCTCTGGCCTATCCGGGGCGATTAGCACACGCATGCCCTTTCATGATTGTGATCTGTATAAATGCCATTTGTGCCTTCAAACGCTTTACGTCACCTAATTTGGGAAGCCGTCTGTGTGTGGACACAGCGTCATTTCTTCTGGTGCTGGGGCTGTGCAGCCAGGCTCTGATTGTTGCACACTTGGGTGCTTTCCAATCTGAGGCTACTTACTTAGCCACTATTGAACTCCCAGCATTCAGCCGCTGCCTGGTCTCCAATCTATAAAACCTGCCTTCCTAAAGGTCATGGCCATGGGTCTTCCCTGCAGCAAAAGCTGCCTCTTCCATGTCCTTGGCTGAACCCCAGTCCGCACTTTAATTGGACCTGCCTGACTAACCACCCTCATGGCCACCCACCAGCCCATCCATCAAACTGGAATTCCAAGCTCCTCTCCTTCCCTTGTTTTCTTTAAGACTTCCCAGCCAGCCTGTGGGTACAAGACCTATAATCCCAGCTAGTGGGCAGATTGAGGCAGGAGGGACTCAATTTCAGATTCTACCTGGGTTACAGAGTAGGTTCAAGGCCAGACTGAGCAATTTAGGGAGACCCTGTCTAAAACAAGTGAGAGAAAGAACTGATAATATAGCTCAGTCAAGAGAGTTAACTTAACATTGTGTGAGGCCCTGGATTCAAACCCTAACACTGAGGGGGAAAGTCCAAAGTTGATAAATCTGATAAGCCAAGCACAGAATTAAGGAAGTAAGAAGTGAAGTGAATGAATGAATGAATGAATGAAACTGCATTGCAGGTATGGTTCCAGGTGACAAGCCTCAGTGACTCAGGAGTCTAAGAGTGGAGGATCCCTTGAAGCTATGCCTTTGAGGTAAGCCTGGGCAACAAACCAAGACCTTGGCTAACCAAAAATAAAAATAAATAGGAGTAGGCATGATGCCATAGGCCTTTAATCCCAGGCAGAGGCAGGAGCATCTCTGTGAGTTTGAGGCCAGGCTGGTCTGATCTAGCTAACTTGTTTATTTATTGGTGTGGTCCTGGGACGGAAGCCAGGGTCTGGTGCATCCTTGCCAAGCTTTCCACACTAAGCTATGTTCACAGCTCTGTGGGCTGCTTTCTTATTGTATTCATTTATTTATCTGAGCGTATGTGTGCACGTATGTGTGCGCGGGCATGTGCATGCATGTGTGTGTACGTGTGTACATGTGTGTGCATGTGTGTACATGCACGTGTGTGTACATGCGTGTGTGCGTGCGTGTGTGCATGTGTCAGAGGACGACTTGGGAAGTTGGTTCTTCCTTTTCACCGTGTGAATTCTGGGAATCACACTCAGGTCGTCAGGCTTGGGGGCTGGGCCTTTACCCGCTGGGCTCTCTCGGTGCCCCACAGCTGGCTTATTTCTGGAGTTCTGGGATGAAACCCAGGGCCTTAACCATCAGGCAAACATTCTGTCAATGTCTACATCACCAGGTTACCTTTTTCTTTTGTTTGTTCTTAGACAGGGTCTCCCTAAATTGCCCAGACTGGCCTTGAACCCGTTTTGAAACACAGAAGGACTTGAAATTGGGTCCTTCTGCCTCCATCTGCCCCAAAGCTAGGATTTGCGGGGAGCATAGGGTGGGTCCTGTACCACTGAGCTATATCTGTGGCCCCTAATTTTGGATTTTTAAAAAATTTTCTTCTCTAGTCAGGGGCTGGTGGTGTACACCTTTAATCCCAGCACTCGGGAGGCAGAGGCAGGCAGATCTCTGAGTTTGAAGCCAGCCTGGTCTGTAGATCGAGTTTCAGGACAGCCAGGGCTACACAGAGAAGCCCTGTCTTAAAAAAAATAATATAACAAATAATAAATAAAATAACATAAGATTAATGTGTGTATTTGAGACCATATAGCCCCTATTGGTGCAGCTTTCTTTTTCAGTCCTGTAAATGGCTTTCTGTATCCACTCTCCATAGCATGGAACACACAGAATCTCAGTTTTCTGAGCTTTGACAAATGGAAACACCCTCGCTACCATCAAATCAAAGTGGAGGACATTCCTATCACCCCAGAAAGCTCTATGGAGTACATTTTGGAACCATTTCCATTTCCCCTCCAGAATTAGAACTTTTTTTGTGTAGAATTTCAGCTAAACAGGATCCGGCAGTCTATTTTCTTTCTGTATCCAGTTTTGCACAGCCTGTACGTGGTGTGCAGAAGCAATTTGTTCCTTTCCAGAGCCAAGTTGCATTCCATGTATGGCTGTATATGTGCTGTTTGTTTATCCGTTCTGGTGTCGACAGACACTTGGATTGCTTCCAGTTTGGAGCTCTTAAACATCTATGAGCATCCTTGTGCAAGGGTTTTGTTGTTGTTGTTATTTCTTGTTTATTATTTATTTGGTTGGTTTGTATGTGTGTATACGTGTGCAAGCGTACGTGTGAATTCAGAGAACGGCTTAGGGGAGTCAGTTCACTTCTCTCGTGTAGGTCCTGGGACGCAAACTCAGGTCGTCAGGCTGGGTGGACAGGAGCCTGAGTAGGAAGGAGTACTTCAAAACAAACAAGGTGGATGAGTTGTTCCTGAGACAGTAAGAAGTGCACCAGTGTTACAGAGTCCCCACCGTTTGACGTGGAAGAAGAGGTGACGGAGTTGAGAGAGGCTTCAAGGAGATCAGAGCCGGAAGAGATCTCATCAGATCTCTCTATGAGCCATGCCAGGGAATGACCTGAATTGATGGCTTGGATTCTAGTCTGGACACTCGCAGGTATGGGATTCGGGGTGACTGTTTCATCAGTTTCCAGGCTCGTCGTGGAGTTTTAGACTAAGCACACTGGTGTAATAAAACACAGCAGTGCGTACCTGGAACCCCGACCCTTGGAAGCAGAAGACTGGTGAATTCCAGACTAGACTGGGCTACACAGTAAGTCATCTTGGATTCTGTAACAAGACATTGTATCAAAAAATGTAGGAAAGTTAGGGAGGGGATTGGGATGTAGCTCAGGTGGTGGAATACTTGCCTAGCTTTCCCAAGCCCTCCTTTTGATTCCCAGCACAATAGGATCCAGGCTTGGTGTGCATGTCTTTACTGCCAGCATTCTGGAGGTGGAGACAGAAGGAATAGAATTTCCTTTTTCTTTCTTTTTTCCTTTTTTCCTCCCCCACCCTCTCTCTCTCTCTTTCTTTTTTGTTTTTGTTTTGTTTTTCAAGACAGGGTTTCTCTGTGTATCCCTAGCTGTCATGGAACTCGGTCTATAAACCACGTTGGCTTAAACTCACAGACAGCTGCCTGCCTCTGTCTCCTGAGTGCTGGGATTAAAGATGTGTGCCACTATGCCTGGCTGGAGAATCATGTTTTCAAGGTCATCCTCAAAACCCTCTATCCAGTTTGAGGCCATAGTGGGCTAGATGAAGGAAATCCCCGTCTCAGAAGGAAAAGCAATTGAGACCAGAAATTATCACAATGGAAGTGTAGACGAGCCAGTACTGGAGCAGGAAAGGACTGGCTGCTTGAACTGGGACAATGACAGGGGAGAATGGCCATTAGATAGGTAGACTCTCCAACCTCTCCATGCTAAGGAGTCCTCTGGGTAGTTCTTGGCCGTATCTAGCCAGATCCTCCTCCTATTTATGGTTTTGACTTTAAGCTATTTGGCAAAGTAGATAGAAATTACTTTAACGACCGTCCAAACGTGGCAACCCAACCCAGGGCTTTCTCGTGGATCTTTACTCTGCCACCCTCTCCCAACCCCATAGTTTCCCCGATACCTGCCAGGGTCAGATTCTGTGTCTATTTAAGGTGACACTGGTTCATTTGACAGACTACAGTGACAGTGTAAAGGCTGGCAGCTGCCTAAGAGACAGACAAGTGGAGACACTGGCAAGGAGCAACACAGGCGAGTGGTCATGAATATCTAAACATGGCGGGAAATGCCTTTAGTCCCTGTGCCAGGAGGTAGAGGCAGGAGAATCAGGAGATCAAGACAGGCCTCTGCTGCACAGTGAATCTGAGGAGTCGGAGCTGCTTAAGACTGTGTCAAAAAAACAAACAGATTGAGCGCCTCTGGTCAGCCAAAGCTACATAGTGAGGCCCATCTCCAAAGCAAACACACAGGTAAATAAATAGGATAAATTGGTAAGATGTCTGAACAAGTAAATATGCTTGCTGCCAAGTCTGATGAACTCAGGGTAATACCCAGGACCCACTTAGTGGGAAGAGAAAAGTAACTCCCACAAGTTGTCTATACACACACACACACACACACACACACACACACACACACTTTAAAAAATATCTAGACATGATGGAGGCAATAGGGGATATCAAACAGGTAAGACCTGGGAGTGGTCACTCATACCTGTAATTTTAGTACTGGAGAGGTAGAGGCCAGAGACCAGGATCTCAAAGGCTAGCATTTTCTATATACTGAATTCAAGAAGGCCAGCCCAGGCTACACAGGATTTTCTTCTCAAAAAAAGTGCCTGTCCCTGCCAAGGAGAGAGGGAAATCTCAAGCACATAACTAGTAGACAAACCCAATGAGCTCTGACAAGTGCAGAGGGAGCAGAGACCAAACACAGGCAAACAGGAGCTGCCCATTCGGCCTGCTGAAGGCTCCATGAGGAGGGTGACAGCAGTTTTAGAAATTTCAGGAGTTTTACAAAGTACAGACATTTCCCCAGTGGGGACACTCACCTCAATGCTTGAAATCTCAGGGGGAGACATACCCTATAGAAACTAAAATATGTGGGTATAATACCTGTCCTCACCTTTTTATTTATAAAGAATAGGAAGCCTGCTAGGCGGTGGTGGCACATGCCTTTAATTCCAGCACTCAGGAGGCAGAGGCAGGTGGATCTCTGTGAGTTCAAGGCCAGCCTGGTCTACAGAGAGAGTTCCTGAACAGACTCCAAACCCTGTCCTGAGACAGACAGACAGACAGACAGACAGGCAGGCAGACAAAAGGAAGTTCCTGAAGCAGTAGCCAGTTTACTCATATACCTCTTCTCCCTTCCCAGCTGAATTTTATTTTTTTGAAACAGGGTCTCATAGAGCCCATACTGGCTTTGAACACAGGTAGCTAAAGATGTCCTTGAACCTTTTTTGGTTCGGTTTGGTTTTTTGTTTTGTTTTGTAAAGCACAATTAATAAAAACTCAGAGAGCAATAAGGGTTCAGCCTGAAGACCAGAAAAGCAAAACAGCCAGCTAGGTACCAGTTCTTACCTTGACCTCAGTCAATCCTGCCTCTAAAAATCTCAGAATGAGACTGTGCCTGAGAGCTGTCTCCTCCTGTTTTATATTCCTCTCTAGGGCTGGGATTGGGATTAAAGATGTGCACCACTGGGATTAGAAGAATGCACCGCCCAGTTTCTATGGCAACTAGTGTGGCTCCTGGGATTAAAGGTGTGTGTCACCACTGCCTGGTTTGTAAGGCTGACCAGTGGGGCTGTTTTGCTCTCTGATCCTTAGGCAAGATTTATTTATTAAAATACAAATGAAAGCCACTACAGTTTTGTTTTCCAAAGCAGGGTTTCTCTGTGTAGCTCTGACTGTCCTGTAACTTGTCTGGAACTCACAGAAACTTACTTCTTCTGCCTCCTAAATTCTGGGATTAAAGGCTTGCACCACCATGCCCAGCCCAGCCCTGAACCTTTAATCTTCCTGCCTTCACCATTTGAGGTCTGGGACCACAGACATTCCCACCTCACAGGGTTTACTCTGTGTTAAGGATTGAAGCTCAGGCTTTCTCCATGCTGAGCTGGATGGAGTTCTACGCCCGTGAAGGGCACCATCCCCAGCCCTAACCCTCTCTCCCCTCTTAAAAACACGGTTTGCTTCATAGCCCAGGCTGGCCTAGAAGTCTGAATCCTCTCTCAGCAGCTCCACTGTTTGGGGTTTCAAATGTATGCCACCTTGCAAGTTTCAAGCTGGCCTTGGACTTGCAACAATCTTGTACCTTCTTCCTGAATGTTGGGATGGCGGGCCTTGTCATGATGCCTTGCTTTGTGTATTAACTTTGTATCCTCCAATGTTGCCTATAATTATTCATTAATTCCAGGAGTGTTCTTTCAGGCTTTCTACATTGATAGGTCAAAGAAACTCTTTTGTTTTGTTTTATTTTTTTAGAGACAGGGTTTCTCTTTGTAACAGCCCTAGCTGTCCTGGAACTCCCTCTGTAGACTAGGCTGGTCTGGAACTCACAGAATTCCACCTGTCTCTGATGTTCACTTAATGTGGGTGCATAGTGAAATATTGAGCAGCAATGTATAGATTAACTATATTAGTACTGGCAGAATGGCTCAGTAGGTAGGAAGCTTGTTGTCGGTCTTGATGCCCCGCCTGAGTTTGATCCTCAGACCCACGTGGTAGGAAGAATTGACTCTACAAAGTTGTTCTCTGATCCCCATGTGTGTGCCAAGGCACACATGCTCTCACACACAATCCTAGTAAATAATAAAAGTATGTTTCAAAAATACTGAGAGGGCTGGAGAGATGACTTGTTGGTTTAGAGCACTGGCTGGTCTTCTAAAGGACCCAGGTTCAATTCCCAGCACCCACATGGCAGCTCACAACTGTCTGTAACTCCAGTTCCAGGAGATCTGACATCTTAAAATATGCACATAAAATAAAGTTAAATAAATCATAAAGAAATTCTTTAAAAAAAATATTGAGCCAGGCGGTGGTGGCGCACGCCTTTAATCCCAGCACTCGGGAGGCAGAGACAGGCGGATCTCCGTGAGTTCGAGGCCAGCCTGGTCTACAAGAGCTAGTTCCAGGACAGGCTCCAAAAGACACAGAGAAACCCTGTCTCAAAAAACCAAAAAATAAAAAAATATTGAGAAACCGGGTGGTGGTGGCACATGTCATTTAATCCCAGAATTTGGGAGGCAGAGGCAGGTGGATCTCAGTGAGTTCAAGGCCAGCCTGGTCTACAAAATGAGTTACAGGCCGGGCGGTGGTGGCGCACGCCTTTAATCCCAGCACTCAGGAGGCAGAGGCAGGGGGATCTCTGTGAGTTCGAGACCAGCCTGGTCTACAAGAGCTAGTTCCAGGACAGGCTCCAAAACCACAGAGAAACCCTGTTTCGAAAAACCAAAAAAAAAAAAAACAAAAAAAACAAACAAACAAAAAAAAACAAAATGAGTTACAGGACAGCTAGGACTGTTAAACAGAGAAACCCTGTCTCAAAAAAAAAAAAAAAATAGAGAAAGCCAGACCTGGTGATGTAAGCCTCTAATCCCAGCTCTTGGGAGGCAGAGGTAGGCAAATCTCTGAGTTCGAGGCCAACCTAGTCTACAGTGCTAGTTCTAGGTCAGTTAGGCCTACACAGAGAAACTCTGTCTTGAAAAAAAAATCACAGAATTAAAATAAAAATATTGAGAGAAAATAGGAAACAAAATGTAGATACATAAATGTATATGATATATCTCAGGAATTTCTCATTGTGTGAGGGGGCTTGCTGCACAAATATGAAGTCCTGTGTTCAGCTCTTCAGCATCCATGCAAAAAGCTAGACTTAGCCCAATGCATATATGTGACTCCAGCCCTGGGTAGGGACAGAGACAAGAGAATCACTGGCTTGACGGCTTCTTCAACACGCTGCTGGCCCTGGGCTCAGTAAAATACACTGTCTCAAGGGAACAGGGCAGAAAGCAATAGAGGAAGATGTCAACATAACATTCTCCTCATGGGTGCACACACCTGCACACACAGCTCCATGCACAACACACCCAAATAATGTACACACACACACACACACACAAGCACACCTTTACCTATTTACCCTAGGCTGGCCTTGTACTTCCTCTGTAATCAAAGATGACCTTGAGATTCCTCGTCCTGGGACCACAGGCTCATAGGGTAGAAGGGCTTGACTCCTAAGCCCAAAGACTTGACTTCCATAGCTTCCATGTTAAGGTGGAAGGAGAGACCCAATTCCACAAAGCTTCCCTCTGACCGGCACACACAGGTCATGACATACACATGCCCATACAAATACAAATAAATAACAAGTTTTTAAAATCTCTTGATCCTCCTTCTACCTCCCAAATGCTGAGATTTTAAGCCTAGACTCCCAGTTTAAAGTTGCTTTTTAAATTTTTGTTTGGTTTTGTTTTGTTTTTTGAGACAGTTTCTCTGTTTAATAGCCTGAGTTGTCCTGGAACTGGCTCTGCAGACCAGGCTGGTCTTGAACTCACAAAGATCCACTTGCCTTTGCCTCCCAAGTGCTGGGATTAAAGGTGTGCGCTACCATCTCCCTGCTGATTTTTAAATTTTTAATCTTATTTTATTGTATTCATTTCTCTGTGTGTGTGTGTCTGTCTGTGTGTGTGTCTGTCTGTCTGTGTGTCTGTCTGTCTCTGTGTCTCTGTGTGTGTCTGTCTCTGTGTGTGGTATCTGTCTCTGTCTGTCTGTCTCTGTGTGTGTGTCTGTCTGTGTGTGTGTCTGTCTGTCTGTGTAACTCTGTGTGTGTGCCTGTCTGTGTGTCTATCTGTGTGTGTGCCTGTCTGTGTGTCTGTCTGTCTGTGTCTGTCTGTCTCTGTGTGTCTGTCTGTCTGTGTGTTTGTGTGCCTGTCTGTGTATGTGTGTGTCTGCCTGTCTGTGTGTGTGTCTGTCTGTCTGTCTCTGTGTGTGTCTATCTGTCTGTCTCTGTGTGTGTCTGCCTGTCTCTGTGTGTGTCTGTGAGTGGGGGTACACCCATGCCATGGTGCACATGTGGAGGTCAGAGGACAACTTTCAGAAGTCTGTCCTTCCATCATTAGTGGCAGGGATCAAGCTTGGGTTGTCACATTTGTGCAGCACAGTGCTTTTAACCCCGTGAGTCACCTCGTTGGCCCTTGAGAATTTGTTTGTGTGAATCTTTTCTTCTCTTACAAACTCTTATTTGTTTTATTTTCTGTCTGTAAGTGTTTGTATGTATTACGCCACATGTTCGCCTGGTGCTTAGAGAACAAAGGTGACCGATCCCCTGACATTTGAGTCACAGGTGGTTGTAGGTGCTGGGAACTAAACCAGGGTCCTCTGCAAAAGCAAAAAGTGCCCTTAACCAGTGAGCCCTCTTTCCTGCCCCCTGAGTTTTCAAAGTCTAGTGACTCCATTTCATCTAGTGTGCTTCCCTTTGCACTAAACCCTTGCTCTGAGCCCTTAGACATACATACATACACACTTACATATTAGGTTCTTTCCCCGATAACCTTACTTGACAATAATCTTACTACTTCTTGGTCTCCAAATTTTTGGGGGAAATTTTCTTGGTTTTTGAAATGTAAATTTCTGGGAATTAGTCATGGGGAAGGCGAATAACTTGGTGGAGAAGGTTCTCTGAGGTTGTCTCAGCTGAGGGTCACAGGCTGGTCCATTCCTCACACTGAGTCACCTGCCAGCGGGCGCTTCCTTGTGGGGACTGGGGGGCGAAGAATGGCTCATCACAACCTTCTACCCACCACTGAGTTTGGTTTCTTTGCATACACCTGCCTGACAGGTGGCCCCCTCAATAACAGGCAGCCTTAGGCATCCACGCATTCAAATTAGCAAGCAAGTCTGGTGTGGGGGCGCATGCCAAAGTCCCAGCACTTGGCTGGGGATCGAGCTAGGGCTCCTCCTATGCGAGGCAGGCACTCTGTCAGCAGCTAGAGCCCTAACCCTCATTTAAATTTTTGTTTAATTTTTTGGGTTCTTTTTGTTTATTTGTTTGCTCTTTTTAAAAAAAAATAAATAAAACAATTAATTATACACATGCGTGGTATGCAAACATGAGTGCAGGTGCCTGTGGAGGCCAGAATCAGGCATCAGTTCTCCTGGAGCTGCGGTTACAGGCAGCTGTGAGCTTCCCAAAGTTCTGGGACACAAACTTGGGTCCTTGCAAAAGCAATGCAGGTACTCTTAGCCACTGAGGCATCTTTCTAGCCCTGCCCTGGCCCACTAGGTTTTTTTTCTTTAGGGTGTTTGTTTGTTTGACATTTTAAGACAAGGTCTCACTCTGTAGCCCAGGATGGCTTGGAACTCACTGTAAAGCCCAAACTGGCCTGTGTCAACCTCCCAGGGTTTGGATTACAGGCAGAACCAGCACTCCTGACTCAGTGTTTATATGAAACTGAAGTCACTGAGTGAGGAGAAAGTACATTCTAAGGTAGTGAGTGCCTGATGCAAACCTATAGCCCCAGCCCAAGGAGGCTGACGTGGGAAAAGAGGGCATGAATCCTGGAGTCCAAGACCAGCATGGGCAGCAGGAGAGACCCTATCTAAAAAGGTGGAGAGTAAAATACTACTGCTCCTAATAAATAATTAAGCATTGTCTATGTAAATTATAATGATCACGCATGTTTAAAAAGTTTAAAGTGTAATGTGGAGAGATGCTCAGTGGTTAAGAGCACTGGCTGTTCTGCCAGAGGACCTGGATTTGATTCCCAGCACCCACCAGGTGACTCAATGCCTGTAATTCCTGTATCAGGGAATCTGACACCCTTCTCTGGCTTCCGTGGGCACCAGGCACACGCATGGTGCACAGACATACACAGATGCAGGCAAACTCTCAGAGAACACACTACACAGATAACAGTACATACATATCATACACAGAGAACAACACATAAACAACTTAAAAACCAGAAAGGGTCTGCTAGAAGGCTCCATGGTTGAAGGTACTTGTCATGTATCCAAGCCTTCCGGGGCCCACATGGTGGAAGGGGAGAATCGGCCCTACAGAGATATCCTCTGACTTGCTCTCCATGGCACATACGGGATGGACACACGTCATACAAACACATACAATTTTTAAAAAGTATGTGTCATATTGATTACCCCAATTCTGTTCTGTGCAGAGCTGTGGGAAACTATTAGGCCATGGCCGATAACACACACTAGCGTTTCTAGAACTTACTACTCTCTTCTAGGAAAGACGGCCAAAGGATCAGACTGCTGAAGGCCATCCTCAACTGCCCAGCAAGCTCCAGGCCAGCTTGTACGACATAAGACCCTGACAGGCTCAAGAGAAATACCAGGTTGGTCAGCCATCTTTGTACCCCAAGTCCCTTTCAGGGTTGAAGTGATAGTAGTGACAGAATTTACCAGAGGAAGAATCAAGATGGGAAGTGAAGTAGGTTGTGGTTCAACAGGTGGCTACCCCTCTGTGACCCTTTCTAACTTGGGCTGTTGTTGAATAATAACAGGGGCACTGGGGAGCTGCCTCTAGGGGCCCTCTGTAAACTGGCAGTGGGTTTTCTGTATAACTGGTGTATAAACTGCTTCTGTATAACTGGTGTATAAACTGCTTCTGTATAACTGGTGTATAAACTTCTTCTGTGCAACTGTGTGCTAAGTGTTTTCCAACCAGACCGATGTGAGCTCCAGCTGTTTCCTCTCAGAGGAAGAGGGAGCTGGGGGTGGTGGCTCAGACTTGTAATCCCAGGACTGGAGAGGTAGACTCAGGAGGATTAGGAGTTCAAAGTCATCCTTGGCTACATAGGAGGCTTGAAGACAACTCTTAGCTACGTGAGATCCTGTCTTTAAACAAAGCAAAGCACAAGAAGGGGGAGAGGGAGGCTGGGGGGGGCTGAAGACGTGGGTGTTGGAGAGAGGGGGGCTAGAGAGGGGAACTAGAGAGGGGAGCTGGAGAGGGGGTACTTCACAGACGGGGCTGGAGAAAAGGAGGTTGAAGAGAGGAGATGGAGAGACGGGGACTGTAGGGGATGGAAAGATGGGAGCTGGTGAGATGGGGGCTGCAGACTGGGGCTGGAGAGATGGGGGCTGGAGATATGGGGGGATGTAGAGAGGCTGGAGAAAGGGGGACTTAAGAGAGGGGGGCTCATCAGAAGGGAGTAGCTACTATTATAAAAGACGGAAGTTCTGTTCCCAGAACCCAGGGAATCTGATATCCATTTCTGGAGGGCACCCAAATACATGTGGCAAATGCACACACACACACACACACACACACACACACACACACACGTTAAGGAAAAAAAAACTTCTTAGCCTCAAATACTTGTGTGGGATATCCTGTTTACAGATGAGAAAACAAGCAAGGGATAGAGAGTCTACCCAACTCAGATTGTACAGCTGCTAAAAAATAACAGAACCAGATGTGAAACCAGGCAGGAGCTGGAAGCAAAGGACTCGCCTAACATTGTGAGACCCTGGCTTCCATTCCCAGCACCACAAACAAAACAAAACAAAACAAAACAGATAAACCAGGCAGGGAGCCTGGCTATGGAATGAGATTTTGTTTTTGTTGTCATTTTTCTGATGTCCAATGAAAGCAGAGAGACACAGACACTCAGCAAGGCCACACAGCTGGTAGGTACCTCAAACATCTGGGAATCAAACCAAGTTCAAGTCCAGAACTCACCCTGGTAACCATGACCCTATGCTAAGCCCATGGTAGTTCTTATTACCGCTCACACGCTGTTCTTCTGGACTGAACCCAGGGCCATGTTCAGACCAGACTGGGTCTGTTCAGTGTTAGGACCACAGACATGTGCAGAGCTCTACCCCTAGGCCTCATGGATGCTTTCAAAACAGAGATCATGTGATCTGGAGAGATTGCTCAGTGCTAACGAGCATGCACTGGCCTTCCAGGGGACCCCACTTCTGTTTCTAGTACCTGTGTCTAACTCCAGGGGACCTGACGCCGCTGGCTTCTGAGGGCACCTGCACTCACATGCGCACACCCTGACACAGACACGCATGTACACATAATTTACAAAAACCAGAAGATCTAGAGCTGGGGATAAACTCAGTTGGTGCAGTGTTTATCTAGCGTGAATGAAATCCTTGGCTCCATCCCCAGCACCACATAAACTTCGTGTCCTGGTTCTCACTTGCAATCCCTGCACTTGGTAGATGGAAAGAGAGTCAGAAGTTCAAAGTCAGAAGCAAAACAAACAACATAAAACAACCCCACCAAGTAGTGGGGACTGGGGAATAAAGTACTTGTCACCCAAGCATGAGGATCTGAGTTCGATCCCTAGAACCCTAGGGAAAACATAGGCATGGTGTATGCTTACAATCCTAGCACTGGCCAGCCATTCTAGCCTAGGAGAGCTCAGTGAGCTCCAGGCCAATGAGAGACCCTGTGTCAAGGGACATGCATGGTGTTTCTGTGGATGATATCCAAGGATGTCCTCTGCTCTCCCATGCATAAGCACACACGTGCACACACACATAAGCACAAGTTTGAGGTAAGTCTGGGCTACATGAGACCCTGCTTCAAAAAATAAATGGGAAGCTGGGCGATGGTGGCGCACGCCTTTAATCCCAGCACTCGGGAGGCAGAGGCAGTGGATCTCTGTGAGTTCGAGACCAGCCTGGTCTACAGAGCTAGTTCCAGGACAGGCTCCAAAGCCACAGAGAAACCCTGTCTCGAAAAACCAAAAATAAATAAATAAATAAAATAAAATAAATGGGGCTGAATGTAGTGGCATACTCCTTTAACGTCAGCACTTGGAGGGCAGGAGTAGGTGGATCTCTGAATCAAGGCCAACCTTATCTACGCAGAGACTCCCAGCTCACAAAACAAAAAGTAAAACAAACAGAAAGCAATAAAATAGGGTTAGGAAAATGGACCCATAAGTAAAGGCAGACTCACAAACCTGAGGACCCTAGTTCAATTCCCCAAATCCAGATGCAACTGGGTGGTGGTGGCGCACACCTTTAATCCAGCACTCAGGAGGCAGAGGCAGATTAATCTCTGTGAGCTTGAGACCAGCCTGGTCTACAGAGTGAGTTTTAAGACAGGCTCCAAAATTACAGGGAAACCTTGTCTCAGAAAAAAAAAGACAAACAAACAAAAAAAACAAGATCAAAAAACAACAGCCAAGTGGTGGTGGTACACACCTTTAATCCCAGCACTTGGAAGGTAGAGGCAGGTGGATTTCTCTTGTGAGTTCGAGGCCAGCCTGGTCTACAAGAGCTAGTTCCAGGCAGGATAGGAACCAAAGTTACACAGAGAAACCCTGTCTCAAAAAACCAAAAACCAAAACAAAACAAAACAAAACAAAAAAACCACCACCAACAACAAACAAAAAACAGATACAATGTATTTCTACAAGATGGAATGCAGGACAGAAAGGTCATCTGTAAGCCTGGAATATACAGTGAGAAGAGACAAGAGAGACCCCGACTTACTGAGGTGGGAGGGGAGATCTGACTCCTGAAAGTTGTCCTCTGACCCCCACAAGTCTGCTCTCACGCGCGTGCACGCGCACACACACACACATTAAACTTGAGAACAAAGCAGTCTATATACTATGTCCCAACATTCTCAACTCATACCATGTATGACGTTCGTTATAAGGCAGTTCATCTACTGAGTCTTCTACAGTTGGGACGTTTTGGTTGTTTCCATTTTTTTTTTTTCCAGAGAGAGAAAGGGAAATGGCAGGAATGTGGCTGGGTTTATCAGCTTGACTCTTTGTGTAAAGGTTTTCCAAGACTGGAATTAACAGCCTGGAGTCGACACTCGAGCAGGAGAGGAAGTTCTGATTAGTAATGGTACCAGGATGTAGAGAAGAAGAACAGAGCCGCACTGTTCGCCAGGGATTTGGCATAGCTTGCTCAGATAGGAGATTTGGGATGCATTTCACAAGTATTTGTAATTCTCTCTCTGGGTATTATAGTGTTCTTCAGTGCTCTCCAGCCTAGCATCTCACTGACATTTCCCAGACACATGTGGGAGGGGCAGAGTAGGGTGGGACCATTCCCTTCCCAGCTCAGCCATGTGTGGCCATCTGGAGTCCCAGGGACCATTCATCCCCTCTCCTTCCCTTTCCCTCTCAACTCAGAGCCCCTTTAAAGTCTTCCCTTCAATGTTCTACTTTCCGGGGGCTGGGAGATGGCTCAGTGGATGAGGTGCCTGATGTACAAGCATCAGCACCTGAGTTTGGCTCCTCAGCACCCCACATATGACAACAGGGCCTGGTTTCTGTAAACTTTGTGCAGGATGGATGGAGACAGGTGTATCCCCAGATCCTGCTGATCTAGTCTAAATAATCAGTGAAAAATCTGATCTTCAAAGAATGGTGGAGAGCCATCTGGGAAGACAGCAGACACACACACGCACACACACATGAACACACGCGCACTCACACAGTGCACACTTACACATGCACACGTGCACACAACACACACATTAACACGTGTGCACTCACACAACGTAACATGCACATTCACGCACACATACACACATGCACACACGCACACTCGCATACATACACATGCACACACATGCAATACAACACACATGAACACAGTGCACTCACACACATGCACACTCTTACATATGAACACGTTCACACTCACACACATACACATTCACACGCGCACATTCACAATGTCTTCAAATATCTCAGGTCCAAACTGATAAGAAATCCAAGACCATCAGATGACCCTCGCCCGTGATGCTCTTCATTTGTGGTATCCTCAGCTTGGTCCTGAGCACTTCCCAGGCTCTGTCCTAGCTGTTATTATACATAACTTTATGTGATATTAGCATAACTGAAAACAAATTATTACACTATGTATGTGCTTGTTTTGTTCATGAAGGTAGGTACCCACGCTGGCACACATGTGGAGGTTCAAGGACAGCTTTTGAGAGTCACCCACCATAGCAGGGAAAAACTCAGGTCAGCCAGGCAGTGGTGGCTCACGCCTTTAATCCCAGCACTCAGGAGGCAGAGGCAAGCAGATCTCTGACTTCGAGGCCAGCCTGGTCTACAGAGCAGGTTCCAGGACAGGCCCCAAAGCTACAGAGAAACCCTGTCTTGAAAAAACAAAACCCAAACAAAAGTAAAACCTCAGGCCACCAGCCTCAGCCAGCATTTTATAGAGGAGGAAGGAGGAAGTCTCCAGAACCTAAGGTCTTATCCAAGCTACCTTGGAAAAGGTAGTTTACGACCTGGGATTCAAGAGCCAGGGCTGTCTAAGCTCCCGGTCACACCATAGTAATCACCACATATTCTTTACAACCTTCACAATGTCCAGAGCAAGGGCAAGCATAGCGAGGAGAAACGCCCCAGAAGCCACAGGAGACTTTCATCACTGAAATTCACACAAGCTCACTTACAGAACGTGGGGGCTGCACAGGACACCGGGCACACACATCTTTCTCCTTTCTTTACTGGTTTTAGGGTAGTGTCTGTGCTGTGGGTGTGTAACTGTGGGCATATGTGTCATAGATGCCTGTGAGTTCTGAGGTTCTCTCCTTCCACTAAAGGTTTCTCAGGCTTGTATGGAAAGTGCTTTTATCCAAGTGGACATCTTGCCAGCCGATCAATTTTATTTCTCTTTTGAGACGGTCTATTTAGCTCATGCTAGCACGGAACTCACAGTCTTCCTGCATCTGTCTCTAGAGACAGTCTGTTTAGCCTGTGCTAGCCCGGAGCTCACAATCCTCCTGTACCTGTCTCTACATTCAATCTGCAATACATTGACTATCTTTTATTTTTACTTATTTATTTTGTTTGTAACATCTTCAGCATTGTATTGAGAACTTTCCAGGCTCTGTTCTTGCTATTTTTACAAACAACTTTATGTGTATTTAGATATACTGTATAACAAATAACAACTATTTATTTATCTTGACCAGATCTTGACCTGTAGCCTAGGCAGGTCTCAACCTTGAAATCCTGCAAACTTTACCAGTTGGGAATATAGGTGTGCACCACCTCTGTTGGTTTTATTTCTATGTAAGATCTTAAATCACTCTGAGTCTCTGTTTCTTTAGCCACAAAATGGAGATAATAAACACTGATTGATTCTATAGGACCACTGGGAGAATAAAATGAGATAATGCTTCTATGTTTAAAAAAAAAATGGGCACAAACCTCGAGTGTGGGACACACTGATTCCAGCACTCCAGTGATGGGAGACAGGAGAGTTCCTGGTATTCACCAGCCGTCCATCACAGCCAACTGATGGCTGCAGGACCAGGGGGAGACCTGCTGGCTGCAGGACCAGGGGGAGACCTGCTGGCTGCAGGACTAGGGAGAGACCTGGTGGCTGCAGGACCAGGGGGAGACCTGTCTCAGAACACTATGATGGGGAGGTTGCAGAGTCAGCATTGAGAGCCCTGGTGGCTGCAGGACCAGGGGGAGACCTGGTGGCTGCAGGACCAGGGGGAGACCTGTCTCAGAACACTATGGTGGGGAGGTTGCAGAGTCAGCATTGAGAGCCCTGGTAGCTGCAGGACCAGGGGGAGACCTGTCTCAGAACACTATGATGGGAGGTTGCAGAGACTTAACGTTTCAGAGCATTTGCTCTTCTTGTGAGGATCTGAGTTCAGTTCCTAGCACCTACATCAGGTAATTCATAACCTCTGTAACTCTAAGCCAGGGCATCTAATCTCTTCTGGAATCCATGGGCTCATGTGTACAGCCTACACACAGACATGTAATTAAAAATAAATCTAATAATATTTATTTTTAAAACAGCAACAACAGGGGCTGGAGAGATGGCTCAGTGGTTAAGAGCACAGACTGCTCTTCCAGAGGACCCGGGTTCAATTCCCAGCACCCACATGGCAGCTCACAACTGTCTGAAGATCAGTTCCAGGGGATCTGACACTTCACACCAATGCACATAAGATAAAGTTAAATAAACCATAAAAAAATATTTAAAAAAAAACAGCAACAACAATAAATAACAATAATAATAATAAGGATGGAACCAGATGTGGTTGGCACTCACCTTTAGTTCCAGCACTAGGGAGGCAGAGGCAGGCGGATCTCTGTGGATTCAAGGCCAGCCTGGGTTACATAGTCAGTTTTAGGTGAGCCCTGTCTCAAAACAAGAAAAAGAAATTAAAAAAGAAAGGTGGGTAGTTGCAGAGAAGACCACCTGATGTCTACATGTACATGCATGGATGCATGCACTCCCACACACGTGTGCACAAGCATAAACCACATGAGCACATATATACATACCACACTCAAGGATGTATTTCCTGCCTTGAATGGGGCAGAAGAATGAGAGGAAGTAAGATTATTAATATAAACTTGAAATGTAGATTTCCTGAAGGGTGTCCCCTCAGCTCTCTGACCTTAAATGACTGATCACGGTCTCAGTTGTCTTTTTACCACACGGAGGATAGGACTACAGAGCAGACACCTTACATGTAGTATTTACTGAGTCCTCGGGACAGCCCTGCAAGATTTTGGTAGAAGGAAAATCTGAGATTCAGGCAGATTAAATCCTGTATCTTTTGCCAGGCAGTAGTGGTGCACACTTTTAATCCCAGCACTTAGGAGGCAGAGGCAGGCAGATCTCTGTGAGTTTGAGGCCAGCCTGGACTAGAGATGAGTTCTAGGTCAACCAGAGCTTACACAGAGAAACCCTGTGCCAAAAAAAAAAAAAAAAAAAGAAAGAAAGAAAGAAAAAGAAAAGAAAAAAAAGTGGGGGGAAGAGTACCATACCTCAGACCAGCAGGCAATAGGTCTGTGATTTCAGTCCAGGTTGCACAGAAGACAGCATATGCTTTCAAGGATTGCAGAACTCATTCACAGTTTTATTTTATTTTTGAAACAATGTCTTACCATGTAGCCCTGGCTGGCCTGGAACTCACAGAGATCCAGCTGACTCTGTTACCCCAGTACTGGGGTGAGAGGCCTGTATATCAGCAAATCTAGTTTATTTTTATTTTTTAATTATTTTCTTGCAAAAGTGTCCATTCAATCCAGGCTGGTCCCTGGCTCTTCTGAAATGCTAGGACTACAGCTGTACACCATCACGCCTTTTATGTGGGATTATCGCTTATCTTCTTTTCCTGGAAACAGATGTTCATGTAGCCCAGGCTGGCCTCAAAGTTGATACACAGCCAAGGATGACCTTAGACTTCTGCCTCTACCTTCCCAGCGCTAGGGTTGTAGTGCCTGCTTCTTTGCCTCCATTAAGCTGCATACTCATTGCTTGCAACTTCATATTATACTGATTTTATAAATACTTTCCTTAGAATAAAAGAAAACAAGCCAGGCATGGTGATGAACACCTTTAATCCTAGTCCTGTGGAGGCAGCGACAGGCAGGGCAGATCTCTGTGAGTTCAAGTTCAAGACCAGCCTGGTCTATATAAAGAGACCATCTCAAAAATAAAAAAAGTATCTTGTATGATTAGAGATGTGTGTGTTTGTGGGGGGGTCTGTGTGGATCTGTGTGTGTCTGTGTGTGTTTGTGGGGGGGTCTGTGTGGGTCTGTGTGTGTCTGTGTGTGGATCTGTGTGTGTCAATGTGTGTGTCTGTGTGGGTCTGTGTGTGTCTGTGTGTGGATCTGTGTGTGTCTATGTGTGTCTGTGTGGGTCTGTGTGTGTCTGTGTGGGTATGGTGGCATGTGTATGTGTATGCAGGTACAATTGGAGGTCAATGGCATCAGATCTCCTGGAGCTGGAGTTAAAGGTTTTCTGAGCCTCCTGATGTGAATGGTAGGAACTAGAAAAGGGTTATTTCAAGCTGGAATTTGTAAGACACTTAAGTAATACTGACACCTTAGAAGCTGAGGCAGGCTCGCTTGAGTTTAAGGCCAGTTTGGTCTACATAGTAAGTTCAAAGCCAGCCAAAACTTCATAATGAAACCCAGATTTTTAAAAACCCAAAAATAACAGCAACAAGAGTTCACTTGAACTTCCCAGGTCATTGTTGATAATACCATACCCCATCAGGGGCATAGCCAATTGTGGTGGCTTCCACCTGTAATCCCAGTTCTTAGGAGGCTGAGGCAGGAGGACTGCCTGGAGTTTGTGGCCAGCTTGGGCTACAGAGTGAGAAGCTGTCTCAAAAAAATTTTTTTTTTCGGGTGAGGGTTTTAAGATAGGGTTTTTCTGCATAGCCCTGCCTGTCATGGAACTCTCTCTGTAGACCAGGCTGATCCACCTGCCTCTGCCTCCTGAGTGCTAGGATTAAAGGTGAGTGTCACCGCCGGGCGGTGGTGGCGCACGCCTTTAATCCCAGCACTCGGGAGGCAGAGGCAGGCGGATCTCTGTGAGTTCGAGACCAGCCTGGTCTACAAGAGCTAGTTCCAGGACAGGCTCCAAAACCACAGAGAAACCCTGACTCGAAAAACCAAAAAAAAAAAAAAAAAAAAAAAAAGGTGAGTGTCACCATGGCCGCCCCCCACCCCAATTAAGTACTGCGATTTTTGTCAAATATTGAGGAAACACTCTCAGAAAGTCTTCCCCATCTGTAGCATAGCGTTTCCTGGTTCCTAGTGCAGGGGCTCATCTGCAATAGCCCTGAAATTTCACACCCTTTGCTGCCAGCTAAGTGCTATCTCCCTTAGTGTCAGCATTTTGTGTTGAGCCAGCAAGAAGAAATCTCCACCAGTACGGTTTCCTGTCTTCTGTGCTCTGAACGTAGTGACGATGGCCAGAGTTATGGAAATAACGTACAGGGGCTGGGGGTAGCTCAGCAGCAGTGCTTGCTACTGCTGCAAGAATGCATTGCAGGATTTGCCTTGCATTCTTGAGTTCCTAGGTTCAACCCTCAGCACCTTAGGAAGGAAGGGAGGGAGGGACATGATGGCTATAGGACATGATGGCTGACTCATTTCTCATTTGGGAAGCAGAGGCAGAAGGATCTCTGACATTTGGGGCTAACCTGAGCTACATAATGAGATGTGATCCTGTCTCAAAAAGAAAGAAAAAGAAAAGACAAACTTCCTTTTTATTGATCTCTGACCTTTTGCATTTATTTATTTATTATTTATTTATTTGCTTGTTTGTTTTTAAATCAAAGTTTTACTGTTGTAGCCCTGGCTGGCCTAAAACCCCTAGTAATCCTCCTGCCTCAGCCTCCTGAGGGTTGGGATTACAAGAGTGAGTTATCACACCTGGTAACTTTTTTATATTATTATTCTCTCAGCTATTACATTCTGATCACACTTCCCCTCACCCCAGTCTCTGCCACGCCACCTCCCCTTAGAAAAAAAGCAAGCCTCCCAGGGACATCTATCAAACACAACATAACAAACTACTGTAAGACCAGGCACACCATCACGTCAAGATGGACAAGGCAGTCCAACAGTAAGAGGAGGGTCATACAAGTGGGCATAGTCAGAGACAGCCCCCTATTCCCATTGTTAGGAGTCCCACGAGAACACCAAGCTACTCAGCTATAGCATGTACGTAGAGGACCAAGGTCAGACCCCTATAAGCTCCAAATTATTTAAGTAAGATTGTCTAAATAATTCTAAAAATTATTTTTGTATTTATTTACTTACTTTCTTGTATACGTGGTAGCGGTAGAGGGCTCACGCGTCACACACATGTGGAGGTCAGAGGACAGCTTGAGGGGTCTGTTCTCGCTTTCCACTGTGTCCTGGACATGGAGCTCAAGGAGGTGGTCACCAGGCTTGGCAGCAAGTGCTTTATCCCCAAGCAGTCTCTCAAACCCAGTCTGGCCTTTTGAAGGACGAGAAAGCATCCCAAGCAGTTATAGTGGTTTAACCTAGAAGAGGGGACGCTAGAAGGCAGGTAGTACCCATGCTCCGTTGCTGGGGACATTGAGGGCATTGGAATCACTAATGTTGGGACTTAGATCCCAGAGACTGGGCAGTGCCGGGCAGTGCCACATAGCCCATCACTAGGCCTAAAGATGCCTTGTGCTCCATGGCCCCCCAGGTGGTCCAGCAGTTGCTGGGGAGCCAGGTATGCTGAAAACAAGCCTAAGCTAAGGCTGAGCATTTATAACTAATATCACGTCCCTGTGTGGTTATTTGGGAACCAAAGGCAGGACAGGAAAGGCCGTCCACAGCAGGCATCTCATCATATTGAGTCAGCAATTCTCTTCCCCACTCAGTAGCTCACAGACAACCTAGGCATGCTCTTTGATTTCCAGCTACCAACAATGCCTGGCACATAGGAGCCGCTGTCCATGGAATACCCACTGCATGCTATGATCTTTGCCCCTCTCCCCTCACTCAGCATTTAACTCATGCTTTTAGGCTGAAATGGGTAGTCCCATTCTACAGATGAAGCAACTGAGGCTCAGTCCCCTATCCAAGCTCAAAAGTGGTGGGGCTGGCAATCAAATCTTGGGGAGTCCCACTACAAGCTTTCCATGAGGATCTAGTAATGCTGAGTTGCTTATATACTGAATTTCTTTTTAAGCATTTGTTAATACCATTATTTTTTCATTTTACATGTATGGGTGTTTTACCTGCATACATTTCTATGCACTATCCACCATATATCATGTGTGCTTGCCTGATGCCTAGGATCAGAAAAAGTCATAGGATTCCCTGGAATCGGAGTCACAGATGGTTGTGAACCACCATGTGAGTGCTGGGAATTGAACCTGGGTCCTCTGCAAGAGCAACGAGCACTCTCAAGCCTTCCCTCCAGCCTCTGATGGCATCATTTGCTTTTGATGAGCTGTAGGAGAGAGAGAATGAAGAAGCCAGGCGTGGAAGTCACTGTTTCCTGGTCAGGAGGAGAGGAGCTGTGTGGTATCGCCACTTCCAGGGCAGAAAGCCCCCTTGCCCTAACCCAGTCCCCACAGAGAGACTCTGCCACCCCGGCTCCACCTCTTGTCTCTTTCAAGATGTTCTTCTCTGTGACTCAAGAAAGATACCAAGGGTCTGAAATCAGAGATGACCCAACAGAAACACAAATTCCTCAAAAATGTGTTCTCTTTCTAGAGAAGTTTCCCTTCCCATGTCTTCTTCCCTGTGCCAGGGTGTCCCTGCAGTCTGCAGGCTGTGGTCAGCTCTGTGCCTTAGCCTGGGTTCCCGGACTCACTCATCCCCCTCTGGCTCCTCACTGGGCCTGGGAACAACAGCAAGCTTCTGTCTGTTGTGTCCCTGATTCTGGATGCTGCCTGCGCTGATCCACTTAGTTTGATCATAAAATCCTAACCTGGGATTCCTCTGATCTGGGTTCAAATGCTTTGCTGTACTCACCCGCAAAATGAGGATAACAAAACATTACATTTGAGCATAAAAGTCTTGTAGGGGCTGTGTTTGCTGAGAAGGGTCTAATCTGGACTCAATCTCCATAGGTTCTGCAATCAAACTTGGCTTCTTATGTTTATAAGGCAAGCCCTTCACTGACTATCTCTCTGAGCCAACAAACCAAGACTGGGACAGGGACCCATGCACACATTGTCTTAGATAAGGCCTCACTATGTAGACCAGGCTAAGCTGAAGCTCACTATGTAGACCAAGCTGGCCCCTCTGCCTCCTCATTTCTGGGACTAAAGGCATGTGCCACCATAGCCAACCTACGGTTTATTTTATTTTTATCTCTGTGTGTTGTGTGCACATGTGTACGTTCACATGCATGCAAATACCACGTAAAGAGGCCAGAAGAAGGAGTTGGGTCCACTGGAGCTGGAGTTATAGGCAGTTGCTAGCTTCCATGTGGGTGCCGGGACCTGAACTCTGGTCCCCTACAATAGCCACTGATCATCGCCGCAGCCCCTTTCCTTTCCCACTTTCCTCCTCTCCTCCTCCTTCAAGTCTTGCTCTGTAGTTTAGGCTGAAACTTGGGATCATTCTATTGCAGTAGCCTCCTGAGTGAGGAGACTATAGGGTTTTTTGCAGCCATCTCCGTGTCCCAGGCTGGCCTTGAACTGGGATCCTCCAGACTTCCTCTCCCAGGCGCTGAGGCTGGGCTTGGCTTGTAGTCATGAGTCACTCTCTCTGCTTAGCTCCTTTCTCTTCTCATCCGTCCTAGCCCAACCCCAGAATTCTGTGAATTCTCAATTATTCATGCTGTGGAG
Source organism: Microtus oregoni (assembly GCF_018167655.1). Taxonomy (NCBI): domain Eukaryota; kingdom Metazoa; phylum Chordata; class Mammalia; order Rodentia; family Cricetidae; genus Microtus; species Microtus oregoni. The sequence goes on from NW_024543066.1 coordinate 44,140,222, forward strand.
TGCTTAGGGGGCAACTGCAAATGAGAGAATATATTAATAAATTAGGAAGCTCCAGTTGCCCTCTGATAATAAGATTATTGTTATGGATGAAGAGGTTTGACTCAATAGATTGTTGATTTGAGAATAATTATATCCAGTTTAGGAGGGGTCTGGCCCTCTGGGAATTTCCGATATGGGATGGATAGGACATCCCACGGAGAAGTAGTTTACCGAGCCAGTAAATCGTGGGTTTGTTTGTTTTTGAGACAGGGTCTTACTATATATCTCTGGCTATCCTGGAACTCGCTGTGTAGACCTGGCTGGCCTTGATCTCCCAGAGATCCATGAACTGACTGGATTCATTTGTTTTTGTTTTTTGCAGCAGCATCTCTTATAGCCCACATTGTCTTCAGATTCAGTCTATAGCTGAGGATGACCCTAAATCTCTGCTCCTTCTGCCCCTTAATGCTTAACTGCTGAGTTCATAGGCATCCATCACCATATCATCATGCCCAATTATGTAAGATAAATTATTTTTTTCTTTTCTTTCTTTTTTCTTTTTCTTTTCTTTTCTTTCTTTCTTTCTTTCTTTTTTTTTTTTGAGACAGGGTTTTTCTGTGTATCTTTGTCCTGGAACTTGCTCTGTATACCAGTCTGGCCTTGAAGTTACAGAGATCCCCTGCCCCCTGCTTCCTGAGTACTGGGATTAAAGGGCCACCACCGCCCAGCTGTAAAATAAATTCTTTATAGAGAGGTACAAGAAAAAGAGGCTTGAGTCCTGCCTGGGGAAAGTCCTGTTGCTCTCAGCTCAGTTTCAGAATCACTTGGGGATGATATCTGGCCTGATGGCATATACCTATAATCCCACGATTTGGAATTCAAGACCAGCCTAGGATACCTAATAACACCATTTTACACACACACACACACACACACACACACACACACACACAGAGCGTTGTGTTGCATACCTATAATCCTAGCACTGTGTAATCCCAGTGTTCAGGCAGGTGGAGAAAGTGGATCAGGAGTTCAAGGTCATCCTCTCTCAAGTGGTGAGTTTAAGGCCAGTGGAACTACAGAAGATGGACCCTGTTTCAAAATAACAAAAAAGGAAAAGACAGGGAAAGTAATCATTAGAGGACCGGGGATGTGGCCCACTGTAAAGAATGCTTGCTGTGCCACCGCGAGTCTGAATGCCTACTACACATATAAAAGCTAGGCTAGAGCCAAGCAGTGGTGGTGCACGCCCTTGATCCCAGCACTCGGGAGGCAGAGGCAGGAGGATCTCTGTGAGTTCGAAGCCTGATCTACAGAGTTCCAGGACAGCCAGAGCTACACAGAGAAACTCTGTTTTAAGAAACAAAACAACAAGCCGGGCGATGGTGGCGCACGCCTTTAATCCCAGCACTCAGGAGGCAGAGGCAGGCGGATCTCTGTGAGTTCGAGACCAGCCTGGTCTACAGAGCTAGTTCCAGGACAGGCTCCAAAGCTACAGAGAAACCCTGTCTCGAAACCCCCCCCCCAAAAAAAAAGAAACAAAACAACATAAAAACCTAGGCAAGGCTTAACACGGCTATGACCCCAGAACTGAGGGGCAGAGGCAAGGTGCTCCATGGCCAGCAATCCTACCCAAAATGGCAAGCTTCTGCTTCAGTGAGAGACCTTGTCACAGGGAATAAAGCAGAGACAGATGTCCAGCATCCTTCTACGACCTCCCCACTCACATGCATGGATGCAAACACTGGCATCTGCACATATGTTTACATAAACACGTGCCAATTTTAAAAAAATATATTAGCCTTTGCAAAGATAAAGAACTGACTCAGCAATAGAATCCTTTTCTAGCATGTAAGCGGCCTGGTACAGCAAGCCAATCGGTTAGTCAGTCAATCCGTGCTTCTAGGTGTGAACCCCAATTCAGTCCCTTTCCTTTCCTTCAGATAGGTTCTCACTGGGAAGACCAGGGCCGGCCTCAGTTTCTGCATTTCCCTGCTCTGGCGCCATAGCTTTGGAACAGGGCATGAAGGGAAGCACTAACATGGAATTAACCGCACGCGTTATAAACTGGACATTTTAGACCACCTCTGCCTACCAAGCGATTTAGATTCCCCTGCTGTACAGACACGAACATGAGGCTTATGTACAACAGTCAGTTGTACTGTGCCCCCGGCAGAGCCTCTGTTTGAACCTGACTTGGAGTCTACTGGGCTTGTGTCTCTGGTCACATCCCACACCATCATGGGAAGTTAGTGTAGAATCCTCTTCCCAGAAACTGAAATGGAGTGGAGATAGCTCACGTGTGAATTGGTCCCTAATGGGTCAGAGCAAAGATATGCAGCCGATTGAGAGAGACACAAAGGCTGGGAGGCTGAGCAAGCCTCGACCTTTACCCTTTGGCCTCTGTTAGCATATCTAAAGGAGGAATGTGTCCGTCCAGGGGGTGGTCCTCCGAAGGGCAAGTTAATACAGGGAGGTCTATTGGAGGGAGGGGTCCTGGCCCACCGGCGGCTCTGCCCGTCTTTCCCTATGATCTCCTAAGCTGCCCGGCTCCTTCAGTGGCCTCTTCTCCACCTACTCCTTAAATGTAGTTGTTTGCTGTCGCCGTGGGCTCTCTCTCCCACATTCTTTCTGTGATAGCATCTACTCCAGCTCAGCTTCCTGTGTCCAAGACTGCGGAGGTCCTGACTCAGTAGGAACCAGAGAGAAACGAACCCACACAGGACTGACTTCATCTTTTAGCCCCCTTTGGGTCTTAGCAATTTTCTGACCTGGCGCCTGGCAAGTTGGCACGGTTGGTAAGGGTGCTTGCCATCAAGCCTCATGGCAGGTGTTTGAACCCTGAAACCCATGTGATGGAAGGAGAGGACCCACTCCTTCAAGATGTCCTCATTGCCACGCATGCAGTGAGGTAAATACACCCCCCCTTCCCACACACAACATGCACCCCCTACACACATACACAAATAAAATTTGGAAAGAGAAGTTTCGCCGGGTGATGGTGGTACTCTTCCTTAATCCCAACGCTTAGGGTGCAGAGGCCAGCCTGGTCTACAGAATGAGTTCCAAGACAGCTCGGACTGTTACACAGAGAAACCCTGTCTCAAAAATAAATAAATAAGTCAATAAATAAATAAAATTAAAAAGAGAGCGAGGGGTTTTTTGTTACTTGTTTTGAGAAAGTGTTTTGCTGTGTAGCTCAAGCTATCCTTGAACTATCAATCCTGCCTTAGCCTCCGAATAATTGGGAGCATAGCCCAGGGAGCTATGCCTACTGCTCTTGGAATTTTTCAGGATTTTGTTTCCAAGAACCTTTTAATGGCTCCCCACTTACATGTCCCCAGACCCTAAATGCTTAGAATTCAGTTTCTGGTTTTGATTAAGACCCCTTAACAAGTTTGAAATGTACAATAAATTACTATTAACCCTTCCGTGCCTGTGCTGCTAAAACTTGAATGTGCATGGGTGATATTGTACTGGAATTCATATATGTTGCTTGTGTGTTTTGAGACAAGGATTTACTCTATTGCCCTGCCTGACCTGAAACACCACATGTAGATGAGTCTGGCCTCTAACTCACAAAATTCTGTCTGCCTCTGCCTCCTAAGGACTGAGTCTTCAACATAGTGTGATGTACCTGTAATCTCAGCGCTTGGGAGGTAGAAGCAGGAAGACTCAGAGTTTGAGACCAGCATGGGTTCCATGACAAAAGTCAAAACACATAATTTGCTCTTAGGCTGAGCACAGTGGTGTCCCCAGATCTTGGGGCTGATGTAGGAGGATTATTGCACGCCATCCTAAGGTACATAGGGTTTAAGGCCAACCTGGGCTAACAGTTAGATGCTGACCTGAAACAAAAGTGCTCTGTTGCCTTTGGCACAGTCCCCTCAAGATTGGTCCCGCCTTCCTATCCAGCCTCTGCCCTTGCCTCTCTCTTATGCCTCTCATGGCGCTGGGGTTTGGTATCCTGAGTGAAGACGAGCACAGGCTAGTTGCCTAGTAGGATTTGGTTCACTTAATAGCTCTGTGTTTTCTGCTCTGTGCATGCCTTCGTGACCTTTATAGAAATGGTTGGCATCTGTCCTCCAGACAGTCACAAAGAGCAGGCTGAGAACAGGGCCCTGGACTCTAGGCCCATGGCAGAGTCAGGGTTCTCTTCCTTCGCTGCTCAGTTTTCATGGTGACCCCTTTCTCACTACACCCATTCTTCACATCTCAGCAGGGAGCTGAGGTTCTTTGCAGATGGCATCCGACTGGCCTTGAAGGGTACAGGGCACGTCTAGTGTGGTGGAGAAAGGTGAGAGAAAGCTTTTAGCAGACAGAAGTCTCTGGGCTAAGCAAACTCACCAGTACTGGGCACATTCCATGGTGCCAAGTCTAGATGCTTCTGTGCTAGGGAAGAGAATACGAGGCTGGAGAGAGAATTTGGGTCTAAGCACTGCAGCTACACCACGGCAGCCTTTTCCTTTTTTCTTTTCTTTCTTTCTTCTAATGACCTACTTGCCATATTTCAGGCCAGAACTTGGTGGTCCTGAAGCTTTGGGAGTCTGGATTTTACCCTGTAGTGGTAAGGGGTTTGAGGTTTATAAGAAGTGGAGGAAGCAGTATATTCCTGAAGGTTCTGAAAGCCTGCTTGGGGAGCCATGGAGAGCACAGGCTAGAGCTGGCGCTGGGAGATGGAGAGACAACTGCGCCAGTCAGAAGGACCAGATTCCGCGAGCATCTGGAAGCCGTGGCGACAGGACTCAATTGCAGACTGTTTCATCGACTGGGACGGGAGAAGTAACTCAGCCGATCCCAGTTAATGGGCACACAAAACAAAAGAGATGGGACAGTGGGTTTTGAGATCTGTAGAGTATCAGTGTTATGTCCAGTGGGGATTCTGTGATGTGGTGGGGGTTTGGGATGGAGACTGGAGCTAGAGAAAGGCAAAAGCTGACTAATTGAATCGAACAAGACAACTCATTGAGGTGTACCCAAGGGAGAAATGGGGGCTTTGGCTTCGCCTGGACACCATTGGAGGAAGAGCCAGTGAAACGGTGGAGGGGTTAAAAAGTGAGTGGCAGGGTACAATGTTGTCACCTGCCTGTCACCCCAGTACTCAGAAGGTGGAGGCAGGAGGATCACCCTGAGCTACATACCCAGTTCAACACCAGTCTGGGCTCCATGAAACTATCTCCAGGGTGGGGGTGGAGTGAGGGTGAAAAATGTGTTGCTCAAGGCATTTCTGGGGCTCCTAGGCAAGTCTCAGCAAAGGCAGCTGCCTATCAGGGGAGAATGGAGCTGACCTTTGTCTTATCTGCTCAGAGACCAGATGCTTCTGCTCAGCCCGGGCTTGCTTTCATGGTCTGTCTTCCACTGTGTGCTCCACCTTCTTCTGCCGTAAGGGAACTCAGGAGAGTGGAGATGCTCCAGCCTGGTCTACGGAGTGAGTTCCAGGCCAGCCAGGGCTACACACAGAAACCCTGTCTCAAAAACAAAACAAACAAAAACGTGGGGCTGCTGACCTACCCCTACTTTTCTTCAGAGAGACACAGGAGCTCAGCACAGGAGCATAGACCTTGAACAACCAAGCAGATCAAACAGCAATGTGACCTTAGTTCCCTGCATTCCCCAGAGCTTGAAGTCACTCTTTGGTAGGGTACCATGGGTGGAAATGGCTCTGAATTTTGAGTTGTTTACACTCGCTTCATCCCTCGTTTCATGGATCTGTCCATCTGCCCATCCATCCTGTAGTCTACCTAAAATTTTGTTTACACTTGTTGTCCTGTACTGTCAATCATTCGTATCAAGCCACCAAAGAGAGAAAGTGACCATCAAATCGTTATCGAGACTAAAATACTTGTTTTTGCTTCTTTCTCTCTCTGCATGTGTGTGTATATGTACATGTGAGCGTGTGTAGGGGTGTGCACACGGACACTCACACACACTTGAGGGCCAGAGGCGGTGTGGCTTGTTCTTTCTCTTTTTAATTGTTCTGAGACAGGGGCTCTCATTCAACATGGAGCTTGTGGTTCTTTGGCTGGCTGGCCAGTGAGTCCCAGCAATCCTCCTCCTATGTCTATTTTTTGTCTCTACAGATTTTTACGTTTTTCTTTAGATGGGGTCTCCCTGTGTATCCCAGGCTGTCCCAGAACTCTCTGGGTAGCTGAGGATGACCTTAAACCCCTTATCTTCCTGACTCCACCTCTCCAGTGCTGGGACTGTATGCGTGCACCACCCTGCTCTGCAGACTTAGAGACTCTGTTTGCTTCACATAAATGGAATACTATAGCATGCATTCCTTTTTGGTTCTTAGGCTAATGTTTTCAGAGTCCATGCAGGTTGGAGTGGGTATTGGGGCTATATTATCTGTCTGTGGTTGTTTGTGGGCCACACTAGGGGTTGGGCGTGGGTCCTTGTATATATTAGGCAAATATTCCAGTGTTAAGCTCAATACCCAGACCCTCTCTCTTTTTTACTTTTAATTTTGAGGTGCTCCTATATTCTTTTTCTTTTATTCTAAATCCAGTTAACTTTATTATAAAAAAACAAAAACAGCCATGTGTGTTGGCATAAGCCTTTAATCCCAGCAGTTGGGAAACAGAGGTAGGCAGATCTCTGAGTTGGAGGCCAGTCTGGTCTATATAGCAAGTTCTCAGCCATCCAGGGCTAATCAAATAGACCTGTATCAAAAACAAAATAAAGCCATATATGGGGCGGTAAAATGTGGAACAACAAAACAGCTAACAGAGCATTGCTACTTCATGGGAAACTAGTATCTGGCACTTTGCTTTTCTGGCCCAGAGAGGACGGCTCCTGTCCTGTGGCTGAATAGGAGCAATGTACATCTTCAGAGCTCAGCAGAGCGCCCCATCTGTGCAGTGCCCTAGCCACAGGAGACGGAAGTGAACCCTAGCACAGTGAAGTCCAGACTGAGTCTTCATTCTTAGAACACAGACCTGATGGTATTTAATGTAGAGAACGGCCCTGCACGTTTCCAGCTGTAAGTCACTATTTAGAATGGCTTTTAAATTAAAGTGGTCAGCATATCAAAAAATAAATAAGTAAAATAAAAACTTGGACATAAAAACATCACACACCAAAATTAATGATACCCAAAGTCTCAGTGAACTTCTATCCAGTTAGGACAGCCATCCTGAGGCTGTAGAATTCACACTGGATTTTACACCTTCACTATCAAATACATTTTTATGTCCTTATCCACCGTCAAAAATGAAAGTCCATTAACAGAACTAGAAAAGCAATTCTCTATCATAATTTGTGCCCATTACCATGTTTCGATTTTGGAAAAAAATTGGCAGTGAAGTGATTCAGCAGGTAACGGTGCCTGCAACTAAGCCTGAGGTGAGTTCTAGGCTACAAAACCACAGTGGAGCTATTGGTGGTGGCACACACCTTTGATCCCAGCACTCTGGAGGCAGAGGCAGGTGGATCTCTGTGAGTTTGAGGCTACCCTGGTCTACAGAGCTAGTTCCAGAACAGCCAGGACTGATACAGAAAGAAACCCTGTCTCAAAAAAGAAAAGAAAAGAAAAGAAACAAAACAAACAAAAAGCCTGGTCAGGGAACCAAAAATAAATAAATAAATAAAAGAAGAAGAAGGAGAAGGAGAAGAAGAAGAAAAGAAACCATAGTGGAGGGGGCTGGAGAAATGGCTCAGCGGTTAAGAGCACTGACTGCTCTTCCAGAGGACCCGGGTTCAATTCCCAGCACCCACATGGCAGCTCACAACTGTCTGAAAATCCAGTTCCAAGGGATCTGACACCCTCACACCAATGCACATAAAATAAAGATAAATAAATCATAAAAAAATTAAAAAAAAAAAAAGAAACCATAGTGGAAGGAGAGAACTGATTCCTCCAAACTGTCCTTTGATGTCAGTACCCATGTCACAGAGCTATCTCCCTGTCTCTCATACACACAATAATAAGTATATTATTTTTTTTACAAATTAAAAGAACGAAATGGGGCTGAACATACTGGCTTATACCTGTAATCCCAGTGGGGTTCTGAGGCAGGAGGACCAAAAGTTAGAGACCAGCCTCATAGACAGTCTCTGTCTAAAGATGGGGAAGGAAGGCGTGGCCTGCTGACTAGATGGCTCAGTGAGCGATGAAGCCCCGAGTGGAGAAGGAAGAGCTGACTCCCACAAGTCGTCCTCTGACCTCCATTGTCACACGTGTACCCACACACATACATGTAAACACAAAATGAATAAATATTTTTAATGAGCTGGGTATGGTGGTGCATACCTTCAATCCCAGCATTCTGGAGGCAGAGGCTGGCAGATTCAAGGCCAGCCTGTTTTATAGAGGGTTTAAGAAAAAGAAGAAGGTAAGTTATTAAGAAGGAAACTAAAGTGTATCTTCATCTATACAGGACAATATTTTCTTCTTTAAGATAAACCTGGACCAGACCTGATAGAGTGCCCGAGACCCAGAGTAGGGAAACTGAGCCCAGGAGGAGTGTGAGGTCTTCTGGTCAGCTTGGATGACACAGTGTAACAACTCAACACATCACACACACACACACACACACACACACACAGACACACACTCACACACACACACAGGCACAAAGCTGCTTGTGATGGCACTTGGGAGTCAGAGGAGGAATGGGGTCAGGAGTTTAGGGTCCTTCTTGATTGTGTAGAGTTTGAGGCGAGCCTGGGCTACATAAGACTTTGAACACAGAAGGTAAAAGAGCTCTAGTCCTCTGCATTGTTCACGGCCCAGCAGTGTCTGAGGTTTACTGGGGTCTCAATAGAGGCTCACGTCCAGAGTGAGTCTAAGTGTAAGTAAAATGCATGTCCTGAATGAGTTGCCTGCAGAGGCTGAGTTTCAGGGAGGGCAGGAAATTGATTGATTGATTGATTGTTTGATTAGAATTAGGTGGGGTCTTCCTGTAGCCCCTGACTGCCCTGAAACTTGCTCAGTAAACCAGACTGGCCTTGAACTCACGGAGACCCACCCACTTCTTCCTAATTGCTGGAATTAAAAGCAGGAGCCACCACACCCTCCCCCTTTTAAATTTAAATCACATTTATTATTTTTTTTTCTCTGCATATAGATGTCTGTAGGGTCACAATTTCTACAACAAAGGTGTGAAGGCCAGAGGAGATCAATTTCTTGTTTCTTTCCTTCTACCACACAAGTCCCAGGAATTGAATTCAGGTTATCAGGCTTGGTCGCAAGCCCCTTTTCCCGCTAAAGGGACAGTCTTGGACTTTTCTTCCCATTGCCACAACTCTATTGATTAGTGTTATCACACACTAATAACTAATTTTAAATTGGAAAAAGAAATAACCCACGAAAACCTTGATATAAGGGAACTTTAAGTTAAACTGTGCCAATACGAATGGTGGCCGGCTGGGACCAGACAAGAAAGACTGTCTATGTGGGAATTACCTGAGCACCCATCTTCAGGTTCTTCCGGCAGGCTAACCAATTTTGCAGCTACTCTCACCCCCACACAAGTTCCAAGTCTTTGAGGACAAAGAGGATTTATTTATAGGAAGCACGGAGAATAATTTAGAACAGCGGCTAACTTGCTGTCCCTGATCTTTCCTTTGCAGCCCTGAAAGCTTCTGGAAGTTGTGGACCAGCCAGGGTTTCAGGAGGACAGAGCAGGAGGACAGGCAGTGGTGAGTGATAAGGCCCTAGGTGGGCTGAGTGCTGCGGGCCAGATAACATTGGCTAGGGTAGCCGGGGCCTCAGAGGAGAACTTTAAAAGCCGGGCTGACTGACTTATAAATTGACCGATAAGCAGGTCCTTGGACTGGGATGAAAGAGGTGTCACTGAGAGATTAATCTGATGGCCTTGGGCCACCAGTTCAGGATCTCTCCAGGAGCAACGTGAAGGTGGGGTGCTGTAGAGACTCTGGCAATGGCCATGGGGCCCAGCCGTTCAGACTCGGATCTCAAAACCCGTTGAAACCCCTCTGCCACTTGAATGACATGTAGCTTCTGTGGAGTTCATCTTTCCCTAACCGGAAGAATTCAGAGCCTTAGGGAGGTGGCTGGGTGGGTAAGGCAGATGCTACCAAGCCAGGGGACCCAGTTCAATCCCTGGGACTCACAGTCGTGGAAGGAGGACAAATTCCTTTAGGTTGTCTCTCACCTTCACATGGACATTGTGACATGTATTCCTTCCCCATAAATAAATAAATAGAATAAAAACATTTTAAAAAGAAATAAAAAGACTTATTTATTTTTTCTGTTATATATTACAATAATTGTGATTATATCCTGGACCAGAATATGAAACTATGTACTTTTCTGAGGTAGAATATAAAGTCTTCAAATAAATATCAGATTTGCATGGAACGTGATCAGACCATGGGATCAGTCCCTTTCTCTACTGTGAAGGAATTTATTTGGTGGCAGGTTTTAAGAAAGGGCAGAGTCTCGAAGGCCCTGGGGATGTACAGTGTAATCCCCTAATCCAGGCACTTGGGTGGTGGCAGGAGGATCAGGTACTCACTGAACCGCAGGGCATCCTCCTTCAAAACAAATGAACAAACAAACGGAAGGAGTGGATGAACAGGAAAAGTGGGATCTAAGAGATCTAAGGGAGCAGTCCTTTTTTTTTTTTTTAAATCTTTTTTTTTATTATTTTAGCTTACTTTATTTTCCCCACAGTTTCTTTTTTTAAATATTTATTTATTTATTATGTATACAATATTCTGTCCGTGTGTATGTCTGCAGGCCAGAAGAGGGCACCAGACCTCATTACAGATGGTTGTAAGCCACCATGTGGTTGCTGGGAATTGAACTCAGGACCTTTGGAAGAGCAGGCAATGCTCTTAGCCACTGAGCCATCTCTCCAGCCCAAGGGAGCAGTTCTTGCTCCCACCAGGCAACCACTGCATCAGGAAATCAAAGCAAGGAAGAAATTTAACATGGTACCAGGGTTTAAAGTGCAAGCACCCCGTGGAGCATGGTGGTGACTCACCATTAACCCCAGCAGAGGCAGGCTGATGTCTGCGAGTCCAGGCCAGCCAAGGCTCCATAGTGAAACCCTGTGTCTCAAGTAAACAAACAAACAGATAATAATACAAAAATAAATAAACCCAGAAGTATAATAACAAACAGAATTTATTGTTAGCTCCAGTTTTAAAAAGAAGAAAAACAATAAATCAGCATGTAGTTTAGTATCAAGTCAACTTAATCATAATATACCACTCTTTTTGTTCATTTATTTATTTATTTATTTATTTATTTTTGATTTTTCGAGACAGGGTTTCTCTGTGGTTTTGGAGCCTGTCCTGGAACTAGCTCTTGTAGACCAGGCTGGTCTCGAACTCACAGAGATCTGCCTGCCTCTGCCCCCAAGTGCTGGGATTAAAGGCGTGTGCCACCACCACCCGGCTCATTTATTTATTTTTTTACTTTTTTGGGAGTGATATTTGTTTGTTTTGCTTTTGAGACAAAGTCTCTCTATGTAGTCCTGGCTAGAATTCTCTATGTAGAACAGACTGGCTTTGAACTCTTGGATATCTGCCTGTCTCTTCAGTACTGGAATTGTAGGCTTAAAATTATATGAGTTAATTAGTTAATTAATTAGTGTGTGTGGGTACCATGATGTGAGTGTGGAGGGCAGAGGATAGTGTGAGATTTAGGTCTGTTCTATGATATGGGTTCCAGGGATTAAACTCAGGTCCTTAGGCTTGGCAGCAAGCATCCTTACTGCTGGGTCATCTCAACATCCCCAATGGCCATAGGTTTTTTTTTTTGTTTTTAGAGACAGGGTTTCTCTGTAGCTTTGGAGCCTGTCCTGGAACTCCCTTTGTAGACCAGGCTGGCCTCGAACTCACAGAGATCCGCCTGCCTCTGCCTCCCGAGTGCTGGGATTAAAGGCATGCGCCACCACCACCTGGTTTCTTGCTTCTCTTTCCCCCTGTGCTGTAGATTGAACCTGCTAGGCAGATGTTCTACCAAGGAATTATATCACAGCCCTGAGACATTTTTTTTTTTCACTTTTGAGTCAGGGTCTCATGTGTCCCAGGCTTGTTTCAATTCAAACTCACTGTGGGAGGTATGGGAGGGTGACCTTGACTTTCTGGCCCCCCCTCACCCCCCCTGCTCTCCTCCCAGGTGGAAACTACAGTTTACACAGCACTATGGAATGTCACCCAGGGCTCATACATGCTAGACAAGCACTCACTCACCGCCTGGTTCATTACTACATGCTCTTAGCTACTAAGTCATATCTATAGCCCTTGCATTTACTTTTTTCTTTCTTTTTAAAGGTTTTTATTTCTAGCCAGGTGGTGGTGGCGCACACCTTTAATCTCAGCACTTGGGAGGCAGAGGCAGGCGGATCTCTGTGATTTCTAGGCCAGCCTGGTCTACAAGAGCTAGTTCCAAGACAGGCTCCAAAGCTACAGAGAAACCCTGTCTCAACCCCCCCCCAAAAAAAAAGTTTTTATTTTATTTTACTTTATTTTATTTTGAGACAGGATCTCACTCGGTAGCTCTGGATGGCTTGGGACTCAATAGGTGAGTCAAGCTGACCTCAAACTCACAGAGATCCTTCTGCCTCTGGCTTCTGAGTGCTGGGATTGAAGGCATGCACCACCATCCCTAACATTTTTACGTGAGTGTAGGAGTGTATGTGTGTGTGTGTGTGCGCGCGCACGTGGATACATGCACAGGACTGCAACTGCACTGTGGATGCCAGGACGTTTGGAGCTGGAGTTATAGACGGTTGTGAGCCACTTGAACTTGGATCTCTGGGAGAGTGGTTCATGTTCCTTACTGTTGAGCCATCTCTCCAGACCCACAACCTTGAATTTCTGATCTCCCTGCATCTACGTCCAGCGTGCTAGGATTATGTGAACATATGGTCACACTGGTTTCACATAGTGCTGGGAATCTTCCTCGGGGGCCTTCATGCCAGGCAAGTACTGTAGCAACTGAACTAAGTGCCCAGCTTAAAACAGCATCATCTAATTATTTTTAAGATTTACTTTTATTATTTTGATTGTGTGTGTGTGTGTGCGCGCGCGTGTGTGTAAGTGAGTGTAGATGCCCTTGGAGGGGTACTGAACCCTTCTGGAGCTGAGGTTATAGGTGGCTGAATGGTAGGTGCTCTTAACTGCTAAGCCCTGTCCCGTTTTCCACCCATCCCCTCTTTTTTTGAGACAGGGTCTCACTATGCAGCCTTGGTTTGACCTGGAACTTACTATATAGACCAGGCTGTTCACAAACTCACAGAGAGCCACCTGCCTCTGCCTCTTGAGTGCTGAGAATAAAGGTATGCACTACCATGTACAGCCCAAAATAAATAAAAGTTAATAAAATAAAATAAATTAGTTGAGAAGTCACCCCTCTTGATATTCTCTGAGTTGGTGATGACACCTTTCTTGAATGTTTGCAAGACTCTGCCTGTTTGCTGCTGAAGGCTAGCCCAATGTGCAGGTGAAGGCTAGCCCGGTGAATCAAACTTTTACTTGAAGAGTGAAAGTGATTTAAACAATAAGGAAGAGGCATCACTCCCTGCATCACAGAAAGTCCAGAGGTAGCCTCAGGCCTGGTTAATCAGTAGCTCAGCAATGTCACCCAGAGGGAGATTTATTCTGATAATCCACTAGGCCCCTTTCTTCATTGTAAAATGGCAAAGGCTGCTCTGGCATCACACACAGTGGGTAAGAGCATAGGTTTGTGGTAGCATTCATCTGTGGTCTCTTTGGTTGGGAAGCTGAGGCAAGAGCATTGCCAGTCTAGGCAACACGGCGAGTATCTGGTAAGTCAGGACACACCACAAAATCCTGTCTGAAAAAAAGTGAAAACAAAACAGAAGGGTAGGGAGTTTATAAATGGAGCGTGGTTGCTAGAATGCTTGCCTGCTTACCCAGCGAGTGGGAAGCCCCTGGTTCCATCGCTAGCAATCCATAAACTGTGCATGGTGCTTCATGCTGCAGTGATCTAGCGTTCCTGCACTAGGGAGGTAAAGGCAGGAGGGTCAGGAGTTCTAGGGCATCTTCATCTACAAAGCAAGTATGAGGCTAACCTGGACTACAGGAGACACTAGCTGAAGTCTGTCTATGGGTATGGATGCTCAGCTTTCCTGCTGGCCTGTGGTTGTAGATACCTGCAATCCCAGTACTGGGAAGGCAGAGGCAGGATGGCCACAGGCTTGAGACCAAATGTGTTCACAGTGAGTCTAAGCCAGGTAGACCTTGCCTTAGAGACATTAACAAAACAACAGCAATACCAGTTTTTATTTATTTGAGACAGTCTTTCACTGAAACTAAAACTTGCTGTTTAGAATAGGCTAGCTAGCAGGGAGCTCTGCCCCATCTTTCCCATGCTGGGGTTATAGGCACCTGCAACTGTGCCCAGCATTGATGTGGGGCTAATCAGGTCGTCTTGATTTCCCAGCAAGTGCTCTTAACCTCTGATCCCAGGCTAGAGTTAATTAATTAATTAATTAATTAGGTTATAGTCTTCTTTCCTACCTCCCTCCCTCTGTGTCCCCCCCCCCCGACTTTCCTTTTGTTTTTCTTAAGACAGGGTCTTACTATGTAGCTCGGGCTGACATGAACTTATTGTATAGAATAGGTTCACCTTGAACTCACAGAGATCCTCTTGCTTCTGCCTCCTGAATGCTGGAATGAAAGGCATGAGCCACCTCTGCCCAGCTTTCTTCTTAAAATTACATTTTGGGAACCTGAAATGACCCTATCCTAGAGCAATACTGACGAATATCTTGCATATCATCATAGAATCTTCATCTGGTGATGGATAGAGATAGAGACAGAGACCCACACAGGAGCACTGGACTGAGCTCCCAAGGTCCCAAGGAGGAGCAGAAGGAGGGAGAACATGAGCAAAGAATTCGGGACCACGAGGCGTGCATCCACCCACTGAGACAGTGGAGCTGATCTACGGGGAGCTCACCAAGGCCAGCTGGACTGTGACTGAAAAAGCATGGGATAAAACCGGACTCTCTGAACATGGCGAACAATGAGGGCTGATGAGACACCAAGGACAATGGCACGGGGTTTTGATCCTACTTAATGTGCTGGCTTTGTGGGAGCCTAGCCAGTTTGGATGTTCACCTTCCTAGATATGGACGGAGGGGGGAGGACCTAGGACTTAACACAGGGCAGGGAACCCGGACTGCTCTGTGGACTGGAGAGGGAGGGGGAGAGGAGTGGGGGGAGGGGGAGAAGGGTGGGAGGAGGGGGAGAAGGGTGGGAAGAGGGGGAGAAGGGTGGGAGGAGGGGAAGGGAAATGGGAGGCTGGGAGGAGGTGGAAACTTGTTTTTTGTTTATGTTTTTTTTTTCTTCTTTTCGCAATAAAAAAAATTAAAAAAAAAAGAATAGTTAACAGTATTACAATAACTGCAGTCTCTTTTGGTATGTTATATGTTGCAATATGTTACTAATGAACATGACTGTAGCAAAAAAAAATTACATTTTATCTGTTTCTCTCTCTCTCTCTCTCTCTCTCTCTGTGTGTGTGTGTGTGTGTGTGTGTGTGTGTGTGTGTAACACTTGTGGATCCTGGATATTGAACTCAAATACTCAAATTGTCAGGTTTTATATCAAGTCTCATCACTCACGTAGCCATCTCACCAGCTCCAGAGTTTCTTGAGCAATAGGGAAACCTGCCCGAAGCTGGATGATAGTGTCTTGGCCACTTGTAAGGCATTTCATTGTGAAGTGGGAAGAAACATTCGTGTGTGGTTTTTACCTTGTTCTTTTAATTTTATGTTACGCGGTACATTATGTATGTATGTATGTCATAAGAACAACATGGATGTAGTTTATCTATTTACTTATTTTTGAGGCAGATACTCACTACCTAGCACAGGCTGGCCTGGAACCCATTATGTAGATCAGGCTGGGCTTGAATTCACAGAGATCCACTCTCCTCTGCTTCTGGAGTGAAGAGACTAAAGCCATGTGCTACCATGCCTGTCCAGAACGTAACAGTTTACTTTATTGTTTTTTGAGACCGTGTGTTTCTCTAGCAGTCCAAGGGTTCCATATTTTTTGTTTGTTTTACTTTTTTTTTCCTTTGTGATAGGGACTCATGTAGCCCAGTCTGGCTCCAGACTCACTGAACAGCTGAAGATGATCCTGAACGTCAAACAAAATTAGATTTTATTTTTAATTGTGTGCACATGTGTGTGTTCATGTGCCCAGGGCTCCCCATGAACCAAACTCTGTTCCTCAAGAATAGTAAGAGCTCTTCTCTTTGTTTTCTGAGACAGGGTTTCTCTGCATAGCCTTGGCTGTCCTGGAACTCGCTTTGTAGACCAGGCTGGCCTCGAACTCACAGCAGTCCACCTGCCTCTGCCTCCTGAGTGCTGGGATTAAAGTTGGGCCTTTGTTTTTAAAGGCTCAATAACTATTTTCATTTTATGCATGGGGGTACTTTGCCTGTGTGTATCTTTGTGCACCACACGCATGCCTGCTGCCTGTGCATGCCATGAGATCTCCTAAAACTAAAGTTACAGATGACCTATGGGTGCTGGGAATCGAACTTGGGCCTCTCCAATAACAGCCAGTGCTTTTAACCACTGAGCCACCATCCTCCCAGCCTCTTAACTTCTCAATTGTAATAAATGTTTGTAAAACAGTTATAAAAATGGGCCATATGGGACACATGTTCTTGGCATCCAAGAAGCTCTGTGTTTAGGTCTCGCCACTATTATTGTATTGATGGTTGTAAATACCTTTACACAAGAACAAGCCTGCCTTTTAAGTACCCATAATCACAATGAACTTTTTTTTTTCCTGTGGATCTGTGGATTGAACCTAGGGACCTCATGAATTCTGGGCAAGTGTTTTACCACTGAGCTACACCCAGCTCAGAGAAGGGTACTTTTGAGAGAGGCGGGGGGAGGGGGGAAGTTGTTAGTTAGGAGGACAGGTTTCACTACTGGGTAGCCCAAACTGGCCTTGAACCTGCAGCAATTCTGTCTCAGACTGGCCAGTACTAGGATTATAGGTGTGGCCACCACAGTTAGTTTAGAAATTACTGCCGTTGCATGCTCACTCTGCCCCAGATGAGATGTGTGCAAGACACTTTGGGCCCTTTGGTCTTCAGAACACCCCTGGAGAGCAGGGACCTTTGCTGTTATCCAACTGGAGGAAAAGAGAAGCAGTCAAGGGAGGACTGGTCTTTCCTCAGAGTCATGGGTGTGGACCCAGATTTTGAACAGAGAGCAGCTTCTTCCTGTTTTGGGGTCATGTCCCCTCATCTTTGCCTATACCTGATTTGTTTCCCACCCTGTCATTTTAGTGGGTCTGAAGGTAACTGTGAGGTGATAGGCCTAGCCTGGTCCCCTCTTCTTGGGTCTCAGTTGGAGACATTCCAGTGATAAAGACATGAGGGAGTGGGAGGAGGAGGGAGGAATGGTGTTCTTCTTCATTGGGGCCTTCCCTCTGGTGTGGGACATTTCATTCCAGCTCTCCTCTTCTGTGCCATTTCATAGAGTAACTCTGTGATTGGCTGTACCTGGCCCGAAGCGCTTTGACGTACCCCCCTGATCGTGGCTCTGCCTCTTATCTTTTCTCTTTTCGAGACAGTCTCCTGTATCCCAGGGTAGACCTAAACTTCCAATCTTCCTGCTTACACCTGTGATTGCTGAGATTACCAGTGCATGTCACCACACCTGGTTTTGCCCCGTTTTTTTCTTCGTTTTATGTGGTGCTGGGAATTGGACCTAGGGCTTCATGCTTATCAGTCTAACACTCTACCCACTGAACTACATCTCCAAGCCTTGCTTTGTTGCTTGGTCTTCTTAGTTCTATTCTTTGAGGGGCAGCAATGATGAAACAGGAGTTCTCTGAGGAGCCATCTGCTGCTCCTTCAGCAGCCGCCCTTCATGTAGCTGGCCAGGTCTTTGGCCCTGAATACCCCAGACTGAGGGGCTCTTGAACAGCTCTCCAAGAACACAAAGAAGCTTCTAGGACTCAACTGTCTCTGGATGCCCTTTCTCAGTTAAGGGACCAACAAGGAATGAATCAATAAATACCCATGGGACAACACAAGAGGCAAGGGAATGAAGTGGTCAAGAGCTGGGCAGGCAGGCGCTCTCCAACCTTCGCTGCTAAGCCCCCTACTTTTCTAAATCAGTGTTTCATTGTCTTTTCCCCCATTCTCTCTTCCAAATTCTTAAGCATGTTTGCCCTGGTGCTCTGGGATTCTCCCTGTTTTTTTTCTGAAGACGCCCCTACCCCATGTCTATGGATGCTTCGCCATTGCTGATTCTGACTCAGCAGGTGTGCCTTGCTTTTTTTCTTCAGCCCAATCACCCTCTTCCTGGCAGCTAGCTACCTTCTTTGTTTCTGTTTTCAAATTCTAATACAATGGTCCTCAAGCTTTAAAGTAAAAAGAAATCATGGGGTTAGAGATGTATCTCAAAGGCAGAGAGTACCTGCCTAGCGCGTACCAAGTCCTGGCTTTGAGCCCCAGCAACTCTCCCCTCCTGGCCCCCACCTCCTGCAAGGGCATGAACTTTGGAGCCAGACTGTGGCCTGCCCCTACCACTTGCTAGCTGTGTGACCTCTTAATGGTTACTTAGTGGCTAATTCCAAGTATTAGCACCCGAGCTCCTGTTAGGGACAAAATAGCTGAGCAGTGGTAGTGTACATCTTTAATCCCTGCACTCAGGAGGCAGAGGCGGGTGGATCTCTGAGTTTGAGGCCAACCTTTGTCTACAGTGTGAGTTCTAGGACATCCAAGGCAACACAGAGAAAACCTGTCCTTTCCCCCAACCCAGGGAGGGGGTAAGATAATATACTTCCTCTAAGGTTGTGGTGTAGATGAAATGATTTATTACATCTCAGGTATGTTTAGTCCTGGGACATAGTATATGTACATGAAGACCTGTTACTGCTGCTGGTCCTCATAGAGAGGCGATGCAGCCATACAGGACTTAAGAACAGAATCTGAGAGGAGGAGGCAGTAGGATTGTTGCTGGAGGCTCTCCTGCTTGTCATGGGCCAGGGCTACATAGTGAGACCCTGTCTCAAAAACCTAGCAGAATGTTTGTGTGGGTGGTGAATGCCATTAGACAGTTAATGGCAGAAAGATCAAACCCGGCCTCGGTCATAGAGTAAATTCAAAGCCAGCCTGGGTTACATAAGACCCTGTCTCAAAGTGCCCCTTCCCAGTTTTTTGTTTGTTTGTTTGTTTTTTTAGTGTATAGTTTGCAGTTTAAGCATCACGGTGCACACTTTTAATCCCAGCACTTGGTAATCTGAGAAATGGAGTGGGGAGTTCAAGGTCAGTGTGGGGCTAAAAGGTAAGAAACCATTGGAGAAGTGACCTTTTGTGAACTAATCCCATCATGCCTTATTCATCCCACATGGGGATGCAGTGGTGGATTCTGACCCCTCCAGCATGCAGATGGGCTCTGATTATCCTTTGTCTATCCCTGTGCTAGAGCTCACTTGGGCTGAGGGATGGAGCAGTGCATGCATGGTTCGGTTCCTGTCTTCTTTCTTTCCTTCCTTTTCTCTTTCTCCCTTCTTTTCCTGCCTTCCTTCTTTCCTTCTATTTTTGTTTTTGAGAAAATCTCATTTTATAGCTCTGTTTGGCCTACAACTCTTTACTTAAACCAAGCTGGTTTTGAGCTCCCAGAGATCCACCTGCCTCTCTCCACAGTGCTGGGATTAAAGGTGTGCACCACCACACCTCACCCCAGCCTTCTACTACTATCCTTTTTCTTTTTTCATCTGGCCGGCCTGGAATACTCCACAGGCCCCCTGCCTCCTCCCGAGTGTCTGATCACAGGCATGTGTCAACATGTTCAATTCTGCAATATGATGGTTTTTTGTTTGTTTGTTTTGTTCAGAGACAGGGTCTCATTCTAGTTCAGGCTGGTCTGGAAATTTACTGTAGTTCTCTCAGCCTCTGAAGTCCTGTTATTATAAGCACAAGAAACCACTTTATTATTATTATTATTATTTAGTTTGGTTGTTTTTTGCTTTTGAGATCTTCTATAACCCAGGCTGGTCCTGAACTCATTAAGTAGCTAAAAATGACCTTGAATTTTCTTTTTTCAAGTTTTTCAAGACAGTGTTTCTCTGTGTGACTTAGCAGTCCTGGAACTAATAGATCAAGCTGGTCTCAAACTCAGAGATCTGCCTGTTTCTGTCTCCCAAGTGCTGGGATTAAAGGCTTGCACCACCACTGACCAGTGACCTTGAATTTTTGACCCTCCTGTTTCCTCGTCCCAGGTGCTGGAATTACAGGTATAGGACAACATTCCTTGTTCTACAGTGTCGGTGAACCCTTAGCTTCGAGCATACTAAGAAACTGGGTATATCCTCAGCTTCTCTATCTCTTTGATTCTTCTCTGTGTATGTGCACGCATGTTTATGTGGTAGAGAGAGAGAGGTGTTTTTTTTTGAGGGGGGGTCTCATCATGCCAAGACTGGTCTGAAGTGTCTGTGTAGGGGATCCTGATGACTTCACTCGTTCCAGAATCACAAGCTTGCGCTACCACATCCAGCTCCAAATGGCTTTGTTTGTTTGTTTCTTGAGACAGGGTTTCTCTGTGTAGCCCTGGCTGTCCTGGAACTCTCTCTGAAGACCAGGCTGGCCTCTAACTCACAGAGATCTGCCTGCTTCTGCCTCCTGAGTGCTGGGAATGAAGGCATTTGCCACAAATGGCTTTTAATATGCTGATTTTGACCAACACTGTTCAAACTGAAGTGTTCCACAAATCTCTAAACAATGCTGTGGCCTATCCAGCAGACCTGAGAAACTGCATTTCTTCTTTTGCTTTTTATTTTTATAATTTAATAATTTCTATAATTTTATAATAGAATTTGTGTATGTGTGTTGGAGGCATGTTACAGCGCTGGTGTGGAAGTCAGAGGACAACTTATGGGAGCTGAATCTTTTCTTCCACCATGTGGGTCACGGGATCACACTTAGGTTGTCAGACTTGGTGACATGATCCTTTACTTTCTAAGCCATCGAATCAGCCAGAGCTTACATTTCTGGTCAGCTTCCAGATGCTGCTGCTTGCAGGTCTGTGGAATTCATTTAAGTAGACAAAGATTCTAGAGCTAGGTTTCCCCAAGGAGATCTTTGCAATTCACTTCTGTGCTTCAGTTTCATGGTCTGCAAAATAAAGCCCAACTCAGTTCATCCCTGGAAAGCACCTTAAGATAGGAGTGAGCCAACTATGCCGCTATTACCACATTCCCTAGAGCAATGAAGTACGGCGCATACGAGAATGAATGAATGAATAACTTCTGGCGACTAATTCTTTCCTGGGTAGCCAGAGTCACGACAGGGCCCATTGATGGGTAAGAAGGCACCCTCCCAGAAAGTTCTCTCCACCCTCTCGGTCAGGAAGGCCCCGAGGGCCCGGAAGCCTGCAAGCCGGGCGCCCAGCGGACCAATGGGACTGCGGGGAAGGAGGGGATAGCGCCCGCCAGCCCTTTCCGTCTGCGGCCCCGCCCCCTTGGAACGTTGTGACGTCGAAGCATTCCACGGTTGCTACATCGTCGCGAGGGGCGGGGCGCCTGTCAGGGAAGCGGTGCGCGCGGGTGGCGGGCAGGCTGGGGCTTCTCCGTACAGTGCCAGCGCCAGCGCCAGACCCGCCCGCACCCCGCGCTCTCCCTCGTGCGCGTCACCTCTCCCAGGACTTGCCAGCCCGCACTCCTGCTCTCGCCCTTTAACCATCGCAGGATGGAGCTGCTGTGTTGCGAGGGCACCCGGCACGCGCCCCGGGCCGGGCCCGACCCGCGGCTGCTGGGGGACCAGCGTGTCCTGCAGAGCTTGCTCCGCCTGGAGGAGCGCTACGTGCCGCGAGCCTCCTACTTCCAGTGCGTGCAAAAGGAGATCAAGCCGCACATGCGGAAGATGCTGGCGTACTGGATGCTGGAGGTGAGGCCCGGACCGGTCCCCTCTCCTCACCCCACCCCCACCTCCGGCTCTGAGCAAATCGAAGTTGCCCTGTCGGGGCATCATGATCCAGACCACAATCTGTAAGATGCTTTGGCCGCCCAGACTTAAGGGGCCTGACCTTTTCACATAGGCACCCTAGCCAGCTGCCTGCGTTGTGTCCCTTTCCTTTCCCCAATCTCCATCGGCTTCTTCTGTGACTGCCAGTCACTTGGCACTGTAACTAAACTTCACTTCGGGTCGGGAAAACGAGCTAAGGGCCACTATTTCCCCTCTGGCTACTTTTGGTGTCTCTTGCTTCCTTCCTCGCCCGGTGTTCTCGGGGAGCGCGTTTGGAAAACTCTGGGCTCGACCGCCTCCTCTCCAGAACTGGTTCCTGTGTCTGTCGCGGGGTTCTGGCGGGGGAAGCTGGTGGGGGTGGCGCGCGCTCGGTTCCGGTCCACAGGGAAATGAAAAGTGCAGGAGACCGCGGCAGGAGTTCCCTCCCTTCCCCTTGGGAGTGTGTGTGCAGTGGGTGGTGGTAATGAGGGTAAGGCCCCAATTCTCTGTAGGTGACCCTTCCGTCCCCCTTCCGCTCGACGTGGGGGAGGGGAGTCTGGAATTCTTGGTGAGCAAGGGCTCCTCTCCTTTACACCCCCTCCACTCCGGGGTGGGGAGGAGGCCCTGTAGAGGAAGTGGGGGGTCACCTTGGGGAGGGCGCATCCTCCTCTGTTATAGATACTTGTCACTGTGAGTTTAGCCCCTCTCTGTTTATTTTTTGCTCCACATTCCACTCTCTCTCCACCCCGCATGCTGCTGTGTTTCACTTGGTCCTTACCCTAGCAATGACTCGTGCGCCGTCCCTCAGGTGTGTGAGGAGCAGCGCTGTGAGGAGGATGTCTTCCCTCTGGCCATGAACTACCTGGATCGCTACCTGTCCTGCGTCCCCACCCGAAAGGCGCAATTGCAGCTCCTCGGTACAGTCTGCCTGTTGCTGGCCTCCAAGTTGCGCGAAACCACGCCCCTGACTATTGAGAAGCTTTGCATCTACACGGACCAAGCTGTGGCTCCCTGGCAGTTGCGGGTGCGTGAGGAATCCCCCCTTTGCAACCCCCCCCCCCCCCCCCCCGCTCTCAACATACTGGCGCCCTATGTACTAGAAAAAGGAATGCCAAGCTCACCCCCTCACTCACCAACCCTCCCCTTCCTCCAGGCCAGTGTTTTGGAAAAGAACTATGGTGGGACAAAGGCCATAGTGTGGTAGTTGTGCTTCAGTTGCAGGCTTGAAACTAAATGAACCCCCTTCCTCTGACCATAGTGGGGTTCCACTCCTAACTCGTCTTTCCCCCAGTTGCCGGTCCATACACTAGTACTTTGCCTCCGGGTTTACACAGCCACTGTGAGTTATTTATTGGCAGCAGCAGGGCATGTCTGCACACCCCCACCGGAGTGGAATGTGCTTCACGTGGGGGAGGGGGCTGCCTTGCACGAGTCTTTATCCCCGTGTGGACTTTGTGATGGAAAAGCCTCCCAGAGCTGATTAAAGCCAGGCCCTGATTGCTGGAAGGAAGTGCTGAGGTGTTTTCAGCCCTTTCCCTTCTATTCCCAAAGACAGAGCCCCTTCCCTACCCTCCCTTCCCCGGCTTCTGAAACACTGGAGCAGCTGCCCTGGGCCCGTGGAAGGGTTGGTTTCTCCCTTTGCCTCTTAGCCAGAGGCCAGAGGCAGACAGGGAGCTCAGCTGCAGCTGCTTCCGATGTGATAATATGATGCTGGTCCCCCCGGCCCTCCCACTCAGACCGAGGGCTTTCATAACCCTGTGGGGAGCTGCTGTCACTCCAGTGGTTTGGGAAGTGGCTCCTTGGGGCCTCTTGCTGGGAACTTGGGCTGGGCTCCTCCAGGCGGGGCAAAAATCGGTTGGGTTCTGCCCTGCCCCGGAGGAGTCTAGGGAGGAGGTGGAGGAACTGCTTGGATCTGGAAGAGAGCATGAACATCATCTCCCACAGGGTCTGGGGGAGAGGGTGGGTGAACTGGCACCTCCCTCCACCTTATTCTGTGGCTGGCCAAGCCTTCCCTGACCCTGAAAGGACTCTCTGGGCCCCATCTCCTAGGGAGGAGGGCAGCAGGCAGACTAATGTGATTGGCTGGCTGGGAAGCTAGGGTACTGGGGCCCCTGACTGCTGTGAGTCGGGGAACTGGATTCCTCTTCCTGTCAAGCAGCTCTCACGGATGGGAGGCCTGAGTTGGGAATCTGGGAGGCCCCACAGCTCTTTGTGAGGAATCTAGTAGTTCCAGAGCCAGGGAGCAAGATGTTTTTGAGGGACTGAGGCAGGGAGGTAGCCTTCCTCTTTGAGAAGAGATTAGGGTGGTCTACACGAGTGTGTGAGGGGAGTTTTTCAGAATAGGCAAGTCCTTCTCCTCCAGGCCTGCGCTCTGAGTGGCCTGCGGTCAGAGTTGTGAGGGACCTCCAAGAACTCCAGCAGTCTAAACCCTTGCACAGCAGAGGCTGAGGCCCAAGAAAGGAGGGGAAAATTCCTACTGCACGGCAAGGACCAGAACACATTAAAGCCAGGGATGAAATTGAAATGTATTCTGCCAGCCATGATGTTCTGGAAGTAGGGTTGTGATTCTCATGTTGTCTGGCTATAGGGGAGGGCGGTCACCTTCCCTCAGTGAGGACCCGCCCCCCCCCCCCCCCAACACACACTCTGGTTGCCTCTTGTTTCCTTGAAGACTGGATGCTATTGGTTACCAGGGCAAGCCTCTATACTTTACTACTGGCTCTAGCCCAGGCGCTGTCTGTAGAGTCCTCTAAGAAGCCTGGGGCTGACACCTAGGTTGGGAGACAAAGAGAGGGACAGCTGTTGCTGGGGTCCTGGAAGAGGTTGGGTGGGGCTGACATTGCTACCTCATTGAGGAGTCAAACCCATGAGTTCCTTCCTGAGATAAAACAATGAAGAAATCCTCATGTGTGCAATTCGGAAATGCAACTCAGGCCCGGACTGGGAACCCCAGACAAATGAGCCGGGGTTAGTGCTCCTAGCCTCCTTCTAAGACCTCTCATTGGCTATGTAGGCTTGGGCTGGTTCCTCAGGGATCATCTGGATTCATCCTGTTTGGCTTGGCCCCCCTGTCTTAAGATAGGACCCACTCCTGATGTCCCACAAAAGGGGTGTGGGTGGGGTTGGGTAACCTCCCTCTGAGGAACCTCAGGGGTGTTTCATGCTGGTTCTGTCTCTTTAAGAGGCCTGGCTGAGAAGCAGGGCTGGGGAGGGACAGGCTAGGGATGATGCCCTCTCAAGTTCTAGCAATATATAGCCTGTTTCAAGTCAGGCTGACCTCAAGTTCCTGAGGACTAAGGGATGTCAGTCATCCTGGTACCCAGTGATGCTGAATAGATGCTGAAGTAAATGCCCCAGCTCCTGCCCGCCCTCAGTGCCAACCCCTACCTGCAGCCAGAAGCACAACTGACTGCATGCTCGTTCCCTATCCCCAGGAATGGGAGGTGCTCGTCCTGGGGAAGCTCAAGTGGGACCTTGCTGCTGTGATCGCACACGACTTCCTGGCTCTGATTCTGCACCGCCTTTCTCTGCCCAGCGACCGACAGGCCTTGGTCAAAAAGCACGCCCAGACCTTTCTGGCCCTCTGTGCTACAGGTAAGGGCCTTGGATAACCAGGATTTGAAGGATAATTTGAAGGAGATTGGTTCAATACTCAGAGCTATTTATGTACGATCTTGGCAGTCCTGGGTTGGAGGTGAGGCACTGTATAGTGACTTGCATAAGGCCTCCACCCCAGGGTTGTGGGCATTCTCTAGCCTGGGTGGATGAAACTGTTCACGCAAGGTAGGGTGGGGTATAGTGGTTCAATGGTAGATGCATGCCTCAGTCAATTGCCAGCACCATGCACACACACCAAACCCCTTGGCCCTGCGTCACCCCACCCGCTTCTGGGGGTTCCCAGTATGCTGTATTCATGCAGTCTGGCATGTTGTAACAGGGAGTAGGAAGTATAAAATGGCTCTTCTCACGGTTCCCTCTCTTTTACAAGATTACACCTTTGCAATGTATCCTCCATCCATGATCGCCACAGGCAGCATTGGGGCTGCAGTGCTAGGCCTAGGTGCCTGCTCTATGTCTGCAGATGAGCTCACAGAGTTGCTGGCAGGAATCACAGGCACCGAAGTGGTAAGTCTCAGGTCCCATTCACAAAAAGCTGTGCTATCCCTTGAATCCCCAGAAGAGGGCGGCATTCACTCCCACCCCCAAATTCCAATTGTACACTCTCGCCTACTTCTGTGGCCTTCATCTCCTGCCTCTGGAGAGGACCAGGTGGGGTGAAAGACACTGCATGTAGCTGCCCCTCTCTTGCCAAGTGGTATGCTGTGGCCTGGGGTGGGGGACTTGGTGTCAGATGCAGGGCTGCTCTCACACCCTTGCCACATCCTCTTGCCAGTTTCTGAGAACTAAAGAGCTGATTCCTGGGCTGGGCTGTGGCCTAACCTCCCCAGACTTCCCAGTGTGCAGGGTGGGGAGGTGGCCTTTCCCTCCACCAGCTGCTCTCAATGCTGTGGGGAAGAATCCCATCTGCTGACCTCGGTTCTTCTTCCTAGGACTGCCTACGGGCCTGTCAGGAGCAGATCGAAGCTGCGCTCCGGGAGAGCCTCAGGGAAGCTGCCCAGACAGCGCCCAGCCCAGTGCCCAAAGCTCCCCGGGGCTCTAGCAGCCAGGGATCCAGTCAGACCAGCACTCCCACAGATGTCACTGCCATCCACCTGTAGCTTGGAACAGCCCCTTCAGGTGGCCACCAAGCAGAGGAGGGGCCACTGCCATGCCCTCCCTTCCTCTAGAACAATCCATGCCATATCTGAAGAGGCGGACCCTTCTTCCTCTCACAAAGCCCAAGGGGCCAGGTCCTGCCTATCCCCACAGTGTGCACTAAGGTGCTGGCTGGCCATGAGGGCTCTGCATGGCCAGTCAGCTCCTCCTCCTCCCCACCTGACCACCTTGGCTCTTCTGGGCCATTGCTGGTTAGAGAAATTCAAACAGGTAAAACTCATGCACCAGCATTCCCTTTAGAGTCTCTCCTCTCTGGGGGTCTAATCTTAATTGCCAAAACGCCCCAATTCCTTCCAAAGGTGTTGTCCCTCCCAGATCAGTGCATTTGGGTTTGGGTCCTTCAGGCATCCTGACAGACATGCACAAAGAACCAGACAGATGGCTGCAGAGTAATCCATGCTCCCAGCCGCTCTCAGAGGGAACAGCCTAGGCCTCGGTCAGAGGGGCAAGAACCTACAAAATTCTTGCTTTGCTTCCTGCTTAGCTTCTGTGATTGAGGGGTCTTGAGGGGTGCTGATGGTCATTTTAATTTATTGCTTTGAGTACAACTGTAAGAGGGTACAGTGAGGCCTGTACCCCACAAGTGGTGGTAACCCTGGCGGTTGCTGTTTCCCTCCCCTCTGCTACTGCTTTGTGGTCCAGGAGCTGCTACAGCCTGGGATGGGGCCGTGCCTTCCTCTCCTGAGGCTCTCTCCGTACCTCATCTTCCACCTGAGGGTTTAAGCAGGGATGGATGCTCTGGGGGTGACGAGGCCTATCTGGAGAGGGCAAACCCTATTGACACAGGTCTTTCCTTAGGCCACAAGGTTTGGGCTGGTGGCCCATTTCTATCATGCTGCCTTAATAAAGATTCCGGAATAAACCTGACTTTGCAGTCACTGGGATTGTGTGTAGAGGTGGGAGGCATGAGTCAGGCATCTCAGGCAAGGAGTGCTAAGGCAATGTGGTCCTCTTTATCTAAATTACAGTCTAAGGAGTGGCCACCATACCCCGGAGGGCTCATGTGAAAATAGGGCTGGACAGTTTTATGTGAAAATTTTGTTGTGCTCCCACACAATGGGATTCCTGTAATCTTTAGAGGAAGTTCTAGGGTAGCTTGTGCTACATGGTAAAATTCTGTTCTAAAACACACCTGGGGACTGGAACAGTGGCTCAGCAGCTGAGCGCATTGGCTAATCCTGAGACTCTGATGCCATGCAGGCACGATGCTCATATATATTAAAAAATAACTGATGAGGGCTGGAGAGATAACTCTGAGGTCAGAGCACACTGGCTGCTCTCCCAGAGGTCCTGAGTTCAATTCCCAGCAACCACATGGTGGCTCACAACCATATATGGTGGGATTTGGTGCCCTCTTCTGATGTGTAAGCATACATGAAAGAACACTGCATACATAATAAATCTTAAAAAAACAAAAACTGATGAATGGGGTACGGGTGTGTCTGGAAACACTTCCCCAGTACTGCAGAGGCAAACTGCTATGGTGAGCAATTTGGCTTGCCGAGCTAGGTGTAGTTTTCTTTGCATCTACCTATTGTTTCCAAGATCGACTAAAAGTGCAAGCAAATGTGAATGCATCAATAGATTGAAACTGTTTCCAGATACATGAACTGGACTCTAACCGGGGCACTTTTTTGAGAGCAAAAGCGGTATAGTAGGATGACTGGAGTCAGTCAGTTGTGCAAAACGGGGGGACGTGGATGTACCTCCCACCTCAATTGTTTTTTTTTTTTGTTTTTTGTTTTTTTCGAGACAGGGTTTCTCTGTGGCTTTGGAGCCTGTCCTGGAACTAGCTCTGTAGACCAGGCTGGCCTCGAACTCACAGAGATCCACCTGCCTCTGCCTCCCGAGTGCTGGGATTAAAGGCGTGCGCCACCACCGCCCGGCTCAATTGTTTTTTGAGATAGGGTTTCGCTGTATAGTTAGTCCTGACTAGCCTCAAACTTGCAGATCTATGCTTGCTGCAACTAAAATTTCATACAAATTTCCTCAAGCCATTAAAAACTATGAAGATTGTTCTTTGCTCATCGTCTATATAAACAGGCATTTGACCCTGGTTTGTCAACCACCTAAAGCTCTTGTTACTCAGAGACCAAGGAAGAAACCGCTGGACTTTGACTCTGCTGCTGTCTGCTTGAGAAAGGGTCTGCTCCTGCAGTCTTCACTGACAGTGATGGCTGTCACCTTTCCAAAGGACAACTCTATGGCAGCAGCAGCAGCAGCAGCAGCAGCAGCAGCAGCAGCAGCAGCAGCAGCAGCAGCAGGTGTGCCCCCAAAGGAGCCCATGAATGTCATGTCAGTGGTCGGCGGGGCACTCACATACACAAAGACAATTGTGAAGAATAAGGGGCAGGGTGAGGGTTCTGTGGAAACTAAGAACCCACTCCTCTGACCTGGAAAAAGTTACAAGCGACTCTCACCTCTAGCTACAGGGGAGGCAGGAACCTCCAGGGACTATACCAAAACACAGAGCTCCAATAAATATCTGCCTTTGTTTTATCTGCACCCCAGGGAGCTGACACAGTAACTAGAGAGAGCAGCCCTTAAAGAAAGTGCCAGCTGGGTTGCGGGCGTACTGAGTTGGGGTAACTCCTGTTAGCTCCCATAAGTGAGCAGGGACCAAAGCTTAGAATGGCAGAGAGAGCCAACCAGATTCAGTCTTCCTGCCCAGGGCTGGAGCCACAGATGCCATCGTAACCCTTCAGTGCCCTGACCTAGGTCTTTACACCCTGGTTACCAGCTCCCATGCCCCCTAGACTAAGAGTGGTGACTGTTCTCATTCCATGGTGACAGGAACATCCTCCACATCTCTGGGGACTGCACTCTGAAGCTCACGTCTGATTTCAGGAGACAACTGTGGGTGGGGCTGCAGGCGAAGCAGTTCTAGGAGGGCCTCCTTCTGTTCTGTGGCCAGGTCAGCCTTGTAGCGCTGTGCCAGTGTCAGAAGGCACTGGTGCCAGAGCACAGGCAGCTGGCGCTTCTCTGTCCGGAAGCCCAGAAAATGGAAGACCAGGGCATCTAGCACACGGTAGGGCAATGCATACTTCTTGTCCAGCAGTAGGCGCAGGAAGATGCTGTTGGCACCGCTGTACTCCATCTCTGCAATCTTCAGCATGGCCGCACTAGGAGGGAAGGTGGAGTTATGGGTCACGAGGAAAGTCTCCCCAGACTGAGCCTTACCTACAGCATGTCTAAGGTGTCGCCACAGGCTCCTCATCTACTCACGACTCCTCTCCAGGATTCACTAGCCCATCTCTCCACCCACACCTCTGCGTCCAGCTTGGATAGCAAGCAATCCCTGTATTCGGCCACAGCCAATGTCTGAATGTCTCACCGCCCCCACCTTTATCACACGTTCTTCCTAGGTGTCCATTCATTTATGCAACCATTCAACTGTTTACTGAACACTTACTATGCACCAGGTCCCAGGACCCTGCTCTTGAAGACCTTCTCTTCTACTAGAGTAATCATACACACACTGGTTTAAAAAGTCAGTCTTGCCAAGTCCTGGCCTCTCTACTACATGGCTCTCCACATTGGCCAGTCCCCTTCCCCCTCGCCAACACTACCTGGAGTGCAACACAGGGATGGAGCACTTAGTGATGATGCTGCCCACGATGATGGCTTCTCGGAGGGTACAAGTGCCAGACTCGCACAGTGGGATCAGGATTCCTAGGCAGAGTCATGGAATCCTGGGGTAAGGGAAATGAAGCAGTACCCAACCACCCCGAATCTAAGGCCCACCAATGGAATACAGCCATTTGCCAAGCAGGACCTCTGACCCCTCCTTTCTCCCCAACTCCTGGGTTTTTAACCTTTGAACCAGGCTCCGGGCTTGAAGAGGGCCTTCTTGAGTGCCATGTAGAGGTGAAAATTGAGCCGTTTGTATTCAGCAATGTCGTCTCGTACTCGGGGAAGCAGGACAAGGTTGTAGAAGCGCTGAGCCATGCGTTCTTTCAGGTTAGAGGCAAAAATCCTAGCAGGGTGGGAGTTTCCAAGTCACAAGACAGTCTGGTCCTGCCTGGCCCTTTAAATATCACTGTGGATGGTGCCCGCAAGAGGTTTTATAGTAAGATATGGGGACATCATTTCAGAGAGCTGTATATGGGAGCTGTGTGCAGACCACATCCCGGTCAGCTTAAAGAGAAGAGGTCAGCAATATAGGATGACCCCCAAACAGAGAGAGCATGTACTGTCTCCCTGGTGTTGTTTTGTTATTTTATGTGTGTGGGTATTTTGCCAGCATTATGTCTGTGCACCATATATATGCCAGGTACCCATGGACACCACAGGAGAAATCTAACTTCCTGAAGCCACCATGTGGGTGCTGGGAATTGAACCCAGGATTTCTAACCCACCGAGTCACCTGCCCAGACCCTAATATTTTCTTACAAGGACTGGGGCTTGAACCCATGGAGTTCTGTGCATTATTTAAGCAAGGCACCTCAAGCCACTGCCGTAGTCCAGTTTTTGCTGGCCTCTCAGCTACATGCTCTCCTTTCCCCATCATGAGGGGCCTGCCATCACCCGGAGAATCAGAGTTCTCAAGCTGTTCTCCCACACCAGGGCCATAGCGTGGAAGCTATCTAAGCCCTTCTCATAGAAGTGTACCACAGGGCTTTGTTCTACAAATGCAAGAGGACAAGTTAAGAGAATAATAAGGGGGAGAGGGATGGGCTGGCCCATGGCATGGCTAAGGGAGGCAGAGCCTGCGCACCCACACCCTGTCCCATAGGGCAGCCACCATAGCCCATCCATGCTACCTGGTAGCTTGATACATGGCAGCTGCAGTCCAGGCCTCAGGCTCAGTGACATAGAGGATTTGCTCCCAGTTGGACAGTGCAGGGATGATCTTAAAAGCCTTGGGCAGTTTCCCACTGCGGTACTTAGATAACACCTGGGGACGAAGGAGGTAAAGTCATCAGCACCCACGGTTGTGGTCCTGGCCCCCTCGCTGTGTTCTCATGCGCTGCCTCACCTTACCTTCAGAATAATCCAAAAACGCTCATTTTTCAGGTGACCAGAGTTTAGTGACTTCCAGGTAAGAGGCAGCACAAGAGCCCAAGCCGACCAATTCTACCTCAGTCAGGTGCCATGTATGAGAACCCTCCTGTTTTTAACCCTTACCTCCCGGACCCCTCTGTAGACCTCCAGGACTCGGGGGTCCAGCTGGGGCATGGGCAGGCCCGAAACCTCTGACATGACAGTCTCCACCTCTGTCTGCTTCTCAGTCAGCTTCTCCATGATGATGTCAGCCAGAGTGCGCCTGTGGAGACAGGGGAGGGACAAAGAAGTAGGGTCACTTTCAGGAAGCTTTAACATCCCCTGACCCTTTCATGGAAGGGCGAGAGGGAGAGGCAAATAAACAAGCCATCCAGCCAGCCATGGTGGCACAAGTCTTCAATCCCAACACTTGGAGACAGGCAGATCTCTGTGAGTTTAAGGCCAGTACGGTGGCCTTCCTAGGGAATTTCAGGTCAGCCAGGACCACACAGTGAGATCCTATCTCAAAGGGAAAAACGAAAGCCACAAAACAGTCCCCAAACAAAACAGGGATGCTCCACAAACTTGCATGTCATCCCTGCATGGGGCCACGCCAGTCTATTACTGTTTCAGTTTTAGCATAAGTGCTGTTAGAAGCAAACAACTTACAATTCCCCGGATGCCGACAACCTGCGATCCCGCTGGGATATGCAGCCTCAACTCCCCCGTATGTCCACTTAGCCACCACAGACTAATGCAGAGAGCGAAGGACCTGGACGTCACCGTGTTTAGGACAAAGCTAGCAGTGGTGTGGAGGTTAGGTCCTTGCACTCTGAAGCCAGTCTACTCAGGTGTCACTCTTCAGCCCCTGTACGACCTTGGGCCTGTCACTTTACTCCTTTATGTCTCAGTCTCCTAGCTATGAAGTGGTGACAGTAATAGGAAAACCTTGCCTAGTCAGCTAAGGGGTGAAATCCGAGACTGCATGGGCACCACTCAGAACTACCAGTCTAGAGTCAGTGTGTATCCCCCCAGGCTGCCTACTTCAAACACACCTATCACTGCAGGCAGAATGGGGAGCACTGTCAGAGTGCAAACTGGAGCTCTGGCCTCGT
The DNA here is from genome assembly GCF_018167655.1 of Microtus oregoni. Taxonomy (NCBI): domain Eukaryota; kingdom Metazoa; phylum Chordata; class Mammalia; order Rodentia; family Cricetidae; genus Microtus; species Microtus oregoni. Next base: position 44,173,000 of record NW_024543066.1, read on the forward strand.
GGGTGTGACACGCATCTCTATCCAGGCAGCTTCATTCACTAAGGAGGCTACCACAGCAACACCTTCCTTCCATCATAGAAACCAGTCTTTAAGTCAACGACCCTCTTCTCAGCCTCTTTCAACTACCCTGAAAACTTTACTGTTATTGTTGTGTGTGCTCATGTGAAGTCAGAAGACTACTCTGTGGAGTCGAGTTCTCCTTCCACCTTAAAGTAAGCTGCGGGGACTGAACTTAGGGACCAGGCTTCTGTAGCAAGCATGTGTCGCCCACTGAGCCTTCTTGCTGCCTCCCCATTTCAGCCTCTTTAAACAGAAGCTATCAAATGAGGATTCAAAATTATTACCACGGCCTGGAGATGGAAAGACAACTCAGAAGTTACGAGCACTTACTGCTCTTGCAGAGGACCTGGGATCAGTTCCCATCACCTACACAGTGGCTGTGACTCCTGTTCTCATTCTTCTGACTTTCATGGGCACCAGGAATGCTCATGATGTACATACATTCATAGGATAATGAATAAAGAAACTGCCTTGGCCTAGTTGATAGGACAGAACTTAGGTAGGCAGGGTAGACAGAACTGAATGCTGGGATGAAGAGCAGAGTGGCAGACACCATGGATCTCCTGCCTGAGACGGACGTTGGTTAGAATCTTGCCAGTAAGCCACAGTCATATGGCAATACACAGATTAATGGAGATGGGTTAAACTAATATGTAAGAGTTAGCAAATAAGAAGTTAGAGCTAGTGGGCTAGGCAGTGTTTAAATGAATACAATTTCTGTATGATTATTTCAGTTGTAAGCTAGCCAGGTGGCAGGGAGGGAACAAAGGGCCACCCTCCTTGTGCAACAATAAAGTAAAAGGAAGAAATCAAAAAATAATTACCACCATAGAAGGTTATAGTCTGCTGATGGCATCTGTGTTCTATGATCTGTAGGACACAGATTTTTTTGAGACAGGGTTTCTCTGGGTTGTCCGGGCTGTAGATGCCTCTGCCGGGTGCTGGGATTAAAGGTGTGAGCCACCACTGTGGCTGATGGGAGGTGCTTTTATTCCAGACACAGACATAGGACTTGAGACTCTAAGGTTAACAACCCACCTAAGGCCTTAAGGCTTTATTAGGGAAAGGGTGAGATTTCAGTCTTTCAACCTCTAGTTTGGGAGCTTCCCAGTGCCTCCAGTGTGCCCTAGATCACAGGGCCTGACAGAGCTTCCCAGTGCCTCCAGTGTGCCCTAGATCACACGGCCTGATGGCTGTGTTCCCAAAGAACTTGACCTGGCTTCTGAAGATGCCAGCAGAAGTGCTCAGAATTCCGAGTCTCTTTTTCTACTGTCTTGTCACTAACAGCAAATTATAGAAACGTATTCTGCTAAGTTTATCAGAATCACAAAAGAGCAGATATGAGGTGGGCCCGAGTGCTGTCTGGGGACAGGCACATGGCCCAGATACACACTTTGTGACCTCTATTACAGCCGTAGACATCGTCTGGGAGGGCTCCTCTCCACTCTATACATTCAAGCCGCTCATCATTTCACGTACACCACACTTGGAAGAACTGAGGAAGGCCACGTTATGCAGGGTCAGAATAAACTGGCTGAGGGCCTTCTGACCTAAACTCACTCCCCTCCACTGGGCCAGATATGTCTGCTCAAGAATCTGACCAGAGGCAGCCTAAATACCTGCATGCTTTAGAAGCAGCATTTATACCAGATGAAGATGAATCTGTGGTTCTACCTGGAGGCAGTTTTACCCTCTGGTGATATTTAGCAATGCCTGGGATAATTTTTCAATATCACCACTGGTATCTAGAAGCAGATGTCAGAGGAGCCTCAGGTTCTAGCTTCCACACACAGTAACCCAGCCCAAATGCCAGGGTTGAGACTGAAAGCCCTGAATTAAAGGACACCTAAGATCTGAGAACAATACACAAGAACAAACACAGCAGAATGGACTCCAGATATTAAAAGGAATTGGGTAATCCAGGAAGTTCTACATTGGATGGACAAAAGGGGAGATATTTGGAGTCTGAGTCACGCCCATTCAGAAGGTTTGGTATTCTTTTTTTTTTTAAATATTCATTGATTTATTATGTATACAATATTCTGTCTGTGTGTATGCGTGAAGGCCAGAAGAGGGCACCAGACCTCATCACAGATGGTTGTGAGCCACCATGTGGTTGCTGGGAATTGAACTCAGGACCTTTGGAAGAGCAGGCAATGCTCTCAACCTCTGAGCCATCTCTCCAGCCCCAAAGGTTTGGTATTCTATAGTTGACAATGCTCAAACCAAAAGCTGGCCAGGGTATTTACTAGTCTGTGGGAATTTTCTACCAGGATCCACTGTCCCAACACTTAAGCAGCCCTACCTGACTGGAGGGTTCTTGTTCATGAACATTTCAATGGCACGTTCATCTTCGGGGTCCACAACCACCTCTGCTTGGTGGTCCACCCCGGTCATTTTGGCTGCCTTCTCCAGGGTGGGCCACTCCTCATCCTCATCATCAAATCCATCCTGTGGCACTCCCGGCCCTAAAGAGAAAGATAAAATGGTAAGCACAGAGGGCAGGGGCTTCTGAGTCCATTCACTTCTGCCATGTACTGTATGCCTGGGTGCTGGAGACACACGTGTGCAAAAAGGAAGGAACATGGAGTTACCAACTATCTTTCTGTCTTCCGAGACTTAGCATGTTTCTTTGGGGGTGGGTAGGAGGAGAGGCTAAGACAGGATTTCTGTGTAGCTTTGGAGCCTCTCCTGGTACTCACTCTATAGACCAGGCTGGCCTCGAACTCACAGAGACCCGCCTGCCTCTGCCTCCCAAGTGCTGTACGAAAGGCGTGTACCACCACTGCCTGGCAAGACTTGGAATCTTGAGAGATAAAATACAACACATGAAACAGAGTAATGCCAGTAAATAATGATTGACACGCCGCTCCCAGTAATCTAGAAGGATCTACACACATGTAACTCGGTTAGTCAGATAACCTCAAGAAATAGACACTATTGCCGGGCGGTGGTGGCGCACGCCTTTAATCCCAGCACTTGGGAGGTGGAGGGAGAGGTAGGCGGATCTCTGTGAGTTCTAGAACAGCCTGTTCTACAGAATGAGTTTTGGGAAAGCAAGGGCTACACAGAGAAACCTTGTCTCAAAAAACCAAAAAGAAGTCAGCACTATCACTGCACCGAGTTCAAACTAAGACAGAAAAGCTGATGTGGCCAGAGCAGGCAGGTGGGATCCCGACTGCGGCTTCCCCACCAGCGGCTTGCATGGTAGAGCTGAATCCTGCGCTAACACTAAAAGGATGGTAGAGGCGGTAGGTGCCACTGGACTAATGAGGCTCTGGATGGGCGATGTGAGAGCAGCAGTGGGTCTCATGTCCTAGAAAAGGACTTTAATACTATCAGAATGTTGGGCATTAAAAAGTCAGAGCCAGAAATGGGACCACAGGGCCAGAAAGAAAAGGTACAGCCAACCTGGAAGGCCCCAAGGCTAGGCAGTGGTATTCAGCCTCTAATCAACCAATACACGTAAGTTATCCACTTGGACCCCCAGCCCCCAAATCATGACATGACACTGTGAATGCTTGGCCTCAGCTTTAGGCTTCTTTCTATCTAGTTTTTTTTTTAAAACCTAAATTAACCCATTTCTATTAATCTATGTGCTGCCCTGAGGCCCACTCACCTCATCTAGGTACTGTTCATCCTGCTTTCCTGCTTCTTCCATGTCTGGCTGGCAGGTCCGTGCTGGGATGGCCTTTTTTCTCTCTGCACCCCAGACCATCCTATACCTCTCTTGCCTAGCTACTGGCTATTCAGCTTTTTATTAGACCGATCAGGTACCTTAGGCTGCATGGCAAAACAGCAATACATCTTTACATAGTTATATAAATCCAATACATTTTTAGATAGTTAAACAATTACTCTGCAACACAAACAAAAGTAACACAGTTAAATATTCTATTCAGCAATACTCACTCATACAGTCAAGGATGACCTGGAATTCCTGATTCTCCCGTCTCCACCTCCCAAGTATTAGAATCATAAACATGTACCACAATGCCTAACATTGAACTCTTGACTTTTTCTTTTGAGAGACAGGGTCTGACCATGTAGCCTTGGCTGGCATGGAGCTTGCTCAAACTCACAGATATCCATTTGCCTGCCTCTGTTTCCTGAGGATTTATAGTCATGTGCCAACACACCTGGCTGACTTTTGAAACACCACACATAGCTGGCAGAGCACCCGGAAAAGAGTCTAACAAACCAAAGGAGTAGAAATACCGTACAACAATAGGTCATTTGCAACAGAACTGGACTAAGGGTATACATAGCTCAGGAGAGCGTGCATAACACGTCCAGTGAGAACCGTTTTTTAAAAATTTTGTTTTTAGATTTATATATATTATGTTATGTGTATGCTGCTCATCACAAGTGTGCCTGATGCCCAAAGAGGTCAGAAAAGGGCACGCGATCCTGTGGGATTGGAGATACAGAGAGCTGTGGTCTGCCCTGTGAATACTGGGAACCAAACGCCGGTCTTCTGCAAGAACAAGTGTACCCTCTCCCTCCCTTTTTTTGAGACAGGGTTTCTCTGTGTAGCTCCAGCTGACTGGAACTCACTACGTAGTCCAGGTTGGTCTTAAGCTTGGAGATCTGTCTGTCTCTGCCTCCCAAGTGCTGGGATTAAAGGTGTGCATCACCACTGCCCAGCTACGAACAAGCTTTCTTAAGATCCGAGGACCAAATTATTGAGAGTTTTCCTCTGCTCTACACATCATGGCACACAAGTGCACACAAAATAAATAAATGTTAAAAAAACAAAAGAAGGCAAGTGTTATGAAACAAACAGGGCAGAGATGGCTGTCGGCATCTGTGAGGTAGGTATCTTAGTTCTGCATGCATGCGCACTCTTGCATCGTGTGTGCAGCAGAGGTGAATCTTCGGTGTTACTCATCAGCATCTGATGACCTTGTTTTTTTGTGACAGGGTCTGGCTGGTTAGGCTTCAGCCTAGAAGCTCTGGGATCACAAGCTGCCATGGGTGGAGGTCAGGGCTTCATGCCTTTCAAAGCACATATTTTATCAAATGAACTATCTCATCACCTCCCTAGTTCGTGTTCAGACCAACAGCAGAGGTGGGCCAAGCAGAGTGTGTTGATCTCTGGCTGTTGAGTGGACTACAGAGGTTACAGAACACAATTATGATGCTACCCCAGTAATTAAGGGGAGAGACAGTGGTCCTTTAAACAGGAAGATGTTCTGAGTTAATGGAAAGTGACCCGGTTCTGGATATATTCTGAAGACAAAATCATCGGGGTTCACTGACTAATCAGATGTAGAATGAAGAGGAGAGGAGCCAAGATTCTGCTTTGAGTCTGGGAAGGCTAATGTGCTAACAGACTCAATGAAGCAAGCGGAGAGATGTCAGGCAGACAGCTGGATGTAAGGATGTTTGTTTACTGGAAGAAAACGCTGGGAGTAGTCATCAAACAGATGGCTTCAAACTGGAAATCCTCTGACAGCAACACAGGAGGACCAACAGCTCGGGCCTGCCTTGGTCACAGAGCAAGTGCAAGGTCAGCATGAGCAAATTAAGGAAACAAAGTATAAAAAGTAAAAAAACAACTTTTAAGGGCAGGTGTGGTACCAAACATCTATAATGCCACCACTCGGAACCAGAGGCAAAATCAGTAGTTCAAGGCCTTCATCACCCACACGAGGAGTTTGAGGTCATCCTGGGCATGAGACCCTACCTCAGAACACCTAAAGAAAGCAGGTAAAGCTACTACGGCCCTAAAGCCATAATCAATTATTTCAATACTGCTTTAGGGACAAAAAAGAATGGAAAACTAAGCAACCGGAGATCAACAACAGTTCCTTCCCAATGAGACATGTATCAAGCACTTTTCACTCATTTCTGCGGCCCTCGCACTTCTAAAGAACAGTGTTTGCCTTCCTCTGATACTGGAACATTTCCCGTTTGCTTTCCGGATCTTAGTCAGAAAGGCACGAAACCTGGGATACCTGCCCTGGAGAATTAATAGCGGTTTTGTTTTGAATAGGAATATATTCATTTTCTTTCACTCTCTTGAGGGACAGGGTTATACTATGTAGCTCAGGCTGATCTGGAACTTACTATATAGTCCAAGAGGGGCTTCTGCCTTAGCTTCTCGAGTGCTGGGATTACAAGCGAGCACCGCCGCTCCTGGCTGGAACCTATTACTCTAATTATCCTTAATGTTCTCTGCTTTGGGATAGATTTCTGATGCTTACAGCAGGGACGAGTATCTTGTTTATTTTGGCATTAGAACTGCATAAATTCTTAGCACAGTTAAAAGCATTAACGCAAGTAGCCCACATATACTTCAAAAGCCCAGAGAATAAATATTAGAACTTGGTGTGCGCGGTCACTTCCTGTTGGCTTAACTCTGAGGTTCCGGAAGCCAGAGGTGGAAGTGAAGGACCACGCGGGAAAGAAAAGCTGCCTCTTCTTTTTAATTCCAACCCAGTATCCGGATGGACTGAGGTAACCCAGCCCAACCCACCACTCCACCTCCTGTCACTCACCAAGCCGCGGGGAGCGCTCTCGCGGTTTTGCAGGCTGGTCTCCAGTGCCGTGTTCGGTCTCGAGTTCCTCCTGCTGCTGCCGGGCTTGCTGCAAGATCCGTCTGCTCAACCGGGGTCCCACATACTCTTCCTCCTCTTCGACCCCGCGACCTCGCCGTTTGTCTCGGGTTCCTGCGCGCACCGCATTCCCAGCCAGAATCTGCTCGGCCAGAGGTGCATGCTTCTCCTGATTCCCGGCCCCACGGGCCACCTTGAATTTGGGCATTTTTCTAGAAAAACTTGCCCACAAGGTTTACACGTGGGGAGCCGGCTTTAAAGCTATGAGTGCGCTTGCGCGCTGAATTCCTGTGACCAAGAGATTACTGAGAGATCACAGCGCCTCCCAGCGTTCGGAGGCCGGAAGTTCCTCATATACTGCCATGTCTCGTAGAGCTCCGGGGCTTGGAGCTGGACTCCCCAAATTCTCAGGTACTCTCATTGTCTGGAAGAGGTGGAAGTCCGAGTCACCTTTTCCAGAACTCATGAATGTAGGCTAAGGTGTCCTGTCAAAGCAAAGCGCGCCTTGGGGGCGGAGCCGGGTCGATGACGTACTAGAAGCGTCACCGCTGGAGCGCTCGGACACGCCCCTTTCCTTTGGGCGCGTCGCCCTGGCGCCCAGTATTTGCGTACTTCCGGAGCCCGATGTACGACTGCATCCTGCCTTAGGTGGCTTCACCTCCTGTGGGCCTCTGAATTCTCAGTTCTGGTGTTTGGAAGTGCCTCCTTTTTGACCCTACGCCATGGGAGTGACTTGGTAGGACTGCAAGGGCTTCTGTGGGGCGGAGCTTGGGGTCGTGAAGGCTCCTGTAAGCTTGTAGTGGCCCCGGGAGGGAGATCGGGACCGAACTTCTCGGGTCCTCGCGGGCTGACAAAGATGTCCTCAGGTCGTGTGGAGAAAGGGACACCGTGTGGTGCTTCTTCTTTCCCAGACGCATCCCTTTGGCAAAGAGAGTGCTTCGTCCAGAGAGCCTGCCTGGGGTTGTACCTTCTTTTTCTTGGTATTTCTTCCTGTCCGTGAGGACATAGTACTGTTGGGAGTAGAACCCAAAAGTTGCATATAGGGTTTTTGGACTAGGAATTATTTGCAGGCAGGGATAAAAAAGGGAGCGAGGAGAAAGTGCTTTTTACATTTTGCTTGCAATTATAGCAGCCTGGCTTTAATTTGTCCACTTTAAGATATTGGGGCTAGCGTCAGGGGGAGGGGAAGAGGAGCTTTGAGGATTTGGAGATCTGAGTTCAGGGTCATTAACTATTCAGGAATCACTTCCTAAATGTTTGAGTTAGTTTTGATTATTGACTTTTTATCTTAAACATGTTTTAAATCTCACTTGGAAAAAGAGAGGTGGTTAGTAACGTCTGGACACTGCTTTTCTTTCCCTCCCTCCCTCCCTCCCTCCCTCCCTCTCTTTCTCTCTTGGTTTTTCCAGACAGGGATCCTCTGTAGCTTTGAAGCCCATCCTGGAACTAGCTCTTGTAGAGCAGGGTGACCTTGAACTCACAGAGCTCTGCCTGAGTCTGCCTCCCGAGTGCTGGACACTGTGCTTTTCTGGGCATTAATTAATACTAGGTCTCACACTTAAAAAAAAATCTTGGCAGTGGTGTGCACCTTCCCAGTTAGAGAGGCCTGGAGGCCAGGGTACGTGAAGTCACGAGCAGCAGGGTTGTTCTGTGAAAGTTGCCTGTGGGAAGTTCTTCAGGTAGCCCAGGCTCTTGCGTGCTTTTTAGTGACTACATGTGCCCACAGTTGATGCCTGAAGCCTTATCTCAACTTCATCACACTGTAAATAGTGCCTGTCAGCAATGAAAATGGAAATCACAGCCGTCTCAGCCCTAGAATCCCACCATACCCCATCTTTATGTTTAATGGCCTGTTTAGGCCAGGCTGCTCTGTAGCTTCTGAGTCTTTGCCTCTGACTACTGCATCCTGGGATTACAGGAGTGCGCCGCCAATGCCTGCCCACCTTGGGTAATTATACAGAGAAGGTAATTATACAGAAAAAGGTTCCCTGTCTAGTATCACTTCAGCTTTCAAAGGATTCCAGAATTTCTGTCACAGGGTCACTTTATCAAGTCTCTTCTGTTTCATATATTCCTTATTGGTGCTTTTTTCATAAAGGGAAAAGTTTTTAGTAACAGTAGAGTTCTCCCTTAATAGACTTATCTGATTGATTGTAAAAGAAGACAGGGTTTTTAAAACATAGTAGTTTGGGGAAATTTTTGATTTTATGAACAGTTAAATACCATCTGTGTTATTATTTATTCATTGTTCATGTTCATAGGTCTGAACCAAGTGTGTGCCTGTAATTCCAGTACATAGGTGAGCAGCAGCAGGATTGCTAAAAGTGGGAGGTCAGTGGGGGCTAATGTAGTGAATTCCAGATCAGTAGTGGCTGCAATGTGAGTTCGTAATCTCCAGCAGTCTCTCTAAAAATATTTTAGCAGATTGCTACCTTGCCAGTCATTGTGACTCATGTCTTTAATCCCAGTATTCAGGTAGCAGAGGTTAGGTAGATTTCTGAGTTAAAGACCAGCCTTGAACTTGGTCTACAAATTGAGTTCCAGGACAGCCAGGGCTTCACAAAGCAACCCTGTCCCGGAAAACCAAATAAATAAATAAAATTGAATGAGTATTAGCAGGTTATGACATCCCTAGAGGCAGTGTAGGAGAGTGGGTAAAGAGCACAGGTGAGGCCCTTCGGAGGCAGAGGCAGGTGGAGCTCTGTGAGTTTGAGGCCAACCTGTTCTACAGAGTGAGTTCAAGGACAGTTGGGTTACACAGAGACACCCTATCTCAAAAAAAAGAAAAGACAAGAAAACCAAATCAAATAAAACAAAACACTCGCAGATGCGGAGCCCATTTGCAGGACTTTGAATCTTATCTATACTATCCATTAACTGTACGACCTTATGCAGACTGTTTAGCCTTTATAGTACAGTTTCTCCAGTTCAGTAAGTTGAGGTAGGACAAGACCTTTCCGGGGGCCACTGGAAGAGTCAGTCACTCCATCTGAAGGGCCACACCTTTGATCCTAGTACGTGGGAGGCAGATTTCTATGAGTTGGAGGCCAGCCTGGTCTACATAGTGAGTTCCAGGACAGCCAGAGCTACATAGTGAGACCTTGTCTCCAAAAAGAAAAAAGAAAAGAAAGAACAATCATCTGAAGGCTCACAGGTCTTACACATAGCTGGTGCTTGACAATAATTGCCTACCGCTCCATGGGGAAGCTACCATAAGGTGGAAACCTAGAAAATAGTTGCAGTTCTTGAAAGAACTGTTGGGTATCTTTTTCTAGACTTATACCCTTGAGGGCTGCTTCACACTTTTAGTGCTGGTAAATGGAGTGCTGTGGTGGTTCTGACCACAGTGTCCAGAACAGTAGCCACCAGCCTCCAGTGGTTCAGGACCTGACAACAGCAACCTGTGACAGTTTATTTTGACTCACTGTTTGAGCCAAAAGAGTATGAGGTGGCTAGTTACATTGTGTCTGTAGTCGAGGGTGGAGGGAATGTCCCGCTCAGCTCTTTTTTTTTTTTTTTTTTTTTTTTTTTTTTCCGAGACAGGGTTTCTCTGTGGTTTTGGAGCCTGTCCTGGAACTAGCTCTGTAGACCAGGCTGGTCTTGAACTCACAGAGATCCGCCTGCCTCTGCCTCCCGAGTGCTGGGATTAAAGGCGTGCACCACCATCGCTCAGCTCTTTTATCTACACCTCAGTTAAATATAGACTCTCATAGATGTGGTCTGGAGTCTAAGAAATAGATCTCAGCCAAGTGTACTCTGTAATTCAAGCCCCTGGAAGGTTAAGACAGAAGGGTTGCTAAAAGAGTGAGGTCAGCTTGGGCTGCGTGGTTGTGAGACCCCGGCTTCAACAAGTAACCAGTGATTGTAGATTCTCTCAGGTTGGCAGCATACACCGTCACATTCATTGAACAACTCAATGATACTGGATGTGTGCAGTGCGTACCACCTAGAATCTTCACAGAATGTTGACACACGTGTCTTCCCTGGGGATGTGGTAGAAAGCTTAATGTCCACGTGTGAAACACTTGAGACCTGTGCTCTGCCTTTTAGAGGAACTCTTGCAGACTGTGGGCCTCTTCTTAGGTTTGAGGGACAGGGATCAGAGTTAATGTTGTCTAACGTAACGCCTAGCGCTGTTGGACTGTGACTTGTCTGGAATGAGTGACTGAGCCAGACACGTGTGCTCTGGACATCGCTGACTTGTTCTGTTTTCCAGTGTGTCCCAGATGCCTGTGGCTGAGGGCAAGAGTGTCCAGCAGACGGTGGAGCTCCTTACCAGGAAATTGGAGATGCTCGGGGCAGAGAAACAAGGGACGTTTTGTGTGGACTGTGAGACTTACCACACAGCTGCCTCTACCCTGGGCAGCCAAGGTCAGTAGATGGCTGTGAGCAGATGGCGGGCCCTGGCTTGGAGTCCCACACACATTTATATTTATTGGCATCTATTTGTGGTGCTCATCAGATTGCAGTTTGAACCTACTTGTTTGTTTAGTTAAAATTTTGTTTTTATTTTTAATTGTGTGTGCATGCGTACGTGTGTACGCGCGTGCTCGAGAGCATGTGCACTCGTGCTCCTGTGTGTGCATATTTGCACATGAGTGCAGGTGCCTGTAGAGGCTAGTGCTGTCAGATTCCTTAGAGTTAGAGTTACAGGTGGTTATGAGCCACCTGATATTGGTACTGGGGACTGAACTTGGATTCAAGCCCAGCCTGGGCTAGAGAGTGAGAACCTTTCTTGGGAAACAAAAATTGTCTACAACAGCCAGAAATACTTTGTTCACTAATAGGTTGGGGCTGAGGTGATGGCTCATTAGTTGAGAGCACTGGCGGTTACTCTAGAGAACCCGGGTTTGATTCCCGGCATCCACATGACAGCTCACAGTCATTGTAACTCCAGTTCTAGGGGATCCAATGCCCAGTGCCTTCTATGGGCGCCTGATGTAAGTGGTGCACCAACACACACGAAAGCAAAAACAGTTGTGTGCATAAAAATAAAATATTACAAACCAGCGTCCCAAGAGCTGATGCTGTAGTGGTAGAGCACACGCCAAGCATGTGTAAAGCCCCGGGTTCAATCCCCAGAAGCCCCCCTTTCTACTCAAAGTCCTTAGCTGATTTTTAAAAAGTTCAAGGCAGTGCAGCTTCATGTAGTATGAATCAGATATGAAATTACAGTGTATAGTATGCTTTTTTCTTCCTATTTTTTTTTTACACAGTTTTTTTGGGAGGGAGTTGTTTTGTTTTTTTATTTTTGGGTTTTTTTGAAACAGGGTTTCTCTTTAGCTGTAGCTTTTTTTTGGAGCCTGTCCTGGAACTAGCCTGTCTTGTACACCAGGTTGGCCTCGAACTCACAGAGATCTACCTGCCTCTGCCTCCTGAGTGCTGGGATTAGAGGCGTGTACCACCACCGCCCAGCTGTAGCATGATTAATAAAAACCCAGAGACAGGTATTGGGGTTCAACCTGAAGGTCAGAAAAGCAAAGCAGCCAGCCACTGGCTTTTTACCTCTACCTCAGTCTGAAGTGACGATCCTGCCTCCAGGAATCTCAAAATGAGACTGTGTCTGAGAGCTGTCTCCTTCTGTCTTATATTCCTCTCTAGTACTGGGATTAAAGGCATGCGCCACTACTGCCTTTTTCTATGGTTTCTATGGCAAACTAGTGTGGCGACTGGGATTAAAGGTGTGGGTTACCACTGCCTGGTCTGTAAGGCTGACCAATGGGGCTGTTTCACTCTCTGGTCTTCAGGCAAGCTTTATTTAACATCACTACAACAGTGTATAAACCTGAGAACAGAATAAGATCAACTTTGAGTGACTCTGAGGGATAACATGCCATTAACTGGATTTGTTTTGTTTTCTGCTTTTCAAGACACGGTTTTAACTGGATTTTAAAAGAGATGGAAGGTGTGAGTTGGCAATACAGACAGAAGGGATGGGTGCTGGAGATTCAGTGCAGAGTCTGCTATATTCAGCAGGGGGCAGTAGAGAGGCCAGTACAGTACAGGGAAGGCCCTGAACTCCCCTACTCCCGCCATCTTCCCATTACTAACTTTTTAAACAAAACCTCAGTTTTACTTTATTTATCTTATGTTTTTAAACAAGGTCTCACTATGTAGCTCTGGCTGTTCTGGAACTCACTACATAGACCAGGGTGGCCTTAAAATCAGAGATTTGCCTGTTCAGCCTCCCAAGTGCTGAGGTCAAAGAAGTGCACCCTATACCCAGCTTTATTTTATTTATGTAGATGGGTGCCCATGAAGGCCAGAAGGGAGCATAGGATGGATCCCCTGGAGCTGAAGTTGCAGGCACTTCAGCCCAGTGTGGATGTTGGGATCTGGACTCTAGTCCTCTGACAGAACAGTAAAGGATCAGAACCACTGAGCCATCTTGACAGCTTCTTGTTATACTCTTATCCCTGCTAGAATTAGAATTCCATCTTTTCTGCCCTGTGGGTGGAAGACCTTCCACATCCTCCTTCAAGTCCTCTTTTTCTTTTGATCTTTTCTTATGCTGACGTCTTAGATTTCTGGTCCCTTTCAAGTAATCACTCTTTTTAAAATTTTACTTTATATTAATTAATTAGTTAGGTCTTTTGAGATTAGGTTTTCTGTAGCTCAAGCTAGCTGTGGCATTGCTTTGTAGCTGATGACTTTGTGTTTCTGCTCTTCCTGCTTCTATGTCTCTAGTGCTAGGATCTTAGGTGTGCATCACCACATTTAGTTTATATGGTGCTGGGACTAGAACCCAGGTCTTCACACATACATACTAGGCAAGGACTATCATTTCCAGATCTTTTTTGTTTGTTTGTTTATTTAGTTAGTGTTTGTGTGTGCGTGCACATGGTTGTGTTTGCCATGACATGTGTATGAAGTTCTGACTGCCTGAATACCTCGAGACAGGACCGCCCACTATGGATAACTAACTGGCCAGTGGATCTCAGGATCCACCTCTCTCTGCTTCCAATGCTGGGATAACAGGCGTGTGCATCCTTGCAGGCTTTTTACCTGGGTGCTGGGGATTAGCACTTAGGCCCTCACTGAGCTATCTTCCCAACCCCATTCCCATTTTTAAAAATAGATTTTTGCATCTATTTATATTTTTATTTCATGTGTCTGTACATGCACCCTAACAAGGAAATAAAAGTCAGGACAACATGCAGACATTGGTACTCTCTTAACCATCATATGGGCCCCAGAGATCTTGTTGTCAGTCTTGACAGTGAGAGCCTTAACCTATTGAGGTATCTTCCCGGCCCTGTTTATCTTTTTCCGACGGGGTCTTGCTGTGTAGCCCAGGCTGATCTGAAACTTGAGGCAATTGTACTGCCTAAGCCTCTTGAGTACCCATGAGCTACCATATGGTATTTATTTGGAGACTAGGTCTCCTTTCGTGGCTCTCCCCAACCCAGTCTCAGCCTTCCCAGTGCCAGGGTCCTAGGCTTGAGTCATTTTTGTTTGCTGTTGTTGACTCCTGACCTTTTTTTTTTTTTTTTTAAATTCTTTGTTTGTTTGTTTTTGCTAGGGGCAGATTGTAGCAGGTAAAGGTGCTTGTCGCTGAGTCTGACACTCGTGTTTTATCCCCAGGACCTACATGGTAGAAGGAGAAAAAAGACTCTCCCAAGTGCCCTCCTCTGAATCATACACATCCTATGACCCGCATGTGCCCATGCTGCTCAACATAAATAAATGTAAATTAAAAGACTTTGGGGGGGGTGGCTAGGGAGATGGCTTCATTGGTAAGCTTCTTGCCTTGTAAGCATGAGAGTTTGAATTTGGATCCTTAGACCCCACTTTAAAAGTTGGGTGCAAGCCAGGTATGGTAGTGCATACCTTTAATCCCATTCGAGGCTATCTTAAAAAAAAAAAATCTCAGGCTGGAGAGATGGCTCAGAGGGTAAGAGCACTCGCTGCTCTTCCAGAGGTCCTGACTTCAATTCCCAGCAACCACATGGTGGCCCACAGCCATCTGTAATGTAATGAGACCTGGTGCCTTCCTTGCCAGCAGTACATTGTATGCTTAATAAATAAATAAATTTTTTTTTTTTTTTTTTGGTTTTTCGAGACAGGGTTTCTCTGTGGCTTTGGAGCCTGTCCTGGAACTAGCTCTGTAGACCAGGCTGGTCTCGAACTCACAGAGATCCGCCTGCCTCTGCCTCCTGAGTGCTGGGATTAAAGGCGTGCGCCACCACCGCCCGGCAGTAAATCTTTAAAAAAAAAAAATCCCAGAACTGGGGAGGAAGAGACGAGGAGGATTCCCTAAGGTTTGCTGGCTTGATAGTCTTGCTCTGGGTTCAGTGAGAGGCCCTAACTCAAAAAATAAGATGGTGACTCCACACTCGTGCACATATAGATAGCACTAATTGGACTTAGTGCATTCTTAAGAACAGAATAGGGAAGGACATGGAGGAGGAGCAGGCAGGGTTTGAAGATGGATGCTTTTAAATGTATAGCAGATATTTCAAATTGTGGGCCTCTGTTCTCTCTTGTAGTGTATTTTGGTTTTAGTGTTTTGACTTCTTCCAAGTCCTATATAACCAAATATATTCATAGCTCTCCCTCCTTGGAGAAAGTCTGTAGAAGACCAGGTAAGAAAGGCCAAGTCTGATGACCTGAGCTTGATCCTCAGGACCCACAGGGAGAAGATGGATAATTCTATCCTAGGGTGGTGCTTTAACCTCCACCTGAGGGCTATGATGTGCGCACATACACTGGCACACACAAATAAATGTCTGAGAGTAGGGGAAGAGTTTAGAGCGGGGTGGTGCACACGCCTTCAATCCCAGCATTGGGAGGCAGAGGCAAGGGAATCTGAGTTCGAGGCCAGCCTGATCTACAGAGCTAGTTCCAGGAGTTCCAGAATAGCCAAAGCCACACAGAAAAACCCTGTCTCAAAAAACAACAATAACAAGGGGGGGGGGATGGAGAGATGGTGCAACCATTAAGAGTCCTGCTCTTCCAGAGCACCCAGCACCCACATGGCAGCTCACACTTGTGACTCCAGTTTCAGGGCTTCTGACACCCTCATACTTGCAGGCAAAACACCAATAAACATAAAATAAAAATAAATTTAAAAAAAAGAATGAAGAGAAAAATACCAAACCAAAGCCAACCAACTAAACAACAGTAAAAATGAGGAAACTCACTTGGCAGACTGGAAAGGGGCTTCACAGTCCAGCTTGAGGTCCCAGAGCCCAAGTTCCTCTGTGGTGTGCTTGCTTTCCTAGTTGTCTCCACTGACGTTTGCAGTCATTGCCCTCACTCGCAGGAGGCACTACTAGCTTTTTAAGGCAGCTCAGCTTGGCTGTGGCCTGCTGTGCTAGCCTAAAGTTCACAGTCCCCCATTCCAAAGCCTCTGCAAGAGCATTTAGATGTCAAATGAGGCACAAGCTGAGGTCCAGAGAGATGTGCCAAATGTTGCTTCTGTTTTACTTTTACGTTTGAGGTTCTGGGACTGGAGGTTGGGGCTAGTCCAGTACCTATTGCTAAGCCACACCACCAGTCCTTAGGCTTTTGTTTTGTTTTGTTTTTTTTCTCAAGGCAAGGTTTCTCTGTAGCTTTGGAGTCTGTCGTGGAACTAGTTCTTGTAGACCAGGCTGGCCTTGAACTCACAGAAATCCGCCTGCCTCTACCTCCCAAGTGCTGGGATTAAAGGCGCTGTGCCACCACTGCCCGGCTTCAGTCCTTAGTTTTACTTATTACAGACAAGAACATAGAAGAGTTTCTGTGTGGTTTACTAATCATGATAAAGTAGCCATCTGCACGCTCACCACACAGCTGCTCTCAGCACTCTGAGAATCCCCTGGTGTTCTTCAGGTGTATTTAGCCCCTGTTATCTGGCCGGCTTTTCCAGTTACCCGGCTCCTCTGGAAAAGGTAGCATTTAAGGATCCTTCCCCTTCTCAGACTGCCAGGGTACCAACTACCAGCTGGCCTTGTTTGGTGCACTTGACCTGTCCTGGGGTTTGTTGATAAAAGTCCTGATGATGAGTGGGCCATCTGTCCCTTGCAGGCCAGGCCGGGAAGCTGATGTACGTGATGCATAACTCTGAGTACCCCCTGAGCTGCTTTGCCCTCTTTGAGAATGGCCCTTGCCTTAGTGCTGACACCAACTTCGATGTGCTCATGGTGAAGCTCAAGGGGTTTTTCCAGAGTGCTAAGGCCAGCAAGATTGAGACCCGGGGTACTCGCTACCAGTATTGTGACTTCCTGGTGAAGGTGGGCACGGTCACAATGGGGCCCAGTGCCCGTGGCATCTCGGTGGAGGTAAGACCTTGGTGAAGGGCAAGCAGAATATGCTGTGGGCTGCACAGTAAGGGCTCTGGGAGTTTTCCAAGCCCTACTTAGTTCAGATGGACTCTTCAGTATCTCCCCTGCCTCTGTTACAGGGGTGTTTTGTTTGGGGCATGGCAGGGGAGGGAGGCAGATTTATGTCTCAGGCCTTGAACTTACTATGTAGCCAAGGATGATAAATTTATGATCCTCCTGCTTCTACCCCCAAGCCCTGAGATTACATGATCTACTACTACAGCAGCTTTGTTCTTATGGTATTTATTTTTTACTTATTTAAGGCAGTCTCATTTGGCCTGAACTCTAATTCTTGTGCCTTCACCTCCTGAGTGGTGGGATTACAGGTATATTTCGCCATGCTTGTTTTGTGTGGTACTGAA
This sequence comes from Microtus oregoni, assembly GCF_018167655.1. Lineage (NCBI taxonomy): Eukaryota > Metazoa > Chordata > Mammalia > Rodentia > Cricetidae > Microtus > Microtus oregoni. Next base: position 44,190,286 of record NW_024543066.1, read on the forward strand.
GGTGCAATACAGGCCTTTGTGCTTCTGAAAGAGAGAGAGGGTCTTAGTCTATAGTTTAGCCTGGTCTTGAACTCATGCAATCCTTTTATCTCAGCCTACAAAGTACTGGGATTATAGGAGTGAGCCACCATTCTTGTTTCTCTAAGGATTTTTTAGATTTGTTTTTTATTTTGTGTGTGGGGGTGTTTCGCTTGTGTGTATGTCTGCTCCACATATGTGCAGTGCCCACAGAGACCAGAAGAGAGCATCTGACTGGTACCCTGGAGTTGGAGTCAAAGACTTAAAGTTGCGAGGCACCATGAGGGTGCTGGGAACCAACCCCAGTCCCAGGAGCAACAAACAAGTGATCTTAACTGCTGAGCCATCTCTCCAACACCTTGCTAGGGTTCTTTTTTTATCTTTTCTTTAGCCATTCAATCTCTAGCCTAGAATTGAAGTGGGTTTACGTCTAGTAAAAATCTTAGGCTCTCCTGCTGGAAGACTGAACCAAGGAAGCAGAGGAATAAGGATATAGATAGGCACCAACCACCCTTCCCAAGAAGGGCTGGAATAGACAGTTTTCTGAGGGGTGTTTAAGAGGTGGGATGTCAGTCACGTGCCTGTATACCCCTCCTTAGTATGTTTTATTAGAGGTCTCCAGAGCTATGGAACAAAACTGTCCCTTTTGGAACCTGTCAGTTTTCATAGTGAACAAGAATATGCATATGAAATGCCTTCATCTAGGTTTTTAGTTTAAGACAAATGGCTACATTTGTTTATTGTGGATGTAGGTGTACATATGCACAGCACGTGTGTAGAGATCAGAGTAGTCAGTTCTTCCTACCATGCGGGTCCTAGGGATTGAACTCAGGTTCTCGGGCTTGCAGGCAAGCATCTTTATTGGCTGATTGCCTTCATCTTTGAACCTACGTATATCGGTATTGAAAGTGGCATATGAGGAGTATAGTGAAGGTTCACAGCCCCTCATGTGTCCAGCATTAACTGAGATTCAAAAAACAAAACAAGACAGAAGTTTGTAGGGCCTGTCTTTTGAAATGTGTCATTTAGTAGGCAAGCAAAGCTAAAACACACTTTTTTGAAGCTAGTTTAGAAATACCAGCTGGGCGATGGTGGCTCATGTCTTTAATCCCAGCACTCAGAAACCTGTCTCTGAAAAGCCAAAAAAGAAAAACAAGAAAGAAATATCCTGAAAGGTATTTGGCTCAGGGACTGAGGCTGTTGGATGCCTGTAGTTGCGCCATTCCTGTAGAGCAGTGTAGAGAATAAGGGACCCCAAGGCTGGGAGTGCTGGTGCCTGCCTCCTGTCTCAGCACTTATCACATAGAGGCCAGCTTGGCTGCATAACTAGTTCCAGGCCAACTTGAGTCGCACAGTTAGATCCTGTCACAAAAATAAAAACCAGGGGGAACTGAGTCTGGGAAGTGTCCCAGGTAGAAAAGACGACCCTAGTGGCAGTTTCTTTTCAGGACTCTCCAGGGCCAAGATTCTCTAGCCTTGTCAGTTTGTGACTTTCAACGGTGACGGTGGTAAGAGGAGGGAGAGAAGCAAACCTCATCCTCGTCCTTACCCTTGCTGTCTGTTCTTCTGTCCCAGGTGGAGTATGGCCCTTGTGTGGTGGCTAGTGACTGCTGGAGCCTCCTGCTTGAGTTCCTACAGAGTTTTCTAGGTAGCCACACACCAGGGGCCCCCACAGTATTTGGGAACAGACATGATGCTGTGTATGGACCAGCAGATACCATGGTACAGTACATGGAACTCTTCAACAAGATCCGAAAACAGCAGCAAGTGCCAGTGGCTGGGATCCGCTAGTGACTGGCAGCTGTCCACCTGCTGAGCTGTCACCTGGGTACTGCCCAGGAGGAGCAGGCTCCTAGGCCTCTGCCCCCAGCTGGTTCCCAGCTGTAGCTTGTGTTATGGGGCTCTGAACTCCCTTCCTGACCCCGTCACAGCTGTTTTTTACTTCATCCCTTAACTGGATTTGGCTTGTCCTCAACCATGGTAACTGTGAAGGGTGGAGAAACTTGGGCCTTCCTGCTGTGGGGTAAAGGTAGGACAGGGTTGTTCCTGCCAGCCCTGAAGGGGAAACTAGTATGTGTCCCCAGATCCTGAGGGTTTGGTATCGGCCACACTGCTGTGAGAATCCCCGCTCTCCCCTTTTGCTTGATGACATGGCTGGCCTCCCCTGGAGATGGATGGGTGGCACAACTGGATTGCTCTCGCTTTCTGACCTGTTGGCTGCGGTGCTTTGAGAACAGAACTGAGTCTGCTCAAGTGTTGGTTTCATCCTTTGAACTCTTTAGATTCCCTTTCTGTTTTGAATAGTGTGACCCTATAGGCTAAGCTGCTGTAGCAAAACCAAAGCATGGGGCTCTTACTGCACATTTTTTTTCTTACCTAATAGCTCAGAGGCAGTCAGTTCCACAGGGCAGAAGTAACTCTAGGGTTAGCACAATTGGGCTTCTTATGTCTTGTTGTTCAGGCACTGCCATACTGGTTTGCTACCACAGGATCTAAGCACACTCATTAGCTCCGTATCACTTTTAGAAGAGAGAGAGAAGGGTGGTTTCCTTCCAGCATTGCTCAGATCTCTGCAGACACGCTTTTCTGACACTCAGCACGGCTTTGTTAGGGCCGTCTGTTGTGCTTCACAAGTTGTCTTGTCACACTCGAGTGTGCCTTGAAGTTATTCGTTGACACGGTTGCTCACCTTCTTCTTACCTGCTACAGAAACAGTTAGCCAGGCTAGTATTTGAGATACACGTAGATAGGCTTGGCAACATTGCTAATATACAAAGTGTAGCATGTCCCTGAGGAATCTGTGCTCAGAGGACATGTTTCTGCAGCAGCTGTGAGGCACTGCTCATGTGTGCCCTGGTATTGACTGGCAGGGAAGCTCAGCATCCCTTCCTGGCTGTAGGATCTGCTATCCACATCGTTACTGTTACTTCTTGCTTTTGTTGGTAATGTTTGTTTATTTTATTTTTGTACTTTAAAAATTGAGATATGTTTTAGATATCACAATAAAATCTATAAATACTACGTTTTGGCCTTCTGTTCTATATTTGGTCTTGTTGCAGTGTATCTACTTTGTACTTTTGATAGGTTGCCTCAAATCCTTTGTGGATGAGACAATGTGCAGGCAGAATTTTGAATGTGCATGGTAGTGAAAACACAGATGTTAAATGCAGTAAACATGGACTCTTAGCTCCTACATAAGGGGCTCAGTTTCTAAAAGATAAAGAGAAGTGTACCCAGTCAACATCTTCATTTTGGTGTGTTTTTTTTTAAGATTTTGTTTTTAATTTGTGTGTATGTGTATGCGTGTATGCTTATGCACGCACAGTACCATGGGGGGCCAGAAGAAGGCATCAGATTCCCTGGATATGGTGTTAGAGGCAAATTTGAGAGCTGAGAATTGAGTCAGGTTTTCTGTAAGACCGGTAGGCACGCTCAACTACCAGGCTGTCCATTTGGTTCTTTTCCATTTGTGCTCACATATGACTGGCATTAAAATAGTGACATGAGCTCAAGCTTGAAGAATGGCCGGCCACACAGGTACTTTGCTTTGTCCTTGTCAATTAATGGAAACACCACACTGAAGGAATCTGGCTAAGCGAGCCCCTGATAACAGAGCAGGTGATGGCTCTGCTGGCAGACACTGGAACTGAACTGTGACTGCTGGGAAAGCCTGTATGTCACCTGGCTTTCGTGTGCAAGTCTGGGTGGGGCTTCTGAGAATACTGTAGGACACAGTTGTCATCACTTTCTTGAAGGTTCGAGTTGCATTAACATTAGAGTTATTTGTATAAGGGAAAAGGACACGGTTATCATCATTTTATATGTACTTGAATCTGGGGCTACTGATTTGGCCAGGATGGTTGGCTAGCAAGCCTCAGGAATCTGCTGAGATTGCACACGTATTCCTTTACACTTGCCTTTTTAGCTGGGTTCTCAAGTGCCATGCAAGCACTTTACTGACTGAGCTATCCTCAGTTCTAAGTCAAAGATTCTTGATTTTCTTGCATTTGATTTCATTTTCCAACATAGCCATCCCAGGTCCTATCATATAGCACAGTCTAACTTAAAATATGTAAAAAATTGTGGAATGTGTGTGTGTGTGTGTGTGTGTGTGAGAGAGAGAGAGAGAGAGAGAGAGAGAGAGAGAGAGGGAGAGAGGGAGAGAGGGAGCGCGAACTTGTGCTTGGTTGTGTGCATTTAAGTGCAGTGCCTGAGGAAGCCAGAAGAGGGCATTAGATCTCCTGGAGCTAGAGTTATATGCAGTTGTGAGCCACTTGACATGGATGCTGGGAATTGCACTGGATTCCTCTACAAGGGAAGTATACACTCTTAATTCCTGAGCCATTTCTCTACCTGCACATTGGCTCATTTTTAAGGGTAAAATAAATTATACTGAACTTTCTTTAGAGTCCATTAAACCGAGAATTTAGCCCAGCACAACTTTAATCAGGAGGCAGAGACAGGAGGAACTCTGAGTTTGAGGCTAGTCTGGTCTACATAGTGAGCTCCAGGACAGCCAGGACTACATAGACACTGTCTTAAAAAAGCAAAAATAAATAAGATAGTTTATGGCCTGCAAGATGGCTTGGCAGGTAAAGGCATTTGCCACCAAAGAGAACCAACTCTGTAAACATGCTGACTTTGACAGGTGCAGGTGCTGTAGGCCATGTGTGTACTTGCCACTAACATATGCACACGTTCGCGCACACTAAATACTTTTTGGTTTTTCCGAGACAGGGTTTCTCTGTGGCTTTGGAGCCTGTCCTGGCACTAGCTCTTGTAGACCAGGCTGGTCTCGAACTCACAGAGATCCGCCTGCCTCTGCCTCCCGAGTGCTGGGATTAAAGGCGTGCGCCACCACCGCCCGGCACTAAATACTTTTTTAAAAAAAATATTTATTTATTTATTATGTATACAATATTCTGTCTGTGTGTACACCTGCAGGCCTGAAGAGGGCACCAGACCCCATTACAGATGGTTGTGAGCCACCATGTGGTTGCTGGGAATTGAACTCAGGACCTTTGGAAGAGCAGGCAATGCTCTTAACCTCTGAGCCATCTCTCCAGCCCCACTAAATACTTAAAAAGGAAAATTTGGAGAGTACATTTATGTTGTCCAGGTTGCCCTGGAGCTGAATTTAACAGTGGGAATCTGTGTAGGAAAGGCAAGGCTCGGGTTGACAGATGTGCTGGGCTTCCCGCTAAAGGGATGAGAATGCTGGTTTAGGAAGACAGCTGTCTGGGAGCTAGCTGTAGTACTAGGCTTAACATAATCACATTTGCTTTGGGTTGTAGCTGTACAGCGGGATTGTAGAGATGTTGAAAGGGAAATAAATATGTGCTTTGTGAACACAAAGGTGCGGTCTCTGGATTCTCTTTTGTTAATTTTACGTTTTGTCTGTATATATGTGTGTACACCACATGCGTGCCTGGTTTGCACAGGGACCAGAAGAGGGCAGAGTTACAGATGGTTGTGAGCACCCATGTGGTGCTAGAATCAAAGCTCAGTCCTCTGCAAGAGCCGCCAGTGCTCTTAACCACTGAGCCATCTCCCCAGCCTGTCTCTGGCTCATTTTAATAATAGTGCTGATGTTGATGATAGATTAGGATGTTTAGGATGGAAAGTTAGACTGATGTGGGATTCCTCTCTGTATACTACGAATGTTTTATTACTGTTGGTTAATAAAGAAGCTACTTTGGCATGGCAGAATATAGCTAGGTGGGCCCCTGGCTTCGGGAACAGGCAGGCTGCGGAAACCCGGTCCACAGCAGGACAGAGAATACTTATAACTACATTCGACACTGAGGCACATGACTGTAATCTGGCCACAGAGAGGCTGATACAATTGAAGGGCTAGCCTGGGTTACAAAACAAGAACCTATCTCACAAAAGAGACTGGAAGAAAAGTTGGGAGGTTGTGGAGTCATTGCTTAAGCAGGGTAAATTCACTTGTTACAAAGAATGTTCTGCATTAGAGTATGAAAGCTGTGAGAGAGATGGTGTGTTATACAGCTTTCTTCGTAAGACAGTCTTACTGGGTACCTCTGGCTTCCTGGAACTGCCTGTGTATGCAAGGCATACCTCAAACTCATATCCATTGTGAGTGCTGGGATTAACTGTGGGCCAGCGTGTCTGGTTGATGTTATTGTTCTCTTTTGGTTGTTAGAGACAAGGGATTCCCCTGTGGCCCAGATGATTATATCCTGTAGACCAGCCTTCAGTCCACAGTGATCTCCTGCTTCACCCTCCTAAAAAAAAATGGGTGTAGTTTTTGCAACCAGGCAAGTGAGTCCAGTTGTATAGATCATCTGTGAACTATATATAATGTGTAATAGATCTTTTATTTATTTTGAGAGACGCTTTGTTGTTAGGTTTTGAGAAAGACCAGTCTGTAGCCCAGGCTTGTTTAGAACAGTGTGTACTCCAGGCTAGCCTCCAATCTGAGGTGATCTTCCCAGCCTCACCCCTCTAAAATAAATAAGTAAATATATATATAAAATTTGGTGGTTTACTTAGGTTTTTGATTTTTTTAAAACCATCTCACTTGTCTAGATTGACCTTGTACTTTCTGTGGAGCGGAGTATGACCTTGAACTCCTGCAGGGAACTAAGAGTTGGAGTCCCGGGTGTGTGCACCACGCCTGAGGTCTACTTAGAATAGCTTTTAGTGTTTAACCTGAGATTTAAGTGAAACCATTGTTTTTGTCTCGTGCCGTGAAAGAACACTTGGATGCTACTTTGGTTTCTTGTAATCTGTGCTTTTGTGGTAAGTCAACAGCAGTTGTATTCGTTGTTTTGTTTGTTTTGTTTTTGCTTTTCCAAGACAGGTAACAACCCTGTCTGTCCTGGAACTCACTTTGTAGACCAGGCTGTCCTCGAAATCAGAGATGCATCCTCCTGAATGCTGGGATTAAAGGAGTGCGCCACAACCGCCCAACTTCACTATTCTTTTTAAAATATTTTTAAAGTTACATTCACTTATTTGTATGTGGGCACACACATGTAACTGTGAGAGGACAACATCTGGGAATTATTTCTTCTTCATGTAGTCCCTGAATCAAATCCAGATTGTGAGGCTTGGTGGTAAGTGTTTATAGGCTGAACCATCTTGCCAGCGTCAACCTTAAATCACATTTGTGTGTGTGTGTGTTGTGTTTATTGTGTGGAACCTCACACAGTAGGACAACTTGCAAAACCCTGTGCTCTTCTTTCGTGTGCATCCAGGGGATGGAACTAGAAAGGCAGACTTAGCAGCAAGAGCTTACCCACTGAGCCAGCATGTCTCACCCTTACTGTTCTGTTTTTATCATCAGTCCAATGGCATTCCCACAACAAATCTTTTTTATAAGATTTATTTATTATGTATACAGTGTTCTGCCTGCATGACAAAAGAGGGTACCAGATCTCTTTATAGATGGTTGTGAGCCACCATGTGGTTGCTGAGAATTAAACTCACAGCTTTTGGAAGAGCAGCAAGTGCTCTTAACTTATGAGCCATCTCTCCAGCCTCCAGATTACTTTCAATATTCTTTTAAAATTAGTTTGTGTCTCAGAGACCTTCCGAATGGATCCCCGGCAGCAGACTTGGAGAACCACAGGTGTGATGTGTGCTTACAGTGGTGGGGCTGTTTTCCTCCTTCCTATTCTGAGCATATAACTTCCTCAAGTTTTTTTTTTAATATTTATTTATTATGTATACAATATTCTGTCTGTGTGTATGTCTGTAGGCCAGAAGAGGGCACCAGACCTCATTCCAGATGGTTGTGAGCCACCATGTGGTTGCCGGGAATTGAACTCAGGACCTTTGGAAGAGCAGGCAATGCTCCCAACCACTGAGCCATCTCTCCAGCCCCCAACTTCCTCAAGTTTTAAGTGGCTTCCAGATTTCTCACTCAGAAAAGCACCTTGTTAGGAAATGTTGAATAAGATGCTTAACTGTCTTCAAGAAGTTGTTGGGAACTGGGAAAAGAGAACAAAAGATAGCTTTTAAAATGTTTATTATTACATCCACTTAAGGTAAAGAGTTACAACTTAGAACCCCATAAAGAGAACTGTTAAGGTGCATGGCCTCCACTGTGGGAATTGAACCTAGGGCCTGCGTCCTCATCCAGGACGCTCTTGTTACTTATCCAAAACTGCCCCTGAATCCACCATGCAGTCTATAGAGTCTAAGAACTCAATGCCATCCTCTTGCCTCTGCCTTCTGATTGATTTGATTACCACGTCCGGCTTTATTTTTTAATTTCTGCCATTTTTACTTATTCCATATTTACAGATATAAAGCCTTGAACCACTGTAGCATATAATATACATTTCTTTTTGTTTTTATTTTTTCCTTTTGTTTTTCAGTTTTTAGAGACAGGGTTTCTTTGCAGTTTTGGAGCCTGTCCTGGAACTCGCTGTTTGTAGCTTTGGAGCCTGTCCTGGAACTCGCTCCTAGACTAGGATGGCCTTGAGAGCTCCGCTTCCTTCTGCCTCCCGAGTGCTGGGATTAAAGGTGTTTGCCACCACCCGGCTTCTTTTTTTTTTTTTTCTTAAACTAAAAATGTCTTTGCCTGCCTTAGCCTTGTCTTGGGTGTTGTAACACTGTATCTTCTTTGGAGGGATCCTCTCCCGCAAGGTTGGTCAGGACAGTGCCACCCAGGAAGCTTACCTACTTTGTGAGCCAGTCTTTCCTTTCTGTTTCAGAATGGATTTCACCCTTCTTGGAAGTCCTTAGGGCTACCGCCACCTCGGTCTGATTTATTTCCTAGGCCCCATTTGGGGAGCAACGATCTTTTCCTTCTCCTTTTGAAGAGGATTTTCATAAACAGCTGAATCGCGCCTTGGCCATCAGTGGCAAAAGTTCACACGTGTGTGCTTGTCCAGGCGCCAAGAGTAACTTTTGCAAACGCTGTCTCGGGAAAACTCCATGGTTCGCTGGCTGCCGCTGCACCGTAAAGAAAACAACAAAACCAAAAAGCAAGCAGGAGTGGAAAAGGCCTCTTTGGAGGGGTGAGACAAATTAAAGGTAAGCCGCAGAGTAAACGAACTCGCGCAGAATTCCTTTACAGATCCGTAGACTAAGGGCTGGAAAGAAGGCGGTGGTGCTCGGCAGAAGCCTGGCCCTTTAAGGAGGAGGGCCAGACATTAGACTCTGCACCTTTAAGAGTCTCTTTGTCTAGAAATCTTCTGTACCCTCTTGTGACTCAACCAAACTTTACCGGCGATTCTCCCGGGCCGCTCCGCGCCTGCCCCCTCACGCCGACCGGCCGACGGCCGCCTCGTCTTGGCTGACCCGAAACTTGGTGCCCGTGGCGCGAACCCGCGGAGAGGGCGTAGAGGCCAGAGGTCGCGGCCAGGAGGCGCGCCGTTGGCGCAATGCGGGGCCCTGGGGGCGGGACTATAGTAGGCGTACCAATGAGCGATGGGGGGTGTGGTCTGTCCGCTTGTCTCGCGCCCTGGTGACAGCTCGCGCGTGCTGATGATGGCGGTAAATAGAGGGGGGGGGGGTCTGGGGAGGGGGCGGAGGGCCGGCGAAGCGGCCAAGGGGGCGGCCCGGGGGGCGTGGGGGTCCGCGGTGGCTGGGATCCCGCGCAGACATTCGGAGGCGGGGACACCCGGCCCCGGCATGCCGGCCCTCCCCTTTTAAAGGAGAAAAAAAAAATCCTCTCACACACCGGGTGAGGGGCGACAAAGGCGGCGCGCGCCTTGCGGGCGGGAGGAGCGGCGGCAGGGGGCGGGACCGCGACGCCGGCGGTCCTGGGGCGCCCGGGGCGGGGACGACGGGAGGCGACAGCGAAGGCGCGAGCCCCGGCGCGCGGGCGCTGCGTTTTGGCGGGGTGGGCGACGTCTGGGTTCTGAGGTGAAATCCTTGAAGGGAGAGAGGGGAAGGCAGGCTGCTGGGGGAGCGGTTGCTGAGTATAAGATGAGGGGAATTAGGAGAAAGGGTTAGAAGCCGGGAGAGGAGTGAAAAAGAAACCCAGGCTGGCCCCGGGATGAGGTTAGGAAGCCCGGGGCTGGGAAGAAGGAATCCGGGGTCAGGGCTAGGAGCAGGGGTCTACAAGGGGCAAGGCTTGGCAGGTGGGTGATGTTGGGGTGAGGGGTACCAGGGCCAGAAGAGTTGCACGGAAAGACAAGGAGCAGGACCGGGTAATAGTTGGGAGTAGGGGAGAGAGAGTGATTAAGAGCCAGACGTGACAAGGGTGTGAACTAGTGCTGAGCCAGGGATGAGCTGAAGGGCTGGGATCAGCTGGGGTAGGATCGACAAGGTGTGGGTCAATAGCTGGGTGATGGGTGTAAATTCTGCAAAGTGAGGGAGGCAGGAGACCTGGATTACAACCAGGTGGAGTCAGAAATTGGAGCGTTAGTGAAAGGACGAAAGGAAAGCGAGCTTAGAGCTGGGCGTTAATAGGACAGTTGTGGGAGAAAAGAAAAGCTGAGCGGACGCTAGAAGCACGGTTTAAGGAGTGATGGTGCTCTGGGCCAGGGAACCTGGGGACATTGGAGGGCAGCAAGGACTGGCTGAAAAACAGCCTGAGAAGATGAGTAAGGAAGAGATGGGCCCTGGAATTTAAAGGATGGAATGGGGAGTAAGGAAAGAGAAAGGAGATTAAGGGAAGCGGGGAGAGTCCTGATGGGTGTCGAACTGGGGTGGTTGCACAGGAGTGGGAGCCGAATGCGCATTTTGCTCTGAGGTGCCCCAGAAGGTCTGGAAGGGGCAGGGCACAAACGCTGTGTAGTGAAGAATCCAGGGTAGGGGCCTTTGGTGCAGAAGATAAGGAACCATGGTGAGTGAAAGGGGCCCTCGAAACAAGGGTAAAAGCGAACAGTAGGGGCCCAGGTGGGGTGCAGCACAGGAGTTCTTTGTTAAGAGAAATGTGTATTGAATTTGTGACTCCTTTTGTCCCTAAAAGTAGGAAATTCCAGATCCCTTTTCTCTCTTCAAGGAGTCTTGGATCCAGTTTCCATCTTTCATTGCTTGAAAATCCACTCTCTTGGCCACTTTGAAAAGATGGGACCCATTTTGACTTGATTTTGTAATAGAAGTAATAGAAAAATGGCAGCCTTAGATGCTTAAAACCTTGTAATTTTACTACCGTGCTAAGGGGTAAGGGGCTATGTTGATTTCCAGTGCGCCTGTGTGCTGGGGTAGTTAGGGTGGGTCTCGTCAACAGTGTTTTCTTTCCACTGAAGTGAACCACTGGGATAGAGACAGCTAGGACTCTTTCTGTTTTCCTTATTCAGCCAGATTTCTCCTCAGTTGTTTTCAGGGGCTCGAGAATAAGGAGAAACCATTCAGGGAAAGGTGAATAACCAACCAGGGAACTGTGCTAAAGGGGGATTGAGTTCCTAAGCTGCTCTCAGCTTTGTGTAGAACATTTTTGTGGAGTTGCTTACTCCTCAGTTTTGCAGACTGTGAGAAAGAAAGGTGGAGTGGAGAGTTGTGGAGAGTTTTAGAGCTGTGGACTCATCTTTTAGATTACATAATGCATTTTTCAATGTCTCTTATGAAAAAATTCTGTAAGATAAGATCGCCGTCCCTCTGCCTGCTGTATTTTATGATTGTGACTAGGAAGGACATATTAATATTTAGAACCTTTTGGTTTTTAAGACTTATTTTAAATTAAAATACTTACATTTATTTATTTATATGTATGTGGAGCACATGTGGTCTGAGACAACTTACAGAAGTTGGTTCTTTACATCATGAGGGTTCTGGGGATTGAACTCAGATTGTCAGTCTTGGCAGCAAACTCCTTTACCCAATAAACCATCTCCCTTGCCCTGTAAGACCATTTTGGAGATTAAAAGGAAGATAAGAATTTTGGGGCAAAATTTAGGTTATTCTTTCTTGGTAGAAGTTTTTAATGATTTTCATTCTAAAGCATTTGCATTTCACTAAGAATATTGATGAGTATTTACTTTGCATTTGATAATGTGAAAGACAGCGTGTGATTTCCTGTAAGGGGGACAGAGGGTACAACTATTCTTGACAATCTTGTTTGAAATTTAATTTTATGTGTATAGGTGCTCTGTTTGCATGCATGTGTATTTGTGCCTGCAGAGGGATACTGCAGAAGATGGAATCAGATCCTCAGGAATTGGAGCTGCAGACAGTTGTGAGCTGTGTGTGCGTTCTGGGTCTTCTGGGAAGAGCAGTCGATGCTCTTAACCACTGAGCCGTCTATCTAGTCTTGAGTTTATTTCGTTGGTGCACATTCATAGCCACAGTGATGCCTTTTCTCCCTCAAGTCCTGTAGAGGTTGCAAGTGTTGCTGATGGTGGAGCACTTGTCTATCATGTGCAAGGGCTTGGGGTTGGCCCTCAGCTCGGCAAGCCAGACAGCATACTTCAGCAACCCTTATTTTAGGGACTTGAGATGTAGCTCAGTTGGTAGAGTGCTTACCTAATATTCACGGAGACCTGGGTTTAATCCTCTAGCACTATATGGTAGTGCATGGCTGTCTTCCGAGCACTCCCAAGGTAGCAGGGGTCAGCCTTGCCTATGTGAGTGAGTATGAGGCCAGCCTGGGTTACATGAGACTCTGAAACAAACACACACACACACACACACACACACACACACACACACGTAAAGCCTAGCCCACTTCTCCAAAATTGTGTGACTTTAGATTGCTCTCACTTGGTGGACATTTGCATAAGTAGCAGAAGATAAGTTTCTGGCATTAATAAGGGTTAGCAAAGTTTGTTTTTGATTTGTGGATATCAGAAATGTCCACACATACATATATTTGGATATTTTAGAATTTGAACTCTGGGCTAACTTTTAGCTGTGCTAAGGGCAAGCTTATAGTTCAGTGGTTTATTTTCTGGATTATTCTAGGCAGATTGAAGGTAGGTAGATTTATTTGGCAACTTATAGAAGAATTTTAATTACAAATATTTGCTTCTTGGGCTGGAGAGATGGCTCAGCAGTTAAGAGCATTGCCTGCTCTTCCAAAGGTCCTGAGTTCAATTCCCAGCAACCATATGGTGGCTCACAACCATCTGAAATGAGGTCTGGTGCCCTCTTCTGGCCTTCAGGCATACACGCAGAAAGAATACTGTATACATAATAAATAAATAAAATAATAAAAAAAAACAAATATTTGCTTCTTAATTTGGCACTAGTCTGGAAATAATAACTTTGAAAATGAAGTGAGACTTTAATATGAGATATCTGTTTCTGCAAGGTATGTGCACATACCTGTAGCTGTGCCTGGGCTGGCTATACTCTGTTTAAGATATTGCCATTTTTTTTTTAAATACTTATTTATTTATTTATTTATTATGTATACAATATCCTGTCTGTGTGTATGCCTGCAGGCCAGAAGAGGGCGCCAGACCCCATTACAGATGGTTGTGAGCCATCATGTGGTTGCTGGGAATTGAACTCAGGACCTTTGGAAGAGCAGACAATGCTCTTAACCTCTGAGCCATCTCTCCGGCCCCCAAGATATTGCCATTTTTATGATGCATTTTTCAAAAGGTGATCTGTTTATCTGGCTGTCTGTCAAAGGAAGGAGCTTATTTGAGTGCTCATTTTGTTTCTGTTACATTGCTACGGTGTGCTAAACCACTGTTGCTGTGAATGATTGTTTCTCAGTGATCTCCTCTCTCTTTTTCTTTTCTCTTTCCTTCATCTTAGTTCCTTCCTTTTTGCTTCTTCTGTGCTGGGTGTGAACTCCAGAGCATCACACATGCCGACCACACTCTCAGTCCTCGGTTCATATTTCTAAAACTGTTTATGAGACACTGGTCTCACTAAATAGACCTGGCTGGCCTGGAACTTGCTATGTCGACTAGACCATGATGGCCTTTTTTTGGTTTTTCAAGACAAGATTTTTCTGTGTAACAGTCCTGGCTGTCCTAGAACTCACTCTGTAGACCAAGCTGGCCTCGAACTCACAGAGATCCACCTGCCTCTGCTTCCCAAATGCTGGGATTAAAAGTGTGTGCCACCACTGCCCAGCTCAGGCTGACCTTTAACCCACAAGATTGGCCTGCCTCTGCTTCTGTTAAGCTGGAATTAAAGAGGTGGGTCACCATGCCTGGCTGAAAATGGATGATCTTTTAATACAGACATTATTACTTATCATAAGGACTCCAGTGTTAAATTTAAGCTGTTTTCTTTTGTTCACCTAGTAGAATTATTTTGTTTTGAAACCAGGTCTCATTATATCCCTGGCTGGCTTGGAACTACTAATTAGACCAGGCTGACATGAACTCATAGAGATACACTTTCTACCTCTTCTGTCCTGGGAGTAAAGATGAGCTCTACCACACCTGGCTTGTCTCTAGTTTTCTGTGTTTGTTTTGAGATATGGCCTCACACTGTAGCCTGGACTGTTGAAACTGACTACGTAGTCTAACCTAGCCTTAAAGTTGTGGCAAACCTCCTGCCTAGTCTCTGAGTGCTAGGATTTTAAGCACTGGCTACCATACCCAGGTATCAATGGAACGTCACTTTTATTTTGGTTATTATTTTATTTGCTAAGAATAAAACTTATTTATATTTCTAGATTAGGATGAGTAGGTTGTACATGATTAATTTTCTTTTCTGGTTAATCTTAGAGTCTTTGGATGGGAAGAGACGTTGAAAGGATCTTGGGTTTATCCTGCAGCTTCAGTCAATATCCCACCTAAGTCATCCCAGGTAGATCAAAACTCACCCTATTTTCTTATAAATCTCAGTGGCAAGATTACCTTATAAATAATCTCTTCTTGCATTTTATTATTTTCAGGAAGTCTTTTTTTCTAATCAGCACTCACTTAATGCTACATTTGTATTTATTTATTCTTGCCTTGCCAACAATCTTTTACTAGGAAAAAATGTTTGCATATTGTGGTATTTATAAAGGCTCTAGCTGGTGTGGTAACCCATGCCTGAAATTCCTGCGTTCAAAAGGTTGAGGCAGGAGGATTTCCAGGCTAGTCTGTGCTATAAGGTGAGACCTTAATCAAATAAGCAGGCAGACAAACAAAGAATGAAACCTTACTTACTCATGGCAACAGAAGGAGTCCATGAGGTATCTGCATGACTCTCCAGTGCCAGATTCTGTTGTAAGTCATCCCCTCTCAGTGACCTTGAGGCAGGGGTCTGTTAATTGTTTTGAGATAAAAGTGTCCTTTGAGATGAAATGACCTGCCTATTTGGTCGCTATAGTCTTTGAGCACAAATACTATTTCTGTCAGTTGTTAACCCAATGATACATTTATTCTTTCATTTCTCATGGTGATCATTGCACCCACTGCTTCATGTACACTAAGATTATGCTCTACCACAGATACCCTTCAGCCCCTCAATCTTCTCTGTGTGTGTCTGTGTCTGTGTGTGCGTGCGTGTGTGCGTGCGTGTGTGTGTGTGTGTGTGTGTGTTCACATGCACGCAGGTGTAAGAGTATGTTCTTCCTCAGTCATTCCCTCCCTACCTCTTCTGGGACATGGTCTCTCACTAAATCCTGACTTCACCAGCTAGGCTAAGCTAGCCAGTCAGGAAGCTCCAGGAGTCTGTCGTTTCTGCTTCTCCAGCACTAGAATTACAGACAAATGTCACGCTGTCTGCCTTTTTTGTATGGGTACTAGGGATCTACACTGTGAAATTAGTCCTCTTAGCGGGTCTTTCCCAGTCTTAATGATCTTCTGGAATCTGTTAGGAAACAACTCCCAGGGATTGAAGGCCTGTGCCTTCACCCCTGGCTGATGTTGAATTCTTAGCCTCTTGCTTCAGTTCTGGGTTCCAGGTACTTGCTGCCACACTCCACCCTACTCTGTTTCTTTGTAAGTGGTGAACCTAGGACCAACACCCCAAGGGTGCCATCTAATACACATATTACATCAAGGTTCTCCTGTGCTTTTATGTATTTTTTTATTTCAAAATTGTTTTTACAAAGCCAACAACCCCAAACCAATTTCATAGCACCTTACTGTGTTGCAAATTGCCTGTCTACTTTTGAAGTTGGAAAAATATTTTATACTCAGTTGAAAGATCATTGCTATGTGAGGAAGAATGGAAGTTATGCTTCAGTGCAGATATCCGTAAGTAAAAATCTGTTCAGAATATTGTTGTTTTATTTGCTTTTTATGTATGCCTGTCTAAGAAATGTACTAAATACTCTGCTTTCATTTGGTGAAGTAAATTAATTTACTCACTAAAATTAAAAATGTAGCTTGCTGAGTTTGGTGGCTCATACTTGGAATTTCAGCACTGGGGAGGCTGAAGCAGGATTTACCACAAGTTTGAGACCAGCCTAGACTAGATAAGTTCTAGCTCAGCTTGGGCTGCAGAATGGCCCTTTTCAAACAGACAGAAAGCAAACGAAATTATTTAGGGTTTACCTTAGGTAAACATGAAAATTGTAACCGGAAGCAACCTGGCAGGGGGCTTCCATTAGTGGCTGGCCTGAACCCACGGGGATGGGCCTGTCCTACCATCCTGCCTGCTGAAGTTTAAGGCGTTTGGTGTAGCAGTAACTTGCCTTGGACTCTTGAACCTCCTGCCTTCAGTCATACAGTCTAGGGGTATTGAAATGATACAGTTCAGGGGTCTGGATTGGATTCATTTTCTCTGCCAGTTAAAAAATAACGAGACAGGAACAATCTAAAGCATAAAAGGTTAACACCATGGAAACCTCAAGCACCACAGACAGTTTTAAAAAAAAAAAAGGCTTTCATTGGGGGTAAGAAGACATGTGCCACAGGCAAAGCAGAGGGCCTCAGAAAGCTGGAGTCCAGCTGTCCTTAGGGCTGAGAGTTTTAAAGCTGTGGAAGAGTTTTCCCTCCGCTATTAGGGGTTGGTCAGTTTGAAGACAGACAGGATGATGGTTGATTGGTCTGTAACTGTTGTGTGACACGTTCTGATATGGCCTTCAATCAGCAGGGGCTTGCTAGTAGAAGACAAAAGTCTGAAGGGTGAGGAAGGAGCTGCCATCTTGGAAACTTGACACCTCTATTACCTATACCTATGGCCCCTCTGTCTGTCTGTCTGTCTATCACAGAGTCTAACTCCTGATCTCTCACTGCCATGACCTGAAAAACTTTTTTTTTGATGACTATGGGTTTTATTACAATTTTTCAGTCTTGAGGAAAGTTACAGAAATGAGACATAGATTTTATATGTCTTTTCTCAAAATAACTAGTTGTTTTCATTTCACCTGACTTGCTTTATCATTTTCTAAGTATTTTTAAACAAATAAAATAGGAGAAACTTAATATGAACACATTCGATTTAAAAAAGAAAAGGGAAGGGACTGTTGAGATGGCTCAGTGATTAAGAGTACTTACTGCTCGTGCAGAGGATCTGAATTCAATTCCCAGCACTCATGCTGGGTGATTCAGCTTCAGCCTCAGGGGCATCTAACAGTCAAATGTGCACATCCACACACATAGGCATAAAAATAAATAAAACTAGGCTTTCGGGGGGTGGGGCACTTAGCACTGACTCATTGGTTAGGAGCACTTGATGCTCTTGGAGAGGACCCAGGTTTTGGTTCTCAGCATGCCCATGGCAGGTCCCAACTGCCTATAACTCCAGTTCCAGGGATCCTATGACTTCTTATGGTTTCCAGCATCACCAGGCTTGCATGTAGTGCACACATATACATACAGAAAAACACACTCATGCGCATAAAATATTAAAATAGAGGCCAGGTGTGGTGGCCCAGTTTGTAGGCAGAGGCAGGAAGATCTGAGTTTGAGACCAGCCTGGTCTATATAATA
Source organism: Microtus oregoni (assembly GCF_018167655.1). Classification (NCBI taxonomy): domain Eukaryota; kingdom Metazoa; phylum Chordata; class Mammalia; order Rodentia; family Cricetidae; genus Microtus; species Microtus oregoni. The sequence goes on from NW_024543066.1 coordinate 44,208,003, forward strand.
AGTTTCAGGAGAACCATGGCTACATAGAGACCCTGTCTCAATAAATAATATATTGAGAATAAGTGAAAGGGAATAAGTTTGGTATATATTTTATTTTAGTCAAAGCCTTTAAGGTGAAGTAATGTCAAGATGGAATTTAGAAGTCAGAGATACTGGTGCAAAGCCTGGAATCCCAGCACTCAGGTTGGGGCATAAGGGTTATCATAAATTCCAGGTCAGCGTGGGCTAACAGTGAGACCTTTTCTCAAGAAACCTAAATAAATAAATATTAGGAGGACTTTGTGATGTTATGCAGTGTGCTTTAGTAGATGCTGGAAAAGATTCTGTCACCTGTTAATGACAGATGTGTAGGCCCTGTTATTTACAAAACATTGTATTGTCAAACGCTTTTCTGTTGGGAGCTTGTGGAAATCACATCCTTAGAATGTGGTAGCTGCTAATATGCATGATGATTGTGTGAGAATCAGGACTGGGGTTTTTGGGTTGTTTTTATGTTGTTGTTTGTTTGTTTTTCGAGATAGGGTTTCTCTGTGAAACAGTCCTGGCTGTGCTGGAACTCACTCTGTAGACCAGGCTGGTCTCGAATTTACAGAAATCCGCCTGCCTCTGCCTCCTGAGTGCCGAGAATCAAGGCTGTTAAGCAATACCATAAAGTATTTGAGATGAAATTCCTACCTTTGAGATCTTTTTAGCTTCAAGGAGCTAAAAAGAACCAATGTACACAAGGTTTAACTTCTGAAATGTTGACTGGGATTCATACAAATAGGTCTGCCTTACGTGGAGGTGATCCATAAAAAAATTAACATCCCACCATCCCCAAACCTAAATCTTGAGTCTTTTCCATTGTTTTCACTTAAGGAAATGGACTGACCCCATTTTGCCTCCAGTCACCCCCAGTGTCTGAGCTGTTAAACATGTGACTGTAGACAGGCCTGTCCTGACAAATGTGAAACACAGAACTTGTGGGCTTTGTCTCCTTTTCTCCCCTCTTTTAGCTGCTATCAGAGCTATGAAATATAGCTCCTTATAAACGCTGATTGTAATAATTAGAAACACTTCCCTTTCATAAGGACGAGAAAATTACAAATTATTTGGAAAGCATTGTTTCTAGTCATGTGTTATTGTTTCTGAGACATGGACAGTTTTTAAAGACTATAATACCATTCCTTTTCCATTCACGTGTTAAGGGAAGTCTGGGAAGTAAGGGTTCCTCTGAAATGTTCCGGGTTGTTTGTATTATGTGTCAAGCTGTAAACAGCACTCTGTGACAGGTATTTTCTCTCTTTGTCTCCCTTTGAGCTAATTAGTAATTTACACTCTAGTAGCATGTCTCCCAGTCTTACTGTGAAAATGCCTCCCGTGCAAATGATTAGGGGCAAATGTTGGCTAACACATTAGAAGAATCAGGGTAAAAATTAATTTTTGCATGTTTTTGGAAGGCTTTTGTACATGTGTCTCTCCTTTTCCACCATGCCTTTTCTAGATATAAGAATGTTAGGAACTAATGTAACCCAGAGCCACTGCCCATGGTGCAGTTTGATAATTTGTGTGCTGTTTCCCACCCCCACCCCTGTGCTGTGGGATTTGGGGAGGATTAGCACAGCACTCTGCATAGTTTAAAGTCCAGGAAACTGGTCTTTACCGTTCCTGCCCCATTAGAAGAATAGCGGGCTTCCAGCATTGTGTTCAGAAGCTGCCCAGCAGTGCTGTTCTAGCAGGGCAGTCACTGCTCCATGGTGAGAGGGCTGCACAGCTGCTGGTGCAGTAGGGAAGGAAAGGCAGTCCTGCCATAGTATCAGCTTTTTCAAAGGCAGCTGAGTGACCAAAATATAAATTACAGCTAAGTTTTAGCTGTGTCACATAAAGATCCTGCTCTTTGTAGCTTCTTGCTCTCTTTCTTCTTCCAGTCTCTGACATGGGGAGTATGTGTAGGGTCATTTGTGTGTGTTCACTTGACAGGCCCATGTGGGAATGTTAAAGCAGCAAGAACATTTGACTTTTTTTTTTTTTTTTTTTTGGTTTTTCGAGACAGGGTTTCTCTGTGGCTTTGGAGCCTATCCTGGAACTAGCTCTGTAGACCAGGCTGGCCTCGATCTCACAGAGATCCGCCTGCCTCTGCCTCCCAAGTGCTGGGATTAAAGGCATGCACCACCATCGCCCGGCAACATTTGACTTTAAAATAACCCAGAGGAGTCCTTTTTCTGTGAATGTAAATTTTACTTGAAAATTAAAGCAAGGATGGGTAGAGGTTTATTGGTTTATCAGGTTTGAGCTAAAACTCTTCTAGAATGATAGATAAATTATGGTACTTATAATAATAGCTACTGATTTATCAGGATAGTAAGGTCAAAGTCCTTGTTAGAGCTAATTTGATTCTCCTTTTAAAAAACTGTTACCTGGAGGTAATCATGAAGAGAATTGGGTAAGAAAATGTGTGAATAGCTTGTTTCAGCCATCATTGCTAATAGGTTTATCATCATAGACATTGAGCCTTTGACAGTGAATCAGCACTGTGAGTAGAGGTCTTCTTTCATGTGGGCACTTAAGGAGTATGTGGGTCTGAATTAGTGGTTTGTTTTTATAAATCCAAATCCCAGCCAGGAATGGTGCATTCTAGCACTTGGGAGGCGGAAGCATAATGAGCTGGAATTCAAAGTAATCTGCAGTTGTCATACCTAAGCATCATGGGAGACTAGATTTTGATTCTCAGGACCTTCTTTGGATGTCTGAAAACTCTGTTATTATAGTTCCAGGGCATCTATTACCCTCTTCTGACCTCTACAGGCACATAAACCTAGTGCACGTAACCCTCACTGGCCCATACATAGAACACAAGATGATGATGATGATGATGATGATGATGATGACGATAGGCTGGAGAGATGGCTCAGTGGTTAAGAATTCTTATTGCTCTATGTAGAAAATCCAGGTTTGGTTCCCAACACCCACATTGTTCACAGCTATCTGTAACTCCAGTTCCAGGGACTCTTAACACCGTTTTCTGCCTTCTTCGGGCACCTGCACCCATGTAATGCCCATAAATTTATGCAGGCATGTGCACTTACACATAAAATAAGCAAATCCTTAAACAAATAACCCTTTTAAGTTTTTTAGTGTTGTATTTCCATGAAGAGACACCACATCATGGCATTCTTATAAAGGAAAACATTTAATTGGGGCTGACTTAGGATTTCAGAGATTTGGCCCATTATCCTCATGGCAGGGAACATGGCAGCATACAGACAGACATGGTAGCTGAGAATTCTACATCTGAATCCAAAGGCAACAGGAATAGAATGAGCCTCTAGACCTGGTTTCAGCTTCTGAAACCCCAAAGCCCACCCCCCAGTGACACACTTCCTCTAAAGGCCTCACCTACTCCAACAAGTCACATCTCTTACTCCCTCTCAAGTAGTCCTACTCCCCAACGACCAAATATTCAAATAGATGACCATATATGAGCCTATGGGGGCCATTCCTATTCAAACCACCACATTAGGGAAAAGTCCAAGAATGTCTAAGATATCCTCATGGATACCCAACACTAAAATTGAATCTTTTTAAAAAAAATGTTTATTTACCAGTCTGGTCTCTACAAGAGCTAGTTCCAGGACAGGCTCCAAAGCTACAGAGAAACCCTGTCTCGAAAAACCAAAAAAAAAAAAAATTATTTAGTGTGTAGTCTACACATACATACCACAGATTCATGGAGGTCAGAGGACAACTCATGGGAACTGGTTCTCTCCTTCCACTATGTGGGTTCCAGGGATTACACACAGACCACAAGACTGGGTGGCAAACACCACTGAGCCATGTTGGTGACCCCAACATTTACTTTTCTGCTCCTTTTTCTATGTTCATTACAGCTACCTATATCTTAATTTTATTGGGTGCTCATGGTTAGCCACTCATTGCTAATGTTAGACCTTTGTACTTTATAACATCTAGAAAAGATCAGATTTATTATTAGCAAATAAAATGTCATCCAAATGTATTGATCAGAGAGTAAAGAAGTTATAAATGCTGGGGTGTAGTTCAGCACTTCCCTAACATGGGCAAGGCCTGGGTTCTATTGTCAGAGTGGCAAAACTAAGTAAATGCATAAAGTTAGGAAAGTGAATACATGAGTATAGGAGCAAACACACTCTTAAATGTTCCAGATGTGAATACATGAGTGTAGGACCAAACACACTCTTAAATGTTCCAGATGTGAATACATGAGTGTAGGACCAAACACACTCTTAAATGTTCCAGATGTGAATACATGAGTGTAGGACCAAACACACTCTTAAATGTTCCAGATGTGAATACATGAGTGTAGGACCAAACACACTCTTAAATGTTCCAGATGTGAATACATGACTGTAGGACCAAACACACTCTTAAATGTTCCAGATGTGAATACATGACTGTAGGACCAAACACACTCTTAAATGTTCCAGATGTGAATACATGACTGTAGGACCAAACACACTCTTAAATGTTCCAGATGTTTGGCAGAGCCTAATGGGCTCGCCACTGCATCTCAAGTGAAAGGCATAAAGTAAGCCATAAGACACATCTATGCCATTTGTGTTTGATGCCATGCTATACCCGTGCTGAAATTCTTAGTTGCTCAAGCGACATCAGCTTCTCCAGTTACACTGTTAATGTGACTCTTGACTTTTCTGTAAACAGTTCATCTTAGTATACAACTATTATTAGTTGTAAAATATACCCGAGCTTTAAATTCAGTAGTTACAAGCATTTAAATATAAATATAAAATAAAACATAGTTTACTACCCTTTTACCTGTAAGGCTGACTTTTTTTTTTTTCATTTTAAATGTTTATTATCTGAAATTTTTCATTTTGATAAAGTCAAGTCTATTTATTTATTTATGGCTGACATTTTAAGTCATTGCTTGCCAGTATGGTGTGGGAAAGCTGAAAACCTTGCCCACTGTTGTCAGGAATGGAAACTTTTTCTGGAGGTGGATTTGGCATTGTTTACTGGAATCTAAAATGTGTATATCCCTTTCTAGGAATTTTTCCGATGTTCATGTATTTGAGATAAAAACAGAAGTACAGGCCAGGCGGTGTGGTACATGCCTTTAATCTCAACACTCGGAAGGCAGAGGCAAGTGGATCTCTATGAGTTCGAGGCCAGCCTGGTCTACAGAGGGTGTTTCAGGTCAGCCAGGACTGTTACAGAGAAACCCTGTCTTGAAAAACCAAAAAAGAAAAAAGAAGAGAGAGAGAGATACAAAGCCTGACATGGTGGTGCCAGCACTGGGGAGGTTAAGACAAGATGACAATCACATGCTTAAGCTAGCCTGGGCTACATAGGTAGCCCTTGTCTAAAAAGATCAGAGAAAAGGGGAAGGTAAAGAGTTTTTGTTTCTTTTTTTAACCTTCATGTTCTGTCCTAAAAGGATGTGGAGTAAAACTGTCACTTTGCACTGAATATGTTATTTGTATGTATGCAGGCGTGTACATGTGCATGTTCAAATGTGTGCCTGTGTGTGAAGGTCAGAGGTCAAACTCAGGTGTCATCCTTTAGGAGCCATCTATGTTGGTTTTTTGAGACAGAGTCTCTTACTGGGGACTGGGGCTGGCCAGCCAAAGAATCCCAGGGATTCTCTGTCTGCATCTTTCCACCACTGGGATTGCAAGAGAATTAGCCACCATGCTTACTTTGTATGTGGGAACCCGGGACTTCACGAGTGTGCAGTAAGTGCTTAACTGACAGCCACCTCCCAGTGCAAGTCAGCTTGTGTTAGTGTATGGCAGCGAGCACATTATAAGGCACAATGTGTCCAGCAGTCAGCCTGTAAAATCTCTCAGAACATGGGAATCTGCTGAGACGGTTCCTGAGCAATTAGACTGATTTCTTTATTTCTTTCTTTATTTTTTTTGAAAATTCTAGCTGGGCGATGGTGGCGCACGCCTTTAATCCCAGCACTCGGGAGGCAGAGGCAGGCGGATCTCTGTGAGTTCGAGACCAGCCTGGTCTTCAGAGCTAGTTCCAGGACAGGCTCCAAAGCCACAGAGAAACCCTGTCTCAAAAAAAAAAAAAAAAAAAACTCCAAAAAGTAGCTGTTTTCCCAGTGGAAGTGTGAGGGAAAATGTCTTCTCTGTGGACTGAGGTATGGCTGTCACTGGAGCTTTAGAGTTTGCCTTTGTGTCCCATCCCAACTTGTTCTTTGAGGAACTTGAAGCTATCTTAGTATTTTTGTTTGGTTTTGTTTTTTAAAGATAGAATTTTTAAAAATTCAGGCTGACCTTGAATTTGCTATGTAGCTAGGACTAGTCTTCATTTCTTGATCCTTCTGCCTCTTCCTCCCAAGTTCTGGCATTAAAAGTATGAGCCACCATATTTGACACTCAAAGTATATTTCTATTTTATATAAAAAAAATTGAGAGACAATAGCTTAGTGGAATATAGTAGTTGCCTAGTGTGCATCAGGCTCGGGTTTGATTATAGCTTCATTTGGTAAACTTTTAAGAATGATGAGTTCTGAGGCTGGAGAGATGGCTCAGTGGTTAAGAGCACAGAATGCTCTTCCAGAGGACCTGGGTTCGGTTCTAGAGTATCTGATGCCTATTTCTGACTTTTGTGGGCACACATGTAGTGCATATATGTACATGCAAACAAAACACTCATAAATAAAATAAATAAATAATGATTCCTAAGGGGTTGCTTAGTCAGTAAAGTGCTGCCCTGTCCTGTGAGCATAAGTTCCTTTTCCAGATGCACATGAGGAGCCAGGCATGGTGACTGCTTCTACAGTCCCATTGCTCTAGGGCCATGGAGCAGAACTCATGAGCCAGCCAGCCTAACCAAATCATGAGTTTCAGTGAGACTCCAGCTCCAAAAATAAATAAATAAAAAAGTAAGTAATGGTGATGGGTGATCAAGGAAGGCTATCTGGTATCGACCTCTGGCCTCCACATGCATATCCACACATATACAGGAGCACACACATATATACAAACCCACAATGACAAGTGCATACAACACATACACATGCTGAGCTTCTCACTTTGTAGTAGTTAGTAGTGGTAGTAGTATATATAACTTACTTTTCCCCATGGGTCTATTTAAACGTAACTCTTGCCATGTAAGAGCTATTTAGAAGGTTTTATTGGATCAATTAATATATGCATGAGTAAAAAAATGTTTTTCGACTTTTGGGAGGTTTTTGGTTGATTTTGTTTTGGGGGTGGGGTGTTTGAAACAGTTTCACTATGTAGAACAGGTTGGCCTCAAACTCACAGAGATCCAGCTGCTTCGGCCTCCTCAGTGCTGGAATTAAAGGTGTGTGCCACAATAACTAGCCCTTTAAAAAGATTTTTTTTAAGTATGTGTGTAGGTTGGAGGATAACTGTGGGTGGGAGTTAGTTCTCTTCTACTGATGCATCCCAGGAATTAAAATCAGGTCGTCAGATTTGGGAACAGTCATCTTTACTCTCCCATGGCTTGGGCACTCTTTCTTCAGTGGACAGAGGCCTTCTGTTCACCTTTCGCATATTCCTTCTCTACAGACTCCACTCTAATGTAGCTTATATGAGCTCTTAATTCTGTGTGCATCTTTGTAAACATTTAGTTATGGCAGTGGTGTTTATCTTTAGTCACAGAATACCTGGTTCCACCCTGCTATTGTAGAATTTGGCTTTAGAATCTCCTGTAAATGCCATCTTACTCTGTTTTTCACTGTTTACTAGTTAAAGATCTATTTATGCTGGATGCAGACTTAGCTAATTGGTCTTAACTGTTACATAGTATTCCATGGTGTACATAGATCTCCATAGCAATGGTACCTAGGCTACTGTAAACGATACTTCCAGTAGCAGTCTTGCAGTGTCCAACACAGACTTGTTTTAGAATTCCTGGGATACAGACCACCCCCTCAGGATTGCCATGATGGCCTAGATACTGTTAGGAACTGAATGGATGTATCACTTTATACTCCACAAGCATGGCATTTCTCTGCTGCCCTAATACTTCCTCTACTTTTTGCCATTTAGTAATGTCTCAGTGTAACTTATGTAAGGCACTAATGAGCTGGAGCATTTCTTCATGTTTCAGTTAATTGCTTTCCTTCTGTGTTTTGCCTCTGTATGTTCTTTGTTTCCTATAGAAACTGGAAATTATATATGATATAATAATCATAAACTTAATATCTAGACACAGTTGCACAATCCCTGGTGGTTTTGAGCCATAAGAATATCATCTTAGTATCTATTAACTTTGTGTTTTTCTTTATTGAATTCAAATGCTTGAATTTCATGTAGTCAAACCCATCACTTTTAGCTTTAATATGTTTTGTTTACACTAGTGCTTCTTGGACTTAAGATTCCCAGGTTGTCTCCTAGATTTCTTTCTTTTAGTTTTATGAATTTACTTTTCCTGTTATATTTAATATATGTGGAACCCTTCCTTCCTTGGTTTACGTCACCAAATGTTCTTTTAGTTTACTGTTTTGTTGCAGGTCCCTCTAGTCTCTTCTCTAGTGTTCCTTTCCATACCTGTGTGATAGTCTTCGAAATAGCATTCGGTGGTGCTAGGATTAAACTCAGGGCCTCAGGCTAGGCCGGGGATCTACCACTGAGCTAGACGGTCCAAGTCGTCTGCAAGTGATCTATCCACGAATCCCAGAAGAAGCAGAAGGGAAATTAGCCAACCACATCTATACAATAAACATGTTATTACACACATACAAACACATACATAGTGCACATATGCATACACAGACTGCACAATAACCAGACCTAATGAGGTGCCACGTCCTGCTCGACATTCAGCTGTGATTTTTTTTTTCTGACTTCATCAAATGAATAGCTTTTTGTTATCCTCCCATTCTTGAAAACCATATGGAGAAGGTGGACCACACATTTTGTGAAATTTAAAAGTTATATTTTTCTTCCTTATTGGGGTCTAGTTTTATGTTGATGAATTTTGTTTTCAAGACAGGGTTCCTCTGTATAGCCCTGGCTGTCCTGGAACTTGTTTGTAGACCAGGCTGACTTCAAAAAACCCTACATGCCTCTGCCTCCTGAGTGCTGGGACATAAGGAGTGTGCTACCACTGTCTGACTTATTTTGATGAATTTTAAAACTGTGAAAAATCTATGCTTTATGTTTAAAGATTTTGGTTTTTGTACTACTTATTCTGTAGCTCAGGCTGTCCCTAGAACTATATAGCCAAAACTGCCCATGAAATCAGGGCATTTTTCCTGGCCCAGCCTTCTGAGTGCTAGAATGTCAGTACTGAGCCACCACACTAGGCCAGAGCTTTTTGTTTTAAAGAACTTAAATCAAGCATTAAAGGGCTTTTCTTCTACTACTACTGTTCCCTGATTGGTCAGTTCATTGTGGAAAAGGATAGGTTCATTGTTCAATAATTTCAAACCATAGGCACAACAGTGTAAACTATATTTCATAGTTACTGGAATGCACCAGTAAAGTACCTGGCCATAGGTGCCTCTATTTCTGTGGCCATGCATGGGCTAGTCATTGACTGACCCTACTTTGTTCTATAAAATATCCTTGACACCTATCTCATTTTAATACATGACAGCAGATGTGTTTGAAACACTCCAACAGGAGTGATGTCTGGGAGGAGTACAGTGAGCATGTTCCCTCCCTGCTGAAGTTGCAACTCTGTGCTTGTAAAACTAATGTCTAGTGTTTCTTCTTTACAGTTTTCGTGTGTGTGTGTCTGTAGGTGGGAATTTTGGATATTGGGAATGTGAATGAAATGCCCATAGACTCCAGAAGAGGGTCCCCTGGAGCTGGAGTTACAGGTACTTATGAACCACCTGACGTGGGTGCTTGGGAACCAAACCTGGGTCCTTACCAAGAACAGCCTTTGCTCTTAACTGTAGGTGAACATTTCTGTCCTGCCAACCAGTTTCCAAAAAACCACATATAGACTCATTAATAATTATAAATACTTGGCAGATAGATCATGGTTGTTATTAACTAGCTTTTTTAAAAATTGTGTGTGTATTTATATGGGTGGCTTTTTCTTACATGTATTTCTGTGCACCATTTTTTTTTTAAGATTTATTCATTTACTATGTATTCAATGTTCTGCCCAGAAGAGGGCACCGGATCTCATTATAGATGGCTGTGAGCCACCATGTGATTGCTGAGAATTGAACTCAGAACCTTTGGAAGAGCAGCCAGTGCTCTTAACCTCTGAGCCATCTCTCTAGCCCCTATAAACTAGCTCTTACATTTTAAAATTAACTAATATTTCTTATCTATGCACTGTCTCGTGGTGGTACCTTTTTTCAACATGGCAAGTTCATCTTGCTTCTCTCTGTTTCTCTTTGAGACTCCTTTCTTTTTCTTTGTACTTTGTTTTTGTCTGCACATCCAGCCTAACCTCTACCTGTCTGGCTATTGACCAGTCAGCTCTTAAGCAATGAGAGTAATACATATTTACAGTGTACAAAGATTGGTCCATACCATTTAACCATGGAGATCATCTCTCCAGCCCACTGTCTACTCGGTCAGAGTCTCTCCTTATCTGTCTGTCTTTTTCTTCTCTCTCATTTTTAAAACTTTAAATTTATTTGTTTTCTTGTTTATGGGGAGGGGGGATACCCTTGGAAGACAGAAGAGGACATTGGGACTCCTAGAGCTGAAGTTATGGGTAGTTGTGGACCTTCTGGCATAGGTGCTGAGATTTGAGGCCAGGTCCTCTGGAAGAGCAGCATGTGCTCTTAACTGTTAAGCCGTTTTTCAAAAATGGTGTGGCTATATGTAAACATTAGACTTTACCGATTAGCAGTATTTATTTTATGTAGAGATATAAAAGGATTACAATTCTGAAGTGATTAAATGGGAACTCTGATGCATGCTAAGGTGATTGCTGTGCCTGCTTCTGCTGCTGTTCATTATGGATGCAGTTTGGTATTGCTTTCATTTACATTTAACTAGTATGGCTGGGAAGAATACAATCATACTAAGCCTTTGCTCTTAGCTGTTTTTTTTTTTTTGTAAGAAGGAATTCTCAGTCTAGAATTCTTACCTAATTATGTTTTTTAGTCCCTATGAAGCTTATTGGTTAAAACTAGATATTATATAGCTAAAGTAAAGAACCAAATGTCAAACGCACTTCAGAATCCTTTGAATTCTGCCTAGAAGACCTGGCTCTTGCATTCCAGTTTGCTCAGAGCTCCTGGAATGTTTAAGTACCAGGTTCTCCTCTAACCAGAATAATGTCACACATGTACAGTTCTTGTCTATTTGTAATGCATTTATACACAATTTGTTATTGATCTTTGCAGCATCTTTGGGAGTATAGCTGATGTTATATCCATTATAGGGAGGAAGTGTAGAGGTCTCAAGTCATAGATGAATTGTCCAGGACTTCTCAGCTCATAAGCCTGAGACGTAGGCTCAAGCCCTCTGATTTTTTTGCTTTTTGTTTTTTTTTTTTTGTTTTGTTTTTGTTTTGTTTTTTTTGACACAGAGTTTCTCTATAGCTTTGGAGCCTGTCCTGGAACTAACTCTTGTAGACCAGGCTGGCCTTGAACTCACAAAGATCCACCTGCCTCTGCCTCCCGAGTGCTGGGATTAAAGGCGTGGGCCTTGACCAAGCGCCTGGCTAAGGCCCCCTGATTTCTAAATCTGCGGCTATTTTTAAAACTTCCATGTTCTTGTGCCCCCTAAATAAACAGATCCTTCTAGTGGCTTATTAGATATAATGAAGTACAGAGTGAGACCTCATTTGTGATTTGTTGTAACAGGAAGGACCGCTTGTTGGTTCCCTGGTCACCCAGCTAGCTTATACCCGAAATAACCACACAGAAACTGTATTAATTAAATCACTGCTTGGCCCATTAGCTCTGCCTTCTTATTGGCTAACTCTTACATCTTAATTTAACCCATTTCTGTATCACCACATGGTTGTGGCTTACTAGCAAGGTTCTGCATCTGACTCTGGTAGGCAATCCATGGCGTCTCTCTGATTGTGCTTTCTTCCTCCCAGAATTCAGTTCCATCTTCCCCGCCTACCTAAGTTTTGCCCTATCAACAGTCCAAGACAGTTTCTTTATTAACCAATGAAAGCAACACAGAGACAGAAGGACCTCCTACACCAATTTGTGGTGCTGGAATTCGAACCAAGCGCCTTGAGCATGCTAGGCAAGCACTTTATCACTGAGCTACATCCTCGACTTCTCTTATGAAAAGTGTAGGTCATAGGTTAGGGATACAGCATTATTGGTAGAGAGCTTGCCTGATGAGCAAAGCCCTAGATTCAGTATTCAGTATTCAGTTCTATACTTAGCACCATACAGCCTTGAACTCAGAGAGCCACCTGTTCAGCCTTTAAAGCATTGGCATTAAAGGCATGTGCCACTACACCCAGCATGGTCGTTTGACCAAGATCAAATATAGGATGTTAAGCATAATTTCCATGTGGTTACACATCCTACATGCTATTGAGTATGAACGTGGTTAACATACTTAGCTTAGGAGAGGCATCTAGAATTAAATTAAAATTACTTGGTCTTAACTGTAATTAGTTTTTTTGGGGCTTTGTTACTTTGGAAATCAGGTTTGGATGGGAGAGAGGGATACTGTTTAAATTTGAGGCTCCATTCATAGTTTTGGGGTGGTTTGTCTGTGTAAGTATTGCACATATAATATATATAGTAGATAAAAGCTCTCCCTAAGAGCATTTGTGAGTTTCATGGTCTTGCAACTTTTTCTGCCATGTGGGGCCAGACCTTCTTGCCCTGTATACTGATTTGCACCTTTGCACCCAGATGTAAAACTTGGTGCCTCTGATTTTCAGAAAGGCTCTATTCATAGAGCACATTGTGGATTTGTATACCTAACTAAAGAAAGGGAGAGAGCCTCGCTCTGCATTAATGCAGACAACTTTCAGCTGTCCCTGGCCTGAGCTCTTCACCTCCACCCAATCCTAGCTTTGCCCTATTGTACTAGCTCCTCTTTTCTTCTCTGTCCCGCTCATCATTCTTCTCTCAGTCCCTTTTTGAGATAAAACAACAAATTCTTCCCCTTGAAGAATGCAGAGCAATTTCCTTTTCTTGACAGCTATTCTGGGATCTTGACAGCCATTCTTCAGGGAACCACCCACTCTAGGGGGACTGGACCTGAGAGGTTGGGGCCCCATATCAAGGGTGCATATTTTCGCAAAGAAAGTTTCTTTCAAGAGGAATTCTGTGTTCACTGTTAGGCTGATAAAAGGGAGAATTTTCCATCCTGTTATATAGCAGCTAATACACCAATCATGTTTTACTAAATTCCCAATAAAGTGTCAGAAGTCTAAAAAAAGATTACATCTGTAATTTATTGAACTCATAAACTCTAGTTATCTTTGCTTAGTATAATATTCTGTGTATAGAGTATGTTGCTTTAAAGATACTTGCTGCTTGCATATTGGTCATAACACAAAGGAATTGTCTCACACCTTCTCTGAACCATTATGCATTTCACTTATGCATAAATAAGTTTAGCTTTTGATACTCGAGTATTTCTTTAGCATGATTTTTCAGCTCTGACAGTTTTAAGTTATGTAAAGATAGTGTGTATGCTTTAGAACTCCATTTATTTTCAGAAGAAAACCTTTTTTTTATATTTATTTAGTTTTTTTTTTTTTTCAAGATAGAATTTCTCTGTGTAACTGTCCTGGCTGTCCTGGAACTTGCTCTATAAACCAAGCTGGCCTCGAACTCTGAGATCCACCTGTCTCTCTTTTTTTAAAAAATATTTATTTATTTATTATGCATACAATATTGTCTTGTGTATATGCCTGAAGGCCAGAAGAGGGCACTAGACCTCATTACAGATGGTTGTGAGCCACCATGTGGTTGCTGGGAATTGAACTCAGGACCTTTGGAAGAGCAGGCAATGCTCCTAACCTCTGAGCCATCTCTCCAGCCCCCACCTGTCTCTTAAAGGCATGTATCACCACCACTAATTAGGTTTTTTTTTTTTTTGAGACAGGGTTTCTCTTTGTAGCCCTGGCTGTCTATCTTGGAACTCACTCTGTAGACCATGCTGGCCTCGAGCTTAGAGATTCACTTGCTTCTGCCTCCCAAGTGCTGGAATTAAAAGTGTGCACTACCATCGCCCAGTGAGGAATGCTTTAATCCTTTAATGCTTGTGTTTATGACTCATTTTCCCTGTAAATGACTGAATCTTTGGTTGTTCTTAGCTGAAATATGGATCATATTTTTCTATTTTTTAAAATGTCAGTGTCAAAAAGGTTATAGGGATTTCACTGTTGTAATATATTAATCCTTTTCTGAATTTATAAATAAAATGTATGAAATTGCTTTTTTTCTTGCCATGTATCAGCCCAGACTCATAGATTGTTTCCCTTATAGGTAATAGAGAAAAGGAAAACCCAGCCAATGATTATGTGATAATATGGAAGAAGATGGGAAAAAAACTGTTTAATGGGTAAGGAACAATGCTGTGGTAAAATCTTATTAATGAGAATCATTCCTGATGGTATGACTAGCCTGTCTTTGGTTAATTATGATCTGTATCTTAGTGGTGTTCTGAACTTCTGCTCCCAGCGTCCATCCTGACACATTTTTCATACCATAAATTGAGAGGCGGTACAGTCGTATTTAAAGATAAAATGGACCTTGAGACCAGCAAGAATACTGAAAAGGGGTTTGAAGACTGCACTTGCCGTGGCCTGTCAAGAATAATTACCCACCCTTCTTTTTCTCCAAATACTGCAGCTGCTGTGACAACAGGCTCACCATGGGGATCTTGTTCACTTGAGCAACTGCAGATGTGTGTCAGGCAGTAATCAAGTAGAATTTCAAAAGCCCATGTATTTTTATTGTCTAGAATTCAGATATTCTAGATAACCAAAACTGTCCATGAATGTTAGGTCCCTACCAGAGTCTAGAAGTTTATGCATCATTTATTAGATTAGGACAGCTTTCTTCTCTGTCTAAGCACTGGTTCCCAACCTTCCTAATGCTGTGACCCTTTAATACAGTGCCTCATGTTGTGCTGACCCCCAACCATAAAATCATTTTTGTTGCTCTTGCATAACTATAATGTAAAAAATATCTGACATGCGACTCCTGTGAAAGGGTCATTTGACAACTCTGAAGGGGTCATGACCCACAGTTGAGACCATGGCCTAGTGGTTGAAAACATGAGCTTTGGGACAGTTGTTTTTAGCTTGCTTGGGCAAGTTGATCTCTGAGCTTCAATTCTCCAGCTTAAAGTTAGAGACAATAAAATATTTATAATATGATGATGCTGAGGATTAATTAGTCCATATGAAAAATGCACAGTAATGCCTAGAACACAGTAAGTACTTGGTAAACATCATCTCCATGGGATCACTCTGTGATGTTGCACTTTGGGAGTTAGCCCATCTTAGGGAAGGCTAGTGCTGAGGGCAAAAGATTCTTTATGAAAGTTTTTGTTTTAACCTAGTTTCTTTTCTCTTAGAGTGTGTTGCTCAACTGTGAGAACAGAGTTATCCACCTCCAACTCTTACTGCATATCTTATGGTGTATATGAATAAACAGCCATTTCCTGGCTATATATAATAGTTCTCCCTCAGCTTGTGCCATCTGCTGGTGGCATGCACCAGTTTCCAGCACTCAGGAGTCTGAAGAAGGATCATGAATTAGAGGCCAAACCTCTTACAGCTTCATAGTAAAATACTACCCACCCTACTCCCTCCCACCACCAAAAAAAAAGAGATTCTGTCTGTGCAGGATGTATGTAGTTTTTCTTCTTTAAAGATAGCTATTTTTGGTTCAGAGCATGGCAGCCTCATTGAACAAAAGAGTCCCTCTTAAATTTCTTTTTCTTTCTTTCTTTCTTTCTTTCTTTTTTTTTTTGAGACATACTGGCCTTGAACTCACTATGGAGCTGAGGGTGACCTTGAACTTCTGATCCTCCAACCTTCACCCCAGTGCTGGGAAGCAGGTGTGTAGCACTGTGCCCCTGCTTTTGAGTTTCTTTCTTTTTATTTACAGTATTTTTGTACCTTTGAAAATGTGTGTATGTGTGCTGTTTACATGTATCTGTTTAGCATGTGTGTGCTTGGTGTTCATGGTCGCCCGAATAGGGCATTGGATCTCCTGGCACTGGAGTTATAGGTGGTTGTGAGCTACTATGTGGGTGTTTGAAATAGAACTCAAATCCTCAGGCAGAGTAGCAAGTGCTGCTCTTTGTCACGGAGCCAGCTTTCCGTCCTTCAGATTGTCTTTGATGTCTCTCCCATTGCTTGTCACCTCTTGCTGAAGTCAGTAAGTGGTACTCACACCTCCTGCCTGCTCAGTTAATAGTGATTCTTTGTCAGGTCTCTGAGGGAGTTGAAGACCGGATAATTACAGATTTCCTTGTTGACCAGACAGAGAAAGGGGGTTATGATAGAAGATAAATTAGGTACAAGACTTTGGACTCACCAAGATAGGAAAGATATGGAGTATTTTCTCATAATTTGTCAAATACAGATGGACTAGACATTGTTGATATACTTATTGCTTGTATATAGCTATTGTACTTACTGTATATAGTTTTTCTAATATTAGTTATAGCCTTTTTTATTTTAGACAAAAAGTGAAATGTAGTGATATTTTATTTGTTTTAATAAAGGAAGTTTGCCTAAAGATCAGAAGGGCAAAGCTAAGCCACTAGAGGTCAGGCAGTGGTGGCACACACCTTTCATACCAGGATTTAGGAGACAGAGGAGAAGGATCTCTGTGAGTTCAAAGCCTCTCTGGTCTATACAAGATCAATGCAGAAACAAATCCAAGTGGTGGTGCCCCATCTTTAATCCCAGTACAAGGTAGTTATGCCTTTAATCCCAGCACTAGAGGGAATATAAAATAGGAGGAAAGAGAGACTCAAGCTGCTTAATCTACTTAGTCTGCAGTCGGCTCAGCCTTGGTAGAGGTAAGACTTCTCTAGTGGCTTGGTTGCTTTGATTTTCAGGTTGAATCCCAATAGCTGTCTCTGGGTTATTATTTGTGCTACAGGTTTTTATATTTTTTTACTATTATTATTATTATTATTATTATTATTATTATTATTATTATTATTGTGATAGAGTACAAAGAGGATTGAGAGGAGATTGCTTGTCATATGGCTCAGTACAAAATTTAATAGTCTCGTTGAGTGTTTTCCCTTTGTGAATGAGCCTCACCATTTTCCATTTTTAGACAGTAAGATAAATAACCAGGTGAAGGATGCAGATGTAAAGAGAATCGCACCTGATCCTTTGTAGTTGAAGGTGGCAGTCACTGAGCATTTGCTGTGAAGCCACAGATTCCTACCAGCTATGCATCCCTGCCTGTGATTCACAGCCACAGGCCCATATTCCACACTTGGCACAGTTTGCTCCTACCATCTTCAAAAAGACTCTAGATGCTCACTAGGCCCCCTAGGTAGATCTGCTACTGTGATTCCATGTCCCCAGTGAAGCTGTTTCATTTGAAGTACATTTCTGTGGATCTTCAAAGTCTTTCTCTGGCAAATCCTGCTTGATTTTTTTTCTGTTCACCCAGCAGTTACTGGAGCATGCAAGGCAGAGGCTTTCAGAAACAGGATGCTCGAGAGGCTGCCCAAGTGTTGGAGCTCCAATACTACAGGTTGTCAAAACCTCCAGTGTGCAAGCAGACAGTTGAAAGTCATAACCCGTAGTCATAGCTCAGTGGCATGGTAGGTTGTGTGGGACTAAGTGGTTGGGTTTCATTTGAAGAGAACTAGCAAGAACCCAGAGTAATTGTTTCCCCAGTCACACTTTGTTACCTGTACCGTTTGACCAGTAGGAAGGGGAGTTTGTGAGGTCTGCTGAAAGGACCTCAGCAGGAGGTGGCTAGTCAAGGTTAGTGTGCTCTCAGTGTCTTCTGACTGTAGGAAATATATGTTTCCTGAGCTCTATTGGTGCCAGGCACTGCTTGAAGCATTTCTTACCTGTTAACTAATTGAATAATTTAACAATTCTATGTATACTCACAGGAATATTCTTTCTGTTTCCTGAAGAAACTGAGGTCTGGAGACACCACCTGTCGGTCATATAGAGCTAACAGGAAAGTGATAGAATCCCAAATTAGCTAGCTTAGCTTGACCTAACTACTGTGCTGATGCTGTTTGGTTTGTTTGCAAATTAACATTTTCTCTATTCACATTTTATAGTTGTAGGACCAGAAAATTTTTAAATTAAAAAGTGCTTTTAATTTCTCATAATAGTATACAAAAGAAAACTGGAGCAGAAAGCCCAGCACCAGTGCACCAGCTCACATGGGAGGCTCCCTAGAGCACTGTGTTTTAGAGTCATAGAACCAGAGGCTGGCAGAGCTCTACAAGCTTGCTGCTGCTGCTTTTTTTTTTCTTTTCAAGACAAGGTGACAGGGTCTCACTATATAGCTCTAGCTGTCCTAGAACTCACTATTTAAAACAAGCTAGCCTCAAACTCCCAGAGACTTGCATGCCTCTACCTTCTGGGTGCTGGGACTAAAGACGTGAGTCATCATGCGCAGCCATTTGTTTTAACATTTATTTTATTTGTGAGTGTGTATGTGTACACACACATGAGGAGCTCAGAAAACAACGTGCAGAGTTGGTTCTGTCCTTCCATCTTGTGAGTCCCAGGGATTGAACTCTGGTGTTCAGGTGTGTCAGCAAGCACCTTTACCTTCCTAGCCATCTAATCAGCCTGGTTTTGTTTTGTTTTTTGAGTCAAGAAGCAACTATATATTTAACATAATAAAAATATGAGATATAGTAATAAATACTAGTATTAAATTCACAAAATATTGATTCTTCTATTCTAACAACCACATCTGTTTCAAAGGGATGACAAGTACATGTGCCAAGACTTTGTTCTTGGATGCTTTGACCTGTATCAGTGGTTCCTGGTGATTTTAATTTCATGGATCTTTTAAATACGCACAATAACTACAACCTATTGTTTGCAAAACAAAACACTTTAACACAAGAATGTTGGAGATAAAATCTGTTTGTAAAGAACCAGTGTTTCCCAAGGACAGGCACATCCTGGCCAGTGAAGACTTGTGGTTAGATTCTCATTTATCTGGGTTGCTGGGGTCAGATTCCATTTGGACCAGATGACCAGTGCAGTATAGCATCCTCCTGTCCATCTAAAGCATGCACAGGAACATGGACAGGCAGAACTCCTGCTGTAGGACATTCCCACCCTATCTGACCACATTCTTTTTTTTTAATTATTATTTCAGATGTACACATGTTTTGCCTGATGTATGAATGTGCATTGCATGTGTATCTGGTGTCCTTGTGGGCTAAATGAGGTTACTGGATCCCTTGGAACTTGAGTTATAGATGGTGTGGGTGCTGGAAATGGAACTTGTGTCCTCTAGAAGAGCAGCAAGTACTCTTACCTGCTGAGCCATTTCTCCCTTTTTGTTCTAAAAATGACCTGAGTGCTGTTGCTTCTAGGCTCTTTAGGGTTTCCCCAGAGGTATTCTGGTTCATACAATGCTGTTAATAAATTAGATACCCTTCTGATATCTGACCTTGTTCAGACTGTCCTCTTCTAAAAAGAGCCTCCACATCCTGGGATACTCCCTTCCCCGTCCCTCTCTCTTTTCCTCCTTCCCTCTCTCTCTCTCTTCCTCCCTCCCCCGTCCCTCTCTCTTTTCCTTCTTCCCTCTCTCTCTCTCTTCCTCCCCCCCCTTTTCCTTTTTTGGTTTTCAATACAGGGTTTCTCTGTATAACAAACAGCTCTGACTCTTATTTTGACTAGGTATTCTTTTGCTCTTAGAAATATTGTATGTGTGGGGAGGACATAGTGCCTGCTATCTCCATCTGCTGGAGAAGAACCTCTAGCTACCCACACCATTTTGCTTACAGCACTCCCTCTACTGCTTTTTTAAGAAAAAATTTGTTTTTTATTTTGTCATCTATTGTCAGAGGCTATTTGTTTGTTCCTGGCTGCCCAGACCCAAAATAATTACTCAGAACTATATTATTGCAATTCTGTTCGGCCAATAGCTTAAGTATATTTCTAGCTAGATCTTACATCCTAAATTAACCCATTTTCATTATTTTATATTTTACTATGAGGCTTGTGCTGCCAGCAAGGTTCTGGCTGGTGACTCGTGTCTTTCTCCTCTGGTGGCCACATGGCATCTCTCTCTGACTCTCTCTATATATCTCTTTCAGCCTGGTTTTACTCTGTTAAGCCATTGGCTGAAAGCAACTTCTTTATTAACCAATGGCAATAAAACATATTCACACCATACATCACCTCCCACATCACAACTCAGAGTCTTTATATGTAGAATAGGCTAGTGCACACATGAATTTTTAATAATTAATGCATGGCATTGGAGACAAGAGAAAATGACAGTTACCTTGGAATCATTTGCCTTACTACTGAGAAGAGATGTATTTATAAATTGAAAGTACCTGTATCTGGTAGACTAGTTAGTAACAGGAGCTAAGCTCAGAGGAGGACACTAGCTTGTGGACCTTCAACTTAGTAATGGTAATAGCCCATCTGTCTTTGGAGGCAGTTTTTAATGGAAGAGAGTGTTTGAATGGAAACTTTTCCTTGAAGGTGTATAAGGTAGAGCCCTTCATTGGGGGAATTGTGCATCTATTCATGGAAAGGGGACAGAAATCTAGGGGACAAGAGCATTTCAGTTTGTATTAAATAGGACAGACTCCATGTTTACCGGTCAGTGTGTCTTGTTTCAGGGCCTCTAATCTTGTGAAGACTTTTAGTGTTCCCTAAGTGCCCAGAAGTTCCTTCTCAGCGTCCTTCAGGCACACTCTGCCTGCTCTTGGCCAGTCCTGTTTTACCCACTCAGTTGTGTTGTTGAATAAGGTTTCCTTTATTTCCTGTACCATTCCTTAGCTTGCCCTCTGGTTTTTCTCTTAGACAGACAAACCAATGAAAGGCTGAACATTGTATTATTTTACCATATGCTACAATCAATGTAGATAAAATAGGTATAACCTCTTGAAATAAAGATCCATGAAAAATCAGAGAGGCTACTATTAAGACATTATAGCAAGCAAAAGACTGTCTGTCGTGCTGCGTGTGCTACATGCTGCACATGTAGTTCTCCTCGACAGTCTGTGACTCAGCAAAAGTGTCTCAAGAAATCTCTGAAAGATTTGACTACAAAAGAGGAACAGTGGGGGCTGGAGAAATGGCTCAGTGTTAATAGTGTTTGCTGCTCTTCCAGTACCCACATGGTAGGTCACAAGTCTGTAACTCTAGTCCCAGGTGATCCAGTACCCTCTTCTGGTCTCCACAGACATGTAGACATATAATGCACATACATATATACAGACAAGACACTTATACATACATAAATAAATAAAATTTAAAACTTTAAATGTAACCAAAAGAATAGACTTTGTGGGGTCTGTGGGGATCATGTTGAAGACATCCCATCTGCATGGGTCATGTTGAACATTCTGCAGACAGAACTGTTCTGAGTCTGCAGCTGCCTAGGGAACCTTCCTGAGTTCCTCCAGCATCACCTTTGTGATGAACCCATCATGGCATGGCACACTCAGAGCTGGGTCGACTGTCTAGGGTCATCCTTTAGATCTTAAAACAACAGTTTTAACCTAGCAAACCTAAATTGCAGTAAAATTTTCTGATTTTTCTGTCATACTACCTTTCTGGGTTTATTGTTTTGTTTTGTTTGTTTGTTGTTTTGTTTTTGTTTTTCAAGGCAGGATTTCTCTGTGTAGTCCTGGTCTTTCAGAATCTTTTAATGGTGATGTTAATGACTTGAACACTCCTCTCAGTTGACTAACAGTTCCCTTACATGCTGAGTGTGGCTTTGTCATCCTTCCGTCTACTCATCCATTCATTCAGAAGGCCTTATTGAGCCATCGCCTTTCTGGGAAATGTCAGATAAATGTAACACATGGCAGCTCCATAGCAAGCTGTGTTCTGTAACCTAAGGAATACCTGGACAGTGGGAAGAGACTCCACAAAACTCTTTCTTCTGGTATCATCTTTCCATTTCTACTGTTATTTTCCCTCTATTCATCCATTCTCTCTCCCTCCTCCCCCCTCTTTCTTTGTTTCTTTCTGTTTCTCCATTTTAGAGGTGGTTGACTTAGGGCCTCTTACAGCATAGACTGGCTTCAAACTTGAACTTGCTGTGTATCTGAGACTGGCTTGAATTCCACCTGTCAAGTGCTGAGACTGGGAATGTGCCACCACTCTCCTGCTTAAGTAGTGAAGCACAAAATGCTCCCAAATCAGGCTATCCGAATTTTTACTTTCTTTTTTTTTAAAAACTTTACAGCGATGTGAAAGCAATGCGTATTACATATAGAAACTATACTTCAAATTTAGGTGTTGCTCTTTTTCTGGACTAGCAATCTGCTCTATTAACCACTTAGACAGTGGCAACAAACCATAGCTCCTAGTCTACCACATGATCTTGAGAGTGACAGGCCTATGTACAGATGATGAGATGGCTCAGTAGAGAAGGTGCTTGCCATTCCAGCCTGCTGATCTGAATGAGATTGTTGAAACCTCAGTTAAAGGAGAGTCTGACTCCTGAAAGTTGTCCTCTCACTGCCTCATTCACACCACGGCATGCACATGCACACACACAATACAATAAAAACCTGCACACTAGAGAACACCGTGCTCTCAACTGTGTCATCACGTGCATCTGATATCACACACCATTCTGATTAATAACCAGGGTTTTCTGTCATACATTCTTCATCATTTATTGGGTGGTAGGTTTTGTTTGTTCTTTCATTTTGAATTATATGTCTGAGTGGGGGTGTGTGTGAGAGCGAGAGTGTTCTTAGAGGCCAGAAGCTGTTGGGTCCCCTAGGGCTAGAGTTAGGTAGTGTGAACCAAACTAAGTCCTCTGCAGGAGCAGTACTTGCTCTTAACTACTTATTCATCTTTCGTGTTTTTTTGTTTATTTACACATCTGTGTGTGTGTGTGTTTGTATGTGTGTGTGTGTGTACATACGTGTGTACGTGAGGATGCCAGAAGACAGCTGAGGTTGATGTTGGATGTTTTCCTTAGTTATCTTCCACTTAGAGACAGGGTCTCTCACTGGACCAAAGTTCACTAGTCTAGCTAGCCAACTTACCCCAGTAATTTGGGATCCACCTCTGGAGGCTTCCATGCCCATTTTTACATAGGTGTTGGGGATCGGAACTCCATGCTTGTGTCTCCAATATCTTCTCCTTTCCCCTCCTCATGCTCTCTTTTTTAAGACAAACTTATTCTGTAGCCAAGGCCGTCTGAGCTGTCCAGGTACTACAGGTGTCAACTACTACACTCAGCTGCAGTTGAACTCTCAAGAAAGTATCTTTGGGCAACATTGTATAAGCTCATTTTAGATTTCATAAGTATGGAGACAAAAGTAGTCAAATTACTTTAGAAAAGATTTCATGGAGAAACTATGGTTGGGGTCAACAAGATTTGCACAGCTTGCGTTGTCCTAATCAGAGTGGTGTAGTGATGGGAGAGGAAGAGTACAGTGGGTCACCCAAGAGACATGCAGACCAAGCTGGCTGGACGTAAACAGCCTAAGTCAGCTAGAAAAGAAACCAGAGGGGATATTTTTATTATATTGTAGCAAAACATCACATGAGGACATTAACTATAAATCTTATGTATGAAAAGACATTTGAAACAAAAGACATGCCACAGAAAAAGATTTTGGTAATACCTCTGTCTGGCAAGTGTTTGTATACAGCTTGTATAAAGAATGTAATTATTTAATGAAAAAAAAAGACAACCCAACCGAAAACAATTGCTTGATCTCTTGGACTATGAAATGTTTGTTTCTACTAATATTTAATCTCTAGTACAAAGTAGTTTCATTTTTAGTTCTGGCAAGTTCTTTTGTGAATTTTAGGAATAGTGGTGAGCATGCTTTATCAGCTTACAGAAGACAAAAGAAAACACTGATAAATTAGCACGTTTGTATTGTATTCTAGTACTTAGGAGGCTGGCTACATAGGAGACCTTGTCTCAAATACATAAGTAAATAAAGAAATACATTTAAAAATTCAAAATCAGATAGTGAATAATCATCATATTTTTTTAAAAAAATTTGTTTATTAATTCCTTTGAGTGTGCCACTTGTATGTATGTCTGTGTGCCTTGTATGTGTGGTGCCTGAGGAAGTCAAAGTAGCTCATCAGACTCCCTGACCTAGAGTTAACAAGCCATTGTGAGCCACTCTGTGGGTGCTGGAAATCAAACCCAGGCCTCTGGAAGAGCAGTAAGCACTCTTACTCTTAATCACTGAGCCATCTCCCCAGTCATGTTTCTTTATTATTATTTTTATTATTATTAATATTGTTTTATTTTTGAGACTAAATTCATGGCTTCTTATTCATTGTTATTACATATATATGCATATGTGTTTTTATGTTGTGTGCATATATGTGTATGAATATATGTATTTCTAAATACTTAAGTACAATGTGCTCACTTGTATAATGTTACTTGTATACATGTTGTGTATGTTTCAGGGTTGACCATTTGGAACTACAACCAGTTGATATGCTCTTCCATAGGGAAGACTATTTTTCCTATTCTCATTCCTTGGTTGCTTGTAGTTCTTTGTGTAGAGTTGAGGACTCCTGCCCCCAACACACACACATACACACACACACACACACACACACACACACACACGTCTACTGTTGTCCTGGTTCAGCTCACATTTAGACAGTCATGTTAGTAAGACTTTATGGGTTTGAAGGGGGGAGTTTATTTTTGTTTTGTTTTGCCTTAGACAGGATCTCCCTGACTGTCCTGGAGCTCACTATGTAGATCGGAGTGGTCTCAAACTCACAGAGAACCATTTGCCTCTGCCTCTTAAGTATGGGGACCCAGCATACCCAGTTTTTCAAAGCCAGTTTTGAAATCTGATACACAACTTAGTCACGTACCAGCAGTACAACTTTGGAGAAGGTTCTTTACTTTTTCTAAGCCTACTTATGCTTAAAAGGGGGGTTACAGAACCAGCAAGATGGCTCAGCAGGTATTCTTATGGCACCTGCCACCAAGCCTAAATGACCTAAGTTCCATCTCTGGAACTTACATGATAGAAGGAGAGAACCAGCTCCTACAAGTTGCCTCTGACCTCCACAGATGCCCTGTGATACATGCTTGCCCCACCACAAACATAAATATAAAATAAATAAAAACGTAATAAAAAATAGATCACACAAAAAGGGATATAGTCCAGTATTTCAGCAGCTTGTCATGGGAAGTAAATGATACTTACCTTAAGTTTTAGAATAGTTCCAGGATATAGTTTTTGCTAATTGAGAATAGGTTTAATTATTTATAATGCCATGAATTATATGAATGTAGAAAAGCATCTCTCCCTGACTAAATTTATCTGTGTTCTACATGGAGAATGTGGATGGAGAGCTACCTAGTCTGAAAACGCAGCTGGCTACAAGCCTCTTACTTACAGCCCTCTCAGGTGGCATTACCCCAGTACAGTCATAACTAGGGTCTGGACCTTAATGCTGGAAGTTCAGAACCTCAATTTTGTGAAAACGTGTGATGACCAGCTTTCTTGGGAACAGACACATGTGGTCATAATCACAGAGTGAAGATTCATTTACAGTGAGGAATAGACTGTTAGGCACACTGATCCTTGAGTGTGGTGGTTATTGCATTCTGTCCCCAAAGGCTAGCTCTATGGAAAATCAATTTTGGCTTTCTGCACAAGGAGTGAGTGCAGAGAGAACCTTAACCTTGCTGGATGGTTTTAGTGACTGATTCCATCAGGCTCTTTTATGCTATCAGCAGGCTCAGTCCTGTAGGAGGAACACTGACCAATTAGTGCAAAGACTTTCTATGCACACACACTGGTGACCACCAGCCTGTGGTTAGGCATAGGCTCATAGTCCTTTACAGTTACATTCTCTCTGGCTATCTAAAGTTGTACCTGGATCACTTTGATCAGTTTGGGGGTTCACAGAACTCTGAAGTCAAAGTCAATTAGATGTCTGACATCTTGTTAATGCTAGACCTCAGTGTTTTGCTATTTTTTTAAAAGATGAATTATTGTGTGACCATTACATAACTTTCTTCATTCTCAGGTGTTAACCTAAAGCTGTTATTGTAGAAGCATTTTATGTCATTGCTATGTATAAACATAAAATACTCATGCTGTCTCTGTTGTAGGAGGCTGCTTGCTCGTTCCCCGCTACCCAAGATCACGAAATAATCACTCAGAAACTATATTATTTGCAATACTATTAGGCTAATAGCTTAAGCATATTTCTGGCTAACTCTTATATCCTAAACTAACCCATTTCTGTTAATCTGTATATCGCCATGTGGCTGTGGCATACCGGCAAGGTTCCAGCTGGCGGCTTGCGCCTTTCCCCACTGGCGGCTACATGGCATCTTCTGACTCTGCCTTCTTTCTCCCAGCATTCAGTTTAGTTTTCCCCACCTCGCTCTGGTCTGCCCTGCTATAGGTCCAAAGCACTTTCTTTATTAATCAATGGTAATCAGAGCATACAGAGAGGAGTCTTCCTTCTCCCTCCCCTCTCTGTGTCTGTGTGTGTCTGTGTCTATATACACTAGAGTTTAGAACCTTGGACCTTGTGCTTGCTAGGTAAATAACAGCTACATCTGCAGTCTCTCTCCCTCCACTTGTCTCTCCTTCCCTTCCCAGGAACTTGCTACCTAGACAAGGCTGGCCTCAAGCTCATAGAGATCCATCTGCCTCAGCCTCCCAAGTGCCGGAATTAAAGGTGTGGACTGCCATGCCTGACTTCTTAAATCTTGACTATGTTCAATGGTTTTATGATGGTTAGTCTCAGTTGTCACCTTAATGAGATATCTAAAATAACCTGGGACAGAAGCTTCTGGGCTTGCCTGTGAGGGATTATTCTGATTAGGTTCACTGGGTGCCACTATCCCCTGTGCTGGGATTCTGGACTGTATAAAGGAAAGCAGAGGGAGCACAGTAAATATAGAGATCAATCACTCTGTCTTTCTTTCTTGGGATACAATATAAACCATCTGCTTCAACCTCCTGCCGCTTGGCCTCCCTGCCATATGATCTCTACCGTGGAACTGTGAGCCAGAACAGGAAAAATATCTGTACAAACAAATCACTTAATTAGTCCTCCCTCTGTCTTTTCATTCAAGCCCACCATGTCTGGGCCTTCCTCTGGGTTAGTATCCCCAGGGCTATAAAATAATAGCACTATTTTACTCTGCCAAATTAGGTAGCATGTTTTTAATCTGTAGTTTCTTCAAAGCAATTTAGTTCTTATTTGCTGTAGTAATTTCTTCAAATGATACATGGAGTGAAGATATAGGTTTGTACAGTTTGTTGGTATTATTTATTTAATTATTATATTATAATAAGCTATTATTTAGCCTATTATTTAGCTAACCATTAACTTAAAGATAATAAGCAGGACCTGTAGACCACTTGTCTAGAATCTGAAGGGCCTGGTTGTGATTCATAGTACCACAGACAAATAAGAAAGGTAAGAATAAGGGTCAGTGAAATAGCTCAGGGGGTGAAAGTATTTACAGTGCAAGCCTGATGACCTGAGTTCAGTTCCTGTAACCCCCAGTGGAAGAAGAAAACCAGCTCCAGAAACTTTCCCAGGTTCTATACATACCATTCATGCACATAATAAGGGACTAAAATAAAAGTAAGTTAATAGGGATAAAAGGTTCAGACAACATGTGGTTCATACACAAAAAGTTTAATTTTAGAATAATTACCCCTCTTAACTGCTATATTCTGTATTTAACTAGGCATAGCGTTGCACTCCTGTATTCTAGATACTCAGACTGATACAAGAAATAACCTGGAGCCTGGGGTTTGGGGGCTGGACTAGGCAACTAGTCTTAACAATCAGATTCAGATAAAGTCTCAAACTAATGAATTAGCTTGTTTTTTAATTTGATTTTTGTTACAAATATGCATTATTGATGTTATTATTTGGTCAGTATCTAGAGGCAACATAGGGATGTGGAAGAAAATGAAATCAACAAGATTCATGTTTTGCATTCTCATATCTTACTTGTCATGACCAATGTCGTGAGTCGTGTCAGCACTACAGCTCAGTTCCTCCTTCTGTGGGGTCTCAGGCCACGATTCACACGTCTCCCTCTTCCTTCTTTCTGCCTATATTTGCTCATGTAGTAGCCTGTCCCCCAATTCTGCTTTCTGATCCCTGCTGTGGCCAGTGAACCTGCACTAAGTTATTAGCAGCTGATTGGCTTGTTTCCCTAATAGATTATATGTTTCCCTTGGTGCAGACTTTGACACCTTAACTTAATGGTAGAACTGGCTGGCAATGCAGAAGCTGTTTTTGTTGTTGCTGTTGTTTTGTTTGGTTTTGATTTTTTGAAATAGGAGCAGAGGTGCTTATGGGACTTGAACCACAAGAACGTTGCCTACATGTGTATTGGCCTTTGTGTGAGAGCCAGGCCAGTCCTCACCTCGTGGGCCTGCTCACTGTACTGTGTTCATAGTACACAAGGGAGAAGAGGTCATGCACAGTTCATGTCTTTGACACCCTTCTGTGTCTTACTGAAAGAAGACCCTTTTCTATTTCCACCACAGCACATTCTGCAGATTCAGTATACACCCCCACTAAAGGCCGAGCTGAGGCTAACTCAGCCTCTTTAATTCAAATGCACTGAGTTTGCTTTTGACATCTTTATTGGACTTTTGCTATCCTTGCTCTGTGTTGCTATTAAATAATTTTGAAAGATTTTAGAAAAATAAAAAATATTGGATAAAACCTTTCCATTTCTTTTGAAAAGCTCGCTCTAAGTTTAACATGTTCTTTAATTGCTTAACAGCTCATTATGAATGCCTGTTGAATGTTGCTCTCTGGATGAAGTCAGGACCAGCTTCTTGGTTCCTATAGGACTCCAGACTCTGTAGAGGCCCCAGGAGAAAGCCTGCCTCAGAGACCAAGTCTACCATGGTCTCGATTGCATCAGTG
The DNA here is from genome assembly GCF_018167655.1 of Microtus oregoni. NCBI lineage: Eukaryota > Metazoa > Chordata > Mammalia > Rodentia > Cricetidae > Microtus > Microtus oregoni. The sequence goes on from NW_024543066.1 coordinate 44,236,962, forward strand.
ACTTATAAAGTATAGGGAGTCTGTGAACAGTCTCTTCACTGAGCCTCCCCTCGCTGCTTCTCCTTCCTAAGTGCCTGTCCCTCCCCTCTGTCCTTCAGAGTGGTTAGTTGAGTATTGGGGAAAAAAATGCTGACCGCTAAAGTGGACTATTATTGGAGCTGTCCCATTGGGGGAAAGACAGTCTTCTCAAAAATTCACTTCTATGAACAACTATTGGAACTGGCCCCTGGGAAGAAGAGAAATTACCTTGCTACCTTGGTTGATATGAAATGTCAGATGATTGACACTTCACTGATGGAAGCTCAGTTGTTTTTCCACTCCACTTACTGCTGAAGAGGGGTGTACTTTGTCACTCATCGACAGGGAATTGGAATGAGGAGAGGGCTCTTTTAGAAATAACCTGTTTTTAAAAACAATTTCTTAGTGTCATTAGACTGGCTATATTATGTTTCCTAGTGAAAGTGTGGTCAACTATATTGCTCTATGCTTAACATAGGGCACCTGCCTAATGCCTGAATGTTCACTTCTGTTTGCACGCACATGCGCGCACGTGTGTGTGTGTGTGTGTGTGTGTGTGTGTGTGTGTGTGTACTGAGCCAGAGGCATTGGATTCCCTGAAACTGGAGTTATAGGCACTTGTAAGCCTTCTGACATGAATTCTGGGATCTGAACTCAGGTCCTCTGTCAAGAGCAGCTAGTGTTCTTAGCCATTGAACTATGCTTCCATCCCATCATGCCTGAATTTTTAAGACAACTGAAATATCAAGTCTCTCAGTGCCATCTCCTTTTGAAAATAAGTAACAATATTTTTCCCCTCAAAAGGGAGTCTCTTAGCCGGGCGGTGGTGGCGCACACCTTTAATCCCAGCACTCGGGAGGCAGAGGCAGGCGGATCTCTGTGAGTTCGAGGCCAGCCTGGTCTACAGAGCTAGTTCCAGGACAGGAAGCAAAAGCTACAGAGAAACCCTGTCTCGAAAATCAAAAAAAAAAAAAAAAAAAAAAAAAAAAAAGAGTCTCTTCTCCATCCCTACCCACACATGAAGACACGTGTTATAGCTCATTTTTTTTCTTTATTCTCTGGCTTTCATTAGGTTGGAGGGCACTCATGACATATAATATAATATTTTTCCCTTTGTTTTTTTTTTCACATACTGTATTTTTAAGTACACACAGAGCCACGCTTTCTCTGCATTTTTAAAAATGATTAGTGGATTCCATATGTGTCTGATTTATAACATCTTACTGTTGCCTTTATTTAGCTTTTTAGACAGTCTCATGTAGCCATGCTGGCCCAAACTCACTTTGTAGCCAAGGATGGCCTTTACTCCATGACTCTTCTGCTTCTACCTCTCAATTTCTGGGATTTTATATGCTTATGTGCTGCTGGGGACAGGACCCAGGGCTTCATACATGAAAGGCAAGCACTCTGCCAACTGATCCACATCCCAGTCCTGATTTATAGTGGCCCTGGCCTATTTCCTGTTAAAGTGCCTGATTGTTCTCTGTGTCACTTTCCGTTTTCTCTTGTAGTGTGCATTTAACATACAGTTTTTTATATTTGTCATCTTTACTCTTGAAATCAAATGCTGAAAGTTTGTGGTTCCATTCATGCAAAATTTGGTGGGTTTCTGTTCTGACAGATACATCTAGGTGTGCTGAGAGTAGACAGGGTGCACAGGACTAAAAGTGTCCCCATGTCTTAGAACAGCCCACTGAAGTAACCAGGGGATTCCTTTAAATAGTCTAGTAAGATGAATTTTTTTAATTCACAGAAATTATCCTTTTTTTCCCCTCCTACCAGTGGTTCTTAACATATAAATGTGTCTTCTGTGCAGACAGTTGTGTGTGGAAAGTCATCTGCAGCCACGTGGAGAAAGTAGGGAGATTCCCAGTTTCACTGCTTAGGCTACAGCTGAAAAAACAATTGCTGGCATCTTAAGTTTCAAGTTTGAATTAATTTTTTCAAAGAAAATATATTTGAGCCAGGAGTAGTGCCCCATGCCTGTAATCCCACTACTTGGGGGGCTGAAGTAGGAGGATCACTACAAGTTCAAGGCCAGCCCAGTCTACATCAAGAGACCCTATCTTCAAACAAAATACTTTCGGGAGCTAGCTGCCAGTGTGGTAGTGCTGATACTCTAGCCTCATATTATAGACACTGGGTAGGTTCAATGGGATTTCTAAAAATGTTTTTAGACTTATTTCATGTGTATAGGCCTTTTGCTTACATTTATGTCTTTGCACCATGTGTGTTCAGGGTCTTTGGAGGCCTAAGGAAGATATCAGGTAGGTAGGTCACCAAGAGCTGGAGTTATGACAACTACCATATAAATGATGGGAACAAAACCTTCATCCTCTAGAAAGCTGGTGCTAGTAACCACTGAATCATCTTTCCAGCCCCTCTATCTTATGTTTTGAGATAGGATCTCTCACTGAACCTGGGCTCACTGATTCAGCTACCGCAGTTGTCTAGTAACAGCTAGAGTTATGAGCATGCATCACCATGCTTAGCTTTTTCATGAATTATGGGGATCTGAACTCAGGTCCTCTGTAGTTGGAATTTTCTTTGGTCTGCCAACCTGCTCCCAAATAAAGACATGCAGACTTATTTATTATGAGTGCTCAGCCTTAGCTTAGGCTTATCCCACTAGTTCTTTTAACTTAATTTAACTCATTTCTCTAGTCATCTATGCTTTGCCTTGGGACTTTTTATCTTTCTTCCATTCTGTATGTCCTACTTTCCTGTTTCTTCTATGTCTGGATAGCTGGCCTCTGGCATCTCCCTGGCATTTCTTCCTTTCTTCTCGAGCCCGTAAGTTCTGCCTATATCTCCTACCTCACTGTTGTCCATTCAGCTTTTTATTAGACCAATCAGGTGCCTTAGGCAGGCAAGCTAAAACAGCAACACATCTTTACATAGTTAAATATCCACAAACAGTCCTCAAGCTTGCCTAACAAGTATATATCTGTAATACCAGACTCCTGAAGTGGGATGGGAGGTAGGGATGGGGACTCCCTAGAAGCTAGCAGGCCAGATAACCTCGCATACATAATGATGGACAGCAAAGAGATTTTGACTCAAACAAGGGTGAAGTCTGACATCTAAAGCCGTCCCCTGACTTTCACACATGTTCTGTGGCACACATGTGTTGAACTCACACATGAACATGCACACATTTACATAGCTGCATATCATATATATACCATATACTGCTCCCCCAGGAGGAAAAACTGGACCAGTGGGATGTCTTAACAGGTAAAGTTAGTTGCCATGCAAACTTGACCACACGGGTCCTGTTTCTAGAACCCATAGTAGAAGAAGAGAACCATTTCCAGAAGTTACCTCCTGACCTCCAGACATGACTCAGCAAATATTCAAACTACTGAACTTGAAGCAGGCTCACTCACATATGTAATGTTTCCATGGCAACCTGGTTTCGTTCTTTCAGCCGCCATCTCTCCGCACAGAGTTGGAGGCTGTCTTTCTTGAGATTCTAGGAATTGAACCAGGGGCCTTACCCATGTTGGGCAAGTACTCCACCATTGACCTTCTTTTACCTTTTATATTTTGAGACAGAGTCACACTAAGTCACTGTCTGAGTTACTTTTCTACTGCTGTGACAGCACCATGACCAAGGCAACTTAAAGAAGAGTTTATTGGGGACTTGCTTACAGCTCCAGAGTTAGTCCATGGCCATCATGGTGTAGAGCATGGCAGCAGGTAGGCTGGCATGGAGCCAGGACAGCAGAGCTGAGAGCTCACATCTGATCCACAGGCACGGGGGCAATGGAGAAAGAGAGAGAGCACTAACTGAGAATGGCACTCATGAAGACCCACCTGCAGTGACACATCTCTTCCAACAAGACCACACCTTCTGATCCCTCCAAACAGTCCCACCAGCTTCAGAACAAGCATTCAAATGTATGAATCTATGGGGACCATTATCATTCAAACATTACATTCCACTCCCCAGCCCCCATAGGCTTATGTCTGTATCATAATACAAAATGTATTTAGTCCACCTTCAAAAGTCCCCATAGTGGAGGCTGGAGAGATGGCTCAGAGGTTAAGAGCACCGACTGCTCTTCCAGAGGTCCTGAGTTCAATTCCCAGCAACCACATGGTGGCTCAGAACCATCTGTAATGAGATCTGGTGCCCTCTTCTGGCGTGCGGGCATACATGGAGGCTGAACACTGTGTACATAATAAATAAATCTTTAAAAAAAAAAAAAAAGTCCCCATAGTCTTTCAGTCTCCAGACTGTTTAAAAGTTCAAAGGTGAGTAGTGGTGGTACACACCTTTAATTCCAGCACAGGGGTGCGGGGAGCCCGGGGTGGGGGGTGGGCGCTGATCTCTCCAAGTTAAAGGCCATCAGGCCAGCCTGCTCTACAAAACAAGTTCTAGGATAGCCAGGGCTACACAGGGAAATCCTGTCTTGAAAAAAAAATTTTTTTCTAAGTCTCTTTTGAGATTCAAGGAAGTCTCTTAATTGTAATTCCCTGTAAAATAAAAAATCAAAATACATTCTTCCAAGATACACACAGAATATACATTACCATTCCAAAGGGGAGGAATAGGGGCATAATGAGGGAATACGTGATCAAAGCAAGACAAACTCAGCAGGACAAACTCGGAATCCTGTAGCTGTATGTCTGATGTCAAAGGGCTTTGATGGTGACTGCAGTACAGTTTTTCTCTTGGGCTGACTCTGCTCCTGTATGCAGCGCTCCTTGTTGGACCTCTATCCAAACCTGTCCCAGCAGTAGCTCACTCCCTGCCTTGAGAGTATTAGTTAACCAACACACACCCTGTGTGGTCCACCACATCAGGCACAGGGACAGCACAAGTTCCAGGTGCAGCAACCTGAATGCAAGGGGGTCCTGCAGCACAACAGAGCTGCAGGCCAGGCTGCCTAAGAAGCTGGCACTACTGAAGAAGACATCAAAAAAGACAGGCCACAGTCCTAAAGACACCAGGAGTTTGCAAGTGACCCCACAAACTGGCTGGTCTTAGGGAAGAGGAGGGCCCTGCTCTAGTCCTATGGCACCTAGAACAGTAGTGAGAAAGTGTGCTTAGGCTGACTTCCAGGTGCTGAAGATGTACTCAGCTTCCTCTGGTCTTGGGGCAGTCTTTATTGGTGATAGACCTGGCTCTAAAAAAGCCACCCTCATTTAACACTTACCTTTAAAAGCATCTTTACTATGTCGCCTCTACAGTCTGTGTAGATTCTGTGGGAGACTCAAATCTGGGTTCATTTAATGAATGGAAGGGCTAAAATACCTAGCAAGATTGCATATGGCAATGAGCAGAATCACAGGTGTTGATGACATCACATAATATTTAATGTAAATTAAGGCTGTCAGCATGTTACCATAGTGTCTACTGTCTGAGCTGGGATATATGCCATTTAGTCTCACCAAGACCAAGGAGAAATTCCTTGGTCCTTAGTTAGATAAGAACTGAGAAAAGGGAAATATAACAAAAGAGAGAAATAGAGATCTTCCTGTAGAGATTTCCATAATTTATTTCCTATTTTATTCATTGAAATTTTTTGGTGATGTAGTTACACATTTCTAACATATTTTCTGTGTGAGAACAATGGGAATGACCCAAATTAAAAGACATTTTCGTGGGGCTGGGAAGATGGAACATTGGCAGCTCTTCCAGAGGTCATGAGTTCAATTCCCAGCAACCACATAGTGGCTCATAGCCATTTATAATGAGATTTGATGCCCTCTCCTTCTTGTGTGCAGATAGAGTGCAGATATATATATATATATATCTTTTTAAAAATATTGTATTGAAAAGACATTTTCATGCTTTAGGTTTTCTTGGGTTTGTTTTGTTTTTTTAAACAATAATTGTAATGTTCATTCATCTCTTGAAGAGATGACTTAGTGGTTAGAGTGCTTCCTGCTTTTCCAGAGCTTCCAAGTTAAGTCCCCAGCACCTACATCTGGCACACTCAACAGCTTATAACTCTAGCTCCAGGGCATCCAACTTTCTCTCCTAGTGTCCATAGTCATGTACACGTACATATAAAAGAAAATAAATTTTAAACAATATTTAGATGATATAATAAATCAAGAAGTTTCTCATCACAACAAAAGGCAATGGTCAGATTTCATTTGACACTTAGGGATAGTTAATTGTGGGATCATTTAAAGCTTGATTCTGGTTTTATACCCAGCTGATTCAGCTTTTGGCTTCTTCCTTTCTTCCTCTCCTCTATGGTTACTGGGGATACTGAATCTAGAGCATCATGACTGCTAAGCAGAGCACTCAGCTACACCTGCAAGTGTAATAAGGTGCTGGAATTGTGGTTTATACCTGTAATCCCATGTACTGGCTAGTTTAACATCAACTTGACACAAGCTGGAGTCATCAGAGAAGAAACTGCCTCAGTTGGGAAAATGCTTCCATAAGATCAGGCTGTAGGCAAGCCTGTAGTGAATTTTCTTAATTAGTGACTGATGGGGAGGGCCCAGCCCATTCTGAGTGGTGCCATCCCTGGACAGATAGAGAGAGGGTCCTGGTTCTATAAGAAACCATGAGGAGTAAGCCAGTAATAACACCCCTCCATGGCCTCTGCATCGGCTCCTGCCCTGTTTGAGTTCCTGCCCTGACTTCCCTCATTGATGAACTGTTGTTACCCAGAAGTATAAGTGAAGTAAACCTGATGGGGGAACCTCCTTCAGCCAATGACCTTGAAGAGGCTGGACCAGGTTGGGGTGTGACCTTTTGGGTACCCAGAGAAAACTGCTGGCCTGCCCAGCTCTTGCTCTCTATTTCCACGTAACACACCTTGAAGTTGGACTTCTCGCTCCTATTCTGTGAGTTTTCCCCTTACAATAACTGGAATCTTCCGAAGTTAGTTTGGGATTGACTCGCGCCCTCACCCCTTTTTACACATTCAGTTACATAAACCCTTTCTTTCCCTAGTAACTTTTGGTCACATTAACCCTAACTAGGACATCCCAGCACTTGACAGGCGGAGGCAGGAAGAGTGCAAGGACAGCCTGAACTGGGTGTCAGACCCTGCTTCAAAAAAAAAAAAAAAAGAGGCCGGGCGGTGGTGGCGCACGCCTTTAATCCCAGCACTCGGGAGGCAGAGGCAGGCGGATCTCTGTGAGTTCGAGACCAGCCTGGTCTACAAGAGCTAGTTCCAGGACAGGCTCCAAAACCACAGAGAAACCCTGTCTCGAAAAACAAAAAAAAAAAAAAAAGAGTAAATAAACAAACTATGATGATTAAAAAATACTTGCTGGATTTACTTTCACATATACACTTGAGTCCAGGGTGTGCAGGGCATTTGTACATGAAGTGTCTGGTCTACTCCAGTGCAGAGCTGCTGAGAGGCAGTCCGTTCTTTGCCAGTCACACTTAGGTTCGTTTGTTTAGAGTATTGAGTACCTGTCACACTGGTGATGTATGTGTCAAGTGAAAATTTAGAATTATTGTGGTCTTTGAGAATATGGAGAGAAGAATGTACATGTCAGAAAAATACAAAGTAGAATTCCCTTTCTGTTAGTGGGATTTGGGCCTGTTCTGAAATAAAGTCAGAACGCATGTGGGAGAGTCACACCTATTAGAGGTTGTGTTCCTTCTACTCTGTCTTGTATTGGATAAGGTAGTTGTTTTTATTTCGCATTACTTTGTGAGATTTCCATTTTGAGATTAGATGTGCTGTCCTTTGAGAAGCTAGTCTGCCTAGCTGGGGTGATTGGTGTGCTGCAAAGTGGCCTAGTGTTTTCCTGAATGGTGTACTCTGCCATGTGGCAGGCTTAGTGAGTCACCTCTACAGATTTGTAATGGGGAAGGAAGCTGAGCAGGAAAGGGTATGCTTGATCATCTCCACAGAGACAGTGTGGGTTGTTGGGTTGTGGTCTGTGTTGTTTCTCTAGTTCATTTTAGCCCAGGAGCTGACTTTAAAAGACATTAGTCTTCTGGTGCTGTATTTCATAGTATCAGATTTGGTGGCAGCTAACTTCTCAAGATACACTAGGACAAAATGGGCATTTTCTGGGCATCAGAATCTCGTAAGAAGAGGTCATTAAGATATAAATCTGAAAGCCTCCACTCGGCTGGGCCTGGTGTGTTTAAACCTGTGTTATCACAGACTGTAGTCACTAGCCAGATAAGACTATATTGTTATGGTTTTTTTGTTTGTTTGTTTGTTTGTTTTTACGACAGGGTCTCCCTGTGTAGCCCTGACTGGCCTGGCTGGCACTTGGTCTGTATACCAGGCTAGCTTTGAACTCACAGAGATCCACCTGCCTCTGCCTCCCAAGTTCTGGGATTAAAGGCATGAGCCACTATGCTCAGCTTCTCCTGACTATCTTAATGAAAATTAATGAAATTAAAAGTTGAGTCCTGCCAGGCAGGCAGTGGTGGCACACATCTTTAATCCCAGCATAGGAGGCAGAGGCAGGCAGATCTCTGTGAGGTCTACAGGGCCAAGTTCCAGGACAGCGAAAGCTACATAGAGAAACCTTGTCTCAACCCCGTCCCCCCCAAAAAAAGTTCAGTCCTTTAATCCCATTAGGCACATTTCAAGAGCTTGGTGGTCACATGACCAGTTACTATAGTACTGGGAAGCAAGAGAGAGAATAGTTTATTATTTTAGGCACTGTTGGTCTGAGTGGGAGAATTTAGAAAATAGCCAGGTACGGTGGAGCACACCTTTAATCCCAGCGTTCAGTAGACAGAGGCATGCCAGTCTCTGAATCTGAGAAAAGCTTGCTCTATGTCACAAGTGCCAGGACAACGAGGGCTGCTAATGAAATGAGATCCTGCCTTTGGGCAAGTGAGAAGGGCTTTGGAAAATAGAATTCTTTTCTGGTTTCTGAGTTCTTCATCCTAATTTGTTGGGTTAATGCAATGTTTATGTGTGAGAGATTTATCTCTGGAGTTTGTCTAAAATGGATATTTTGGCCATCTGCAGATTCCGACTCATCAGGTATGACATAGTAGGTGGGTGGGAGCCTGAGGAGATCTGATGCTGGTGGAGCTCAGGGACTGGTTTGAGAAATAGAAACATGCCATTCCTGCTGATTCTGTGTTCCAGTAGCTGGTTTGAGAACATCGTAGGCAGATCCAGCTTGCATTGTCATGAGTTGAGTAGCATCTAACCCTTTCATCTCTTCATCAGTATGTGTGTTGTAATTTGTCTGTGCCCCAGAAATGCTTATTTCAGACTGTTTCAAACTGGGAGAATAATTCCTTCCCCTACTAGTGTTGAGGATTAACCGTGTGCTCTGTCAGAGCTATATCCCCAGCCCCCGAGAAAATTATTCTGATAATACTGGTCAAGCTATAGTTGAACACTCAGGTCTTTGTCTTGTAACACACGAACTCTTCTCTAGAGATTATGTCTCACCAAAATAAACAAACACATCTAGAGAAGTTACTTAACGGGTGCATAGCTATAAATCAATAGGAAATAATGAGAATAAGAATGAATAATGATTAGAAAGTAATACAGTAGAAGCTAGTACTCAAAGAGAAATCATTATCTTGATTAGATGGCTTTCCTTTTTGGATTTGAGGGTTTTTTCTTATTTATTTATTTATTTTGGCATGTTTCATTTTTCCCATTGATCAGTAGTTAATAAATCAGCCAACATTAAAAAATAAAATAACATAAAAACAGAAACAAACAAAACAAAATCTTTTAGCCAGGCAGTGGTGGTGCACACCTGTAATCCTAGCACTGGGAGACAGAGACAGGTGGATCTGTGAGTTCAAGGACAGCCTGGTCTACATAGTGACTTCCTGGACATCCAGAGCTACATAATAGTGAAACCTTGTCTCATAAATAAATAATTTTTAAGAATTTAGATAACTGCCTTTAGGACTTTGTTTTTCAAGACAGGGTTTCTCTGTGTAGCCCTAGCTGTCCTGGAACTCACTTTGTAGACCAGGCAGACCTCAGACTCACAGAGATCCACCTGCCTCTGCTTCTTGAGTGTTGGGACTAAAGGTGTGCACCACCCCTTAGCACCTTTAGGATGTTTTTAATCCTGGGAAAATTTAAGATTTCCAAAGAATAAAACATTTTTAAAGTATTTGTTCATCTTAATCCCCTTGGATAAATTGCCTACTATATTTCCCTTATGAAGAATATTAAAAAGCCAGACATAGTGGTGCACACCAGTGATCCCAAAAGTAGGGGTACAGAGAAGGAAATCTCTGTGAGTTCAACGCCAGCCTGGGCTCCATATGAGTTCCAGGCCAGCCGGGGCAACATAGTGAGACCCTATCTCAAAACACAGGCAGAAGGATTGCTACCAGTTTGAGCCAGCCTGGGCTACAAATTAAGTCGGTATCAAAACCAAAGGGAAGCAAGCTTGCCTCTGTTTTATTTGTTTTGACTGGGTGGTTAGCTTGAAAACTGCCATCCCAATAGCCACACCCACCTCTTGTCCTATCAGATTTATTTGTCTATTTACTTTTCCGTAAAGACAGTGAGAGTTTTGCGATTCTCTCTACAGAATGTATCCTCTTTAGAAAGGCTAGCTTCTAAAATTGAGGCTGGGGCGCTGCCTCATTAGTTGTCATTTGACTTTCTTTTTCTTATCTTTCCCTGATTCTGCACCTCTGCTTTGAAATACACTGAAATTGACCTAAGGTTGTCAGGTTGGTTTGGAGACTTTTGTCTCTCTCCTGGTGGTACTTGAAATATCAGTTTCTGCTTTCAAAAGAACAAATTTTGAATTTAAAAATAAGTCTTGAAAAAAATAAAAAATAAAAATAAGTCTTGCACAGATATGCCAATTACAACCCCCTTTTTTCTAGGAAAATATTTTGCTGAAATTCTGCTTTTTTTTTTTTCCTTTTGGGGGCAGATTAAGAGAGTGGCGACTGCTCTAAAACATGGATAGATGCAAACATGTAGGGCGGTTACGACTCGCCCAGGACCACTCCATCCTAAACCCTCAGAAGTGGTGCTGTCTGGAGTGCTCCACCACGGAGTCTGCGTGGGCCTGCCTCAAGTGTTCCCACGTGGCCTGCGGCCGCTACATTGAAGACCATGCACTAAAACACTTTGAAGAGACCGGACACCCGCTGGCCATGGAGGTCCGGGATCTCTACGTGTTCTGCTACCTGTGCAAGGATTACGTGCTCAATGACAACCCCGAGGGGGACCTGAAGCTGCTGAGAAGCTCCCTCCTGGCGGTGCAAGGCCAAAAGCAGGACCAGCCCGCGAGGCGTGGGCGGATGCTACGGTCTACAGCTGCAGGCGAGGACGTGGTCCCACCGCAGCGCACTCCTCAGGGACAGCCACAGATGCTCACGGCTCTGTGGTACAGGCGCCAGCGCTTGCTGGCCAAGACGCTGCGACTGTGGTTCGAGAAGAGCTCCAGGGGCCGAGCGCAGCTGGAGCAGCGGCGGCGGGAGGAGGCGCTGGAGCGCAAGAAAGAGGAGGCCCGGCGGCGGAGGCGCGAGGTCAAGCGGCGACTGCTGGAGGAGCTAGCCAGCGCGCCGCCGCGGAAGAGTGCGCGCCTGCTCCTGCACGCGCCTGGGCCTGTGGCCGTGCGCCCTGCTACCCTCGCTACCTCCCGGCGCGCGCCCGCGGCTACCCTTAAGCCGCGCCGGCAGCCGGCGGTGGCCCCAGGTGTCACCGGCCTACGCAATCTGGGCAACACCTGCTACATGAACTCCATCCTCCAAGTGCTTAGCCACCTCCAGAAATTCCGGGAATGCTTCCTGAACCTCGACCCTTCCACCTCTGAGCACCTGTTTCCCCAAGCAACCAACGGGAAGGCTCAGCTCTCTGGTAGGCCAGCCAGCAGCTCTGCCGCAGAGTTATCAGTAAAGAGCGACCCTGCCCAGGGATTCGAACCTCAAGGCTTCTGCTGGAACAGTGGAGCCTCGATCAGCAGAAGCCTGGAGCTCATTCAGAACAAGGAACCCAGTTCAAAGCACATTTCCCTCTGCCACGAACTGCACACCCTCTTCCGAGTCATGTGGTCTGGGAAGTGGGCACTGGTATCGCCCTTTGCCATGCTTCACTCAGTGTGGAGCCTCATTCCCGCCTTCCGTGGCTACGACCAGCAGGACGCACAGGAATTTCTCTGCGAACTGCTGCACAAGGTGCAGCAGGAACTTGAGTCTGAGGGCTCCACGCGCCGGATCCTCATCCCGTTCTCCCAGAGGAAGCTCACCAAACAGGTCTTAAAGGTGGTGAACACCATATTTCACGGGCAGCTGCTCAGTCAGGTAGGTGTGTAGTTGGGCTTCCAGATCCCTGGGCTAACTAATTAGTATAGCCAATATTTTTGAGACTTTGCATGTTTCAAAATGATTGTTTGTACCTGACACTGTATGCTGGTGATGATAAAGGTGAACTTGAGGTTCTGTGTGTCTTGATCTTTAGTCCAGTTTATAAAACTGAACAGTTTGTGTAGAAAACTGTTTCCAAAGTCGTTTGAAAGAGCCTTTCCTTTTATTTATAAGTAGTAATTGGAACTATGCCAAAGGCCAAGTAAGCCTCCTTCCCGCTACCCATAACCACCCCAAATATATGGTCCCCAGTAGCTCAGTGTGTTTTAACTATGCAGCTGAGGTTATTAAACTTCTGGTCCTCCTGACTCCATCTCTCAGTGCCGGATTATAGACTTCATGTCCTTATTATCTTTCATTTTCAGGATCAAGACCATGTCAAGACTTAAGCAAAGATTCCCAGGCCTAATAAAAATATGCACAAAAAGAATTATTATAGATTTTTAAAAATAAAGGGCGGACAACGTAAGGAGAATTGGGTAAAGCCTCTCCACTGAGTTACAGAGGTTTTGTGCCTCACTTATTAAGATTTTGGGAAGTATGATGAGTAGTCTAGGAAGGGAAACTGAGGGCTTTCTCCTTCCTTTCTGCATGTGAAATGGCATCTGGGAATATTATGGTATAAGAGCAAGTCTAACCACAGCATTCTGAGGTGCAGCAGACGGGACATTATAGGAAATGGGTAGTCACCACCGCAGCACTTGGGAGGCTGAAGTAAGAGAAACCAGAATTCAAGGCCAGCTGGGCTATATAATGAGTTCTAGGCCAGTAGGAATACACAGTGAGATTTTATGTTAAAGGAAAATACGGATGAGGGGAGTATGGGAGAAAAGGAAGGAAGGTAGAAGAGGTAAATTTGCTACCTGGAAGGACCAAGTGAGAAGAATTTGTGGATTCACAAAGCAGACAGTGACCTGCCAGTTCTCTTAGCCCAACGAATGCCTCCGAGGTAACTTGCTATCTCCACTGAGGCAGCATTCATTGGGAGAGAGGGGGGAAAGCAGGGGTGCCCTGTGGCTCCTCAGTTACAGCATGGTTGGAAATGCAGCCATGTACAGTATGTCCCAGTGCTTTTACTGCAGTTATTTAAGTTCTTATTAACACAATGTGTCCCAGTGCTTTTACTGCAGTTCTTATTAACCTTTTTGGGAGAAGTGGTTGGTGATTTTATGTCTTCTTTACAACAAGCAAAATGTATGTGGGAAGCATGGAAACTATATAATCTGCAAACCAATCTTGTCATTCTAGGTTACATGTGTATCATGCAATTATAAATCCAATACCATTGAGCCCTTTTGGGATCTGTCCCTGGAATTCCCTGAACGCTACCACTGCATAGAAAAGGGGTTTGTCCCTTTGAATCAGACAGAGTGCCTGCTCACTGAGATGCTGGCCAAGTTTACCGAGACAGAGGCCCTGGAGGGGAGAATCTACGCTTGTGACCAGTGTAACAGTGAGTGTTGCGTGGAGGGGGCGGGGATTGCAACTGGAATACAATTTAAGGAGCTGCTTTTGACCCTTTAATCAAAAGAAATGTGGAGACACTAAGTGGGTCTAAACCATCTTTTAAAGATATTTTTCTGTCTCTATAAAAAACTAATATGGACTTTACATATTAAAAACAGACCTGGGCCAGTGAGATGGCCCAGTGAGTAAAGGTTCTTTTACACAAGTCTGGTGACCTGAAATTCAGTCCTTAGAACCCAGAGAGGTAGCTAGAGAGAACAGATTGCCATAGCACACACACCTATGTACGCACACTTTAACACTGAAAACAATGGCCTAAGATAAGAATTGTGCCTCCTTTGACCCTTCTGACTGATAAGTGTATGAATGTGGTTTCTGAATCAGGCTGTGGGAGCATTAGTACTTAGCTTCATAATACTGTGGGGTTCCAGGTTCACACGTGTAGTCTGATAGTTCATAATACTGTGGGGTCCCAGGCTCACACATGTAGTCTGATAGTTCTTAATACTGTGGGGTCCCAGGCTCACACGTGTAGTCTGATAGTTCATAATACTGTGGGGTCCCAGGCTTACACATGTAGTCTGATAGTTCTTAATACTGTGGGGTCCCAGGCTCACACGTGTAGTCTGATAGTTCATAATACTGTGGGGTCCCAGGCTCACACGTGTAGTCTGATAGTTCATAATACTGTGGGGTCCCAGGTTCTTATTTAGCCTAAATTCAGGTGGCATACCCCATTTGAGTGCTGTAGGATAAGAAAGTATGTTTTTGTACTGAGTCTGTGTCATTGGTTTAATTTAAATTTCTGTGTGGTTACATGGACATGTGCAGGCCCTTCTCTGTCATTATATTCACACCTAGTGCTTCTGCTGGCCCAGCATGCATAGATAGACGTGGACAGCACATGTATGGGTGCTTGTGTCTGGTGATGGTATTTAAAGATTGGCTTGTTTTTATGTGTGTATTTCCCTGTATGCCTATGCACCATGAAGTCAGAAGAGGGCTTCAAATCTGCTAGAACTGGCTTTGAGCAGCCATGTGGGCCTTGGGAACCAGACCTGGGTTGTCTTGCAGAAGCAGCCAGTACTCTGAATGCTGAGCAATGTCTCCAACCCTGGTGTCGGATTTTATGACCTAATAAAGATTTAGAAATGAAAATACAAAGTTATGTATTTTTATGTATTAACACAATTGTTAATCCCACCAATTGAGAATAAGACCACTACCACAGTTTAAAGCCAAATTTGAAGCAATTTTTAATTAAGTACTGGCCAGGTGGGTGGGCTCTGGCCAGGTCCACACCCAGGTTCCTGGGAAATAGCCAAGAATAACAGTTTGCAGTGGCTTAAGACAGAAAACCCACAATTCATGGCATTTCCCATCAGGTCCAATCAGGGGCAAGCATATATACTGACATATTTCCTGCCTGCGAACCCCTGCCCCTCATGTTACCAAGCACATCTGGTGCAGACAGGTCAAACAAGGTCGTCTCCCATAAACAACAGCCTCCAGTGTTTAAGGAACTGTCTGTCCTTGAGCAAGGGGCTTGCAGACCAGAGGCATTTTTTATTTCGTGGATCTCTTAGGCATAGTAATTAAAATTTAAAATGTAACTTTGGCTCTCACACAATGACCTGGTATCAGTTTATTACTTTATATTAATTGTTTGGAGTATATGCTGGGTTTGGGGGGGGGCATTTTCTATGTTTTTGGTTTGTTTCTTTGTTTGTTTAATACTGGGTTTCTCTATTATGTAGCCCTGGCTGTCCTGGAACTCCACTATGTAGATTAGGCTGGCCTCAAACTCAGAGATCTGCCTTCCTCTGCCTCCCGAGTGCTGGGGTTAAAGGCATGTACCACCACACCTGGCCAAAGCTTTTTACCTGTAAGAAACAGAGGGGCATTAACAACTTTGTATCATTTTTGGATGTGACAGATTAGGCAGGAACTACTCAGTTTTTTTTCAGGAAGTAATTTTTTTTTTCTGGATTAGTCAGGCTTCTCTATGCTCTATGCCCTGCTAATGCAGAAGAAAGGCCCAGCAGGCATAAACTGCATTGGTGTGGTGCTTGTGAAACTTAAGGATTGTCTCTCTTCTTCCTCTCTGTGTCTTATCTTAACTAAATGGAGACAGAGCTGGTCCCTCTCAGCTGGGTCAGCAATTTCTTCTCTGTGTGAACTTTCATTGAGGGAAACAGACAGTCCACATCATTTTCATCTTAGCTCATGTACTCCCTCTGCTGTGGACTGTGGTCACTGCCAGCTAGTCCTTCTCAAAGGCTGATGAGCAGGAGTGGTAAAGTCGGGCAAAGCCCTTCTCTAGGTGCTTCTTTGCATATTCCACATGTCATGACTTCATGGCTGGTCAAAGTTCTGTAGCAACACATGCAATCTGATGCAGTCTGCCCTGAGCAGCTAGCCCTCCCTTCATGTCTTGTCACAGAGGGCTGTTTTCACAAGTGCTACAAACAGGACTTGAAATCAGATGCCATGCTTTCTACTCTGAGCCCTGAGAGCAACAGCTTAGAGACAAGCAGCTGGACCACCTCTAAGGGATCAGTAAAGTGCTTACAGAGGTCTCCAGTTGAAACACAGAAGGTTTTATTCCCATTGTCTACTTTCTAAGGATTTAGGGCTCCATTTCACTCACAAGTCTATAGTTTAGAAACAAAATTAGAGTCAGCATTTGTTCTTTTGGTTTAGACCAGTGGTTCTCAACCTTCATAACGCCTCAACCTTTTAATACAGCTCCTCATGTTGTGGTGACCCCACCAATAAAATTATTTTCATTTCTACTCATAACTGTAATTTTGCTATTATAATGTAAACATCTGTGTTTTCCAATGGTCTTTGGCAACCCCTGTGACAAAAGGATCATTTGACCCCTTTGGGGTCATCACCCAGAGGTTGGGAACCACTGGACCAGATGAACCTGGCTACCTTCCCACCTTGTCTATAAGAAACACACTTCAGGGGCTGGAGAAATGGCTGCTCTTCCAGCGGTCTGGAGTTCAATTCCCAGAACCCACATGGTGGCTCACAACCACCTATAATGAGATCTGTATGCCCTCTCTTGGCATGCAGGCATACATGCAAATAGAACACTGTATATATAATTAATAACTCTAAAAAAAGAAAAAAGAAACACATTTCAGCCAGGCAATGGTGGCACATGCCTTTAACCCCAGCATTCAAGCGGATCTTTGAGTTTGAGGCCAGCCTGGTCTATAGAGTAAGTTGCCAGAACAGGGAGGCTAAGAGGGTAACGGGATGTGAGAGAGAAAGAAAGAGAAATATATTTTAAATCTGTGGCATAAAAACACAGAACTACTGCCCTAGTTAGCTTTCTGTTGCTGTGATAAACGACATTACCAACAGCAACTTGGGGAGGAAAGGGTTTATTTTAGCCTATAGGTTATATGCAGTTCATCAAGGGGAGTCAAGGAAGGAACTCAAGGTAAGAGTTTGGAGCAGAAACCCTGGAGGAAAGCTACTTCCTGGCTTGCTTCCAAGCTCCAATCAGCTACCTTTCTTATGCCATCTAGGCCCAGTTGACAACCAAAATTAGCCATCACAACTACCAAAGTTTATTTATAACATAAACAAAACATGTTGGGAAAAAAACTGCTTTCATATTCTGTCCTTTAGTAATGATAATTTATCATCTTTTTTTAAGTGTTAAATATATGTAACATTCAAAAAATATATCTCCTCGTGAGGGAGCTGAGGCTCAGAGTTTAGTTATAAGGAGGAAGTTCAACTAGGCCTGTCTGTGAAAAGAAAACGCCCTTTAAACATAAAGTGCATGATAATTTAAGTGATAGGGATGTAAAAGCATAGAACCCTGGTGTTCAACTCAGTGTGTTCACTGTGGTAGCAGCTGTCTATTGTATTCCAAGAAAGTCATGACACCTGCAATATACTACCCAGCACCCTTATCACCTCTGGAAGCTGCTGGTGGCAAAAATTTAAAAGCAGATGTATCAGGATCAGGTTTGGCTGCTTTTAAAAGCCCAATAACAGTGACTGTCATATAAAAGAATCTGGAGGACATCCCAAGGCTAACATGTGGCTGCACAGACATCAAGGAATGCAGGCTCCTACTGTTTCACTATCGGGGTTTAAAGCTCCTATCCTCAAAGTTAACTCAGGGTCCCATCACCCTTTTCATCTTAGCCACAACTTCAGAGCCACTGCATTTGGGCCTGTGAAGCTGGGAAATGCAGACATATTTGGGATGTGTCGCATTACTACCATAAATAAAACTAAAGAGAATGTCTATTGAGTGGCCAGTGACTGTGGTTGATGCTCCTCACTGCCTATGTCTTACACCTTTCCAAACCATATAGGCAAACGACGAAAATCTAACCCCAAACCCCTTGTTCTGAGTGAAGCCAGAAAGCAGTTAATGATCTACAGACTACCTCAGGTCCTCCGGCTGCACCTTAAAAGATTCAGGTGAGCTTTGGGATGAGCTGCCTCGAGGGCTTGGGGAGGACAGATGTCTTTTTTTGGTATGAGAAGGAGAAGCCTGTTTCTGTGGCACCTTGCACTTGCTGTGGAGAGTCAATGGTTCTTGTCCAGTAAGAAAAGCTGATGTTGGAGTCAGCAGCCTGGGGTTCAGCCCTCTTGCCTTGTTTTCATTTCTAGCTTGCACCCAATGTCTGCCAATCCTCTCCTAGCCTTGTTTGGGCTTACACAGATTCATCCCAAGGATTCAGTATAAAATAACAATGAAAGGGGCAAGTAACAGACTATACAGAGCCCATGCATGAACTGTTTCTTTCTTAGGTTTTTTCAAAACAGGGCTTCTCTGTAGCTTTGGAGCCTGTCCTAGAACTCACTCTGTAGATCAGGCTGGCTTCAAAGTCACAGAGATCCTACTACATCTGCCTCCCAAGTGTTGGGATTAAAGGTGTGTGCCACCATTACCCAGCTCTGAACCGTTCTTTAGGGGTTTGTAGGTTCAAATACTCCATGGAACTGTCACAGCAGATATGCACATGGATTAGCGGGGGGGGGGGGCAAAAAGAGAAAAGTTATTTTCCTAGCTTCTTGTTTAACTAGTTTAATGAGTAAGAAATTCATTCCATGTTCTAGGTGGTCTGGCCGTAATCATCGTGAGAAGATTGGGGTCCATGTCGTCTTTGACCAGGTATTAACCATGGAACCTTACTGCTGCAGGGACATGCTCTCCTCTCTTGACAAAGAGACCTTTGCCTATGATCTCTCCGCAGTGGTCATGCATCACGGGAAAGGGTTTGGCTCAGGACACTACACAGCCTATTGCTACAACACAGAGGGAGGTGCGTGCGCTTTACTCTGTAGGGTCGGGGACATGGAAAAGGGTTGGTTTGTTCACACTGTATTGCTTTGCATTATTTCCATCCCCCTGGGTCAGCTAGGGACAAATTAGATACATTAAGATTCAGTGAGAAGATTTATGAAAGTTGGGGGTTTGGTAAGGATATAAGGTTATGCTTAGGAATGAACAGAACTAACCATATCTAAGTACTTAGATCTAGTGCTGGAGGTTAGTACAGTATCATCTGTAGTATTGATTACTGATGGAATTTCTGCAGACCTCAGCTTCCTTCTTGGTCATGCAAAAAGAATGGGGTCCTTTAACTTCACGGTGATATGTTACAAATCTCTAGTCTCACTCAAATGACTCTGAGAACATTTGGGGCACTGTGGAGGCTTTAGCAGACAATAAAAAGAGATAAAGGAAACAAGGACAAAATTGGTCCATCAGTACCGAAGGCAAGAGTCTTTTTGGTGATAGTGGGGTGAAAGGGATTACAGTGACCCTGCCTCCCCACCAGTAATCAGAAGGTGGCTCTGCCCCCCGCATTCTCTCCCCATCTCCTGGCAGCACCTGTCTAGAGATGTAAACTAGCTTGTCATTTTCTCTTTCTCTCTTTTGGTTTCCTAGGTTTTTGGGTCCACTGCAATGACTCAAAGCTGGATGTATGCAGTGTAGAGGACGTGTGCAAAACCCAGGCCTACATCCTTTTTTACACTCGAAGAACAGTTCAGGGCAGCGCAAGACTCTCAGAAACCCAACTCCGAGCTCAGGTGCAGTCCAGCAGCAAGGTCGAAGGCAGAACATACACGCTCCCCTGACTGGGAGGCATGCATTAAAATGTCCTTACCTTTTTCCTCATGGGTAATAAGGCTTGCACAGTAACAGATCACTGGGCTTGCCTCTCTAGGCCTAAAGGAGAGAATGCCAGGTGATTTCTGCCCTGTCAAAAAATTGGTAGTCACTTTTGAAAACATTTTAAAATTCCCTCCTTTCATAAAACAAATCTAAAGGAGTAACTTCTATGAAGATTCTTTTGTCAGTTGCTTCTGGATAATTGAGGGACCTGGAGGGGGGTGGGCAAGTGATCACCCAGCCAGGAGAGCAGCCATGTCTGTCTTCTCTCTGTCGTGAGCCCCCTACTAATCAGGATCTTTCTGCAGCATTGCACAGAGCACATGAGGAGGGGCCCAGGGCTGGCAGCTGGTGGGAAAGATTGGTTCCAAGTGGAAGGTAAAGCCACAGGATTTATCTCACAGAAGAGGTGACCATCAAGGGAGTAAGGGGCATAGAGCAGATCTCCCTGTGCCAAATAGGAAGGCTTTTTAGAGCTAGGCTTCTCCTGAGGTGCTGTCATCTCACTCTACACTGACTGGGAGATGGGGCCTAGCAGCCCTTTCCCTTTGAAGAGGCAGTCATAGGAGGCACAGACCAGCGCATGGTCGGTCTGCGCATGTTAAGCCGGACACTCCTGACTCCTCCAGTCCTGTAGCAGGACCCTGGCTCAGGTCTGGAACCAGCTTGTGGTTTGGGTCAGTGGTCAGAAGCCTTCTCAGAATTCGGGAAGGCGAGTGGGGATTGTCCCAGTGCCTGCTGCCCTAGGGTCTCACCTTGTGTGCTATGTAGCTTCTCTCCTGCACCTACAACATTGGTGCTCACAAGGTTTGGAGCTTTCGCTTCCCTAGGAACTGACCATGTGTCCAGCTCTTGGTTGTGGCCTTTCATGTTCTCTTCCCACTCTGCTACCCATTCTCTCCTGCCCTCAGTCCATGCAGTAGAGAGACTTCTGTCTTTTACTCTGCTATTAGTAAAAACACATCTTTAAAATTTGCTCCATTTCTAAATGGAGTCAAATGCCCAGACAGAAGCACAGTAAACTCTCATTCTCTCTGCAGTGACCTGTGCAGTGCCCACAGCCTCTCCTGTGAATAAGTAGCTTGTGTTAATGTAGTACAGTTGTCACTTGAAGGGAGTTGAAGGGGTGGGGCACAGAGACAGTGAGGCTAAAGGACGCACTGTTCCATTTCCCAGGCACACCCGTAGTATTTACTGCTGCCCTCATTGGAGATGAACTCTCGTAGGCCTGCCAGACATCACTGAGACATGGAAGAAATCAGACAGAAAACAGCTCCCTGACAGGGATGGGTGGCTAGATTTAAACTTGTTTTACAACACTGTGAGGTTTCTGTATTAGCTTTTATTTGGAAGCGATAATGTATGGCATTTTTGTGCTGTTTGGTTTTTACTGTCTACTGCAGGCTTTTTTGTGAGCTTTGCACGGCCTCCTCCTCTCCAGGACACTGTTTTAAAGTGTCCCGGTTGTCCACGCTGCCTGAGGTTCTGATATAAAGCTGTACCCTGAGGTCCACATTACCAAGGTACATGATAGTGATTTGTTACCATGGTAGCAAAGCCCATTCAAAAACAAAGCTCGGTGTGCTGGTACACCCCTGGAAGGACGGCACTTGCTTGGGTAAGGCAGGAGGATTATGAGTTTGAGGCTACATTGTGAGACCTTGTCTGAAAAATGAAAATAACAAACTATTGGGAGTAAAAAAGGAAACAAGATTGGATTGCACCTCATCTTAAACCCTGTGTTATTTATTCTAGAAAGAGAACTTGCAGGCAGAGAATACAGATCTGACTGGTTTAGAGGGGAAAACATTAATCAATATAAACACTTAAAGGAAAATTAGAAGGTTCTAATTCAATTTAAAAAAAAAGTTTTATATCAACTGTCAGCAAGACCAGTAAGCAGAATGGGAACTTTATAAATGTTTAGCTGACCTGAACACCCACATATGAGATTAATGAGTTAAAATGAGTTCTAACTAAAACTAGCTGTCTCCACTGAGCCACCCTCTTGAAGGTGCCACCGCAACCACAGACAGCACTTCAGGCAGCAGGAGCAGTAGCATGAATCTCTGTTGTAGAAGCACTGTGCACTGTCTGGGCTGCCTTGCTGTGCTGCGCTCTCTCAGCTGCCTGCAGCGCCTAAGAGGGCTGTGTCAGTTGGCATCACACTGAAACATTCTGAAGAGAACAGATAGACTTTGACTAGCTGGCCCCAGGCCAAATGCCAGGTGCTGCTCTGCCAGCAGCAGTCTCTCTCTCTCTGAACCCTTTGTAATCGGCTGGTGTGTTTACTTACCACTGTAGCCAGCCAAGATGAATACACCCCAGCCCTCAAAAATGATTTCTTACCTCAGTCTAGCCTGGCCCTCATGCTTGTGGTTGCCTCTAAGAGCAGCACCCATGCTAGTGCAGAAGTAGCAGGGATACCCGTGGCAGCCAGAAACTGCAGCTCTCATCAAATGGCAGGCAGAGCTCTTGCCAGCTTTACCAGCTTTAACCAGCCCCTCTGGCTGAAATGGGAGGGCAGTGCCACATGGTAAAGAACTTCTAGATGTCTCTAAAAATGCCATGAATAAAGCTGTAAACTGTAGAAGTGTTCATGTGTCCTATGGACTCGATAGCAGAGTTTATTTTTGTTCACGGTGGCAAGGCTTCTAGAGTCCATGATCGTGTGAGTCCCCTACTCTGGTTATGCCTTCAGCTCCATCCACATTCAGGGGACAAACCAATGCGGTGGGCTGGCTGGCAGTGCTCCGGAGTGCTGAGAGGTCGACAGTAGTGCAGAATGAAAACATGGTGGCGGGGATGGGGGGAAGCCAGGGAGATCTGACATTTGTTTTACTGATAAAGCTTTGTGAACTAATTTTATACAATTCATAAAATTTGGTGCCTTGTTCTTAATTACAGTTTGCATGAGATTGAAAAGTTAAGGGGAAGGGTTCCTTTTTGTTATGTCAAGTGGCAGGTGGATCTGTAGTGTTTAAAGGGTATGTGCTATCAGATTTTATAGAACATTGTTATCTCCTGTGTATGAATGCAAATTGTCCTTACCAGCAAGTTCTTGAGTTCCAGTGTCCATAATTGTATTTATAATCTTCCATCAGATAGCTGTCTTTCAAGGCAGCCAACATACATTACTGTTGTTCATTGCCTCTTGTATATGCTGAACATTAATGCTGACCTTTTCTGGAAAGTGACCCTTTCCTGAATGTGTACCACATCCCTATCTGGGGTTGCAGCTTATGTGTGGAAGGGTTTCCAGCTAGTTGGGAGAGCCAAATGATCAGAAGTTAGGCAATCAGTGGCAGTGGAATCTTCATCAATTCTGGAGTCCTTCTGCACAAACCATCAGGAAGCAGTGTAGGAAAAAATCCCCCCACATGTGAACCTTTAGATTGTACAACAAACCAGTACACTGTGTAATATGCACAGTGAGTGATGCAAAAATGATGTCCCTGACACCACCACTCTCAGGACTTCCTGGGCAGATGCAGCTGTGATGGTGCTAAGTGACTGGAAGGTTAGCAAGAGTCGGGCTGTTCACAGCCTGTCTTTCACTCCAGCCCAAGGGTTTCTGCTGAGCTCGTGAGACTTCCCCAAAGGTGTTGACAGGCTCGCCATTCAAAGTGCATTTGGTACTGGGTCTCTCAGCCCAGTTCCTAATTGGGACTAATTAGGTAAAGAGTGCATCTTTGGGGTGAAATTTTCCAGGGTCACACTTGGTTTTTACCAGCTAAGAGTGGTGGTTCTCTTTTTGTCAGCGCTAAAGCGCCTTCTCAGGGTTGTGCACGTCATCTCTTCCACATTCCTGTCTGCTCTCAGTCCAGGATTATCCTTTAACCGCCATTTACTTGTCAACTCACACATGGCTCTAACTACACCACAGCTTAGTAGCTATGGGCAAGCGGTCACTTTTGTTCACTCTGTCCATACTTATGCTGGCATGTTTCTTTTAAAATACAACAGCTGCGGGGGCTGGAGAGATGGCTCAGAGGTTAAGAGCATTGCCTACTCTTCCAAAGGTCCTGAGTTCAATTCCCAGCAACCACATGGTGGCTCACAACCATCCGTAATGGGGTCTGGTGCCCTCTTCTGGCCTGCAGGCATACACACAGACAGAATATTGTATACATACATACATAAATAAATAAACAAACATGTACTTTTAAAAAAAAATATAACAGCTGCTGACAAAATAGCTCACTGCTACGGCACTTAGCTAGCATGCCTGAGACAGTGGGTTCCAGGTCACGTAAACCAGTTCAAACAAAAACTGCCAAACCAGCGTTATGACTTCAAAAAGCAAGAGTAAAGTTACTTGAGATTATATCTTAAATTTGGAATGAAAAAAAAACCTATATTTTTAAAAGCTATGTCTTAATCTAGATTCTGATTTTCAAAATAGAATTTTTTTTAACTAACTAGACTACTCAGCTATAGGATTATATAGCACACTTTAAGGTTTTATTCTTCAAAACAACAAAACCAGGCTGCTATTTCCTAGCTTAGCTGTGGTCATGTGGGGTTCTGCATCTATAATACAGCTTACAAAGCTGCTTCCTAATCACTTTATGGGCCTTTGGAAGTAATGACTTCAAACCCAAGCCTTATCCGTGTATTCATAGTCATGATCCTGCCCCCCCCCCCTTTTTTCAAGGCATGGTCTCACTGTGTAGCCCTGGTTAGCCTGGAATTTAGACGAGGCTGGCCGCAGAGATCCACATGCCTCTGGGATTAAGTATGTGCCATGAAGCCCAGTCTCTTAATAGTTTCTAAAACAGACTTCAGAGTATCTGTGACTCAGAATAAACTCTAGGATCTTGATTCATGTGAAGCCAATTCTAGGCCTGAAATTACTCAGTTTCTGCTGGCCCGCATCACATCACACAGGTTCTTCATTCACAAGAAAATAGTATCCCCAGCCCGTATCATACATGGCTTAGTCAGTGCAGTGCTTACCTAGCAAGCCTGAGGCTCAGAGTTTGTGGTAGAGCACACTCGGCTGTGGAGGCAACAAGATAAGGAGTTCAAGGCCATCTTCAACTGAGGCCAGCCTAGGCTGCAGATATCCTGCCTCAAAAAAAAAAAAAAAAAAAAACTCCCCCCCCCCCCCCCCCCCCCCGCTTTCTTTCGGTGGGTATTTGGAAGTCACATCATGAGTTTCTGGAAAGCAGCCAGCAGTAACTCTGTCATCGTCATGCAGCTGTGGCCCGGTTACACTGGCCCTTCTCATTCACGCCCTGTAATCCAAGACCAGTTACAAAGGGGCCTTTGCACAAAAAAGCAGTATTTTTTTTTTTTTTAATGCCAGTAAATTTGACTAAATGAGACTCTGGAGAGCCTACTTCTAGCACCACCTTGTCCCAAAGCCACAGGAGTCTCTCCACAGAACACAGACAGTGGTACTAGCATAAGTCTGGGGGTAGGAAGTTGCTTCCTTATGCCCACTAACAGGCTGACTCCACCCACACATCTCTTCTGCCACCAAATCTCACTCTATTCCAAAAACAGTGCCTCCCTGGTTCCTGGAAAACCCACCTGGTGAACTAAAATGCCCAACAACATCTAATGGCTTCTTCCCCAGGAATGCTCACCAGCAGTAACTCCTCGAGAGTCAGCTGTGCAGTTCAGCTTTATCACTGTGGAGCAGGAGGTTCCCTTTCAAGTTTTTTTTTTTTTTCTATTTTCTCTTTTAAATGAGACAAACATCTCCATTACAATTCATGTTTGGGGCTCATTGCTGTCTCTTGAGTGTGAAACACAAATCATGTTTTTTTTTGGGGGGGGGGTTTGTAAACTGACTTTTTACACCGTGGTTTTGAAAGAAGTTTCTTATTAAAAGAATAAAACGTCTTTGTGTGCAGGCTTTATTTGAAATCTGTTTTCAAGAACCATGACTACTCCTCTCGGGACAAGGGCAGAGATCACCTCTGCAGAAATGTAGGGATGCACACACAGTTGTGCAGTCAACATTTGAGCTGAAGCTGGGGGCTGCCCAGGGGGTGGAGGTTCAGCTGCCATGGGGGTAGTATCTTGTGGTGGTCCTAGACAGTAGGCTGTCGTGGGAAGTTTGAGTACACAGCAATTCCATTCTCTGCAACCAGATAACAGATGGTATTAGAAACTGGAAAACAAAAAGGAAACTGCTTTCACCTAGAAATCCAAGAGTGAGGATTTACACCAGGTCTCTCCTACTTTCTGTGAATAGCTGAACAGAATTGCTGTCTTTCACAACTGGAATAGGCAGAGACAGAAAATTAAGTGCTTACTTGGTTACACCCCTGGCTGAGGTGCCATCAAATCAATGTCACTCAAGTTCCTGGCCAGCCAAACTCCCGCAGCAAAGAGTCCCAAATTGAGGATCAAGTTCCTAAGTAGAAAATATATTTCATTAACCCTGAGGTCACTGAGTTTGATGGAGCTAATGACATACCATGGGAAGTTTACGTCAACACCACCTTCTGGAGGTTTTGATCAACACTCGGTATAGTGATACGTCGCACAATATGCACGTGAGAATTTCGAGTTTATTCCTAACACAAGCAAAGGCCAACTTAACACTCTAACGTAAAATTCCGATTTATGCCTTGGCATCTCTTCCCTCCTCCTAGGTCAGGGTGACTTTTTAAAAATAATACATTCAGGCCGGGCAGTGGTGGCGCACACCTTTAATCCCAGCACTTGGGAGGCAGAGGCAGGCGGATCTCTGTGAGTTCGAGGCCAGCCTGATCTACAAAAGCTAGATCCAGGACAGGCTCCAAAGCTACAGAGAAACCCTGTCTCGAAAATAAAAAAAAAAAAAATTCATTAAATTGTATGTGTGTGATACTGCATGTTGACACTGCAAGTGTGGAGATCAGAGTACAGGAGTTGGTTATCTCCCTTCACCTTGCGGGTACCAGGGATCTAACTCAAGTCCTCAGGCTTGGCGGCAAACGCTTCCACCCGCTGAACCATCGCTACAGCCCAGGTCGACATTCTAGATACCTTGAGAAGCACGTGGCAGATATTTTTGACAGCAACGCATTTTACAAGCCTACGGCCTCAACAAAACACAGAAAGTTACCACGAAACCACTACGTTGTCAATGTGGTTAAAAAACAAAAAAAAAAAAAAAAACCCACCTAGGATTGCCAGCCTCATAAGGAAGGGAAATACAAGTTTATGAGGATCAGAGAGGGGCCAGCCTCGGTTACCTCCGGAAATCGTTCCGATCGGTGGCGAAGCGATAGACGCCGCGGAGCCAGTCTCCCACGTTGTCTGGAACCTCGGGGGCCTCGTTGGCCGAGCCGGAGGCGCTAACTGCTATCCCACTAGAAGCCATAACAGCACCGAGCACTTCCACAGTGCCTGTGCGCGGCTCAGAGTCGGCGCTGGCTGATCGCGCAACTTCCGATCCCGCACTTCCGCCTACCGGTAGTGAGATGCAAGAAGACCCGCCCCCGGCTGCTTCCACGAGCTTGGAACCCAGGTCGGAGGTGGAGCCGGTGCTCGCTGCCCCACCTCCCGGTGCCTAGGGCGTGTTACCCGTGTAGCGCCACCATTCCATTAGTTTAAGCAAGGTGCTGACGGTGGGGCTAAACTCAGCCCTTGGGGATAGGGGCTAGCTCACCCAGGAAGCTCTGGGCAGTGGTGTTTCCCCAAGAAACTTTTCTACAGGTTAGAGAACGTGCAGTGTGGATGGGACTGTCCCGCGTGTCTGCCTGCCATCAGTCTCGGGTTCTTTACACTGCAGTCTTTGTTATCCTGTTTCATAGGTTCCCCCATCTCACTACTCTGCTCTCCGGGCTGCCCCACTAACAAATGGTGCAGTGCTTCCTGGAGATGTCTCTGTCATCTGTCTGGAGGTTTGGGGAGGACTTCCAGGGACCTGGAAGGCGCTGGCCCAAGAAAAAGCCTTCGGGTTCCGACTCAGAGGAAGAGGAGCAGGTGGGGCAGGGGCTGTGCTCTTGGGCGTTTCCGGGAGTCTTAGGGCGCTCTCGGCCCTGCCCTTTGAACGCCCCACTCGGGGTTTCCAGAGTGGAGCTGGCTACTGTAGAGGGAAGTGTAACTTGGGAGGTGATCTTGTCATCCGAGGAGGCACCGTTCCAGCCGACGCTTGGATCGGGTTCTGTTTCCCCTGTTAGAAATGCCCATCTCAGAGCCCCCAAATCTTTGTGCAAAAGGCGGACCAAGGTTGCGTGCAGCCTCCCGCCCCGCCCCAGGCTGGTGCCGTGCGCGCCGCCGCTGCCGCCAGTCTACCCCAAGGGCCCCCGCCTCCGTCCACCAGTGGGCGACCGCGTCCCCAGCCCGGGAGCGAGTTTGCCGCCGCAGCCCCGCCGGGAGGGTTCAGGAGGCCTTCGGAGCGCGCAGGCCAGGGACGCGCGGTGAGAGCTTCGGGCCCCAAAGCTCGCGTCTGGGGGTTGCGGTGGGAAGACAGCATGGGGAATGGGACGAAGGGTTCTGGCCCGGGAGATTCCCCGCTTCTATGATCAGCCTAAGCCGCCGGCCCCTCCCCCTTAAGATCGCACCGTCCCCTCCTTTACCAAGGGACGCTAGCCCTTCCAGTGCCTCTACTGAGCTAGAATCTGCACTCCGGTAGCGGCTCCCGAAGCAGCTGGGGCAGCAGGGGCTGCCCCCGGGCAGGGCATAACGTCCTGCACCCAGAGGCCCGGCGCAGTCTTGGCAGCAGAAGTGGTTCTCGTGCCAGCGCTGTCCTTCTGCCTCGGTACAGCTCTGAGAGAAGATCAGCTGGGAGAGGTTGAGGAAAACGATTGATTCGTTCATCCATCCATCCATCCATCCATCCATCCATCCAGTAACCACACCTTATACCCATTAACGCTCAAAAAAAAAATGCCCACAGGCATTCCGATTTGGAGTACTTTGTAACTCTAGGATTCTGGGAGGGTGACTGGCTTTGGCCGGATCCTCCATGTAGCAGGTGGCATAGCCAGAAGTTGGGCCCCAGAGCTTTCCTGACTCCCAAGGCTCCATGTCTTTCATGTTGTTAGCGTCTTTCTAGCATGGTCAAGCTCAGCACTGAGCATCTGGCATAATGATGATTCAGGAGTCCAGAAACGTTCTGAGTCCAAGAGAATTTACAGACCCCTGTTTGCACTGGGGGAGCAGAGGTAAAGGTCCCACGTGCGCAGAGCTCTTGAGTGGCCCTGGCTAGTTCCTCATTCTCTCCACCCTGTTCTCCACTTCTACTACAAGACCCTCCAGCCTATGAAGGTGACAGCTGCTCCAGCATTGCTGGCTCTGGGGAGGAATTCTCCCAGTGTCTCTCTCCCCTTTTGCTCTACCTGGTCACAAGCGGGACATCGAGGTCGCAGTAGCTCTGCGTGATGGCGGCCACAGTAGAGATGCCCATCGTGGTAAAAGTAGATGAGGTTTATCAGGGCCTGCCCACAGGCCTGGCAAGTAAAACAGGATCTGTGCCAACAGCACCGCTCACCAGCCCTGGCCGCAAACACTCCGTACTCTCCTGGATTCAGCAGCTTCTTGCACTGCCAAAGCAGAGGCCCTGGGCTCTTAACCTGAACCTTCTTAGCTTCGTTCATGGCTCTCCAACCACATCCCCAATCCCCCAATCTGGCTGTTCATATTATGCTGCAGGCTCATCTCCACCGCAGAAGTCAACTCCCCAAACCTGGCTTCCTCCTTTCCCTAACATTTACCAAATCACCAATCCTGAAAACATTTCTCCGCTAAACTCCGCCCAACCCTTTCTGCAGAGCAAAGGGCTGAGGAAGGGAAAGGCTCAGGGATGGAGAAGGAACAGACATACTCCCTACCTTCTCACAGGTGTATCCTTCAAGTTTGGGAGGTAACAAGCGGGCCACCCCCTGTCCCATGGATTTCTGCTTCCGCTGGGCACAGAAGAGCCGCAGTTGGGTCAGTTCCTCCTCCCCTAGGGCCAGACAGTAGCGCTCCTAAAGGAAAGGCCCACATGCACCCAAACCTTAGAACACTGCTGGAGTGACATGTTCTCTAAGGTTGATGCTGGCTGGGAGAGAGGGAGAGCCTTGGGAGGGAATGGCGCATGTGCTCCCGCGGAGACGGCCGGCACTCGGGGCTGCACCGTCACTCGGGGCTGCACCGGGTAGCACTTAGCACCATCATCACATAGTGTGGCCCTTGTTCCCATTGAGTTAGGTCCCAGAATCCCTTTCACATGTGTTCTCTGCTCCATAGACTGTCTTGCCTCTCGGTGAATTGTAAGTCTTTAGGCTGCACATGCTGGGGCCCTCAATAAATACTGAACAACCACATTTCTACATTCGTGCATCCCATTCTTGGTTGCAGATGCCGTTCATGTCCATTTTCCCATTTGCTCTTAAGCTAAGCCTTGTGATGCGCAGGACATGTATTCCTGCACCTGTCTGTCATTAGCTGTGGAATTCAAGCTAAAGGGAATTGCTTCCTCCAGCTACGGGCAAAACTGAGCCTTTTAGTCATACGTCTTGAATTCTAGATCAAGACTCTTACTACACAGTAAATAACAAGGTGTGGAGAGGGAGCGAAGGAGGAGCGAGGGGAATCCGAGGGGGGGACCCACGTCACTGTCCTGTGGAGGAAACTGCTGCAGGAGGGTCCGAAACTGAGGCCAGCTTGAGGCTTGGTTGGTATCCAGGCAAGGTGGGCCCAAGCTCGATCCTGGAGGAGCCTGAGGAGGCACAGGAGAAGGGGGCTGGGTCTTCCCCTCTCCTCC
Organism: Microtus oregoni; assembly: GCF_018167655.1. Classification (NCBI taxonomy): domain Eukaryota; kingdom Metazoa; phylum Chordata; class Mammalia; order Rodentia; family Cricetidae; genus Microtus; species Microtus oregoni. The sequence continues at coordinate 44,267,571 of NW_024543066.1, forward strand.
CCTCCCTTCCCTTCCCCTTATCACCTGCCCTCCAATCTACAGCAACTCCTAAGCATTCCTCTCCACTTGGAGGAAACCCCCTCCTGCCCGTCACTAAGAATAGTAGATCTGTCTGGCATGGTGGCACACGCCTTTAGTCCCAGCAGTCGGGAGGCAGAGGCAGGCGGATCTCCCTAACTTCAAGCCTCTTCTACAGAGTGAACAGTAGGTCCACTCCTGATCCGAGACCTGCCTGGAAGGAGCCCCCAAACACCACTCCATATACTGGAAGGAGCCCCCAAACACCACTCCATATACTGGAAGGAGCCCCCAAACACCACTCCGTATACTGGAAGGAGCCCCCAAACACCACTCCGTATACTGGAAGGAGCCCCCAAACACCACTCCGTATACTGGAAGGAGCCCCCAAACACCACTCCATATACTGGAAGCCCCACAATTGCACACTCCTAGAGCCAGGCTGTGCAGCCCCACCCACTGGGAGGCTGAGATAGGACAAAGTTCAAGAGTTACATGACAAAGTCTTACCTCAAAGTGGGGGACAGAGGACCTGGGATAGCAAAATGGCTCAGCACATAAAGGCACTCAACACCAAGCCTGGGTTTGATTCTCTGGATCCTCATGGTGGAAGACTGACTTCCCACAGGTTGTCCTCTGACCTCCACATGTGTTGTGGTTCACAACACACACACACACTGAGTAAATATTTAACAAACTTCGGGTTTGGTTTTGTTTGAGACAGGGTGTGTTTCTGCAGCCCCGAGTGGCCTAGAACTTGATACTCATCCATAGACCAGGCTGGCCTTGTACTCAGAGATCTGCCTGCGTCTGCCTCCTGGGTTCTCCTGGGTGCTAAGACTAAAGGTGTGCCCACCACACCTGGCTAATAAAGGCTTGATTTTGTTTGCACGGAAAGAAAAATGCAAACATCTCCTGGTTGGTAGGAGGGGAACGAGGGCCAGAGGATGAGAACATGGTGGTCTCAGAAAGAGTGGGACTCCTACCTGAACAGAGGTGTCCTCATCGCCCTCTACTGGCTGCTGGCCTGCACCACTGTCTGAGTTAACTGGTGGATCTGGCTCCCTGAACATAGAACTGTCCTGCTGGAGGGACCAGTCAATTCTGAGCTGACACTGGTGACCGACAGTCTGCCTGGAAAAGACAGAAGATCAGCTCGTTCAGTGAGCCTTCCCAGCATGCCAGGCAATGTCAAGTGCTTTCCAAGTGCCATCTCAGTCCTGTCAACAGCCAGGAGACTGAGGTAGGCGTTGTTCCCAGCTTACAGGCAGCCAGGCTGGGGCTCAGACAGCACTGGTGTGTTTGTGTGTTTGTGTGTGTGTGTGTGTGTGTGTGTATCCAAGGTCAAACAGCTGTAAGTGGCAAAGTCAGATCTTTAGCCCCTGAGCTTGTGAAGTTCAAATTCTTGGATATTACAAAGCTGGGTGGTGTAGAAGAGAAAGCAACCATGGAAGGAACCATTCTGCTCTCCCATGAGCCTCTGGGCAGGCTAGAGCTCTCCTACTCACCTTGCCAGTCTTCCCAAGGTCCCTCAATGCAGCTCACCACACATACCCATCTCCGCACTACACCCTACCCACGCTGTTCCTCAGTCACCCCCCACACACACACCTGTCTCCTCACTACACCCTACCCAGGCTGTTCCTCAGTCACCCCACACACACCTGTCTCCCCATTACACCCTACCCAGGCTGTTCCTCAGTCACCCCACACACACCTGTCTCCTCACTACACCCTACCCAGGCTGTTCCTCAGTCACCCCACACACACCTGTCTCCTCACTACACCCTACCCAGGCTGTTCCTCAGTCACCCCACACACACCTGTCTCCTCACTACACCCTACCCAGGCTGTTCCTCAGTCACCCCACACACACCTGTCTCCTCACTACACCCTACCCAGGCTGTTCCTCAGTCACCCCACACACACCTGTCTCCCCATTACACCCTACCCAGGCTGTTCCTCAGTCACCACACACACACACACACCTGTCTCCGCACTACACCCTACCCAGGCTGTTCCTCAGTCACCACACACACACCTGTCTCCTCACTACACCCTACCCAGGCTGTTCCTCAGTCACCCCACACACACCTGTCTCCTCACTACACCCTACCCAGGCTGTTCCTCAGTCACCCCACACACACCTGTCTCCGCACTACACCCTACCCAGGCTATTCCTCAGTCACCACACACACACACACCTGTCTCCCCACTACACCCTACCCAGGCTGTTCCTCAGTCACCCCACACACACACCTGTCTCCTCACTACACCCTACCCAGGCTGTTCCTCAGTCACCACACACACACACACCTGTCTCCTCACTACACCCTACCCAGGCTGTTCCTCAGTCACCCCACACACACCTGTCTCCTCACTACACCCTACCCAGGCTGTTCCTCAGTCACCCCCCACACACACACCTGTCTCCGCACTACACCCTACCCAGGCTGTTCCTCAGTCACCCCACACACACCTGTCTCCTCACTACACCCTACCCAGGCTGTTCCTCAGTCACCACACACACACACACACCTGTCTCCCCACTACACCCTACCCAGGCTGTTCCTCAGTCACCACACACACACACACCTGTCTCCCCACTACACCCTACCCAGGCTGTTCCTCAGTCACCCCACACACACCTGTCTCCTCACTACACCCTACCCAGGCTGTTCCTCAGTCACCCCACACACACCTGTCTCCCCATTACACCCTACCCAGGCTGTTCCTCAGTCACCACACACACACACACCTGTCTCCGCACTACACCCTACCCAGGCTGTTCCTCAGTCACCCCACACACACCTGTCTCCTCACTACACCCTACCCAGGCTGTTCCTCAGTCACCACACACACACACACCTGTCTCCTCACTACACCCTACCCAGGCTGTTCCTCAGTCACCCCACAAACACCTGTCTCCTCACTATACCCTACCCAGGCTGTTCCTCAGTCACCCCACAAACACCTGTCTCCTCACTACACCCTACTCAGGCTGTTCTTTTCCAGCATTGCCCTTGTGGAGCCTGACTGAAGGCCTCCTTGCCAGGAATCCTCCTCATCTTCTCTGGCCTGTACCAGTTCTCCCTTCCTGAGTTCTCCAAGGAAGCATAGTCAGTGGCTCCAAATTAGTACCCAGTGTCTCCTCACTAGTCTAAATGCCTCAAGGGTACAAGAAAATTTTGTGTCTACCCTATAGCCCTTCACAAACCAGACAAGCCCTCTTCCACCAAGCTATACTTCCTGTCCTTATAGCAGCATGAAACAGGGTCTCAGAGCCAAGGCTGGCCTTGGACTCCTGATCCTCCTGCCTCAACCTCCAAAGTGCAGAGATCCAAACCATGCACCACCACACCCCACTTTATAGCAGCAATTTTAATATCTAGTCCCAGTGCACTTCTTTAGGCACAGTCGAAATGGGATCGCGGTGTCTTTGGGCGGGACTAACTGCTGATGCAGAGAAAAGATGGGCGCTGCTCTGGATGTGGTCACAGGCTAGTGAGCGGGAACCAGAGAAAATAGGGTTCATGCACCTGTATTCTGGGTGGAGGGCTGGGTTGTGTGGGATGGTGACAGCCGGAGCAGACATTTACAAGTTTATTCAGTGTTCGCGACTATTCTAGAACTTTATATAATAGGTCCATTCTTACCGTCCATTGAAGCAGTTTCTTCTACGCTTTTACAGTTGAAAAACCAACCAAACCATTGACCAATGAGCAAACTACCAAGTTCCGGGAGTTTTAGGAGGTACCCTACCTCAGGGCAGCAGCTGAGCTCAGGAGAACCAACAGTGAATCTCTAGGCTTTGGGAAGTCCTGAGGTTCCATGTATAACCACCAGAGCACCACCCAACCCCATGGACCCCCCCAGTCCCCCTACAAATATCCAGTGCCACCCTTCCCCCTTCCTGGCTCCACACCCACCTGTTTCCTTCCTGTCAGTCCCTCAGGGCAGGTTTCCTGTGGAAGGTGGCCAGGATGGACTCCACACTCAGGGGTAGGAACAGCCACACCCCTTAGCAGCACTGCTTCAGCTCCACAAAACAAGGGGGGAGGGGGTTTCTGGAGTACCCTCTTCCGGATTAGTTCTAGTTTGCATGGAACTCTCTGGCACAAAAATAACTCTCAGAAATCAGACTTCTACCCGTCACCCTTCCTGTCCCCCACCTCCGAGCAACCTGATTCACCTCCAGCTACCATTGGACCCCATCTTACTAACACGCTGGTTTCCTCCCATAGTTCCCCTTCCTCTCCTTTCAGATAAGATCGGGTCAAACACTGACTCCCGCCTCTAGCCCCAGATGCAAGCTAGCTCAGGGGTTCAACCTCCCCAAACAACACCCATTCTTGGAAGGATGAGCCCCAGAGGTCCTAGGCACTAGAGAGCAGTAGAGTGGAAAGGTATCCCTGAACCAGAGGGAAAAGGGAGGGAAATATACGTTCCTATCAAGTGGCCTCTCGGCAGAGCCCCAAAGTTTTCCTAGGACTTTGCGGACCACCCGCAGGGCGGAAGCTCGACGTGTGCTTACCGAGTTCGCTTGGGGTCCCTGTCTAGCTGCTGATTTAGGAGTGGGGTCTCAGCCGCCCGGGCTGTTCTGGTGAGACCCGCCGTCGGGCCACGCCCCCAGTGGCCCCGAACTGGGTGCGGTGCTGCAGACTGAGGGAAGCGCTCGTGGGTCTCAGGGCGGGAAGGGCGCAGGCATCCGCGGACTTGGCTACGCGAAGCGCCACCGCGAAGCCCGAAAGGTCTAGAGTCTCTCGGCCCGCCCCCGGCTTCAGCCTCTCCCCTCTGCGGGCCTCTCCAGCTCCTCCCCTCTGTCCCCAGTATCCCTCGCTACTTTCCCTCCTGGATTCTGAATCCTGTCCCGCTTCAGTTCTCCGATCCGCTCTGCTCTCTCTCGAGATTCTCTTCTGCTAGAGAGACTGCTGACATCTCTGCTTCCCCGCCCCACGCCGCGCCGGGCCGGGCCCCTCTCAAGACAGGCCACGCCCCTCAGGATTCCCAGCCACCGGCCCCGAGCGCCCTCTGGCGTCTGCGCATGCTCTCTGCCCCCGACTGCAAAGTCCTCCAAAGGGACCTTCTAGGCTGCCTGCCGGTTGCCCCCGCTCGGGTCGGCCGGCCCGCAGCGTCTCGTTGGTGCAGCCCGCGACCTCCGACCCCGCGGGCGCGGGGCGGGGCGGGGAGGCCTTAGCTGCGGGCGGGCGGCGGCTGCTGCAGCGGGACCCGGGAGCGGGGGCCCGGCGCCGCCCGGGCCGCGGGGCGATGTGAGTCGGGGCGCGGCGGGGCGGGGACCAGGCGGCTCTACCGAGGCCGTGTCGCGCCGCGCCGCAGTCTCCGCTCCTATCCTTAGAAAGCCCCAAGCGGGCGAGCTAGCGGCGGACCCGGGGGCTGGGGGCGGGGATGCAGGCTTGGAGCGCGACTGCGACCTCCGCATTCCGTCTGGGTATCTAGAAAACCTGTAACCAGTTCTGCCTCTCGCTCCCCAGACCCCACCCTCTCCCCTCCCCGTGGTTACACCTTCGGGTCTCTAGGATCCCGCAGAACCCCCTCACTCACCCACCCAACCTCTTGAAATACCCACCGACACATCTCGTTCTCCCTTCAGTGGCCCACAGGCTTCCGCAGTCACCATCCAGAAATCCCTCAGCCTTTTCATTTCTGCACCATGCCCAAATCCAGAATCTCCCAAGCCCATCTTCTTCCAAGGCTTCGAATATATTTTCAGACCACGTACCTCCATCTAGTGCCTGTCCCTACCTACCTCAGACCAGAAACCCCACCCCCACCCCACCCAATGTAATCCTCTCAATGGATTATCTAAAAATGTGTTTGAAATCTCAAAGAAAAAGAGGGGAGTGGGAAAGGTGCAACCCCTCCCCCATCTTGCATCCAGTAGCTCTTGGCTTCACATCCCTTCCCAACACCCTGTTGATGGTTTAAGCTCCCATGGTCTTTTCAGTACCTGCCTTTAGCCTGCACACAATTCCTTTAACCTCCTTACTCCTTCCAAAGAATTAACCAGACCAAGAGGTGTGGGGTTCTTTTACCTAGAGTTGTGCAGGGCTGGTGGGGGGGACACTGGGAAGTGCTGTTTTCCTGGACCGGGAGGGAGGGATTTCAGGAATTTTCTTCAGAGTCCTGGCTTGTTGATTCATCTACCTAGGGCTCAGATAATCTGAAAATTTGCATCTTGTTGTAACTGTCCCTTCTGACACTAGGAACAGAAAGCCTGACCAGCTTTCAAATGGGAAGTGCTTCACTAATACCTGCTTCTAGAAGTTACTTCAGCTAGAACTCCCTGGTATTTCCTCAGAAAAGGGGAAGGGTCAGGAGTTGGAGATGGTGGAGGGAGAATGACAGACCCTCCCCCAGATATAGCAACAAAACGTTCTAGAATGTTGGTTTTCAGAATCTGAAACTGGTGCTCTTGCTGAACTAGCATGTTGTTGTTCTGAGAAAGAAAACTTTTCGTAGGCTTGAAATTCTCTGCAAGGTCAGGTGGTGGTCTGAGCGGCAGGACTCCGAGGGGACGCCAGTGATGGCTGCCAGCTGGAGGTGTTGGGCATCTCAGAGTTCATTGTCCTTGGTCATAGGGAGGTCCATCCAGGGCTACAAAGTTGTGGCCTTTCGTCTGAGATCGTGTTGTGTTCATTGGTCTTTCTAGCTGGACCCAGGATCCACTAGGACCTGGCCCAGATAAATCCAGGTGGGAGACACTGCTAAGTCCGTTTCATGAAGAGTTGGGGGCTGAGGGTAGGTTTCCATTAACATATGGTCTCTGTCTCCTGTGCTAGGTGAGCCCCAGGTGTGAACCACAGGGATCCAGGTGATTTTCTGCAGACGCTTTGCCATGACACCCCTCCAAGGACGGGGGGAGTGAAGTGGGAATCCTTTCCCATGCCCCTCCCAGGGTCAGCTCCCCAATGGCCTGGGTGAGGTAAGAACTGCGGCTAGGTGTCAGTTTTGTAAAGTTTCTTAACTCGGGAGGAATATAGGGAACAGGTCACTGGATTGTCAAAGGTTCTACCACAGCAACAGAGGTTCCTGGATAATCCACTACCTTGTGGTTTTTCACAGTAAAGTGAACGAACCTCTTAAAACTGCTGGCTGGGCCGGGTGGTGGTGGCACATGCCTTTAATCCCAGCATTTGGTAGGCAGAGGCAGGTGTATCTCTATGAGTTTGAGGTCAGCCTGATCTACAAGAGCTTGTTCCAGGACAGGCTCTAAAGCTACAGAGATTCCCTGTCTCGAAAAATCAAAAATAAAGATAAAAAGCACTGCTGGCTGGGCCTAGGAGTGTAGCTGGGCAGCAGAGCGCTCGCGTAGCGAGCACAAAGCACTACATTGGATTTCCAGCACGAAGAACAAAACCTCTGTTTGGGTTCTGTCCGTTTGTGTCTTGTTCCCTTAGGTCACAGAGGTCTAAGTGGTTTCCTCTCTGTAGTAAGGCAGAAATCTGTCTGTTGTGACTGTCTTCCCATTATCAGTAGCCTGAAGGGAAAAGCCTGCTAAGGTCTCCTATCTCTGCTCCGACCTTTGGGAAGGCAACCCGGCCTTCTGTGAGTTGCTTTCGTGGAATGCTGGGAGTTCAGTCTGGAGCCTCATAGGAAATATCTACTGCTGAGCTACATGCTCAGCCCCAGCATTTTTCTTCTTCAATGAAGAAAATTTTAACCAAGGTTTTTTTTAAAAATCATGCTAGTTTGAGCCCAGCCTGGTAGTATTTTTACTCCCAGCACTTGGAAGCCGAGACAAGAAGATCTCTGTGAGTTCCAGTGTTCGGTCATTAAGTGTGGGTTTGCCTTTTTTGTTGTTTTGTTTCCATTTGGTTTTTGGTTTTTTCAAGACAGGGTTTCTCTGTGTAGCCCCAGCTGTCCTGGCTCTCTCTCTGTGGACCAGGCTGCCTGCCTGCCTCTGCCTCCCAAGTGCTGGGATTAAAGATGTGCGCCACCGCCTGGATTGTTGGGTCTTATGATCACAGTGTACTAACAGTTTACTTGAAGAGAACACCAGAAATACTCATTTCTGGTAGATATTAGGGTGGAGCAAGGGAGGAAAGAGAGAACATGGCTGGAGTGAAATGGGTAAGGTGAAAAATGAGGGAAAGAAAAAGGAACAAGATAGTATCTGCGGGGGCTGGAGAGATGGCTCAGAGGTTAAGAGCATTGCCTGCTCTTCCAAAGGTCCTGAGTTCAATTCCCAGCAACCACATGGTGGGTCACAACCATCTGTAATGAGGTCTGGTGCCCTCTTCTGGCCTGCACCACAGACAGAATATTGTATACATAATAAATAAATAAATAAATAAATAAATAAATATTTAAAAAAAAAAAAAAAAAAAAAAAAAAAAAGATAGTATCTGCGACACGCAAGGGACACCGTTTGCTGACTCCAGATGAGGACCACAGCTGTGACAGCCACTCCCATGCCCCTTATAGCCATGCTGCTCTTCCAGTCAGTCACTCCATAGGCCAGACCCCTGTGTGCTTCCCAGGCCTCTGAGAAGCTTGCTATCCCCTGCCTGTAGGAGTCCTTCACTCATTCTAACTTGAATTAATGTTTATCCCAAGCATGTTTGACCACGGGTTGAGAGAGCATTCCCTCAGTTTGACCATAGGTTGAGAGAGCATTCCCTCAGCGTGTGTCTGTGTCCTGCAGCCTCTTGGCTGGAGGACGTTCTCACAGTGCAGTGTCTGCTCAGAGCTCCTTGGCAGGGTGACTGGTGACCTGCTCATCCCTTGTCTGTCCCTAGGGTGGAAAGGCTGCTCTGACACCATGGGGAGCTGCTGTAGCTGCCTGGACAGAGACAATGTGCCACACAACCACCCTACCAAGTTCAAGGTACCCAAAGCCTCTCCCTGCTCGAGTTCCTAGGGCCTGTTGAGTTTAGGCCTCCAGTATCTCTCGGGAAGGAGAAATGACAGGCTATGGTGTAGACTCAGTAAGGTGCCTTGTGCTTGCTCTCTGATGTCTGAGGTGGTCTGGCAGGGGAACCTAACCCTTTTTTTTTTATTTCTGGTTGTTCTTTTCCTCCCACCCCCTTCCCACCAAGAATAATATGTTTTAAAGAGAGCATACATAGCCCTGAAGAAACACTATATTGGTGTTTTATGAACCTTAGCTCCCTACATCCCATAGGAGGCGCCTTCTCCTCACACTGGGGTTTGTCAGGGCCAGTGTTTCTCCTTCCCAAGTAGAGAGGGAGCCCTCAGCAAGTTTGTACAGTTTGGGGATTGGAGGGTGGCTGTATCTGCTCAACAAGTCTTTCAACTTTGAATTAACGATTAACCCCTTCTTTGTTGACATCCTGGCCTTTGAAATTAAGCCCCAGGAAGTTCTTGAGCATCAGACAGCTAACCACCTGGCCTTGGAGGTCAACAGGTGACCTCTTTCCTGTCTGCAGATATCAGAGCTGAGAGCCATAGAAGAGATTACCCCATCGAACTGTCATGCCCCATGGCACTGCTCTATGTGACCCAAGGGGGCAGTGTTCCTGTGGTACAGCTGAGAGCCACTCAGTCTCCTGGCCCTAACCCCACAGTCACTGTCTCCCAGTGGCTCGGGGTCCCTTGCATACACTTCTTGGTTTCTTTACTGACCCTGTGTCCATTCTCCCTGCAGGTGACTAATGTGGACGATGAAGGGGTGGAGCTGGGCTCAGGGGTGATGGAGCTGACCCAGAGTGAGCTGGTGCTGCACCTGCACCAGCGGGACGCTGTCCGCTGGCCCTACCTCTGCCTGCGGCGCTATGGCTATGACTCCAACCTCTTCTCCTTTGAGAGTGGCCGCCGCTGTCAGACGGGCCAGGGTGAGTACCAGCTCTGCCCTCCAGGACAGGGACATGAATGAGCTTGTTACAGAATTGGAGCGTGGCCTTTCACATACTGACATCAGACATCAGACTTGGTGGTGTTGCTCAGAGCAGAGAAAGGTCCAAGCATCACTGCTGCTCTTCCTCGAGCCTTGTGGGAACATTTGGTGCGCAATCCATGAAGTAGCCAGTGCTCCGAGGCCAGAGGCCACCTAGCAGAGACAAACCACTCTTCCCATTGTTGCTATGGTTTCAGGGTTCTACTGCTGTTGCAGTAGGGAAAAAAAAGCCTTCTGAGCTACCATGTCATACACCCTGGGTCTCATCCATAGTGGAAGAGGTCAGGAAGAAGACTGGCTGCTCTGGGCTGAGATCTGGGGAAGCAGGAGCTTGGGTCTCATATACAGATTAGCCTTCAGGAGCCCAACATTTGTCTGCCATCCCCTGTGGGCAGTGGAGAGTACTGATTCCCCCTGGGCATCTGCCCTCTGCAGCCAGAGGTCAGGGGCTAGCAGCTTGTTCCGAGAGGCTGAGATTAGGGCATGAGGTTTGGGCTTGTCCATTATGTCCAGGTGTGCTCAGCTCCAGAAGTCCTTGAGATTGTGCTGCAGGCAGACAGGTGGAGGAGAGCAGCGTCAGGCCAGTGAGTCTCCTGGGTTGACTGCTGTGCGGCCCTTTCCTCCATGTGTCTCATTCCTGTAGTTCATGGGCACGAGAGGGCACAGGAGAACATGGCGTGTGAACAGAGATGAGGCAGAGAGAGCCGCTTGATCTGCACTTGGCACCTGAGGGAGGCTGTCATAGATCCCAGTGCGGGGCTTCTCCTGATACCAGGCTTTCTCTGTCCCCTCCCTCCTCCATCTCTCACCGCCCCTCCCCTTTGAGATGGTCTTTTACACGTAGCCTTCACTGGTCTCTAAACTCGCTGTGAGTCTCCTCTCACCTCCCAAAGTGGTTCACAGTCGCCACCTCTTCCTGTCTTTTCCAGCTTTTACATTTCCTGTCACAAAAAAAAAAAAAAGAGCCCTTTTTTTTCCCCCATCTTTCTCATTCTGTTTCTACAAACTTCAGTTGCCCTGTACTCGGGCAAATGGGCAGCACTATAACAGTAATATGATATGCATTGACCATATTTCCACTTAATTGTATTTATTATTATTTGGGTGTGGTGCTGGGACTTAAACCAGAGTCTGTGCATGCTAAGTAAACATTTGACCACAGATTCCACCCCTCCCCCTGGTTTTTTTGAACAGGGTTTTTTTTTGGTTTTTTTTTTTGTTTTGTTTTTTTTTTGTTTTTCGAGACAGGGTTTCTCTGTAGCTTTGGAGCCTGTCCTGGAACTAGCTCTTGTAGACCAGGCTGGTCTCGAACTCACAGAGATCCGCCTGCCTCTGCCTCCCGAGTGCTGGGATTAAAGGTGTGCGCCACCACCGCCCGGCTTGAACAGGGTTTTAATGGGTAGCTCAGGCCAGCCTTGAACTTTGTGACTACTTATGAGGGTGTGGTGCCATATCTGGTAATATATCTATCTTTGCTGTGGATGTGTGCCCAAGGTGTCCCCAGAGCTGCCCCTGAATCCCATGATCCCATGTTGCAGAGCCCCAGGCTGGCATCTTCAGAGCCATTGAATTCCAGGTGTTCAGTCCATTCCTGGCACTTTGGGGACAGGTCAGACTTGGAAGGGCTTAGAGGCTGACCATACGCAGGAGCCACAGGACTGCCTTGCTGTGTCTCTCTTCAGCTCTGCCCATCTTCTCCCTTTTTCACCAGAACCCAAGCTCTGCGAGGACCCTGTGTGCAGAGGCAGGAGGCCTAGCCTGTGAATGACCTGTGAATGATTAGAGGGCATTGGGTGGAGCTTGTTTTTCCTGGAGTGCAGGGAGATGGGGGCAACTCTCTGTGGTTTTCACTTCACCCCTGAAGGCAGCCAACCTCATGAAAACAAGCATACCTCGGGGAATATGGCTGCAGTGCTGGGCCTTGGAACGATAGCAGGTAGTATAGAGAGACAGGTGCCAGGGGTTCATCCCCTCCCACCCATCCCTCCAGCGTCTTTGGGGTTCTAGAATGCCCCGAGGATGAATGCTTAGGAAAGGAGAGGCACAGGGTGGGATTGAAGTTCAGGGACATTTCCTTTTGACTGGTTGAAGTTCCCTAACCACTTAGGGTTGGCAAGAGCCTTGTTGCTTTTTTGCCTTCTCCAGGGATCTTCGCTTTCAAGTGCTCACGGGCTGAGGAAATCTTCAACCTGCTGCAGGATCTCATGCAATGTAACAGCATCAGCGTGCTGGAAGAGCCAGTTATCATCACACGGAACAGCCACCCCCCAGAGCTCGAGCTTCCTCGAGGGCCCTCACAACCCACTGGTAAGGAGACCCCCACCCCAGGAACCGTGAGTCTGGGAGGCCCAAGTCAAGCTAGCAGGTAGGGGATAGCTGGGTTGAGCCAGCTTTCCTGGACATTCCATCATCAGAACCATTCCTGAGGATGGCTCAGTGCTGGGCAGGGCCAATTGGGTGACTCAAGCTGGAGCTGCAGAATCCTAGGCACTGGGTCGACTAGTGGTTGGGAAGCAGACAGGAAGACGTTGGGTTGCCATAGAAACAGCAGTCTGGAGCTTTTTGCTTCTGTCTGTCTACTGGGCTAAGTTACACACAACGTGTACCTCTCCTGCCTTACTGGTGCAGCCATCTCTGACCATGACTGTGTAGGGGTTCCCCACGGTTTGTGTTCGTTGGGTCTCTGACTACACAACTGCTTATTGCTCTGCATTCCCTGGCCGGGTCTGGGGGAAATAGGAGGGATAGAAACAGTCCCTGTGTTTGTGGCGTTTGCGTGGTGCTTAGTGGCAAAGCCTGACTGCAGTCATGGATGGTCCCGGGGTGACAGGTATACCTTCCAATGCTTAAAGTAACTCGCTGTGATGGAATGGGAGCTGGGGCAGCCTCAGGCCTCAGGGTGACTTCAGAAGGCAGGCCAGGACTTAGTCACACGAGGAGCCCGGAGAGTGTCTTGCCTTGCACCCCACAAATGTGTGCATCTGATTGTAAATGATTGTCAGGTGATTCCCATACCCCCTCCCCTTGGCTGCCACCTCTAGGCTACACTGTCTCCAGCCTCTCCAATGGCTGCCCTGGCTGCCCTGGAGAGGGCACACGGTTCTCCGCTCCCCGCCGACCCTCCACAAGCAGCCTCCGACATCCCACGCTTGGGGAAGAGTCCACCCACACCCTCATTGGCTCCGATGAGCAGGTGCGCATGTGGTAGGCTGCACTCCAGGTGGGGATGGGGCCTAGGAAAGGGTGTGGGAAGGGGAAGAAACCCAGCAGGGCTCCTTTCTACCCCCAGAAGGGTGAGCCTGTTGGAAGCTTTAGAGGCGGCAGAAGAAACGTGGCTCTTTTCCTGTTCCTCTGGTTCTGTCCCACTGCCTTTCCCACCCTCCTAGTCCTTGAACCCACTTGTTCCCTTGACATCTTTCCCCTGCAGTCCCACACCTATGTCAACACACCAACTGGTGAAGAAGACCACCGCAGGAGTCGCCACTGCCTGCAGCCACTGCCTGAGGGCCGGGCACCCTTCCCACAGACCCGGGTTTCCGACCAGCGGGACCCGCAGGTGTTCTTACAGCCAGGGCAGGTCAAGTTTGTGTTGGGCCCCACCCCGGCTCGGCGGCAGGCAATGAAGTGCCAAAGCCTGTGTCCCAACATGCATGACCCTCCCCATCACAACAATAACGAGGGCCCTTCTGAATGCCCAGCCCAGCCCAAATGCACCTACGAGAATGTCAGCGGGAGCTTGCGGCAAGCAGCTGGCTGGAGACTGAGCCCAGAGGAGCCAGGGTGGAATGGCCTGGCCCACCGTAGGGCCGCACTACTGCACTACGAGAACCTGCCCCCGCTTCCCCCTGTGTGGGAGAGCCAAGCTCAGCAGCTGGGCCGGGAGGCCGGGGATGATGGGGACTCCAGGGATGGGCTTACACCATCCTCAAATGGCTTCCCTGATGGTGAGGAGGATGAAACCCCACTACAGAAACCTACCAGCACCCGGGGCTCCTCTACCCGTAGCCACAGCAACTTCCCTGTCCCACTGACCCGACGCCGAGGCTCCCCAAGAGTCTTCAACTTTGATTTCCGCCGGCCTGGCCCTGAGCCCTCAAGGCAGCTCAACTACATCCAGGTGGAGCTCAAGGGCTGGGGCACAGACCATCCCAAGGGGCCCCAGAACCCCGCAGTGTCCGGAGCTCCTGGGCCCACCCCACACCCTGCTCGCAGCTCAGACTCCTATGCCGTGATTGACCTCAAGAAGACCGTGGCCATGTCCAACCTGCAGAGGGCTCTGCCCCGGGATGATGGCACCGTCAGGAAGACTCGGCACAACAGCACCGACCTGCCTCTGTAGACCTGGTCCTTCCCCGCCCGCCTCCTGCAGGGAGACCTCCACCTCACCCACCAGCCCTGGACTCAGCTGCTTTGCAGACACTGGGGCGGACCAGATGCTTCTCTGCATTGCTGGAGTCCCCACAGATATCAGCCACTGAGTGTCCAGTTCCCCAAGCTGGGGAGAGGAGAGGGTGAGCTGGAGAGGAGGGAGCCATGGTGTAAACTGTGAAGGGTTCCCAAGGTTGCATTTTGCACCCTTCCCTAATGTCCATTTGTCTAGTCTGTCAGCTGTCTGTCTGTATGTGTTTTCCCTTTTTTTTTCTTTTCTTCTTTTTTTTTTGGTTGGAGTTTTGAAACATTTTGTACCTGTTGGTTTTATTTATCAGTTTATTTTTCTATTTATTGTTTTAAATGTAACTTAACATATTTATTATTAATATAATTATTTTTAAATTCTGGTTCAGTGAGTCTATCTTCTTGTGCAGTCTTTCCTGGCAGGGGTCTAGATAGGTAGAACAGGCAGGCCTGATAAAGATAGGGTAATTCTGGCAAAAGCAGGGTGGTTGTAAAGTCTGGTCATTTCTTTTTCTTCTCTAAGAAGCCTAAAACTTATAGTTGCCAGGGATGGACGAGCTCTTGCAGAACAAGACCCCGTTGCTGGGAGCCCAGATGTAGAAGGAAACTGGAGGAAAGGTGCTCCAAGAGATGATGTTCTCATCCCAGGCTGAAGTGGACCAGGGAGGGGAGGAGAGACATTTCACCAGACTCTCCTCTACACCCCTCCAGGCAAGCCCCATGGGCAACTGCCACCCCTTAACATGTTGGCCCAAAGGTAGACCACAGCTTCTTCTCCTCAGCTACCCCAGCACAGCTGAGCCAAATCTGGAACGTTCACACAGGATTTTGCTAAAATCCCAGAAGTAGCCCAGGTAAAACCATATGACATCTGCCCTGCCTTCCAGCTTGTTGCTGTAGGCTCTCTTGGAGGACCGCCCCAGGATGGAGCCCCCAGGGACCTGTACCTTAGCTCAGGTCCAGCAGGCCCAGCAGTCTCCTGCCAGCCCCCATCGTTCAGGCCACCTGGTGCCCTCTTGTGGCAGGGACTCCGTTCTTCCTCAGGCTGTGCCTTCTCCCTGTGATGAGCTCTGAAGCCTGAGTGAGCATGAGAGCCCGTTCGCCCAAGACATATAGACAGGCCTTTTCTCTGGGTGCTCCCTGTGTGGCTCCCCGTCCTGTGCAGTGATCATGTGGCCCTCTCATCAAGGCAACAGTCCGGGGTGGGGCTCCCCGGTTTTCCTCTGCCACCATCTTCTGCACGGAGATTAGACTGAGAATGCCCTCCTGACAAGTGGATGTCGCCTGCACTCTCTAAAATGCACAAAGGGGATTGGATACAGCAGGATGCAGGAGGAGACTGCTGCCTCACCTTGGAGCTCCTGCCCTTGACCCTTCTCCCTCTTCCACCCCGCTGGTCTCTGCTCTGGGGGATAACCCTCTGCAGATCAGACTGGCTTCAGCACTGGCAGGGTGCTCCCTGCCTCTGCAGCCTCCCGAGGCAGCTTCAGTGTCCTCCAGCACACGTCCCTGCTCTTGCAGCCTCTCGTCAGGAGGGTTTGTGTCTAGACACAGAAAGGTCAGTCAGGGGCTGGGGGCGCAGGGTTGAGGCAGTACAACTGTGCCAGGTCAGGCCTTAGGACCCTAACCACACTTGAGCAGTTATGGAGCCATGCTGATAGACTGGTTTTTCCCTTCCCTTCCTCCCTCGTCTCTTGCCCTCTTTCTCTCCTCTTCCTCTCTGCCTGTGGGAATGGAACCCAGGGCCTCATGCGTACTAAGCCAACAGTTCATGGGCAACTGCACCCCCAGTTCTCCAGACTCTTCCACACTGACAATGGGCACTGCCGGGGGGGGGGGGGGCAGAGGCTGCTGTAGTCAAGACACCCAATTCTGTCCCTGGCTCTGCCACTGAGTGGTTAGGCAAGTGGGTCTCATTCTGCACACGGAAGACCCGGAGCTGATATGACAAGTAGCCAGGCAGATGAGGAAAGTCATTTCACTTGGATAGTAGACAGATTTTAAGTGTGGTCCCTGCACCTTTAGACCTAGCTCTTCGGAGGTTGATGCACATGGACCTCTGAGGTTAAGGCAAGCCTGATCTGCGAGCCAATTCCAGCCCAGCCAAGATACATAGTAAGACCGTGTCTCAACACCAAAGAGCCCAGCTGTTCTTGAGGACAACAATCAACAGTTGTCCCCACTCTTGAGGCCCCCAACTTAGGACTTGCTGCATTCCTTTAGAGACACTTAACCTCGTTCTCTTGGTTCCAAAGGCTGCTCTGATTCCCTGGGTCCCCCAGAACAAGTCACCATTGCTTCAGTGGGAAAGTCCAAGACACAGGCCGCAGAAATTGGATCCCAGCCCGGTGGGGCCCTCACCTTCCTCTCTGCCTCTGACCCACATTTACTATAGGAATTTTCCTCTCTCAGGGATAGGGTATGGTGAGAGAGGACAGCTTTCCTACAGGAAGGGATGGATGGGCAAATGGGCACAGTGCCCAGGAGGGTAACAGCTGCCCTTGGGTTGGGACCTGTCCCTCAAAAGTCAGGGCTGGGAGCTTAGATGGAATCAGCCATTTCATCCAGAAATCATAGCCAACACCAGTGGCTGAGCACCCATTTCCTTCTTTAGATGCGGGCGATGCTGGCCCCCTGGGCTTCCCTCAGGGAAAGCAGAGGCTGCAGCATCCTGTCTGTGAGTGACATTTCAGGTCAGACCGGAGAGGCCCTCCCCAAACCCACCCCTGTGTAATAACAAGGCTTCACCAAGTCTACACAGAGCAGCTGAGACCATTTATCTCTGTCAGGCCTCACTGGGCAGGTTTTGTTATCTTAGTGTCCAGGAGAGGAAACAGGCCAGGAGGTGAAGAGACTCACCTCAGGCCATGAGTTAATTAATGGCTTCTACTGGGGCTGGATGCCAGTCGTGTGGCCTTCCCACCCCTGCTCTGGGCCAGGCCTGACCTGAGGACCACTCCCTTGCCCAAATGACTCTGTTCTCAGTAGAGCACACTCCAGTGTCCACCTTGGAATTCCAGGCCAGGACCTCGCCTTAACTACCCAGTGACCCTGCTCCTCCCACGCCTGCCCAACACCGCAGATCTTCCCTGCTCCTGTACTCTGGTACATCCTCAGGGACAGTTCCTGTCCATGGGAGGGGCGGGGCAGGTGCCTAGGAGGTCAGGTTAACCGATCCCAAGTACTGGGTGCTCCAGCTAGTACCTTCAAGTGAAGTCCTATTCAGAGGTGAAGAGGTCAGGATAAATGCTGCAAGCCTCCATCTAAGCCATGGCCATCTGTGGCAGAGAGGAGCTGGCCAGGGCAAGCAGGGCGGAGCGTTAGTTACCTGTGCCTTCGCCGTGACAGACATGCCTGACCACAGCCCATCATGGAGGACAGACATGACACAGGAGTGTGAGGCAACATCACACGGTATCCATTCCCAGCCAGCGGAGGTTCGGCTCACTTCCTCCTTGTCTTGTCTGTGACCCCAGCCTGTAAAATGATGCTGCCCCCATGTTCTTCCTACCTCAGTTAAACCAGCCTGAAAGCCCCTCTAATACGTGCCCAAACGTTGGTGTCCTAGGGGATTTAAACTTGGTAAAGTAGACACTCAGAGTTAACTAGTACAGGGCTGGAGATGGCTTGGTAGTGAAGAGCACAGCCTGCTCAGGCAGAAAAGCCAAGTTCAGTTCCTAGCATCCATGTTGGCCTGCTCACATCTCCTATGACTGCAGCTCCAGGGGACTGGGCACCTCTCTCCTGCCTCTATGGGCACACGTACACATAACATGGACAGAAATAAAAGCAATTTTTTTTTTGAGACAGGGTTTCTCTGTGTAGCTTTGTAGCTTGTCCTGGAACTTGCTCTGTAGACCAGACTAGCCTTGAACTCACAGAGATGCACCTGTCTCTGCCTCCCAACTGCTGGGATTAAAGGTGTGCGCCACCA
The DNA here is from genome assembly GCF_018167655.1 of Microtus oregoni. Lineage (NCBI taxonomy): Eukaryota > Metazoa > Chordata > Mammalia > Rodentia > Cricetidae > Microtus > Microtus oregoni. The sequence goes on from NW_024543066.1 coordinate 44,285,795, forward strand.
CCAAAATAAGAGCAAATCTTAAAGACTGGATTGACTACCAGGCAGTGGCGGCACACAGCTTTAATCCTAGCACTCGGGAGGCAGAAGCAGGCAAATTTCTGAATTTGAGGCCAGTCTGAACAGCTGAACAGTCAGGACTACACAGAGAAACCCTGGGGGGGGGGGGGCGGGATTAGGCATCACAACCAGCTAGAATGCCAGCATGTGTGCCTCCCATGGTCCCTTCATCCTTCATCTTCTGCACTTTTTCTTCATCCTCCACATAGGGATAATGGCAGTTCCTCCCTCCAGGAATTATTGCCAGAGTCAAATAAGAAAATTCCCCCCCAATATTAACCATGCAGCTGGCTTCTAGTCACATGTTCAGTAGATGGAGAGGAGTGACTGGCTTGTTTCCATCACCTCCTTGTCCATCACCACTGCATTTGACTCCTCCCAGCATGCCTCGGGAGCTACTGTCTGTGCCCTGCCTGGAAACAGCACCCAGGGCTGACCTTCACTTGCCTCCTTCAAGTCAGTGCCCTGCTCCAGACATTGTAATTCCACCAACACAAACCCTAAGTGTTCACTTCACTACTGGTTCTTGAGAACTCAAACTTGGCCTGAAACCATCCTGTCTTTTTCTATATAAACACCTGCTGCGTTCCTTGTCCCCAGCCCCGTGTAGCATGGGAGTTCTTGGCAAATCAAGCTCAGAATGGTCCATGCATCCAGGTGTTATTCCCTTTCAGCCCGTCTGAGTATGCCCTGGGATTGTGAGGCACCAATTCTTGCTGATGGAACGCTAGGCATGGGAACTCAGGTTTCAGAAAGGGGTGGGAAGAGTGTCTCCACAGGGGCTGGGTCATCAGAGTTTCAATATCCCTGTCCCTTGGCTTAGCGCTTCCTGAAGCTTCATTCTGTGCTGGAGATGGGCAGAAAAGTGCCCTGGTCACTGTGGCATCTTCTCAGTCTTTTGTCTTGCTCTTTGGGTAGACACTTCTTTGGGCCCCATTTCTCCAGGATGGAGACACTGCTGGCAGAACTGTCCCTGCAGAGGACCTGAGAGGTCAGGGGGTCAAAGGCATTGCTCTTGTGCCAGACACACCTTGTTCTTATCATAATGATTGGCTTTGAACAGTGACCCTCCCACTGAACCTGTGTCTTCCTTGTCCCCTTCAGCTCTGCCCATTAGCAGGGGGCTGTGACCCCTTGGGGGTTGGGGAAAGATTCTTCCTGTTGCTTCCTCACACCTGCTGTCCTTCAGCCTGTCCCAGCTTCCCTCCCGGTAGGAGAGTCCCAGAAAGAGTGTGGCAGAGAGAGTTGAGTCTGAGGGCTCTAACTCCCTGGGGGAAGGAATGTGAGCATGCGGTGGCTGGTTTGCTCTGGACTGAGTACCAGACTGTGGCAGCCCAGCAGTGCAAGGAGCAGCTGGGGCTCAGCCTGAAGAATAGGGGTGGGGAAGAGGTACCAGGTGTTCCTGGAGGCTCCTTGTCTCCCTTTTCCTAGGAACACATCAACAGATTGATCCTTGGGGGGTGAGGCCCAGTGTACACAGGTACAGTGACCTTGATTTCCTAAGTAAACATTGGACGACCAGGACACAAAATCTGGATTGTGCCAGGTGAGCCCTAACAAAGCCTCAGACGCACCAAAAGCTTTTGTCTAGGTGGAGAGGGAAGCTTTAAAGGGACAGGATTATGGGAGATATACTCAGGTTGCTGGTAGCTGTGTGACCTCAGGCATATCCTTCAACTACTCTGAATCTGTTCCTTCAACTATCATGGGGAATGAATGGTGCCTAGAAAGTTCCTATGAGTAAAATAAAATGCTGACTGTATAAACGGAAGCTGCATATCTAGCAACTGCATAAATAGCCAAGTGTAGCAGAACCGGGGAGGCAGAGACAGGAGGATCCTGGGAGTTCGCTGGCCAGTCATTTTAGCTGCATCAGTGAGAGAGATCCTGTCTCAGAAATTAATATGGACAAAAAAATTAAGGAAGACACCAGACATCCACCACTGGAGGCAACACACACACACACACACACACACACACAGGCACATAAAATTCTCAGTGGTTGCCGGGCGGTGGTGGCGCACGCCTTTAATCCCAGCACTTGGGAGGCAGAGGCAGGCAGATCTCTGTGAGTTCGAGAACAGCCTGGTCTACAAGAGCTAGTTCCAGGACAGGCTCCAAAACCACAGAGAAACCCTGTCTCGAAAAACAAAATAAAAAAAAAATTCTCAGTGGTTACCTGGCACACAACATGAGCTTAGTTTTGTTGTGGTTTTCATAGCAACAGTCAGCTGATATGGGACCGTTTCTGAAGGAGGTGGGCCCTGATCTTGTAGATTTGGAGGAGAGGAGGGTGTGGGCCCAGCAATTAGCCCGCTGAGAGGGGAGAGCCTGGACTATAGAGCGAAGAAATAGATGGGGAGGGGCTGAGAATAGCTTAGGGTGGGCAGGGAAAGTAGAGGTGACTTCCCTCTGTAGTCTATGAAGTATGGATCTGTGTACCTATGAATGGCCTTTGGGGGTCAGGCTGTGGGTGGTGAGGAGGCTTGGGGTTCAGTCCAGTGCAAGTGCCCACCCATCAATCCATCCAACAAAGTATTTCCTGAGCATCTACCTGCTAGGGTAGGAGACACTGCTAGGAACCTAGCCGTGCGTGCAGGGCCAGTGAGACCTCGCCCTCCCAGTGCTGCATTCCGCGATCAAGGATGGCCTCTGGGAGGTTAGATTGGGGCCAAGACAAAGACTGAGGCCCTGCTGAGGGAGGAAATTCCGAGCAGAGGGAGTTGTAGGTACACAGGCCCTGGGGTAGGAGTGGGACAAACAGACTTGAGTTCATTGAAGAAGGCTCAGAGAAGACTGGGGAAGCTCTTGCAGGGAGAGGAAGGCACAGGCTGGGATTATAGAAGCAGGACACACAGGCTGGGAAAGGTGGACTTTATCCAAGAGCAATCAGACGCTTGTGGAGGGGGTCCCATGCAGATGCCATGTCGTGTAGGGTGTAATGGAGTGGATCTTGCTGCTGGGTGGATGCCAGGGCTGAGGAGGGTGTGGGAAGGAGGCAGAAGTTGGGAGTTATTATGAACTAAATGTTTGTGCTCCCCGTTCCTTGTTAACACCTACCCCCCACTGAGATGACCAACCTGATGGGACTGGGGTCATTGATGCCCAGCCACTGCTATGGGGAAGAGAACATGAGAGGAGGGGAGGAGAAATTGGGGAGAGCTCCGAGGCCTGGGACAGGAAGGAGGGTCCACTTCCTGAAGTGAGAAAGGAATATGGGGAGGAGGGGCAAATCCTAGCAAGAGACCCAGAGGACGAAACCTTGACAGTTGTGTCCCATCCCCGAAGCCAGAGACTGTAGAGTGTCTCCTCTGCCATATCCTCTCTGTCCCCGAGGCCAGACTTTGTGTGGCCCACATCAACCGCCTGGATGGCAAGCCCCCGGTACACCTTAGACTTTAGACACTGGGGTAGCGATCTGTCTATAGCTGAGACCACAGTAATGTTCACAGCAGGCCTGAGGGACACCAGCAGAGAGGACCCTGAGAGATCCTCCTAGGCCATCAGGAACATGCTTCAGCTACTCTAGAAAGGGTGTGTGTGCAGGGTCTCTGCACTCTGCACACTTCTGAAAGCGGGTCCCCTCAGAATCTGACAGAACATCTTTGGGGTCACCTGAGGCCCTGGACCCGTCCTTTTGGCAGTCCCCATGTAGCACATGAAGACCCTTTGAGACCACCAGTCCCTTACCTGCTCCAGGCCTCAGTTTCCCAATCTGTATGGTTAGAACCTCCATATCTGAGTTGTATGTCTTCCCATTCTTGTCAAGGGCATCTCTCAGGAAGTTCCCCATCCAAGCTCTCTGTTCTCGGATACATCCTTGGCCCCATCACATCCCAGGAAGTCACCACAAGCGTCCCTGAGCTCAGACACCTAACTGGCACATCCATACAGACCCAAGCAAGCCTGGCAGGACCACCCAGCTGAGGCTCCACTGGGGGAGGGGTGGCAAGGCAGAGACTGGGCCAGATTGTTCAGAGCTCATTATCAGTGTTTAGCTTGGGACTTTTGGGTCTGGTCCAGATCCTGCTCCTATCCAGGCCCATGATTAGATTCTTTGGAATTTGATGTATCCGAACTTGAGACAGGACTCTCACTTCCCTGGCACCCAGTCTCCAAACTCACTGCCTCCACCTAAGGACACCTAGGCTAACGACGGCCTGCTGAATTCCCACAACCCTCCCCGCGGAGGGACATTCCCCTCTGCCTCCTGCTACTGCCACCATGCCTTCCAGGGCCTCCTGGGGAACACAAAGCACAGGGGTTTGGGTTCATGCAAATCTAGGTCCTTAAGACAGGGGCAGGGCAAGACCAGAAGGGAGGGAATCTCTGGTTGCTCACTGGGCCCTGCCCTCTGATGAGAAAAGGATAAAGGCCATGGAGACTCACTAGAGGGACCAGGATGGACCGGCCATCTTGTGCTGCCGTGGGCCCAATTGCACTCATTTCTGCTCTGGTCACCATATAGCCACTCTCCCTGATCTCTGCTCAGTTGTGGTGATGCAAGAGGCCCTGGGCTGTCACTCAGTAGGGTCTAAAAGGAGCAGAGCCTGCAGAAGACTTAGCAAGCCTACTTGTCCTCTCCAGTGGGGACAAAGAAGAGGGAGAGGACCATAGGTAGGTCTTTGCCCCGCCTCCTGCTCCCAAGAAGGTGGGCTGTGCCATGGAGACAAGCAGAGATCCATCGCCTGCCCCTGGCCTACCCCACCCAGCGCAAGTATATGCGCACCCAGACTAGTGCCCCAGTGAAGATGTCCTCATGGAGCACAAGCAGTGGGGCCATACTGAACAGAAAGACAAAGACAGGGCTGTTGCAGAGGAAGCCCTTGAGGAAGACAGATACAGGAGTGAGGCAGATGTGCAGCCTGCATCTGCATGGCTAAATGTGAGTCTGCATCTATGCATGCTGGTTCTTCTGTGTGCAGGCTTGTGCAGGCACACAAGTGTGCTCAGGCATGTCTCTGAATTGGTTCATGCCATCACAGGACGTATCTGAGCTACCATCTGATCCATTCTTTCTAGCTCATCATCTAGTCCATTGCATCTAGCTCAGAGACCATCTGGGCTAAAGTATTGGCTCAGTGGCTAAATGCTTGTAGTGCTGGATCTTACAGAGGACAGGGATTTGGTTCCCAGCATCCATATTGGCAGCTCACAACCACCTAAACTCTAGTTCCGGGGACTAACACCTTTTATTTTGCCTCTCCAGGCACCTACATTCACATACATAAATAAATCTCTTTTTTTAATATTTATTTATATATTATGTATACAATGTTCTGTCTGTGTGTATGCCTGCAGGCCAGAAGAGGGCACCAGATTTCATTACAGATGGTTGTGAACCACCATGTGGTTGCTGGAAATTGAACTCAGGACCTTTGGAAGAGCAGGCAATACTCTTAACCGCTGAGCCATCTCTCCAGCCCATAAATAAATCTTTAAAAGTACATTTTTAACCTAAATAAAGAGAGACAGAGAGAGAAAGAGAGAAAAAGCTGGACATGGTGGTGCACACCCTTAATCCCAATACTCAGGAAGCAGAGGCAGGTGGATTTCTGAGTTTGAGGCCAACCTGGTTCACAGAGTGAGTTCCAGGACAGCCAGGGTTACACACAGAAACCCTGTCTCAAAAAACAAACCACAAACAAATCTTTTTAAAAATAGAGTCTCGGATGACGGATAAAACCTGGTTGGTAGAGTGCTCACCTAGAATGCAGGAAATTCTGGGTTCAGCCCCCAACTTCCCACAAACCAGCTGCGGTGGCATATTATCATAAAGCCAGTTCTTGAGAACCAGAAGCAGGAAGATCGAGGTGATCCTCAGCTACATGAAGAGACCCAAGAAAGAGATGGGAAAGAGAGATGGAAAGAGACGGGTGGGGTTGGGGAGTGCCCCTCACCAGCAGCATGCTCCACGATGCACAGGTGGGAGAAGAGCCACCATTGGAGAGGCCCTGTGCTTAGGGAGCTGGGCAGGGGGCTAGGGTTGTCCTCTACAGTTGGAGGGGAAGATGGGCCCAGCTGGGAGGAACACCATGTGGCCCCATACTGTGCTCCTGAGCTCCACCCAGATCCCAGGACCACACACTCATTTTAATACGCAACCCACCCCCCAGGGTGCTGTCTCTAGCCTCCTGCCCCCTAACAACCCTTCCAGACTGCATCCCTGCACCACCCCTTCCTTTCCTGCTCGGACCTTTCCCCAGCTCTGCAGGCCTCTTCCTGTTTTCTCTGTTTCCTCAGTAATGACCGACCCTCTGCTTCCCGAGGCTCGTGACCTAGTTCAGGACAATCTTTCTCTCCAGTTTGGGGCAGACCTGGTGAAAAGCAGAAACTGCTTGTAAACCCCAGTCACCCCTGTTTCTCTGGAGAGCCACTCGGGGCAGGGATGTCAAGAAAGAGTTGGGAATGCCCTGTTCCTGTTGTCACAGCAGTGACCAGGAGCACTGACCTAGAGGGTCCTTCTGAATCCTGGCCTCTGAAGGTTTGCTCGTGGCTTCCCTGCCTTCTTTAGAACTCCTCTCCAAGATGGCCAGCGCTAGAGTCCATCATGAAGTCTGCAATTGAATGCCAATCTGGGATGAGGGCATATTTATATACTCGCTGGTTTTATGTGATTTTGACACAAGCTAGAGTCATCAGAGAGGAAGGAGACTCAGTTGAGGAAATGCCTCCGTAAGATCTGACTCTAAGGCATTTTCTTCATTAGTGATCAATGCGGGAGGGCCCAGCCCGTTGTGGGTAGTGCTATCCCTGGGCTGGTAGTCCTGGGTTCTATAAGAAACCAGACTGTGGGTGGCCAGGAACAGGAAGCTGAATAGTTCAAAGATCTAGGGTAGAACCAAACATAACTGACCACAGAAAGAAGGAAAGAAGGAAAGAAAGAAAGAAAGAGAGAGAGAGAGAAAGAGAGAGAGAGAAAGAGAGAATTAAATGAAATATTTCCTAATGATACTCTGCTAGACTCATAGATCAATGCCTAGCCCCATCTTCCTCCAGCAACTGACAGGAGCAGATGCAGAGACCCACACCCAAATAATAGGCGGAGCTTGAGGAACCCTGCAGAAGATGGAGAGGAAGGATTATAGGAGCCAGAGAGGTTGAGGACACCCCAAGAACACAACCCACAGAAACAACCTAGCAGGGCTCACAGGGGTTCAGAGACGAAAGCAGCAGTCGTGGAACCCGCATGGGTCTGTGCTAGGCCCGCTGCACACGTGCTGTGATTGTTTAGCTCGCGTGGGAGTGGGGGTGTCTCTGACTCCTTTGCCTGTTCTTGGGACCCTTCTCCTCCTACTGGGTTGCTTCATCCAGCCTTGGTATGAGGCTGTGTGCCTGGTCTTGTCGTAACTTGTCATCCTGTGTTTGGTTGATCTCCCTGGGAGGCCTGATCTTCTCTAAAGAGAAATGGAGGAGCAGTGGGTCTGGGAGAGAAGGGAGGTGGCATTTTCGGGGAGGTGAATGGAAGGGAGGCTTTAGTTAGGATGTATTCTGTGAGGAAAAAAAAAAAAGACTGAGCAATCCACAGAGAGCAAGCCAGTAAGCAGCATCCTCCACGGCTTCTGCATCAGCTCCTGCCTCCAGGTTCCAGCCCTGCTTGAGTCCCTGTCCTGACTTCCTTTGATGATGGCCTGTGATGTGGAAGTGTGAGCCAAAGTCCTCTTTCCAATCCAAGTTTTCTTGGCCAGGGTGTTTCAGCACAGCTATGGTAACCCTAAGACAGTTTGCCTCAATGGCATTTGAAGGCAGGACAAGCTGGGAAGCTGCGGGATAGATGGAAAGATTGTGGGTGCGTGCGATGTGGATCTAGTCTTTTCATGACTGTTTGAGATAGGATCTCATGCAGCCCCAGACTTGCTGTGGAGCTGAGGATGAAGATTTAGGCACGTGCTACTGTGGGGGCCAGCCGTGATAATCTAAGTCTGGGCAGGTCACCCAAAGGAAGTTCTTTACTTCCAACCATTATCACCTGGGACTCTGGCCATCGATGAGTTTAAATGGAGTCTGGAGTCTCAATAGTTTACCCTGAGACAATGCCTGGCTGCAAGAGGAACCACAGGCTGAGATTGCCCGACCCTACCCAAGAGCAGACCATTCAAAGGAAATGCCTGGTATTCTAAGAGCTATAGATAGAGACACCTGCCAGCACACCTCAACAGGACACCTCTAGACAAATGTCAGCCAATCAGGGAACCTAAACCTCAAAGACCCCTCACCCCCACCTCTACTACTATAAAAACCCTATTCTAATTGAGCTGGGGTGTCGCGCCCGCCTCGACCAGCAAGGAAGACGCAACACCGGAGCTCTTCTTGCAAGCAGTTTATTCAGGACCTTGTTCCTCTCTCTCTCTCTCTCTCTCTCTCTCTCTCTCTCTCTTTCTCTCTCTCCCTCTCTTTCTCTCTCTCCGGGCAAACCTCTCCCAGCCCTTAAAAAGGCACGGGCCGCCAACCCCGGATTGCCACGTGGGCACTGCCCATAGGTCCACGCATATGCAAGCAGCTGACAATCATTGTGTGATAATAGGATGAGTCAGGCCTTAGCCATATTAGGAGTTGATTATCACAGAGAGCACTTGCTTTCTGGATCGCGGAGGGTGGGAGCCAGCACCATCAGGTGCGGCTCCATGCAGCTCTCTACACTGGGGCTCTCTGGTTATTCCAATATGTTGGACATGCAGAGAGACCGAGTTTGCAAACTTGATTAAAATAAAGGCTCTTTGCTTTTACATATGTGACTCAGTCTCCTTTGTTGGCTTTTGTGGGGACCCACGATTTGGGTATAAAACTACCAGCTTACAAGGAGACTGCACTGGTCACCTCTGTGGGAGCTCTGGAGAGACTGGGTTCTGGCGCTTGCTTCTTTGCCGCTCACTATCCCCTCTCTGCCAGAGCCTGCCCACTCCTCTGTCCACATCAGTGACACCAAATTCCCACTGCTGGGCCTTGAGGCCTCATCTGTCCTCTCTCACTCTGCTGTCTCCCTTCCCACCTGGGATGGAGGAAGCCACTCTTCAACCCAAAGCCCTGTGGTGTTGGGCTTGGGAAGAGGATTAGGGGTCATTTTTTATCTGCCTTCCCAACAGAAATAGCTACTACCTCCTTCCTGCCTAACTTTTCCCTCTACTTTTCCTCCCTTTCTCCCCCTTCCTCTTCTCTCCCCTGTCCTCATCTCTTCCTCTCCTCTCAGTTCCCCCCCATCTCTTTTCCTCCTCTTTTTTTTTCTCCCACACTCCCCTCATACCTTTGTGGCTTCACCTACCTGGAATGCATGATCCTCCTGTCCACCCTCCCTCTGACAGCGTTAGCTGTGTGCAGTGTCCAGGGTGCAGATGAACTCCGCAGGAGCCATGGGCCAGCCGCCATCCTCCACTATGTCTGCCTCATGCACCTCCAACACACAGGATCAGCAGTGGGTTGCACTGTGAAACCCTGAAGCTCAGAGAGCCTGAGACTTGTTTCATGTCACGTGGTTAGTCACATGGCTAGGTGGGCAAGAGTTCACACCCAGGTCCTCTGACTTCTGTGCTAAAATTGCTTCTTCTTCTTCATCATCATCATCATCATCATTATTATTACTTTAAAGATTTATTTTATTTTTTAACTTGTGTATGTGTAGGGGGCTGCATGTGAATGTGGGTGCCCGAGGAGGCCAGAGGCATTATCTCCTGGAACTGAAGTTACACACAGTTGTGGCTCTCCTGATGTGGGTGCTGAGAACCCAATTCAGGTCTTAGGCAATTGCAGTGGGTGCTCTTATCCATGCAGCTATCCTTCCAGCCCTTATTATTATTTTTCTTTTTGAGACAGGTCTTTATGCAGCCCAGGTAGGCCTAGAATTCACTGTGTAGCAGCCCCAGGCTAGCCTTGAACTTATGATTATTTTCTGCCTCAGCTTAAACCACCACCATCTCTCTTTTTGAGATAGGGTCTCATTTCCCCCTGGCTGGCCTTGAACTGAGGACCTGAGTTAGATGCTCAGGACCTACAATAAAGAGGAAGATGAGAACTGACTCCTCAAGTTGTTCTCTGGTCTCTACATAGTGCTATGTATGGCGTGTGCACCAATATAAATAAATAAAGGTAATAATAATAATTAAAAACCCCTGTGGGTGCTGTCCTTTGGAATGAAACAAGTGGTTGAATAAAGAAGTCAGGTTACAGGTCCCTTGTGCCAGCCGAGGGGTGCCAGTTTTGTTTTGCAAATAGCTCCTCTTGATTGCGCTCTGTCTTGGCACTAGTTAAGACTGTCCAGCTCTGAGGGTTGGAGGAGAGGGGCATGCTGAGCTCCCTCCAGATCCAGGCTCTCACAAGGCACCACCTTTAGAGGACCCGGAGCTAGGGAGGGCACCGAGAGGTGCTGCCTCCAGGTCTCCAGCCCACATGGACACAACTGAACTGGGTTGCCTGCCCATGACCGCCAGCTTTACCTCCTTTGGTATATGCCTCGGTCAGAGGACAGGATGGATGTTTCTGGAAACTGCCCCTCCTGTTGGGGCTGGCTTAGGAGCAGACAGACAGAGATGTCCAACACTTGCAAACTCCAGAGTCCCCAGCTGGCTCTCTGTTCTGGATGACTAGCCTGGGGACCAGCTAACTCCTTAGGAGCAAGGAGATCAGTCCTTGAAAAACTCCTTGTATCTGTTCCATGTATATGCTAAAATGTGTCATAGTAAATGCATGGCTATTCAAAGGTGAGAGATTCCAGATCCTGCCACCCAAAGCCCCTGCCTCTGTTATATGGGCAGCTGTGCCACATCCCCAGCTGACCTAAGAGCAGGGACTAGCCCAGAGTTCTTTGGGGATACACATCTGCTTTCTTATCCTCTCCTCCCCTCCCCCCTTCTCCTTCCCTTCCCTCTCCTCCCCTGCCCTCTCCTCTCCTTCCTTCCCTGTCCTCTCTTCCCCACTCCTCTCCTTCCTTCCCTCTCCTCTCCTCCCCTCTCCTTCCCTCCCCTTCCTTCTCCTCCCCTCTCCTCTCCTTCCCTCCCTTCTCCCCTCCCCTCTCCTGTCCTCCCTGTCCTCCGCTCCACCCTCCTCCCCTGCCCTCCTTTTCTCTTAACCTTATTCATTTTTCTTGCCTATACTGGAACCCAGAGCCTGCTAGGCCAGTTTCTGCTACTTGAACCCTTTATTTTAACAATGTGATTTGGTTCTGTGTGTCCGGGATTGAACCTAGAGCCTCACGCTTGCTGGGTGAGTGTCCTGCCAGTGAACAATAAACATCTCAGCTCCATACCCCCAACTTTCTAGTTTTCTTTTTAAGTCTTGGACAAGGTTGAGCTAAATTGCCTAAGACAGCCTTGAACTCACTCTGGGCTTGTTGTTTTCTGAGACAGGGTCTTCAGCAATCCAGGCTAACCATGAACTCTTCTGTAGCCGAGAGTGACCTTGAATTTCTGATCCTCTGGCTTTCACCTCCTGGGATTACAGGCAGGTAGTCCTGTGTGTCTGTAAAGCTGGGGATCGACCCTCTTTGAAATCACTCGGTAGCCCACAACAAAGGCCTTGAATTTGTGATCCTTTTATCTCAGGATTGAGGTAGGTACCATCAGGCCTGGCCTAAACTCTTTCTACCTTCTCATTCTTTGGTTGTAATTATGACTTCACTAGATTATGTGACTACACCAGATTACATGGCTACACTGGATTACGTGCTATACCAGATTATGTGCTATACCGGATTATGTGGCTTCACAGGATTATGTGACTTCACTAGATTATGTGGCTTCACCGGATTATGTAGCTACACCGGATTACGTAGCTACACCGGATTACATGCTATACTGGATTACGTGGCTACCAGATTATGTGGCTACGCTGAATCATGTGGCTACACCAGATTATGTGGCTTCACCGGATTACATGGCTACACTGGATTATGTGGCTACACTGCAGGAGGGTTTCTCATCTCATTCTATACTCAAGCTCACCAAGGTTTAGAGAGCAGAAGCTAGCAGGAAGTCGTCATCACAGCTTGGTACTCATGAAGAGAGGTGAATGGAGGGAGATGCAGGGTCCGTGAGCCACCCCAGAAATGTGGGCGTTTCAGACAGTGTTGACCCAGAAACATCCCTTTGCTCCTCCCAAGGACTCACTTCTCCTGAGGACTTACTTCCGAGTGTTCCTGTTCTCTCTCTTCAACATGTTTCCGGAGGGAGTAGCCAGGAGGTTCCTATCTGCTGGCCACAGTGGATGGGTCTAAGAGTAAGGGCCTGACCCAACTGTTCTTAGGAATTGTCATCTCACTCTTTCTCTAGAAATGAAAATCTTAGCCTCTGTTTGTCAGTGATATAGAGAAAGCGGTTGAAGCCAGGCTGAGTGGTACACAGCCACAATCTCAGCGTGTAGGAGGCTAGGGTTGGAGAAACATGAATTCAAGGCCACTGTGGGCTATACCAGACCTTGTCAGAGACACAGATAGAGATCGGGGAGGGAGCACACTTAGAGAGGGAGGCACTAGGAAACCAGAATGAGAAACAAACAAACATACAAAACGCATCCTAGGGGTGTTTGATCCAGGGCTCTACTTGATCTGGGGCCCCACCCTTCCTCTCCTTCCTGGGGCTGACTAGCTCGGTGTCCAGCTGAGCATCCCCACCTACCCAGAGTCCTCTTTCCAGCAGGGCAGCTGAGCAATCATCTACTAGTGTGCATAAGTTAATCAATAGACCAGAGGACAAAAGCAGTCTGTCTTTCTACATATCCATTGATGCCCGGCGCTTTCTTTCCGGATGGGACCAGCTAAAGCTGACTCCTCAATAGGAGGGGCTAAGGCGCATAGTCTCTGGGGTGGTTGTCAGAGTGCTGGGATTCTAGGGTGCAGGGAGCTCCTGCTCAGTGTGCCCTAAGGAATGGGGGAGGGGAAGCCCACGTTCAACCTTAGGTTCAGTTCTTGCTCACAGCAGAATCCTGCTTAATAAATTCAAAAGGTGATGGCTTAGGGAAGTCACCACCAGACAGACACCCTGACAGCTGCAGCTGGACCCATCCACAGATGGTCATTCAACTCATGAGCAGAAAACGGGGCACGGTGGTGCACACCTGTGACCTCAGCACTTGGGAGGTGGAGGCAGGAAAATCAGGAGTTTAAGGTCATCCGCAGCAAAAGAGCCAGTTTGCACTTAGCCTGGCCTGCATGAGACCCTATCTCAACTATCCAAAAACTTTGGCTCACCAAGTCTGATGGCCTGAGTTTGATCCCAGGCTCAAACTTCCCTCAGAGTGCCTCCGAAAGCATCCTTTAGCCTCTGCTTGCATACCCCTGATCATGGGAAACTCACTACTTTGTGCCTTTGGATGCATCTTAGTGTGGGAGCCCGAGCTACTGATAGCAATGGGAAACTGGACAGTGCCCAGACGAATTGGGCCAAGTACTCCTAGCTACCGAAGAGATACAGCAGCGAGCAGCCTGCGAAGCTGATAAGGGCTTGGCCTATCTTAGTTCATGGAAACGCGTTTCTGTGGCAATCCGATGCGATAAGGACAGAACAGAAATTGCCTTGGCATAGGAAGTGTGGTTGTGTTAAAACATAAGTGTGTACAATAAGCGCTGCTAGATAATTTTGAAAGGTATAAACACCTGCAAGCTACCGTGATATTTTTTTAAATATTTTTTTTTCCTCTTTATTTTGCTGATGTTGGTCCTTGCACCTAGGACCACATGCACGCTAGGCAAGAAGTCCACCACTGAGGCCCAGTCTAATGTAATAAAAAGTAATGCGTATGTGTGTGTGAATCTGTGTGTGTGTGAAATTTTAAATGAAATTTAGAATTCCTAATTTTTTCAAAATCTTTGAAATTTTTAAGATACATTTTTGTTTATGTATCCAGTGTGTGTGCACGGCACATGCCTGGCAATCGGAAGACAGCTCGTGGAAGTCTGTCCTCGTCTACCGCGTGGGGGATGGGAGCAAACTCAGCTCATGGGTTTGACAGCAAATGCTTTTACTTCAGTATTCAGAATTTTAAAAACAAAACTACAAAAATCAAAACAAAGCAAACCCCACTTTTTATTAAATGACTTGAAAGCTGGGGCGATGACTCAAATAAGCGTCAGGTAAAGACCTGAGTTCAGAGCCCCAGAACTCACGTTGAAGCCAGGCCTGGTGGTGCAGACCTGTGACTCCAGAGGCCGTAGGTGGAGAGAGGAGGACCCCAAGAGATGAAAGTAGTGAGCTTTAGGATCAGTGAGAGAGCGATCTCATAAACATCAGGTGAATGGGGCTGGAGAGATGGCACATCAGTCAAGGGCACTCGCTGCTCTCTCCGGAAGACGCAAGTTCAGGTGCCAGCACTTACTCTGGGTATCTCACAGCCACCCGTAACTTCAGGCCAGGGATACAATCCCAATTCTGCCTCCAGTGGCGTTCACACACATGTGCCATACTCTCACGTGTGTGTGTGTTTCTGCCTCCAGTGGCGTTCACACACATGTGCCATGCTCTCACGTGTGTGTGTGTGTGTTTCTGCCTCCAGTGGCGTTCACACACATGCGCCATGCTCTCACATGTGTGTGTGTTTCTGCCTCCAGTGGTGTTCACACACATGTGCCATGCTCTCACGTGTGTGTGTGTGTGTTTCTGCCTCCAGTGGCGTTCACACACATGCGCCATGCTCTCACATGTGTGTGTGTTTCTGCCTCCAGTGGTGTTCACACACATGTGCCATGCTCTCACGTGTGTGTGTTTCTGCCTCCAGTGGCGTTCACACACATGTGCCATGCTCTCACATGTGTGTGTGTATGTTTCTTAGAAAAATAAGGTGGAGAACTGACTAACAAAATACATCCTGACAACAACCTCTGACCTCCATACATGCTTGCCTAAGATGAGCACACCTCTTATACACACACACACACACACACACACACACTCACTCACTCACACATATGGTCTTGGGATTGTTGGTTTTTTATTTATTTACTTAATTGTTGTTGTTGTTTTCTTGAGACTGGGTTTCTCTTTAGCTTTGGAGCCTGTCCTGGAACTTACTTCGTATACCAGACTGGCCTTGAACTCACAGAGATCCTCCTGTCTCTGCTTCCTGAGTGTTGAGAATTAAAGGTGTGTGCTGCCGCCACCACCTAGCTGGATTGTTGCTTTATTATGGATTGAAAGGGGCTACAATCTAAAGTCTAAGGCCCTGTCTGAACAATACAGTGTTCAGACAGAAAGAATAACATAATTAATTAGTAATGTCTGCCACAAGTGAAGGATAATCAATGACTGCCATAGTCTTTTATTGTTTTGTTTTTTCAATACAGGAACTACATAGACCAGTCTGTCCTCAGGTTCACAGAGATCCTCCTGCCTCTGCCTCCTGAGTGCTGGGATTAAAGGTGTGCGCCACTATGCCTAGCTTGGCAAGCATCCAGTTCTGGTTGTCATATTCTAGAAACACTGTCAGCTCCTTGTGTGACTCTGTCATGCCAGCTGTGTGCAAAAAGATACTCCCTTTTTTGCGTTAGAGGTTGTAAAATTTGGGTAAAGCCATGGGGCTAGGAAATAAATACCCTAAAGAAAAGAAAGTCAGTTTTCCAAAGTGGTTTCAGAGCAGGTGGAAGCACTTTGTGGGTGCGGCCTGGCTTGAAAGGGGCAGTGGCTTTCACAGGTGGACGTGCAAAGTGCGGGGCTGCTAAGGGGAAGCAAAGAGGATGCACAGACCTGAAAGGGAAGGTGAACTAGAGGCAGAACTTGGAATAACAGGGTGTGAGGAGTAGCTAGGCCCCACTGAAAACAGTCTGGTGGGCTTTACCAACTGTTCCTGATTCCTGGAGCCTGGGGCAGGTATGGGGATGTGAACACTCAGCGTCTGCACACTGGGAGCTTCAGCGGGGAGAAACGCACCAGGGCAGGAGTGGGTAAGATCAGGAGCAGTAGGGTGGCTCGGTGGGTAGAGGTCTGGTTGCCAAGCCTGGTGACCTATGCTCGGTCCCTAGGGTCCACTTGGTGAAAGAAGAAAACTGACCCCAGCAAGCTGTCCTCTGAACTCTGCAGGTCAGCCATGCACACAGTGTCTATGCAGATAAACACACACACAACATACATGTGTATATAAATGGAATTTTAAAATGCCCCAGGAACCGCTGGTGAGCCATCCGAGACTGCTGGAGATCAAGGGCCAGGCAGGCCGCACTGCAGGGGTGCATGGTGTGTGGGGACAGAGAATGACAGCCTTGGTGGCTTCTGAGACGTCCTCAGGGCCTGGAGATCCATGACACATATAAAAGCGAGCTTCATAGATATTGAGCAGGGGACAGACCAGGGGCAGTGGATGTCTTGGGACATCTGGGAACCCTACAGTGACCGACAGAGTTGTCAGAGAGTCAGCGTGGGTCCACGGGGGCTGCAGAAGCCCTGAGGCCTGTCAACAGAGCAGGGACATCCTGGCCTGCTCTGTAGATGTGGTGGAACTTGGCCTGGAGGTTTGACTGACGACCCTGGGGTCCTGGCAAGGCAAGGAAAGGTCTTTGAAGGGTGAGGTTGGGGTTCCAGCAGGCATACGGGATTTGAATATTCCACGGGTTTGGCAAACTTCCACTATTTTTTCCTGCTCTCCCAAAATCTGAGGGTCCTTTCTCTTACTCCCCCCAGTTCAGACTCCAGTGGGTCTCTGGAGACTGGAGAGAAGGAGCGCTGAGCTGGTCTTGAAACACAAGTTTGCAGAGACCTCCTGATCTGTGCCAGGCCCGGGCAGACTTCTGGTCTCCCAACCCCCTTCTGTCCTCATCACAGGCCTGGGGAGGTTCCAGAACTTTGGCCGGGTGGAGGGCAGCAGTGGCAAGAATGGAAAATTCCTACTGGATAGATGACACAGGTGGCAGTCTGGTTCCAACCTTCTGCCCACGATCCTAGGGTGTGGTAAATCTATATGGGGCCCCAGTCTGGGGCAAAGGATGACAGAGAGGGTGCTGGCTGGAGACTGTCCACTCACTCCGAATAGTGAGCTTGTTGGCGGCCAGGCTAGTGGCCTAGCTAACACAAGTTGTGGGGATGTTGTGGAGGGATGGAGAGCGAGGTTAGTGGAGCTGAGTAAGGACTTGGGAGAGACAGAGGAAGGTTTTGAAGACTTAAAGATAGGGGGTGCCTGGCCTAGTGGTATAGGGCCTCTTATCCTACCTACCTAGAGCTGAGGCAGGACGTTGACAAGTTCAAGACCTGTCTAGGCTACAGTGTGAGTTCAAGTCTAGCCTGTGTAATTTAGCAAGTGTTTGTCTCAAAAACACAAAGACCCAGTCACAGTAGCTCATGCCTATAATTCCTGAACTTGGGAAGACAGGGCAGAAAGATTGTTTAGAATTCCAGGCCAACCTGAACTACATAGTGAGTTCCTGGCCAACCTGGGCTACAGTGTGAGACCTGGATTCTAAATTTAAAAAAAAAGAAAAGAATTACAAATAAAAATAGCCTGATTGTGCAACCATGTACAATAGATCCGCATCACCCATGAAAAGGGCAGTGTGAAGTGGCATCTGTAACCTGGGCACTGGAGGACAGAGGCAGGTGTGGCCCAGGGGCTCACTAGCCTTCAGTCTAGATGGATTCAGTGAGAGATGCCATCATAATAAGGTAGAGAAAAATGGCTCGGTGGGTAAAGGAGCCATCAAGCCATCAAGCCTGAGCTCTATCCCCAGGACTTACATGGTGGAAAGAGAGAAAAAACTCTCACAACGATGACACATGAGCACCTCCCTCCTCTCTTTCTCACAATGTAAAAACATTATAATTCATTTGAAAATTTAGAAAATAAGGTAGATAAGCAAAGAAGCCATTCAGACATCAGCCCCTGGCCTCCACGTGTGCCTGCACAGATGACCGCATGTGCACACACAAGTAAACACGCATCCACCACATGCACACGCCCACAGATGGGCTGGGGTATAGCTCAGTGGTAGTTGGCTAGCACATACAAGACCCTGGTCTCAACCCCCAAATCCCCAGCCAAATAAAACCCCAGGTAGCAATGGGGAAGGAAGAGAGACAAGGAGAGAGGCAGCGAGGGGCAGTTTGGCCCCTCGGCTCACATCTTGCTCTGGGCATCTGTTCTGGTTCAGACATCCAGAGGTGGTGTGACCGTCCCCTGTGAGTGAGTCTGTGCTGCTGCATTGGGACAGGAGTCCAAAGCCACCACTCCATTCTGACTTCATCCCTAGCACCGGCCTCAGCATCAGCACTGCCTACATGGCCACTGTTGCCACTATGATCATAGCCAGCAGCCTGATTCCTGAGCCTCCAGACACCCCGAACTCCAGCTCCCAGAGGTTTAAGGGCTACTGGGAGGCAGGACTTAAGTTGGACCTCCAAGTATGTCACCTGTAGGTACAACGACAGCTCTCAGGGACTTGTCCCCAAGGGGAAACCAATAATGCCTGGAGACATTTCGGTGGCTGCAACTGGGGGATTGCTCCTGGCACTTAGTGGGCAGATGGGCTACTCCTAGTACCCTACAGAGGACAGAGAATTCTTTCCTTCCAAGTGTCACTAGTGCCAAGCTTGAGGAACCAACCATCAGGACCCTGGTCCCTCACTCAGGTCCTCACCCCCAAATGCCCATATTGTGCATCTGGTTCCCAGAGTTGTAATCTTTGCCCCTCCATGGTGCGGCCACTTTGTTCCCTCTTATCGCGCGCCTTCTGGCCGTCCCTGCTGCAATAGAAAGTCAATAAGATGAAAAGTGTTGTGGTCCTGCTCCAGAAGGAAAAACACACAGAAACCATTGATATGCAGAGTCCGGGGGGCACGCAGCTTGGGGGGGTCATGCTTACCCAGGGCCGGGAGGCAGGGGCCGGGCTAGCTCCTGGGTGTATAAAAGGAAGGAGCACACTCAGGACTTCACTCCACCACAACGGTTGAGCTCGAAGTGGTTTATCCTGTGAGACCAGCTTCGAGTCAGCATCATGAAGTGGATGGTCGTAGCCTTGCTCTGCCTCCCTCTCTTGGAGGCAGCTTTGATCAGGTGAGACTGGATGTGGACTACAGACTCAGACAGCCTTCAGTGGGGGCCAGGTGCCTGGAGCCTGTGGAGGCCAGACAAGGGTGTCAGACCCCCTAGGACTGGAGTTACGGCCGGTTGTGGGTGTTGAGAATTGGACCCTGCTCCTCTGGAAACGCGAATAGTGCCTTTAACTGCTGAGCCATGTCTACCACAACTACCCAGTCCTTTACTGGGTCTTCATGGTAACCTAGAGATAATTTAAAAGCAGAGGGAGTATTCATGGAGGTTACGGATAATTCCCATGGGCTTGAGTATCTATAGTCGGCACCTCATACTTTCTTTTTTCAAATTATGACTCAGTTAGTTTGTGTATGGGAGGAGACTGTGAGTGTATCGGTGCCATTGAATACATGTGGAGGTCAGAGGAAGACAGCAGGAGTCACTTCTCTCCTACTACATGGGTTCTAGGAGCTGAACTCAGGTCGACAGGTTGGCAGCAAGCGCCTTTACCTGCTGAGTCGTCATACCAGGGCTACTACCCGGTAGTTTCTCGGGTGAAAAGCCAGCTCCTCCCAGAAACTTCTGCAAACTCCGCAGAGGTGGTTGGTGTGGCTCTTGCGAAGGGGTTAGCAGAGACACTTTGAAATGTCCTAGAGTCCTAAGAGAATGAGGATTTAAGACGGAGAAAGAAGTAAAAGGAAAAGGAATTCTGAGTTGCAGAGCAAGCAGGTGAATCTCAGAGGTCCCTGGGAGGTGGCAGCCAGCAGCTCTTAGATCATGCTTATGGTGACATGGGCAGAAGCTGCAGCGCCTAAGTTCCAACTCTGGAACTCCCAAGCCACTTTCCCGAAGGACTGTCCGGGGAGGCACAGAGATGTCCCTGGGCTGGAGGTAGGGTTAGTACCGTTCTCTTCACACAATGCTGGGTCACCTCAGTCAGTGCTGGGTGAGAGAGGGCCACCATAGGAAGGAATCCTTTGAGGATGGGGCTCGCTGGGTAGAGGGCTTGTGTGATGCCCTGACTTGTCTGATGTCCCCAGCTCTCTATAAACTAGGTGTGGTGGTGCATGCTTGGGAGGCAGAGGCAGAAGGACCAGAAGTTAGAGGCCGCTCTTTGATAAAAATTCCGTTTGAGACTAACCAGAGACACATGAGACCCTATCTCAAAAGCATAGACACTAATTCTAACAAAGATAGTTCTCCAAGTCACCCTCCCCTTCTTGGGAGGGAATTCCAGCGTATATCAGAGCAGGGGGCCTGGGTAGCAGGGGTACTTTCATGTGGGGCGAAGGTGGATGAGGATGAAGTTGATGAGTTTCTAAATCTCAGAACAAACATTAAGAAGGAGTTTGAGAACAAGAGGAAAGGAGAAGGAAAAGATGATAAAGGGAGAAAAAGCTGGAAAGAAATCAAGACAGAGAGATGGGGAGACAGACAGATACAAACAGTGGGCATGTGCGGGGCAGGGCGTCAGGAGAGAGGGAGGGGGAGACAGAGAGAGACAGAGGCCAGATGTGGGGAGGGGGAGTGTAGAAGGAGAAAGGAAGGAGGGAGGCTCCCACCCGACACACAGCCTTCTGCAGGGTCCCCCTGAAGAGGATGAAGACTATCCGAGAGACCATGAGGGAAAAGGGTGTGCTCAATGATTTCCTGAAAAAGCATAAGTATGACCCTGGCCTGAAGTACCGCTTTGGCAACTTCGGTGACTTCAGCGTACTCTACGAGCCCATAGCCTACATGGACGTAAGTCTTAACACCACTGTCCCTGCTGCCAAAGCTGAGGGTTCCCTGTCTTCCCATCCTGGGGTGCACTGTTGGAAGAGCTTGGGGTGGGGTCCTTACTGACCTTGCAGCCCTCAGAGAGCTTGGTGACTGCCCTGGTCAACACAGACTGAGCATCCTTAGGTTTGGGGCAGATTTCCAGGGAAGACTAAGGCCACTGGCTTTAGTGTGGTTTGGAGGGCAGCATCTGGGTCCTTTCCCGTGTACCTGCAGAGTTGCGGAGCCCCTAGATCCCTCAGAGCTAACCAGTCTACCCGTGATATCCCCTCTCCCTTATTAGGCTGCCTACTTTGGTGAGATCAGCATCGGAACTCCACCCCAGAACTTCTTGGTCCTTTTCGACACTGGCTCCTCCAACCTGTGGGTGCCTTCTGTCTACTGCCAAAGCGAGGCCTGCAGTGAGTGCTGGGTGGGCAGGAAAGGGAGGCTGGGGGAAATCCATCCCTGGAGAAGATGGTGGTATTTTCAGTCACATGACATATCCAAGCCTTGTCAAAGAGGCTGGCCCTGCAGCTGGGTGGCTCTTTTGCCTTTTCTGCTAAGCAGCAAATATGCGTTCATCTATGCCAGCCCTCCTCGCCCACTCCATTTTCTTCCGTCCCACCCATCCTGGTGACCAGGACAATAGCATCCTTTTTCTTGTGGGTCATCTCCACTCGCTTCACGGCAGTCAGTTCTGCCTTCTATTCACCCCACGTCGGCGTCAGGAGTGTCTAAAGGATGGGCTGGAACAATGGATGTGGTCTTGTCCTGCTGTACTTTGTCAGGCAGATAGAATTTGGGCAGGCATTTTGTAATGCTGCTTTTGTCCCTACCTGAGCCTTGGGATCCTATTATCTCTGGTCCAAGAGGTCTCTCTTTGGCTATATCTCATGCTGCCTCTGGATCTTGGAATGACCAAGTTCTTGAAGGGTTGGAGGCTGTGGAATGAGAGGTGCTTAGTGGCCCATTTGCTCCGATGGTGGATGAGCAATCCATTTGTGCTAGGGCTTTTCTGGGACCTAGGACAATGGAGATTAAGTCCAGCCAACCCTGCCCAGAGACACCAAAGTCCCAGAGCTTACCCTATAAATCACAGAGGGCTTTCAGGTCATGGGTGATTCAAAGGCAGGAGCCTCAGCTGATCACCCCTTGCTGTCACGAATAGGGGATGCTGAAGCCCCAGGTTTAAGTACAGGCTGAGGAAGAAGCCCCCTCCACTCAACAATCTGACCTCTATGTCATACCTCCCCTGCAGCCACCCACACCCGCTACAACCCTAGCAAGTCCTCTACCTACTACACGAAAGGACAGACCTTCTCCCTGCAGTATGGCACCGGCAGCCTTACTGGCTTCTTTGGCTATGACACTCTGACCGTGAGTGTGACTTCCTGCCCCTGGGTCGGGGTGGGAGGGAGATGAGGGCCTTCACAAAGCCCCTGAAACATGGCAGAAAAGCTCATAGGATGGGAAGTCAGCACGAGACCTTGTCCATCCACGATGCGGACGCTTGCTGACGGTGGTTGTTCTGTCAGGATGGCTGAGAAAGCCACAATGAACCCTTTGGTTGTGGCCACCTCCCTGCAAGAAGATAGCTCTTCAGAGGAGAGGGGTGGGGCAGGGACCATGCAGTGATGCTCCTGATTCTAAGGAGGGACAATGGCTGCAACCAACTTATGAAGCTGTAGGGGGAACTGAGGCAAGGAGAGAGGAACAAGAGTTGTCTCTGGGGAGCGGTGGGGGATCGAGGTAGGTCCATCTGGTGTGTCACTATCTCTCTATTTTAACCTCTGCTCCAGGTCCAAGGCATTAAGGTCCCCAACCAGGAGTTTGGCCTGAGCGAGAACGAACCTGGCACTGATTTCGTCTATGCAGACTTCGATGGCATCATGGGCCTGGCCTTCCCCGGCCTATCTGCTGGTGGTGCCACCACCGCCATGCAGGGCTTGTTGAAGGAGGGCGCTCTCTCCCAGCCCCTCTTTGGTGTCTACCTCGGCAGGTAAGTGACCACTTAGGAATTTCTCTGCCTTCCACTGCTCAACTGTGGCTCAGAAGCTTGTCGGCTGAGTGCTTTGCCCACCCCTGTCCCAGCCTCGCCTTCCTTTCCAGCTCTGGAATCTCACACTCCCCACCCCGTATCTGTTTCCTGTCCACTCCTATTTTTTTCAACATTTATTTATTTGTGTTAGAGCAGGGGTCGGGGTTCACGCCACAGCGAACCTGTAGAAGTCAGAGGACAACTTGCAGGAGCCGGTTCTCCTCTTTCACTGTGTGGGTCTCAAAGATGGCGCTCAGCTTGCCAGGCTAAGCCACAAGCACCTTATTTGCTGAGCCAACCTGCCAGCCCATGCAGGTGTTGTGTTCCTTGGCTGTGACAAGCTCTCTATGTCCAGCTCAGATCTGGGCGTGGTTTTTATTCTAGCTCTTCCTGGGTCAGCTCTGTGCCCTCCCCCCAGGTCCCTCTCTGGCTGAGATTTTCCACTGTGTATCTCTTTTGTATAGTAATCTCTTGCTTCATCCCCTTTGATCTGCTGTCCCAGCTGGTCCTGGAGTCTTTGGGGCTTGGCCCGGGGTTAACCTCTAACCTGTTGTTATCTTTCCAGCAAACACAAGCAGGCCTCGCCTGGGCCTCAGGTTTCTCTCTTTTTTTCCCAGAGTTAACCACCTTCTAGAATGTGCATACACTCACTGTGACTTAAGGGCCTGACTCTGACATTGGCACCTTCACTGTCACAGGCCCTACAGACTTGTTTTTTGCTTCTGCTTACAATTACTCTGCATGTCACCTTTGGGAGCTCCATCCATCCCTGCTTTGCTCCTTCTCCAATGGGTGGGGCCCACCTAGCTGCCTGCTAAGAGGGGCTGGGACTCTATGGGACAGCATCACTCCAGAGGCTGAAGCACTGGAGATTTTGAGAGGCCCACACAGGTAGCTCATCTGGGGGAAACACATCCTATCTACAGGAAGACCCAATCTGAGGAAAATACAGACTGTCCTCAGGAAGCCTCAGTCTGAGGGAGACCTAGCTCATTTGCAGGGAGCCCCAGTCTGAGGGGACCTTTCCACAGGGAGCCCCAGTCTGAGAGGACCTGTCCACAGGGAGCCCCAGTCTGAGGAGACCTAGCTCATCTGCAGGGAGCCTCAATGTAAAGTGAGGTCGGGAGCTGTTTCCTGAAGATGGCCAACTCACCACAGGATGCTGTTCATTCCTGATCCTTCCTTTTGTCTTCTGTAGCCAGGAGGGATCTGATGGTGGACAGATTGTTTTTGGAGGTGTGGACAAGAACCTCTACACTGGGGAGCTCACCTGGATTCCCGTCACCCAGGACCTCTACTGGCAGATCAGCATCGATGAGTGAGTCTGCAGTGGGGTCTTCTCTGCTTGCACCTCCAAACACTATAAACCGTCCGTTCATCCAGGCACTGCTGGTGGGGATGGGTGGGAGAGGACTTTAAGATAGGCCACGTCCCGGAGTCACAGCTAACCTATGCAGGAGCATCAGAGTCGAGCTAAATCTGGAGAAGAGGGGCAACACATAAAATCTCAATCATGAGGTCCCCTGCAGTCCAACGCCACAGGTTAGAGGCTGAATGTGTTTCAAAGTCCTTGCAGCAACCAGTGGCTCTGGCTTTCGCTGTGTCTACAGCCTTCCTTGAAACTTTGGAAGTAGGTTCAACGGCCATTCATATGGCTTTGAAGAGACTCAAGGGTGATATGAAGTGGGGTCCCCTTACCTTCCTCATTGATGGCTTGTCTCTGTGTGCAGCCCCCTGTGTCACTGTGGTGGGAGGCCCCTCTGCCTGCCCTGAACAGGTGGGAACTGAGGCTGCTATCTTCTTACCATTCAGCTTCCTTATTGGTGGAACCACCTCTGGCTGGTGCTCCCAGGGCTGCCAGGGCATTGTCGACACTGGTACCTCTCTCCTCACCATGCCCTCTCAGTACCTGAGCGACTTTCTGGAGGCCATAGGAGCTGAGGAAGAATATGGAGAGGTGAGTACGGTAGGCAGGGCTCCCCCTCCCTCAGGAATGGCCATCTTATGGGGTGGCAGGACTGTGTGTGCCACTTACAGCTTCTCTTTGGGAAATCAAAGCTAGCTGAATTCTTGGCCTCCAGGCTTTTAGCTACGGAGGGCACTGGTGGGTAGTGGCCCTGGCAGGGTGGAGACCTGGAGGCTGGAGCTGAGGAAGTAGGGCAAAGCAAGACTCTTCTGAGCTGAAGTCACCTTGGAATATGGAGTAAACACTGCCTGGCCTTTAGGGTTGGAGAAAATGACTAGAAAGCGGGACCGAGCAGATGAGTAACAAGGGACAGCTCTGTGGTCCACATGTCCTCACCCCCCCAGAGTCAGGCTCTCTCCTGCTCTTTCCACCCTAAAGCCAGTGGAGAGTTGACTACTCAAGATATTCTCCTAGTTCTGGGGAAACTGATGGTTTCCATGTTCTACAGAAATGTATGTTAAAGGGCACTTGCAAGAAAGGCAACAATCCACATTCTCTCATAGTGGAAATTCAGTCAGGAGCAAAGCTTTAGGGTAGTGGGTTCCTCAGGGTTCCTCGAACCCCTCCCCACCTGTGCCAATGCTACTGAATGTTCATAGTAGTTGAGTCAGCATTGCCTTGGAGCTGTGCACCCCAATATAAAGCAGACTGGGGTGTGGATCTAGGGTTTAGGGTGCGAGGTGGCAGGCGTGATGGGGTACAGGCCTACGGTGCTGAGGTGGCAGGCATGTTGGATACAGTTCTAAGTGAGACATATCGGCATGGACCGTGTTCCTTTCTGCAGTATTTTGTGAGCTGTGACAGCGTCAGTAGCCTGCCTACCTTCAACTTTGTCCTCAACGGTGTCGAGTTCCCTCTGTCACCCTCTTCCTACATCCTTCAGGTAAGGTCTCATTCCTATGGGCAGAGCCGCTGGGATCTAGAGTGGTCTAGAACAGCTATGCAGAGGTTTGCGGCTTAACTGTCAGGCTGACCTGTTACAGGCCAGGAGCAGGGGGAAGGTAGTCTGAGGAGGAAGCCCTCCACTCCGTAGAACCATGGCAACGGGAAGTCAGCTATTGGGGAAAGAGCACTCTCTCTCCCCGAGCCCCAACAGCCCTTGCTGTGGAGGGGCAGCTGTTCCATGAGCCCCTGGGCAGTCTTGAGTCATTCAGTTGCTGAAGTTCAGTTCACCCGTGAGCGTGTGAGAGAATGCTGTCTTCTGTTGAACAGGAGGATGGCTACTGCATGGTAGGCCTTGAGAGCACCCCTCTGACCTCTGAAGATGGCCAGCCCTTCTGGATCCTTGGGGATGTCTTCCTCAGGTCTTACTACGCTGTCTTTGACATGGGCAACAAGAAGGTGGGCTTTGCCACTGCTGTCTAGACTTGCCATCTAGACCCTGTGCCCTTCCTCCTCTCAACCTCCCCCAACTTGTGAGGAGTACCCTCTGTCCTTGCCCTCTGCCTCCAACCTTCCCCTTCTGTACCCTACACTTTCTCTGATAATAAATAGTTCTTCACATTGACCAGCCTGTTGTGGTATGTGTATGGGATGTGTTGGGTGGGGGAGCTGGGTAAAGTTGTGACTCAGACTACTGGGTCTTCGGGACTGTGGGAGTGGGGATCATGGCAAGTTCCCCTTCGACTGACCTCAGTGGCCACGAGGTTTCCCAGTGGGTCATTGAGATGCTAAGCGAAGCAGAGTTTGAAGCCAGGCTTGGACATAGGCTGCTTCAGAGTCTAGAGCCTCTTCTCAGATTCCCTCTGAAGACATGATGGGAGCAGGGCTTGTACTGAAGGGCAAATGGGAAACACCCTGCTGAACCACACCCCAGACTCCGTGGACCTCAAGGCCATGGGAATGACCCCTAGCAATGTGCCTGTTTGTCTCTTCAGCTTTGAATCCATTTTGACTAGAATTTTCTGAAGGATGTTCATTTCTAACAGTTATGGGTCCTTGAGGAAGCAAGATGCTTATTTCTAGGAAGGCTGCAGAAGGTTGAGACTTAGTTAAAGTGACCATATTTTTACCCAACCTCCTAAATCCAAGGACTTGTGTTTGAAGGAGAGAGGGTTGCCCCTCGCCTATGGACAGGTTGGCCAGCTCTTTCCCTGGCTTTCTCTGGCCAGCTCAGTTAGAGGTCTATTGCTCTAGACTTTATTCTTGTACATCCTTAGCAGTTTCTCAGAAAGCCCCAGAAATATGGGGTCACATGATGGGGGGAAGAGGAGGAAGAAGAGGAAGAAAATAAAGGGTAAGGTGGAGGGAGAGAGGTAAGGGGAAGAAAAGGGCAGGAGATGTGGAGAAAAGGAGGCAGTGGGAGAGGGAGTAAAGAAAACAACAGAGAAAGAAAGCTAAGAATGTTATCTTAGTGCTCTGAGCTTCTGTTCGGAGGAAGAGACAAGCGAGGAGACTGGAAAGCTTCTGAACAGTAAAATGGCGGTGATGTGGTTTCCATCTTATACTTACAGGCAGGCACGAAGGGCAAGATCCAAACTGAGACAGGATAGAAGGGGAGATTATGGGACTTGAGAGGAAAAGGTATCCTTCTCATTCTGCAGTCTGGATGAAGTCTTCTGTCGGCTGAGAATCATGACCTCTAGGACAATGACCATCTCATGTGAAGGCTGCCCACGCAGAGGTCATCTCAGTAAGTGCTTAAACAGACAATCCAGAGTGGGGACATGCTCTTGGAAAGCAGAGGCAGGCAGACCTCTGTGAGTTCGAGGGCAGCGTAATCCACTAGTGAATTCTGAGCCAGCTAAGGTTATTTGGTGAATCCCTGTCTCAACAAAATAAAACAATGGTAAACACAACAATAAACCAGGCTTAAGGTCTGAGCACGTGTGTCCCGGAGTCAAGCCTCAGCTCTCCCCTAGACAGTTTGGGAACCTGACAAGTAAGACTGTTTTGTTTACAGTTAAGATAGCCTCACTTCCTTTATGATCTTTAACCTGGTCAATTACAACACTATCAGGTCCACCCCAGGAAACATCCTGTGATCTTATTTAAGTTTCTCAGCAGTTGTCTGTAGATAACTTCAGAGATCACCAAAACAAGAAAGCTGGCCATTGTAAAAAACAATGAGAAGCCCACACCCAGTTTCTCTGGTGGGCCTACCCTTTCCACTTTCCCTGATAGCCTCTTTCTCTTAACCTCTGTGTTTTAAATATATATTTAAAAATACATTTTTAAGTCTGGCAGTGGTGGTGCAGGTCTTTAATCCCAGCACTTGGGAGGCAGAGGTAGAAGGATCTCTGTGAGTCTGAGGCCAGCCTGGTCTGCAAAGTGAGTTCCAGCACAGCCAAGGCTACACAGAGAAATCCTGGCAACGAAAACAAACGAACAATATATATGTTATTTTTATACATTTGCACACGTATTTTTAAAGAAGCTACAGTTCTGCTTCATACTGGCTTGTTCTGAAATAATAATAATAATTAATAGAACAGAAATTATTATTATTATTTAACAAAGCAGTCAAAAGTCTCTAAGTGGAAGTTCCTAAAGGATAAGGTAACTCCTCTGTCTGCTGCTGGCAATCCTGAGAGTGAACACCTTCGCATAAACCAGGAGGGACCACCTGGGACCCTATATCTTTCTCACATTCCTGCATTCCTGGAAAAGAAGCTTGGTATTGGTCCTTTCACAAGATGTCATAATGTAGTAGATCCTACCTCGGGACACCACTGATAGAGAGGAGAAAGAAAATATGAAAAGGGAAAAAGGGGACAAACTTTTAAAGTCAAAAGTTGATTCCTTGGGACCTCGGCCAGTAGAGTAGAACTGCAAATCCCGGCGAGCCCCGCGCGGCAGCGGCAGGGACTACGTTTCCCAGCGCGCGCCGCGGGAGGCCTCCGGGGGCGGTCCGCAGGGGGCGGGTGCTGCCCTCTGCCGGGCTCAGCGGGAAGTGGGCGCGGAGTGACAGCCGGAGCCCGAGCGCCGGGCGCGGGGCTAGGTGACAGCGGAGGCGGCAGCCGCGGGCGGGACGAAGAGAGCGGCGACGGCGCCGACGGCGGCGGGAAGGGCGGACGGGGCGGGTCTGGCTGGTGGCGCGTAGCCTGAGGAGCCCGAAAGCGGGCGGCGGGCGAAGATCGGGGGTCGGGCACCCGAACTTGAGACAAGTTGCCGGAACCACAGGGCGCCGGCGGCGGACAGATTGACCTTCAAAGCGAGGTGAGCGGGACTAGGGGGCAAGGGGTGCACGGGGAACTGGGGAACGCCAGCTCCGCACTTTCCATCCTGTGGGTGCCGGAGACAGGTGGGGTGGGTGGATGGGGGTACAGACGAACAGGACAGGGTGCACTGCACCGCCACCCATCCGCAGCCGGTGGAGCCCTGGGTTCCCAGCGCGTGGCCGGAGCGGTGCGGCTCGTCAGCCGGGGAGCCCCTCGGGCCCCTCCCTTCAGGCCGGGTAGGGGGCCGCCTCCCCGCGACCTTATGTAACCGGAGCGGGAGTGGCCGGGGCGGGCACGGGCCTTCCTGGCCCGGGGAAGCTGAGTGGAGCTGGGGCGGGAGGCGCAGGAGTAAACTTGCAATAAGTTTTGAGGGACGCTCGGGGCCCTCGGCTCGCTCCCCCTTCCCCGATACGGCGGGGGTGGGGGGGCTCGGGAGGGGGAGTCCGAGGTTCGGGGAGGTGTGCAAGCACCAAGGCCGGCGGGGCCAGGCCCAGCCTGGATGGTCGCGGGGGAGTGGGAGGGCCGGCGAGGCGCCACGCCCCGTGGGCTGGGCTGCTGTGTCCGGGGTTTGTGTGGACGTCCCATCCCTCTGTGCCTCCCTCCCTCCTTGATCTCTTGCAGAAGACACCCCTGATTTCAGCCCCTGGTGTCCCTGGCAAACTTCTCTCGCCTTACCCCAACTCGGAACCCCAACTCGGGTTGCACCTTCTGTGCGTCTCGCTTTCTGCTTCCCTGAACTTCCAGTTGTCTGCCCTCCTCCCTGAGCCACCCTCTTGGTCCCTAATTTCGGAAAATACGCCCCCTTTCCCGTTTGTCCCCTTCACTCTGCACCGTCCAACCCCAGGCTAGCTCGCCCCGGGCTCCAGGTCAGTGCCTTTGTCTCCCCCACCCCCAATTCCGGACCCCGTTGCTTCTTCCGCCCAGCGCCTCCTGGAAGAGAGCTGGCGGCTGCCACCTGGGTCCCCGCCCCTCGGCCCCCGTCGTGCTCTGGGTTCTGGCTTCACGCACCGCTGCCCGGAGCTGCTCGGGGCTGCGCGAGCAGGTTCGCGCCGCAGCCGCCTGGCGCGCCCCAGCCCCGCGCCCTGGAGAGGAAGGGAGGACGCCCGCCCGGGTGGGGCTGGTCTGCGCCAGCGCTCCCCCGGCCCCCGCCCTCCATTCTGCTCCTGCCCCTCACCGCGGTGCCCTTCCCCAACGTGCGTCAGCTTTCGCTCGTCCTGCAGAGGACTATGCAGTGTGACAGTTGCAGGACTAAACTTGGGTGCTCGGTTAACTGGGGAAGTGTGGGCTCCACGGATCGGGAGTGAGGGACTGCTTGATGCAGCAGGGAAGGGGAGCCTCTAGGACGTGGCCTGAGGTCCCTACACCCTCCCTGGCCTGGATTCCGCTGGCCCAGACCAGGCACTGTTGGGGTGTGAGGTGGGGGCGGATCTCCAGTGTCCTCTAGGGCGGCCAGGTGCCAGATACTAGCAGATCCAGACGCGGAGGTCAGGCTCGATGGCCGGTTCCCTTCGTAGCTGCTTGGTGCCCCGCTGGGGAGCCAGTCTCCAGGCTCTACTCCCCCGCAGCGCCCAGTCTGGAGAGAGAGCCAGCCTTAGTAACCCGCCAGTCAAGAGAGGTAGTTGGAAGGGGGAAGGGTTGCTGCCTCTGGAGCTTTTACTGTTCCTCAGTTTCCCTCGGCTCTTTTGGTTCCCTTCTTTAGGCTTGCCTCAGTTATAGGAGAGTTGAGAAGGAGAGCGTGTGATGAAGGGCAGGTCTGTTTTGGGGTTCTCCTGCGTGAGAGAAGCCGATATGGCTTAGACTTTACAGGGCTTGTTACAGCTGAGTGCTAATTCTCTGTCCACCTAGGAGGTGGAGCTAGATGGAGACCCAGGTCTCTTGGTTCCAGGCCCCATGGAATGAGGCAAGGTACATCTGACGTGAGCATTGAATCCACAGAGAGCCAACTGCATTTACGGCTGATGGCCTGGTGACTCAGTAAGAGGTGGGCAGGGAGTGAGCCAGGGAAGAGTTCATTCAAGCACCGCTGGGGGATGTCCAGTGTGTCTGCCCATCCCATCACCATGGAGCCGCCACCTGCCCCCACCCCACTTCCTGGACGCGGGGAAATAGGTGGGAGGGGACCTACCCTCTAGCCTGGCTGCCCTTTGAGGGTCTGGCTTCTGGCCCTGATCTCTCTTAGGCTCTGTTTATGGTTGCAATTGCATCGTTAGCTAGGGTTTATAGAGTTACTTAGCACCTGCCCCCACAGGGAGTGGCCCAGCCTCCCTTCCCTCTGGCTTCCTTCTCTTCCTTTTAAAAGTCAAGTTGGTTTTTGCAGGCAGCAGGGGTTTCCCCAACCACAGCTGACTTGAAAGCCAAGTTGAGCCTTTGTCCTGGGGATGGAGGGCAGGGGACACTTAGGGCTGCCATAGAAATGAGTTAGCCTTCTAGTGTGTGTGTTTGGGGCAGAAGGTGGAGGGAGTTCAGATCCTCAGAGCTTCCAGAAGCATCCCTGTGTTGGGCTACAGCCAGCCTCTCTCTCTACCTGTACTGCGAAAGGACCAAATAGAAATAGGATTATCTGTTGCACCACTGTGAGGACCAAGTGCAGAGCCTACATGGTGAGCTTGTGTAATGGATGTGAACGTGTTCATGGATTGCGAAGATGACAGTCTCTGACAGTAAGGAGAACACAGCACTGTGTTAATTAGAATAGCCAAGTGCCACCAGAGGCAGACTGGAGTAAGACCTTGCTGCAAGCAATAGCTGCCAGGCTAATGTATCTTGCATCAGGGTAGGAATTATTGTTTTTGTTATACCGATTCAGAGAAGTTAAGTAAATTGTTGAAAACCACACAGCGTAGAGTAGAGGGCTGGGGTTCTAACCCAGGCTCAACCAATTCCAAGAACCATGTTTTTAATTCCTAAAGAAGACCGCATCAGTGTTTGTCAGAAGTTCTTTTTTTCTTGTTCTATTTATTTACTTATGTATGTATTTATTTATTTTTGTTGTTTCAAGACAGAGTTTCTTTCTTTCTTCCTTCCTTCCTTCCTTTCTTTTTCTTTTTTGAGACAAGGTTTCTCTGTTGCTTTGGAGCCTGTTCTGGAACTAGCTCTTGTAGACCAGGCTGGCCTCGAACTCACAGAGATCTGCCTGCCTCTGCCTCCTGAGTGCTGGACTTAAAGGCATGCGCCACCACCACCTGGCACAAGACAGGGTTTCTTTGTTCAGCTCAGGCTGTCATAGAACCCCCTTTGCAGACCAGACTGGCCTCGAACTCAGAGCTCCACCTGCCTTCGCTTCCTGAGTGCTGGGATTAAAGGCGTGAGCCACTACCACCTGGCCATAAATTCTTTTTAATTTTTTTTTTTTTATTTCTGTGTGTATGAGGTTGTGTTCACAGAGTGCAGTTCCCACAGAGATCAGAAGAGGGCATCAGATCCCTTGGAGCTGGCTTTCTGGGCATTTTTGAGCTGCCAGACAGGGTGCTGGGAACTCACTGCAGGAGATCTTCCCCACTGAACTGTCCCTTCTGTGGATGGAGTGTGTGTTGGAGAGCTGTCTCTGCAGTCAGCAGCAAGGACCAGTGACTGCTGGAGGGCCTGAGGTTCAATTCCCAGCACCCCTATGGCACCACACAGCTGTCATGAGTTTAGTTCTCTTATGGCCTCCTTGGGAGCTGCACACATGCAGTACACAGACATACGTCCACACGTAAAATGCAAATCAAAAATCTAAAAACAAATTATAAAAAATAAAATGAATTTTTTTTTATTTTAGTTTTTAGTTTTTCGAGACAGGGTTTCTCTGTAGCGTCTCTGTAGCTTTTGCAGTCTGTCTTGGAACTAGCTCTAGTAGACAAATGAATTTATTAAGAGTGGGGGCATGATAGTTTGGGGGCCTTCTTTTTGCTGCTCAGGGACTACACTTGTCTCCTGGCTTCCTTTCTGAACTGCTGAGCTAGGTCTCCGGGAGACCCTGCCCTGGGAGGAGATAGGTCAGCAGGACCTTGTTGGTCTCCGTGGAAAGCTCATTTAGCCCAGGCAGGGGAGGACAGCCTTCTGGGCGTGTGGCTCCGACCGTGGACAGCATGCCCTTTAAGCTACAGTACACCCTCGGTAAGGATGTGTTTCATCAGATGTGGAGGAAAGGCAGCGGGGCCTTTGAGAAAGTCACAAGGTCAGAGGACCTGGAGTCCAGAGACCCGACACCATCAGCAACTGTCAGCCTCCTGTGGCTGTCAAGGAACACTAATCATTGGTGGTCCCCTCCAGGAATGGCTGTCTACAGGTCTCTACCTCAGGTACCAGGACACCAGGCTTCAGAACGGGAGGGTGTGGGTGGCAGAAGACCTGGGGACTGATGGAGGCCCTGGAATCAAGTCCGGCTCACGTGTCCCATCTTGTCAGGACGTAACCCAGCCACCATGTATTCAGCACTGTACCGGATGAATGTTGACTCTGGGGCCAGGCTGCCTGGCTTGGAGTCCCAGCTCTGTCGCTTATCAGTGTGGGACCCTGGCAAGCTGTTTAGCAGCCCACTGTACCCCTCCTTTCACGACTAAGAGGTGTATGCCCTACCTGCCTACCTAAGAGCCAGGGCCAAGTGTGTCGATGCCCTGAATACACAGTGCACTTGGAATAACAAGCACGCTCAACTCTTGTGGCTCTTTCGTTTTTTCATTTCTCAGTTTTAAGTGAGAAACAGGCCTAAAGTGCTCCAGGAGAGGGAAAAAAGAACCATGGATGGGCTGGGGATACTTACTTACTGAGCATGCAGGAGGCCCTGGGTTTGATCTCTGGTCCCAGATATGCTGGGCATGGTGGCACACACCTGTAATCCCAGCATTTGAGAAGTGGAGAATCAGAAGTTCAAGGTCATCCTCTGCTAGAATAGTGAGTCTGGGGTTGGCGTGAGAAACATTGGCCCTGCCTAAAAAAGAATCAGTAAGTGGGGTTGGGAAGCTAGGTCATGGCCAAGAGCACTCGGCTCTTCCAGAGCACTGGATCCCAGCACCATTGCCGGGCAGCTCACAGGCACCTGTGAGTCCAGCTTCAGGGCATTTGACATCTTCTTGTCGTCATGGACACAACACATACATTTTAAAAAACATCTTAAAACAAAACAAACAAACAAAAGCTTTACGGTTCGAACAGTCCAGTCATGTATCTAATACCCTCACATATAACACCTTCTAGGCTGGAGAAATGGTTTGGCCATTAAGAGCACCAGCTGCTCCTTAGTGCACCCAGTTCCAATTCCCAGCACACACACAGAGACTCACAGTCTACAGCTCCAGTTCCAATTCCCAGCACACACACAGAGACTCACAGTCTATATAGCTCCAGTTCCAATTCCCAGCACACACACAGAGACTCACAGTCGTCTATAGCTCCAGTTCCAATTCCCAGCACACACATAGAGACAGTCATCTATAACTCCAGTTCCAAGGGATCTATTGCCCTCTTCTGGCCTCAGCATGCACACTGTGCATAGACACACGTGCAGGAGAAACACACATAAGATAAATATTATATATGATAGAGTCGGGCAGTGGTGGCACACTATGTATATACTATAATTCATATGTAGTCAGGTGGTGGTGGCACACACTTTTAATTCCAGCAGTTGGGAGGCAGAGTCTACAGGATCGCTGAGTTTGAGGCCAGTCTGGCCTACAGAGCAAGTTCTAGGACAGCCAGGATTACACAGAGAGATCCTGTCTGTAAAATAAACAAGTAAATAAATAAAATATATGTGTGTATATATCCCAGAGGTTTTTCAGACTCTGGCCACAGTCCCTACTACACTCTGCAACCCCTTCCCCATTCCCAGCTTGTTCTCCTAGTTAGCTGTTCTCAGTTAGCGAGGCTGTGCGGGAGGGTTGGCAATGCCTGCAGTGTCTCTGCTCCCCCCTCGAATTTCACTGTGGAGCGTCTGTCCTGGCACCTCCCTCCTAGCCGTGGCTCTTCCTCTCTGTCTTGCCTGCCTTCCTCTTCACTGTGTGTTACACACACTGACCCTCTTGGCTGCTGTGTTGCTGCTACGGGCAGAGATAAAATTGCAGTGATAGGGAGGACCTGAGACTTATCGCAGCCACAGGAAGTGCTTTGCTATGGAGTGGGCTGGTGGTGGGTGAGGTCGGAGGACAGCCAGAGAGGCAGAGGCATCAGGCGGGATCATTGTTGCTTCTTGGTTTGCGTAGTTTTTCCCTCCTGGTGCTGGGTAGCAAGCCTAGAGCCTTGTGCATGCTAGGCCAGTAAGTGCTGAGACCCTGAGCTCCTCTCCCACCATGATCCTGGTCTTAAATGCGAACACAAAGAAGAAGAGAATGAGCCTGGCCAGTACCAGGCCTTTCCAGTGTTGCTAGCGAGCAGTCCACCTTGTTGGCAGCTATGCATGCAGTGGCAGTCCCATGGCAGCTATGCATGCAGTGGGGTTTGATGCTTTGGAGAGTAATCCAGAGCTTGAACTGCAGCAGATTCCATGTCTAGAAAGCTGGGATTCTTGTGCCCTTGCTTCGCCCTCCTTCCCTTTCGTGCTTGCTCCTGTCACATCTTCCCTGCTCTCTCCCTCCAACCAAAGTGTCCTCTCAGTGAAGCCACAGTTCTCGCGGAGGCTATTGACCTCTCCATCGCACCGCCCACCTGGCTGGGAACTCCTCCAAAATGCCCTTGCCTCCCCATCTCTGGGGGTGGGGCCTAGGCATCAGTACAAAGCAATGCCCAGGCGGTTCCCAGGCTTTTCTCTGGGCCATAGAGTCCAAGGCAAGGTCTCTTGCACCAGGCAGACCGGAGAAGTCCCCAGTGACTGCTCCATTTCAGCTTTCTCTGGCCTGCTTCATATCTCATACTCAGTAGTTCCACAAGCTTCTGAGGTCTGGAGTTTTATTTTTTAAAAATAAGGACTTATTTTTTATTTTTTTTAGTGTGTTTGTGTGTGCGCAGGTGTATTCATGTGCACAGAGACCAGAGGCAACCTGGGGTATCAGGAACAGCGTCTGCCTTCTTTCAGGGAGGGCTTTTCAGGCTCTGGAGCTCACCACTTAGGGGAGGTTAGGAGATCTTGGGGGTCCCCGCATCTCTGTCTCTCTAGCTCTGGGATTATAAGCACATGCCACCACACCCCACAGTTTTTGTTTGTTTGTTTATCAAGACAGGGTTTCTTTGTGTAGCTTTGGAGGCTGTCCTGGAACTGGCTCTGTAGACCAGGCTGGTCTCGAACTCACAGCCACCCACCTACCTCTGCCTCTCAAATGCTGGGATTAAAGGCGTGCGCCTCCACTGCCTGACTCACCCTGCACACTTTTACGTGCTTCAGTGAACCATCCTCACAGCCATTACTTTATTTTATTATCTTTTTAAAGGGTTATTTTCTTCTTTTAAGGTATGTGTGCTCATGTGTGCAGTTGCTGACTGAGGCCAGAAGAGGGCATCAGATCCCCTGGAGCTAGAGTTACAGTTGTCAACCATCTGTAGGGGTACTGGGAACCAAACTTAAGTCCTCTGGAAAGGCAACAGGCACTGTTAATCACAGAGCCATATCTCCATTCCTATTGTACTTGCTTGTTTATTTTTCTTTAAAAAAAACTTTTATTTTAATGTGTATGGGTGTTTTGCTGGACATTTCTGCACATCACAAGCATGCAGTACCTGTGGAGGCCAGAAGAGGGCGTTGTATTCCTGGAACTGGAGTTGCAGATGGTTGTGAGCTGTCATGTGATGTTGGGAACTGAACCAGGTCTTCCGGCAGGAGCAGCCAGTGCCCTTAACCACTGAGCCATCTCTCCAACCCTGTTTTAATTCTTTTTGAGACAAGGTCTTACTATGTGTATATATATCTCAGTATGATCTCAAAGTCATGGTCCTCCTGCCTCTGCCTCCTGAATCCTTGGATCACAGGTGTGTATCATGACACACTACAACCACTCGTCTGGTGTGAACTGAATTTCTGGCAAGTTGTTGGTCCCCAGAACACAACTTTTGACTTGTAGCTATTCAGGTACCCAGTGGTGATGTCTTTGGCTGTTTTGGATTTGTTTGGCTGATATTGTCTTTCAAGGCAGATCTCCAGGGCTGTGCCTACTTCTGCGTTGTGTGCTAACATCTCTGTCCCCAGCCCCCATATTAGTCTGAGTTACTACAACAGAATGGCAGAGAATTAAGAACCCTATAAAGAATAAGGTTTGGCTTTAGCTCACAGTTTTCAAGGCAGGAGACCTCATCTGAGATGACCCTTCTGGTCTTGTATGGGGGATGGGGGTGTGAAGGGAAAGTGTGATGTATTATGTCGTGTGTGTGTGATGAAGGGGGAGTGTAACGTGTTGTGTCGTGTGTGTGTGTGTGTGTGTGTGTGTGAGGGTGAAGGGGGTGAAGGAGGTGTAATGTGTTGTGTTGTGTGTGTGTGTGTGTGTGTGTGTGAGGGTGAAGGGGGAGTGTAACGTGTTGTGTCGTGTGTGTGTGTGAGGGTGAAGGGGGTGTAACGTGTTGTGTTGTGTGTGTGTGTGAGGGTGAAGGGGGTGAAGGGGGTGTAATGTGTTGTGTCGTGTGTGTGTGTGGGTGGGTGAAGGAGGTGACGGGGGAGTGTAACGTTATGTCATGTGTGTGGGAGGGTGAAGGGGGTGTAACGTGTTGTGTCGTGTGTGTGGTGCACGAACTCTTTAGTATGGATGTGGTGTGTGTGCATAGGAGTGTGTATGCGCTGGCGTCGGCCGGAGGTCAGCATCATGTCCTTCCTTCATCACTGGAGACATTTATTTATGATTTATCTTTGAGGCTGAGACTCTCCCCGAACCTGAAGCGTATTAATCTGGCTAGGCTGAATGACTTCAGGGATCTGCGTGCCTCTGCTCACTTAGTGCTGAGGTTACCGGCACATGCTACCACGCCTGACTTTTACATGGGTTCTGGGTATACAAACCAGGATCTTCAGGCTCTGGTCTTAAAACGCTACCAGTTCTCAATCTCAGACTCCATCCTGATGATTCTACCTAATTCTGATCACTTCCCAAAGGCCTACCTCTGAGCATCAGGGTCGGATTGTATTTCCAGCATCTAATCCCCACCGTGAGTAATGAGGATTAAATCTCAGCCCTTATGGGACACTCCGGCCACACCCATGCTTGAGGATCCCAGGAAACTCGGCACCATTTGGTCCCTCTCTGGGACGTGCCGCCTGCTTGCACGGAGTGAGCTGGACGAGTGGCGGATCTGAGCACGGTGTCCATGTCACCAGTGTCCTAGGACATTGCTGGAAGGAGAGAGCCATTCCGAAGCGAGACTGTTACACACCTGCCGCTCACCTCCTTCTCCACATAGGGCCACAGGCGAGTATTTGGTCACTGAATCATACTTATTTTTTGAATCATTATTGTGTGTAATGGGAGAAGGCACATGCCAGGGTGTCTGTGTGGCGGTCAGAAGACAACATTGCTTTGTTTGTATTAGACAGGGTCTCTCTATTCAGCCCTGCCTATCCTAGAACTCACTCTGTAGAGCAGGCTGGCCTCAAACTCACAGAGATCCCCCTGCCACTGCCTCCTGAATGCGCCACCATGCCTGGCGGAGGACGACTCTGTGGAGTCAGTTTTATGTGGCTTCTAGGAATCAAACTCAGGTCCTCAGGCCAACACAGTGAGCACCCGCCCCTCATTCACATTCCTTACAAGAGAAGTATCCTTTCTTTGCTCCGATAGGTGTTAGGAGGAGCCCTGTGAGAGGACATTTCATCTAGAAGGTTCTGGACTCCTGTTTACTTACGTTATTTTAAAATTTATATTTATTTACTAAAAATTACATTTACTTAAATGTGCATGTGTGTGTGTGCGTGTGTACATATGTGTGAAGACACGGTGCTTACGTGAGGGTCAAAGGACAACTTTCAGGAACTGCTTCTCTCCTTCTCCACATGGGCTCGAGGTCAAACTCAGGTCATCAGGTTTGGCAGCTGTCTTGTTGCCCATGTGTGGATTTTTGTTGTTGTTTTTGAGACCTGGTCTTACGTAGCCCAGGCTCTCTGTGTAGTCAAGGACAACTTAGCACTTCTGATCCTCCTGCTTCCCTTTCCAAGTGCTGGGTGACAAGCGTGCACACCACCACGTCTGGCTTTGTTTATTAGTTTGACATTTTTGAGGCGGTCTCACTGTCCACCCCAGTGTGTGGCTCAGGCTAGCCTTGAATTCGCCGCTCTGCCTGTCTCAGTTTCGCCTCCCCCAGGGCTGGGATTGCAGTCTATGCCACCTGGGCCTTGAGGCTCTTACATTCTCAGGAGTGCTTGGGGCTCAGGGTTGGAGGAGCTGGCTGAAAGCTGGTGAGGAGGAGCTTAGGGTCCCAGGGAACAGGTGATTGACACAGCACTGGACCTCAGATGCTTGTAGTTGTTTTTTATTTATTTATTTTTTATTTTTTTAATCTTTGGGAATCTGCCACCCAGCTTCTAAATAAATACACAGAAACTTATTCTTACTTATGAATGCCTGGCCTCAGCTTGGCTTATTTCCAGCTAGCTTTTCTTAAATTATTCTGTTTCTCTAACTACATTTTGCCTCCTTTTTTTTTTTCCCTTCAAGACAGAGTTTCTCTGTGGCTTTGGACCCTGTCCTGGAACTAGCTCTTGTAGACCAGGCTGGTCTCGACCTCACAGAGATCCACCTGCCTCTGCCTCCTCAGTGCTGGGATTAAAGGCATGCGCCACCACTGCCCAGCTGCCTCTGGGTTTTTTACCTTTCTTTATTCTATATATCTCTTTTTATTTCTTGGCTGGCTGTCTAGCTGGGTGGCTGCCCCCATGTCTTCTCCTCCTTTTCTCGTTCCTCCTTTGTTATTAGACCAATCAGGTGTTTTAGACGGGCATGGTAAAACAGCTTCAGAGTCAAATAAATACAACATAAAAGAATGTAGCACATCTTTGCATCACTAAAGAAATATTCTACAGCATAAATGCATGTAACACGTCTTAAGCTAATATTCCACAATAGATATCCTCTCAAGACAGGGATTTGGTCTGTTTGGTCCCCTGCCTACAGGAGAACCTCCGATATGGTGGATGCCCAGTAAAGCTTTTCAGGATGAATGAGTGAACATAAATTGAATCCCATCATATGCCCGGAAACGAGGGCCTAAAAGACGGCTTTTCCACGATCCCTACTCTAGGTACTTCATTGCTGTATACCCAGGGCCTCATACACAGCTCAGCAGAGACCCGTCCTCTGCTTCTGCTCTGATCCCTCCTTTCTCTCTTCTTCTGCAGTGATCCAGTCCCCTCTGGCTTGGGGTTCTCAGCCTGCTGCTCCCCATAGAAAAATTGCCAGCACCCCCAGCTTATCCCAGTTCTACCAGTGGGGCTGTGGGGTGGGGCTTGTGCTTGTTTGGCAAGGGAAGTCACAGCCTGTCCTCTGGTCTGTTTGTAATCAGTTTGGGGACAGCACCTGTTCAGCCTCCTGTGGTCCCTGAGGGATGTGGCGTGGCCAGGAGATGACACACTATACTGTCCAGCCCCACTGTCACTCATCTCCTTGCTCTGGCCAGGTGTGCTCAGCTGTCCCAACAGGGCAGAGCTGACTGACTCTGCCCTGGGCTGACTGACTCTGCCCTGGGCTGACTGACTCTGCCCTGGGCTGACTGAAGCCGAGCAGCCGTCTGACTGGCACTGTTACTGAGAGGAGGAAGGAGGGGGCTTAGCGACCCAGCAGCTCACAGCCATGGTCTTCAGCACCACGGGGACACCCAAGTCTGTGTGTTCAAGGAGGTTGTTAGGGACAGAAGCTTCTGGAAGTCTCGGAGGACAGAGACAGGCAGGCAGACAGTGACAGACTGAGACCTGACTCTCGGGTGGGCCCTCAGCAAGGTGGCTCTGCCCCACTCCAGGTTGTTAGTTAGGGGTCACTGCTGCAGGTCCTGGAGGATTTCTTCCTGGACTGAGTCCTTCCTTCTAGGCATTCTGGAGTAAAGGGGAGGCCCCTGGGCCATTCACCTGCTGTGTAGAAGCCTTGGGACTGTAAGGTATTCCTACCTGGAGGCTGAGGACAGTGCATCTACCCCCACCCCCCACTTCCATAGAACCTGGAACAGTCCCAATATCTATCTCTAGAGCATATTTTCTCTCCCCCTTTCTCTTTCTCTCTCGTTCTATTTCACTCTCTCCATCCACCCTATTTCTTCTTCTGTCTTCCTGTTTTCCTCATGCTCAGGGAATGACCCAGGTGAGCCTCCAGGTCCTGCTGTTGGGCCCTCAGAGGACTGAGCCAGGATAGAGAGGGGTGGGTGTGCAGACACATGCCTGACACTCACTCTGCCCTTCTGCAGGAAGGGGCATCCGAGAAGGGTGAGAAAGAGGTTGAGGTAGCCAGCTCTGGTTGGCCGAGGGACAGCCTGCAGCCTGGGCCACACTGGACACTTTGGGGGGTCTCCATCAAGAGGGCCCCAAGCATCGTCACACACTCTAGAACCATGACTAATGATAGGTTATCATCCAAGTGTTTCAAGCCTAATTATAGTGTTTTCCAAAGCCAGGTGTGGGAAGAAAATGTTAGAATTTCTATTGCTTTACCCATATCTTGTCCTTTCCTGCCCTGTTTTATTGTGAAATGCAGCACAGTTGCCCAAGAAGGCACAGATACTAAGTACCAAGTGACTGGGTCAGCAGGATGGTGAAGGCACAGATACTCAAGTACCAAGTGACTGGGTCAGCAGGATGGTGAAGGCACAGATACTCAAGTACCAAGTGACTGGGTCAGCAGGATGGTGAAGGCACAGATACTCAAGTACCAAGTGACTGGGTCAGCAGGATGGTGAAGGCACAGATACTCAAGTACCAAGTGACTGGGTCAGCAGGATGGTGCAGGCAGTAAGGCACCCGCTGTCGAGCTCTGCGGCTGAGTCTTCCCCTGACTTCCTCAGGAGTCCATGAATGAGCGTGTGTATAAAAAGAATAAATAAGTAAGGAGGGAGCATGAAGGACTAGAGAGATGGCTCACAGTTAAGAGGATTGGTTGGACTCCCGCCACCCACGTGGGGCAGCTCCGGCTCCGGGGCATGTGGCGCCCTCTTCTGGCCGCTAACGGTGCCTTGTACACTTGCACATACAAATGTGCACACACACATACATAAAGATAAAATAATTTTTTAAATGAAAGGGACTCCCCAGATAACAGACACCTGCATGGAGACACAGATGGTAATGTGAACTCTTATAAACAGGCCATGATGGCGCATACCTTTGATCCCAGCACTCAGCGGGCAGAGGCAGGTAGATCTCTTTGAGTTCAAAGCCAGCCTGGTTTACATAGGGAGACTCCTTAAAGCAAGTAAACAACAAGAAGAAACAACTTTTCTTCCCTCCCAGAACTTACTACTATTTTGACTTTATTTTTATTTATATTATTATTATTATTTGGGGTTTATTGAGACAGGGTTTCTCTGTGTAGCCTTGACTGCCCTGGAGCTCACTATGATAGATCAGGCTGGCTGGAATTCAGGTATCTGACTGCCTCTGCCTCTCCTGGGATTAAAGGTATGTGTTGCCGCCGCCACCACCACCTGGTGTCTTATCACAGCTATAATTAACATTCCCATCAACTTTTTAAAATTATGTGCACATCTGTGTTCAGTGACTGCAGAGATTGGAGAAGGTTGTGGGGTCTGCTGGAACTGCAGTTAGAGATGGTTGTGAGTTACCATGTGGGTGCTGGAAACCAAAGCTGGGCCCTCTGAAGAACACCGAGTGCTTTAACCCCTGAGCTGTCTCTCCATTTTAAAAGTAAATCTGTGTTTTGCATATGTTGGCTAGCAAGTGTATGTTACATAATTGGCATACACGGTGGGCCCTCCATCTTTGAGTCCCACATCTGAGCATTAACTGATTTCAGATTAAAAGTATCTGAATGGAGACTTCCTGGTTAAGAGGGCTTGCTTCTCTTTCAGGGCATTTAAGTTTGATTCCAGCACCACCCCGGGTGGCTCCGGCACCTTCTCCTGGATTCTGTGGGCACTGCGCTTCTGTGTGCACACTCATGCATAACAGTACACCTGTATTTAATACGTACATAGCTTCTCTTCCACTGGTCCCTAAACAACACAATCCTGTTAGGTTTTGGAGTAACTGAGTCATGGATAGCAGGGTGCATTGGCTTAGACGTCCTGTATGTAAGAAACACCAAACATTTCTGGATTTTAGCATCCAAAGGGATCCTGGCATGAATCCCAGGAACACTGAGGAATGGGAATGACGGTCCCGTTTCTGAGGACAGGGAATGTATTTTTAATTAGGATTGGTCAGTTTCTTTCCTTTCTTCCTCTCTGTTCAACGTTGTAAGGGGTCTCTGATCAAAATAGGGAAAGACCATTGCTGTAGTACTGGACAGCTGCCAGTGAGTCTTGCTGGAAGGGGAGGGAATGCCACTTGGGAGTGGCAGTGCCTGCTGTGGGGGTACCCTCTTGCCAGCCGTGGTTCTGGACCTCGTGCCTAGGGCATCTGTCGCAGGCGGAGGACTGTGTGCCTCCTGCTGAATTGGGAGGCCCTTGACTTTCAGCCATTCCTAGGGCAGTAATTCTCAGGGGGGAACAATTTACTGGGCAGAGCACGTTTGTCAGTGTCTGAGGACCTTGGCTAGTGACACTAAGAAGCATCTTATAAAGGACACAAGTTGTCCCACATCAGAAAATGGCCTGGTCCTAAGTTTCGGTAGTATGGCCTCTGAGAAGTTACTTAAGTGCCTTGTGCCTCAGTTTCTCCGTCTGAAAAATGGGAATGGTAGGGTTGCTACCTCTCTCCTTAATGGGGTTGGGGAAGCAGTTCTATAAGGACCCTAGGGCTACTTATGTTTTCCAGACAAGACTGGCTTTCTAGTGCGCCCCTCCCCCCATGCTGTCCCTGTCCACTGAACTAGAGGCATCAGCTGGTGAACCGGGTGCTGTGGACCCTCCTGCAGGGAACCACCCTGAGGGCCCCAGGCTTTTGATGAAGACTGCAGAAATGTGGGGCTCCGTGGGAGCCCTGGGGCCCAGGAAGAGCCCCTTCTGACTTTGTCCTTAGCTGGAGTCCAAGGTTGTGGGGGTGATAAAGAGGTACTCACGCCGTTCTTTATCTGAGGCCCCACTGCAGGTCCAGGGCAGCACTGGGGCTCTGTACATCCCGTTCACATTCCTTCCTCTTTGCTAGCCCAGGGCAAGTCAGAGTCACCATCGTCCTTCTGCTCTGGGCTCCCCTCATCTCACTGGCCTCTGCCTTCTCCAGGAGTCCGCTCTCCCCACGACACCTCGGAAATGTGAACTCCTCCATTCTGGGGTACAAGTGGCTTGATTACCGCCTGCTCTTCCAGACAAATACCTACCTGTGGGCACGGGGTCTCACTGCCATTCCTTCACCGTCTGTCAGAGGAGAGGCCTAGGAGCCACAGAAGTCACCTGTGCACAGAGGAGCCTTAGAAGTCACCTGTGCATCAGAATGGCTTTCCCGCCAGGCTAAGTGCTTTGGCTCTGTCTGCCCAGAGCCTGGTGACGTTTGGGTCTCATTTCT
Organism: Microtus oregoni; assembly: GCF_018167655.1. NCBI lineage: Eukaryota > Metazoa > Chordata > Mammalia > Rodentia > Cricetidae > Microtus > Microtus oregoni. Next base: position 44,330,203 of record NW_024543066.1, read on the forward strand.
AGAGGGGCAATATAAGAGACCAAGGCCACAGGCGTGTGGCTAGCCGGGAAGGTGCAGGAGAACTTTGGCATTCTCTGGGACGTTTGTGTTGGCCATTGTCCCTCTGTGTCTCTCTCAGGGTGCCCTGGAGTGGAATTGGTGACTGAGAAAGGCTCTGTCTAGGACTGGAACTCGGGGTTGGGGTTGGGGAGGTTGGAGCCAGCCTGCCTGGGGAGGGGAAGAGGCTTTCGGCTGGAGCTTCCCTCTGTGCTGTGAGTAATCCCTGGCCACATTTGCAGCTCCCAGGGGATTGTGCAACTTCCTCTCACTGAGGTGCAGGGGGCTGGGTGAGAAACAGCACTGGGGAAAATGAGGAAATGACTGGGGCTTGAGTGGGGGAGTGGAGCTGAGCACCCCAGGGGCCTCCTTCCAAGGGGCACCCTCTCCCAGGTCCGCGCAAGCGTGTGTGCATGTGTGTGACATACCCCCTCTGGCAGCTCTGACTCGGGGCTGTCTTTCACTGAGAGGTTGTCTGACCATGTAATGGGGACCAGCCTCTTCATCCTCTGCCTCAGCCTACTGGGCTGGGCTGGGCCAAGGGCAGAAGGGGAGAAGAAGGTCCAGTTAAGGGGGAGTGTGCCCAGAGCGTGGTGGGAATCACGGGGAATTAGGAGCCAGCCCCAGCTGGGCGTGCGGCTGCTCACTTCCCTAGACTTGTGTCTAGGTCCTAGTTTATAGGTCATGTAGATAGGATGTGTTAGTGGAGGGCGGTCCCGTTTCTGTTGGGTTTGGACCCTGGCCCTGCAGCCTTCCATCTGGGCGATCCTGGCAGGTAGCTTGCTCACAGTGCCCTGTATGCATGTCTAAGATGGAGGTGACAGGTGTAGCCCCCATCTCATGTGCTCATCATGGGCATTAAAGACAAAAGATCTCAGACGCAGAGCCTGGCACCTGTTAGCGTGTTTACCCCCCAGCCAATGTGTCTGTGCATGTGGCAGAACACTGTCCAACGGGTATTCTGGGGGTCTACATCAGGCCTTGCCAATGCTCTACCATCCCAACCTTCAAGGGGATTATCTTTTTGCTTGTTCGTTTGTTTGTTGTGTTTTTGAGGCAGAGTGTCTCTGTAGCTTTGGAGCTTGTCCTGGAACTTGCTCTGTAGATCAGGCTGGACTCAGATTCACAGAGATCCGCCTGCCAAGGTGATTGATTATCTTCGATGGAGAGCGGTGTGATATATACCTGGCTGTACATTCTGGAAGGCCTGGGTTGGTTCTCCCTGAGTTATTTACGGTGTGGCCCTGAGCCTCGGTTTCTTCATACCGTGAGGACCCAACAGTTCCTACTTGTTACAGAGAAGGGAAGGACGAGGTCAGGTAGCATAGCAACAAGGGTAGCGGGCCACCTGCTAGACATGGAGTTGTAGCTAATTAGACGTGGAGGGAGGGCTCTTTTGAACTATGGACCAGGTCACTAATTAACTCATGAAATCAGTGCTATGGACTCCATGAACAGTTTTTTGCTGTTGCTGAGAAAAAGATTATGTATGTTTCTGTGTGAGTGTATACCACATGCATGCAGGTACGTGTAGAGACCAGAAGAGGGTGTCCCATCCTTCCTGGGGCTGAGGTCTCAGATGGTTGTGAGCCCCCTGATAGAGGTGCTGAGAATCAAACTCAGGTCCTTTTGAAGAGCAGGAAGTACTCCTGACCACAGAGCCATCCCTCCAGCCCTCCATGAACATTTTTAAAAACTAAAAAGGAATAGTAGAAAAGGGCTGTGGAAGCCGGGTGGTTGCGCACGCCTTTAATCCCAGCGCTCAGGAGGCAGAGGTAGACGGATCTCTGTGAGTTTGAGGCCAGCCTGGTCTACAGAATGAGTTACAGGACAGCCAGGGTTACATAGAGAAGCATAAGGACGTGCGTTTGAATCCCACATAAAAGCCAGGAATGAGCCAGGCGGTGGTGGCGCATGCCTTTAATCCCAGCACTCGGGAGGCAGAGGCAAGTGGATCTCTGTGAGTTCGAGGCCAGCCTGGTCTACAAGAGCTAGTTCCAGGACAGGAACCAAAAGCTATGGAGAAACCCTGTCTCGAAAAAAAAAAAAAGCCAGGAATGGCCACGCATGCCTGTAACTCCAGTGTTGGGAGTCAGAGACGGGGATTCCAAGAGCTTGCTCGTCAGCCAGCCTTGCTGTAACAGAGAACTTCAGTTTCGGCGAGATACCCTGTCTCACAAGAATGAGGGGGAGGGTAATAGAGCAGGAACCTGGTGTTCTCTTCTGGCACGTGTATGTGCACACGTATCACACACACACACACACACACACTAGAACAGAACTATTTGAGTGTGTTGCACAGTGCCAGTAGATCAGGAACTTCTGTTTTGGAAAGCACTTGGTTTTGTGTGTGCGCCTCCAAGGTCAAATGAAATACATCTTTCTGTGAGTCATGGTTAAAAACTCCAGGGCTGTTGCCTTAGAGACTCCGAGAGGAGGAGAGCTGTGCGGGGCGGGTGTAGTGCCTATTGATTATGAGGCCCAGCACCTAACCCAGAGATGGCTTGGGGCTCAGGTTTCAGGGCCCAGTTCTTCACAAACACAAGCAGAAGGGCAGGGGTGGGGAGAGGAGACAGTTCCTAGCATGGTTGGTTGTGTGGTCTCGGGGTTAGACAGCCTCTAGAGAGGCTGTCCTTATTGGTGGAGGTAGCAGGCTAGGTGGGCATCGTCTGGGAACATTAAGAGGGGCTGTTTCTGTCACCCCCAGATGGTGGGGTAGTGTTGAGCAGTCATGGCTGCCATGTCCCGCCCCCTGCTTGCAGTAACTGGGGAGAAGCAGAGGGTTCTTTCGCCTTTTCCCCTTTTGCTGTGCCTCTGTAACCTCCTGAACTTTGTCTTGGCCTTGCAGCCTCAGCCGGCTCCAGTGAGCCTAGTTTGTGACCTGCTCCAGGAACCCAAAGCCTTTTCATTCCTTAAAGCCTAGCCTTGGCAAGTACTTGGCCCATTTTGGGCCTCAGTGTCTCGTCTGTAGAGTGGGCGTCCTAACCCACTGACAGCCTGCTAGGGCAATGCCCCTGCCCATCTTGTGACTCAGCACTGATAAATGGGTGGCAGGAAGTGTGGGAGCTCCGAGTGGGTTACTCTTGAGGTCTCTCAGGCTGGGATGGCTGAGGAAGATCATGAGGATATCAGCTGCCTGTCTGGAGAATCCCCCTTCCTCCCCACCCTGTGACCGAGGGCAGTAGGAGGAGCTATGGGGAGAACCCTGGTCATGTCAGGCCCGGCTATCCCCTGGCTTTGAGTGGAGGAGGTTTGCTAAGGTCCCAGGGGGTGAGACCAGGTCTGGCAACCCCCAGCCTCTGGAGTACTCCTTTTATTGAGCTTCCAAGGGGCCCACCTTGAGGTTTATGTTGCCAGGGAGGGTTGGTAGCCAAAGTAGCCTCCAGTTTCCAGAAAGCTGTGGGCAGTTTTCTGTCTGCTGAGCTCCGAGCCCAGAGACTCGGGCCTGAGTGTGGTGTTTGATGAAAAGCTGTCCATGTTGAGAACCTGCTGCTTGACTGTGAACTAAGGGCTGCAAAGTTCTCTATTCATGTGGGTCCTGGACTCTGTCACACAACTGATCCGGTCCTTGCCCCTCTAGATGGGGAATCGAAGTCCCCAAGTGGCTAAGAAGGAGGTCTCTGTGCCAGAAAAGCTAGCCTGTTATAGCCCACAGGGCTGCTAGAACTTTCCAGTAATGGTGACTGCTCTTGGTTTGGGTTCACTTCAAATTCTCGTGGCTCCTGCTGACCTTTCTACAAAGTCCTCCAATTAATAAGCCCGAACCTCCCAGGCAGTTTTCTGTCAATGGCTTTGGTGGCCAAGCAGGTATGGAAGGTGGAATTTGAAAAGTGCAATATGGGTGGTGGAAGATGGGAAGTGCCCTCAAAGGGGGCAGAATCTCGATATAACAAGAAAATGTTACCCTGCACTCGGCAGTTCAGTGACCTATGATGTCTTTTATTTTCAAAATAGCAAGATCAAATTTTTAAATGTTATCACCGCCATCAATGATAAATATTTGAGGTGTCAGACATGTTAATTAGCTTGGTTTAATTATTCTACATTGTGTGACTATATTATAATACCAATTGTATCTATAAATATGTATGCCAGTTATTTATCTTTTTTTATATGTATGTTGAGTGCTTGCAATGTGCCTGTGTGCCACATGCGTTCATGGTGCCCACAGAGGCCTGAGGAGGGCATCAGGTCCCCTGGAGCTTCAGTCACCAGTGCTTATGACCAAACCCAGGTCCTCTGCAAGAGCAGACAATGCTCTCAACTGCTGAGCCATCTCTCCAGCCCCTATACAGCACAATGAGAGAGCTGGGCATAGTGGTGCATGTCTTCAGTTCAGTGCTGGGGAGGCAGAGATGGTGGATCTCTGGGTTTAGGGCCATTGTGGTCTATAAGGCAAGTTCTAGGACAGTCAGGGCTATGCAGAGAAACCCTGTCTTTTTGTTTTGTTTTGTTTTTCGAGACAAGGTTTCTCTGTGTAGTTTTGGAGCCTGTCCTGGTACTAGGTCTGTAGAGCAGGCTGGCCTCAAACTCACATAGATCTTCCTGCCTCTGCTTCCCAAGTGCTAGGATTGAAGGTGTGTGTGCACCACTACCGCCTGACAAGAAAACCTGTCTTGAAAAAAAACAGCTGGGCGTTGGTGGTGCACGCCTTTAATCCCAGCACTTGGGAGGCAGAGGCAGGCGGATCTTTGTGAGTTCGAGACCAGCCTGGTCTACAAGAGCTAGTTCCAGGACAGGCTCCAAAACCACAGAGAAACCCTGTCTCGAAAAACCAAAAAAAAAAAAGAAAAAAAACAAAGAAACAAAAAGGCAAAAGATGAGGACTGGGGTGGCCAGTTCTTTTCTGGACTTGTTAGAGCCTTTGGTAGACTAATATTCGTTTAAAATGAATTTTGCATGTGTATATATATGAACATGTATGTGGGGTGTGTGTGTGTACCCTTGAGACAGGCCGTCTAACTGAACCTGGGTCTAGACAGGTCCAGCAAGCCTGTGCCCTGTTCCCGACACAGTACTGGGTTACAGACATCCACACCTGGCTTTTTGTATTTTTTTTTCCCTGGGGATTTGAACTCAGGACCTTCTGCTTTTGTAGGATGGTTACCTGCTGAGTCATCCTCCAGCCCTTCCAGTCCTCCTTCTGTCTCTCTGTTGTGCCTCATGGCGTTGAAGTCCTGATGGGCCTGGAATGAGGCTGTGACATCCCTAAGGCTGGACCAGGTGCTCCGACTTGATGACCAACACTGGCCTGGGACCCCGTCCCTCTTCTTCCGTCCTCTTCCTGGACTGGCTTGTGCACCAAGAGCTCTGACCCCCTTTTTCCAGCCCCCATCCTTAGGCCCCAGCATGAGAATGTCTTGTGTGCCTAACATGTGGTTCCTGGGAGACACTTCAAAGGCTGGTGCATGGCACTATGGCTTTGTCTTGCCCTTCTGTCCTCCGGGGCTGGGGCTCCCCTCTGAAATAAAACCCTCACCCTATCTTGCTGCATTGCTGTGGAGAGGAGTTCCTGTGGTAGAATGTGTGTGTCGCCAAGTCCCCAGATTCCAGCTACAGCCGTGCACAAATGAAACGAGCCTGTGATTTCTGGAGGAGACCCCAGCCATGGGGTCCAATTGGCTAAGACTCCTCTGCATTCGCCTGCTGTGTGATATCGGTCCTGAGTGATACTGCTGCCCTCTCTGGTCTCTGCCCACTGATGACCTCTGGGAAGAGTCAGTCTGGCTGGCTCTGGAGACTCTTTGCACAGGTAAGCAGAGGAACCAGCCAGGGGCATGGCCGTCTTCTTCATGCCCTGCTGAGAACTGGTGTTAAGGAGAGAAACGTGCCTCCGTGCCTCAGTTTACCTCTGCACTGGGCATATCTGAAGCTCTCATGCCTGTTATCCCTACCTCTTGCGCAGGCGCTGGAGATGACCTGTGCTGTGGATGTGTAGGCGCACACCTTGCCTGGCTCTGCAGGTGCAGAGACAGGGCTCCTCTGTGGGCAACGCGGGGCCCAGAGACGGGCTGGGAAGGGCAGGAGGTGGTGCTTCTCTGGCAGAGTTCTTTCCCGGAGGCAGTTTGCCTGCTTGTTCTTAGCTGTGACTCATTACGGACTCTATTTTTAGTTCTGGTTCCAAGTGTTGCCAGCATGTGGTGCACGGCGACCCCTGTGGATGGCTCTGGGGGCTAGCGGAGAGCCGGGCGGCCTCCTGTATCACCCCGTCACCACTCGAAGCTGGGTGTGTGGCGGGTGTCATGTCTGTGCTGCGGTGTTGCTTTCTCTTGTCATTTTATCCTGCCCCAGTGCTGGGGGGGGGGGGGCGGAGGCTGAAGGTCAGCGCATAGACTTCTCTCAGTAGCCATCAGTAGGTCCAGTTGGCCTTTGACCCCCTGCAGACAGGGGACTCGGAAATGGGGCGGTCAAGGAGGAGGTCTGAGGTAATGACAGGGAGATGTGGATGATACTGAGGGGCTGAGAGGGAGGATCTCTCAGCTTCCCTCCACATCGGGTGACAGCCTTAGTGACAGTGGTTGCTTTGGCACAGCAGCAGCCGTGAGGGGTTAAGAGCACAAAGGTGGCTTGGAATCTGGGCATATTCCCCACATTATTGCACATACACGATGCAGGCTGTACTGCCTGGTCACACGCACGGGTGTGCATGGGGCTGAAGCCGGGGCTGTCAGGGAGATGGCTCTGGCAGCTTTGGAGCTGTGGAAAAGACGCTGGCATTTGGAGCTAGGGGCCTTGTCCCCTATGGACTCCGTGACACACATGCCTCATCTGTTTCCTCTGGCCAGATGAGGAGCCAGAGAAAATAAACAAACCAATCCTTAAAATAAACAAACCAGTAGTGATTCATTTCTTATAGTATGTGTATTGTTCCTTGGGAATTTCATATACGGTGTCTTGATCATGCAACCCCATACTTCCCAAAGCTATGGTCTTGAGAACATGGAGGTCCCTCCTGACTATCGGGTAGAGGTGACCCTCCCTTCTCCCCATCCATTGCTTTAGTCTAAGGGCTCCATGTGTCCTGTCTGCTGCTTCCGTGGGCTTGGGGCTCTCTGGTGGGTGACTGCCCACATTGCTGTCCTCTGCCCCTCATTGCTGACTCCAAAGGGTACTGATGGCACGGACCCTTTGGTGCTGAGTGTCCCTCAGTGCCAGACACAGAAGAGCTGCTCTGGGGTAGCTGTTCTTCCACACGGGGCAACCTTGAAGACAGTGGTTATTCTGAGGCAGCTCTTACAGGTGGAATGACCCTGGCTGGAGAGCCCCCAGACCCTGCACAGAAAGCTGTGAAATGGCCCCAGCATGACAGTCCAGGAAAGTGGGAATGGCACAGTGACCTCTCTTTCCACCTTCCTCTTCCTGCCCCTTTCCGATTCCCTGTCTCCTGCTCTGTCGAACTAACCTTGTGCTAGCCCAGCCCTGGGTGCCAGACTCCATCATAACCTTGAATGTAGGCTCCTCCCAGCCATCTGCTCATCTGTGAGAGGAAAGGTCGGTCTCCACAAGGTCCCACTGACCTCATGGTCTCTGAGCTCAGGGCACAGGAGCAATCTCTCAGGGTCAAGATGGTATGGTGCAAATGCACACTCACACTCACACACACGGACACACACACACCGAGACAGTACTGTGTGAGGCTGATGGGACGCCTGTAACCTGTTGTTACTTGATTAGGGAGATGGAGGTCTTTGGCCATCAGAAGATGAGTGGCCATCCATCTGTGTCTGATGGACAAAGGTTGTCACTGTTACATTTGTGTGTGACCTTTGGGGAGTGTGGGCAGAAGCCTTTGGGGCCCCACTTTTGTGTGAAGGAGTGTGTGAAACCTGTTGTAGAGCCCCAGAGGGAGCAAGGGTGGTGAGCTTCTGGCACCAGGTGCTTCCCCGGGCTTCAGCAAAGGGGCCTGGTCCCATTTGGGCCTCAGCCTGAGATATAGGTGGCTTGCCTTCCTCCCTTTCCCCGGGCCTTCAGGTGCTCTGTTCTCTCTCCTGCCTGCTCAAACCTCGCTTGTTCCTGGGGGAAATGGCTGCCTTTTCCTGCGGTCCAATGTCTTTAGTGCTTCAGCCTGTGGCTAAAGGAGATAATATGGGGACCAGTAGGCATCGAGCCCCAGAATCCAGGCAACCCCTGCTCCCGAGGGAAGTGTCTGTTCAGTTCCAGTCTGGGACACTGTGGTCAACACCTGATACCAGCTGAGTGGTTTTCCAGCTTGAGACCTGCCAGGGAGGGGAGCAGGCAGCTGAACCTGCCCAACGCCTGCTTGACACCCTGGATGCAGCCAGCTGGTGACTCATTCCCCCAGGGAGGGTGCCAGCAACTCTCCCGGGGCACCCTAAGGGTATTTGTACAGGCTGGGTGTCCAGAAGTCCTGGGTGTCTCAGAAAACTTGTACAGATGGAGTCCACACCTGAGCAAGTGTAGAAGTAGCAGGAAGGTCCTACATATGGGACCAGGCCACTCACTCTCTTGTCCCTCTACCATCTCTCTGAGTACTGGAGAGGCTGCAACCTCAGGAATACCCTGTTTCGTTATGTAAGAGGTCCAAAATCCCTCCCAAGGGAGCAGGCAGCCAGCGGGTAGACTCGGGAGTCCCTGTTCCTAGTGCCTGCCCCTGGCCTGTCCCTTCTTCTCTCTGAACTGAGGGTAGGAAGTACTTGCTTATCCCTGCAGCCCCTGCTCCAGCCCTACTGCCTGGGACGGGTGGGAGGCTCTCTCCAGGGAAATGAATTCTTGGCTTGAACCCAGATTGCCCAGCTCTACTCCAGAGTAATGCTGGGTGCACACACAGCCCCATTGTGTGCCTGGGCCTCAGGCCTGCGTCATGGGCCTGGCACCAGCGCTATCAACAGCAGTGGCTCCCTAGTCTCTTCAGCAGCTCCCACAGGGGCCCGAGCCCTCAAACTCCAGTGAGGGGGTGGGGGACTGCTGGTCAGGAGAGTCCTGGGACGGGGGCAGGCATGCTCAGCTGCTTAACCACTAGTCCCCCTTCCAGGCCGACCTTCTGAAATTGCTTGACTCCAGCTCTTCAGAGCCAAGCCAGGAAAGCAAGGCAAACAACATATCCTGGGTTGTAAGGGGGCCCGAGACGTGAGGATCTGGAACCCCCATGTCTGTGTAAAGCGAGATAAATAACAATCAAGGATTGGTTGGTTGGTGGGGAGAGCAAGCCTCCAAAGCTGGAGAGCAGGCTCTGCCTCACTTTCCCCACTCTAGCTGTATAGAGGTGAGGTGTGACTGAGACGGGGCCTAGAATTTTATCCTGAGCGCCATAGACTGGCTCTGAGCCCCCGCAGGCCTTGGTTCCACTGGGAAGCAGGACATTCTGCCTCTAGATGCTTCTATTCCGAGAGTCTGGCCTGAGTCTCTCTACCTCCTCAGGTTTCTAGCCTCAAGAGGCCTCTGCAGCAAAGGAGCCTGCCATGGGCAGCCTAGCTTCACGCAAGAAGAGCCCCACTTCTGCCTTGTGCCCAAGTCCAAAGGCCAAGGGGAGAGTCCCGAGACATGCCCTTGTGGAGTCTTCCTGCTTTTCATGGTTGGACTTACTCAGGAGTCCTGTTTCCCACAGCCCATGTTCCTAGCCACCCCGTCCACCCTGGGTGTGAGGCCTGAGTCCTCCTTCAGTGCCTTAGCAAAGGGACAGGGCATTCTCAGTGACTATGGGACTGTGACGTGCCAGGGCTGGTGCATGGGGACAGATGGCGATGACAGCTGGGAGGGGACGCACAGGCTGCCCCCTCCTGCAGTTCCTGCCGCCAAGCTGCTAGGCTTCTCTCTCTGTGCCTTTCCCAACACCCTGACCTCATGACCTCGCCCCCAGGAGACGGGAGCGGCTGTAACAAGCCCTGCGGTGGCATCAGTTACCTGCTGTCTGGAGGATTATAGGAGGTCCCAAGGAGAGAAACCCAGCACAGGCCTTGGGAAGGGTACGAATTAGGAAGCTGGCCAGGAGACTAGAGATTTGGGCCAGCAGTTAAGAGTTTTTCTGGGGCTGGAGAGATGGCTCAGAGGTTAAGAGCATTGCCTGCTCTTCCAAAGGTCCTGAGTTCAATTCCCGGCAACCACATGGTGGCTCACAACCACCTGTAATAAGGTCTGGTGCCCTCTTCTGGGCTGCAGACATACACACAGACAGAATATTGTATACATAATAAATAAATAAATATTTTAAAAAAAGAGTTTTTCTGGTCTTGCAGAGGACCCAGGTTCAATTCCCAACATGCACATGGTAACTCACAGCTACCTATTCTAAATCTAGGGAATCTGACCCCCTCTTCTGATTCCTGCAAGCTTTGGGCACACGTGTGGTGCACATACATACACACAGGCAGAAGACACACACATGAAGTAAAAGAGGATTGAAGAATTGGACAGGAACTTCTCAGTGACTCGGTTTCTCTGTGGAGTTCCTTCCTCCCTAGTCTTATTGAGAAGGTCCCATGAAGACACACATGAGGGCCCCAGGAAGTGATGTTTGCAGAGGTCAGGAGCGGGAGCAATAATAGTACTACAATCAGAGCTGCCTCGTCAGGTCAAGGCTGGGGACCACCTGACTGTGCAAACCTGGCTCCCTGAGTTTAACCCTCAGAACCCGCAATGGGAGAAGAGAAGTGGCTGGAAAGTTCTCTGGCTGCCGCACCAGCGCTGTGGCATGCAGTGGCATGCATGCGTAGGCGTGTTCCCACGCAACAAAGAGAATAGAAACATACTGTATACACCCATCTATCCATCCATTATATCCACCTAGAGTAACTATCAATCTATCCATCTATCTATTCGGCCTCTCTATGTATCCGTTCATCATCCACATGTCCATCCACCCACCTACTTGATCCGTCTATGAATGAATGGTGTTCATTTCTCAAAGTTTATTGAGCACTCAATCTGCCAGATGCTGGGTTATAAACTTTACCCTTGGTCCAGGATGGAGGGTATTTCATTTTAGGGACCAGGAACCTGGAAGTCCATCAAACGAGATAAATTCGTGAAGCTCTCACAGCCAGTAAGTGGGATTCAACCCTCTCTGCTTCAGAACACATATGCTTTCTAAAAAATGATTAACACTATTATTTTATGTATGTGAGTGTTTGCTTGCATGTGTGTCTGTGTACCATGTGTGTGCCTAGTGCTTACAGGCCAGAAGAGGGCTTCGGATTCCATGGAACCAGAGTTACAAATGGTTGTGAGCTGTCATGTGGGTGCTGGGAAGAAGACCTGGGTCCTCTGCAAGAGCAGCCATTGTTCTAAACTGTTGAGCCGGCCCTCCAGCCTCAAAGCACTTGATGGGAATCAGATGGCATCCCAAGTGCCCCCTCCTGAGTTCTAAACACAAAGGCAGCGTTAGCGAACCAGCGCCCATCACACTTAGGTCCTGTAGCACAGCGTTGGAGTTCTGGAGTTCTACCCTAGAGGCGCGCTGCAGGTGGAAGGCAGTGCCAGGTTTCCCAGGAACCTCTTGTCACCATCACCACCTTCGACATGCAGTGTTCTTCTGCACGTTAGCATTTCTGCTAAGCCCTGCTTCTTCCCTCCACCCTTACAGCTCGGCTTCTAGGCACATTCTTACCTGCCCACAGGTCAGGGTGTTCTAGGTACACATTTGGCCACTGCGTCTGGCTCTGGCAGTCTTTCCCAGTGACTGATGCTCACATTCTGGCTTCTCGGGGCCCCTCAGGGAAGTCAGCTCCTGGCACTGGCTCATCCACAGCTGGCCCTTCTAAGCTTAAGAGCCAGCAGCTCAGTTTCAGCCCAGATTCCTACTGGCTGACAAAGAATGTAGCTTTAAATAGTTTATTTGGGAGGATTCCCAGGGATTACCTGGAAAAGTAGGGTCCAGAAGTCCTGGAAGGGCAGGGAGCTGATAAGGTGGAGGTTATGGAGGTGTGCTCTTGGCTCCCTGTCATGGACGGGGGTCTTAGATCATGCTCTGAGGTTACCCAGGGATGGCTTGGGAATGTGGGGGTCACTGGGCCAGATGCTAATGCCATCATTTCTGACTGCATATGATAGTGCTCAGGTGGACTGCTTGGGGCCACACATGGCCAGGAGATATGGCCCTCAGCAGCTTCTGCTGGACTTACCCAACCCAGCCAGGTGGTCAGGCCAGCCCTCCTGCCATACTCCCTTAGGGCTGTGTCCAAGGTAGTCCCTTAACCCTGGGCCAGTCACCCTGCTGTAGTCAGTGTCTAACAGAGGTGGAGAACCTACCAGTTCCCTTTAACTGATAGAGGAAGCTGGCAGGATCTTCCTCTGCGAACAATATGTGTTTACTCCATTCCTGATGCTGGCTAGCTCTTTCCTAGTCTCACCAAGTGAGAGAGCCCTGGATGTTCTGTTTTCACCTAGAAAGATGTGTGGCCACGCTAGGTGGCACATCACCTGCAGCCAACAGTCCCTCTTTAAAGAGAAAAAGATGATTGTTTTTTGTTTTTTAAGGTAGGGTCTTTCTGTGTAGCTCTGGCTATCCTGGAACTCAGTAGGTAGCTCAGGTTGACCTCGAACTCGCTTCCTGAGTGCTGGGATTTTAGGCATGTGACACCACAGCCCGCTAGCAGTCCCTTCCAACTTCCTGAGATGGATGCAGCGGCCATTCTTCCTTTCCTTTACTGCCCCTGCCTCTTCTGTGGGACCATGGCTACCTTCGACTGCCCGTTAGTCAGTGGAGAGTGGAGCCTTTCGGTGCCCAGCGCAACAGGATGCCGTCCATGAAACTTGGTGTGGGGGGATTGGTTTTGCAGAGTCAGCCCTGATCATTTCTAGTCCACTTTGAGGAGAAGGGTCGCATCTCTGGTTCACCTCTGCCTACCCTAGCCCCGCCAATTTTGGGTTATGGCTTCCTCCTAGTTGGGCCAGGTAGAGAGCTAAAAGAGGGAGTGGCGGTTGTGGGTGTGGCTTAGTTGGTAGAGTGCTTGTCTAGTGTGCAGGAAAGTCTGTGTTGGATCCCCAGCCTGTAATCCAAGCCCTTGGGATGTGGAGGTCAAGGTCGTCCTCAGCTCTGTAGTGAGTTTTAGGGCAGTGGGGCCACGTGAGAGGCCCAGTAAGACAGCCCCAGTGTGAGCTGGTGAAGGGCTGGGGCTTGCCATATATCCCTCTTGGGCAGGCACGCCGCACAGATTTCTCCCTTGCTGTCACCTGCAGCTCTTCTCTTTTGACGTTTGGTCACGGTTTGCATGTCTTGGTGGTGGTATCAAGCACACGCCTGTCACTGTGGGCCACCCACCTCACCACTGACACTGTTTAATAGGAGTCTCTTCTCCTTACTCACTGATACAGGTGGCCATGCTTGTTCCAGGCCCAGCTGAGCTTCTGCTCAGGAGCCATAGGTGGGCCTGTGCTGGGTGCTGCTTTCTGGGTCTCTCAGGTTTGGGCTCAAGCATGTTCCATCTGTGGAGAATCTGCTGCTGGAGTCACGCAGGTTTGGGCTCAAGCATCTTTCATATGTTGAATCTGCTGCTGGAGTCACACCCCTGTGAGCAGAAATGTGACAGTTCAAAGTCCTGGAGGAGGCAGAAGGACATGGGGAGAACGATAATTACTAGGGGCAGGATGCTGCTCCCACCCCAACATATGGTCAGGGTTCTCTGCCGCCTAGGAAGCACAAAAGGCTGGTGTTTAAGGACCAGCAAAAGGTAGAAATGGCTGGGGGAAAAGACTTCCATGTTCCTCTCATACCTGCTTGTGGCCCCAGGGGAGAGCTGCAGGTGGCTGGCCTGGACGCAGCTCTGCAGCTCTGGGAGGCTGATCTGGGAAGGTCCTTTCACCTCAGTAGAGGAGAAGGTGGCTTTCAGGGCAAGTGTCCTCTGGCTTCCTGGTTGGCGGGCTGGAGAGGTCAGAGTGTTCAGGCAGTGCAGGTGTAAGGCAGCTGACATTCCTGGAGACACCCAGGTGGGCTAGCTGAGACCAGCACCCTGGCAAGGGAGCCCCCGGCCTTGGTGCCCTGTTGACTCTTCCTGGAGCCAGCTCACTCTTGGGTAGGGCAGGAGAAGAGGGTGTGGAGCCAGGGAGAGAAAGGCCCCTCTGCTGAGGGTTCTGAACCACTGCTTGTGGTCGTCCAGTGGTCTCCGTCCATACTGGCCACCCTCTCCTGCCCCCACCAGGCGTGAGTCAGATCGAAAGCAGAAGCAGCCAGACACCGTGCTGGGTGAAGCGAGGCAGAACCAACTGTGCTATTTTGGAACCTGGTTAATTCCCCCTCCAGCGCCACCACCTCCTTTTTCTCAGAGCTCCTGTCCTTTCCTGGTCCTCAGCCCTCTGCCTTCCTCAGGGGACAGTCGGGATGGTACCTGGTTTTCCCTGGTTTGCATGGGGGTGGTGTTAAAAATTCTCCTGTCGGAACTCCCTTGCTGGCTAAGTAAGAGGGGCTGGCTTCTAGGGGACTGGTCCTTGGGTGGGTGCTGGGGCGGAGTGCCCCCTCCTGGTGGGAGCTGGCAAAGGCTAATGACCCTGCCCTGCCCTGCCCTGCCCTGCTTCTTTCACCAACTCTCGGCCAGCTGTCAGCTGTCACTCCCAGGGTGGGAGCTGACTAGAACTTCAGGTGGGAGCCTGTCCCAGAAGTCAATCTCAGAGGGGTGGGGGTGGGGATTTCCAGACTCAGAGGGAAGATATTTTAGGGTCACAGGCCTTTTCATAACCTGTGAAATCACTCTCTGAAACGGTCCTAATTGACCCCCATAGTAAGTGGCTTTTTTTATTAGGAATGGTAGGCCTGTGCAGGGTTCTGGTTTGGGTCCCATACTTTGGGATTTCTGTAGTGTCCACATGACTTAGGTGTCCCAGAAGTCCAGCCTGCAGTGGTGAATGAGGTCAGTGGGATGTGGGATGGGGTGCTGATGGTGGGGGTGCTGGAGGAAAGAGTGGTCACCTGTCCATGGATAGAGTGGACAGTGGCCTCTCCTGAGTCTATGTAGTCCAGGTATGGTTGCCACTGTCGTGTGTGTGTGTGTGTGTGTGTGTGTGTGTGTGTGTGTGTACTTGGGAAACCATACAGTAAGTACTGAGCATGGGCGCCTGTCAGGGGACCCTGAGGTGACAGTGCCACGTTGCTGTCCCTTGTTCAGCAGCCTGGCCTGATGCCTTTCTATCTCTTGAGAGTGAGGCCCCATCAAGCAGGTAGCCAGTAAGAATGTGGGTCCTTGTCCATCTTGGGTGAGTGGGAGTGGCATATGGCAGATGATAGGGGGTGAAAGCATTGTGGAGGCAAGAGAAATTCCTTGGCCTGCTGAGTGTGTGTGTAAGGGGGGGGGGGGGTCTTAGTGCCTGAGGCTCTGTGTATCTGAGTGTCCTCTGTCTCAGAATTATTCTGCCTTTTGGGGTGTGTGTGCTTGTGACAGGGAGTATCTGTGGATGCAGTGGTCTGTATGAGCGGGTTTCTTCACGCGGTTCTTCCTGACTGAGTCTCAGTACCATCTCAACTGCTCTTCTGCTGTCCCCGAACACTGGGTGTGGGAGCCTCGTGCGCTGGGCCTAGCCATGGATGAAGCAGCCAGCCACCCACACTCCAGCATGCATTTGGCTCAAGTTCATAGTGGAGATTATTCCTGTCCTGTGCCCTTCTAGGGGCTGGACCACCCGGGTCTGACCTCCTTCTTGTCACCGATTTTCACCCTTGAGATCAGATGACCAAATCCCCAGGCCACTCTTGAACTTACCACATCCTTGAGGATGACCTTGAATTCCCGATCCTCCTCCCTTCACTTCCTGAGTGCTGGGGTTACAGGCTTGCACCATCACTCCCTTCAGATCCTGTGCTGAGGGACGAGGACATAGCAGGCCCCTAGCTAGAGCTGGACTCCAGCTGGTAGACAGGCAGGGAGCTGACAGTCTCACAGGTACACCACCCCTCACCCGCTCCATGGAAGACAGCTTTGTTGCCGTCTGTTTACAGATAGGGAAACTGAGGCTCCAGGAGGTTATGTACCTGCCTGCGTACAATCACACGGCTTTGAAGGGAGGGCCCAGAACTCATGTACACTCCACTGAACCTCAGAACCCAAGTAGATCTCACTACATCCGGGTTCTCATGCAACTGTCGGGGAATGCAGTGTGAGGTGTGGTCCTTGGTGGGAAGGAGGGGTAGAGGGGCACAGGGAGAGAGAGGGCTGGTGTCCTGCTCCCACCCGCTTCCGTGTGCACAACTGGGCAGCACATGTGTGTGGCTTCAGAGAGCGATGCTCCGTGGCCTGCCTGCTGTGTGATCTCAGGCAAGCCTCTGCCCCTCTGTTGCCTCTTCTGTAAAATGGGTGTGTCATGCCCCTGTCACAGGTTGGTGGGGTTGTTTGGAGGAGTCAGCAGTATGTGGCAGCTCAGAATGATGCTTTGTGTGTCATTAGCTCTCAGGGAGAGAAATGATTGACATGGCTGTGTCTGTTCAGGGGTGTTTTCTCCTTACGGTCCCATGCCTTGTTCATTTGTTTGGTATTACAGGCAGAACCTGGCTGTTGCAGTTAGGAGGCTGTTTCTGAAGCTCTCATACAAAAGTATGAGGAAGTAGTGGGGAGCAGCAGAGGCTGGGAGCCAGGCCAGGGGTGCTCTGTGGATCCCTACCAAACTCAGGGAGTATGACAGGGGGACAGTGACCCTGAGGGCTGTTAGTAGCCCAGGAAGATAGAGGGAGGCCTCAATAGAGTTAGGCGTTGGACCCAGAGCCAGAAGTTGCTATGAATTTGACAAGGAGCTTTTCTGGCCCCAAGAAAGGGTTCTAAGAGGCTGGGGTGGGATAGGCAGCTTGGTTCCTAAGACCCTTACAGTTCTGGAGAAGAACTTCTAGAACCTCGGGGAGTGGCAGTGGATTGCAGCCCCGACTCTGTCTGTCGAAGCCCTGCAGTCCTACCCACCATTATACCAGATCTAGCCTTGAGTGCATCCATGCTGCCTGAATTTTCTCTACGCCAGACCAGGCTGGAAGGAGTCTCTGAGGGGCCCATTAGCTTCATACAGGGAGCCGAGGCCCAGAGAGCAGGGTTCACCTATCCACTGTGCATCTTCCACGTTACGCTGGCCTTGGGTGAGCTGGAGCCTTTGTGACTTGCCATTGTGAACACAGTTGCTTCTCGCTGCAGGGGAGGCACAGGTGGCTGCGTTGGCACAGGGCATTGGTACCTGTGGTCTTGGTTTTGGAGTCCCCCTCATCTTCCCTCAGAGCTGGACTCCCTCACCTCTTGCATCAGGCTCCTGTCCTGTGTTGGGCGTCAGCTCTCTGACTCCTGTGATCGTATTCTGCCTGACACTTTGGTGTCACCCCAGGCATCAATGGCCTGAGAGCCACATAGATAGTCCCCAAGTCCTGGTCTATGTCTTCTTGGCCAGAAGGCTTGGAGTGACGTGAGTCTGGTGGTGTCTGTGAGAGCCAGAGGGTTGGTGCCCAGGCCTTTATAGGGGCTCTCTGTGGAGTTTACTAAGGGGAGCATTGTGGGTAGGTGGACAGGACTGGGAGTACAAGAGGTGACGGTGGGGAAGTTCTTCTGCTGAAGGTAGTGGTGGCGTCTGCTTTGGGGAGGCTGAGCTGTAGACTTGCCCTGCAGTGTGAGATCAGACAGGCCACTTTCCCCTGAGCTTCAGTTTCCTCTTTTGTTAGAGTTGCTGTTTGTCTCATGAGGTGTCTGTGGGGTGTACACAAGGCCTGATGTGGGCCATGTCTGAGGCTTGACATGTAGGGTCCATGACTAAGGCCTGACATGTGCTGGGGGACTCAGAAGTGTTTGCAGAGCCAGAGGAGAGATCTCTGAACATGTGTGGGGACTCAGAAATGTTTGCAGAGCCAGAGGAGAGATCTCTGAACATGTGTGCTCTTGTCAAGCACAGCACGAGCTCGGCGCCTTCCTGGGAAGTCTGCTGAGTGGACCGACGAATGTGAAACCTGCTCTCGCTGTGAGCTTTCTTCTAGAAAAGCTTGGGAGCCTGATGGGTGACCAGCAAATGAAAGGACAGAACACAGCAGACACAGCGGATACTTGAGTGGCTGGGAGCCTGAGGTGCAGGGCTGGTCCAGTCCCTTGGTCCACTCAGCCAAGGGGACATGTGGCATGCCAGCTAAGGGACAGGAGAGAGGGAGAGGGAGGATCGGCAGATGCAGGTGAGCAGGCAGAGAGACAGGGTCTGTGTGGAGGCTGAGTCCGAACCAAGGACTTTTCTCACATCCCCTCCCCACACTTGCCTTGGCTACACATCCTTTTCCTGCCTCCCATCTTCCCACTTTCAGTGACTCTCCCTATAAAAGGAGTCCAGCTGGTCTCTGAGGGTCAGGACAGGCGTCTGTATGGTCTGGGATTGCCTTTGAAGCTGTTGCCTGTGTGCCCAGTTGCTCAGGTTGCCCCGGATTCACAGGCTGGGCAGGCAGGAGGTGCCAGCTCCCACCCTTTTCTGTGGGATGGGAGCTGGGGCCTGGGTTGATGAACCTTTGAGAACTGGAGGCCACCACAAGGCCGATCAGAAACCATGCTCTGCTCTTAGCCGCCTCCCTTTCCTTCTCTTCCTACCCCTTGTCTTATGCTCTGGCCGGGGTTGGAAGCAGTGTGCTGTAAAATCCCAGCTACTCCTGAGGCTGAGCAAGAGGGATCATGCCCCAAAAGAAGGCTGAGGCTATAGCTCAATGAGAATGTGGGAGACCCGGGGTTCAATTCCCTGTACCTCAGAAATAAAACAGAAACAGGACTGGAGAGATGGCTCAGAGGATAAAGTCCTTTCCTACAGTCAAACCCCAAGAACCAGTCTGCATTCCCTGAACTTCTGAAAACGCTAGACTGTGCAGTGTCCTGCCTGTAATTCCAGCACCAGGACACAGGGCACAGGATCCCCGAACCAAGCTGGCCAGCTAGACCAGCCCATAGCTGTGAGCTGAGTTCAACTGAGAGACCTTACCTCGGTGACCAAGTGAAGAGAGGGACCGAGGAAGACCCCTGATGTCAGCCTCTGTCCTACGTACACATGTACATGCCACGCTCATACACACGCGCACCACACTCATACACATACACATACACACACTCATACACACACACATCCACACACTCATACACACACATGCACACACTCATACACACACACATGCACACACTCATACACATACACATCCACACACTCATACACACACACATCCACACACTCATACACACACACATGCACACCTCGCACTTATACACACATGCACACTACACACTCATACACACACATGCACACCACACACTCATACACACACATCCACACACTCATACACACACACCACACACTCATACACACACACTACACACACATCCACACCACACACTCATGCAGACACACTCCACACACACATCCACACCACACACTCATGCAGACACACTCCACACACACATCCACACCACACACTCATACACACACACCACACATTCATACACACACATCCACGCTACACATTAATACACGCACACCACACACATCCACGCCACACTCATATACACGCACACCACACACTCATACACACACACCACACACTCACGCACACCACACGTACATCTACACCACACACTCATGCGCATACCACACACACATCCACACCACACACTCACGCACACGCACTCCACACACACATCCACGCCACACACTCATACACGCACACCACACACTCATACACGCACACCACACACTCATGCGCATACCACACACACATCCACACCACACACTCCATGCACACCGCTCACCTGCCCACATACATGTTAGAAGAGAAGAGCAGAGGCAGGCCCCTGGCCACCCCAGCCTCTAGTCCAGCAGTGGACCCCACAGGCTGAGCTCCCTGTGGTCACTCACTGTTCTTGGGATGGGTCAACCTTTCCTATGCTCATGTTTGCTCAGGGCCCCATCTTTGGAGTCTCCGCATGTCTATTTCTGGGCCTGCAGCTGTCACCTGTGAGGGCCAGGTCTGTGCTAAGTGTTCCCACTCAGCTAAGTAATGGCAGGCCACATTCTGCATGACAGCCCCGAGTGACTTGGAGGCCAGTGACTGTCAGCTTAGATGCCATAGGTTAGCCTGAAGAGGCCTTCAGGGTGGGGCCTTGCGGGGGGGGGTCCTCAGGTGCCTGGGCATGCCCTCCATCTACCTCAGAGCGGGGAGTGCAGGCAGGAGAGGCCTGATGTAGACGTTTATGAGCTACATGGTTCAAGTTTGTGCATTTAAAAATTACATTTACTTGTTCGTTAGGGGGCTCGAGAGTGCCACAGTGCGCATGCGGGAGGTCAGAGGGGAGCGTGCATGAGTTGGTCCTCTCCTTCCTGTGTCCTGGGAACTGAACTTGCGCCATCACCTCGGCAAGCGCTGTTACTCACTGGCCTCAAATCCGTATGTTTCCTAGGGTCGATTAGGCATCTATAAACAGAAGAAAGACCCAAAGGCAGCTCTCAACTGCCTGTAACTCCTGTTGCGGAGGATCTGATGGCTTCTTATGGTCTGTCTCCATAGGCACCTGCATGTACTGGTGCACATATGGATGAGCAGGCATACACACACATACATAGAAATAAGAATATGTAAAAGGGTATAAAATGTTGGGGCTAGAAAGATGGCTCAGAGGTTATGAGCACTTGTTACTCTTGCAGTGGACCAAAGTTCAGTTCCCAGCATCTACATGGTGGCTCACAACCATCCATGACTCCAGTCCTAGGATGTCTGGCCGCTGCAGGCATTAGGCACATGTGGTACATAAACATACATGCACATCGATTTTTAATTAAATAAATCTTTTAAAAAGTGCACACCACTGATCTCATCCTATTTTGGTACAAGACACATTCCAACCAAATAGTGCACAGATACTTGGGCCTTTCACCCAAACAGTGCACAGATCCAGGTGACACCAGTGTGCTGTTCTGCAGGGTAGGAGGAAGCTGAGAGTCTTGTCGCTACCCTTCCTGACCTCTGGGAGCTGCTGGCCAGATGCTGGGATTGTAACATGCTTTGCAGGTATCTCCAATATTCTAGCCCCGGCCTGCCTGAGAGCCTGGGGAACTGGGAACTGCTCTTCTGCCTCTCTAAGGCCCCTTGCTGTGAGCTTCATAATGAACACAAACTTTGGGAAGGAAACTGTCTTTCAGAGGCTGCTCTCTGCTTGCCTTGAGCCCTGGTTGCGTGGGGCAAATGGATAGGTACCTGGAAGGCTCCTCTTCCTCAATGGAACAGAGACAAGGGGCTTAGGCTGTGGAGATGGCCATGGCTCAGGTAGTCAGGCACAGTAGCAAGCATCTCTATCCCCAGTGCTGGGGACACAGGAAACGGAGATAGGGGGGTTCTGGAGTTCATTGCTCAGCCAGTCTAGCCTATTGGATAGTTCTGGATCAGCGATAGACTTAGGAGGATAGGTAATGTCCACCTCTGACCTCCACATGCGTGTGCACACACATGCAGGCACGTCTATGTTCACACAAGAAGAAAGCTTATTCAAGGACGTTACCCGTGAGCTCAGATACGATGACAGTGACAGCTTGTGTAGTGGTTTTCCATAACCAGGGTGTACACTGTAGAAAATCTGGTTCCAGCTAACAAAACCAGCCTGATTAGTGGGGAAACTGAGGCAGACATTGAGTCAGGCCCAAGGCTGACACTTGAGCCTTCTGCATTCCCATCCCAAGCCCACAGTTCTTTTTCTATCACAGAAGTGGCCTTGTCTTGGGGTATGGGAATTGTGTGGCCATCCGTGCTAGTTTGCCCTCCCCTGCACTTTTGAGACGGGGTTTCAGGGAGCCTAGATTGGCCTTGAACTTCTGATCCTCCTGACCATGCATGCTGGGCAAGTTCTCTGCCCACTGAGCTACAATTCCTGGCCCCTGCATTGTTTCTTCTTGCCACCAGGCCTTTCGGCAGCAGAGGCTGCACAGAGAACAGAGAACACCCTCCCGACCTGGAACCCTCTCCCCTGACTCCTTCCTTTCCTTCTGGTGTCCATTCCCCTGCCCAGGCACCCTGTCAAGAGGCCTTTGTCTAAGGTCATGGTTTCCTCGGGATCCAGCCTGCAGCTCCCACACAGTGGAGGGAAAGAGCACCCTCCCACCACAGAGGCAGGCTGTAGAAAATTACTTAAACAGGCACCCCAGCTCTGGGCTCACACTTTGCGGTTTCAGCTGCCAGACACGTGTTTTTCTGGGAATGCAGGAAACTGGCCCTGCCCTTTGAAGAAGGGTAACTGTGTCTCTTATGGTTGCCAATTCCAGACTGTTGCTGGACACCTTCCTGGCTCTGGGCTATATGAATGAGATCAGCTGCTGAGCCCTTTGATGGGTATAGTTCTTCTTCAAGGGGACTCCTAAAATCAAAGGTGCCCACCTCAGCCCAAAACAGGATGGGGGGGGGGTGGTTCCCAGTCCAGGGAAATCTGGGCTGCCAGGACTCAGCCTTGATAGCAGCTCTGAGGCCTTTATGCCCCCACCTCTCTGTCTGTCTCTGTGATGCAGGGACAGATGCGCACTGTTGAGAATGAACTACAAAATTAAACCAGATTGGAGCTTCAGGGTGACGATGCTCGCTTGTAATCCCAGAAGTTGAGAATTGGACGCAGGAGGATCAGGAGTTTGAGGTTACCTTTAGCTATATAAGGCCAGCCTGGGCTATAAGACACTCTGTCTCAAAAAACAAAACAAGAACAAACGAACAAAAAAAATTAGGTGGCTGGAGAGATAGCTCGCAGTTGAGGCATTTGCTGCTCTTTCCAGAGAACCCAAGCTTGGTTCCAGCACCCACTTCAGCAGCTCACAGCCACTCGTAAATCCAGATCCACCACCCTCTGTCGGTTTCCTTTGACATATGAACACAGGCACGCACGCATGCGCATGCGTACACACCATCTTTAAAACACACACCCACTGGACACCCGTGCACTTATTGTCCGGAGAAACCAGTCATGATTTTGCGTATTTCATCCCAAGACATCTTCTTGCCCATGTGTCACACACTGTGCTGCAGAGACAGCACACCATCAGGAGGTGACGGCAGATTTTATATAAAAGTGTGCATTTGTCCCTTCGCATAACCTCGTGCTGTCTACCCTAAGCACAGCGGAGGGGTGAACCATAGTTTACTGAGCGGCCCTGGTACTGGACACTGAGACTTGATTTTTAGTTTATGTTTTTGATTATTTTGCTTTCATGTCTGTCTGTGTGCCTGGCACTCACGGCAATGAGACGGAAGTATCAGATCCCCCGGACCAGGAGTTATAGACAGTTGTGAGTCCATGGGTGCTGGGAGCGAATCCAGGTTCCCCAGGAAAGCAGCCAGTGCTCTGAGCTGCTGCCTCATCCCTCCAGCTACTTTATTGTTTTAGACAGGCTCTTGCTATCTAGCCAAGGCTGGGCTCAAACTTCTACTGTATCTTCCTGTTTTAATTCTGGAGTGCTGGAAGCGCAGGAATGAGTCACCATGCCCATCTTGAGACTGTTGTATTTCTACCTGATGTGTACTGACTGTATGTTTGCATACAAGTGTTTTCCACGTTTAGAATTCCTTCCTTGGCCTAATGAATATCTGTAATAATAATATAATAATATGAAAAACACCTTTAGTGTGTGTGTGTGTGTGTGTGTGTGTGTGTGTGCGCGCGCGCGCGCCACAGTGTGTAAGTGGAGGCTCAGAGGACAACTTGTGGAAGTCAGTTTTTCCTTGTGGATTCTGGGGATCAAGTTCAGGTCCCCAGGCTTGGTGGCAGGAGCCTTTGTCCTTTGAATCATCTTGCTGGCCCCCAGTTGCTCTCGAGTGATATCGTGGGCTTGGTGAGGTCCAGAATGTTGGTGAAGGCAAGCTGTTTGCTATTACTTCTCAGCTGTGCAAGGTTGGCCTCCCTCCCTCAGTGAACTCCAGAAAATGAAAACAATTAGGAGCCAGCAGCTGGACCAGTGCTCATAAACAAGTCAGCCTGTGTCACCAACACCTGCAGCCTCGCAGACCATTCCTGGCCCCCTCCCGCAGAGTGGCCCTTTCTCCCTCCCAGGCAGTCCCCCAAGGCTAACTGCAGCTTGACTTCTCACACAGTAGATGCTTTGTGCCTGCTTTTGAACTTTATATTTGTAGATGGAACTTTGTACATTTTGGGGTTTTTTTTTTGTTGTTGTTATTGGTGGTGGTTTTTTGAGGCAGGGTCTCTCTTCGTAGCCCTGACTGTCTTGGAACTGCCTGTGTAGACCAGGCTGGGCTTGAACTCACAGAGATCTGCCAGTCTGTCTCCTCTGCCTCTGCCTTCTGAGTGCTGGGATCAAAGGTATGCGCCACCACACCCAGCCTGGCTCCAGGGATTTCTGAGTCTGGCCTCTATTGCGACACGTCAGTGAGGCCCGCGGCAGTGGAGTGTGGGGTCGGTGTTGAATGGCCACGCACAGCTTTTTGTCAGCAGGGAGGAGAACCTGGCCGGGAGCTTGCTCTGTAGACCAGGCTGGCCTCAAATTTGGCCTCAAATTCATAGAGATCTGCCTGCCTCTGCCATGGATTTCGGCTTTGAGATACAACTTTTATTTGTTTGTTGTTTATTATTTATTGAGACAAGGTCTCGTGTGTTAGATTCAGATTCTCTATGTAGCCAAAGATGACCTTAAACTTCTCTGTCCCTCACCCCGCCTCTGTGTGCTGCGGTCACAGGCAGGTACCACCTACCGTGCCCAGTTCACGCAGTGCTGGGGACCCAACCCAGGGGGTTGTGTGCTAGGGAAGCCTCTACCAACTCAGCTACATCTCCACGCCCAGTGGTCCAGTTTTTAAAGGTTCTACCAACAAGGCAGACAAATTCCCAAGAAGCCGGGTATGGGTGACAAACACCTCCCAGCACGTGGGAGAC
Source organism: Microtus oregoni (assembly GCF_018167655.1). Classification (NCBI taxonomy): domain Eukaryota; kingdom Metazoa; phylum Chordata; class Mammalia; order Rodentia; family Cricetidae; genus Microtus; species Microtus oregoni. The sequence continues at coordinate 44,355,015 of NW_024543066.1, forward strand.
TGGGGCAGGAGGATCAGGAGTTTGTAGCCCTTGAACGTTTCTCCCAACACCGCGTTGAAAGGCAGTTCATTTGGTGGAGCCCTGAAGTGGATGTCCGGCAGCGCACCAGGCCAGATGTAGTAGTGTGCACAGCTGGAATCGTATCATTTGGGACGAGGAAGTAGAAGTGTCAGAAGTTACATGGCGAGTTCAAGAACAGCCTGGGACACATCAGTGCCTCTGCCACTCAGGGCCCCCACTTGTTCTAAGAAGGGCAGAGTTCGGGCCTGGCGAGTGACCTTGGGGGTGGGGTCACTGCTTTTCAGAGATGCCTTCAGACATGATCAGGATCAAATGGGGCTCCTTCCCATAGGCCTGTAGAAGCCAGCCGGCCCCACACGAGTCACACAGGAGGGTACATGCCTCCTAAGTGGGGGGAACCACAGAAACAGGTTCCCCTCCTCCACCCTTCCCCAGAGGTGACCACTTGGAAGAGTTTCAGGTGCCAGGGAGTTCAGAAGAGTATGTTACAAGTAGAGGTGGGAGCGGCTGCCTTCTTCCTCCTGCTGCTTAGAGACTGCGGCTCCAGCCAAGCCATTCCGTCTCCGTGCCTCTGTTTCCTTCCTGTGGATGTCTAAAGGGTAGTCCTCTCCTGGACCAGCCTCCAGCATCCTTCTCCTGCCTAACAGGACTCAGGCTGTCCACTTTATTCTGTAGTTCTTTCCCCCTCCTCCTCTTCTTCGACTTCGTGATGTATCTTTGCTGTCTTCTTTCCTGGACTCAAGACTTTTCCTTGACATCTCTGTCCTCCCATCCTGACTCCCACCCGTCTCCTTAGGAAAAGCTCTCCCAGCTTGTCCACACTCAGATGTATGGTTAGGGAAGTTCACACACTAGTGCGGGTGGCAGCGGAGGAGGCAGGGGGCTCACCGGGTCGTGACTAAGCCATCTAGGCTTTGGGCTGAGGCAGTCAGCCGAGGACCTGGGCAAATGACAGCTGGAAGTACCCAGTGGGTCCTGGTGCACAGATGGGGTTGGCAGTACCACGGGAAGAGGCAGGGATTTTCTGGGGCCACTGACCCCTTCCTTTAGGAGGTGGTGGTATCTGTCCATAGTAAGTCCTGTGGGTCCCATGTTCCTGGGCTTGCACAGGGGACCCTTTCCAGGCTTTGAGGGACAGGAAGAGAGGGGCACAAACACTTGGACTGTCCCTGTCTCCTGGTTCATCCTGGCTAGCCCCCACTGAGGCTGATCAGCATATAGGTTCTCTCCTCCCCAGTACCCATAAGCTCTTGGTCCTTACCATTCATTCTCCCAAGCTCAGCCAGGGAGGCTAGTTTGGCCGTCAGGAATATGGGGTACAGTAGCTCTGTCCGGGAGGTGCTAGGAATGGGAAAGTGTTTTCTGCCTGCTTCCTCCCTCAGAAGTCACTGGTACCCACCCCCGCTTAGCTAGACTCTCTTTTCACTCCATCTGTCCGGAGGCTGGAGAGGGGGTTGAATCCACGTCCATTTCACAGACAGGGAGCTGAGGCTAATGCAGCCAGAGCATGGCCTATTGGGTCTAGCACAGTCCTTGAGGTAGCCAGGCCAACTCTTTGTCAGGGGAACAAGGGACTCCTTCTCCCTAGCCCTCCCTGAGCCGGCTGGCACGGCCAGGCCCCTTGGCCCCCACTGGCCATCTAAAGTCGAATTGTCCATGGAGGGGAGGTTGCTGGCTGCCTAGTGGATGTGCAGGGCTGCATCTGGTCAGAGCCAGGGGTCTGTTGGCAGTGTGGCTAACAGGCTGTGATGTGAAGACAGGGGCACCCCTCTGTAAGAGCTGGAGACGTGCTGGTGGGAGGCAGTGGGGGCTGCAGCTGGGAGCTGCTACGGAATGGGGGAGGGTGGAGAGTCAGGGCCTGGGTTGTTGGGGGCTGCCCTGCCGACAGGGGCTGCTCAGGCCTTCGCTGGGCAGCGAATGGAAAATGGGGGGGAAGGTTGCTGTGTGCTACAGGACAGACAGGATGGTAGGTATCCTCACTCCATTAGGGAGCTGCGGGAGATAGTGGATGGAGTCTTGGTTAGGCATCTGTGACCTGAGCTCCACTTCTGCCCCAGCTCCCCAGAATCTGGGGTGTGTCCTAGCTGTGTCTCACTGCCCGGTGCCTTTGTTTCCCTTCTTCATGAGAAGACCATGGTTTGTGGTTGAGCAAGGACTTCCCAGCATTGCTGATGGAGGCCTTGGATCCCAGTTTGAAAACCCTGGTTAGATTGAGCACCCGCAGACTGCCAGGCAGTGCGCAAGCGGCAGAGGAAGATGCTGTTTACAGAGGAGGAAACTGAGTGAGGCTTTAGGAGGTTAAGCAGCTTGCCCAAATCACACAACAAAGTGAGAACCCGGGCTCTGTGTCCACCTGCTCATGGGAAAGCCCTCTCTCTTGCCAAATCCCTCCTCTCCCTGACTGTCCTCTCAGGGACTCAGGTACCCCAAGCCCTGTGCCTTTCAGTCTGGACTGTCCTTGAGAAGTCACTGGGTTCTACTCTTTTATTTGTGGCCCAGTGAGAGGAAGAGACTTGCCCAGTTACCTAGTGGCCTAGGGAGAGTGCAGGCCCAGTTTGGGGGCTCATTGGGTTTCACCCTTCCACCTCCCTGCCTAGGTTTGGGGGCCTCAGTCACCCTTCCCCACAGTGGGTCAAGCTCCGAGCTCTGAACAGTGAGGAGCCCGAAGCTGCCCCTTCTACATAGGACTAGCCCTGCCTGGGGGCCCTCCTTTCTCGCCGAGACTGTGGGATCCAGGAGCTGGGGGACTACGTGTCCAGTGTCTGACTCACGGATCATATCCATTCTCTCCCTTCTCCTCCATTGGTGTCTGCCTCCCACACCAGAGGCTAGAGGCCGAAGGTGCAGCAGTAAACAGATGAAATGTGTGCCCTCAGGGGACTTGCATTCCTAGTAAGGGACAGACAGCGAATACAATAACAAACTTAAGCCAAAAAATGCCCCGTCCTAGATGGTGGCCTCTGATACAGAGAGGCAAGGCAGGGGGAGGGGATAATGCCATTTTATCACAGTGGTCCCTAAACAGCACTGTAAGCTGACATTTGAGTCTTGGAAGAGGTTAAGACGTGAGCCTTGATGGTATTTGTAGAAAGAATGTTCCAGGTGGAGGGACAGCAAGTGCAAAGGCCCCGAGGTGGAAACACGCCTGGGGTGTTTGAAGGCTAGTTTAGGGGGTGTGGCTGGAGTGGGTAGAACAAGGGGGGGGGAGTGTGTGAGGGTGGGAGATCTAAGGGGGGCCACGAAGGCAGCAGATTTCAGAGGGCCTCTGCGGCCATGTCTTAGGCTTTTGCTCTGAGTGAACAGGAGCCTCGGGAGAGTTCTGAGCAGAAAACAGACAGGAACTAGCAGAATGATGGAACTTCTGGCAGATGGTGGGGGAGGAGCCACAAGCATCTGGAGGCTCCTCAGGCCCTCAGAGAAGGCGTGGCACGGGCTGGGCTAGGGAGGGGCAGGAGAGAGGATGGAGCTGAGGCCAGGTATGAAATGCTCAGGACAGGGATGTGACGGAGGGGCGACATGTGGGCTCCTACCATCACTCTGGTCTAGGAGTCAGGGAACTTGGGCTCATGGCTCAGCTCGCTCAGTGGCCTTGGGCAAATCCCCTCTGTCAGGACTCAGTTTCTCCTTCTGTGCAGTGGGAGCAACCGTACTTGTGCCAGCCCACGTTTAAAGACTATGAGGAGGAGGATGACTGCTTCACGGACCTGTCTCCTCTCGACTGCAGGGAGCCCGAACCAGCAGCTGCCATGGCGTCACGCATCGGGCTGCGCATGCAGCTCATGCGGGAGCAGGCGCAGCAGGAGGAGCAGCGAGAGCGCATGCAGCAGCAGGCCGTCATGCATTACATGCAGCAGCAGCAACAGCAGCCGCAGCTGGGAGGCCCACCCACCCCAGCCATCAACACCCCGGTCCACTTCCAGTCGCCACCACCTGTGCCTGGGGAGGTGCTGAAGGTAGGGCCTCTGCCCCCACTGATTTCTGTCCTGCTCCATGAGTCCCATCCTCTCCACAGCTGTGCCTTCCCCTTCCCCAGGTGCAGTCCTACCTGGAGAACCCCACCTCCTACCACCTGCAGCAGTCCCAGCACCAGAAGGTGCGGGAGTACCTGTCAGAGACCTACGGGAACAAGTTTGCGGCCCACATCAGCCCAGCCCAAGGCTCCCCGAAGCCCCCACCAGCAGCATCCCCTGGGGTGCGGGCTGGACACGTACTGTCCACCTCAGCGGGCAACAGTGCCCCCAACAGTCCCATGGCCATGTTGCACATCAGCTCCAATCCTGAGAAGGAGGTGAGTGAGGGCTGCCGGCTTGGTCTGTCAGCTGTGGCGCTCTGGGAAAGTGGTTTTAGTGGAAGAAGTGGAGCTGTGTCTGCAGGGAGCTCCAATCTCAGGGAGACACAGTCCTGCCTCCAGGGAGCCCTGTTCTGAGGAGAGTTGCCATCTTCTTGTAAGGGGATAGGGCAGACTAAGAGGAAAGCCCAGTGCTCTCGTAGCCCTGGATAGGTGTGTCAAGAACTCCCTGGCAAGGGATAGGTCCTGGGGACAAGCCTAAACCAGCCTTAGGCTCAGCCGAAGGCCCTTTCTCTGGTTCATTTGCTCCTCTAGAGGAGCAGGTTGGGTGAGGTGGTGTTGGGGTAGGTGAATGGCTGCCGCTCTTCAGGTAGGTCATCCCCAAATGAACTTTTCTCTCTTCTAGTTTGATGATGTCATTGACAACATTATGCGCCTGGACAATGTGCTGGGCTACATCAACCCTGAGATGCAGATGCCAAACACGGTACTCTTGGGCTGGACTGGGCTGGGCTGGGGGACACACATAGTGGTTCCAGAGCTGGTGTCTGTGGAGGCAAGACTGTGGGAAAGACTCAGGACTCTGAGTAGAACTGAACCAAGGAAGACAGGCGGGGGATGGTTAGTCCAGCACTTGGGAGGCAGAGGCAGGTGAATCTCCGGAAGTCCGAGGCCAGGCTGGCTCCATAGTGAGTTCTAGGACAGTTGGAGCCACATAAGTGAGGCCTTGCTTCAGAAGAAGAGAAGACAGACATGCCCCAGCCTTGGCCAGGATGTGTGATGGGGTGGTCTCAGGGAGTTCCCTGAGTGGGTAGAGAAGAGGCTAGGAGAACCTTCCAGAGCTGCAGTGTGTCCAAAGAGAGTCAGTCTGTCTTGAGCAGATCATCCCCCTCCTCTGCTGTGTCCAGGGCTGAAGGTTTGTGTTACTCGGAAGGGCTTGCCTTGTTCCCAACCACAGGACCCTTCCCTCGGTCACTCTTGTCTGTATGACCATCTGAGGGTCTCACTGACTTGGGTGGGGAGGGAGAGGCCTAGGTAGCAGATGAGGAGCAGGCTTGGATCAAGAGATCTGGACTTTCTGTCACGACCTTGGGAAGTTCCTCCTCCCCCATTTTGACTCCCCTGTCTACTCAGCTGCAAAATGGGGTGATACCTTTTACCCCACAGGGCTCCGGGGAGATTAGAAGGGACGAAAAAGAGGGTGGGGCCAGAGAGATGGCTCAGTGGCTGACAGGTGAAACCACTCTTGCACAGCCCACACTTGGGAACTCACCCACGTCGGTGACCTGCAACTCCAGCTCCAGGGATCCCACGCCCTCTGTGGGCTCTGTGGCTGCCTGCACAAACCCGCGTTTGGACACAGACATATACATAAAATTTAAATGCAAAACTGAAATAAAAATAAAAAAGAAGACAAAATAGAGGGTGAGAAGAATTAGTTTCAATCAGGCAAACCTGGAGCCACCCCCTCTCAGGGCTCACCTGACAGAGGCTGGAGCCACCACCTCTCTTGGGGCTCACCTGTGTCGGGTCCAATGCTAGCCCGGACCCTCAATTATTTCTCTTGACCATACCCCAATATAAACTATCTCTCCCTGGACCAGCGTGTTTCTCTGTAGCTTTTGGAGCCTGTCCTGGAACTAGCTCTTGTAGACCAGGATGGCCTCAAACTCACAGAGATCCGCCTGTCTCTGCCTACCGAGTGCTGGGATTTAAGGCGTGCGCCACCACCGCCCGGCCACAATTTATATGGCTTTTTCGGGAGGGAGATTCTCAGTGGTCCCTCCTGAAGTCCTGAGTTCACATCCTGAAAATTATTCCTATTTATTCTCCAGCCTTTATACCAAAACTTAACTTAGGGGAAATACATTAGCATTCTGTCTCCTAGGTAACCAGGTGAATGGCTTCTTGTCTCCTTCTGCCTGTCTGCTCTGTATACTAGCTGTCAGGAGACTTGAATCAGCATTTCTATCAGGCATCCTCTAAATTACAAAGAAAGGAACAAACAACATCCTGACCCTTTTTTAGGACAGTGACAGCCTGTCTGTGGGGCTACAGGACCACCTCAGGTGGGGCCTATGGCTTCAGAGCCTGGCTGCCACACCATATAGAAATATGGGCCTACAACCTGCCAGAGGCTGGAGCCACCACCTTCCTTGGGGCTCACCTGCCAGAGGCTAGAGCCACCGCCTTTCTTGGGGCTCACCCCTTTGCTCTGGTTGGTCCTTTGGCTTGAGTATTGCCATGCCACCGAGAGAAAGTCCTGGGGGAGGCAGAGTCAGTCTGGTGGCATTGCCAGGGCAAGCAGGAGGGGGAGCCCAGCTCAGACCTGTTGCTCACAGAAACCGAGGCCAGGAAACCAGGTTCTCCAGTTAATTATCCCTCTCTGGCTCCTGTTTACACAGTGAATCTCTGGGCCTGTGGCTGGCTCTTGCCTGGCTCTGTGGTAGATCTTTTCCAACCCTGCTACAATGCCTTCTGTGCTGCTGCTCTGTTGAATTCCATACTCTCAGAAGAACTCAAACTCCCAAACGAATTGAGCCCCTCCCTGCGGCTTAATCCCTGCATTGGTTAGGTTCCTCTCCAGCCTCCGCCCTGGCCAGGGGCTCCTGAGGGCAGGGCTGCTCTGGGCCACACGTTCCTCAGCACACCGAATTCTGGAGAAGGGGCTCAGGGGTAATTTTAGCACTTCAGGAACAGCTGCTCCTGGCACCATGGGTCCTGGTGAGGACTCACCAAGCCCCCCTCCACTCCTTCCTCCACAGCTACCCCTGTCCAGCAGCCACTTGAATGTGTACAGCGGTGACCCTCAGGTCACAGCCTCCCTGGTAGGTGTCACCAGCAGCTCTTGCCCTGCTGACCTGACCCAGAAGCGAGAGCTAACAGGTACTGCAGTCCTCTCCCCTATACCCTTGGGGCTCCGGAGTCCTTTTTTCTCTCTTTTTCTTCCCACCACCTCTCTCTTTCTCTGGCCTGCAGATGCCGAGAGCCGGGCCCTGGCCAAGGAACGGCAGAAGAAGGACAATCACAATCTAAGTGAGTTCCACCCTTCCCTCATCTTACCCTGCTGAGAAGCCAGTGTCTGCCTCACTCCCCACCAGCCGCCCTGTACCGTCTCAAACCACCCATCTTTCAGCCGCCTTTCACCAGGCCAGCGGTTCTCCACCTGGGGGTCACAGGGGTTTGCCTGATATTCCACAAGGATATCCTACTTGTCAGATATTTATATTATGATTAGTAACAGTAGCAAAATTACAGTTATAAAGTAGCGATGAAAATAATCTTATTTTCACTTTATTTCAATTTGAGGAGCTTGAGAACCACTGCATTAGGTCTTTTTAGGAAAATGGGAGGGACCGCTGGGTGGAATTTTCTTGAATTTTCCAGTTCACTGGATTTTATTCTTCAGGGCCTCGGGCAATAGGAGTGGAAGAGATTGCCCCAGGCAGCTCTCTTGCTAAAACTGACTCCTGACCCTGCCCCCTAATTGTCTAAACTGCACCCTGACCCTCCCCAGCTTCCAACCCCAACCCCAATCTGCATGTCTGTCTGTCTTTCTTTCTTTCTTTCTTTCTTTCTTTCTTTCTTTCTCTCCCCCCCCCCCTCTCCTATCCCTCCTTCCCTTTTCTTTTTTGTTTTTTTGACACAGAGTTTCTCTATGTAACCTGGCTGTCCTGGAACTCACTCTGTAGACCAAACTAACCTCATACTCACAGAGATCCCCCTGTCTCTGCCTCCCAAGTGCTGGGATTAAAGCACCATACTGAGACTTGAGTCCCTTTTATTCTAAACTAAGATTTTCTATGGGGTACCTACCATCTACGTTGGAGGCTTCTCTTAGGTGGGTTCCCAGTGTTCTAACCATGCCCTCTAAAATCTTAATCTGTAGTTGAGAGGAGACGCAGGTTCAACATCAATGACCGCATCAAGGAGCTGGGAATGCTGATCCCCAAGGCCAATGACCTGTGAGCAGGTTTCTGGAGGGAGGGGAAGGGTCTGGGCTGGGCAGAGGCTGCAGACATTATCAGTTCTCAATTGCTAAAGGCAGTGATGGAGGTAGCGTGTTTGAGAAGAGAATATTCCTGTCTCTGCTGGGTCAAGACAGCTTCTGTAGGGGAAGGAGACTTTGGGGTAAAGGGGGAACTTCCTGGAGAAGGACTCATGCTGGGAAAGTGGGTGAAAGACCCTGATGGAGAGGTGAGAGACACAGGGCAGGAGTGAGAGCTGAAGGCGAGAGATAGGCTGGGCAGATTGCTTGGTCCCAAGGATTAGTGAGGAGCTGGACAAATTTCCATAGACAAATCCCCTCTACTCAAGGCTAGGTATGGGGAGGGGTGGAAGCAGCTGGGACTCTGAACCAAGCCTAGTGTTAGGGGGACCTGGCCGGGCCTCTGGGTGCTCACCTCTGACTCCATGTGGTTGTGGCTGCAGGGACGTGCGCTGGAACAAGGGCACCATTCTCAAGGCGTCTGTGGATTACATCCGGAGGATGCAGAAGGACCTGCAGAAATCTCGAGAACTGGAGAACCACTCTCGGCGCCTGGAGATGACCAACAAGCAGCTCTGGCTTCGCATCCAGGTCTGGCCCTGACTTTGGGCTCCTTGGGTGGCTTTCACAGATCTCATCTGGTTCCCGAGTCCTGGGGTGGGGCATAAATGCTGCCCATCAATCAGGAAGCTGCATCAGTCAGGATGTGATACCTCAGTGAAATGAACCCCAGTTCCTTCCGTTCTGTGAGACCCTCAGCCTGCAGTCCACACTGGGGACCAGGCAGGTCTATTCTTCTTAAAGTCAGATACTCGTGTTTTGCCCCACTTTTCAAAAAAAAAAAAAATTAGAAGGGCAGTGGTGGCACACGCCTTTAATCCCAGCACTCAGGGAGGCAGAGGCGGGCGGATCACTGTGAGTTCAAGGCCAGCCTGGTCTACTAGAGCTAGTTCCAGGACAGACTCCAAAGCTACAGAGAACCCTGTCTAGAAAAAACAAAAACAAAACAAAACAAAATTTATATTCTGAGAGATGGAATTTCTCTTTGTAGAGCAGGCTGCCCTGAAAATTATAGTCCTCCTGCCTCAGCTTCCCAAATGCTGGGGTTGCAGGAATAGGCCACTGTCCCTGACTCTGCAGGTCTCTGTGAGGCACCAGTCACCCCTGCTCACATATCCTTGGGCAATGGAAAGTAGACCCTGCATAGGTGCCCTGCGTGTCTGGAAGGCAGAGTGGGTCGAGGCAGCGCTGGCAAACACCTGGGCAAACTGAGGAGCAGGGCTGAGAGTCAGCACCCCACTGGAGCTGGGACTCTGTTCCTGGCTGTATTGAGGGCCCCCAAGGCTGGTCCTCTACAACAGTGGTTCTCACCCTTCCTAAAGCTGTGACCATTAATACAGTTCCCCATGCTGTGGGGACCCCCAGCCACAGAATTTTTTTCATTGCTACTTCATAACTGTAATTTTGCTACTGTTATGAATTGTAGTGTAAATATTTTTGGAGATAGAAATTTGCCAAAGGGGTTATGAGCCACAGGTTGAGAACCACTGCTCTAAACATTAGACCATAGGGTTTTGTTGTTTTTTTTTTTTTTCCTCTGTGTAGTTTGGAGCCTGTCCTGGAACTAGCTCTTATAGAGCAGGCTGGCCTCGAACTCACAGAGATCCACCTGCCTCTGCCTCCTGAGTGCTGGGATTAAAGGTGTGTGCCACCACCTGCTACCACTGCCCGGGGACCACAGGCATTAACTTTTTTTTTTAAAGATTTATTTTATTTATTGTGTATACAATGTTCTGCCTCCATGTATGCTCGCACGCCCGAGGAGGGCGCCAGATCTCATTACAGATGGTTGTGAGCCACCATGTGGTTGCTGGGAATTGAACTCAGGACCTTTGGAAGAGCAGCCAGTGCTCTTAACCACTGAACCATCTCTCCATTTCCCCGGCTTTAACCTTTGATTGTTCACACCTAAGCACACAGACAATTGAAGTGGAAACTGAACTTTGGACTAAACTTATCCTTAACGCATGCCGTGCCTTTTGGTAATTTCTCTTCCCACCTCACTCAGACAAGTCTATTTCAATTTAAAATTTTGAGAGAAAGCCGACCAAGGTGCTCTGTGTTGGCTCGACAAGCCGCAGACCAGCTGTGACTTGGGAGAGAGATGCTGTGCTCTTGAGTGTAGCGGGAGGGGCGGCGAGTGTGGCCGGTCTGGGCGGCTGGCCTGGTGCTGGCATCACATGTCTCTTACGGCTCCTTCTGCTCCCCACAGGAGCTGGAGATGCAGGCACGGGTCCACGGCCTCCCCACGACATCGCCATCCGGCGTGAACATGGCTGAGCTGGCCCAACAGGTGGTGAAGCAGGAACTACCCAGTGAAGACGGCCCAGGGGAGGCGCTCATGCTGGCGCCTGAGGTCCCCGACCCTGAGCCGATGCCGGCTCTCCCTCCGCAGGCCCCACTGCCCCCAGCCGCCCAGCCACAGTCCCCTTTTCATCACCTGGACTTCAGTCACAGTTTGAGCTTTGGGGGTGGGGGTGATGAGGGGCCCACAGGCTACCATGATCCCCTGGGGACAGAGCATGGCTCCCCGTTCCCCAACCTGTCCAAGAAGGATCTGGACTTAATGCTCCTAGATGACTCCCTGCTACCCCTGGCCTCAGACCCCCTCTTTTCTACCATGTCCCCTGAGGCCTCCAAGGCCAGCAGCCGCCGGAGCAGCTTCAGTATGGAGGAGGGCGATGTTCTGTGACCCTGGTTGCCCCTGTGCCAAGGAGCAGGGGCTGCCTGGGGGCTGGGAGGACTGGGCAGAACCCTCCTATCCCTCAGGCTGCAGTTGGAGTGAAGTAGCCGCCTACCCTGCCTCTCCTTCCCTTTGGTCGGCCCCTGTTTGGACTTAGTGCCTGCCTGGCTGCAGATGGGCTAAGCCCTGCCGCTCGGCTTAGAGCCCCCTCCTCTGGGGGCAGTACTATGAATTGCGATGTGGAAGAACAAGGGTGAGGTGAAAGAATATGAGGAACAAGAAGAAACCCTGGTAGGGGAGCCCCTCTCTCGGAGCCCGGGCCCCTCCATGAAGGACATTTTGGAGAAGGTATAAGAAGTACCTCTGAGGTAGCAGCTGGCCTGGGGGTGCCTAGGCCTGCCTTCCTGGGACTAGATGGCACCCAGCCTGTCCCCCCCGGCCTGATACTTCCCCCACAGGTGGGGCACCCACCCCCCTTTGGTGCTAACAGCTCTCCCCTGGCGGTATGAGGGTGGGGTGGCCAGAAGAGGAGTCTGGGTTCAGGGTGGAGAGTACCCCCGCCCCCAGACCCCCCACTTCGTGCCTTTAGTAAACACTGTGCTTTGTATTATTTGTCCTGGCTCTGCGGTGTATGCGGCCTCAGCTCACAACAAGTGGGAGCCAGCCCAACGGGCCCCATCCCGGATCCAGAATTCAAGTGCGCCTTGAGTAGCACTGACTCCTAGGGAGGAGAGAGAAACAACTTTTGCAGTGTGAGGCTGGGGGGGTGGGGTGGGGGGGGATGTGTCTCACTGAAGCCACGAGGTGGCGCTGCAGCCATGCTGGTCCCTCAGTTCCAGCAGTGGTCTGAACAGCTATGCTGTTGGGGATGGGTGGGTCTGCTCCCAGCCGCTTCTCTAGATGTGTTGCTCTGGCTGGCCAGTCTTCTAGTGGGACCCTCAGCATTCTTCCCCTGTCTGGGTAGCTACAAACCAGCTGGAGATGATTGCCAGGCTGTGTCTTTATGGCTATGGGGAAATGGACCCACTTGAACTTGTTTTGGAATAGATGGGAGCAGAGGACCCTAGCTGGGAGTCTGCTCCAGCGCTGTGCAGTGGTGGGGTTCTAGGACCCCTTTGCTCCGGATTCTGGGGCGTTAGACCTTTTGCCTGGATGGGGAAGTGAACCTGATGGCCAAGGAGGGCCTTTGTAGGTTTTGCTTGGTTCCTCAATTTTCAAGGCTCTTCTGCCGGGGAGCAAAATGGATTTCTCTTCAGAGGGTCCCCAAAGGCCAAAGAAGCCTAATTTAAAAAAAAAAATTAAAATCCAGTATGAATATGACTAAGAGGGTAATTTCCTCTTCGAAGAACAAGAGATCAAATCAACATTCGAGCAATTAACGTGCGGAGAAAGGGCGCCAAACGGTGGGCTCGCTGAGCTCAAAGATTAATCTCAAGGTCAGTTGGAGCCTTGGATGACTTTGTAGAGCCTGAGTTCGCCTGCCTTAACTCCTTCCAGTTCAGGGTCCTTCTCCATAGCCTGGGATCTACCCTCCCTCTGAAACTCCTGGCATGAACCCTGAACTCTGGCTGAGGTCAACAGGAGCCTGGGATGTGGGTGGGGTCCACAGACTCTGGGGCCAGCACTTCTGGTGGTTGGTGGATCTAGAGTGACGTGGGAAGCTGACTTCTACGTCCTCATATAACCCCTCAAAACCCTAAGCTACCCCTGTCACCGAGGCCCGCAGCTTCCTGGTCTCAGGGCTCCTGCTGCGTGGGCCGTGGGTCAGGATGGCACTTCCAACAGGACCAGGGTGAGAGTGGGGTTCTGTCCACACGGGGGCGCACAGGCTCAGACAGCAATCTGGGGAGTCGGTCTCAGGGCCAAGCGAGGAGCAGTTCACACTGCTTGGCTGGGTGGCTTCCCTCCCGCCTGGGGCTGCTGATGTCCAACGCAGACTCTGTCTCCAGCACTTCACGTCGCCAGAAAATGTTTATCTGAGACTGGCTGGCAAGACCCTCACCTGTGACTGGAAAGGAGTCGGGCTGGGGGTTATGACTGATCCCAGTCAAATAGGGGACTCTGTTCTTCATCCCTCGATGGAGGGTAACCCTTGGGACATCTGCAAGGGAAAGTCTCGTTAAGGCTGAGTACAAAGCGCTGTGAAGAAAGATGGCCGTGCTGACCCTTCCAGCGAGGTAGCCCCTTTCAAGCCTTGGGGGCAAAGTATGGTGGGATGAGGTCCCAGCAGCCATAGCTTCCTTCAGTCCCATGTAAGAGGACCCAAAGGAGGAGCTGGTGGAGCAGAGATGGGGCACATGCATAGCGTCCTGTCCCCTCAGCTCCAGGTCCTAGCCTGTCTGTCCGTCCACACCAGCTCCTCCCTCTTCCCAGGTTGCCAGTTTTGGATTGCCTGACATCTACAGGGACAACTGGGATCTCAGAAGGCCCTGCTTGGCATTCCTATCTCCACCATTCTTTTAAGTCTGATTCTTCATTTGCTGTTTTGTGACCTATGACAAGCTGAGGGTGTGAGACCCTCTGTGCAGCACACAGACTCATTCCTGACTTCAGGAACTCCTGCCCCGCCCACCTCAAACCCTAGCCCCTCCCCTGACCTCTGAGCGCCCTGGCTGGCCATTGGAGCAACTGGAAAGAGCCCCTTTAATGCCCTTCCTGCTCCACTTCCCAGGGCCTCCAGACCCATGGTTCTGTGTCCACCCCCTCCTGGTGTCTTCCAGACTCATCTCTTCCTTGCTCTCTCTTTTCTGAGGGGAGCAGTGGAATTTATACAATATTTAAGCAGCCGGAGTCTGGTCCTGGAAGATATTAATGTAAAAGGGATGGGCCGCAAATGCTTCTGGACCTGGTTACAATTAGACGGCGATTTTTCTAAAGGTCAATGAATTCAGATAATATCCACAGGGGGAGAGAAATTTAATACCTTTTTAGTGAATTAATTAATTATAATATTATATCGGCTTGGGGTTCTTTTCCAGAGTGATTAAGGCAGCGATCTGTCTTCTGTGAGCTGGCTGACATGAGGACCCTGTCACGGGCTTGGAGAATGGGGCAGGTGGGGGTTGGGGAGGAGGCAGGAAGCGCCACAGAGTTGCAGCAGGTGGGATGACTGCGGAGCCCAATTCTTCCACCTGCACTCCCAAGCCTGCTTCCAGTTCCACCGAGCCTCATCCCACAGTTATACTTGGGGAAACTGAGGCTCGTGGACTGCCAGATCTTGCGTGAGCATGATGACGGATAACTGCCAGGCAGAACTGACTGGAAACTCCTTCTCCGTCCATCCCCTAAGTCAGACGATCTGGACAACCAGGCTTCCATCAGGAACGCTGGGATGTGGCACCTGCTCCTCCTGTCAGGAAACCATTTCCAGGGTGTGGAGTGTATCTGTGAGCCTGCGGGGCTGCTGAAGAGGAGCTGAGATTCCTGTCCTGGGGAGACCTGAGCACAGACACGTTTGTTCCCATCTTCAGTTACACAGTCATTCAACAAACCTTCCTGGCACACCGCTTTGTCCCATGGGAGACAGGCTGAAATCGCCATTCTGGAGTCACAGCTGTTCTTGGAGCAATGAGAGTGGGAGCCCTTTGCAGCTAGGGGGCATCCCCGGGCAACTGCTGAGCCCTCACTGAGAGCTGATCCTAAGTAGATATCCTTAGAGGGTGAGCAGCAGGCATGTAAGCTGGGGACACGGTGGGGACACAGACATATAAACTGGAAGTGATGAAGGGGGCAGAGTTGACAGCTATCTCTAGGGACCAGGCTGGCAGGAGTGCTCCCCCTGTAGGAGGAGGAAGGGAGCACTCTAGGTATGGGACACCGTTTGTGCAGGAAGGCCTGAAGGTGCAGGGTCTTACACCAAATGAGTGAGGGTCCCTGCAGATGGGCTGGCAGTCTGAGACCAGGGCATGGCTGCCTCTGCCCACTCCTGTCCCGGATGTGTTGATGGACACTGTTCCGCAAGGCCACAGCATCTGGGTGGAAGGCTGGAAGCAGCAAAGCCTAACAGACCTACACTTCATGGTGAACTCTGACACAGCTTGCTGCACTAGGAGCCTGTACCTCAGTTTCCCCATCTGTGATGGAGATCTATAACTTCTCGGGCTGCTGTAAGGACTTAAAGGGGATTGAAGAGGAGCTAAACACTGCTTTTAACTCTCCTGACATCCTGGGGGTATATGGTCACTGCCCCCACCACCACTTCATTTCAAGGGGGCACCAGTGGAAGCTCAGGTTAGGGGTGTTCTTTGTTGGGGGATAGACTTTTTCCTTGGCTCTGCTCTTTCTTCTGCCTGCTCCTGTCGCTCTCCCTCAATGCCTCCTTGGCCTGGCTCCCCCCCCAACCCCTCCCCCACTGGCTCACTCCGTGTGCGGCAGGCCAGGGAGGGCCTTCCGATTGTACTATCTTTGGGCCCTAAATTAAAATTGATGACATCTTGGAATGAGCAGTGAGGGTAATTTTGCTTCAGAGCCGGGATGCTAATGAGGCCCCTTAATGGCGCAAATGCTGAGCTGACGGGTCGTGTGTCACACGCAGCAGCTAGGGGGGTAATGGCCGCAGTAAGTGCTGGTAATTACACCCTGTCTTGCTGTATTTTGGCAGGCTTGGTGGGAGATCAGAGGCTCAATCACCGCTGGCGGGGACACCCCCACCTACCATGGGACTGACAGCCAGGGACCCTGGGCCCAGCCAGGCCCCCTCAACTCCAGCCCCACCTAGAATGAGGGTCTTGGGGCTACAGCCTCCAACACGCATGTAATGCAACCCAGAGTCTCACCACGGGGCACCACTCAGCCTTGTACATTCATCTCATGCCTGCGCATGCTCCCTGTGTGCCCTGCACATGGTTCCGTGTCCATGCACCGCTTGCCCAGTACGCTCTCTATGAACACAAGAAGTCCTGTGTAGAGGCACATGGAACCCCACGCAGAATTGCCCTCTCAGACAGCGAGCATGCATTGAGCGCCTACTGTGTTTTCACTAGGAGCCCTCGCCCTCGCAACTAACTGCCTCTCCCCACGTCTCTCTCTCTCCTCTCCCTCTCTCTCTTTTACACAACCTATTTATTTATTGATTATTTTATTTATTTAAAAAATATTTATTTATTATGTATACAATATTCTGTCTGTGTGTATACCTGCAGGCCACAAGAGGGCACCAGACCTCATTACAGATGGTTGTGAGCCACCAGGAGGTTGCTGGGAATTGAACTCAGGACCTTTGGAAGAGCAGGCGAAGCTCTTAACCTCTGAGCCATCTCTCCAGCCCCTAATTTATTTTATTTTCTTCCCGTGTTTTGCCTGCATGTGTATCTGCTCTATGTGTATCTTGTGCGCGATAAGGCCAGAAGGGGGCATCGGATCCCCTGGGATGGGAGTTACAGGTGGTTGTGACTGCCATGTGGGTGCTGGGAGCTGACCCCTGGTTTTGTGGAAGAGCAGCCAGTACCCTCAACCACTGATTCATCTCAGGTTCCTCAAGTGCTACATTAAAAATGTTAGTTTTGTGTATATGTGTATTTGTTTATGTGTCCATATGTGAGTGGGTTGTCTGCAGAGTCCAGGAGAGGGTGCTGAGCCCCTGGAGCTGGAGTGACAGGTGCCTGAGAGTGACCAGATGTGGTGCTGGGAACTGAACTCAGGCCCTCTACAAGAATAGTTGCTACTCTTTTGTTATTGTTGTTGCTTTTGCTTTTCTCTCTGTGTAACTCTGTCCTGGAACTCTCTTTGTAGACCAGGCTGACCTTAAACTCACAGAGATCCACCTGCCTCTGCTTCCCAAGTGCTGGGATCAAAGGTGTGCACCACCACTCCCGTGTCCCCACTCCCCACCCCAGCGAATAGTACAATACTCTTAATGGCAGAACCAGCTCTCCAGCCCTGATGCAGAGTCTAATGTAGCCCCGGCTACAGCCCCACCCCAGCCCTCACCTTTCTAATGCCACCAGCACTTAGAGGACTGGGATGTGCCCTCCAACAACCCCTGCAGGAAGCACACCAGGTGCATATGCACACACTGAATACTTGCCCACACTTCCCATGTGGGGTGTGAGCTCCCCACACTGCTGCATGCACACACCATGTACAGGTGTGAGCGTCCACCACAGCGCTGGTAAAAACCCCAATAGTGCTTGCCAGTTGGGAGCTGGCGAGATGGCTCTGCAGCTAAGAACACTTGTTGCTTTTACAGGGGGCCAAGGGGTTACTCCGTTTCCAGGGATCAGATGTCCTCTTCTGACCTTGGTTGGCACCAGGCTCACATTCGCTGCACTTACATAGATGCAGGCAAAACACACATACGCATAAACCAAAATAAGTAGATTCTTTTGTGCCGGGTGGTGGTGGGGCACATCTTTAATCCCAGCACTTGGCAGGTACCAAAACTATGGAGAAACCCAGTCTCAAAAAAAACAGAGAGAGAGAGAGAGAGAGAGAGAGAGATTTGTTTTAAGTAAGGAAGAGAAGAGCACCTGCTGATAAGATGAGAAACCCTACGAAGTCCACCGGCTCTTGTCCTGTGGGTATCCTGCACCTATCAGTCACATGATTATAATCAGAGTTAAAAGCATGGACGTGGTCTGATTGCCTGGGTTCTCTTTCTAGGTTCATCGAAATGTGCTGTTCCTCAGCCTCTGCCTCCGTTTCCTTATCTGTAAGATGGGGATGCTAAGGGTCCTGCAGACATGGCTGGATGTGTTTATGGGTGCAAGCACATGGTGTCTAACACAACCCCAATAAGTGTGTGGGGAGGTTGTGACCTGGCAAAGAATGCTCTTCAGGATGGCACAGGCACCGAGGAGCAGGCAGTGGAGGCTGGGGTGGTCAGGGAGGGCCTCAAGGAAGAGAGAGGCTTTGAATTATAGCCAGCTTGTCTGTGCATCAGCAGCCTCCCCTGTTACTTGGCTGGGACCTGGCCCAGTGGATGGTCACAATGGAGCAACAGGTGACAACCTAGAGTGTCTGGTAGAAGAAAGATGTAGGGCCACCCATCTAAGTGCAGGGCCAATAGTATTCCTGCTCATAGTCCTCATTCTTATAGTATGACCAGAGCAACCTTGAACTCTGTTGGTACACCCAAGAATCTAACCAGGCCTAGAGAGGGTCACATACCTGGTGACATCTTGGAGAAATATCCCAGATAACACTCACAGTTCATAGTGAAGGGAGTCAGGACGGGAACTCAAGCAGGGTGGACACCTGAGGCAAGAGCTGGAGCAGAGGCCACAGAGGGTGCTGCCTCATACTGGCTGTTCCTCATACACTGCTCAGCTAATTCTCCTTCCTTCCTTCCCTTCCTTCCTTCCTTCCTTCCTTCCTTCCTTTCTTCCTTCCTTCCTTCCTTCTTTCTTCTTTTCTTTTTCCTTTTGAGACTGGGTCCTGGCTGACTGACTTGCTCGGAAAACTCACTACATAGACCAGGCTGGCCTTGAACTCACAGAGAGCCACCTGTCTATGCCTCCCAAGTGCTAGGATTAAAGGGGTGATCCGCACACCCAGTTGAAATCTTGTACAATCCAGGACAACCTGCCCAGGGATGGCACCACCCACTCCTGGGAGATAAAGGCAGGAAGATCAGAAGCACAAGCTCATTCTTGGTTATATATTGATTCTAAGTCCATCCTAATAGACATGAAATCTTGTCTCTTAAAAAAAATAGTCAAGGGGGCTGGAGATATGGCTCAGTGGTTAAGAGCACTGACTGCTCTTCCAAAGGTCCTGAGTTCAATGCCTGGCAACCACATGGTGGCTCACAACCATCTGTAATGAGATCTGGTGCCCTCTTCTGGCCTGGCAGACATACACACAGACAGAGTATTGTATATATAATAAATAAAATTTTTAAAAAAGTCAAAAGAGGGACTGGGGATGTGGCTCAGTTGCACGCGTGAGGTCATGAAGTCCTAGGTTCAATCCCCAGCACCAAATCAACTGGGAATGGTGGACCACACCTGTGATATTAGTGTTTGGGAGGTAGAGGGAGGAGCATCAGGAATTCAAGGTTATCCTTGGCTACAGAAGGCCTTAAGGTCTCATAAGCAAAATCTGTCTCATAAGCAAAAATGATAAAAAAAAAAAAACCCTCCTGGTTGTCCATCTCCACCCTCAGCTGGGAGGCATGTATATTTGCATTATTGTTAGGAGCCTGGATCCAGGGAGTGCGACATTCCCAGAGATTCTCTGGGGTAGGACTAGGCTGGGGTGGGCTACTGCTTTCAGTGGGCAGAGGACGTGAGAAAAGGGAGGGGGAAGGGCTGCTTTCTAATGAACATTAGTGTCTGCTGCGCCTCTAACCATGTGGTTAGTGTAATTAAGAAGTCAATTAGTGCTGTGTCAGTTCAGGTTTAATTAGCCCCCTCTTCAGAGAAGCCTAGAAGACCCTCATGCTAGAAGCTTCTGGAATGAAACATGTGGGAGTAGCATGATGGGTGCAAGGAAGGACAATGGGGTGGGAGAGGGAGAGCCCTGCTTTCTCGTGGTGGGCGCAAGGAAGGACAATGGGGTGGGGGTGGGGAGAGCCCCCGCTTTCTCGTGGTGGGCGCAAGGAAGGACAATGGGGTGGGGATGGGGAGAGCCCTGCTTGCTCTTGTGACACTTCCAGTCCTGGGATCAGAGACTTTTGTTCAGGCCTTCCTTCAGTGACCTTGGCCATGGAGACACTGGGGTCATCTGAGGCTCTCCCCCCTCCAGCATTTGTTATGATACTCTGCTAAGCGCCCATGGGAAATCGAAATTTAAAAATGTAAGTTACTACATCCCTTCCTCTAGTTTCACCATGGAACCTACAATCCAAGCCCTAGTCTCTAAATTTGCTTTATGGTAACCGCTGCATATTTTTCTGTAGTTAGTGAGGAAATGGGTACCCAGAGAGCTTGACTAATTCACTCAAAGTCTCACATCCAGTTAAATGGGAGACCTAGATGATGGGACCCCAAGACCTGCTGTGACTGTGGAAGTAAAGCCTGGTTCCCACAAGGGAGCCTTGCTGCTTCTCTGTGATGAAGGTGGCCCTTCTCTCATTCAGGTCTCTCAGAAAATCATCTCCTCAGTCAGAGAAGACTCAGGCCCCTGTGGAGATCAGCCCATCTCCAGTGAGCTGGGTTACCACTGTGGCCTGTCTCCACCTGAGATGGGAACTCTGTATGCTGGACACTTTCCTGCTCGGTTCCCAGGGCCTGGTGCCTGCTGTCTGCTCTAACGGTGTCTGTGGAGTGAAAGACAGACACACACGTGGGCATTTAGAGCCCTGGCAAGATGGCTCAGAGCATTGGCTACTCTTCTAGAGGACCTGGGTTCCATTTCCAGCAACCACATGACAGCTCACAACTGTCTGTAGCTCCAGTTTCGGGGGTGGCTAGACTCCCTCTTCTGGCCTCCTCAGGAACCAGGCATGAGCAGTGTGATATACAGACACACATGTAGGTGAACACTCGGGTGTGTGTGTATGTGTGTGTGTGTAAAACAAAATTTAAAAAATGGGCACCTCAGGTGCTGGGTGCAACGAAGATAACAGACAAAATTGATTTCTAGCTCATTTTGAGACAGGATCTCATATTTTCTATTTTCTAGGCTGACGCCAAACTGGCTAGGTAGGCAAGGATAACCTCAACTTCCTCTTTGCATGCGTGTGGCATGGGGAGGGGCTGGGAGGTGGGTGCTTATGGGTGTTCCCATGTGTGGGGCGGGCATGCGTGGATTGCATGTGTGCACTGTGGAGACCTGAAGGTGGAGGCAGGGGTCTTTAGAGCTCCTCACTGTCCTGCTGTCTCTCAGTCAAACACCCACGCCTCTCTGCCACACCGTGCCCAGCTTTTAGGTACACTCTTGGATCTTGGGCTCAAAACTCTGATCTGAGGCTTGTTTGACAAGCCTTTATCCAGTGAGTCATCTCAGCCTCACCTCTAAGTGCGGGGATCACAGGCAGGGGCCACCACACCTGCTGTAGTGGGGCTGGAATTGAAGGAAGTCTCCTGCAGGCTGGGCAAGCGCTTTCCAACTGTACCCCGCCCCCCAGCCCTCCTGTCTCTTCCTTTTGGCTCCAGCTTTAATGCTTCCTCTCCTCCTCCTCCTCCTCCTCCTCCTCCTCCTCCTCCTCCTCCTTTTCTTCCTCCTCCTTCTTCTTTTTCTTGGTTTTTCGAGACAGGGTTTCTCTGTGCAGCCCTGGCTGTCCTTGAACTAGCTCTGTAGACCAGGCTGGTCTTGAACTCACAAAGGTTCACCTGTCTCTGCCTCCTGAGTGGTAAGACTAAAGGTGTGCACCACCACGACCCGACTTAATGATGCCTCTCATCAGGACACCCACCACACCTCCCTGTTACTCAACCCACACCCGGTGTTTGGGTACAAAGCGAACCTGATTGTTCTCTTGCTGGCAGGAGGCGGAGGCACCATGATGGATGGTGAGGTCTCCAGCTTGAACAAAAGGCACCTAGGAGGTATGTGTCACACACTGCGGCTTTTCCTTTCCTTGCTCAGTCTCCAGGCAGGAGCAGAATGTTTTATCTCACCAACACAGAACCCTATAACCACCAGCAATCATGGCTATCACCTTCCGTCTCTGCACACCAGTGGGCACACAGTGTCTGCATCCGGGGTCCCAGGAGTGGCTTGTGATGTGTGTAATTCACAGGACTCTGGTCTTCCCTGCCTGAGCTCCTCCCTCTGTTCCATCCTCCCTACTCTGTGGTGGATGCTAGCCAACCAAAGAGTTTGAAGTCCACTGAGGATGGTATCTGCTGGACGAGACAAAGATAAAACACGGGACATTTGGCTTCATCTGCTCCCACACCGCTTTGCTTTCTTTGTCTATTAGGAACCATTTGTGGTGGCCCAAGTCCTGGAGGCCTGGCCTGGTTCTGCAGCCCCTCAGTTCTTAGTGTGGCCAGGAGTGACACTTTTCTTAGCTAGCTGACTGCCCTGTGCTCACCAGGTGAAGCCCACACACCACCAGGTTGAGGGCGGGGTACTTTTCAGTCTCCACAGCCTGACCTGACTCCCTCACCTGTTCTTTGCCCCGCCTCCAGCCCCGCCTCCTGCCCCACCTCCCCCCCCCCCCCACTCCGCCTCAGACTCCTGCTCCTCCTGCTCCACCTCCCAAGCACTGGAATTGCAGGTGTACACCACAACACCCCAGTTTCCAAAGTGCTGGGGTTGAACCCACAGCTTCCAGAATGCTGGACAAACACTCTTCCTGCTGAGCTACATCCCAGCCCTGTGGTTTTTCCTCTCAACTTCAAATTTCCTGAGCCAAACATCAGCCATCTTGGGTGCAGTCACCAATCATTTCTACACAGGCCGAGGTCTCCACCCAGAGCTGCCGAAGTGAATGGCAAGCCCACGTCCTGTGGTCCATTTCCTAAATGGCCCCAGAGCAAACAGCTGAGGGCTAGGGTTTCTGGGAGCGGGTTCCAGCAACCAAGGGCCTCTGCCGGCCTCCCTCCCCACCGCCCCCCACTCCCGGTCTCATATCAGGAAGGTCCCCCCTGGGAGGGAGACAGAGAGATTTGGCTTGAGGGAGAGGAGATGAAGTGGAGAATAGATATAATTGTTCCCATTTGATAACTTTTTCTAATTAGGGACCAATTATATCTGGTACCTAGCTGGGGTCCTGGTAGACTCTCTGGTTCGCTAGGTAATTACTGGCCAGTAATCCCAGAGGTGGGAAGCAAGGGAAGAGCTGTGTTGCCACAACATTTTGGTTTGTTCTGCCTGGCTCTGTGTGTGTGTGTGTGTGTGTGTGTGTGTGTGTGTGTGTGTGTGTGCAGGAGGGACGGAACGACACAAGGACGGGATGATTTTGCCCAAAGAGCAGGCAGGCAGTCTAGTAGTACCCAGGCAGTTCTACTTTCTTGATCAGAGTGGCCATTTCTCCGTAGCCATCAACTGATACCTTGAGGGTGGTGTGGGGACATCTGGAGTTGTGCCTCTTTAGCGCCCGCATGCTCACCGAGTTTTCAGTGAGAGAGTCTCTTCATTTGGAAGCTCTTCTAGGAGGTGAACTTGCACACATGCACACGTGTGTGCATAGCAGCACAGATATTCCATAAGTGTATCATATCCCTATGTTATTGGTAAGAAAACTGAGATGCTAAGTGATGTGAAATGTAAGAGTTTACTGTAGTTATATAGATTGTGATTGAAGGGACTGGAGAGATGACTGCGTGGTTAGGAGCACTTGCTGCTTTTGCAGAGGACCAGGGTTCAGTTCCCAGCACTCACAACCATTTGTAGCTCAATTTCCAGATATGCCGCCCTCTTCTGACTTCTTTGGGTACTGCAACCTGTGTCCGCTCACAGACACACAGACACACAAATGTAGGCAAAAGACACACACGGAATAAAAATATTTTTAAAAAATGTACTTGAAGACTTTTTAAAAAGATTTGCTTATTTTTATTTCATGTGTGAGTGTTTCCTGTTTCCTGCCTGTGGAGAGCTGAGAAAATGGCCAACATAACCTCCCATCCTGAGAAGCCTCCTGCTGCCCTGCCCTCCTGCCATGATAAACCTTATCCCTCAGACTGCGAACCAAAATAAACCTCCTGCCCTTGTGTTCATCTTATCAGGTGTGTGGTACCAGCAACAGGAAAAAAAATGATCAATACATTTATATATTCAGCAGGCAAATATTTTATCATATATGTGATTTATAGCCATTTTGTACTAGCTTATGCTCCCCTCTTTCCAAGATTAGAACCCACAGCCTCATCCCAGGGAGGCAGCCACTCTACTACCTCACCCTTTGGGGATTTTTGGAGTAAGATCAAGCTGGGGTTTGCTGGCTATCTAATATAACCTACTTGGTGAGCTCCAGGCTAGCTGGAGACACTGTCTCAATAGCAGCGTGAGGAGGGTTGCTGGGGATTAGAGATACTTGCAGAGCAAGCACAAGGCCCAGGTTCAGTTCTGAGCTCTGAGAAAGGAAAAGGAAACACCACTAACAAGGCGGGTGGTATCTGCTTGGGAGTGCATGTGCGCACACACCAGGAAGTTCAGAGATAGTGTGGTTTCAGGGCAGACAGCAAGTGGGAGACTTTCACTGCTGCTGAGGCACGGTCTGGTTCTACAGCCTTGCTCAAAGTCGGTGTGTACAATAGACTGACCATCAAATCCTCAGTGATCCTGCTGCTCTGTCTCACCTCCCAGGGCTGCAGCACCATGGCCAGCTGCAGCTGTCTCTTCTCCCCACCCTGGCCTCCTCAGGGATTGTCTTGCTTTGCTAGCCAGGGCTCCTTCATGGGGCGGGAGCTTGCCTGGCATGTGCGAGGGCCTGGATTTGATGAACAGAGCAAGACAAAAGTTAGCATGGAGGTAAAATGTGGACGTCAGACAATAATGAGGGTGGAAATGAGGCGGTCTCTGTCACATGTTCCTGGAGCTTCTGCAGATAGCCCTCCTGCTTTCCTAAACCAATCACTAGCACATGTCCGGAGACTGTCCTGGCTGACTTAGATCAATCATGATTCCTGCCCTGGAGCTGGGGCCTGCTCTCTGAATAAAACTCATGGTTCCCTGGCAGAGTCAAGTAAATTAGAAGTCTATTCCTGAAACAAAATGGGGTGGGGGTGGGAAGTGGCTCAGCACCCAAGAGCACTTTCTACTCTTGTGGAGGACCTGGGTTCAGTTCCCAGCACTGATTCCAAGGGATACAATACCCTCTTATGGTCTCTGAGGCCACTAAGCATGCATGTGCCGCACAAACATGCATTCAGGCAAAACACCCACACAAATGAAAACACACACACACACACACACACACACACACACACACACACACAGACGTACCGCCACCCTACACACAAAGAATGAAGGCTGATACAGCCAATCTCCATTTCTTTTTCTTTCTACTCTCCCTCTGCTCCTTCCTCTTTACCCCCTTCTCCTCTTCCTTCCCCCACCTCATTACGCTCCTTCTCCTCTCTCTATCCCCAATCTTCTCACTTTCTCTGTTCTGGGATTGAATTTGAGGTCTCATGCACGCTAGGCAAGCACTCTACCCCTGAGCCACACTCCCATCTCAGTTTTTTCCATTGTAGAAATTTTGGCAGTGTGCACGGCCACCCAGAAGGAAGCTCGCGCTCCCAGCCTCTGGTGCAGCAGATTGTGACTGGTGGCAACATTCTGGCCAATGGGAAGCTGCAGATGTTCCGGTAGCTCTCGGGAATCTTCTTTAAGGAACTTTGCCATAAGCCTTGGCTCTTATTTTTGTCTTCTCTCCATTTGCTGTCTGGAATGTGGGTGTCACTGTCCCGGACCACGAGAACAAGAATCATGGCAGGGTGTGAGTGGGAAGGGGCCTGGGGCTGTGAGATCTCAGGAACAGGTTCCCGTTTCTGCTCTGGAGCAGTCTCTGAACTGACTAACATGGGGGGAAATGCACCACAGCAGACACGGTCTCCATGAATGCAGCATCGTCAGTGACAGGTGGCAAGCTCCAAGTTCACAGAAAGCCTACCTCAGCACCCGGCTTGGGCTCTCAGGGCAGGGCACGTTCTGTGCTTTATGAAACAATGTAACAGAGTGAGATGGGCTCAGGACCACTGGGGACCAGGCTCACAGGGGTACCCACTGGAGATGTTATTTAGAAAAGGTTGCTGGGCTGGGTGTCCAAGCCAGTGGCTCCAGCTACTTGGGAGGCTGATACAAGAGAATTACAACTTAAACTCAGCAAAACAAGTTCAAGACTAGTCTAGACAACTTAGAGAGTCCTGCCTCAAAATAACAGCCGTAAAAAGGGCTGGGGACATGGCTCAGTGGCAGAGCATTTGCTTAGCATTCTTGATGTCCTGACTTTGATAAAGAGAACAAACAAAATGTTAACGGGCTCTCCAGGTTGATTTCCTCATTGGTAAAGGAAGGCAGGAATTCCAGGGGTGCCGAGCACTGGCAGACGTTCCAGGGACTCAGAGGACGATGCAACCTGATCTCTAGTACATGTGGTGCTCTGCTTCCAAGATGCCCCCACTGATTCTACCTTTCCAGCTTCATGGATTCACACCTTTTGATGTCTTTCAACTTGAGTAGGCCTGACTCAGACACCCAGGTCATTTGGACTCCCTTTGGATGAAATGGATCATTTGCTCTGGAGCAAGCTGACCACGGTGAGTGAGTCCTCTTAAACATCCCTGTGGCACGCCATGTGTGAGGGTGCATGCCTTTAATCCCAGCCCTCAGGGGAGGCAGAGGCAGGCGGATCCCTGAGTTGGAGGCCATTCTAGCTTACAAAGTGAGTGCCAGGACAGCCAGGGCTACGAAGAAAAACCTTGTCCCATAACCAAACAGTAACAGCAAAAACAAATTAAAAAAGAACCCACTCACCACCAACAACAAAAATCCCTGTAGCAAGATGGCCCAAGGGTCTGAGGTCTCTTGCTACTAGTTAGTACAGACTTCTGGCCTTGGGAGTGGGCTACAGTGGAAACATGCCCTCTGGTCCCATCAAGATGACAGAGGCCATAGTTCTAGTTAATGTTATCACCACCACCACCATCACCATCATCATCATCATCATTGATCTTCTAGTAGTGGGCTGAATAAAAACAGCCACTGTAGGCTCTTATTCCTGAATACTTGGTTCCCCAGTTGGTGAAACTGTTTGGGAAGGATTAAGAAGTTATAGCCTTGCTGAGGAGGTGTGTCACTGGGGGTGGACTTTGAAGTTTCAAAAGCCCAAGCCATTTCCAGTTAGCTCTCCCTGCCTTGTGGCTGTGGGTCAAGATCTAAGCTCCAGCACCATGTCTGCCTATCTCCTGCCAAGCTCCCCACCATGATAGTCTGAAATGCTTTTATAAGTTGCCTTGGTCGTGGTACCTTATTATAGTCCTAGGTAAGTAACGAATCATCATTTGAGACAGGGTCTCAGAGAGCTCAGGCTCGTCTAGAACTTACTTTGTAGCCCACGATGACCTTGAATTTCTGATCCTCCTGCCTCTACCTCCCAAGTGGTGATATGATTGGTGTATGATACTATACATAGTTTAGGCAGTGCTGTAGATCAAACCAACAGCTTCATGAATGCTAGGCAACTATTCCATCAATTTAGCCACATCCCCAGAACCCCAGGCTGCCATCTTGATTGAATCTTCTTGAGAGACCCTGAGCCAGACTCACACCATTCCAGCGTATGCAAATGCCAGCGTCACATTCTTGTGTGAAGCCATGGCTGTTCCTTATGGTTCAAAGCTGTTGGTCTGGACTTATTTGTTACACAGCAATGGTAAAAGGCAGCAGAAGTCCACCAGCTATGAGTTCTTTCTGGAAAGACTTTTCTTCACAGTGCCACCCCCGCCCACCCCCTGCCGCCCCTGTCATGTGATCCCATGTCCCAGAAAGGCAACGGCAAGATATAGGAGGCAGTTGCCTGTTCATACTACTTAGAAGGCTCCGTGTTTTCTGCAGAAAAGTGGGAGCCCAGAGACCAGCCTATCCCCAGAGGCATCCCCACCCTGTCTCAACTGTCATAGAGGTACCATGCAGAAGAAGACAGGACAGGGCTGAGGATGTGTTTCAGGTGATAGATGGAAGGGAAGGAAGGAAAAAGAAAGGGAAGGGAAAGAAAGGAAATGAGGATGTGTTTTGAGAGAATATCCCCCATGGTCTCTGGCATTTGGACACTTTATCCCTAGCTGGTAATGCTGGACATCCAGCAGGTGTGCCATTGTTGGCACAGTATGTCCCTGGAGGTGGGCTTTGAGGGTTTAAAGACTCCCGCCGTCCCCAGCTGCTTTCTGCTCTGTGCCTGTGGTCCAAGATGTGAGCTCTCAGCATCCTCTGCAGCCACCATGCCTGGCATGTGCTGCCATGCTTCCTTGACATGACAGACTCTAATCTCTTCGGAGTCATCAGCGAAAATAAACTCTTCTCATCTGCTTTGACCAAGGTGTTTTACGTGGCAACATAAAAGTGTCTAAGAGAAAAATCCTAAGCATTTGCCAGCTTCCCAGAAGAACCACACGTCCCTCTTCCAGTCCTACTGCCCCTTAGGGCAGCAATGGGTGACAGCAATTCTGACTTTAACACCAGGGATGAGAGTCCCGTGCTCAGCTATGTGTGAGCAGAAGCCCATAGCACACCCTGGTCCTTTACCGCAGCTCTGTTTTGTGAGCTTTCTCTGTGATCAGATCCTGTCTCTTTCCGGCTGGATAGAATTCAACGTGCTGGTCTGCATGTCTCCTCTGCCAGCAGGAGACAGTCAGGCTTTCCACCGGGGGACTTTGGTGAATAGTGATATGTGCTTTGTGTGAGTCCAGGGTGTTTTGTACGCCACTAGCTGATACGGCATGTGAATGTCCACTTGGTAGCTTTTGCCCAAGCAGATGTCCCAGGGGCAACATACAATGGGCAGGGGGGCTCAGGTGTATGCCACCCTCACGAGGGGGAAGCTACCTCAAACTGAAGATCGGACTGCTATCTCTGAGGGAGGAAGCTGAGAGCGGACGCGTTGGAGAAGCAGGGCCACCTCGGGGATCACCACGGTCCTTCTCGGTCAAGGAGAAAATACAGATTAAACCACACCGCCAGTGGCACGCACCTTTAATCCCCAGCACCCATGAGGCAGAGGCAGGTGGATCTCTGTGAGTTCAAGCCCAGCGAGTTCTAGGACAATCAGGACTGCACAGAGATGCCCTGTCTTGGAAAAACAAAAACAGCAACAAAAACTCAAGGAAATAAAAACAAGCAAACAAAAAACCCCACACGTTTCTGCTGTTTGCCAACTATTACCTACAAAAGGCTTTGGGCCCTCTGCTGTCCTTAGCTTCTGGGCTGGGGTGTTGTAAAGGGATTGAGAGGGCCGTGCAGTGAGGGAGGAGGCAGGGGAGGCCATGGCTTTAGCACCTCAGGTTGGTGAGCTGAGGACCACTGGTCCTAGAAGGGAAAGGGACATGGGGGCAACTGGTATCTGGGGTCCCAAGGACAAGGATGAAGAGGACAAGAAGGCAAATCCTCCATCAATCTGATCATGGAGAACATTATTATTGTTATTATGAAGTATCCCAAGGCTGATGCTCACGCTGGCCTGGTCAGGGGAGGGGAGGCCCTAATGGTCCCATAAATCCAGGCCATAAAGAGTAATGGGGGGAGACAAATGAGATAATTAGAAATAAATCTCGCCGAGGTGTCTACTCATCAGCGTCTCTAGAACTGGCCAATCTTCCAAGCCATTAGCCAGGGCCTCTAATTAATGCTAAGCTGCCCAGTTCTGTGGAAGCTCCATGTTTGGGAGGGACCCAGGCTGCCCTGACATCCCACGATGGGTGACCTTGGGAGGAGCCTAGGGCCAGGTCCCCACAACACTGTCCTCTCTGGGTGTCCAGGATCTTTCTCAAGCACTTCCGTCTCCTTTCTTTCTTTTTAAAATCACATTTTATTTGTTTGTCTTGCATCTTTGCCTGCTGAGCCATCTGCCAGCCCTACTTCCTTTTCTTCAGCTCACCCCATATCTTCATCTTCTCTATGTCCTGGTATTTCTTTCTCATCAGATGCTCAGGTCCCTGTGGTTAAGCATGGTAGTCTTAGTCAGAAGACATCGTGGGGTCGCCTGGGATAACACTCCACTCTCTGTCAGCACCAGGACAACCCATGCCCCAGAGCTGTCTGGGACCAGGGGAGCTGCACTTGGGGTGTTGGCTCCTGGGACCCTGTTCATCCTCTCTCTCCTAGAGCTGGGAGGTCCTCCTATCTGTCTGCCCCTTGCTCTAACCTCTGCCTGCTGGAGCCTGAGAGGGAGCCGCCATCTCCACCAAGCCACGGATGTTGAAGGCGTATGTCCTTGCTGAACTGTGTTTTACTGTTGGAGGTTTTGAGGCCAGCAACCCCACCAAACATATCTCCTGCACCCCCAGAGTGGCTCCCACTGTTTTCATTTCCCAGCCTGCCTTCTCAGGAGCCCCAAAGTACTCTTCTCTATTCTACATGGCTCTGGAGGGATGGCCATGGAACGCACCTTCCCAGGGCCCAGAAATGTCATGTGTAGTTGGCCTAGCCAATCATAACACAGCCCCAAATCTGTAGCATAAACTGAGTGAATTAGTCTTTTACTTGTCTTTAATCTAGGACTTCTCAGGGGTGCAAACTGAGGCTGTGGAGGGCAGCTAGTGTATGAGCGTCCCCAACACACACCCAGCCCCTGCACTGCTGCAGTAAGGAGGATGCGATCCCCCTAAAAGCAGGTTTCGAGGTGGTCGGGACTGTGAGATGAGAGGCAGGCGGTGGCAGGGTTGGGACGGGGCACCAAAGTCACTGAGGTCCTGTGTCATGGGTGTCACCCCAGACTGTGACCTTCCTCTCCCTGGAAAGGCCAGAGCTCAGCAAGTGA
This sequence comes from Microtus oregoni, assembly GCF_018167655.1. Lineage (NCBI taxonomy): Eukaryota > Metazoa > Chordata > Mammalia > Rodentia > Cricetidae > Microtus > Microtus oregoni. Next base: position 44,385,364 of record NW_024543066.1, read on the forward strand.
AGAGCTCTACCACCTCCTCTATCCCCAGAGCTGTGCTGTGGCTGTGTTGCTTTCCCAGCTACAGTGGAGTCCCACTGTCCCCCACCTGCACAGCGATAGGGGTGAGCAGCAGCCCTGATGACCTCAGGGGCCATGCCAATCCCACTACTCTTTGGCAGAGGCCCAGGACACGACTGACTGCAAACAAGTCTGGCTGCTCAAGTGCCTCCTCTAACAGCTCCGGAGCCAGGGGTGGTATCTGAAACACTAAGTGCCCAGCTTTGGGTCCAAGAACAGAAAGCGCCCGTTAATATGAGGGAGGCTAAGGGCACGGGCGAGCATCCTGCCTCACACAGCCTCTGCCAACGCATGCACAGCACCTCTTAGATCAGAGCATGTGCAGCCCCTCTTAGACCAGAGCATGTGCAGCACCTCTTAGACCAGAGCAGCATGCGCAGCACCTCTTAGACCAGAGCATGAGGTCCCAGAATGCTTCAGGCCAGGGTCAGCTTGACTTGGTCTCCTTTTCTTATCTCCTACCTCGGTATGGACAACTCAGGAGTGACAGGACCTCACAAGAAATGTCCTGACAAGGGTGACCAGGGTAGTGCTCCAAAAATCAGAGAGAAGCAGAGGCAGGCGCTTCCTGACTCCGGCCTTCAGATCTCCAGAGTCCCTCAAGCGTCAGTGTGTGCACAATGGATACCAAGGCCCGGGTGGGAGTGGGGGGCTTGTTCTGTGACCCATAGCAAAGCCAGCTGAGAACTGTCACCCACTCTGTCCAGCTGAAAGTGAAGGTAGGTGCCATCAGAGGAGTGTGGGAGCTAGGGCTTTCCTGGGATGCTGGCTGGTGCAAATGGGGAGAGAACAGCTGTAGATGAATGCCCTTGGCTTCTTGGGAAAGGTGGATGGTGGGGAAGCAGGGTAGGCATGGGAATGCAGAGTGAACGATGAGCTCAGTGCAGTTCTGGAATGCAGGATGGAGGTCACCATGTGACTCTGAGTGTGTTGGAGGTATACCATGAAGGTGTGTGTTTGAGTAAGGATGTGTGTATATGAAGGAAAATACACATGGAATGGGTGCTGATAAAGGTGTATGTGGTGGGCTGGAGAGATGGCTCAGAGGTTAGGAGCATTGCCTGCTCTTCCAAAGGTCCTGAGTTCAATTCCCAGCAACCACATGGTGGCTCACAACCGCCTGTAATGGGGTCTGGTGCCCTCTTCTGGCCTACAGGCATACACAAGGACAGAATATTGTATACATAATGAATAAATAAATATTTAAAAAAAAACCAAAAAAAGGTGTATGTGTGTTGAGGGGTGTTCCTTGAAGGTGTGTGTGTGTGTGTGTGTGTGTGTGTGTGTGGTGCGCACGCGCACATGTGTTTAGAGTTTGCACATGAATGGAAGTTTCTGTAGAGATGTGTGTGTGTTAAGTAAAGGGTGTGCACACGAAAGTGTGTGATCATGTGTGTGTACACACATGCCTGAAGAAATGTGTATAGAGAAATGAGTATGCACATGAAGTTGAGTGTGTGTGCGCGTGTGTGTGTGCGTGTGTGCTGAGCCTGGCTAGATCTTTCCTGTGTCCTGCCTGCCCCCACCCTGCTCAACTCTTGGGATTCAGCCACTATCCTAAAGAAAACAGCCTGGAGCCTGCAACAGGAAGTCAATGTTTGGACTGCAGAGGTGCCTCTTCCTGCCACCGCCAGCAGTCTATGAGCAGAGAGGGAGGCCAGCAGGGCTTCCTGCCCACCTGGGCTGATGCTGAATTGGTCAGGAGCCCTGCATCCTTTATCCTGGATTTTCTGACCACCTCCCAACCCCCAGACTGAGGGAGCTATGAGGCTGCCACCCCACAAGTCTCCTCCCATGAAAGCGTTCAGGACAGCGGAGATGGGGACAACCTGAGGACCTGTGAATGGGGGTTGTCGACATTCACAGAGGCCCACTGGGGGCCCTGCCTGTGCCACAGACACTCATGTGCCCAGGGATGCACTTGCAGACTGTCTGAGGCACGCTCCCACTGTACTGCTGGCTTGTAACCTGTCTCTTACACCAACCTTTCATTTTCTGGAACCTTCTTCAGAGGGAGTACAGTTATGTAAACGGGTGTGTTCATGGCTGCTGAGAATGGACAAGAATAAAACCAAGTCACCCGTCCACTGGCACTCGGTGGCTCTGCCTCGCTTACTGAGGTCACTGAGAGGGTCAAATTGCGTTCACATTTTTTTGTGGTTGTTGTCGAAAAACAACAACAAAAGAAACTGCACAGGGCGCACACTTTAATCCCAGAGGCAGGTGGACCTTTGTGAGTTCAAGGCCAGCCTGGTCTACAGAGTGAACTCCAGGCCAGCCAGGGCTACAGAGAAAGACCCTGTCTCAAACAAACAAACAAACAACCAGAGCGTATAAGATCCAGGTTGGACTCTTGAACCTTGGACAAGCACAATAACTAAATAAAAATTGTAAACAAATGAATATAGACAAATTAATAACACCAGGGGCCTTGCACTTTCTCTTAGCACGATGGTGACTCCAGGCTGGTCCTGTCTTTTCCTAAATTTCTAGCGTGGTGTTAGAATCCAGAAAGCAGGCAAAGTAAGGTCTGCGGCCTGGGCCTGTCAGGCAGGAGTCCCCTTAGGGCCTGTCACAACCTTCTGCTACGAAGGGAAGCCCACGGCTGCTCCATAATATTTCTGGAGAGAGTCTGGGGTGCCAATGGCCCTTCTGAGTGTCCTTCCTTCCAGCCATTGAGATGGAAGCAGCACCCACACATACCTGAGTGTCTCCTCAGCCACGTCTCTTACCCAGACCCCCAGGTCCCTGTCATGTGGCCTGATCCTGATTGCTGTGGGCCTATGTACCCCAGTGCAGGGATACCCAGGTCTGTCTCTGATGGCCATATACTACTTTTTGCCTGAATGGGTCACTGGACCCATGACCTCCAAGGTTCCTGTGGTCCTGACAAAGGCTTCCTTCTCTTCCAGTCTCTGACACCTGGGGAATAGGACTTGAGCCAGGGAATATGTCCCTTGCTCAGGCCTCATCTGCCCCCAATCCCCAGAGTCCCAGCTTCAAGTCAGGGTGAGGCCCGGGGTCACCCCTTCCAAGGCACCCTTCAGCAGTTGACACAGGATCAGCCTGACCCTTGGAGCAGCTCCATCAGGAAGCTTGGAGAAGCTGCCCCCAGCAGGAGTTAATTAATCAAAGCTGGATGCATCTGTTGTTAATTACACCGTGCCAAGGACCTATCAGTTGGCGGGCATTGGGAACAGCGGTGAGGACCTGACCTATCCTCCTTCCTTGTGGAAAGTGAAGTCATGAGCCAAGGAGAATGGTGTGTGCCACAGGGTCTGTGTGCGCTAGCACGCATGTGTTCCACAGGGTCTGTGTGTGCTAGCACGCGTGTGTGCCACAGGGCAACCTCAGGGCCAGCTCTCGCCTTCTCTCTCATTGGAAACAGTTTCTTCTTCTCAGAGATTCTCTCGGCCTCCATCTTGCTGAGGGGGTTCTGGGATGGCAGACACAGGTTTCTAGAGCCATCTTTTATGTGGACTCTGGGGACTCAAAGCCAATTTCTCATGCTTTTGTGGCAGCGTTTTGCCTATGAGCCCATCCGGGACCGCATATCAGGTCCTGGCAGGGAATACTGCTTTTCAGCAGTTACGCCCTTACATTTTGTCACAGGTCCCAAGGAAAGAGGAGACAGAACAGACAAACATCTTTATTTACAGCAACGAATAGCACAGACCCTCCCTCTGCCCACCCCAGCTTCCAGTCTTACTATGCCCTGTCCCACCCAACCCCACCCCAAGCCTCTTGGGTCACTGTACGGATCAGGCTCCTATAAGAGCCCAGCAAAGGAGCTGGGGAGGAGGGTAAGGGCTGACGTGGGCCGGGCAGGTGTCTTTTCACATTTTCTGTCTTCCGAGCTGGGGTAGCCGAGGGAGGCGGACACCTGGAGCAGAGGTAGAGAAGGACAGAGGCCTCCCATTCCTGCCCCTCCTCTGCGTTCACAGTGTTCGGAGTCCTGGGAGCTAACTGGTCCTGTCTTACCAGGTTCTAGACACCACGTCACCCACCGAGGAGAGCAGGCTTGTCGGTAACGGACCTGTTCTGCGGCTGAGATGGCTCCTCTGGCCATCCCACCTTCTCACATCTGGGCTGGGATTCTGAGGGGGCCCTGGGGTCAGGGGAGGTGTCAAGCTTCGTGTGTCAGCTCTGGGGCTGCTCTGTGGCATCAGGACGAGAAGCAGAGTCCACAGCATTCCATGCAGATCTCCAGGCAGTCTGCCGACTCGCAGCAGGCATCCACAATGCCACAGTCCAGATCGCAGGGCAGGTCGCAGTCCGCGCACTCGCCGGAGCCGCAGCAGCAGCAGCAGAGGCAGGAGTCCTCGGAGCTGCAGGAACCGCACGTGGCACAGTCCAGGACGATGTTGCAGAGTGTCAGGAACTCACAGAACAGACAGGACAGGATGCAGTGGACGCAGCAGTCTGTGGGCGGGGGCAGGCGAGTCAGAGACAGGAGCAAGGGAGCCCCCGTCACAACAGTCCAGTTTCACCTAGTGTCTATAGCCCCCATCGCCCCGAAAAGCAAATGGAGCTAGTGGGGGGATACCCAGTTTCTTTATAGGCACAGGAGGTGAGTAAACCAGAGTGGAACTGAAGGGAGCACAGCCAGTCTGCATTGGGAGTCCTTTTTTTTGGGGGGGGGGGAGTATTTCGAGACAGGATTTCTCTGTTGCTTTGGAGCCTGTCCTAGAACTCGCTCTGTAGACCAGGCTGGCCTTGAACTAACAGAGATCCACCTGTCTCTGCCTCCCGAATGCTGGGATTAAAAGTGTGCACCACCACCACTCTGAATCTCTGCCTTAACTGCGCTCTGATTATGTATTTAACCAAGTGGGTGAAGAGGTGTCCCAGGCACCAGTATAAGTGCGGTGTAGGAAGGACACTCGCCTAAGCCTCCTGTAACAACTCTACGATGTGGGCTGTAATTAGCCCCATTCTACAGATGAAGAAACTGAGGCACAGAGATTAGCCATTTAAAGATGTAGCCAAAGGGTTGGGATTTGGCTCAGTTAATAGAGTGGTTGCTTAGCATGCAGGAGGCCCTGGGTTCAATCCCCAGCACTGTAGAAACTGTGTGCATATGCAATTCCAGTGTTTGGGATACAGAAGCAGGAGGATCAGCAGTTCAAGATCATCCTCAGATACTTGGTGAGTTGGAGGTCACTCTGAGCTACATGAAACCCTGTCTCAAAAAATGAAACAAATAAACAACAATATACTACTCTGTCGTTGGTTACACCTCACCAATCTGCTGTGTGTCCCAGAGCCAGGACAAAAACCAAACAAACAAAAACAAGCAACAAGAACTAAAAACAGAGGCTGCGTCAGATCCTGCCGTGCTCAGAGCTACCACAGACACCCTCAAGGGGGAGAAGCTGAGGTTCCAGGTGGGCCTCAGGCCTGGTGAGCTGTCTCTCCTGACTGCACCTTCTCCTCTGCTCTTTCCGTGCTGATCTTCTGCTGAAACTCAGGCGAAGCACGGCCGAGTGGTACCTCTCTCTCTGCCTGGAATAGTCTCACTCCTTTCTTTCCCTACTTCTCCAAATGCCATCTCCAGCAGGCTCCCCTGGAGGAGCAGAACTCTCCAGAACTCTCCTCACCCTGGCACACCCCGCTCACCGCCCTCCTGCATTCTTCTGACTTCCTAGCTCTGTCGTGGGCCACTGCACAACAGGCTTTACGTAGATGGTCACCTCACCCTTGCCAGGTGGTGGTGGTTTGAAAGAAAATGACCCCTGACTGGAGCGGCACTGTTAGGAGGTGTGGCCTTCTTGGAGGAAGTGTGTCACTGTGGGGGTGGGCTTTGGGGTCTCTTGTTCAAGCTTCCTTCAGTGGGGCTCAGTCAACTTTCCGTTCCCTGCAAGACTAGCACTCCTGACTCTCACACCACATCTGCCTGCTCGCTGCCATGCTCCCCTTCGTGATCATAATGGACTGAACCTCTGAAACTGTCAGCGAGCCCCCCTCAATTAAATGTTTTCTTTATAAGCACTGTCGTGGTCATGATGTCTCCTTCCAGCAATAGTAAACCCTAAGTAGACACAGCTGCTGCCAGGGCAGTCACCTTGGTCTGTTATGGTCACAGATATGTCCCAGTCCACAGAATGCTTCTCTCCTAAGGGCACGCACACGGTCCTGTCTGTGTGTACAAACTGTAGCCGTGCACGGCTGTAATCCCAGCTCACTGTAATCCCAGCTCCCGGCAGGCACAGGCAAGAGGATCAGGAGTTCAAGGTCATCGTCGGCCACAGAGAATCTGAGGCCAGCTTGGACCACACAAAGTGAACACAGTAAGCCCTTATTTGACTGGTGGGCTGAGCCCTCACTGCAGAGTGCTGGACAGTAAGCCCTCCTGAGGGCCAGGCCAGGGGAACCAGAGCTGCACTTTGCTGACTAACACTGTCCAGCACCCTGTGTGGCAGCCCTGTCTTCTATGCCCCAAATGGATCCAGTAGCTCTCTTCAACTCCAGATGTGTTAAATCTGCTGTATTTAAGACTCAGTCCATCTCAACTGTCCCCGTGTGTCAGTAGGTCATCTTTGCGTCCCTCAACATAGTTGGCATAGTTGATAAAAACCTTTCCAGAGTCCCTGCCTCCTGGAGTCTCAGTCAACCTGCCAAATGCCAAACACACCTACTACAGATCACTTCTGAGTTCCCTATCTCGGACTCTGTGCTGGTGTGGCTGTTTCCACGCTAATAAAGCCTCTGTAGTGGGCTTGTCACATGGATAACGACCCCATGTGTGCCCTATCCACAAGAGCCCAATGAGGGCATGGGCTAGGTACCTAGCATGTAGCAGGTGCCCAGAATGCACAGCTATTAATATTATTTATTTTCTTGCACCCCTGGGAGTTGAACCCAGGGCCCTGAGCATGCTAGACAAGTGCTCTATCACCTAGACACTTCTCTCCATCCTCCCCAGGGTAAGTCAGCTAAGCGAATGACTGTCTGTCATAAATACTTTGGGCAGAATCTGCCCCAAGGGGTGAGAAGGTTTCAGAATGCCTTACTTAACAAATTCAGGGATGGTGGGGTGGGCAGGGCCCTCCCTAGAAAGCTGGCTCAGTGGTTTAGAGCATTTGCAGTTCTTGCAGAGGGCTTGGGTTTGATTCCATCCAGTTCGGTTCTTATAGCTTCTACATGATGGCGCTCAACCATTTGTAATTCCAGTTCCAGGGCTTGGACAGCCTCTCCGGCCTCTGAGGGCACCAGGCACACACATGGTGCACACACACATGTGCAGGCAAAACTCTCATACACAAAAATAAATACATCTTTCTTTCTTTTCTTTTTTGGTTTTTCGAGACAGGGTTTCTCTGTAGCTTTGGAGCCTGTCTTGGAACTAGCTCTTGTAGACCAGGCTGGCCTCCAACTCACAGAGATCTGCCTGCCTCTGCCTCCCAAGTTAAAATAAATAAATCTTAAAAGCAACAGCAATAAATGCACACATTGAATCCTGCTTGCAGGGGGCCAGGCCAGGGTCCCCCGACATGAGCAGGGCTGCGATCAGGTAGTTCCTGAACTACAGATGACGGCCCCACGATACTCGATGGGGCAAGCAGATGACTGCCGGCTGTGATGTCGGAGCAGAAGGCAGCTGGGTGTCTGGTCTGAGAAGTTCTGGCATCCCCTGCGGAATCTTGTGTCCCCTACCCCCCATCGCTCAGCATCATTTTACGCTCTACGTTTGCTTTGATTAAACAGATGGTCCACTCCTAAAGGAATTTTTTTTTTTTCATTTTCTCTGGTGTTGGGGATGGAAAGTGGGGTCACAAGCCCCTGGCGGAAATTTTCTGATTCTGGTGTAAACTGGATCAGCCCAGATGGCCACAGTCCTTGTTAGGGTAAGCCTGAGGGAGCCGGTCTGGGACTGAGGTCACTTCACCGCCCCGTGTGCTTCTCAAGGTGCACGAAGTTCAACAGGGCACCAAGGGCTCCTCAGAGCCAGGCTCTCGCACTCTCGTATCAGCCTTCCCCGCGGCTTCTGCCCAGCCTCTAGCTGTTTGCGCCCCATAGATGATTCCCCGGAGGCTGGAGGTCTCCCTTTCTAAACACAAACCCCACAACCATGTGGAGGTAGGAGGATACCTTGCAGGAGTTAGCAAGTCCCTGAGAGCTGGATGGTAGGGGTGTGAGCCACTACACCTGGTTTATTGCCGCTTGAGACAAGATCTAGTTACAAAGCCCAGGACGGCCTTGATCCTCCTGCCTCAGGAGCCAATAGGCAGGAGGCACTGAGTCCAACCGAGCTGCGAGCACAACTCAACCTGCAGCCGCGTCTGCGGGACGGCAGGGGTCTTACCTTCCTGTGCCTGGAGGGGGACCTGGGAAGTTGACCGAGTGCTGCCTTTGCTCTTCCTCCCAGTTTGGCTGCCCAGAGATGGGTGTGTCTGCAACTTCCGGTGGGCCTTGGGGCCTCCCGGGGCACCGTTCCCCGCATGCCCAGCACTGCCCAGTTCTGAGGAGTGGCTATGGTCGGAGCCGTTTGGCAGTAGTGGGGTGCAGCCTAAGGGGTTCCCCTGAGGCTGGCCTGGGGAAATGAAGAGAAGAGGTGGTGACGAAAGGGAGGGTCACCCTCTGATGATCAGTCTGAACCCTACCAGTTCACTTTTAGTTTCACCTCTGGCAGCGAAGGCAGATTTGTGTCCTTTACATGGAGAAACTGAGGCCTGGAAAGCAGAAATGACTAGCCAACAGGGACATCATGGAACAGTCACAGCCTGGGGTTCAGTTTCAACTCCCATGGCAGTGCTCATTCTGGAAAAACAAAAACTAAAACCAAAGGTACAAAGCAGGGGTACCTGCACCCCATTTTCTTACTCCACATGAACTCTGTCCTCTTGTTGTAGGCTCTAGGACCTGGGCTAGACTGGTAGGGTGGAGGAGACAAGGTCAGCTGGGGTTGCCGACAATGGCAGTGAATCAGTTAACCTTCACCTTGCCTTCTGCCAAACCCCCAGCTGTTTTCACCCTCGGTGCTGCTGGTGACTTATTGGGAACATCTGTTTGGAGACTGCATGCTTGGCTCTGGATTGAGGGCCCCTCGTAGCAGCCCCTTTATCTTCTGCTTCTTGCCCTCAGCTCTGCATAGTCCCGCCCTGCTCTGCTACTGTGGGCAGAAAGGACTGAGCGGCTCCTGGTCTGGGTGACAGGGGTGGGGGCGGGACCGGTCGGGAGGGAGAACTGGTAGGGAGCGCCTTCCAAAGGCCATGTGCCCTCCTAAACTAAGCAATCAGTTTTAGAAGCTGAGCCTGGTGATGCCCCAAGCCCTCAGCGGCTTTCTAGATCTCCTTCAGAGGATGCTCAACTGAGCGGCTTGGCACGAGTCTCAGAGAGTGAGGGGACCTGTGTTAGGCTGGTAGGGGAGGTAAGAAGGGGTCACACGAGGTCTGGGCCCTGGCTGCTGAATGCTTTCTGCAAACATGGGGTGCTTCCATTCCCTCAGCAGGACCCTAGTCCTCACTTCTCCAGCAGACTTGGGGATTTACATTCTACAGGGGGGAGATACGAGGAGGCCCTCGGTGCTCAGGAGAGAGGAAGGTGGCCTCAGTGCTGGACTCTGGGGGCTGGATGCTCATGTGCCAGTCAGTCATGGTTCCTTTGAACACTCACTGTGTGCCAACCAGTTGCTGCCCCTTGAACACTGTGTGTGCTGGCCAGTTGTCCCCAGTACTTGCTGGTTATTTTCTAATGGAATCTTCTTTATAACCGCCCCCCGTCCCCATCTTTGAGACTTTTGTAGCCAAAGCTGGACTCAAACTGGTTATGTAGCTGACGATGACCTTGCATAAGAGTTCAAGTCCCTCATTCTCCTGTCTTGACTTCCAACGTGCTGGGATTACTGGTGTAGACCACTGTGCCTCAGGACAGAGGCAAAGGATGGGGGCAAAGGCTGGGGACTGAGGAACTGGGAAACAAGCTGTTACATCCACACAGTCACTTCCTAGAGCAGCAGCTAGTTAACATGCTCTGAGTGGGTATCGGTGTGCAAGACCGTGTGCCAGAGTAATGTCTTTAAACATTGTAAGCCATCTATTATTGGTACATTTCTCAGATGAAAAAACTCGAGGACCAGCTGGTATAACTCACAAGAGATCCCACAGCTAGGAAGCGGAGAGAGGAGGCTGGGAGGATAACACCATGACAAGGTGGGAAGCAGAGGTGCCAGGTTGGGGCAAGGCATGGCTGGGGCCTGCACCTGGTAAACAGGAGCAAAGCCACGGGAGTGGCTAGGCCTGAATCATCCTGGCTCCAGAGAAGACTGGCTGAGCCTTTGGCCAGTGTCACTGTCCCTTGCCCTGCTGCCTAAACATGGGTTCAGTGGCCAGAGGGAGGGAGTCTGTGGTGAGCCTAGGGCCCTGGGAGGCTCTGCAGACACAAAGCTCGCCTGTGGCCTCGGCTGTGGGGTGGCCAAGGGGTGGGGGTGGTGTTGAGTCACAGTGCAAACACTCAAAGCCATAGACACAGGGGTGTCTGTCCCACTCTCGCCTGGGCCCCCTCCCTGTGGCCACGGCCATGACCTCCTTGTCTCGTGTGTGTGTGTGTGTGTGTGTGTGTGTGCATGTATGCATGTGTGTGTGTGTGTGTGTGTGTGTGTGTGTGTGTAGAAGGCTGCTTCCAGGCTGTCCAGTTTGGCCCCAGATGCCCTCGTTAGAAGTGCAGGAGGCACATTATTTATGCCAACACAGCAGGTGGGCACAGCAGAATGAGGCCAGAAGATTGAGTGCTAGGCTTGTGTCCTGGTCTGGTCTGGGTCTGTGCCTCAGTTTCCTCATCTAGAGAATAGGCTTGACAAGAGCTGTGGTGATGTCTCTCTACGAAAGTACTTGAAGTCATTCAAAGACAGAAAATCCGCTTTGAGACACTATCATGGAAGGCAGTAGATGCTTATTACAAAAATGACCCGGGTAGCCCTTGTCCAGCCCCTAGGGCACTGTGAAGACCTCCAAACAGGCCTGGTAAAGAAGATGAACTTTGTTCCGTCCTCCCCAGAGCATCTGGGTGCTCCCCTCTTTCCTCTGCACCCAGGTCCAGTCCTGAAGGGTACACTGCCCTGCCCAGCACACCAGTTCTCTCTCTCAGAGGCAAAGGATGCCTCTTGCCCTGCAAGCTCAAGCTGGGTTTCCAGGAGCTTGGCCTCTTACAAGGTAGAGGTGGAGAAGCTGCTGCACTGTATCCCGACGCCACTCCGTGGTTGGATTTCCTCGGGCAGCCCTGCATGTTGCCACCCCAAACTGTAGCCCCTTGTACTCACATGTCACAGCTTCTGTGTGAACATCGAGGTCAGTGCTGTTCAGAGCCTGGTGAGCCCCAGGACCACTGTCTTGGGGCATGCAGGGTACCACCTCCTCTGGGGAGCCCTCTTCTGATGATGTGTCTGCAGGGTGAGTGGATCCTGCTGCTACCTCCAGCCCAGGGAGGAGGGACATGGTCTGGGCTAGTGAAAAAGCAGACGATGAAGGCTTGTTTCCCTGGCATCTTTCTGTGTGCCCAGGCCCAGGTCTGACCTCCAGGCCAGAGCCCTCAATGAACTCCTTACTTCTGGTCCCTTCATGAGTCAGTCAGCTATCACCTTATCTGGCTGCGGTGTTTGACTTCCAAATGAAGGTTTCTGAATCATAGCTCATATGTGTGCATGTAAGTGTTCCTGGGTGAGTACATGCATGTGGCATCAGGAGGGAGAGGAGAGGCACATGGTGCAGGAGAAAACAGACAAGCTGTCCAGCAGCGGAGCCAGAGAGACAGTTATGGGGACTGACGGGCACTACAAGGCAGATGCCAGGGAAAGGGAGTTCAGGAGATTGGGTGGGGACGGCTGAGATCTAGTGACAGGTTGTCTGGGACCAACAGCAAAGTCAGCCACGAGGAAGAAAGACAAAGACTAGACAGGGCCTGGACAGACCAGGGCAAGAAGCTGCTCAGACAGGAAGAGGGCAGATGCGGAGAAATTGGGTCAGAGAGGGGATGCTGGCATGGGAGAGGAGAGAGAGAGAGTAACCTGGGGGTGAGGAGCAGGGAGGGGCCCCAGGCAGGAAGAGAGGCCAGGAGCAGCCTGGAGCGCTGGGGAAGAGGTGAACCACAGTCCCGTGTAATTAGAGTGACTCTGGGCAGGGTGGGCGGAATGAGGGAACGAGGCCACCTTCAAACCACAGCGCCCTTGGCAGCAGGACTAGAGCCCCTTGGGCTCCCAGGAAGGGATGGGGATGCGCAGTGTCTGAGAACCCACAGCTTTAGCCTCTGGGTAAGGCAGGGGCCACAGGGGTAAAGTCCAAGTTCTGACAATTTTGGCTGTGCTATGCAGTGGGACAGCAGTGGTCTCAGAGCATGGTTCTCTACCTGTGTCTCCCTCATAGTTCCCATGCTGGGAGAAAGAAGAAATAGAAGCAGGAGACTCTGAGAGAGGCAGATGCCAAAGGGCAGGGCTCTGGGGAGGGAGGCAACACAGATGGGGGGGGGGAGAAAACAGCAGAGATGGGGAGGGAGGGTTCACAGATGGGGGCGAGAGTGGGGAGAAAACAGCAGAGATGGGGAGGGAGGCTACACAGATGGGGGAAGGGGGAAAACAGCAGAGATGGGGAGGGAGGGTTCACAGATGGGGGGAGGGGGGAGAAAACAGCAGAGAAGGGGAGGGAGGCTACACAGATGGGGGAAGGGGGAAAACAGCAGAGATGGGGAGGGAGGGTTCACAGATGGGGGCAAGACGGGGGAGAAAACAGCAGAGATGTCCAAAGATAAGAGATCAGAATCCGATCCACCCTGTGCACACCAGAAAGGGATGGAGACAAAGGAAGGTCCTGCCAATGGAAATGGGTTCCATTACAGAGAACAGAGACGAGCTTCCACAGATGTCCTCTGAGCTGTCTTCAGATGACAGCCATAGAGGGAGATAAACAGAGCTGTCCATGGAGATGTGGGCCCTTGGATCTGGGAATCAAAAGCTGGAGGTAGGCCTAGGTGTGCTCCCGTGTCCAGCCACCTCACTGGCTGCTGAGCCCGAGACCCAGTTAACAGCCCCTAGTTCCTCTTGGCCATGCACACAAATCCCAGAGGCCTACTGGGTAGCACAGACACTGCAGACCCAAGTAGGCATGCTTCTGCCTGCCCAGGGCAAACCACAGGCCTCATCACAGATAGGAGCTGGGGCAGAGAGTAGGAGGTGCAGGGGCCCAGGAAGCTTCTGCGTTAGGTCCCAGCTCAAAGCTGCAGCCGGGTATTTATAAGGGTTGGCGAGGAAGAGGACTGGACGAGCACTCAGTTAAAGCATTTGTTTGACATGAAAATAACAACCCTGGTTGCTATTCCCAGCACTGCCAAAAACCCAAAACCCCAAAACAAAAACAAACAATGATAGCTCTTTCACCCTGTGAGTGGTACCAATGGGGTGTGGTATCACTTACCTATAATCCCAACATTGGGTGGTGGAGGCCAGAGGTTCAAAAGTTCAAGGCCAGCCTTGGTTACAAAGCAAGTTCAAGGCCAGTCTGGGCCTCAGGAGAGACCAACTCTTAAAAAAAAGTTTTAAAGCCAGGTGGCGGCACACACCTTTAATCCCCAGCACTCTGTGAGTTCAAGACCAGCCTGGTCTACAGAGTGAGTTGCAGGACAGCCAGGGCTCTCCTCACAGGTTTACACTGAGAAACCTTATCCCAACAAACAAAAATAACAACAGAAAACAAATTTTAAAAGTCTATAGGAGTGTGTGTGTGTGTGTGCACACGCGTGTGCATTGTCAGTAGGTACTCTGGAGAAGGCAGTAGCCTTCTTCGTGGGGGAGGGGTGTTTGAGAAGAGCAATGGGACCAAGACCCCAGAACCACAGTTCGGTGGGAATGAGGGAGCGCACGCTGTTTGATGCTTCTGAGGTTGGGAGCCTGCAACAGCAGCTGGTCATTAAAGGCCCTTGGCTTCCCAGACTTTCTCCTGAGGTCACAGAGTGCGCAGTCCTGTATAGACAGAGCCAAGATTCCTGCTTTTTTGCCCCCCAGGGCTTGAGAAGGAGAAAGACAATAAAGAGGGTTTAAGGCCATGGGAGTCCCCGGCTGTCCTTTCACCTAGGTATCTCTCCTCATAGTCACTACACGGCTGGTGACCAGGATGGAACAAAAGCTTTTAGAGAGACCAGACCATGGCCTGAGGGACACAGAGGGGCAGACCTCCTGAAGCTAGGAAGGTCACAGTGGGGGCAGAGGAGGGAGACAGGCCAGCAGAACAGGGAGGAAAGGGTGGAGTCAGGAAGACTGCTCTGGAGATGCTGCCCCAGAGGACCTGGGCCCCAGGACGCAGCTGGGACAGAAGAGCCAGGGCACACGTGGGCTGAAGACTCCCAGACTGAGAGGCTAAAGAGCCCAGTTTTCCCTCTGTGACCAAAAGACTCCTCATCCTGCATGGAGAAGAGAGAGAGCATCTTGAAGGAGACTCTCCTGACGTGTGTGTGTGTGTGTGTGTGCGCGCGCGCGCGCGCGCGCGCGCGCGCGCGGAGCGTAGAGGAGAGGTGTGGCTGGGAGAGGCCTGACATCTAAGCCACCTATCTGACCAGAGTGACATCACTATTGATTTACACAGTGAACTCAACATGCTAGTGTCCTGCACCTCTGGGTCCCTTCAACACGTGCTCCCCCTAACACGGGGCGAGGCTCTGGTCTGCATGCCTCTCTAGAAAGAAGTGGAGAGAACTTTCCACATGCTCCACAGGAAAGGTGGGGAGACTCACTCCAGCAGCAGGGACCTCGCGGATTCCCTCTGTCTGTCATCCACCAGATTTGGAGGGGGGGGGGGGGGTTCTTGGCCAGGAAGGAAGAGGAGAACCTCTTCCAGTGGGGATGGGTTCACTTCAAGCCTGGCCAGTTCCCATGTTCTGGAGCTCCAAGTCTGGCCCCCAGCATTGTCTTTGTGGACAGTGGATCTGGGCTCCCTGTACCTTGGGCTATGACTATCTCTGGAGAGAGAAGATCAGGACTTCAGGCCAGAGAGTGGTGGCTGATACCTCCCAGTCACTCTCAGTATGAGTAGATACTCAAGTCCTCTGTCACACATCTTTAGTCAATGGACAAAGGTCTTGTGTTCCAGGCACACTCGCCTGTCCAGGCCCCTGGGCCATCACAACAGCTTCTGGCCAGACTACCTGT
This sequence comes from Microtus oregoni, assembly GCF_018167655.1. Taxonomy (NCBI): domain Eukaryota; kingdom Metazoa; phylum Chordata; class Mammalia; order Rodentia; family Cricetidae; genus Microtus; species Microtus oregoni. The sequence goes on from NW_024543066.1 coordinate 44,400,548, forward strand.
GCTTATATAGTTGCTCTTGACTCCTCCCTGGCCAGCCGCAGCCTCATCTCTTCCTCCAGTAAGCCTCCTCTGTCACCTGTGATACCAGCGTGCCCTCTGCACAGTCTGTTACCGACAACTTGGCAACGAAGTGCTAGTTTCTGCTGCAAACTGGCCCCTTGTCCGTCACCTTCCCTGTGGAGGTCTGCATGTTTGTGGTTGAGTGTTGGAGTTCAAAATGGCTCAGGTTTGGGAAGGAGAAAGAGGGGCCACATGAAGGATTATGGGCGACATCTGATTTTGAACCCCACGGAGACCAGAGATGGTGGGCTATTTTGATGTCCAGTTAGCGAGGCCCGCACCATGAAGAGGAGGACTGGGGAGGATGTGAGCTGCTGGCTATGTTCAGTCCAGTAGTTTTATTTTAGGTCCAAGGGCTCCAATTCCCAGGAAATTGAATTTAGAGCCACGGGCAGAAATTCGACGCCCCAGTGCTAGGCAGAAATCTTGTGGCTTAGGGAGCCAGGCTCTTGGGGCTCTCAGGAATGGGTGGGGGAGAGGCCAGAGTGTGAGTACTTGGCCACCTGCCCTAACCACAGCTGCCCTGAGTCCTCTTGTGCCCTGTCTGTATCTTGGAACCCTGAAAGAGGAGGCATGTCACACCCTGGCTGTCCTGCCAGCAGCTTCCACTCTGGGGACAGTGCTGTGGCCTCTCTGTTCTGTGAGCGCACAGGGAGCGTGGAGGGTTCTGGTCTCAGGGTCAGACATCTGTGGGGTTCTGGCTGCATCTTCTGCGGTTTGGGCTTCCTGGGTAGCAGGCAGAACAGTACAGGACAGGACAAGTGTTACAAAAGCCACATTGTCTGGCCCAGTTCAGACTGGGGAGGGGGCTTGCTGGGACACTGGGGCCTCAAATTACAGCCCAGGCCTAAGCCTTCCCGGCAATCCCCCCTGGACTCTGTGGCCTGTCTTGAGCACACATTGCTCCCCTCCTCTTCCATTGGGTGGAGAGCAGGTCAGACAGGGGAGGGGGTTCTTGGAAGGAGATATCGGAGGAGAGAAATACTGAATAAGGGAAGGAAGACAGCATGGAAAAGTGGGGGTGGGAGAAAGGCCAAGAGAGACAGAGACAGTTCCCAGACATGAAGGCCTCCCAGTCCCCAGTTTCCCACTGTCCTTCCAAGCCGAAGAAGCCTGGTCCTTGGAGGAGCATCTTCCCTTGAAGTCTAAGTAATTTTATCAAGAACTCTCCCAGAACAGGGACTTAGGGCTGATGAAGAAAGAGCACACACTATCTCCATTGGTCAGACATCCCTCTCAGGTTTTGGAGGCCCCCACCTCTACAGTTGTGAGGGGCCAGGCCAGGTATACAGGCAGCTGAGACCATTCCCCAAACAGACAAACCAACTAGGGGGTCCAGGCTGGGAGTAGGGTGAGGAGATTGAGGCCAGAGAAGGGGGAAAGAAAGGACTTGTCTGAGACCCTGAGGGAACCTGAGGTCAAGCCTTGGATCTTCATTACTGAGACAGTCTGAGGAAAGGGAGAGTTTGGGTGTGAGGAAAACAGAGCCTCTGGCTGAGCCAGAATAAGGTTTTAAGTCAGAAAATCTGGGCCTACACTTTTGCACCCCGCCCCCTACCCACCCCGACTCTAACGGAATCTGCACCTCCATAGAGGTGCCTTCTGTATAAGATAGTTTTAGCCTTTGAGGACAAGGGACTAGGACGCTAGACTGGGAGGCCCCCACACAGCCTTCTTTAGTCTGTAGGGTCCTGGGAGAATCAGGGCAGTTTAGCCCCTGAGGTGGGGGAAGGGGTATTTCACTACGTTGGTAGGATGTGTATGTGTGCCACGCTGGGTAGGGACTGGGCGGAGGGAACGGCAGCTAGCAAGGAGGGAAGGGGCCAGCTTCGTAGCCACTAGTTGCTGAAACAAAAGTTTGCAGAAAGCGCTCTGCTTAGTTTGGGGGAAGGGAAGAAGAGAGACTCAGACGCCACCCACCCCCCACCCGCTACACACCCCGCCTAAGGCCCTCATAAATATTTACACACTGGGCAGAAATGGTTGAGACACAAATCCCAACATTATGGGCAGACGCACGGCGTGTGTGTGTGTGTGTGTGTGTGTGTGTGTGTGTCTGTCTGTGTGTAGAGCTGGGGCTGGGGGGAGTTGGAGCCAACTCCGCTCAGCCATGGCTGCTCCGGGCCCAGTTTCCTCACCCTAGCCCTCTACTCCTTTCTACTCCCCTTGGACCAGGTCCCCAATACTCAGACTTCTCACCCTCACTCCCATCCAAGCTCCTGGGAGCTATCCGCCTGTGTGTCTGCTAGAGAACTAACAACCCCACTCCCCAAAAAAACCCTGTTAGTTTTCCACCCCACTCCGGTCCATCTTTACTTTCCATTCCTTCTCCTACCTGGGTCCAGGGTAGCGCTGGGGACTCCATGGGGCGCGTCGCACAGAGCAGGGCACTGACCGCTCACCTGGGACATCGGCCCGGGACCTGGAGAAAACAGCGCTCAGCGGGCAGGGCGGGCCTCCCCCGGTTGTGCGTGGGGAACCGGGGACTGACTGGGGGTGCCCTAGCGCAGACTCGTGCAAGCTGTGCTCCCAGGCAGGTCACCGCGTGGACCCCTCCATGAGACACCTGGGTGTCGCCTGCGCCCCCTCCCCGCTCACTCGCTCTTGGCTCCCATTCCAGCGCCAGCTCGCACCCACCTAGCGCCCCTTCCTTCTTCCTTCTCTCTCTCCAGCCCCCTCGCTCCTCCCCTCTTCCCTGGCCCACCCTGTCCCCGCCCCCTCCTCGCTGGCTCGCCCCCCACGCATCCCCTCCCCCGTGCGGGGCTCGGCGCTGCCAGGGCAGGACACGTCTGTCCGCGGGGCGTCCGAGGCCCAAGCCCCCACAGGAAGCCAGCTCGTCTGGTTTCCTCTCCTCGCACAGAGCCAGGGGCTCCAGTCTCCCTAGATCTCCGCCTCCTCAGGCCGGGAGGACCTCGCGGGTTGCACAAGGGGCCGCGTGTTTTTTTCCTTCTATCTTAAACTTTGCAAAAGTTTCCAGACTATCAAAAGAAAGAAGTCACTATCACCCTGGGACAAATGTCTGAATACTACTAGCCCACAAATTGCGTTGTCCGAGGATGAGAGCAACCTAGTTCCTCTGGTGCCTTTGTTCATGTCCTCGATTTCCACTAAGAAGCTGGACGCCTGGAGTTTGGGGATCAGCCCGCCAGAAACTAGACCTCCAGGAAATCCAATTGGTGTCTCATCAGCCTCCCCTATCCCATAGCCAGAAGCATCCCCAGTACCCTGCCATCCCCGCCAGCTGGACGTGGGAATTCGTTTCGGGGGGGGGGTTCTTTGGGCTCCAGGCCGGCACCCCAACTTCAAACACGAGGGTGAGTGTAGAAAGGGGTAAGGAGAGGTCAGTCTGTTGGCTTGACTGGAATTGTAAACTCTGGCTGTGGGGAGGGGTTGTCACCAAGCAGGGTGTGTGTGTGGAAAGGAGGGAGTTCGGAGACCCCCAGAGTGACCCCAGGACCCGATTCCGAGAACTTGTGGGCAGCCAGGTAGGGCTGGACAGGGACCCACACTGATCCTGAGCTGCCTCAAGCCCGGCGTCTGAGTCGGTACCACCAGGGCTAATTAGGGAGGCGGCGGCGCCAGGCCACCTCCTCCCAGCCCGCGTTACAACCGAGGGAAGCTGGGACGCCAGGGATGGACCTTCCCCCCCACGGTCATCTCCCAGCCCTCGAAGTCACTACTTACAGCTCTCCTAGGTCTTCTGGGCGCCGTCGGGGCCAGGACCCGCGTGGCCCCCACGGCGCCCGCAGAATTCTCACCACCCTCGAGCCACGTCCCTGCGATGGACTGGAGGGACGGCTCTGAGAAGGAGGTGGGACGGGAAGGGTCCCACCCTGGATGCCTGGATGCTCGCCGCGGTGGGTGGGGGTCTTGTTTGGTTCCCCAGAGCCCTCCGAGATCAGGCTGCTCTCTGGGTGAGAGCTTGGGTGCACTCCTCCTTCCTGGTACGGGCTGAGTCACCGCGACGCGCCCGCGGCTTGCAGGGCTTGGCGGCTGCTGCATTCTTCCTCGCTTACCTGAGCCGGTAGGCTGGGCCTCATAAGCAGCTCCAGTCTCCCGCTGGATTCAGCACCCTATCTTTAAGTTTTTCTGTTTCAGAACAAGGCCCCTGGAACTAACGCAATCCTTCCTACTGTTTCCCTGTTGGCTGTGGGCTGTGAAAGCCCCCGTCAGAAGTCCCTGCACCGCTGCAGCGCACGCTCATTACACGGGTGTGCTCCCTTTGAGGGCTCAGCATGCCAGGTACATGTGGTGCGTGAACTTTTTCTTGTTGTTGAGGCAGCTTTGATGTAGTCCAGGTTGGCCACAGACTCCCGTGTGACAGTAGTGACGTTGGACTTCATACGCTCGTCTGCTCCTACTTACCAGGGGCTGTGATGACAGGCCACCACAGCCCTCTTATGGGGTCCTAGGGGTGGGTTTCCTGATCGCAGTCAGCACTCCTCCAATCCAGCTACATCCCCACTATGAACTTTTGGGTATGCTACCGTATTTGAATAAGAAGCATTTCAGTGAGGGGGGCGGGTCTAGGTGAGACAGGGTCTCATTATGTAGCCAAGCTGACCTGAACTCCTGATCCCCCAGCTGCGGCGTCCTAAGCATTGGGATTACAGGTGAGCACCACTACGCCTGCCTTCACAGACTTGTTTATTACCATTATATTGTTTTTAAGACAGGGTCTCACTATGTTGCCGTGGCCTGGAACTCATTATGTAGACCAGACTACCTTCAAACACTTGCTTTAGCCAGGTGATGGTGGCGCAGGCCTTTCATCCCAGCACTAAGGGAGGCAGAGGCAGGCGGATCTCTGTGAGTTCGAGGCCAGCCTGGTCTACAGAGTGAGTTCCAGGATAGCCAGAGATACACAGAGAAACCCTGTCTCAGAAGCAAAGTAAAACAAGACAGCTCAAACACTTGCTTTGCCTCCCAAGGGCTGGGATTAAAGGTGTGTGTTCTTCTGACTTGTCCCCTCCGCCATGACCATCTCCTCTGCTTCCTTCAGCCGGTCCCATCTTTATTACATTGATTATATCACCCTCTCTTCTCCAGCCTCCTTCAGACCTTTTCCCTCCCATGGTCCCTTTCCTAGAGTTTCACCCTCTATTCGTACATAGTTATACATACACATGCATGGTCATGCACACATATAATTTGATATATATTACATATACATAGAAACATTTAAATCCTCAATAAGAAGAAACATGCAGATTTGTCTTTCTGAGTCTACTCTATTTTGCTTAACGCAATTTCCAGTTTCATCCATTTTCCCGCAAATATCTGGTTTTGCTTTTCTTCAGGGCTGCCTAGAATTTCATTGCGTATGTGACCCGCGTGCTTTAATCCATTGGTCTGTGGATGAGCCTCGGCTGGTTCTGTTTGCTGCTGTCAGCAGTACAGCAGTGAACGTGAACGTGAACGTGAACGTGCAGGTATCTCTGTGGCAAACTGGCTTACGTCCTGCAGTGGTTTAGCTGGGGTTTATGCTAGTAGAAACTTGTTTTCAGTTTTTTTGAGGAATCTCCTCATGGATTTCCATCTCACACAGGTCTGCAATCCCCCTAGGAAAAAGGGGGAATTGCCTGAATTATTGTTATTTTTGTCGTTTTTCCTTGACGATACCCATTCTGACTGAACTGACGTGAATGAGATTGGATGCTCTTTCAGAGTCTTCACCTGAGCAGAATGCCCCACACAGTCTGGTCCTGGCACTCTCTTCCTGAAGGAGCTGGCCGGGTTGCTTGGGTAAGTTAGGGGAGGCCAAAGAGGGATACCAGGTGGCTCTGCACCCTGGTGGTAACAGACATCCCCTGGAGCTAGAGTTTCAAGCCATTGTTAGCTGCCTGATGTGGGTGCTGGGATCTTACAGTACAGGGAGAGCTCACAACCAGGACCTTGCCTGCCCCCTGAAGTGTGTCTGTAAACGGAACAGTATACGTATTTCAATCATATAGGTAGGGAATGAGACACCAAGAGGGGAGGGGCTTGACACATGGTAGCTTCATGTGGACTCCAGTGTTTCACTACCCCCCAAACAGTCAAGATGACAATAAGCCATTGGACCAGCTCTGTAGCCTCCAAGCCTTCTAAAGCTGAGCAAGGCCCTTCCCAGACTGCCCTCTGAGTCTTTCTTAGTGTACCCATAAGCCTGGCCCCTCCAGTGGTGCCCACCCCCCTGTGTTCAGCAGCATGTACCAGTCTTCCCCACTTCCTGTCTTAGACAGAGGTCAGCCAGTTGGTCTGTATGCTGCAGCTGGACCACAGCTGTGGTCTCCGTGCCCTAGAAACTGAAGATAGGACACTGTCTGTGTGAGGTAGGATCCTCCCAGATGAGGGCCATGTAAAGGGGGTGTGTTTTGTTTTGAGATGAGGTCTCACCATGCTCCCTAGACTGACCTCCAACTGCTCGGGTCAGCATCCATTTAGCTAGGACTACAGGCATGTGCCATAACACCAGGTAGGGTGGAGAGGTTGTATGTAGTGAGGGGAGGCTGCTCTGTAGGAATTAACAATTACTTTCCAGCTCTAACTGTGCATAATGGTGTCTGCCTGTAATTCCAGCCCTCAGAGTGCTGATGCAGGAGAATGGTGAGATCCAGGTAAGCCTGGGCTACATAGGGAGACGATATGTCAACAAGCAAAACAAGCTGAGCTGAGCGTAGTGGTGAGTGCCTGTAATCTCCACGCTGGGAGGTAGAAGAAGTAGAGAGATCAGGAGTTCAAGGCCAGCCTCAGCTACATAGCAATTTCCAGACCTGCCTGGGCTACTTGAGACCCTGACTCAAAAGAACAGTGAATATGGGTAGGAGAGTATGGCTGAGTGAGAAAAGGTGCTTGCTTTGAATCCTGACAATCTGAGTACATCTATGGAAAAGTAGAAGATGAGAACCCAGCTCACAAAGTGGTCCTCTGACCTCCATATGCACAGTGAGACATCTGTATCCTCCCACTTTTGTGTGTAGCATATACAATAAATAAATAAATAAATAAATAAATAAACCCACCAAAAGACCACCACCCCAAAACCCTTCCTTGATGCTCACCAAGTCCAGATGTGAAGTCACATACCTATACTAATTCCAGCAATTGGAAGGCTGAGGCAGGAGGATCCCAAATTGGAAGCCAGCCTGAATATACAGTAGGACTTTGTCTTAAAAGAAGCCAGCACAAGATATGTGTCTTTCTTGGTAAAGTGTTTATTTGGCAACCATAGAGCCCTGGATTGCGTCTCCAGCACGTAAGCTGTTTGTGGCGGTGCACACCTAAAATTCTAGTCCTAGTTGCTGTTTTTCATTTTCTTTTGTTTTTATTTTTGTTTCTGTTTTGTCTTTTGAGACAGGATTTCTCTGCGTAGCCCTGACTGTCCTGGAACTTGCTCGGTAGACCAGGTTAGCCTCAAACCCACAAAGATCCACCTGCCTCTGCCTCCTGAGTGCTGGACTTGAAGGTGTGTGCTGTTACCAATACTACCACCTGGCCTGTATTTCTCTAATAATATATAATGTCAAATAAATTTTTATGTTTTTATCATGTATATATCTTCTTTGGTGAGATGTCTGAGTCTCATGTTTAGTGGTTCATTATCTTATGAATTGGTTTTGAGAGTTTTTGTATAATTTAAAGAATCGTGTGTGTGTTCATAGCAGCATTATCTGTAATAGCCAGAACCTGGAAACAACCTAGATGTCCTTCAATGGAAGATTGGATGAAGAAAGTGTGGAATATATACACATTAGAGTACTACTCAGCGGTAAAAAAACAATGACATCTTGAATTTTGCATGCAAATGGATGGAAATAGAAAACACTATCCTGAGTGAGGTTAACCCAGACCCAAAAAGATGAACATGGGATGTACTCACTCATAATTGGTTTCTAGCCATAAATAAAGGACATTGAGTCTATAATTTGTGATCCTAAAGAAGCTAAATAAGAAGGTGAACCCAAAGAAAAACATATAGTTGTCCTCCTGGATATGGGAAGTAGACAAGATTGCCAGGCAAAAAATTGGGATCTTGGGGCTGGAGAGATGGCTCAGATGTTAAGAGCATTGCCTGCTCTACCAAAGGTCCTGAGTTCAATTCCCAGCAACCACATGGTGGCTCACAACCATCTGTAATGGGGTCTGGTGCCCTCTTCTGGCCTGCAGACATACACACAGACAAAATATTGTATACATAATAAATAAATAAATTAAAAAAATTGGGATCTTGGGGGTGGGGTGGGATGGGGGTAAGGGGAGATGGGGAGAGAAAAGTGAGAAGGGGAGGATGGGGGAACTTGGGGAAATGGGATGGTTGGGATAAAGAAAGGGTGGATATGGGAGCAGGGAAGCATATATCTTAATTAAGGGAGCCATATTAGGGTTGGCAAGAGACTTCAACCTAGAGGGGCTCCCAGGTGCCCAGGGCGATGTCCCCAGTTAGTTCCTTGGGCAGCTGAGGATAGGGAACCTGAAATGGCCCTATCCTATAGCCATACTGATGAATATCTTGCATATCACCATAGAACCTTCATCTGGCGATGGATGGAGATAGAGATAGAGACAGAGACCCACACTGGAACACCGGAATGAGCTCCCAAGGTCCCAATAAGGAGCAGAAGGAGGGAGAAGCCCTCCTTGGCTGATGAGAAGCCAAGGACAATGGCACTGGGTTTTGATCCTACTGCATGCACTGGCTTTGTGGGAGCCTAGCCAGTTTGGATGCTCACCTTCGTAGACCTGGATGGAGTGGGGAGGACCTTGGACTTTCCACATGGCAGGGAACCCTGACTGCAAGGAAGTCAGGACCGTGAGGGGTGCACCCACCCACTGAGACAGTGGGGCTGATCTATTGGGAGCTCACCAAGGCCAGCTAGACTGTGACTGAAAAAGCATGGGATAAAACCGGGCTCTCTGAACATGGCGGACAATGGCACTGGATTTTGATCCTACTGCATGCACTGGCTTTGTGGGAGCCTAGCCAGTTTGGATGCTCACCTTCGTAGACCTGGATGGAGGGGGGAGGACCTTGGACTTTCCACAGGGCAGGGAACCCTGACTGCTCTTTGGACTGGAGAGGAAGGGGGAGAGGAGTGGGGGGAGGAGGAGAGGAGTGGGAGGAGGGGGAGGGAAATGGGAGGCTGGGAGGAGGTGGAAATTTTTCTTTCAATAAAGAAAAAAGTATCGTGTGTGTGTAGCGCACCTCTGCACGCACAGAGGCCGATGGAGGACACCAGTGTTCTGCCCTGTTACCTATCTCTGTGTTTTCTTGGATCAGGTCTCTCACTGAACATGCAGCAAGAGACGACAGCTAGCAGACCCAGTGATCCACCTTTCTTGGTCCCTGCAGCACTGGAGTTACAGGCAGTGTGGCTGTGTCCACCTTTTTATGTGGTGCTGAGGATTTGAACTCAGGTCCTTAAGTTTGCACTCAAGCATGTGGAGTTGGTCTTTTATCAGATATGACTTCTGCAAATATTTCCTTCCAGTCTTGCCTTCTTGACAGTTTTTTAAAATTTTAATTAAATCAGGTCTATCACTGATTTCTTTCATGGCCATGCCTTTTGTGATGGCATCTAAAGAGTCCCTGTCACAGCTCTTCTGTGGTCCTTCACACACAAATTATTGTAACACTCGACAGTCACCCAGGAGAGTGCACGATTCAGTGGGTTTTGTTACATTGCATTATTGCTTTATATTGCAGTTAAAAAAACAAAACAGATACAGAATTTTTCATTTCAACAATTTTGAAGTATCCAACTTAATTGGAATAATTATGCCCCTGATATCGTACAGCAACATGTTTATAAGGCTTTTCATCACCCCAGACAGAAACTCTTTAAATATTAAGCAGTATCTCCCTGTATTAGACTGAGAGAGAGAGAGAGAGAGAGAGAGAGAGAGAGAGAGAGAAGAGAGAAGAGAGAAGAGAGAAGAGAGAGAGATCCCAGCCTACCAATCTTAAGTTCTTCGGACTGTGGACCTATCATTCTGACCTGCTTGCCCGTCTTCACATTGTTTATCCCTCTGGACAAACTGGAATTTACAGCTGTCATCACGAAAGAATGTAGTATAAGCTGGGCGATGGTGGCACAAGCCTTGAAACCCAGCAACTCAGGAGGCAGAGGCAAGCAGATCTCTGTGAGTTCGAGACCAGCCTGGTCTACAGAATGAATTCCAGGACAGCCAGGGATACATAGTTAGACCCTGTCTCAAAAAACAAAAACAAACAAAACCCAAGAATGTCGTATAAAGAGCACAAGCAAACAGAGTAGATCTTCATGGGCTCCACAGTGGTAGAGATAGGGGATATTTCCCTAACACATGGGAGTGCACACACGTTTCCCCATTACCACAAATTACAAGGTCGAGTTTCCCAGACGGGGGTGAGGGGGAACCACCACAGTGGGCAGCACGCCGGAGTGCATTGGATGAACCTCACCCTGGGGAAACCACCTTCAGCATCACGGGGCCACCCTGCCAGGTAAGCAAGCACCTTGGCAACAGCGCATTGCCCCGCCTGAAGCAGCATACGCTACAGACAGTCTTGCCTAACCTCCTGGCGGTAATTTTTCTGGATCCCATATCCCTTTGACAATCTGATGATAGCCACAGGCTCTCTCTTCACAAACTTTCTCTGCAAACAAACAGCATTTTCCAGCACAATTCTGGGAGATCCCTGGACTTCAAAAGCCCCATGGAATGACATCAGAGGCTGGGGAATGGGACTCTGGCCACCCCTGTGCCTCTGTCCCCTGTCAGCTGGGTTTTAGAGGACCTCTGACATTAATGATAAAAAGTAGCAATGAAAAATACATGGACAGTAGGGTGAGTTTGGTAGTGAGAAGAAAGCTCCTCTAATAGTAGTGAGAATAAGACAGGACTTCAGGATCTGAGGGAGGTGATAGGACTGGGAAGGATGGGTGTAGCCCTAGGTATTCGTGAACTCGTTTGGGGGTCACCTTGCTTTACCCTGAAGCAGTCAAGCTGATGTGTGCTGTCCCTTTCCACTAACGGGAAGATTACCAGAGTTTGGGGTTCCTTTCTGCCTTGGATCTTGCTGTAAGAAGCAGTCAATTTTCACCTTTATCATGTGATGTTTTCTGTATCAACCAGGATCCAGTCAGGGAAACAGAAACTTCAAGAAGAAAAGCTGTGTTAAGGCTCTGACCACCAGGGCTAGGAAACTGATGGAACCCAGGGACCCACACTGGTAGGCAGCCAGACACAGGAACCTGCCCTGCTACTCTGGTCCACCTGTCCATATGCCTGTCACTGTGCGTGAGAAGTCACTTCCCCAAGCAAGAAAGGGCCCCCTCCACCTCGGGCCTTCCTGTCCCTCACAAGCTCCCTCCATGGGGAGGGAGTGCTGGGAATGCAATGTTGATGTTTAGCTCCATAGAAAATACAGAGGGAAGAAAGGAAGTTGAGTGTTTGACAGGGTAGCCACAACCCCCTCCTTCTTCCCCCAACCCCATCTCTCTCTCTCTCCTCTCAGAAGCTGTGTTTGAACATGACTACCTCCCAGTGCCTCACTAGAAATGGATCCATGGTTTATAAGCGCAAAGCATGACATTGTGAAAGACAAGACGCTGTCTCATCGGCTCCACTTTGTCCCACGGCTACCCCCAGTGTTGAGTCAGTATCCACTAAGGATGCTCTCTCTCTGACGGCTCAGTCCTCTCTCCAACAGAGAGGGCCAGTGTTCTCTGCCTTTTATATCCAGCGATGTCAGAGTCCAGAGAACCCTGACTTAACCCCACCCAGTACAGCTGCCATAACTTGCCCTCCTGGCCAGCCGGAGGAAGGCTGACTCAGCACGGCCGGCTCCCGGCCACGCCTCCCTAGCCGGTGCCGTGGCTCCCGGCCATGTTGCCGATGTCTCTTTCATGTTTCTGTGAGCTTTGGGATCCGAGGCCAAGAAAGGCTGACTCAGACATGACCTCTTCAAGGCCGGCAACTTCCTCCTGCTCCGGGAAGCAGAGTATCCTGCGCCTCTGCCAAGAGGATCGCGATGGAGGTCAGAGGGTCTAGCGATTCGCGCATTTGGTGGTTAGGACATGCAACTGTCCTCACAAGGGAAGTGGGAGAGAGGCTTAGAAATGGGGTCTATCTCATGGATATCGGAGCACCTGGTCTTGTCTTCCCTTAGTCCCTAGACTCCCCGACTTTTGTTGGGGGCCTCTAGGCAGACCTGCAGGATGTCCTGTTTCCTAGGACAACAGAAAGTTGTTAGTCCTGGGGAGGTCACCAGAGAGGGTCACTCAGTCTTCGCAGCTCTATTGACAGTGTGGAGAGAAAGATTCTTTGTTGGGGAGCTACACTCAGAACTGGAGGATGTCCAGCAGCATGCAGAACCTTTGCTCTGCAGTAGCATTTACCAAGAAACCCTCTCATCACGGAAATAAAAACACCCCCAGACCGGAGAGGAGAGAATTGACAACAACCAAATGTCTCGGGAGCAGGGGCAAAAGCTCTCCTGATTGGGGAGTCCCGCCCCCAGAACACCAGGCATGAATGTATTGAAGATGCTCAGTGTTCAGGAGAGAGTGGCTGGCAGGGAATTCAGGTCTCAAAGGTAAGATCCTGCTACTAGGCTGGGGAACAGAGAGCTTCTGGGCTAAGGCAGGAGGCAGAGCAGCAAGCTTCATAGCCAGAATTCCCAGGTGTTGGCGTTTATGAGAGAAGCTATCCTTTCAGGCTTTAGTTTCCTTACTTTAAAATGAGGGTTCTGATGGTACCTGTGCTACAGGACTTTATTGAGCTTGAAAGTATTTCTTTAAAAAATTTTATTTACTTTTAAAGATTTGTTTCATTTTAAATTACGTGTTTATGTGTGTCTGTGTGGGGGTATGTACACGTGAGTGCAATGTCCTCAGAGGCCAGAAGAGGGCCCTAGATTCCCTAGAGCTGGAGTTACAGAAGGTTGTGAACTGCCCAAGGTGGATGCTGGGAACCAAACTCGGGTCCTCTGCAAGAGCAGTGTGTGCTCTTAATTACCGAGCCATCTCTCCAGTCCTGTGAACAATTTCATGGAGAAATTAAGGTTAGACCTGGTAGTCCGTGTGTGCCACACTGGCACCCAGCAGGCAGAACCGGGCAGATCACAGGTTCGAGGCCAGCTTGGTCTACATAGTGAGTTCCAGGCCAGCTTGACTTACAGAATACAGAATGAGACCTTGCCTCAAAAACCAGACCCTCACATAGCAGGGTGGGAACATAGCTCAGCTGGTAGAGGACTTTGCTAACACTTAGGAAACGCTGGGTTGATTCCCAGAGTCACCTAAACTAGGGTGCTGTGGTTTGTGCATACAATACCAAAACTGGGGGGAGGGGGGTAAAGGCGGGAAGCTCAGAAGTTCAGAGATATCCTTGGTTACATAGGGAGTTTGTGGGCAGGCTTGGTTCATCCTTGGCTATACAGGTGAACTGTCTAGTCCTCTGCCCCCTGGTGGTGGCAGTAGCCTCTGAGCTCCTCACATGCACATGCTCTGCCGCAGTAAATAAATTAATAAGGAATTTTAATTTGAAAAATGACAACAAAACCAAGAAAGGACTGGGAGACTTAGCTCAGTGGTAGGGCACTTGCCTGGCAAGTGCGGGGTCCTGCGTTCCATCCCCAACATTGGGAGAATAAAAAGGGAAAAAGAAAAAGAAAAAGAAAGAGAAAAAGAAAAAGAGAGGTCCTGTGAGATCCCTTGCACATGCCACAGTCCATCCTCCCACTAACGTTTGTCCTAACGCATGAACCGGCACTGACACACCACTGTTAACTAAAGTCCCACTTAATCAGGGTTCCTTAGTTTTGACCTAAAGTCTTTTCTCTGAGCCAGAATCCTGTCCAAGACAACTTATATTTAACTGCCAAGTCTCTCCCTCTCTCCCTTCCCCTCCCATTATTTTTATTTTTTAATATGAATGTTTTGCTTGCATATATGCCTGTGCACCACATTCATGCCTGATGTCCATGGAGGCCAGAGGAGGGTATCAGATCCCATGGAGTTGGAGCTACAGATGGCTGGGTGCTGCTGTTCTAGTTAGGGCTACTATTGCTGCGATGAACGCCATGACCAAAAACAACTTGGGGAAGAAAATGTTCGTTTGGCTTACACTTCCACATCACCGTTCATCACTGACGGAAGTCAGAACGGGAACTCAAATAGGGTAAGAACCTGGGAGCAGAAGCTGATGCAGAGGTTCATGGAGGAGTGAGTGCTGCTTACTGGCTTGCTCAGCCTGCTTTCTTTTCTTTTCTATCTATCTTTCTTCCTTCCTTCCTTTCTTTTTTTTTGGTTTTCGAGGCAGGGTTTCTCTGTGGCTTTGGAGCCTGTCCTGGAACTAGCTCTTGTAGACCAGGCTGGCCTCAAACTCACAGAGATCCGCCTGCCTCTGCCTCCTGAGTGCTGGGATTAAAGGCATGCGCCACCACCGCCCAGCTTCAGCCTGCTTTCTTATAGAACCCAGGACCACCCTCGGAGGGAATACCCCCACCAGCCATGGGCTGGCCCTCCCCCATTACTCTCTAGCTAAGAAAATGCCTCGCAGACTTGCCTGCAGCCTGACCCCATGGGGCTATTTTCTCAACTGAGGCTTTCTCCTCTGGGATAACTCCGCTGTGTCAAGCTGACACAAGACCAGCCAGAACAACTACCAAATGTGTACTGGGAACCGACCCCCAGGCCCTCTGGAAGAGCAGCCAGTGCTCTTAATTGCTGATCTATCTCTCACGGCCGCCGTCAAGTCTCATCAGGGCCTTCTTGGCTGTGACCATGGTCCTAGTTTCTCAGATTTTTCTGACTTTTGCTGGTCAGGGAAGATCTGAGAAGAAATTGGTGAACACTCCTACTGAGGTTTGCTCTGTGCTTTCCTTACGATTGGTTATACAGGGGTCATGTGTTCTAGGGAGGAAGAGTACAGGGGCCAGCTGTCATTCACATGAGTGTGATTTGGGGCTGTTATACTGACCTTTATTATTCCGCACTGTAGAGTGACCTCCTCCCCTCTGGACTCAGGTGTTGGAGAGGGGGCCAGCCTTGTGCAGGGCACACTTGAAACATGGGGAGCAGCACCGAGCTGTGGAGATGGACTAAGTTAAGAAATGTAAGGCCTAGGGATGGACCTCAGTGAGCTCTTGTCTGGCATTCAGCAGGTCCTAGGTTCAATTCTTGGCCAACACTGCTCTGTGCATGATGGGTGAGGCTTTATGGCTCAAAGCTGTAATCCCAGCAGTCATGAGACAGAGCTAGATGCCAGAAAACTGTAAGACCAGTTTGGTTCATGTGGTGTGATCCAGACTGCCCAGGGTTACATAGTAAAACCATTTCTCAAAAAAGGGGGAGTAGGCTGCAGAGATAGTTCAGCAGCTGAGAGCTCTGTTGCAGAAGACCCAGGTTCAATACCCCGCACCCACCTGGCAGCCACAACCATGGTCAGAGTTGCTTTTCTGTCGCTGTGATGAAACTCCATGACCAAAAGCAACCTGGGGAGGACAGGGCTGATTTTACCCAAAGCAATGAGGGCATGGATTCAAGCAGAGCAGGCTGGAGGCAGAAACTGATGCTCACCGGCTTGCTCCCTGTGGCTGCTTTTTATAGAACCCAGGACCACCAGCCCAGGGGTGGGACCACTGCAATGGGCTGGACCCTCCCACATCTATCACTAATTTAGACAAAGCTCTACAAGCTTGCCCACTGCCCCCTCTCATGGAGGCGTTTTCTCAGTTGAGGCTCCCTCATCTCTGATGGCCCTGCCTTGTGTCCAGTTGACATAAAACTGGCAAGCACACAATGGTAGGAGGATCCTCTTACCTCTACAGGCATGCGGTGGCTGGTGTGGATCCACACACAAATACATAGGAATTAAATGTTTGAAATATAAAAACAAAGATGTGAAGGGCTTGTGAGGTGACACACCTGGCTCCATGCTGGCTAGGACAATGGCCTCTAAGGCCATCCTAGGACTATGTGAATACACTGCCTAGCATGGCAGAAAGGACTTTGTAGAAACAAGGACACAGACCTTGCAATGGGTGATTTTCTCCTGCGCATTACCATCCTCAAAACGAATCAGCCTTTGGCTGAGACCAGAGAGCCAGGGCAACTGAAGGCCAGGAAAACTGCAGCGTGAGGACTCAGTCTCCCCTACTAAAGGCAACCCAGAAAGACACAGCCATGACAGCCCCGAACTCTGACCTAAGAACTATAATATAAAACAATTCCTATGGCTTATTGCTTCTGACATCATGGTAATTGCAGTGGTGATGGAAACGAGCGTGTGTGCTGGCTAGCATGGCTGGTATGGGAAACAGTCGTTGGACAGAATTTCCTGCCCGCTGCCCTCTGGACCTGCAGGTTCGGCTCCTCTAACAACAACAATCACCAAGCCAGTGCTGGGTGTGGTGCCGTGCGCCTATAGTTGCTGCGCTCAGGAGGCTGAGGCAGAGGATTACACGCTCCAGGTTAGGGTGAGGTGACTTGGTGTGAAGGCCAGGCGCTTGGTGCCAAGCCTCATGGCCTGAGCTTAATTCCTGGACTCAGACTTCCACAAGCAGTCTGCTGACCTCCAGCTGTCCCCGCCCCAAATAAATAAGTGTAGCTATAATGGTAAGAGCAGTAACAGCAACAAACCCACATTCCAGGTCAGCCTGAACCACAGACTAGGAAGTCTGTGTCAGAAGGCCCCTCCCTGGGGAGGCAGAGACACAGGCAGGCAACCCCTGATAGTACAGGGACAACAGTACGGAGTGAGCTACAGAACCAAGCTCACAGAGTTCTTCTAGGAGCTCCATGTGACATGCATGTCCAGGAGTACACTGTGACATGTATGCCCAGGAGTATGGTGTGACATGCATGCCCAGGAGTGCACTGTGACATGTATGTCCATGAGTACACTGTGACATGTATATCCAGGATTACACTATGACATGTACGCCAAGGAGTACGCTGTGACATGTATGTCCATGAGTACACTATGACATGTATGTCCATGAGTACACTGTGACATGTATGTCCATGAGTATGGTGTGACATGTATGCCCAGGAGTATGGTATGACATGCATGCCCGTGAGTACACTGTGACATGTATGCCCAGGAGTGCACTGTGACATTCATGTCCAGGAGTACACTGTGACATGTATGTCCAGGTCCAGGAGTACACTGTGACATGTATGCCCTACACAGACATTATACATGTGAGATAATGATAATAACACTTTTTTGTTTTATTTTGTTTTGTTTGAGACAGGACTTCTCTGTGTAACAGCTTTGGCTATCCTGGAACTCGCTTGTAGGCCAGGCTGGCCTCAAACTCACAGAGATCTGCCTGCCTCTGCCTCCTGAGTGCTGGGATTAAAGGCGTGTGCCACCACTGTCCAGCCATACTGATACTTTTTTTTTTTGGTTTTCGAGACAGGGTTTCTCTGTGGTTTTGGAGCCTGTCCTGGAACTAGCTCTTGTAGACCAGGATGGCCTCAAACTCACAGAGATCTGCCTGCCTCTGCCTCCCGAGTGCTGGGATTAAAGGCGTGCGTCACCACCGCCTGGCCATACTGATACTTTTTAAAGCTCAGCGAGACCAGAAGTAGTGGTGCATGTTTGCCATCTCAGGACTAGGAAGGCATCAGGCTAGATAGATGTACACAGCGAGATTATATCAAACCCCTTAAAAAGGGGCCATCTAGATGACTGAGTGGATAAAGGCTCCTGCTTCCAAGCCTGATGATCTGATTGTATCCCTGGGATCCTCCCTAAAGCTGCACACACACACATACACACACACACACACACACACACACACACACACACACTGCACATACACGCACACACATGCACACACTCACACACGCACTCACGCACACATGCAAGCACACACACACACAGACGTGCACACACAAGCATGCACACACATGCACACACACTCACACGCACACACACGCACGCACACACACACACTCACACACACACAGTATTTATAAGAGGAGAAGACTAGGTGGCTGTCACACACGATGGAGACTAGAGTTCAGATCCTCAGCACCCACACAAAGCCAAATGCGTTCACAGACAGCTGTTACCTTGGCACTGGGGACAGAGAGAGGAGGTGACTGGATCCAGTGAGAGACGTCAAACAAACAAAAAAAAGGTGAAAGGCAATAGTGGAAGACACTAGGTATAAACCTCTGGCCTTCACACATATGTCTTACCTATGCACACACACATATTATATACATATAAACATATACACACAGCCCCCCAAGCCTAAAAACAAACAAAAACAAAATTACAATTGGACAACTCAAAACCTTATTGGTGAATTGTTCCGTTCCTGAGGGTCACCTTCAAGTCAGGTCCTCAGTGGGGCCAATTTATCTTCGTCCCATATCATACCCTGTTCTATGTGCAGCCCAGTTGGAAGGAAGAGAACTGTGCTTCTCTCCTATCTCCCCTTCCTCTACCATCGATCATTAATTTGTTATGAGTCAATCAAGGTTCTTCGGTCAGCTAAAGTCACGCCCAAAGACTCAGTTGAAGGAGACTGTTTGCTGTTTTGTCTCAGCTCAAGATTCCCTGGGAAGGCCTGGGTGTGAAATAGCGCCACAGCTTGGCCCCCAACTGGTGTTGACATTGGGAGTTGCAGAAATGTTGGGAGTGGGGCCTTGCTGCAAGAAAGTGAATCTCTACTGGGCAGGCTTTGAAGTTTATAGCCTGACCCTACTTCCTGTTGTATCTCTGCTTCCTGGTTCATAGAGATGTGAGCAAGCAGCCTGGTGCCCCAGCTGCAATAGCCACGAGCTGGAAGCTGCCAAGGTGGATTCGGTGACTACACTCTCAAATCGTGAGTCAAGCTTGTCAGGTCATGGTAACAAGAAGAGTAGCTGATATACCTCTCGACATAATCCTTGTAGATCGTCGGGAATATCTGGCAGGCATCCACCCATTCACGCCTTCATCCCTTTATTCATGTGATGCTCACTGCATTAGTTACTCCTTCATCTGTTCATTCATGTGATGCTCACTGCATCATCCCTTCATTCATGAGCTGCTCACTGCATTGGTCACTCTTTCATCCCTTCATTCATGCGGTGCTTTCTGCATTGGTTATTCCTTCATCCGTTCATTCATGCGATGCTCACTGCATTAGTTACTTTTTTATTGCGGTGATTAAGCCTCATGACCCTGGGGCTGGAGACGGCTCAGAGGTTGAGAGCACTGGCTGCTTTGCTGAGGACCCAGGTTCAGTTCCCAGCACCTACATGTTGGCTCACAACTGTCTGTAACTCCAGTTGCAGGAGATCCAACAGCTTCTGAGCTCTGATGGCACCAGACATGCACATGGTACACATGGTGCACAGACATACATGCAGGTAAAACATTCACAGGCATTAAAAAAAGGGCAAATGAAGGCTGGAGAGATGACTCACTGCTCTTCCAAAGGTCCTGAGTTCAATTCCCAGCAACCACATGGTGGCTCACAACCATCTGTAATGAGATCTGGTGCCCTCTTCTGGCCTGCAGGCATACATACAGGCAGAACTCTGTATATATAATAAATAAATCTAAGAAAAAAACCACCATGACCATGGGAACGTAAGGAAGACTGGGTTTGTTTTGACTGTGGTTCCAGAGAGGAGTTCATCTCTCTGGGAGGAAAGACAACATGCAGAAGGCATGATGGGAGGAGCGGGAAGCTAAGAGATTGCATCTTTACCATAAGGATGAGAGAGAGACAGAGAGACAGAGAGGCAGAGAGATGGAGACACACACACACACACACACACACACACACACGAGAGAGAGAGAGAGAGACAGAGAGACAGAGAGACCGAGAGACAGAGAGATGGAGACACACACATGAGAGAGAGAGAGAGAGAGAGACTGGGCTCTCAAAGCCAACCCCCAGCAAGGGTAGCCCTCTCTAAGCCCACCTTCCCCAAACAATGTCACTGACTGACTGAGGACCGTGTTGAAATGCCTGTACCTACAGGGAACTTTTTTTTATTTGTTTGTTTTGTTTTCCAAGACAGGGTCTCTCTGTGTAGCTCTGGCTGTCCTGGAACTGGTTTTGTAGACCAGGCAGGCCTTGAACTCACAGAGATTCACTGGCCTCTGCCTCCCAAGTGCTGGGATTAAGGGTGTGTACCACCATACCATGCGCAATAGTTACTTATATTTTCTTGAGATTTTGTCTGCATGTAATGTATGTCTGTGTACCCCATGAGCACCTGGTGCCCAGAGAGGCCAGAAGTGAGTTTGGATTTCCTGGAGCTGGAGTTACAGAAAGTGAGCCATCCTGTGGTTGCTGGGAATTGAACCCTGGTCCTTTGAAAGAGCCCCAGTGCTTTTAACCGCTGAGCCATCTCTCCAGCCCTCAGGCAGCATTCTTATTCAATGGATCCCTGGTGCTCAAGTTCTGGTTGCAGAGGGTGAGCAAGACCCTGGTAGATGCTAATGTGACCTGGGGCCGTCTGGAGGCAAGCTGTGCTTATTTGACTTGGCAGGAGACAGCAAACCGTGAGAATCTGGTAGGCTTCATGGAAGCTGCGTGTTTAAATTGGCCTTGAACAGGCCAGCCTCAGTGCAGAGACAATGTCACCAGCTGTCTGTAAGCAGAGGCCCAGAGGAAGGGGAACAGGCTCACCGTCCTCTTGGGCTCTGCACTGCAACCTGCCTCTTTCTCTTCACATTCCCAGAGCATCCTGCAGAGCCCAGGGCCTCACATTAATGAACAAGAGCATTCCAGTCACATTGCTAGACTCTCTACCTCTCTACCTGCAGCGGCAGGCTCCTCAGGCAGGTATGCAGGCTTACGCCTGCAATCCTCGTTCCCACTCAGGAGGTAAAGGCTGGAGGTTCCAGAGCTTAAGGTCAGCCTTGACTACTTAGTGAGTTCAAGGTCAGTTTGGGCTACTGGAGATTCTGGCTCAAGAAACAACATTAACTAGGGGATAGAGAGGAGGCTCAGTGTGTGTGTGTGTGTGTGTGTGTGTGTGTGTGTGTGTGTGTGTGCTACTCTTGCAAAGGACCCAAGTTTGCTGTTGGGATGCTTACAACCATCTATTCCAGTTCCAGGCTATCCTACAGTCATTTCTGGACTCCATGGCTCCTGGACACACACACACACACACACACACACACACACACACACACAAATAAAATAAATCTTTAAAAAACTAAGTTATATTAATTAATTGATTGGTGGTGATGGTTGCAGCGCTCTCTATTAAAATACTTTGAATTGTACATGGGGGGCAGAACTGCACATCTTAGGGGTGAATTGTGTGGTGTGTGAATTACAGTTCAGTAAAATGGTTCCAAAAAATAGCCATATGGCTGATCATAAACATCTCAAGAGCTCAGTGGTAGAACATTTGTCCTGCATGTGTAAAGCCCAAGCCCACCATGGGAACCCCCCCCCCAAAAAAAGTAAATAAATAAAATAAATCAAGACTATTAAAAGAAAAAAGGAAAAGAACAAGCATGGGGCAGAAGCCCTGCAAGTTCAGGAAAGCCAGAAGGGGCTTTGTTGGAATCAGAGGTCCTGGGGAGTTGGAGGCACAGCCAGTGAGGGGGCTGTGGGGGGAGCGAGGGGTGGAAGTGGCGGCACAGGGAACTCTTTCAGAGCAGTTGGCAGAGAAGGGAATGGATGAGGAGGCCGGGCACTCCTGGGGCAGGAGGAAAGAGGAACACTTGTGTCTGTTGTGCGTTCTCTGAGAGAAAGTGTGCAGAGAGAGAGAATTGAAAACTTCCAGGGAAGAGGGAGAAAAGGGAGAGGAAGCCACACAGTAGAATCTTTTTACCATGTCACTCTGGTGAATTAGATGGGGAAAGCCCCTGAGGATCTTTGAAATGACTTCTGGACTCGACGCACAGGCCAAGGTGAACACGCACTGCCTACTCATGTCTCCCAAGAGCCGTTTGCCTCAACACTAACGCTGTAACCTCCGTCTGGCCGGAGGAAGCGTACACGCAGGTGACATCCCAGCGGGACACAATTGTTAGTGCTGCGCTCACACTGGGGCAGGGGCTCAGAGCCACCATCTGTACACTGTCTGTCACAGTCACAAACCTGTTTCTTTAGCCAGATGGTAGCCTCTGGCTGTAGTGATGTATCAGAGGCCAGATTTACTCTTCTGGCTTCCAAACCTAGAACTCCAGGCTGGGGTGTATTTCATCAGAGCTCTTGGCTGGGTTCACATAGCTCTGAGTTTGAGCCTCTGTATCTTATAGACCACATACCCTGCCATCCCAGATCTTGGGAGGTAGAGGTCAGAAGAATGAGAAGCTCAAGGTCATCCACAGCTACTACAAGGCCATCAAGGCTATGAGATGTCATCTCAATACAAGGGGTAGTGGTAGTCTAGGAGCTGGCTCAGCCAGTAAACTGCTTTCCGAGCAACCATGAGGACCTGAGTTTGAATCACCAGCATCCACTTAAGAACCAGACATGTTGTCGGGTGGTGGTGGCGCATGCCTTTAATCCCAGCACTCGGGAAGCAGAGGCAGGCAGATCTCTGTGAGTTCGAGGCCAGCCTGGTCTACAAGAGCTAGTTCCAGGACAGGCTCCAAAAGCTATGGAGAAACCCTGTCTCGAAAAAAAAAAAAAAAAAAAAGAACCAGACATGTAGTGGTGGTGGTACACACCTTTAGTCCCAGCACCTGGAGGGCAGAAGCAATTGGATCTCTATGAGTTTGAGGCCAGCCTGGTCTGCCAAGTAAGTCCAGGGCATCCAATTCTACAAAGTGAAACCCTGTCTGAAAAAATAAAACAAAGAAACAAATAAAAACAGACATATATATTGAGAAAAATAAAATTTGCAGGTAAATGGATGGATTCAGAAAAAAGTCATCCTGGGTGAGGTAACCCAGACCCCAAAAGACAAATATGGTCTGTTTTCTCTTAAACGTGGATGCTAGCTTTTTGTGTACTGTAATCTGAGTTACCATAGAGGTTAGGTGCCTGGTAAGGGACTAGTGGGACTAGTGGGGAGGAGAGGATCCCCCAAGTCAGAGAAAGAGAGAATATTGTTGTAGAGAGACAAGGAGAAAACTAGAAAAGAAGGACTAATGGGAGGGGAGTGGGAGAGAAGGATGAGGGGGGGTCCAGGGAGGGACAGGTAACACCAAAGGCCATTTGAAAACTAATATGGAAACCTGCATTGTAGAGATGTCCTAAAAGTATATACATATACAAAAGGATCTGCCGAGTGATATTACCACAGCCTTTAACCCCAGCACTCAGGAGGCAGAGGCAGGTGGATCTCTGCAAGTTCAAGGCCAGCCTGATCTACAGAGTGAATTCCAGGACAGCCAGGGCTACACAGGGAAGCAATGTCTCAAAAAAAAAAAAAAAAAAAAAAGAAAGAAAGAAAGAAAAGAAAAGAAAAAGAAAAAAAAGAAAAGAAAAGAAAAAGAATCTAAAAGGAGTTACCAAATAATAGGGGAGACAATGCCCAAATAGCACATCTTATATCACCAAGCAAAATCTCCAGTGCCAGGAATAGGTTGCATCTTTTTGAGTCATTGGTCAAAAGGGTTCCGTGGAAACCCCTAAACATCATAGGCCAAGGCTGTTGATATCTCCACAACCTGACACCAAGGCTCTATTGCAGAAGGCAGAACTTACATATGGCTTTCGGACATGGAGTTGAGCTGGTGCCTGGCTGGAAGCTTCAGCCCTGTTGACTAGTGTTCGTGGTGTTAGAAGGTCCTCTGCATGCTATCAGAGGAGAAAGAGAATCATCAGTATCTCCCAGCTGCAATCCCTGTGACCTGCAACAGCAACCTGCCTGCAAATACACTGGTGCAACCGTGGCACAGACGTCAGGGGGTAACCAACTGCCCTCTCATTGGGTTTAAGACCCACTCTAGGGCTGGAAGCCACACCAGACACTGCCAAGTAGTCAAGAACCTGAGAATAGAAAGGTCACAGGCCTAAGGGAAACCTGACATGTTATCCTGCTAGAGGAAAATAGCAATACAATAACTCATACCAACATACTGCTGTATTGCTATTCTTGGCCCTCAGCAGAGAAGCTTCTTCTTGTATTTGGGAACTAAGACAACTGAGCAGTGCGCGGAGAGTGAGAGATTGGAGCACTCAGTCCTAAGAGGGATATCTTCATCAAAGCCCTCACTCAAGGCTCAGGGATCTGTGAGAATAGGAGGTGGGAGAGAGTAGGAGCCAGAGGTGATGGATGACCAGGTAAACAGCCTTTCTGGTACAACAGGAACAATACTTATATGAACTCACAGAGGCTGTGGCAGGATATACAAGGTTTGCACAGGTTCAAGCTAGACAGGGCCCTAGTGCTGAGAGGGAAAGCAATACAGGCTCCCATCCCTAAGCTGTTTGCAACTGACACCCACTTGCCAAAGAAGAATTGTTTTCTCCAGTGGAGTCTCACTGGATATATTAACCAAACCTCAGGGAAGCTCCCATGCCCAGGAGTAGCTGGCCAGCCCAAAACAAACTCAATAATATTTTTTAAGACTTTTGTCTTATTTTTCTTTGTTTGAGCTTTTTCTGTCTTAGTTGTTGTTTATTTTTATTTTGGGTCTGTTTTGGTGTGTGTACATGTGTGTGTTTCTTTCGCTGTTGTTTTTGCTTATCAGAGAGAGAGGTAAAGAGATAGAAAAAACATGAAGTTGGATGAGGAGGGAGGTAAGGAGATCGGAGAGGAACTAGGGGAGGGAAGACATGTTCAAAATATGTTGTATGAAAAAACCAAACCAGACATGAATAGGCTGGGCATGGTGGTGCATGCCTCTCATGCCAGGACCTAGGAGATAGGGCAGGCAGATCTCTATGAATTCTAGGCCAGTCTGGTCTACATAGCAACTTCCAGGCCAGCCAAAGTTAGAGGTAGAGGTGGGGAGAGAGGGAGAAAGAGAGAGAGAGACTGACCCTGTCTCACAACAATGAACCAAACCCTGATGCAAGGAGCCAGACATAGCTCAGCAGTGAAGAGCACTGTTCAATTCCTAGTGCTGCCTGCTGGCTAACTCCAGTCCCAGGCCTCACAGGGCAGCAGGTGCACACACAGGGCACAGACTTACATGCAGATAAAACTCCCTGCACATGAGAAGTAAAACAAAAAGAGCCCAGAGTTCAAGCCTCAGCACCACATGCAGCACAGGAAAGAAAGACCGAAGCCTAGAGCTCACACAGAGCACAGGCTAGACCAGTGCCTGGAGCTCACACAGAGCACAGGCTAGACCACTGACCATTCTCATCCACAGTGGATATTGCATGTCATGCTCACGCTCCTCAGGGGGGAGTCACCTTGATGAAAGTCTAAATTAGCCTTAGGCAGTTAGTCTGTGCCTATGCCAGGAAGTCTTAAAGGCAAACATCACAGGAGAACTCTGATTCCATCTGGGGAAAGGCTCAGAAGTTGAAGTGTGATCATGAGGGCCCATGTTCGGATCCCCAGAACTCACCTACATGCCAGCAGGTTGCGGTGGACCACCTGGAACCCCAAGCTTGAAAGGTGGAGACTGGCGATCCCAAAGCACCTGGTTGACAAGACTTGCCGAATCAGCAAGCTTTGGGTTTGATGAAGACCAGCCTCTGTGAACAAGGTGGAAAGAACAATGGGGGACGCTGGCTTCCAGATGCATGTGTGTACACATACACTCACATGTACACAATTCACCCGTGAACTTTTGTGTGACAGTATTCCTGGGGAGACGTGAACAAACTCACCCAGATAGGGTACAGACAACAGATGAAAGGGAGAACACCCTGAAAGTCCAGTTGGAGGGGGAATGAGTTTATTGGGATTCCCTGCAGGAATACAGGCAAGGCAGGTGCAGCACCAAATGCCACTGCAGTAAGGGGGATGATCCTGAAAGCGGGAAACTTGGAAGATGCAGCACAACCCGCAGACAACTTAACAGTGTGGGCAGTAACTTTCCCAGGCAACTCAAGTGCGGTTTCTGGAAATGAGACAACGTGTCTTAAGTAGGAAGTACATTGGGTTAGGGAAGGAGCTGATTTGATGATACCTTTGAGGAAAGTCAGTGAGAAAGGCACACAGGGAGATGAGAGCTGGAGGATAAACGGAACAGTGACATGGGCTTATAGAAAGCAATCTAACGCACAATTGGAGGTCTAGATTGAGCAAAGGGGCAAAAATGTGTTTTATGTATGAATTGACAATGTCTCAGCAGGTGAAGGAGCTTGCTGCCAAGCCTGACCACCTGAGTTGTCACAAGCAGAGACCAGAGAAGGATGTTGGGTGCCCACCAGGAACTAGGTGACCAGGAAGCCCCAGTGACCTCTTGTCTCTACCCCACACAGAGCTCAGGTTATAGAAGCTCATGTAGCCATGACCAACTTTTCGTTTTAACTTCTTTATTGGATCTTTGGGAGTCTCACCTCGCTCACCCCATTTCTGCTCACCTCCTGCCCCCTCCTCCGTAGCCTCCCCTTATCCCCATCATGTCCTCAACAAAAGAAAACAAAACAGAGTAAGCAAGCAAACAAAAGCAATAACTAAAACCAAAATCAAACCAAAACAAAAACAGAAAAACCTCTTTGCTTCTCCTTCTTTCCCAACTCTTCAACCCTCTTCCTCCATCCTGGTGGCACTGGAGGCTTCGGTGTGTCATAGAGTGTAGCCCTGTGTCCCGTCAGCTTGACTGGCAAGTGTTCATTGCAGTGAGTCACTGGTCTGGTGTGTTGTTGTTGATTTTTAACTCTTTTCGCATTTACTCTTTTTATTCTTTTGACTTTTTGGGGGATCCCCTTGCTCTTGGAGGGCCTGCCACCCAGCTCCCAAATAAATCACACATGGAGTCTATTCTTTCTTATGAATGCCCGGCTTTAGCTTGGCTTATTTCTTGCCAGCTTTTCTTAAGTTATCCTGTCTACCTTTTCCCTCTGGGCTTTTATCTTTATTTCTGTATACCTTACTTTCACTCTTCCGCCATGGCTTGCTGAGTAGCTGGGTGGCTGCCTCTAGCTCCTCTCTTGTCCTGTCCTGCTCCTTCTTCTTTTCTCCTCCAGATTTCTCCTATTTATTCTCTCTGCCTACCTCACTCCTCCTTGCTATTGGTGGCTCAGTTCTTTATTAGGTGTTTCAGACAGGCAAAGTAACACAGCTTCACAGAGTTAAACAAATGCAGCATAAAAGAATGCAGCACATCTTTGCATCATTAAACAAATGTTCCGCAGCACAAACAAATGTAACACATCTTAAAATAATATTCCACAGCAGTTTGGTTCATGGCCTCTGGTTTCTGAAGGCACACCATCCTCTCTGGGTCCTCATCAGAACTCCTCTGGGGATCTTGTGGCTGCCCAGAGTCTTGGAGATCTTGTAGGTGTTGTTCCACAGGAGCGGTCCCCTCACCAGCTCCAGCAGGTCCTAGAAGGGGTAGATGCTAGGCTGGGTCAACCCAAAGCCTGGCTGTGGGCCTGGGTTGTAGCCACGCTGGTCTGTCTGTCCACCTACTGGGGCCACCTGCCTCAGGCCAGGGGGCAGAGTCAGCTCCCCTACGTGCATTCCCTCAGGGCTGGCTCACCCTTGCCTGTGGTGAGGTTTGCAGGCCATCTCTCCGAGCGCAGGGGCCACCTCTCTTGCTGTAGTGCCCAGTGAGAGGCAAGGCCTGCTTTCTCAGGGCCAGTGAAGGGCGGGGCGGCTCAGCATGGCCCTCTGATTCATCTCACATGGTTCCTAAGGTCTACTGAGGTGATACAGGCCTCAGACATCAACGCAGAGCCCAGCTGCAGCTGGACCTTGGACCCAGACATGACCCATGGCAACAGCTTGGGCCCAGACGACATCCTGGCTCTGAGTGGAAGGAATGGTTCTGGCGGTTGTATGGCCGCTGGACACCACCAAGGACTCAGGTTGTTGCCCAGACAGGGCCTCATGTGGCCTTTGGTGGCACCATAGGTCACGGGCATCAACACAGACCTTGGCTGCGGTAGAACCACGAACTCAAATACGGTTCTAGGCAGTAGCCTAGGCCCGGTTGTCATGGCCCCAGATGGTGGCAAAGGCTGCCAAGATTGGGTACGGCCCCAGCTGCAGCATGGCTCGTGGATCAAACATGGCCCTAGGAGGCAGCTCAGTCCATAGACATCAACACAGACCCTGGCTACTGTAGGACCAGGGACCCAGACATGGCCCTAGGTAGCAGCCCTGCCGGGCATCACCATGGCCCCAGGTGGCAAGCAGGCCTCCAGTGTCGGCCCACTCCTCACCGTCTTCAATTCTTCCATTCTTCATCTTTCCACAGCGCATGAACCATTCCGCTTCTCTGTCTCTCCCGTTTCTCCACCACATAGTTCCTTAGCATAATAGGGCCCACATGCCCAGCGTTGCAAGTCACCAGGAGGGCCCATGACGGTCTTCCGGACAGCCAGGACCTTGAGGACCCCGCCAGGCCCAACTTCTTATGTGAGTTCTGGAACTCAAATGCGGGTCCTCAGGTATGCGCAGGAATATGAGCAGGAAATGCTCTTCCCCACTGAGCAATCTTTTCAGCCCTTGCAACTGTATTTATAACTCATTCATTAATCTATTCATTCATTACTTTTCATTTTAGGGATTAAATCCAGGGCCTCAGACACCTTACACAGATGCTCTACCGATGACGTCCAGCCCCCTCCCTCCCTCCCTCCCCACCCCTCTCACATCTTCCCGGGGACTGAACTCAGGGCCTCACTCTCCTGGGCAAATTCTCTACCACAGAACTACATCCCCAGGCCACTTTGTTTTCACACAGGGCTTCACTGAGTTGCCCAGGCATCCTTAAATACATTCTGTAGTTCAGGCTTGTCTCAAACCTGTGATCCTCCAGCCTCAGCCTCCCTACCACAAACTTCCAGGATCATGAACCTGAGCCATCATACCCAGATTGCATTTTATTTTAGTCTTTCATGCCGTTGCTACCAATACAATTATTACGTGAAAATCGTGGTTATAAAACTCTAACTGGGGGCTGGAGAGATGGCTCAGTGGTTAAGAGCACTGACTGCTCTTGCAGAGGACCCAGATTCAGTTCCTCCCACACTGGATTGTTAACAACAACCTCTAACTCTGGTTTCAGGGGATGCAACTCCCTCCTCAGACCTTCGGGAGCCCCGTAGTCATGTGCTCATAAACACATGCACACAAATAAAAATAAATTTTTTTTGAAAAAGAAAACTGTGACTGGTCATTATACTAAAATTAGAACATAAAGAAGAATATACATTCGGTGTACATGAATTATTGGTTTTTAGTTAATTATTAAACCAAACATCGCTGCCAGTCCTCTAACAAACTCCCAGATATTTAATATTACCTAAATTTAGTGATCAGTATATTTTATTTATTTTACTCTTTCATCATTTAAATAAATATGTTGGGTGGTGGTGCACTTTTTTGATCTCAGAGGCAGGCAAATCTCTGTGAATTCGAGGCCAGTCTGGTCTACAGAATGAGTTCCAGGACAGTCAGGGTTGCACAGAAAACCCTGCTTGAGAAACAAAACAAAAGAATATATATATATATATATGCATGCACAGTCTTTTTTGTTTTGTTTATATATGTGTGTGTATATGCACACGCACACACACACACACACACACACACAGTGTTTTGAAGGCAAAGGCAGGAAGATCTCTGTGAGTTCATGTTCAGACTGGTCTACAGAGAGAATTCTAGCAGGGCTATATAGTGAGACCTTGTCTCAAAAATAAACAAATAAATAATTTTAAAAAGTTTTGTTTTATGTTTTTCTGTGTTAATACAAACTTATAATACTGATTTATAGACCAGCTTGAACTAATATATGACTGTCTACACACACACACACACACACACACACACATTAATAATGTCTTCTCAAGTCAGGTGTGATGACTTACACTCTGGGCTATACAGTGAGTACTAGACCAGCCAGGGCTTATGGTAAGACCCTGTTTTCAAAAAATAAAATTGAATAAGTATTTTTCTCATCTTCTAGAAGAAGAATGAAATCTGAAGGCCACATTCACCTCCAACTTGCTGATAGATTGTCTGACGTGTGCCTGTCCACTCTGCTGGGAACAGAGCCAAGGATGGGGTTGGTCTTGATGTCTCTAGTTTCTAAATGACCAGGCGGGGATAACCAGGCAGAGTCCTTGGCAGACGCAGCCAGCCTGCTGGTGTCCAGCGCCCGTCTCCGAAGGCTGCACTTCCCATGCCGGCTCTGTCCGTGTTTTACAGCATGGGTTGTGATAACTTTTGTGATGCTGTAGATTCCTGGACTGATCTGCCTGTGTGCTCTGGAGTGACTGTGACACGTGACAGTCTCAGGACCCAGCTACTTCTCTAGGAAGAGCAGAACATGGAGAAGTTTCTGGAAGACCTATTAAGATGCTGCAGCCCCTTCCATGGAGACGAGGAACAGTTCGACGGGCTGGGGCGTGAAGACAGACTGATAATGGTAGACATACGGGGCATTGTGTTTCCCCGTCAGCAGGAGAGAGCTTGAAGCTTGCAGCTGGGACGTGGGTTGGTGATTCTGAGTCCTCTTTTGAGATGGTTTCTTTACGCAGCTAACTCCTTGTCACCCTGGGAATAGAAACCAGTGCCACTTGGCAGTCCTAAAAATAAACGCAGGCCAGACAAAGACAGAGACCTGGATGTGTGAGAGCCGGAGACTGGCTAGGACTGTGGAGGCCTTCCCAACCAGCCACACCAAAGCCAAGATCCCTATGAATCGAAAAATGTTTGATCTGATGGAATCAAAAGAACTTTGATCTGATGGAATCAAAAGGCTTGGGTATGTAGCTCAGTTGGTAGAGTGCTTGCCGAGCACTCATGAGGCCCTGTGTTCAATACTGGTATCACATAGAGCCAAGTGTGGTGGCATGGTGGCCTTCTCCCTTTACTCCAGCACTAGGTGTACGTACAAGAAGATCGGGACTTTGAGTGTGTGGCCAGACTGGAATATGGATGATCTTGTCAAAGAAAGATAAAAAAATCAAATGTGAAGTTGCTTTCTCCCATGGTGATGGAGGAAGGTCATTGGTTAAGAAAATAAAGAAACTGCTTGGCTGGCCCTCATAGGTTAGAACATAGGTGGGTGGAGTAAACAGAACAGAATGCTGGGAGGAAGAGGAAGTGAGCTCAGACTCGACAGCTCTGCTCTCTGGAGCAGAGACGCCATGCTCCCCACTCCCAGACAGAGGCCATAGCTCTGCTCTCTGAGGCAGACGCATGAAGCTCAGATGGACGTAGGCTAGAATCTTTCCCGGTAAGACTGATGCTACACAGATTATTAGAGATGGGTTGATCGGGATATGAGAATTAGCCTGTAAGGGCTAGAGTTAATGGGCCAAGCAGTGTTTAAAAGAATACAGTGTCCGTGTAATTATTTTGAGGCATAAGCTAGCAGGCGACCGGGGTGCTGGGGACGCAGCCCCACCGCTCCTATTACAACACCGTGGCCTGGTTTTCTACCAGTGACACTAGCCCCTTAAATCAAGGGGCACTCTGTGCCATTTGACGCCTCTCTAACCTCAGGGCTGCCCCCAACAATCTCTCATCCGAGTGCCTTGTCCCTTTTAGATATCAGTTAAGGTCTCCCTCTGAAGGGCAGAGATGTCTAAATTCCACAAATGATGCTGGGCCATCGCTAGCCCAGGTTTGACTGTTTATCCTGCTACAGCCCGGACCAGCTTGATCACTTGGCCGCCATCTCTAGCGCAGGCTTTGACTGTTTATCCTGCTACAGCCCGGACCAGCTTGATCACTTGGTACTCCTGGCTCAGCCTCCTGAGGGTAGGATTATAGGTATTACCACACCCCCATACCCCCAGCTCTCCAGCATAGTCTTTAAAAGAACTCTAGCTGCTTCTGCCTCAGTCTGGAGTCCTGGACTCTGGGTCAAGATGCTGGGGAAAAATTCAGGCAGCCTCCACGCATGGCAACCACCCCAGCAGAATGCAGCCAAAAGAGGACAAGTATTGCCAGCTTTGCCCCCAGTCAATCATAACAGCAAGTAGTGCTTGTGTTAAGTCCTTATGCTTTGGGATAGTTTTTTTTTTTTTTTTTTTTTTTTTTTTTTTTTTTTTTTTGTTTAGACATCATCTCAACACATAGTGGTCCTGGTTGGCCTGGAACTTGCTTTGCAGATCAGGCTGACCTTGAACTCTCGACCTCCCCTCCGGAGTGCTGGGATTAAGGCATGTTCTATGTTCATGGGGTGGATTTTATATGGGACAGACATGTGGAGATCTGGTGCGAGCCTTCTCTAGGTCATTCCATCCTAATGTGATCCTTAAGGGTGGTACCTTAGCTCCGTTTTCAGGTGCAAAGACTCAACATCGCCCTGCCCTCTCACAGCTGGGAAGTACTGTATCCTGATTCCACAGCTAAGTCTGACTCCACGGGCTGGTTAGAGAATGGTGAGGGTGGGGGGAATGTGTCCCAGACGTTAGCAAAGGAGAAGCCATGTTATCCATGCCTCTTACCTACGTAGGACCATCCTGGGGTACAGCAGGAGCAGAGTGAGGAGAGGCCCAGGGTCCACTGCAGTGGTGACCAGGCCTTGTGTCCGTCCGAACTGACTGGGACAGCACCCTGGCTGTCCACCCTGGCCCCTCTTGCTCCTCACTTGGTATAACATACCTCATGATGTCACAGGGTCCTGGTTGGGTACTATTTCCCCAAAGGGCCCCCGGTTCGCCCAGTTCACCGGCCTGCTGCCCACGTTCCCAGTCTCTTGCTGCGTGTATCTACAGAGTGACTGTCACAGGAGCATCTGCACTGAGCATTCCCTTGGTACATCAAGAGTCCCTCAGCTGGGGGTCACAAGAGGCTTTCTTTCCCAATCTCCTCAGCTACATCCTTTTCCATGAATTCTCTGACTCCCCCTTCTCCCTGTCAGCCTGTGGCATCCTAATGGCACTAAGTCAAACATGAAACTTTTGTTCCTCTCCGGTAGCTGGACTCCCTAATGGACGAGACAGGAAGGACAAGGTGGTCCTGCTAACACCGAACACCTGTGAGCACGTGAGGTCAGAGACACTGCTGGGTACCGCGGGGCTAAGCTCTGTGGAACTGGTTGGCCAGGAGCCAGCCTAGGCACCTGCTGGCAGGGGTGTCCCAACAGGGAGCCTGCATTTCTTTGGGAACCTGGGAGGAGAAAGGAACTTTTCAGTGCAATTGGTAGGGAAGGTAGGGGGCGCAGATGGGAAAGTCAGCTAGTTTCAGATTTTGTCACAGCTGAGGCAGGTAGCAAAGTGAAAGAATAGTCTAGATAGACTGGAGAGACATTGGGGTCTGTTGTGTAGCTTCCCATTGCCCCTGTTGCAGCCTGGAGTGTGACTTTGGAATTAAAAATTCCGTTTAGCCGGGCGGTGGTGGCACACGCCTTTAATCCCAGCACTCGGGAGGCAGAGGCAGGCGGATCTCTGTGAGTTCGAGACCTGCCTGGTCTACAAGAGCTAGTTCCAAGCGGGGCGGTGGTGGCTCACGCCTTTAATCCCAGCACTTGGAAGCCCTGTCTCAAACAAGGGCGGGGTGACATCAGACTGTATTCTAACCTCCAGACATGCCATGTGTGTGGCCACACTTACATATATGACGTGTGTGGGGGGCGGTAAATAAGAAACGAAGCCCTCCCCAGGGCAGCTGTTTCTCTGGTAGCGTACAGACAGCGCCTGCTGGCCACAGAGCTCTAGACAGAATAGAGTCTGCCATGACAGCCCTGAAGCTGCCACTCACTTCTTCATAGGCTCAGTTTCCTCACACGGAGTGACAGGGCAAAGCAAATGTTGTCTGCCCTCTGGAGCTTCCAGTGACTCACCCCACAATCATGCAATCGAGGGCCTGCTGTCTGACGGGTCCTGGGCCGGGTACTGAGGCAACATGGTGAATGGTGCCTGGCCCGTGTCTGTGGTCTTGAACCTCTAGAGCCAACAGGGAGGCTGTGAGTGGTCTCCTGCGGCTGGAACATCATTTGCATTATCGAGTTTGTTAGAAAAGCAGGACCCCTCCTCCATCCCCAGCACAGCCGATTCTCTGAGTGGACTTTCTGACTTGAGGGCCCATCTCTACAGAGGAGACAGGCAGGGCCGAGGAGATGGTTCGGGTGGGAAATAGTTTCTGATGCACACACACCATGACGGCCTGACTACAGATGCCCAACAGCCACCAAAGGAGCCACGCACTGTGCCCCTGTGGTCCCAGTGCCATGAAGGCTCCGGCAAGAGGGTTCCTGGGGCTTCCAGTCAGTCCATCCAACTGAACTGTCAACTTAAGGTTCAGTGAGAAAATGTGGCTTAAAAATAAGATGGAGGGACTGGAGAGATAGCTCAGTGGTTAAGAGCACTAGCTGCTCTTCCAGAGGTCCTGAGTTCAATTCCCAGCAACCACATGGTGGCTCAAAACCATCTGTAATAGGGTCTGGTGCCCTCTTCTGGCCTGCAGGCATACACACAGACAGAATATTGTATACATAATAAATAAATAAATCTAAAAAAAAAATAAGATGGAGGAGCTGGTGAGATAGTTAGGTGGCCAGAGACGCTTGCTTCGGAGCCTGACCACATGAGTTCAATCCCCAGGCTCACATAATTTATTGTTGTTGGGTTTATCGAGCCAGGGTTTCTCTGTGTAACAGCCCTAGCTGTCCTAGAACTCACCTATAGCTGGCCTCAAACTCACAGAGATCCACCTGCCTCTGCCTCTGAGTGCTGGGAGTAAAGGTGTGTGCCACCACCGCCCTGCCTTGTCTCTTTCTTAGACTGACCTGGGCTTTCTCCTCTAGTGTGGAGGAGGTGCAGCTCCTCTGCTCTGTGCTGGGAGAACAGGAGCCGTGTTTGGGGAGGTTGCGAGTCTCCACATGTTTCCCCTTAGGCTTAATTAATGGCCAGGCGGATGTGCTTTTAGGTTGGAGATAATTCCCCTTAGGATGTCAAAGGCAGTGCTCTTTTTCAATGGCGCGACTGAACAGTCAGGCGCTACTTTGGTCTCTGTGCTTTTGATGCGCCTCTGCTTTCTTTCTACGAGACCGTGAGATCGCTCTTTCTGTGAGATCGCTCTTTCTGTCGCGGTTCTGAAACTCTGTGACGGTGCCCTAGGGAATAAGCTTTCACTTGCTCTTTGGCCCGCTCAGTTTGGAAATTCAAGTTGAAAAACTCTTGAATTACTTCTTTTTCCTTTCCCTTCCCCTCTCCAACTAACCCCTACATGTCCCTTTGACAGGTCTTCAATGTTGCCTGGGCTAGCCTTGGACCCTGGGCTGAGGTATGCCTCCTGCCTTAGCCTCCTTGGTAGATGGTACTGCAGGTACTGCAGTGTCTTTCCTGTTTCCCTTTATGGGTTGTGTGTATGTGTATATATGGGGTACTTTTAGTATGGTCTTTATTTTATTCTTAATTGTAATAATTTAATAAGGAATAGCTATTAATTAGTTTACCTTTGGTTTAAAAATGTACTTATCTTGAGCTGAGCGATGGTGGTGCACCCATTTAATCCCAGCACTCAGGAGGCAGAGGCGAGTTAATTTCTGTGAGTTCGAGGCCAGCCTGGTCTACAAGAGATAGTTCCAGGACAGGCTCCAAAGCTGTAGAGAAACCCTTCCACGAACCTCCCCCCGCTTAAAAAAATTACTTATCAGCCGGGCGATGGTGGCGCACCCCTTTAATCCCAGCACTCGGGAGGCAGAGGCAGGCGGATCTCTGTGAGTTCGAGACCAGCCTGGTCTACAAGAGCTAGTTCCAGGACAGACTCCAAAACCACAGAGAAACCCTGTCTTGAAAAACAAAAAACAAAAAAAAAATTACTTATCTTTAAAGTATTATTTATTTTTATTCTCTCTATATGTATGTTTATATGTATGTGCAAAGCTCATGGAAGCCGCAAGAGTGTTGAATCCCCCATAGAACTAGAGTTGCAGATGGTTGTATGACAATATGTGGGTGCTGGGAACTTTAGGTTCACTGGAGGAGTGTTATGTGTTCTTGATGGCTGAGCCATCTCTCTAGCCTGGTTCTGGGAGGATCTGATGCCCTTTATTGGCTGGGTTCTTTTGTTGCTTTTTGTTTTTGTTTTGTTCTAAGACAGGGTTTCTCTGTGTAACAGCCCTGGCTGTCCTGGAACTCAATTTGTAGACCAGTCTGGCCTCAAACTCATGGAGATCCACCTGTCTCTGCTTCTTGAGTACTGGGACTAAAAGCGCGTGCCACCACCGCCTGACTTCTAGCTTTATTTTATTTTATTTATCTTAAGAAAGAGTCTCACATACCCCAGGCTGTCCTCGAGTTCTCCGTGTGGTAGAAGCTGGCCTTGAGATCTTAATCCTCCTGCCTCCTTTCACCTCCTGGTCACTGGCGCAAAACTTGTGTGTTGGTATGCCTGGTTTATGCAGGCTTAGACATGAGCAAGGGCCTTATGCATCTTAGACACACACTCTTGACAGAGTTGTGTCCCGGATCCTGTTGTTTCCTAAGACACGGCCTTGCTATGCACCTAGGCTGGCCTGGAGTCCTCAGCCTTCTCGGTGCTGGGACTACGTTTTTTTCAGCCACACCTGACCCTGTCTTTAGCTTCCAGTCTCCATGCATTGTTTTCATTGCTGCTATCATATTTTTAATTTCTATGACTTCATTTTGTTCTATGAATGCTCATTTTTCTATCGTCTGACTTTTATTTCATAGATATAGCTCAGGAGGCAGAGGCAGGTGGATCTCTGTGAGTTTGAGACCAGCCAGGTTTACATAAAGCAGTTTAGGCCTGGGCTACATAAGGGACCATGAGACCCTGCCTAAAAAAGGTGGAGGGAGAATGGAGTTAATTCAGGCATGATGGCACAAGCTTTTAATGCTAAGACTCAGGAGGCAGAGGCTGATAGAGCTCTGTGAATTTACCAGCCTGGTCTACAGAAAGCATTCTAGGCCAGGGCTGCATATGAGACCATGAGACATGTGTGCAGATGGGAGTGAGCTGAGTGTCTGTGAGTGTATGTGCACGTGTGTGCAGGTGTGAGTGTATGTGCATGTGTGTGCAGGTGGAGTGAGCTGAGTGTCTGTGACTGTATGTGCTCATGTGTGCAGGTGGAGGGAGCTGAGTGTCTGTGAGTGTATGTGCATGTGTGTGCAGGTGTGAGTGTATGTGCACGTGTGTGCAGGTGTAGGGAGCTGAGTGTCTGTGAGTGTATGTGCACGTGTGTGCAGGTGTGAGTGTATGTGCACGTGTGTGCAGGTGTGAGTGTATGTACACGTGTGTGCAGGTGGAGTGAGCTGAGTGTCTGTGAGTGTATGTGCACGTGTGTGCAGGTGTGAGTGTGTGTGCACGTGTGTGCAGGTGTGAGTGTATGTGCACGTGTGTGCAGGTGTGAGTGTATGTGCACGTGTGTGCAGGTGTAGGGAGCTGAGGGTCTGTGAGTGTATGTGCACGTGTGTGCAGGTGTAGGGAGCTGAGGGTCTGTGAGTGTATGTGCACGTGTGTGCAGGTGGAGTGAGCTGAGTGTCTGTGAGTGTATGTGCTCGTGTGAGCAGGTGGAGGGAGCTGAGTGTCTGTGAGTGTATGTGCACGTGTGTGCAGGTGTGAGTGTATGTGCACGTGTGTGCAGGTGTAGGGAGCTGAGTGTCTGTGAGTGTATGTGCACGTGTGTGCAGGTGTGAGTGTATGTGCACGTGTGTGCAGGTGTGAGTGTATGTGCACGTGTGTGCAGGTGTGAGTGAGCTGAGTGTCTGTGAGTGTATGTGCACGTGTGTGCAGGTAGAGTGAGCTGAGTGTCTGTGAGTGCATGTGCACGTGTGTGTAGGTGGAGTGAGCTGAGGGAGCCCACCATGAAGGGAAGCCTGCATCTTTCCTGTCCTTGCTGGCTGAGGACTGGGCTTCCTCAGCCACCCTCCCTTCCGCTGCCCCAGCAGGTCATCCTGTCGTATTCATCTTCTGGAGTCTGTTCCTTAAAATAAAACAATCTCTGAAGCATCTCCGGCTTCAGGAGGTAGGAGGGGAGTGCATGAACTCCATCCTCCATCTTTAATTAGAAGTTGCTCCAACTGGGTTTTCTGTTGTCGCCTCAAATTCCACTGGACTCCGAGTTACGCTTTCCTCTTCTGCCACAGTGAGCTGCTTTTCCATATAGTCAGTCTTCTTCCTGCCCCTGCTTTCTGTCACTCTGTTCTCTAAGCTTCAAAACCATAGGGTCCCTTTTGTATCTTTGTTTTCCTTGTCTCCTATTTGTGGAACAAGGTCACAAGGTTTCTCTCCTTCCTCTCTGCTCCTCACACTCCCTTCCTTGGTTTGCAGCAGCACCCAGACTTGTCTTCTCACAGCAGGGCAGGAATGGGAGGCCCTGGGGAGACATCTTCCAGCGTTGCCCTCACAGCTGATCTGCAGAATGAAAATGTCTGTCTAGTTTTAGTTTTCTTTGGTCTGGGTTTAGTTAGGCATTTGTTTTGTATTTTCAGGCAGGGTATTGGTGTGTAGCCCAGATTGGCCTCAAACTCACAATCTCTTCCACTTCAGTGTCCCTATCAAATCTGTGTAAAAGAAGAAAGGAGCTAGAGAGTCGGCTCAGGGGTTAGGGCATGTGCTGCTCTTCCAGAGGACCTGCGTTCAGTTCTGAGCACCCATGTTAGATACCTTGAAACCGCCTGTCATTCCAGCCCCAGGAGAGCTCAGACCTCTGACCTCCTCAGCACCTAAACTCACATGCACACAACACTCTCCCACGCAACATGCTCATATTGCAAAATAAAATAAATCTTTTTAAAAAAAGATTCTGGGGCTGAAGACATGGCTCAGAGGTTAAGAACATTGGCTGCTCTTTCAGAGACCTGGGTTTGGTTCCCAGCACCCATATGGAAGGCCTGGGGAGTGATCAAGGTGTGAGCCACATGAAGCTTCACAGTCATCTGTAGCTCCAGGTCTTGGGGATCCAGCACCCTCTTCTGGCCTCCTCAGGCATTGCACACACGTGATTTACAGTCACACACATAGGCAAAACACCCATACACATTAAAAGAAAAGGACATGGTAATGAATGCCTTTAATTGCAGAACTTGGGGGGTAGGGGCAGAGTTCTAGGTCAGCTAGGACTATGAGACCCTATCTCCAAACAAAACAAGCAAAAAAAAAAAACCCAAACAAACAAATTAACAAAACCAAAACAGGAAAATAGGGGGGGTCAAAAGTGATGGTGCATGCCTATAATCTTAATTTAGCAGCAGGACCAGGAGTTCAAGGCTATCCTAGAGGCCAAGATGGCCAGAGTCTGTTTCAAAACCAACCAAACAACAACACAAAACAAGCAAAAGGCTTAACAGGTACGAGCACTTGCTGTCCAGCGTGGCGATCAGAGTCCAATCCCTGGAACACACAAAAAGCCAGATGCCCAGAGGCTGTGATGAACATCTGTAAGCCCAGTGCCCCTGCTGCAGAGAGAGGTGGAGACAGAACCAATGCCTAGAAGTTCCAGGGCCAGGCAGCTTGGAGTCCTAGAGGACATAATGGTGACCAGCAGAGACAAATGAAAGAACCTCTCATTCACACGTGTATGCTGTGGTGCACACACATCACACATAGAGAATGGTGCACACACATCACACACAGAGAATGGTGCACACACATCACACACAGAGAATGGTGCACACACATCACACACAGAGAATGGTGCACACACATCACACACAGAGAATGGTGCACACACATCACACACAGAGGATGGTGCACACACATCACACACAGAGGATGGTGCACACACATCACACACAGAGGATGGTGCACACACATCACACACAGAGAATGGTGCACACACACCACACACACAGAATGGTGCACACATATCTCACACACAATAGTGCACACACGTCGCACACCCAGAATGGTGCACACACATCACACACACAGAATGGTGCACACATATCTCACACACAATGGTGCACACACGTCACACACACAGAATGGTACACACATATCTCACACACAATGGTGCACATACATCACACACAATGATGCACACACATCTCACACACAAAGCAACGTAATAAAATTTGAGGGGACGGCTGTCAGAACCATCATACATAAACTGGACAACCCTTCCAGGCCTTGGCACAAACATATTTGATGCTGTCCAGAACAAAAGTCCGCATTTCTGGGCGGAGCAGCGGCTTCCACCATCTGCCTCCAGTCTGTATGTCCAGGCGGAGCCCTCCTGCCTCTCTTGCAGGCGGTTCTGAAGCAGCCTCTAGCCTCCCTTTCAAATCCTCCCTCTGCCCAGCCACACCCTCCCCCTGGCTCCGCTCAGATGCCCAAGAGGAGTCACACAGCCAGAGCCTTTCCCAGGCCCCTGCCCCTGCTTCTGTTTGTCAGCTGACTTCCCGGTTCCTTGAGGAGAGAGACTGTCTAACCCATTTGTATTTTAAGACCTCATCAGTGTCTTGAATGCAGGACATCTCAATAGGTTTAGAATGTGTGAGTGATAGGCTACATTTCATTATTTATCCTCCCTTCTCTGTGGCCTTCGCTGTCAAATATTAATAACACTCCTTAAATGATGAAGGTGCTTGGAAGTATCAGGAGGACTCTCCCCGTGGAAAGCTGCCTAGAGCGGCAGGGCCTGGAACGAGTTCTTTTCTTTGGTGGAGATGGGGAAGGAGGACGTCACTATGTAGACCAGCTGGAGTAGGGTCTTCTCAAGTCTTTTAAGTTCTGTGTGTGTGCGTGTGCATGTGTGTTTCAGCCATTATTCCTCAGAAGCCAATCACTTAGTTCTTTAGACAAGGCTGTCTTTCCAACCTGGGGCTCCCCTGAGTAGGGTACCCCAACAGGGAGGATTCCTGTGTCGCCTCTCCAGTGCTGGGATTTCAAGTATGCACCATGCCTTTTATTTATTTAATTTTTAGGACAAACTCTGGGAACAAACTTGAGTCCTCACACTTGTGCGGTCAAGCATGTGACTGACTGAACCATCACCCCAGCCCCTGCGGAGTGCTAATTTTTTACTTAATAGTTTACGTCACTACACAGTGGTGGTCGTTTTGCCATCTACTCTGTGACCCCTATAAGGCTCCAGGCCCGGGTCTACTAGTGGTCACTGGTGCTCCCCAGAGCCCCCAGAACCAGCCTGGGTGTAAACCAGAGGCTTAGTTAACACTGAACCTTGGCAGAGGCTCAGTTAACACTGCACCTCAGTGTAAAGCAGGCTCAGTCAATGCTGCACCTGGGTGTAAATCAGGTTCAGTTAACACTGCACTGGGCATAAAGCAGGCTCAGTTAACGCTGAACCTTG
This sequence comes from Microtus oregoni, assembly GCF_018167655.1. Lineage (NCBI taxonomy): Eukaryota > Metazoa > Chordata > Mammalia > Rodentia > Cricetidae > Microtus > Microtus oregoni. The sequence continues at coordinate 44,441,813 of NW_024543066.1, forward strand.
GTGTAAAGCAGGCTCAGTTAACACTGCACTGGGTGTAAAGCAGGCTCAGTTAACCCTGCACTGGGCGTAAAGCAGGTTCAGTTAACACTGCACCTGGGTGTAAAGCAGGTTCAGTTAACACTGCACTGGGCGTAAAGCAGGCTCAGTTAACACTGAACCTTGGTGTAAAGCAGGCTCAGTTAACACTGCACTGGGTATAAAGCAGGCTCAGTTAACACTGCACTGGGCGTAAAGCAGGCTCAGTTAACACTGCACTGGGTGTAAAGCAGGTTCAGTTAACACTGCACCGGGTGTAAAGCAGGTTCAGTTAACACTACACTGGGCGTAAAGCAGGCTCAGTTAACGCTGAACCTTGGTGTAAAGCAGGCTCAGTTAACACTGCACTGGGTGTAAAGCAGGCTCAGTTAACCCTGCACTGGGCGTAAAGCAGGTTCAGTTAACACTGCACCTGGGTGTAAAACAGGTTCAGTTAACACTGCACTGGGCGTAAAGCAGGCTCAGTTAACACTGAACCTTGGTGTAAAGCAGGCTCAGTTAACACTGCACTGGGTGTAAAGCAGGCTCAGTTAACCCTGCACTGGGCGTAAAGCAGGCTCAGTTAACACTACACCTGGGTGTAAAGCAGGTTCAGTTAACACTGCACTGGGCGTAAAGCAGGCTCAGTTAACGCTGAACCTTGGTGTAAAGCAGGCTCAGTTAACACTGCACTGGGTGTAAAGCAGGCTCAGTTAACACTGCACTGGGCGTAAAGCAGGCTCAGTTAACACTGCACTGGGTGTCAAGCAGGCTCAGTTAATGCTGAACCTTGGTGTAAAGCAGGCTCAGTTAACACTGCACTGGGTGTAAAGCAAGCTCAGTTAACACTGCACTGGGTGTCAAGCAGGCTCAGTTAACACTGCACTGGGTGTCAAGCAGGCTCAGTTAACATTGCACTGGGTGTCAAGCAGGCTCAGTTAACACTGCACTGGGTGTCAAGCAGGCTCAGTTAATGCTCATAAACTGGCTGTATGCTCTGGGATAAGGGTCCTCTCTGACACAGACACAAAATCAGGCCTGGGTTGGTGGCGCCTGTGGCAGCTAGGAACAGAATGGCCTCCTGGAGCAGCTTCTGGAGACAATGACAGCCAGCTTCTCTCAGAGAAACCTGAAGGGAAAAAATGGCGCTGCAGGGGTGGGGTGGGGCATGTCTGTAGAAAAGAGCTGCAGGTAGGGGCAGGTCCCTGGAGGGGAGGACTTAGGAAACTTCACACTCAAGCTGCTGTGCTGAGCCCTCCCCTCCCTACCCCTGCCTTGGGAGCCCCAAGAGTCAGAGAGTCACGCCTTATCCAGGGAACCCATTAGGCTCAGGCCTGTGTTGATGGAAGGGACTCCCTCCCCATTTCCTCTCCTCCAAACGCCCAGAGATGGTTTCCAGACCACCCCAGGGTCCCATTCCTCTTCCTAAGCATTTTGTGCTGAACTGAGTTCGGAGCAGAGCTTCGTGTGTGTGTGTGTGTGTGTGTGTGTGTGTGTGTGCGCACGAGTGTGTGTTGGGGAACTGAAGGGGTAGGGCAAAGATGGAGAGAGTGGGGTGGGATGGGGCGTGAAAGAGATGATTCAAAAAAGAGGGAGGCCTGACCCGTGAGAACTCAGAATCCTGTTCTACAAGGAATGGAGTCACCCTAGATGAGAGCTGAAGCCCTGTCCCTTCCCCTTGTCATCTGAAGTCTGTTCTCTCCCCTTCATGACCAAAGTCTCCAGAACACAGCCTCAGCCAAATGCTCCTCCCCTCCTTTGGCTCCCCAGCTGACTGTCTTCTGGGGTGTTCTGTCCTTGGGTGCCATTCCCAGGCCTCTGCCTCTAGGGCCTCTGTGCTGGCCTGGGCTAGCCCTCTCTCCTGGCTCTGTGTTTTGAGACTCTCCCTGTCTTTATTTCATGCTTCTTTCATGGCCGACCTCTTGCTCCATAGACAAATCTGGGTCGGATGAGTTTCACCAAGGTCTATCTGTCCACCTGGCAAAGGCGGCTAGGTGTTCTACCGTCTCCAAGGCCAGGTGAGACTTAATCTGCTTTGTCCTGACTTGGTGAGTGGGTAAGGACCTGGGATGTAGGCCTCACCTCAGAACAACCTCTTCCTCCACCACTGAATGCTAATGTGTAAGGCTGTAGCCACTGAGGTATATCTCAGGCTTGGGCGAAAACTTTGAGTATTTGTCTGTTCTTGGGGGGGTGCATGCCACTGCGTGCATATAGAGGTCACAGAACAACCTGTGGCTGTCGGTTCTCTCTTTTGACCATGTGGGTCCTGGGGAATCTCAGATCTCGGCAGCAAGTGCCTTTCCCTGCTGAGCTGTGCCAGCCCCGTCGGCTCTTTCTGAGATGAGGTAGCCCAAGCTGTCTTCCAGTTCCTTGGTCTCCTGAGTGGTTAGATTACAGGACAGGCACACACCATCATGTCTGGCTCCTTGTCCCTCCCTCCTCTTCTTTTTGAGACAAGGTCTCATATAGTCCAGGCTGGCTTCAGACTTGCTATGTCTCCTGTTTCAGCCCGAAGATGTCAGGTTACAGGTGTGTGCCCCTCTCCCAGCCTACCTCAGCTCTCACGTTTGTCTGTTTACTGTGTGTGTGTGTGTGTGTGTGCGCGCGCGCGCGCACGTGCGCGTACACACGTGCTGTGGTGTGCATGCAGAGTTCAGAGGCCAACTTTCAGGAGCTGGTTTCCCACCATGTGGGTCCCAGCAATTGAATCCAGGTTTAACTAATAACTTCACCTCCCGACCCCAGTTCTTCTCCACTCCCCTGGCCCCGACAGGACAGCCCTGGCTGTCCTAGAACTCACTCTGTAGGCCAAGCTGGGCTCGAACTCAAAGATCTCCTTGCTTCTGCCTCCTGAGTGCTGGGATTAAAGGTATGTGCCACCACTGCCTGGCTTCTTTTTTTATTCGTGTTTATTTCTTATTTATGTTTTGAGAAAGGGTCATGTATGTCGAGACAGGCCCAAGCTGGCCTGTGAAGTTCCATCCTCCTGCCTCAGTCTCTTTCTGTTCTAAAATGAGCTCTGAGTTCTCTCTGCCCAGCTCAAACGACATTAGCAGCTTATAGGAAACCCCTGGAGACTCCCCCCTCCCTTATATCCCCTTCCCCTGGAAGACAACCAGGTTCCGAGAGTTCTTGCTACTCCTGCAAATTCCTTAAATCTCTGTTGCATGTCCATACCTGATAGGACATTGCCATGGATGTTTTCAAACATGCTAATAATGGAAGCATTCTGTTTTGTCCCCCCCACCCCTTAACTTTTTCATTATTTCTCTAACCTTGACCTTGCGGGGACCTTGCCTGGCCCTTTCCTCTGCTGCCCACTACACTGGAACCTGTAGCACACCTGAGTTCCCCTCTCTTGAACCAACATTTAGCACTACCCAGCTTACTGCCCTCAAGGCTTTGCCTATCTCCGTTATTTCTGGGCCATAGAAGCAACTCCACCCTGACAGACATCTTTGTGACTGTCCTGCCGACTTGTCCCTCAGGGCAGGTAGTGGCCAACTTGGGGCCAATCCAGGTCCCAGGAAAGCAGGGACCCTCGTAGGACATGCCCATTCCACCCTGGCACGGCCAGCCCCATGCCTGTCTGGACCCTCTGCGAGGATAATGAACCTTTCTGACCAGGCAGGCACAGGGACAGGCTCTTTCTGAAACTTTTGCTTTTTACATCATTTATTTATTTTACTGGGGGAGGAGGACTCCAGTGTGCCGAACGGAGGAATCAGTCTCCTTCCACCATGTGGTTCTGGGTATTGAACTCGGGTCTTCAGGCTTGGCAGCAAGCGCCCTTTCCCCAGGAGCCATCTCGCTAGCCCTGTTTTCCTAAACTTTTGCTCCTGAGGACAGGCGAGGGGACCAGGCCCCGAGGGTGGGACTGCTCTGCACCCCGTGGAAGGGGCCTCTGGGTGTGAACCAATCACTGACTGTGTGCGAGCAAAGCCAGGCTGCCGACTCCCACCTCAGACAAGGCTGCCTTTGTCTGCCTGCCCCGAGGTGCTGCAGAAGGCCCTGTTAGAGTATTTCCTCAGGGCGGTTCAGCCTTGCTCTGTTGCAAACCCAGGTTTACCTCATTCAGCCTGGAGAAGAACATCAGCTGGGGGCTCAGAAAGCCACTGTCTAAATCCTGCCTCTGAGGCGCTCTCGTTTCTCTCAGTTTCTCTGCTGAGCATCACCAAAGAAGCAGTAGGCACCAAGTGTCCCTCCTTCCTTCCCCAGGGGACAAATTTGGCCCCCACTTCCTCACATTCTATAGCCCAGGCTAGCCTTGAACTCAATGGTGGTCACCCTCCTGAATGCTTAGATTACAGGCACGAGCAACCATGTCTTCTGAGCCACCTGCTAGCTGGTTAGACCATGCCTCAGTTTCCCTAAGAAATGAGGATACGGTACTTAGTCTAGAGTTGTGGGGAATCAAACACAGAGCTTCTAGAAGCATGCAGGACATATTAAATCTCATTAAACGCTAGTTTTTTTGTTTTGTTTTTGTTTTTTGAGGGTTGGTTTTGAGACACGGTCTCATGTAGCCCAGACTGACCTATGATATACGAACTAGAACGATCTTGAACTCCTGATCTTCCTGCCTCTCATGGGCTGGGACTACGAGTACAGGCCACGGGTATATATTACTGTTAGAACTCATCCTTCCTTGTGGAGGTCTCTGACTTTGGGTCTCCACATTCTTCCTCCTTCCTTCAGAATTTTTGTGGACTGTAGCTGGTCTGCTTTGTCTGGAGCGCCCTCTGTGGGCTGCGGGTGGCAGGCCCGGGATAGGGTGGCGGTTCTGAAAGGGAAGCCCGCCCTGGGTGTGCAAGGAGCCCTCCCCGCCCAGAGTCCGGCGCAGGAATGCTAAAACCAGGACAAGCTGCTGGCTGGCCGCAGCCAACACCCATCAATAGCGGGAAGACTCGGGCTGGGGAAGCGGCTCGGCAGTTAGGAGTGCTGGCGGCTCCTGCGGAGGGCTGGAATTGGGTTCCCAGCACCCACATGGTGACCCATAACCATCTCGAACTCCATTCCCTGGGGATGCAATGTCCTTTTCTAGCCTCTGCAGGCACTTAACACACATTCAGACAAATTATTCATAAACATAAAATAACCTCCAACAAAACAGATAACATAGCCGCGCGGTGGTGGCACACGCCTTCAGTCCCAGCGCTAGGGAGGCAGAGACAGACAAGAGTCAGCGAGTTCTTTTACACAGAGAAACCCTATCTTGGAAAACCAGAAAAAAAAAAAAGTCAGAGACTCAGTAAAAAAAAAAAAAAAAAAAAAAGGACACTAGGAAGGAGAGAAGCTAGACAGCGTGGAGAACTTCCTGATGGAAAAGTGACCGAGAGGCAAGGCAGACTGGCATTAAGACTAGTGTTGGCCACGGTGCCACACGTCTGTGACCTTAGCACGGGGAGACTCGTCCGAGTCCAGCCTGGTTTCTAGACCAAGTGCCAGGACAGCCAGGGCTATATAGGAAAACCCTGACTCAAACACAGAAAAGGTAACATGAGTTTCTAAGGTCAGTGGTCCTAGAAACGCCCTATGTTGTAGGACAGTCTTCATCAGCACCGGAGGCTGACCTACTTCTCCACACTGACAAGACATTTGCCACCATCTATGGGAGAACGGGAATGCAAAACCAAAAGCCACTAGGATTTTAGTTAAAGCAAGAGAAATTGGAGTTAGACTGCTGGGAGAACTGTCTTGAGTATTGGGGGTGGGGGAAGGGTGCCATCTTGTCCCTGTTAGGGTTTGGAGTAAGCAGAGTACCACTGGGAATAACTCTCAGAGCAGCGCCTATTTTTGCAGGGCAATGGAGTTGGTGCTTCACAGTCGAGATCCCTGGATTCTCCTGGGGCTCTGGGGGCGGGAAAGAGGAAAGGAGAGCAAAGGTCATGTTAAGGTTTGACTGCAGAAGGTGGTGTCCTGAGTAAGTGTACACTGCCTTTGCGGTGGCCAGGGTCAGGTGACCAGCAGGACAAGCAGCGTGTCTGTCTGTCTCCAAGAAGAGCTGTTCCTCTGGATGGTGTATGTGGGCGGGTGGATGGACAGAGTTCATCTCAGACCGTGTGAGGGAGAGGGGCCAGTGAGCTAGGGTTAGAAGCAAGATTGAAGGTTGGCAGGCGAGGTTGGCTGCGGTCTGAGTCTCAGAAACTGAGAAGTAGCGTGTGGCTTGCAGGGCGATTGCCTTCACAGGTCTGGTACTTCTCTTCTGTGCCCCTCCCCCTCGTTCCGACTGAGCAGCTTCCTGAGCGTCGCGGGCTAACACTAGGAAGCCAGAGGAGGCCCCGGTGAGCAGCGTTCAAAGCGGGGCGTCACCCACGGACAGAACTCACCTTGGGACTAACGGCTGAGCCACTTTTCTCCCGGCCCGTCCCCTCACTCTCCAGGGTCCCGAGTGGATTAGACCATTCTTTTCCCAGCCCAGAACCACCTGACTAGGTCACTGCAGACACAGGTGCACCCCAGGGCCAACAGTAACGGACCTGGAGTCACGATGCACGTGCCCACTCAGGTGACATGACAGCAGAGGACCCTGGCTAAGAGTGCCGTCAGCAACCAAACCGCACAAGGGTCTGGCGCTCAGGACTCAGGGTTAGGAGAAGCCTGGTTCGTGCAGGGTGCCAGCTGGGAGAGGGACCCAGGATGGCCTGTGCCCTGGACACATTCACAGGCCTGGCTTGCCTGCCACTCCTGTCTTTAGCAAGTCTTCTGGCTCCAAAGGCCCTCCCTTCCCTCGCCTTGGTGACACACACAGGGCCCGGTAAATAGAGGACTTTAATATTTCTGTGCTGGTCAAACGGAACACAGGTGGGGATACACGGGGAAGGCCAGGGCCCCATGCCTCTCAGGAGGGCGGCTTGTGTGGGGTGGTGGGATAGGGGTTGACGGTGGATGTGGGGTTCTCCTGGGAAACGTCCAAGGAGTCTTTCTCAGGGTAGGGGCTGTCGCAGGGTGCTCTAGGCATCCCTGACACCCAGTCCATGGCCTTGGGTTGTGGGTCCCCCTATGTGGAGTCTCAACTTCTCCAGCTCTAGAGTCTGCTAGAATCCACACTCCCAGCACGATGGGGACTTGGTCCTCTGCAGGGGTCTGAAGAGTCCCCAGAAAGCAGCCCAGGGTTGGGGGCAGGATTCTGCCCTCTCCCTTCTCCTTAGGTCGGGGGTAGAGCAGAGGGGAAGTGGGCAGGACCCCTAGACCCTGGGGGAGAGGAAGGAGAGGGTCTTGCCACCAACAGACACTGTAAACTTTGGTTTTAAACAATAACTTAAGTGGAGGGATGGCTTCCAGCCTGGGGCCGGGGTGCAGAGGGGTGGGCAGGGTGCTCAGGAGGCGACAAAGGAAAAAGCCAACAAAAAGATTTGGTTTTTGCTTCCGGCATAAGAAAGGTCTTTGGTCATCCATTTAACTGGGGGGGGTACAGGTGCTGAGGGGGTGAGAGGACCCCAGTGCAGGGAGAGGGGGACCTGCAGGCTGGGGCTGAGGATGGTTCCCGCCTGGCTTTCTCCTGTACTGTGATGCTCGGGCCAGAGGCCGCCTGTGCACACAGCTGTGAAGGTGCCCAGCATGGGGATCCCTCAGTGCTTCCTCAAGTTGGGGTGCCGCAGGAGCACCAGGCAAACAGGCTAGGGTGGAGGCCTGTTTTCATCTGGGTCCTTCTCAGGTGTGTGTGGGGGAAGGGAAGGGCACAACTTGCCCCACGCCAGCAGCTTGAGGGGCTGGGCTGCAGCGGCATTCCCAGTCTGCTTGCCCCATTGAGCAGGGAGCTGGGGCTGGAGAATTACAATCTTCACAGTTGGGAAAGGTCAAGGGGAAGACGAACCAGGAAGGGTCCTCTGGCCAGAAACCTCTGCCACAGCTAGGGCAGGAGATGAAGGTCAGGGATGTCAGGGTGGCTCAGCCCCGCCTGCGGGTCTCCCTGTGCTGAGGGGCCCTGGAAGGGAGCACTGGTGGGGGAGGAGGGCCCTGCTGCTGGTGGTGGTTGGGATACAGGGAGGGTCTGAGAGGGTCTGGGCCCTCCATGTCCTCTACAGGTCCCGGGCCAAGGGTTCTGTGTCCTCTCAGGGGCAGGGATGTGCCTGCCCCCAGGCGTCTGTCAGTCAGGTGGCTTAGGGAGCTGCTGGCCCAGATCTCCCCCGTCTGAGTCCCCGAAGTGCCTTGAGGTTGGAGGGGGCTGTAGAGTGGGGTGGGTGGGCTAGGGTCCGGACTGGGCGGCAGGGTCTTGGCCTGCCCTGCCTGCCCACTCAGCCCTTAGGACATGTCCTCGCCTGGCAGGTCCTCTTCCAGGTCCCTGTCTTCCGGAGGCCCCACAGTGCTGGGGTTGGGGGCACCCAGGGGAGGCCCCGGCCGCCTGTCTTCCTCTGCCTCAGCAGGCTCCTCTTTTACTTGCACCTGGTGGCTGATGGAAAGGGTTATGTGAGCATGTGGCTGCCAGGGTTCCCCGTCCTCCCACAGGTTCATTCAGAAACTCAGGATCCTGCCTGCCAGGATCCCATCATCTGAGATCCCCCTCCCCCAGGCTCTGGGAGATGCAGAAGTGGGAGGACCGATAGAGAAGAAGGAAGAGTACAGAAAGAAGGAGGGGTGGGGAAGGGAAGAGAGAACTGTGGGGAGGAATATGAGGTGGAAGAGACCACTTGTCCATTGCAGAGATGAGGCAGGATGGATGAGCCACCTTCCACATCTGAGGGGCTTGTGTGAGCTCACCTGTACTGAGGAGGGGAGAGGCGAGGGGGGCTGCTGCTCCCATTGCTGGGCAGTGGCTCCCCAGGGGCACCCATGTCATCCTGGCTGAGGGGCAGAAGGCTGCTGGCTGAGCCAGGGTTCAGCATGCCAGGACTGCTGAGGAGGGGGAAGCTGCTCTCTGCCAGGGCAGCCTAAAGCACACAGGAACGGGCTATCAGCGGCTGGAGACCCTTCCCACTTGCCAGGGCCCTCGTGCGGATGCCACGCTTGTCTATCTGGGCAGTACTCCCCAACACACCCCGGACAGAACCCTTCACCCCACCTCCCAGCTCCCCTGAAAACTGTTCTCACCCAGCAACACCTCCCACTCCAACCTGGGGAGAGGACCCTAGAGTGATGGGCTGAGGCACGGAACGCCACTGGCTGTGCTATGTCCACCCTTTTCAAACCCAGGCTTCAAATCAGAGGTACACACTAGTTAGGGCAGGGGGCGGAGGGCTGAGGCCAAGAATGGGGAGTCTTCACCCTCCTCCCCACCTACCCCCAACTGTAGGGGAGAAGGTAAGGCAAAACCAGGGGCAAGGCAGAGGGGGGCAGGTGGGCTCAGTCACCTGGTAGCTGGCGTTAAGTGCCCCATAACTGAGGCCAGAGATCATGTTCTTCACCAGGGTGGGGCTCCTAGGGGAGAGAAGATGAGTTCAAGTCACTGGTCTACACATGACCGACTGTCCCCCCGATTCTAGGCCAGAATGAACAGATGTACTTGGCTCCTCCACTGCTCCAGGAGAAGCTGCGGGGTTAGGGACAGGTCCTTTTCATTCTCCCTGCTCTGCTCACAGCCCTGCATGGAGCAGGGACCACAAGCCTTAGCGTTGACTGCTCAAGGGCTGGAAGGTAGGATCAGTACTTCCAGAACTCCCTTTTCACAGGGTGTGACCAGTCTCTCTCTCACATCATCCTCCCACCCCCAGAATCTCAGCTGAGGGGCACGCCTTTAATCCTAGAACTCAGGAGACAGAGGCAGACAGTATTGGGCCAGCCTAGTCTACAGAGTGAATGACAGGGAAGGCAGAGAAAACCAGAAAAATCCTGTCTAAACAAACAAACAAAAACATAAAAAAAGAAAAGAAAAAGAAACAGGTCTCTTTCATAGCCCAGGCTGGTCACTGAAGTGCTGTAGCTGAGGCTGGCCTTGAACTCCTGATCCTCCAGCTTCCGCCTCCGAAGCCCGGGAACAGAGCTGTACCGGCATGCCTATTTTCTGGAGTTTGGCAACAAAGTCTGATCTAGAGCTTATACTGCTCCTTTCTGGATGTCCACTTTCTGGAACTCCTGAACTGAACCTGTGCTCAAACCTGTCCCCCTGGAACACCATGCACCAAAAGGGGCCCTTCTGTTCCAGAGGTTCTGGGGACGCCAGGGCTGGGGTTGCCTGCCTCTCACAGAACCTCTCAGAACTCACACCGCGGGGGAGAAGCAGAGGCACCAGGATCCAGGCTGGCATGAGATGATACCGCCAAGTGCGGAGGCGGCTGCAGACACACAGTAGGGCATTTTGCAGTCTACCCTGCACCTGTATCCCTGCAGCTGCACAGCAAGGCTGTGCTTGGTTAGCAGAAACATTGGGTGCTAAAGGTATCTTCTTAGCCTGGGGCTGGAGAGATGGTTCTGAGGTTAAGAGCACTGGCTGTTCTTCCAGAGGTCCTGAGTTCAATTCCCAGCAAACACATGGTGACTTACAACCACCTATAATGGGATCTGGTGCCCTCTTGTGGCCTGCAGGCACACATGCAGACAGGGCATTCATACATAATAAATAAATAAATAAATCTTAAAAAAGAAAGAGAAAGGGTATCTAAGCCTATTTCAGGCCTCCTCTGGCAGATGTGTATACGAGATGGTAGGTAAGGTTCTGACCTCTGACCTACTGTGTGGTGAAGGAGCTCAAACCTCACGTGATATCTGGTCCTGGACCCAGCTCTGCCACCAACCTGCTGTGTGGCTTCCTGCCAGCCCCTTGCCCTCCCCATTCAACTCTTCCTCTGTGAAATAGGGCGGGGACCAGGGTTCTCCTATGACTGACAGCTGTCACCTCAGCCCACATCCCAGCTCTGGCCATGCCATGACTACTATGGGCGTCATCTCCCTGGCACCCTGTCCCCCCTGAAGTGAGAACAGAAGCTGTCAGCGCCATCTCCGGACTGTCCATCACATCCACGGCTTGCCAAGCACTGGTCTCCCCCACCTTCGACACCCACATTTCCCTTTCAGGGTAGCATTTGGAGCCCAGTGTCCTTGAGAAGCAGGGGCCGGCCTGACCCAGTTCACCCAGCGGGGGGCCCACATACCCCGTCATCTTTGGTGGTCTCCGTTTCTGATATTCGCGCTCATCCACGGTCCACACAGCCCCCTTGACGTTCTCCACACGGACGAAGCATTTATGCAGGCTGAGGTTGTGGCGCACGGCGTTCTAGGGATGCAGTAAATGGGGCTTACCTTCATTCCAGTGAACACACACGGAAAACCCCCCCAAGGTCCCGCAAAGGTCCCTCATTTCACGTCCTAGGGAGCAACAACCACGTACCCCGCCCAAGGGCGGCAAGAGGGAGGGCTCTCACTGCACCTGCTTCCAGGAGCTCCTACTTCTGCCTCATCTCGGAAAGTGTTGTCTTGGATAGGATGTGGTGGTACATGGCTTTATGCCTTAACATGGGAGGCAGAGACAAACCTGGTCTATACAGGGAGTTCCAGGCCAGCCAGGACTATATAAGAGGTCCAGGACTACATTAGAGGCCCTGTCTCCAAAGAAAGAAAAGAAAATGCTGCAGCCTGGGAAATGAAATCGCGCCTTTTCCTGTTCTCAAAACTGGCAGCTGTCATTCCTGACTTCTGATTTTTTTAAAATGCGCATTGGTGTTTTGCCTGCATGGATGTCTGTGCGAATATGTTGGATTCCTGGAACATGAGATACAGAAGGTTATGAGATGCCATGTGGGTGCCGGGAATTGAACCTGGGTCCTCTGGGAGAGCCGCCACTGCTCTTACCTGCTGAGCCATCTCTCTAGTTCCCTAGCTTCTGATTTTAAGACCTGATTTAAGGACCCTGGTGACTCAGAGAAGTTGGGACACTGTACCTCAGGTACACAAGGAACTCTGGACTTGCGACTGACCCATGGTCCTCACAGCCTTTATTGAAGCCCTAAGGAGTCTGAGGCTTTGTGCTGTGGCTCTGAACAGACAGCTTCCTGGGAGCACAGGCATACAGTGGAGCCCAATAAATGCACGTGGAAACCAACTGCTAACTTGAAAGGACAGTCTAAAGTCACAGCTGTGAGACAACATGACAAGGTTACCACCACCTTCTCCTGACGGGGGAACTTCAGAAATTGAGGTCACCTGGTTGGTAGGACACATGGGCGGGGGGTTGCTGGGCCTAATTCCCTCTGGAAGCCTGGATGAGGGCCCTGATCCCTGTCCCCAGGTCCCTTGGTCCCACCTCCCTAACTCTCTGCTCTCAGTTTTTCTGCCTCTCACCACCAGCCCCAGCCCTGTCCCCATTACCTGTCCCCCATCAGCCTCCTCCATTCGCCCCATTCCTATCTCCTCTTTACATTTCTGAAGGGGGAAGAATGCGGGCAGGGCGGGCAGTGGGTGCCCCTGGAGATCCCCTCTCCCTCTCTCCCATCCAACTCTTGCCTCTTGCAACTGGCCCGATTTCATTACCAATTTTAATTTGCCTCTAATTAAATCCTGTGTATTTTTCCGACTCGCTTGCTAATCCACGAGGGAGGCGGGCGGCTGGAGTGGAATCTCACGGAGCGATAATTACAAAGGGCCTAATCACGCCGGGGCTCCTGCCTCAGAATAAATTTGCCCGCATTACGGGGCTCCGATCCTCCGCTTTGCAAATGAGAATGACCCCAATTTCCGAGGGTGGCCTCGCCGGGGCTTTTTTCCCTCGTTTCGAAGCCTGATTCGTGATGAGAGACTAATTCGTTACGCTGAAACATTAACGGCAATTTAAGGGGTCTGGCGGAGGCTGCGTAAACAAAAGGATGGGCCCACAACACTGGTCCTAGGAGGGGATGGACATGGGAGGGCTGGTGGGGACCACTGGCTTGGCAGATGGTGGCTCTGTCCCCAAGAAATGGCAGCTGGCCTGGCCTACACCCACTTCTAAGCCTGGATGCCCTGAGCCTGAAGTAGAAGCCTTATTTATGGATGGGGGCCGGACGGGGTGGGGATGGGACTTAGAAACCCAAATAAAGTAGAGGAAGATGACCTGGAGGAAGTGAAAAGTAGACGGAACAGGAACAGAGGGAAGAAACCACAGCTTCCCCCAATACATGAATGAAGTTTGGCTGATGAAAAGAATTCTCAAAGACACTGTGGCTCTAAAGCCAACATAGTCTGACCAGATGTGGCTTGGCAGTATGGGGTCCCTGGGTGGTACAGGTAGCAACACAGGCACCCTGAGTATCTGGACCAGTGTGTGTGAGGGATGAAACAGAGACGGAGGCCAACTGACCAGATGAGTTGTTTTAACATGGTCACTGAGAAACCAAGAAAGCCACCTGACCACCTTCCACATAGAAACTAGGCTCTATATCGTATTAAATTTTAGATGATGTGATTGTATCACTTGTAAAGCCTGCCTTCCGACCTGGCCTGGAGGTTGGAGGCTGGGCCAGGTGGCCCCAGAACGTGATGTTGGTTCAAAAAGATAGCAGGGTTGTGGTTGCCAGGAAGTGACATCACTCATAGCCAATCGGAATGGCTGTCTCTGCCACATAGTATCTCTAAGCTTTGGGAGCTTGGCATAGGAAAGGGAAGATGATGTGAAAGGTCCTTCTAGTAACCTTTTGTATATTACCAAGGTGGAAAAGGCTAGGCAACCGCAGACCGTACACAGGGCTTGGCGGTACACGTGTTGAGAGACCGGCAACACTGTGGGAGAGGATTCGTTTCGCTGCAGTTTTTTCACTGGCCAGCAGGGGGACCCGAGAGCCAGGATACAATTAAGAGTTCTGAGATAGGGACGCCCTCTCCAGTGTTCAGACTTCACAAAGGGGCCAATACTCCTTCCTCCTTAATTCAGATACCACCTTCCCACCTTGCTGCACAGTGAAAGTCACACAAAGTGTGCGCACGCATACCTCGTCTTGACTAGAGAATGGTTTAGGGTCCCAGACCACATCTGTGTCCCATTTTCCTAGGGTCTCCTAGGAAAATGCTTTTATGGCTGAAAGTGTTAAATTTCTAATTGGATAGATACAATTATCTCCCTGCTACTGGTACACTGGGTAGTTTGTGAATGCCCATGTGTGTCCCGGGAATGGTCCACGGGGCTCATTCCACCCATGTATCTGGGCCATATACCTGCAACCTCCTCCAGGACATTATACGAGCCTTTAGTTTGGAATCTAGACCCATGAAGTACCTACGGATTCAGCCCAGGACCTGCTACCAAAAATTCACCCTTCTGCTGTCCTGCCTCAGGGGGCTGGGTTCTTTGTACCTTGGAAGTACCTTAGGAAGGGGGTGATTTCTTTTTCTTAAAGTGACAGCACAAGATTGGACAAAGTCACTAAAAGCAAGTCCCTCTGTATGCCTAGCACACACAGGGCTGGGTTCTATGCCCAGCACTGCCTAACAGGGTGTGGTGACGCACACCTGTAATCTTGGCACTCAGGGAGTTGGAGGCAGGGAGATCATCTGAACCCAGGGTTTTAAGACCAGCCTGGGCAATGTGGCAAGTCCCCAACTCACAAAAGGGCCGTTATGAATACTCCACACCTCCTGCTAAGAAGTGTGTGTGTGTGGCTGGGGTGTCTATGGCCCTAATGGGATAGTTCTGCAGGACTGTTGAGGGGAAAAACTGTTAGGTAGCCTGGGTCTCCATGGGATGTGGAGGTTTAAGAAGTGAGAACGAGGGGAGGGGCAGGCCTCACCTTCCAGGTGGCGGTGTTTCTCCGGAAATAGGCGAACATCCTGGTAAACCAGTTATAGATCTCGTTCAGAGTCAGCTGCCTATCCGGAGTTTCCAGAATGGCCTGCAAGCAAGGAAAGGGCAGAGAGACCCTCAGCTTACTCCTGGAGAGTTCAGAGCCCTGTGTTTTTGCCCCTCTCTGTCACCTCAGACACAGGAGAGGAGACCCATTGCAATAGGTATGGACCAGATGGGTGGATGCAGGACCAGAGAGAGGTAGGCTGGACGTCCCAGCAAGGCCAGTGAGCTAAGAGGGGCTGAGGATACTGGGAGCCCAGCTCCAGAGCCTGCGCAAGTGCACGCGGGACACAAGAGCCTCTGCTGGGGTTGGGGGTGAGGGGGAAATAGGGCTCCACATGCCCTATCTGGAAGAAGTGAATGAGCGCCGTTCTTGAAGTGGCTGGGAATTTATCCTTATTTGGGCAAAGTGCACCCTGAGAATGGGAGAGAATGCACACCTATAGGAAGTCCCGGAGAGCAGACACATGTGTCAGAGTATGTCTATGTGTTTATGAATATCATGTGAGCATTAAGAACATGAGGGGTATGGACAGGAAAGAAGGGACAGAGAGGAAGGAGGCTGAGTGTGTGTATGCAGAAATGAGCATGGCACTGTGGCTACAGACAGCAAAAATTAATGGGAATATACTCTGAGCTGCAGGCAAAAGACCAGAGGAGAGGGTCCCAGAACCCTCTTGGAGGTATCAACTAGCTTTCCTTCCACAACCCTCCTGCCTTCCACACTTACCTGGCGGATAAGGGAGGCGTAGGTGAAGGGGGGCCTGACATCAGCATTCTTGTAGAATTCATGATTCTGGGCCAGCTCTGGGGGAGACAGGCAGAAGGTGAGGCAGTCAGACCGGGGACCTGCCTGGGGGAGGGAACACCCCTCCTTCCACAGCAGCCTCACCTGAGGAGATGGGGGAACAGAATTTGTCGCTGCTTCTCCGGCGAGCAGGGCCCCCGCTATGCAAAGATGAAGAGCCCAGGCCAGGGGGTCGCAGGGGTGTGACAGGGGCAGCCGCTGAAGTTGGGGGGTGCACGAGGCCATCTGGGAATGAGTCTGCAGAGATGGTCACCTTGGAGAAAGAGGAGGAGTGAGGAACTGGGTTCAGTGGTTAGTAATGGGGAAGGGTCTAGGGCATGCAGGGACGCGGGGGCACTCACTGGCTGGCTGAAGGGCTTGGGCTCTGAAGGCCGCATGTGCAGATGGGCCATCATGGCCTGCAACCGCTCACTCTCCTTGGCGAGCTGTGAAAGACACAGGCAAAGAGGGGCATTGTAAGGGAAGGCAATGGGTCCTTATCCCTACATGCCATCTTCACCAGAGTACTCCCCCAGAAAGCCTCGACACCCACGCACACTCTCTCACATACACACACTCATACACACTCTCTCTCTTACACACACTCACACCCATACAGACACATTCACATGTGCACCACATACACATTCACACATACAATTACACACATATACTCTTACACACAATCACATGCACACTCATTCTCTCTCTCTCCGTCACACACACGCACGCACGCACGCACGCATGCACACAGAGGTGCCTGCTCCCTGTGTCTTTGTCCCTCTGAAACTCCACACCTTCAGGGTCGGGATGTTGACATCCTGTCCCGGCTCAGACTTTACCACTCTTACACACGGGCACCCTTCTTCCCATCAGCAATGTGCTCTTTCTCCCCAGGGAAGGCAGAATCTGTGGCCGAACACCACCCCACGGCCTGCCTGGTTCACTACTGAAAAGGTACGTGGGAATGGATGAATGATTCACTTCCTCCATTCATAAATCTGACGCATCTTTTACAACTACCCTCTTCACAGGGCGCCCTGTTAGGAGCCAGGTTAAACGTGGTTGGCTGACTGACTACTAAGGACTCCACACAGGAGCCAGGGTATCTGGTTCAAATCCCAATTCCTTCATTCGCTGAGTGGCCACTTGAAAGGTACCATGCTCTGTGCATGTGTCACTGGGGATGGTGTTAGTGCAGGCATGGCGGGCTGCTCTGAGGACTCCTTGAGCTACCTAGATGGCTGGAGGAGCACGGCACGAAGCAGGTCTGTACACTAGCCACTCACCCAGCCTTGTATTTAAGTAGCATATAAAGCACATAGCCTCAAACAACTCACCAGTCCTCACCCCACACTATGCTAACTAAGACCCAGAGAATGTAAGATGTTGGCTCTGACCACAGGACCCTCACAGGACACTGCCTGCCCTGATGGGCAAAACTGTGTGGCTCTCCCCGCACACCCGTGGGTCACACCTGGATCTCCAGCTGTTGGACCACCTGCATCTGCACGCGGCATTGGGCTGTGCTCCGGTCATCCAAAGCGTGTTCTGTGTTGAGGTGTCTTAGAGAGGAGGAGAGCAGGGGAGAGAGTGAGCCCTGGGCTGTCTTATTTCACCTCTGCCACCCATCCTCCACCCCGACTCTGTCAGCCAGTCCTCAGCCAGAAAAGCAGACAGAATAAGAGAAACGAAGAGAAAGGGTGGAACAAAGCGGGGGCGGGGGGGGGCGCAATTGAGGAAGCTTTCTCCTCAGCCTCCTTTGATGTCTTAGCTAAAACCGGGCTACAGAGAGATCTAATTGCAAATGAACTAATTAAGTAAACCTCTGACGAAGCGTGAAAACAATTTGTTTGACCCTGATGCAGCAAGGGTCCGGGAGACAGCGGAGTTAATCCGTCAGTGACAGAGCTTGGCACTGTGGTGGCGGCTGGCCGCCTGCTGCCAGCCGCCTGTCTGCCTCCCACCCTGCCTGTCCTCGGCTGGCCATCACTCTCTAGGATGCGGAGAGATAGGCTTCCTCCACTGACACCCCTGTTCTGGGGTGGGAGGGTGTTGGTGGGGAGCTGCCAGCAGGAATATGGGGGGCAGGGAAAGCAGGGGAAGAGCTAGGCCACCCTGCAGCTCCACTCGGCTGGGACGTTAGGATTGCAGGTGACAGTGGGAAGGGCTGGGTGACACCTACTTGATAAACTGGCCCAGGTCTTCACACAGGGTCTCACAGCCTGGCCACTTGCATTCTCCATGTCCATAAAGGGGGTGGGAACTGGGGGTCTCCTCGTGGGAGGAGCTGGAAAGAGATGAAAACATTAGTGATCAGAGCCCGAAGGCCCCTCCCTCAGCAACCCTGGGTCCAGCTTTTGTCCTACAGCTGGCTTCCCATTCTGTACACCAGAGGGAGGAGGTAAACTCCTGGGTCCCTGAGCTCCAGCCCTCCCTCCCTCTCAGACCCCACCAAGGCTCTACTCTTGGGGTTCCAGGCACAACCCAGAGCAGGGCCTGGGCACGTGCTGTGCCCTAGGGCCATCCATACCTGTCTCTCCGAGATGTGAGCACAGTGGGCTGTCCGTTGGGTAAGGGGTGGTGGGAGAGAGGTGGGGAGACCTTGGGGGGGCTGGCAAACGAGGTAGCAGTAGCAGCTGTGCTGGCCAGGTCCAGCCCCTCCTGCCTGACGCTGTCCTCAGCGGGCTGCCCTGGGGCACCCTCGCCTTTCCACAGCTGAGGCAGGTCTGTCGGGCACACGGCTGCTGCAGGAGAGAGAGGCTGGCTGGCTGGGAGCACAATACACAGAGCCTGTGCCTCACCCAGGGTTTGGTGAAAGCTGCAGGGTTGGGGGCGGGGGTGGGGCATTGCTCACCTTGCGGGAGGGCCTGGAGGGGCCCTGAGGCTTGGCTAGGCTGCAGGCTGACCAGCCCCTGCCTCTGTAGGTTGAGCAAGTGCTGTTGCTGCAACTGTTGCATCTGCAGGAGCTGCTGCTGGAAGGCCAGCTGTTTGTTCCCCAGAGCCTGGGAGGGAGCCCGAGGGGGTGGGCAGAGAGGGGTGCTGTCGGCCTCGGCCGTGCCATCTGGCCCCCATGCCGCCGCCACCCCCTCCCAGGGCCTGTCAGCCCCTGAAGCTGTCGTGGTGGCCTCTGCAGCTGCAGCTTCTCTGCTCCCGGCCCAGCTTCCATAGGGCTGCATGCCTTCTCGCAGTAAACACACGCATGCACGCACGCACGCACACGCGCAAACACACACAGCCAGACCCAGACACGCAGCACGACGCCCTCCCTCCTCCCTCCCTCCTCCTCCTCCTTGGCGGCAGCTTCTGCTATCCACACGGCAGCTGTGCGCCTGGGTGGGGGGGTTCTCATCACAGTGATGGATGAGCCTGTCAGATCTGGGGGCCACTCCCACCTGGAGGAGACCCTTCCCACATGCCCAGAGCCCCCCTTCTTCTAGGGTGGTGGAGACTCTGCACCTCCATCTCATTCTGTTCTGCTTTTCAGACACAGTGCTAAAGAAGGGGATGGGACCTGACCAGCCTCAGCATGGTCTAGAACAGTGGCCAACACCGCCTAGGTGCAAACTCCTGGTTCCCTGAGTACAGGGCTCCCCGCCCCTCCCCATTCAGTTCTTCACACAGGCACTGACAGGTCAGGCTGTCAGCAAGTTTTCTGAGTCCAGAGAGCCAATCATGTCCTGGATGTTTGAGAGGCCAGGTATCTCTGCCTGCCTGCCCTGGGGAGTGGCCTGGTATGCATTAGGGGTGGCAATTCATTGAGACAAGAGGATAAAGAGCCTAGATTCAAACACAGATCTTAGCAGCTGAAAGCACACTGGAAGAGAGGCAGGGGCGGGGAGGGCCTGGTAACCATCAGAGCAGCACTCTGGGAAGGGGCACCCTGAAGTGAGGCCACAGTTTGGTCAAGAAGGAGACAAGTCTGGGACACCAGGCACCTGCTGTAACCCCTCAGGATGCGCTGTGGCAGGAGGTAGAGCAGACGCTGGGCTGGGGAGCTATGAGAATAAGCTGGTGAGGGCTGCACAAGGCATTGGGAGACAGGGCAGGCTAAGGTGCAAGAGGTAGGCACACTGCTGAGGGTCCTCTGCATGGGACAGCTGGCTCACTAAGGGACAGGGTGAGCAGCAAGATGGTAGGACATGAGTCTGTTGGATATAAGCGAAGACCATCAGACATATCTGGTGATTTCACACATAGGGACACACAATTTGAGGCAAGGAGAGAAAGAATGGGTACAAGGAGTTGGAGGCAAGTGAATGTCCACCCCTAACTTCTTCCTTGAACCTCCCTTCCCAATGTTTTCCTGGTTTTCCAACTCTTCCCACAAGGCCAGTTTTCTTTATCAGACTAAAGAAGGCTGGTTGCCAGTGTTGGGACTAGAGAATGCAGGGAATATCTGGGCACGGCTCTGCAGTCACTCACCTCCTTGGGCTGCTGTTTCCCAGCCTGCTGCTGGGTGAGGAGCTGCAGATGGAGTTGCTCTTGCTGCTTCTTATAATATTCCTGCAGCTGAAGGAAGAAGAGGGGCGGTTTCCGGGAGCTGCTAGCCCTGGAGCTGCCAATCCAGGAGCTGCTAGGTGCAAACCCAGCCCTGCCTGGCCAAGGCTCCCGCAGGCAGGGCAAAAGTGTTCCACAAACATGGCCAGGCAGAGAGAGATGGGATCTCTTCAGTATGTTTCTGAGTGTGTGTTGGGGGTATGGAGAGCATGGTGTTCCATACTTCACCCTGCTCCCCAAGAGTTCTAAAGACAGAAGTGAGGCCAGTATGTGGGACGTAAGGGTGGGAGGTAGCAGAGGATTCTCTGGGTAGTGTTTCTGGTTTCTGCCACAGCAGAGGTCCTCAGTGAGGCTCAGGGAGGGAGTGGGTGCCGCCCTGGGGCTAGTCTCACCTGCTGGAGCATGAGCGCCTGTTGCTGCTGCAGCAAGGCCTGCAGCTGAGGGGGTGACAGGATCTGCTGCATCTGCTGAGGGGTGAGCATCTGCTGCGACATCATGGCCACAGACACGGGCACCTGTGGGATGCACCCCACGAGTCAGAGGCCGTCCCCGGTGCATGGCAGAGTGGCTCTCCAATGTGTCTGCCTCTGCCACCTATGGGGCTGTGCCTCTTCTGACTCCACCATGGACCCAGGCTGGCCTTGAACTCGGGTAGGTGCTGTGTTTACAGGCCTGTGTCTCTATACTTTGTTTTATCTGAAGACATTTTCACTCTATAGCCCAGGCTGGCCTTGAACTCTCCTTGTCTTCCAGACACTGTGATCTCAGATGTGAACTACCGACCTCCACAGAGCCTTGTTTCTGGACATATGATTTAACAGTCACCGTCTTCAGGCTACTAGGGGATTAACAACAGTGGTTAGAGGCTAGTGCATAGCAACGGCCTATAGATGGCCGTGATCGCAGGATGCATGGTCCCAGGTGTGGGAGACGAGATAGCACCAACAGGCCACTGGGCCACTTCCAGCTCTTAACTTATCACGTTTGAGACTACCAGCAGCGTGAGCCTGCTTCGGACAGCAGCAGGGAGACAGAGTCAAAAGTACCCTGCCCGCTGGACACGGGATGATGCCTATAATCGTGTGAGTTTGAGCTCAGATCGGAGGACACAGGAAGGTCCAGGCCATTCAGAGCTCACAGTGAGACCCTATCTTCCCCTGAGCAGCACCTGATTGAGCCCACTCTGGCGTGAGCCCGACTGTGTTCGTGGCATGCGTGGCGGCCCAGAGCAGAGGCCCAGAGAGCACACCCTGCTGGGACTGTTCTGGAGTCAGAGCTGCAGTGGACAAAGCGCAGCAGCTCAGCAGGCTTAGAGTCACTTGTCCTCTCTGGGATGTCACTGTCCTCAAACACAAAACACAGGCGGAGTGGCTTTCTGCCTCCTGGGCCTGTTAGCACTCTCTAGAAGGTGCAGGCGATTCACCTACAAACTAAAATGGTTCAGAGAAAATAACGACATATTTTCCCATAGCAGTCAGAGCATGGCAGTTAAGGACATCATATCACACAGTCCTGCAGTGGTGAACAGGTGTTGGGGTGAAACTGTCTGTATCTCCACTGCTCAGTGAGCCCTGCACACACAATACTCTACTATCTCACTCCCATGCTCTGGTGGAGGACCTAGCACATAAGAGGTGTAAGTACTTGCTTCCATAGCCGGCCAGCACTTTCAAGACCCTAGGACCCAGGGGGAGGAGGAGAGGGGACTGGCCTATCAGGAAGCAGGGTCAGCAAGCGGGCCCTAGGTAGAGACAAGTTAGGTGCTCAAGGGACCCTTCCCTCAACTCCAGCCTGGCCTGTGGGACAGGGGAGGAGGGGTTCTTTCCCTCTCCAATCTAAGGCCTCAGCCCCGAGCTACCCCTTAAGCCAGAGATTAGAAAATCCCCCCAAAGAGGAGCAAGCAGAGAGTTGCAGCTGATGCAGGGGTCCCCCCACAAATGATCTCTATCCCTGATTCTCCTCCCACCCACAGCCAGCAGCTGGGCTCCACTCCTGAGCTTGCCCCAGTACTCAGTCTAGATCTGTGTGAAGGAAGGGGGACAATCTGGCTTTTAGTCACAGACATGACCCTTGTTGAAGCCTCTGTGTGTGTGTGGGGCGGCGGCTTGTGGGCTTTCGTTTTCAGGTCCCTTTTTACCCAGAAGTGACTAGGATGGGTCGGACGGCTGTGACAGCACTGGGACCCGAGCTCCTGTCCCATCACAGGCTGGCAGACAGCAGCTGGGCTAGTCCACCTTGAAGGGGCCATGGGACTGAGATCTCAGGGGGATTGCCTTCTTTGAAGCTTTAACCCCAAGGCTGGGGCTGGGACTCTGTTGGTAAGACACTTTCCCAGCATGCAAAAGCCCTAGGGTTGAACGCCAGCACTGAATAAAATCAGGTGTTGTAGTGCACACCTATAATTCCCTGGGGCTGAACCCCAGCACTGAATAGAATCAGGTGTTGTAGTGCACACCTATAATTCCCTGGGGCTGAACCCCAGCACTGAATAGAATCAGGTGTTGTAGTGCACACCTATAATTCCCTGGGGCTGAACCCCAGCACTGAATAGAATCAGGTGTAGGAGCGCACCTATAATTCCCTGGGGCTGAACCCCAGCACTGAATAGAATCAGGTGTAGGAGCGCACCTATAATTCCCTGGGGTTGGACCCCAGTACTAATGAAATCAGGTGTAGTAGTGCACACCTATAATTCCCTGGGGTTGGACCCCAGTACTAATGAAATCAGGTGTAGTAGTGCACACCTATAATTCCCTGGGGCTGAACCCCAGCACTAATAAAATCAGGTGTAGTAGCGCACACCTACAATGTCAAACACTGGAAAGCTGGGGGCAGGAGACTCAAGAGCTCAAAGCTATCTTCGACTGTATGTTGATTTGAGGACAGCTTGGGATCCAGGAAACACTGATGCAGACTGGAAAACTAATAATAATATAATTAGAATAAGAAGAAACTTAGCCAGGCAGTAGTGGTGGTGGTATGTGGCTTTAATCCCAGCACTCGAGAGGCAGAGGCAGGCGGATCTCTAAGTTCAAGACCAGACTGGTCTACAAAGCAAGTTCCAGGAGAGCCAGGGCTACACAGAGAAACCCTGCCTGGAAAAACCAGAAGAGGACGAGGAAGAAACATCACCCCACGAAGGTTCTCTGTAAGGCTGCTGAGATGTCAAGACCTGCAGGCTGAGGGACCTAGGGCTGGGCTCAGTGGAACTTGGCCCTGTGCCTCCTGGTGGTTGCCCAGAAGCAGTGGGGTGGCAACTTAGAGAATTCAGGTTGAAGGACCCAACACGGAGCACCCATGGATGCCCTTCTCTTCCTCTTCTTAGGGCAGCGCCAGCTGAGAGGTTGGCACATCTCCAGCCCTGAGTTCGAGTTGGGTGACCTCAGTTCTTAGTACCCAGGTCTAAAGGCATGCACCACCACTGCTCAGTTTATTCTTTTTAAAAATTAATACAATCTTCTTCTTCTTCTTATTATTGTGTGTGTGTGTTTGTGTGTGTGCGCGCATGTGCGTATACGATCTCCACAAAGGACAACTTCTTGGTGCTGGTTCTCTTTCTGTGGGTCCTGGGGCTTGAACTCAGGTCACCAGACTTGTGTGTCAAGCATTTCACACACTGAGTTGTCTCGCTGGTCCTCATCACTGCTCTTTGAAAAAGCTAAGCATCGTTGTCCCCATCTGGCCCTGGGATCTGAACATCATCCCTTCTCAGCCTCACACTGCAGAAAATGAAGATGCTGCTGCCTGAGCCGGTACCAAGCAGGTGGCTAAGCCCTCAAGCATGTTTTCTCCCCCTGAAGGTCAGAGAAACCACTGAAAAGTGTACATCAGCTCCATCTAGACAGTGGAGGTCAGACAATCCACCCCAATCCCGAAAGGACACCAGCAGAGTGGAGCATCCCAGAGGTCACCTAGGACAACTCACCAGGTCACTTGTTCCCACCACAGCAGGAAGTGAACAAGAGCCAGGAGAGAGGGCAGGCAGACACACCCCAAGGACCCTTCTGGGCACCAGGATGTGAATGACTGACAGATACAGAAAAAGACATGGCCTATCCCTCCTTGGGCTTTCTGGCTTGGAGGCGGGGAATGGGAGCGATGACCTTAGAAGGCGTTTCTGGCCCCCATGCCTCCTGTGAGTTGGCTGAGCAGCTGGCTGCAGAAGCCTCCGTGGGGACCCAGATGGACCTCACCCTGCGTACTGACCTCCAGGTGGCCAGCCACACGGAGCCAAAACAGAATCAGTGAGATGGCTTGGCCCAGCGATCACCGGGCCCGTCTTGGGGTTCTGAAAAGTGAGCGGAGGTGCCCTGATGGTGCCCCCGCACTCACTGGACAAGGGTGTGTCAGTATGGACACTGGTCAGCTGGGAGGCTCAACAGCTGAGAATCCCTGTCTAGAGATCGGGCCCCGAAGCTAGATGATCAATAGTGCCACGGCAGGGAGGACGGCTGAATGCCAGCTACACTCAGGTCCCAGCCCTCCCCCCACTTCGAATGCGGAGTACTGGGCGCGGTGGCCTGACTAGGAGGAAGCGAGGCAGAGCTGCCATGGAGGAAATGTAGCTAGGGGCTGAGGGTTGTGATGGATCCAAACTCAACTCCTGAAGGACAGACTCTGGGGTGCCTGGTTGCTAGGGACCAGAAGAACCTCAGCTAATTCTGTATTGAAGCTGAGTGAGATGGCAGTGGTGGCCAGGAATGGGGTCTAGTGCCTGTGATGCCAGCACATGGAGGTGAGGCAGAAGAATTACCTCGAGTTTGAGGTCAGCCTGGGCAAAATAGTAAATTCTGGGCCAATCAGGACTACAGTATAATGCCCTGTTTGAAAGAATAAAGCAGGGATGGGAAGGAGGGCAGGGATGTAGCTTAGTGTAGGAACTTGTCCAATGCGCAGAGTCCTGGGTTTAACTCCTGGCTCTCCGTAAACCAGGTGCGTGCCTGCGATTCTAGGTGGAGACCGAAGGGTCAGAAGTTCAAAGTCATCTTCACCTACATCACACAGAGAACTGGAGGCTAGCCCAGGCTACAGGAGACCCTATCCCAAACAAAACAAAGAGAAACAAAACCTTCCTAAAATACAAAGCCAAAGAAAAGGCACAGCTTCTAGAATTGTGGAGATGAGAAAGCAGCAAACCTGGCCCTGACTAGCTCCTCCAGATTCCTTCCTGGCTGCCTGCCCGCCTCCTGCGACTGATCTCTATAGTGATGGGCACTCCTCGGGCTCAATATGGTCTGGAAGCCCACTGAGGCTAGCTGCAGGAAGATGGTAAAAGAAGCTGTGGTGAGGGACAAGTGACCTGTCCAGGAGCAGAATGTGCCCATGGGACCCCAACAGCTTCCCTTCACTACCAAGTCACTCAGGTCCCAAATCCACAGCACATACTTTGTGGTTGGAGGCCCAGCCTTCGTCCTCCCATTTCTTCACTATCCCTAGGCCCTACCTGAGGACAGAGTTCCCACCATCCCCACTCAGAAGACAGACCTGGCTGCAGGTGAAGGGACTGGGGAGAAGCTCAGCCCCAGCCGTGTCCCTGGGACTCCAGGGACTTGAGTGGCACTGGTACTGAGGCACCACATGGAGCAGAGTTCTGAAGCCAGTCCTCTGGGCTCAGCCCGGTCTCTGCTCTTATGTGGAGGGTGTTGCGGTTGGTTTTAACTGTCAATTCGACACAGCCTAGAATCACTAGAGAAGAGAGAGTTTCTGGTTCAGGTTGGCTTGTGGGAATGCCTGTAGGAGGTTGTCTTGATTACATTAATTGATGGGTGGGGGTGGGGGTGGGGAGGTGGGACCTAGCCCGAAAGTGAGTGACATGTTGGCACCATTCCCTGGACTATAGAAGAGCAGAGAAGAAAGCTGACACTAGGCACACATGCGTTCTTTCTCTCTGCTCTGGGATGTGCTGTGCCTGGCCACCATGAATGAGCTACTGCCTCCATGTCCCTGCAATGACGGAACATAACGTGGGCCAAACAAACCTGTCCTTCCCTAAGCTGGCTTTTTTCAGGGCCTTTTATCAAAGCGACAGAAATTAGGGCATGAACTGACTTTGACTAGTTAGCTAGATACTCTGTCTCAGCCTTGGCTTCCTCATTCGCAAATGGATTAATAATAGCAGATGTCCCATGGGCGTGAGGACAGAGTGCCGGATACTTGTACAGGGCCAGCCTTGGATAAGCACTCTGAATCCCGGCTGGTAGGGGGCGGGCTTGAGAAGACCTGGAGTTTGATCTTCCAAACCCACTCCTGGGACCAGCCAGTGTAACCTAACTGCTCAGCTCCAGGCCACTGAGACTGTCTCTGAGGAGGTGGTGATAATTCTGAAGCTATCTTGGGGATGACATGTGAGGTTATCCTCTGGCCTCCACAAGCACATACACAAATGTGCACACAAGCACGAGCACACGTGCACAGACATGAACAAAAAGAAGGACTTGATAGCTGCTGAGCGGGTGAGGAAGCTGACCCCGGGCAGCGAGGAAGCAAAGAGGGGGCCACCTTTTCTCTGCTGGAGCCCGAGGCAGCTCTCTTTGGCAGGGGAAGGTGCCTAAGGAAGTGACCTTGAGATAACCATCCCAGCACCCACTGGAAAGTCCCCTAATGCTGCTTCTCTTCCAAGGCCACCCAACTCCTCCTGCCCTGCTGGGGTTGGAGTTCACCTGGAGTTTTCCATTTGTATGTGTGTGGAGGGGGGGCTTCCTGCCCCACAGCTCTCACCCCCTGTTTACAAGGAGGTGCCAGGCCAGGTCAGCAAGGGGAGGGCAGATACAGACCTGGAGACCATCCATGAGGAGGTCCCTCACCCTCAGCGAGAACTGTCTCCCCTTGAGATCTCCCTCCTTCCCTCCCTCCCTCCCTCCCTCCCTCCCCTGCTGCCTTTCCAGACTTTGTCCTCCCCCATCCCAGCCACAACCCTTAGCCAGTTCCCCACTTGGGAGAACTCTCAGGTTGCTTAGATTGCTCTGAGGCCACTGATGGTCATGGCTGCACAGCTGTCTAGCACCCTGAACTTTTTAAAAGCACTTTCCAAACATATGCTTAAAAAAAAAAAAAGCATGAATAACTTGTCTGTAAGTACAGAACCTCTCCAGGACCACTGGCTGGGGTCCTGGGTCCTGCAAGCACCCTGAGCCTGTCTCATGTCCCTGCTCCTCTGGGTTCCCTCGGGCACAGGGGCTCAGAGACAGCTCCACAGGGTTCACACCATTCCCCTCAAACTTCCTTTCAGAGCCTGGCTTAATCCTATCCTCTATCCTCCGTCCCAGCCTCCCTCCCTGCCACAGCAGGGAGGGGGCTCCGGTGGCAGGGAGGAAGCGGCTGGCCAGAGTAGTGACCCACGGGGACCCAGACTGCAATTCTCCCAAGTTCTCTGTGACACAAAAGGGTAAACAGAAGGCCAGGCTTCCCCACCGCCTCCTGCTCCCCTCCCCCTCCAGCCAGCCAGATGGGCCGACAGGCTGGGGGGGGAGGGGACAAGGGAAAAAAGGGCAGATTGTGCAAAAGAAAACAGAAGAGACAGGGATGGCAAGAGACAGGAAACGGAGAGACTGGGAGAGATAAGGGGGAGGGGAGGCTTAGTGATTCTTCAACTGAGAAGTCTAGGAGGAGCCAAGACCCAGTTTAGGGACCGGGAAGCACGTGGGGAGGAACCCCAGTGAGTCAGGTCCAGAGAGAGGTGCAGACAAAGAAGCTAGGCAGACTCAGACCTGGCCGATCAGGTGGAGACAGGGGAGGTGTTGGTGCCTGGGCCCCACCCTACAGTGAGTGACAGTACTTCTTTCAGGAACGTGGGGGCTAGGTATGGGTCTGAGGGGTCTCTGACTGCTCCCTGGGCCAAGCATACCCCCAAGCCCCTGACCTCTACCCCAACCCTGCCTCGTATGAGTGGGTGCACCCTCTCACCTGCACTGCAGAGGCCGACTGTTTGCTGTCATTGTTCCCCGGGGAGTTCAGGCTGGAGACTTGCTGCAACAGGAACTGCCGGGCCACCTGGAGAGCCTGTAAGACAGGGGCTGAGTCAGTGTGAGGCCCCAGCGATGCCCTCAGAAGTGGCTGGGAGCGGGGATGAGTACACGGAAGGGGGTGGGGAGGCCGGGCAGAAAGGCTCCTATGGGCTGGGGGAAAGGACGGCGTCACTGAGGTCACTACACGGAAGGGGGTGGGGAGGCCGGGCAGAAAGGCTCATATGGGCTGGGGGAAAGGACGGAGTCACTGAGGTCACGGCAGGATCAGTGCAGACGGCCAGGGCTCACCAGGGATCAGAGTGGTTTTTAGCTGGGACAGCAGATGAAAGGGTCAAGGGTCAAAAGGACTCCAGGTGAAAGTGCAGGAGGGTGAACTCAGGGCAGAATAAGTAGGTGCTTTTTACTGAGCATCCCCGTGCCTGGTGCAGCAATGATTTGTTTGCTTGTTTGTTTTTGAGGCAGCCCATGGCTGCCCTGGAACTCAGAACTCAGCATGCTCAAGACCAGGCTGCCCTGGAACTCAACACGCTCAACACCAGGCTGACCTTGAACTTAAGAGATCCTTGGTCATCACTCAGGGCTAGAGGCCAAGCTCTTGATCTTCCTTTTAAAAACTGAGTTAGGGCTCATCAGCCTTCTTTCTAGGTGAGGCAGTGAAGCTTCTAGGAGGTTAAATCAGTAACTTGGCCTCAAGATCAACTGACCAGCCCAGGAGGCTTGCTTCTGAGGTTTAAGGAAGGGAGGAGGTGGGTGTCAACCAAGAACTACCTACAGGACTGGCACTGCCATGAAGCTACTAGGGCACACAGTGTGGTTGTGGTGGGGGGGAGGGAGGCTCAGTAGTCCTGAGGAAACCAATCAGATTTGAAGCAGTGTCTAAATGATCAGAGTCACCACATGAGTGCCTAGCTTCGTGGCCACAGTGACAAAAGACTGGGCAAAGGGGATCCTAGGAATGGGATGGGGAGTGCAGCAATTACTATACGTGGGTGGTGAAAAGTCTGAAGCGTCAACAGCTCCTCTGGGGTCCAGCCAAGATCTGTCCCTAAGACCTGGAGGTGGATGGAGGTGGTGACAGTGGGGGACCTGTCCAGTCAGTTCCAGGTTCCTCAAAGGCCTCCTAGAGAGCCAGAGCAGATGTATTCAGGCCCTGGAGGCCAGGCTTTGACACCAGGCAGATGTGGGCTGCAATCTCAGCCCTGTAGCTGCCTGGCTGTGACGTTGGGTAAGTCATTCCCCCTCTCAGTGGTAAAACTGGGACACTACCCACTTCAGAATCAGGAGGAGGGATTAAAAGACCAACGCTGGCACCTCGTTGGCATTCAGGAAGCGTATACCCTTTTCTTCTCGATAATTCCCAGGTGGCTAGCTCCTTACCCACTCCCAGCGGCCCACACTTGTTAGATGAAGGTACCCAACTTGGAGCTGGCTCGTACACTGGCACCCACACCTGTTTCTTTCTCACGGGGATTCCATTCCCCTACCCCAGCATCTCTCCGTTCCCCTGCCTCCTCTTCCCAACGCTCAGGCCAAGCCCGGGGCCTCTACACATCCTTAGGCCGCAGCAGTACCGTGGATGTGTGGTGGACACTCAGAGCTTGGCAAACACCCTCTGAGCGCCCACTGTGTACCCAGTGTGACTATATCTATACAGTCCACCTGCACGGCCCTTCACAGTGTTGACTGGCACAGCTTCCTGGGGCTTCAGTCTAGTTTACCTTAGGACATTGTCTAAATACTCCCTGGTGTATCTATGGGAACGTGTGCTCCTTGGCAGCCCTGTTCCCTATCCGCTCCTCCTTTCGGATGCCCCACACCTCTAGGCATAATCAGGGTCCTGCCTCTCCGAAGGTTTTCTTTAGGAAGCAGAAACTGGACCTTCCCGGACCAAGAGAATTTCAGAAACTCTAGAAAGGAGAGGATGGCAAGGAGGTGGCCAAGGGACCTTAGGAAGACATTCTGGCCTTCGTTGCCCAGCTCTTACTGGCCGCCAGGTCTAGACATATAGAATGCTTCTTGTCCTCTAAAGGAACACCATGGAAAAGTGGCGGGAGGAGGGGACTAGGCGGGAAGGGGTGGAGGCTGACCCCAGAGCTGACCAGCACAGATGATTCAAAAGAGACATTAGTCAGGGGATGGGGGACAACCCCCCCATGTGGGCGGAACAACAGCAGAGGAAGTTCGGCAGCAGCTGGGGAGAGAGCCTGGCCTAGTCTCTGGGGCTGCAGAGCAGCCAGGAGAGTTGAAATCACTCCTCACCAACTCTCCTACTTTGTGGTTCCCTGGAGCAGGAAATTACAAGATTTACAGGGGTGCGTGGGGGTGGGTGGGTGGTGGTGGTGGTATGACAGGGTCCTACAATCTCATTCCTGAAAGCAACAGACCCTCCGCTCCCCACCTCCACCCTGCCGTGGGGAGCTCACCCTTAGGCCAGCTGAGTTAGGTGAGGTTGTTCACCCCTCCCTGTCCCCCAAGGGCTGTCTGTTTCTTCTCTTCCTCCCCGCCTCTCCCACCTTCGTTATCATGTACAAAATGCCTACTGTGTGCTAAGTCATGCTAGGTGGTAGGTGTCCTGGCCCCAGGTGTTCAACTGCTGGGAGCAGGAGTTCTCTAAAGAGCCTGCGCAGGAAGCAGGGAACTGGATTATCAAAACCACCCTCGGCCCATAGAAGGCCCTCCACTGCTGTGGGGCTCTGAGCAGGCCTCCCAGAGAAGGTGGCATGGGGGCACCAGAAACCTGGAGTCCTGAAGGGTCTGTTCATCAAGCAGACGAGGAAGAGGAGGAGGTGCTCCTATACAGTGTGGCAGCGCACCTGAGGTGACTGTGGCAGGGGCAGGAGGACTTGAAATAATTCCCAGGTCAGTAGAAAGCTGGACCGTGCT
This sequence comes from Microtus oregoni, assembly GCF_018167655.1. Lineage (NCBI taxonomy): Eukaryota > Metazoa > Chordata > Mammalia > Rodentia > Cricetidae > Microtus > Microtus oregoni. The sequence goes on from NW_024543066.1 coordinate 44,472,651, forward strand.
GGGGAAGCAACAAGAAGGGCTGGAGACTGGCTGCGGGGCCCTGAAGCTGTGCACCTGCTCTCCAGCACCTCACTCATTCACTGCCTCCTCCCTTCTTCCCACAGGGTCCTGGCCTGGAGGGCTGGGAAGCCTACCAATGCCCTGGAGGGATGGGAAGCCTACGGGGACAAAGCAAGTTCCTTTCTCATACTTGCCTAGAGCAAGCCTTGACCCATCTGGAAGGCAGTATCACCTAACGAGTACGCAGTAGGTGCCAAATGATGAGTGTGGATAAACTCCAGGACCGTGGTCTAAGCTCCCTCCTCAAATGGCCATGGCAGGTCACATGGCACTCAGTGGGCAATAACTGCTGTTCAAGCACCTGGCTGAGGATGGTGCATCACCTGGGAGCCTCGGGCGTCCCCCAAGCTAAGCTGTCTTCATGTAGACGTTTTTGATGTAGGTGGGTCTTCTTTCTATGTGTTGCTTTCATTGGTTAATTAATAAAGAAACTGCTTGGCCTGATAGGTCAGAACATAGGTGGGTGGAGTAGACAGAACAGAATTCTGGGAAGAAGGGAAGTGAGTCAGTCACCATGCTTCTCCTACCCAAGACAGACAGTGGTTAGAATCTTTCCAGTAAGCCACCACTTTGTGGTGCTACACATATTAATAGAAATGGGTTAATCAAGATGTGAGAGTTAGCCAATAAGAGGCTGGAACTAATGGGCCAGGCAGTGTTTAAAAGAATACAATTTGTGTGTTGTTATTTTGGGGCATAAGCTAGCCAGGTGGCTGGGAGCCGGGCGGCAGGAACACAGCCCGCTGTTCCTTCTACAACGTTTGCCCAACAAAACTTCATTTGAGCTTCATCCGTCAGTGTAAAGCACCACAAGGGCCAATGTCTTCTGTCCCTGCCACTGAGGGTCAAAGAAACCACTGGACCCATAGCCTCTGAGACATAAAAACAACAGGCCCTGACCTCATAGCCCAGCTCACCTCCTTCAGTGATGCTGCCCAAACTGGAGCCACCCAGTGTGTGTGTGTGTGTGTGTGTGTGTGCGCGCGTGCGCGCACAGGCACACACAGGTGCCTATGTAGGGATAACAGAGGATGACTTTGAGGAGTCCATTTTCCCCTTTCACCCTCACATGGGTTCTGGGGACTGAACTCAGGAGGGCAGGGTTGGCACAGCAACCACTTTACTCTGGGCCAGGAACCCCTTAAGTGCATGGATGTCAAATTCAGCTGTGAGCTTCCCACCCCCAACACACAGTAGGCATAATCCCTGCACACAAAGTCCATCTCATTCCAGGCTAAGTATGGGAGGCTGGCAGAGGGTGACCCCAAGTTCAAAGGTGTTAACCTGTGAAGGCGCTTCTGCAGTGTCAGGATGGCCAAGAGGTCCACGGGGCCAGGGGCTATCCAGGAGCGTCCCTACACTAAGCTACAGGGCGGGCGTAACTATGTTCACCTTATAGACAAGGAAACAGGGCCCAGGGTACCAGCTCAGACCCAGACACACATGCAGGCAAAACACCAACACATATAAAATAAAACTAAATAGATGAAGGAGGAGAAGAACATGGAGATCCAGAAAGGGGCCTAGGGCTTACCCAGAGACACAGCAGCACAAGCAGAACTAAAGCCCACCAGACCTTTCTGCAGGAAAAAGGAGCAAGAGCCGGCAGGGTAATGGGGGCAGACTCCGAGAACCAGGAGGGTGATGGGAGAGAGACTTCACACCAGGGAACTGTGTTCACACGTAGTCAACCCTAAACTTGCTGGTCTAACTCTGGAAATCCACACTTTCTTCTCTGTTCCTGGAAACTTTTTGGCAAAACTGGAACTCAGCCCTGTCCATATTTGGTGATATTTATGTGAGCTTCAGGGGTCAACTCAGTCACTGAGCTCACAGGGCAAGTTCCTCCAACCCCCGAGGCACCTATTGGTCCTGTGTTTATCACTAATGTGCTGGGGGCAGGCTGGGGGAGAAGGGGGACCACAAGGGGTCCAGGACTGCTATCTCTTCCCTGAGTCTCAAATCTGAGAAGCAATCTTAGGAAAGGCTGCCAGTTTCAGGCCCAGGACAATCCCAGGAGCCATGGTCAAGTTCAAGGAAGAACTCTTAACTGCCAGAGCTCCCTGGTTTAGTGGGCTGACATGACCACCAGACAAAACCCGAACACAGCGAAGACTTATGCTGAGGACAGCGAGCTACATAAAACATGGCCATGTCCAAATCAGGAGCAGAAGGAGAGAGAGCACAAGCAAGGAACTCAGGACTGCCAGGGGTACACCCACACACTGAGACAAGGGGATGTTCTATCGGGAACTCACCAAGGCCAGCTGGCCTGGGTCTGAAAAAGCATTGGATAAAACCGGACTTGCTGAACATAGCAGACAATGAGGACTACTGAGAACTCAAGAACAATGGCAATGGGTTTTTGATCCTACTGCATGTACTGGCTTTGGGGGAGCCTAGGCAGTTTGGATGCTCACCTTACTAAACCTGGATGGAGGTGGGCGGTCCTTGGACTTCCCACAGGTCAGGGAACCCTGATTGCTCTTCGAGCTGATGAGGGAGGGGGACTTGATCGGGGGAGGGGGAGGGAAATGGGAGGCGGTGGCGGGAGGAGGCAGAAATCCTTAATAAATAAATAAATTAAAAAAAATTTATAGTCAATAAAAAATTTCAAAATAAAAAAAAAAAACATGGCCAAGAGACACCTCACCGCAGAAGCAGGGAGTATTCAAGGCTGAAAAGCAGATAGTGCAAAGGTCCTGAGGTAGAAAAAGCAAAACATGAGGAGTGCCATAAACTATACCCAGGCCAGCCAGGTGGCATGTGCTTTTAATTTCAACATCTGGAAGCAGAGGTAGAAGGATCTGGAGTTTGAGACCAGCCTAGGCTACATAGCAAGACCTCTTCTCTCTGAACATACACCCCATACGCCCCCTCCCAACCGGGAAGCAGGCTGAGGCTGAATTCTAGAGACATGGAGCGACCCCATTAAATAAGGGCAGGGTGGTTTTTGTTTTTTGCTTCCTCTGTATGCCTATGCGTGCATGCACACATGCGCACACACACACACCTGTATGTGGAGACCAGCAATCAATGCTGGCATTGTCCTCAATAGTTCTCCCTTTATTTTATGAGACAGGGTTTCTCCCGAGTTTGCCGATTTGGCTAAGCTGGCTGGTTAACAACCTGCCCGTCTCTGCCTTTCCAGCACTGAGATGCCAGACTTTTGAAATGAGCACCAGGGACCAGAACTCAGGTCTTAATAATGAGAGTATGCCAAGTACTTTACTGAGTCATGGCCCTAATCTGTTTGTTTTTTTTAAATTTTTTTTTTTTTTAATGTGTATGGTCTTGTTTGTTTGGTTTTGCCTGTAACACATCCGTGCCTCTGGTGTCACAGAGGCCAGAAGAGGGCATCAGATTACAGACGGTTGTGAGTCACCATATGGGTTCTGGGAATCTAGCCCTGGTCCTCTAGGAGAGCAGTCAGTGCTCTTAAGGCACTGAGCCATCTCTAGCCCCATCTTTTTTTTTTTTTTTTTTTTGGACAAAGCCTTGCTGTCTGTGGGCTAGCCTTGAGCCCATGACTTTCCTGCCTCAGTGGCTCAAGTACTTTTAATATAGGCACACACCAGAGCACCTGACACTTCAAATGAAGCTCACCTCATTGAGTTCCTTAAAAGCTCATGCAGCCCACAAAACTCCTTTTGGACAGACCCAAGGAGGGAACGGCAGGGAGAAGGGGTCAGAGGCTGCCACCAGAGACAGAACTAACCTAGGGGGACACAGGTTCTTGACCAGTAAGGCTCTGTCCTCCAGTGAGGAGATGTAAAGATGAAATTATACGCGGGGGGGGGGGGGGCGTGCGGTGGGGGAGACTATAAAACCCCCAAAGTGATTCTACGTTTCTTCCCTTGGATCTTTTTTTTTTTTTTTTAAAGAAAGCTTTTTGGAAAAGGCTGTAAATTTTTTTTACACCAACCTCGTAAAAATGACATCGGCACATTCTCAAATTAGAACCATTAAAATGAAAACCAGCGAAGCACAGACACAGACAGGCCCTCCCAGGTGGGAGACATCCCCAGGACGTTCGCAGATTCAGGGCCCTTGCCGCCAACTCTACAGAAGGTTCTCGCTTCATGAGAGGTTGGCCTCGGCAGGTGCGGACAGCCACGGGCCAGTGGCATAGAAGGGACTCTATCCTCGGAAGGCTCCTGTGGCTTCCCCTTGCAGGTGCCTTCTCAGCAGCTTGGCCTGAGGGACATCCAGAGCCAGTTTGGCATGGTTCTGGTCTGAAGGGATGGCACCCAAGCACTGACAAGGAGCGAAAGTGAAGAAGTGGACAGCATGTTCCTAGCCAGGTCTTCTGTCCTCACTGTAGAACTCTCCAGAAGTGGGTCTACTTCACACTGCCTGGCCCCAGCCACTTCTACAGGGTGCTGGACTTAGACCAGAAACTGGCAGATACATCCCCCAGGGATCCTACTAGGGCATCTCAGAGCAACACCAGCTCACACGTCAGGTTCCACGGTAGCCCACGGGTGACTGGAATACATACAACCCTCTTCACTACAACCCTCACCCTAAACCCTTCCCCCATCTCCACCTCAGTGGGGACTAAAACGCTCTGCTGTGGAGAGGAGGAACAGTCAGGAGCCTTCCCCCAGGCACTGGGCCCCTTCCTCCAGCCATGACCCCCAACCCCTCCAGCCCCCCCCCCCCGCTTCTCATCTGCCTGGGTGGTTTTTCTCTGCACACCCCAGCTCCTCTGAGGAGGGACTCCCTCTCCAGATGGACAAAGAGAACTTGGTTATAGGACCAGAGCTGACACAGGAATCCAGGGCGTGAGGCTGCAGTACTGACCAGCAGAAAGGCTTCAGACAACTAACTGTTGGCAGCCTGTGGGCGGCGGGGTGGGGCTGATCCCCTCTGGAAGCTCCCTTTCCACCCAGTTCTCCTAAGGAGCTGGCAGAGGAGGGCCAGACGGAGGAAAGCCTCTTTCCATTCTTCTCCTCCCCTCCCCCTAGCTCCCTGACTCAACCCCCATCTCTTAGGAGGGGGTGAGTTAAAAGCCCATTACGAGGCTGAGCCCCCCAACCCTTTTGAAACTCCTCACAGGATGTGGACGGGGTGGGATTTGGCCCGGTTGCCACGGCAACTGCAGTGGGAGTTCCCAGACACTAGGCAACCCTCTGGTGACCCTCTCTGACCTGTCACCCCTGCAACCCAAGGACAATGGGAATGCTGGCTCTGGGGGCCCAGGACGCCTTTCAGCTCAGTGGCCATTGGTTCTGCCTACCCCCACCCTGCTAGTTCAGCCCTCCTGGCCCCAAGTCCAGTTGTCTGCCAGCAAAACCAGAAGTCCCTAAGACCTTCCAAAACCAGGGCAGAGGCACACCTTCCACAGCCCAAGTCCGACAGGAATTTGTGGGTCCCCACAGCATTTTCATTAGCAGAGGCAGAACAAGGTTCAACTTGCTCAGGCTGATCTCCAGCTCAGTGGTAGCAGAAGATGACCTTGAACTTCCAAGGTTCCTGTGCCCACCTTTCAAGTACTGGTGAAGGAGGCACAGGAGTGACTTCACACCACATGAGCGACTTCACACCCAATTTATGCTGAGCCGGGGCTCGAACCCAGGGCATCACATGTGAGGGAAAGCACTCCACCAACTGAGCTACAGCCTCGCGGCCCTCCCACACCACCCTCATGGGACAGTCTCCAGAGAGCGTGGCTGCAGAAGACACGGAGGCCCCTGGCAGAGAGTGGAGCTCTGGGAAAGACTGAAATGGAGCAGTCAGCAAGGACTCTGTGCAGCCAGAACTGGCCTGGCGGCTGAGCTGGGTCGCCCCCTCACCTCTGTTTAAACAAGGTCCCAGCCTGCTGTTGCATGGAAACAGCGCACCAGATCTTGTTCCAAAGTGACATGACTGCCCTCTTCAGTGCTGTTTGCTCCAGCCTAAAGTCCTGTCAACCGCCTGACTTCTGACTCGCCCTGTCTGGCTGTCTCTCAACTCATTACTCCTAAAGGCCAGGACTGTCTTTCCAGGACTTGTTTACCAAAGAGACATGGACTCACAGACAAAGGGATTGGGGCTGGGAGACCCTTGGAGGGCAGAAGGACAGAATGTCATTTGCAGACTCATTCAGTCAAACCTCTGTCTGAAGCAGGCACTGGAGTGGTCGCCTAGGGTCTTCCTCACAGTCTTTTTTTTTTTTTTTGACACAGGATTCATATAGGCTAGTCTCCAACTCTACATACCTAACGATGACCTTGGATTTCTCCATGTCCTGCCTCCATCCCACCTAAGTACTGACATGTGCTACCATGCTCAGCAGGGATGCTTGTGTGAGTGTGTGTGTTGTGTGTGCTCACCTGTGCAGGCATGTGATGAAGACAGACGTTGACATTGGGATGTTCCCCTTAATTGCTTTGCCACATTACTTTAACATTTTTTATTTATCTCTTTTTCAAGAATTACGGACATGTATATGATATGGCTAGTACCCCCATCATATTTTCAGACACAGTGTCTCTCACTGAACCCGGGCCTTACAGTTTGGATTATAGTTTGGCCAGCCAGCTCCAGGGACTCCTGTCTCCCCCTTACCCGACACACTAGGCCGGGATTATAGGTGTTATATATCAGAGCATTCACTGTTCTGTGGGTGCTCAGGCTCCAAGCTCATGCTCCCATGCTTTAGAGCAAGCATTCTCCCGACTCCACCATCTCCAGAGCCCCAGGGCTCTGTCTGACTCAGGGTCTCACCAAGTAGCCCAGACTGTTCCTAAACTTGAGATCCTCCTGCCTCAGCTTCTTGTACTATACATGGCTTTAAATTTACTCCCCTCCATTTTTTAAAATTAATTTATTATTATTAGAGTGTATGTGTGTGTGCGCGCGCATGCGCGCAGGTGTCCAGGTGCCCCAGTGCAAGTGTGTGGACAACTTCCAACAACCGGTTTTCTTCTTCCACTGGGGTTTGAGTTCAGCGAGTGCTTTTACCCGGTGAGCCATCATCTCTTGGGTCCTGCCTTCCTTTCCTGTTTTAAGGGACCCTTTTAGCCAGGCAGGAGGTATTCTCACTCACCAAGATTCACACATGTACTTAGCACCCACTGTGTGTGAGAAGTTCTTCTTCCTCCTGCATCACCCAGGCGATTGTGGCTGTAGTGGGACCAACAAGGAGAGAGCTGAGCCCTGAACGACAGCCTGGAGGCTGTCAGTGCTGCCTCTGGTGGCCTCATCTGCAAAGTGGGAATGATATGGCCTCTCTCCCCAGGGATGCTGAGGCAATTTAATGACATTTAATGACACAGTGAATCCAAAAGCTGTCTTCTGCAGACGTCCTGCTTATGGCTGAAAGGCAGATGGAATCAACAGATCAACCTCCCTTTCTTGATCTCGTTTACCCCGCCAACAATAACATCTGTTTTCAGGGGGAGGGGCCCAAGAATTGCTGAATGTTCTCCCCCAAAGCCTCAAGTCATCTGCTGGAAGTGGAAGAATGACCCACAGGCTATGTTTTGCTTTAATTGAAAATTTTATAATTTTAATTTTGCAGTGTTATTTTTGAAGTTTAAAGCCAACGAGACCTTTTTTTTAAGTCTCACATATTTTCCTTGGGCCTGGGCACTTCTCCCGTGGTGAGCCCAAATGGATAAAACGGCCCCTTGCCTGCCTGCAAATCCCTGTCCCAGATTACTTGTGAAGTAGATACAGAGTTTTCCAGGACGTTGGGATGGTCCCCAAAACAAACGGGAACAACTGGAACGCGGAATTGAGATGGCACGTCACGGCCCGTGTACGGGGCAGAGCCTAGAAACTTGATCAGTACAGATGGTTCTGCCTCTCCCGCCCAAACATCTCCCCAGCTACCCAGAGGCCTGTGTTTATGCCTCATGGAGAGCTTTCTAATTTCCTTTTGAAAATTACATTTTATTTACTTAGTTTGTGGATATGTATGTGTGTACACAAGCCACAGTGCGTGTGTGGGGGTCAGGAGACAACTTGCTGGAGTCAGGTCTTTTCTTCCACCTTGTGGGTCCTAGGGAATCGAACTCAACTTTGGTGGCAAGCCTCTGAGTCATTTTGCTGGCCTCAAGGTTTTTTGGTTTTGTTTTATTAAAGTTTCCAGTTTAGGCGGCTCCTCCAACCTCATGTCACATTTGAAGTTTTGCATGGTTTTCTCTTTGCAAAGAGATGCAGAGGGTCCAAAACAGTGTGACCTTGGAAACTTCTAGGGGTCTATTTTTTTAAGATTTAGTTTTAATTATGTATATGTATGTGTGTCTGTGTGTATATGCACAGGAATACAGGTGCCTACAGAGGCCAGAAAAGGGAACTGAAGCCCCAAACTGGCATTACAGATGTTCGAGCAGCCATGTCGGCACTATGAATCAAGTCCCCAGCAAGAGCCCGTCTTTAGCTGTATTTTGATAGAAAGCAGGATTCTGTCCCAGCAGAAAGCACAGACTCAGTGGTTCTTTCTTCCCAGAGATTCTGCTTAAGAAGGGTGATGACAATGCCCACCAACTCACAAGGATCATATCCCTGAGGATCTGAGTTCGATCCCTGGGTTCCACATGATGGTTCTCCAAAGCTCCACACACATACTGTGGCATGTGACCACTACACACACACACACACGCACGCGCGCACACACACAATATAATAAGATGCCAGGTATAGTGGCTTCCTCCTTTAATCTCAGCACAGAGAGGCGGGCAGATCTCTATGTATTTCAGGCCAGCCTGATCTACATAGCACATTCCAGGCCAGTCATTGCTAATAGTGAGACCCTGTCTCAAAACAAAACAAACAAACCCAAACAAAAAAACCCCACAAAGACTGAGAGTGACTACGGAAGGTACCCTAAATTCATCTCTGCCCCCTGTACACAGGACAGGAGCACATACAAGCCAATAACACACGCAGAAACTGTTAACTCCTCTACTTGTTCACACTTACTTGAACAAATGTAAAGCGTGTCACACTGGCGGCTTCTGGTCCTAACAACTCAGTATTTTAGTGGCCAGGGGCATGTGGCTGCTAAGATGCTGGCTTAGACTCAGGACAGGTCCCTGTGTGATGGGGCTGATCACCTGTAGCATCAGTGAACTGCTTCTGGAGCAACCCCCAGGACATTGTGTGGTCTATGGGAGGAGCCTGGGTGACAGCAAAGTCTGCAAGGTGCAAAGGTCCTGGCTGCAAGGCTCGGATGGATGGTATGGAGCATCCGGAGGTCCTCCTGTTCTACTTTCCCAGCTGAGGCCCTAAGGGTCAGGCCACCAGCAACAGTTGAAGAGGCAAAGTCAAACCAGATGACTCCCAAGGCCAGGGATCCCCTCCACCCCAACCCCTGGGGGTCTGCTCATTCATAATCTAACGAGGTTCTCCACCTAGCGCCCTGTCCTGCAGGGTGGAGATTATAGGCTCCTAGTGTGAGCCTTTAAAATAAAATACAAGCCTGGGCTGGAGAGAAGGCTCAGCAGTTAGGAATATCTGCTGTTCATGCGAAGGACTTGAATTTGATTCCCAACACTGGTATCAGGTGGTTCATAATTGTCTACAATTCCTGTTACACAGTATCTGACACTCGGAGCCTCTGCAGGCCCCTGAACTCACAAGCACATACTGTGTGCAGAATGCAGACATACCCATAATTAAAAATATAAAAATAAGCTGGGTAGTGGTGGCATAAACCTTTAATCCCAGCACTTGGGAGGCAGAGACAGGTGGATCTCTGTGAGTTCAAGGCCGGCCTGGTCTACAAAGTGAGTTCCAAGACAGCCAGTACAGTTACACAGAAAAACCCTGTCTTGAAAAAAAAAATACGTGTGTGTGTGTGTGTGTGTGTGTGTGTGTGTGTGTGTGTGTATGTGTGTGCAGGTACCTTTCCCCTCCCTTCTTGGGCCTCTTTCCAGATTCTTTGGCCACTTAACCTCTTCACAGCCTTGGTTCACAGTACAAATGAAGACACCCCTGTGTGCACAGCACACACTCCCAAACCTGTTAATATAGCCAGTTTTCCAGCCACGTGCCAAGACATCCACCCACTCAAAACAGACTTTCAAAGCCCAGGCGGCTGTCAGTCCTTATGGCTTTGCTGGAACTATTTCAAACTTCATAAACTTGAGCCCCCAGTACCAGGTTCAGGCTAGCCACCAGAACAGCAGACACACAGGGAAGTCCCTGGAGGCTGTCCCTTCTCACTATCTAAAAGCCAGGGCGCTAGGCTGGACAGAGCAGCAACACCTGGGTGGAGGGCTTCTGGGAGGTCAGCCTACCTGTTGCTGTTGGAAGTGCAGAAGCTCGGTGGAGCTCATCTCGCCATTGCTGTCAGCTCCGCTGGTGGCGTCCCTGCTGGAGCCGTCCCTCCCTGCGGCAGGAGCCGTGCCTGCAGTCCCGGTCCCACTGCCGCCATCAGCCTGCCCAGAGAGGCTGCCCACGCCGTTCTGTCCAGACGGAGCCGACCTGATTGTCTCCGATGCAGATTCCACCATCATGTCGTTCTACTGGGACCTGGAGAAGAGACATGGGGGAGGGGCTGAGGCGCAAAGACAGATTCCCAGGGCAGGTCCTACCTGGGACTACAACTCAAAGCTGCCCCCACCCACTTCACCCACCCCTGTCCTAGGGTGCTCTCTTCCTCAATTTCCCAGAAGCTCCTCCAGAGACCCTCTCAGTGTGTCACCCCTTCCTGAGCTCAGGCCCCTGCCCTGCAACCTCCCATTTCCCGCTCCCAGTAAGAGTACATGGGGGAGGGTAGGAGACGAGCTCTTCCCTGTTCCCTCGGGGTCTTAAACCTGTTTTGGTCTTTCCTTTTAGCTGGGACCTACCAAACCTCTTCCCTTTCACCAGTAATGGCCCTGGCCTTTGTTCCCACGTAGATATGAGTTCCCTGGAGGCAGAGGTTGCTTTCCCCAGGACACAGCAGGCCCTAATCAACACAGGAAAGTAACTGCCCTAAGCCCTAGTTAGCGTCTATGGAAGGCATCCTGGGGTCCATTACCTACTGTCACACTTAAGCCCGGCTACCAAAGTAACTCATTTATTACTACCCACAGCCCAAGAGTCCTCCTCAGAACAGTGAGATCTGTGTTCAACACCCATTTTACTGACGGTAAAACAGAGGCTGGCAGTACAGGCTTAGGCAAAGACTTAGCCTGTTCCTCCTCAGAACGGTGAGATCTGTGTTCAACACCCATTTTACTGATGGTAAAACAGAGGCTGGCAGTACAGGCTTAGGCAAAGACTTAGCCTGTTGAATGCCCTCGGTCCAAGCCCAAGCAAGCGTCACCCCCAAATGGGATTACTGTAATTCAAGGGGAGAATGTGTGTTTTGGTTCCCATTCCCAGCACTATGTAAACTGGGGTGGGGAAGGAAGGAAAAAAAAACCCTGTCACACTTAAAATCTGAGTCTAGGAGGCTGTGGTAGGAGGAGACCCAGGCCAGCCTGAGCTACAGGATAATCTGCCTCAAACACAAAACGCAGGGCTGGAAAGATGGCTCAGAGGTTAAGGGCACCCAAATAAGAGTGTTCACAACTCCAGCTTCAGGGGATTTGACACCCTCTTCTGGCTGCCACAGACACCCACACAAGTGTGCATCTACACACACATACACACACATGTAAATCTGAAAAGAAAAGCCAAATGAACAAACTAATTAAAAATTGGGTCTTTTAAAATATATTTATTTTATGTACATGGGTATTTTGTCTGCATGTATATCTGTGCAGCATATGCGTGCAGAATCCAGAAGAAGGCATCAGAGCCCCTAGGACTGGAGTTACAGATAACTGTGAGATGCCATGTGGGGGCTGGGAATCGAACCAGGGTCCTAAGGAAGAACAACTTGTGCTCTTAAGCCCTGAGCCATCTCTCCAGCCCCAAATCAGGTATCTTATCCAAAGCATCAGAATCAAGGCCCAAATGCCCCCTCCTTAAACCTGGAGTGCTGTAAATTCTCCAGAGACAAGGTGAAGAGCAGGAGAGCAAGGGGTGAGGAGTTCCCTTCCCCAGCTGCAGCGCAGCCCACCAGCTTGACACACACACTTCAGAAGGGGGATGTTAGCATAAAAAACTATTCTGAAACTAGGGGGCAGTGCATGCCTTCGACCCCAGGCGCATGCATGCCTGTAATCCTGGGACTATGACGCAGAGGGATCACAAGTTCAAGACTAGCCTGAGCGGTACAGTAAGACCCTGCTTCACGTCCCAGCACTCACGAGCATGTGCACGCATGGACACATACAGCAAGCTCTCCTCAAATTCTGGCCTCTATATTACCCCATGAATAATCACCCTAAAGGGAACAGTTGGCACCCACCATGGACTGCTGTTTAACACTTGTCTCAGATGCCCTAAACTTCCATTTCCTTGTCCACGTATGTCATCCTATCCTCTTGCAGTCCTTTACAGACAATGAGTGCTTTTGCCCAGGCTAGCCCTCATCAGCTCATTCTCCATCCACCCCAGGTAAGGCAGAGGTGACGAGGTTCAGAGAGCTCTTGATTTGTCTGATGTCACATAGGGATCAAGTTACTTGAACATCCAACAAGGACTGGAGAAATCAGCCAGATAAACACATCTTTCTCAGCCAACAGGCTGAGGCCCTTCAGGTAACAGATTAAAGAAACTGTAGAAAGTGGCTGAATTACTCCTCTCTCCAGGATGAGGCTCCCAGTCCTGTCTTCCTCCCCTCCCTTTCCGTGTCTCTCCTGCACCAGTTGTTCACCCATGCTGGAGCAGAGTGAGAGAGAAGAGGGGTGCAGGGGGCTACACCACCGCTCCAGAGTCCTCAGGTTTTGACTCTGGACTGTCTCTCTTGTAGTGGATTGGGAGAGGGATCCTAAAGAGTCCATGTACTGCTGAAGCGGCCTTAATGTTCTGGTCAGTAGCTCCCACTCCCGAGTTCTGAGAGGAACTGGAGCAGGGGTAGAGCGTGGAGGTGACAGTTTGGAAGAGATTGAGTACTCGGTCCCCAGCCTTTAATAGCTGTGTCAGCCCCAGGGCTTGTAGCTGCCAAATGATGGATGGGTGGGTGGGCTCTGGCCTCCACCCACCACAGCACAGGACTTCAGCCCCCTCCCCTGAAACCACCCACCCCGAAAACTACAAAAGTAACTTCCCCCACTCAGGCTTGGACCTCAGCTGGGGGAGAGGGAATGGGAAGACAGTGGGAGCCCACTGCCCACTCAGTTCTCCCTCGCCTCCAATTCCAGCCCGGCTGGGGCAGAGAGCAGCTTCCAGCTCAGAATCCCAGACTAGCTGCTCCGAGATCTGAGAACTCCTGGGCCCCAGGGGACAAAGACAAGCCTCCGGGGTGTAAGCACGGCCAGGAGAAAGCAAGAAAAATCTGGCAGTTATTTCTCCCAGGGAAGGGAAAGTGGTCCTCCCCTTCCAACATTCACAGAACACAGCAAAGTTGTAGCTCTGACAGCAAGTTTGGAAAAGGGAGAATGAAAGGAAGGGGGGTGCCAGCAGAGGTGTCCTTTCCTTTCCCTTCCTTTTGGGGAGAGCAGGGAGGGGGGCGGGGCATAGCAATACCAAGTGAACAACATAATTGTGGCAATGTGCCATGTAATAATAGCTATTCAAGGGCCGATCATTCATATTGAACAAGCCTCTCATTTGCATGCTTGAGATTATATGCATTTGAAAAGTCATTTCCGCAGGGTGTATGAATAGCGGCCATTCCCTTCTGGCGTGTGCTCTGCCCCCCCAGGGGCCTTGGCCCCGCTGACACACACCCATATCTTTCCAGGTTCTGGCCCACCCACCAACACCAGCCCCTCAAACCCACATGGCAGGAACTTCCAGGCCCTCTAGGAATCCTCACCTCTGCCCTGGCACACCTGCCCTCCAACCCGAGCACACCGACAGCCAACAGCCTCCAGGCTCACAACGCCTACCCACCTCTCTCAGCAGTGTTGTAAGGAAGACGGGGAGTTCCCTGTACCATAGGTGAGCAGGCACTGACGTCTGGGGCCCAGCCAGCTAGAGGTTGAGTGGGGTGGGGTGCTTGGAGTACACTTTGTTATCAGTGCCTAGTAACTAAGAGGGAGTAGGGGCAAACCACTGGTGCGCCTTATGATCGACCCTAGGCTCTGCCACAAACCAGCTATGAGCCCTTTGCCTTCCTACATCTCAGGGCCTCAGTTTCCCTTTTCTCCGTGAGAAAATAGTTTCAGAAGCTCCTGGGGTGGCGGTGAAGGAACTCCCTGGCCTAGTTGTAAAGTCACACTATTTGGGTGCTGCTGGGAGCCACCAGGAGGCCATTAGAGTCACAGCTTAGTCCCTTGGCCCAAAGGCTCCACCCAACAAGGATCCCAGTTGGCTGACGGCCCATATTCCCGCCCCCTCTGTATACAGAGCCACCCTCCCCTTAGCGGGAGTAACACTTGCAGCGGGGAAGGACACAAGCTGAGATTAGACCACTTAGGCCCAGCTGTGTGTCTCTGGACACGTTGCTGGGCCGCTCTTCACATAGTAATCCCTCCAGGCTTGGTGGGTGCTTCTCTGCACTCATCAGGGGGAGGAGGAGAAAGAGGAGGAGGAGCAGGTCTTCAAGACCAACCTCAACTAACAGTCAGCAGACTGTTTTTCCCTACCCGCAAAAGCCACTAAGGAGTGGGCACCAAACATTTTCAAATTTCCCTAAGAATTGCTAAGACTAGGCTTCTCACTTCATGCCAGAATTTCCAGACCACTCCCTCACCAAATGTCGTGGGTAGTGGAGGACCATTTACAGTGTGTGTGTGTGTGTGTGTTGGGTGGGTGGGGGTTCAGGATTTGGATGGCTACAGGTGGGTGGATCCTAGTCTCCCATACTCCCATTCTCCGGATTCCCTGGCTGAAGTCGGAGCACTAGGGAGCCACGATCTGGCCCGGGCTCCAGCAGGCGTCCTCGGAAGGAAGCTAGGTCAAAGCCACTGCCACTTCTTCCGCTTTAGGGTACTCCGTGGCCATCTGAGGGTTCCCACTTTCCCTGAGGCTTTTGCCTCTATGAGGCACCCCAGTGGGAGCGAAGGCAACAACGCCTCCTTGGAACCAGTCAGGGTCCGCCCCGTCCCCTCCCTGCCGGAAGTGACGAGTTGCACCTAGCTTGAGGCCAAAGGGGCACTCCGGACCTGGGGTGCTTTGGGGAGGCGGAGAGGAAAAGACACCAGAGTCCTACACGTGGACAAACCTTTTGTGCCTTTTCGCGGGCCCATATGGCGTGGGAAGTATTAATTACCGTCGCGTTTTAATTAACAGTCGCTTAATCTGAGCCATAACATTTGCCACGACACCCTGTGCCTCGCCGCGAACCCGCGCCGCCCGCCCTGCCAACTCATCAATTAATTTTTATTGACGTTTTCTTCCCCCAAACAGGCACAATACCAGGGTTTTCCAATTAACACCTCCGCGATCTCTAATTAGTGCAATTAACAGACTGATGGATGCCCGGAGTTTACCCGCGAGGGAGGGGAGGAGGAGGGGACCGAGAAGCTCAGGACGCGCGTTCCCGGGAGCAGCAGCGCGGCAGCAGGCGACAGATGGGGGCGTGGCCATGGGTCACCTGTTCCAGAGTCCCGTGGCCCCTGAAGCAGAAGGTGGCCCTGATGAGAGCCTGACACTTAGGGCTAGAAAACTGGTGTCTAGCTGCAGCCCTGTAGGTCACGAACTTGCTGAGCGATCTGGAGCAAATAAGTGGATGTTGTCTACTTAAAACTCTGAAGGAGGCCGAGGAAGTTGATTGCACTAAGAGACAGAATGTCCTAAAGCACAATACCATGCAGGAGAAAGAGCCCAGGGATAAACCAACACCTTTGTGTGCTTGTACTGGGCTCCATCAGAGAGGCAAATTCTGTTGATCTGACGAGGACATAACTTGTATTGCCGTTTCCGGGTGCAGCTGACCTGCTTGTCTGGGGTAGCAGGGCTCCGAGGATGAGAGCAAGCTTCGGTGGGAAGAGCTAGTTTTCCCATGGTCCAAACTGGTCAGCTGGTGGCCCTCTGAGGCCATGCATTCACCAAGCAAGCATTTAGGGTCCGATTACCCTAAAAGCTGAGATCTAGCCACAAGAGCCCGAAGGGCAGTTCTTTCTGAGCAAATGGAAAGACGCAACAAGGCAAATGGAAGAGGTGAAGCCCCCCCCCCTCATGTTTCCTCTGAGTATCTGTCTCTGAAAGAGTGGGTCACTAGTGGGGGTTCTCTCCTCCTCCACAGCTAGCCCGTCAGGAGTATGTTGTACCAGCAACGATCCTTCACCAATCATAGTTTCAAAGGGCACCTAAGCAGCACCAGTGTGCCAGGCTGGGTACGCAGAGAACAGGCATTGGCATGCATTCTAGAGCCCACCTTCCCAGGGGGAGAGAAATGATAGGCATAAGTGCACTTCTCAGATTGAGACGAATTCTATCCAACGTGAGTATAAGGAGTAAATATAGTACTTTTATTCATTTTTGAGAAACTCATACATGCATGCACACAGTGTCTTTGGGTCATATGAATCCTCTCCCCACACTTGGGGCTCTACCTTAAATGAAGTCTGGATTGGGGAAGGTCTCTTTTGCTGAAATGAATTAGCTATGAAGGATGAGCAGACTCAGCCAGGCAGACTGTAGCCTGATGCCCCAAAATCACATGCAAAGGCCTTCATTTCACTAAAAGAGAGCCTACTGGGTTCAGACGTTTCTAGGACTAAAGGTCTTTGAAACAGTGACATTTCCTAGATCACATATAACAACTCACATGAACATGACAGAATAGAGTAAGGTGCACACTTTTTGTCTATCCCTTTCTTTCTGACTATCCTGCTAACGAATCTTTAGTAAGGAACAGAGAGCAAACAGCTTTTCAGGGCCATCAACCTTGGTCCCACAGGCAGCTGAGTGTACCACTCAAGTCAAGGACCCAAGGACTCAATGCATCTCTGACCTTCACTGGCTACAGGCGGCCAGGAATAGGGAGGGCGCCACACAGCAGCCCACGTCAGCCAGTCACTCACTTGCCGTTCTACAGCTAACCCTTTCCTGGCATGATCCATGGCACGGAACAGTGAGGTCCCCAGCCTGAACCTTGGGGTCCAGATCTCTGGCTGATACCAGTAAACCTTCCTTCCTCCCTTCCTTCCAAGGGTGCTTTGGACTCATTAAAGCATAGGGCATGAACAAGACAGTCAGAGAAGGGCAATTCCTGGGGCTCCCAAAGGCCCTGCTGCAGGCCCACTCTGAAGGAACTGGAGTTAAAAGTTCACTCGGCCCCTTCCAGCCTTCTGTTCGGCTTCTAAGAAAAGCTAAGATAGGAACAACCAGCCAGAAAGCCTCTAAAGGCTGCAGGTTCAGCTCACGGGTATAGCATTCGCCTACCATGAGCAACAAACACCCTCTCCCCAAGTTCCAGAAGATAGGAACTTGGGGGCTTTCCCACCTGCAGATAGGAGGCTGGCACCTCAGCCTCCCCACCCACCTGCGTGCCAAGCCAAAGATCCTCTGTAAATGACACGTGGCCCCTTAAAAGCTACCTGCCCCCAAATCCAGGGACCGGTCAAGTCCTCTTAGCACAAAACTTCAGGGCTATAGGGGCTGAAGACGAGTAGCAGGGCAAGGACAGACCCATTTCAAAGGGTCCCCTGGCCCACACAGCCCTTGACTGGGAATCTGTTCCTAGGTTACCTTTGGAGGGTCTTTTCCCAAGTTTCAAATTTTTTTTATTTTCTTTTTTAAAAATTTTATTCGTGCGCACTGGTGATTTTTCCTGCATATATGTCTGTATAAAGGTCCCCCGGAGTTGGGAGTTGCCATGTGGGTGCTCTGGAAGAGCAGTCACTGCTCTTATCCATTGAGTCATCTTTCCAGCCCCATTTTTTTTCTTTTCTTTTCTTTTCTTTTTTTATTTTTCGAGACAGGGTTTCTCCGTAGCTTTTGGTTCCTGTCCTGGAACTAGCTCTTGTAGACCAGGCTGGCCTCGAACTCACAGAGATCCGCCTGCCTCTGCCTCCTGAGTGCTGGGATTAAAGGCGTGCGCCACCACCGCCCGGCTTTTTTTTTATTTTCTAATTCTAAAAGCAAAGGACATCTTGGAAGAATATTCTAGGAGGGAGATGTATAGCTAGGTATGGGGGACATGCCTATATTATCACATGGCATGCACATATGCCTATATCATGTGGTATACATACCTATATCATATGATATGTATATATGCCTATACCATATGGTATATATATGCCTATGTGCATACCATGTCCAGTATGTATGCCTATAATCACAGCACTTGGGAGACTGAGCCAGGAGGAAAGAGTTTCAGGCTAGCCTGAGCTACACAGCTAGATCGTTTTGAAAAACAAAAACCATGCCAGCAGTGGTGGCACACACCTTTAATCCCAGCACTAGGGAGGCAGACACAGGCGGATCCACCCGTCTGTCAAGTCTGAGGCCAGCCTGGTCTACAGAGTTCCAAGACAGCCAGGGCTACACAGAGAAACCCTGTACTGAAAAACTAAATAAAAAACCACAACAACCAGGCCTGGCATTGTAAGCCAGTAATACCGCACTTAGAAGGCAGAGGCAGGAAGGTCACTGGAAATTTGAGGTCTACATAACACATTCTAGTTCTCAAGCCCTTAGAGTCCGAGACAAGGGACTGTCTTCATCTGTCTTCACTTAGGAGAACATTTTGCTTAGAAGGTACAGTTATTTCTTCCTTTTCACTGCTTTTCATTTTGATTTCCTTTTTTCTGAGATATGATTTCACTAGGTAGGCCAGGATGGCCTGGAACTCCCATGATTCTCCTGACTTTCCCAGTGCTGGGGCCACAAAGCCACTACCAACCAGGCTTTAGAATCACATTTTTTGAGGTAAAACTGGCAATTTTGCTGAGGATGACCTTGAACTCTTGATTCTCCTGGCTCCTCTTACCAAATGCTCGTATTACAGGCGTGTGCCATCACTGCCCAGCTCTGGAACTCTATCTCTTTATAGCTCTTGATTTCATTGGTGTCCACTGATTGGTACCAGTTTGACCTTTCTTCTTGGAGGTTCACAAGCCTTTGGGGCCACTTCCCTTTACCGTGTAGCTCCTTCCCAGACAGTCTCAGCTCTGCATCAGGAAGCCAACACTAAGTCCCTTGGCTATGCACAAGCTCCTGGTACAGAGGTGTTGAGCGGCCCTTGCCCTGCAATGGATACTGAGTACGCACATGTGGTGGAATCTTGGCAAACAGAGGTGAAAAAAAACACAGCTCTGGCTTTTGGTGGAGTGAAAAAGGACCATAAGCAACAAAGGTACACAAGGCTCTTCCTGACAAAGGAGCCTTAAAGACAAACCATTCCTACTTCGTACTCTCGGTCAGTTAAGTCAGACTCTGGGGAGTGATGAAGGCATGGGCACCTCACACAGCCTTCCCAGAACCCTGAACTACAAACACAGCTGGGGTGGAGAAACTCACAGATACACAGACACACAGACACACACACATACACACACACGCTCCACTTTGCAAATGTTATGTTAGGCACTAAAACAAAGGAAGGGTACCTAAAGGGAGTGTGGTACTCTGGAAAGACCCCTGCAGGTTACTTCTGAGATAAGTTACAGGCAGTAAGCCTCCAAAGCATAACTTGCCAATGTGTTCCATGCTGCGTGTCACTGTCTCTCTTCATGGTACTGGAGACTGAGCCTAGTTCCTCACGTACGCCACACAAGGGCTTTACCACTGAGCTACGACATCAACCTTTCAAAAAACCTTTCTTTCCCAGAAAGTGTCAGGTAGGGTTTTCCTAAGGTACTCAAGGCTGGCCTTGAACTCACTCTGTAATCTAGACAGGCTTAAATGTGCCTCAGCCTCCTGAGTAGCTGGGATTATGGGTCCAGGCCTCTGAGAGCAGCCTATGCCTCAGCCTTTGGTTCTTAATCCTCCTCAACCCACTCAAGAGTCCCTGCCGGCCTCCACCATACCCTCACCCTCTTCCGCCACACTCCTGGGCTCACTTTGAAAGAGGAACAAATAATTGACAAGGTCATCTGGTCCCAGTCCCTTCCTAGCATCCCACCCCAGTGGTGACAAACCCGGGATCTCAGGTACTCTTCATTGCCACTTTCTGACGTCACAATGCTTCCACCAGGCCTGGCAAGGAAACCTCATTCAATACTTTCCTAGTCATGACCAAAAGGAAGGATTAACAGAGACAGGACAAGAGAGACAGAGAAAACCAAAGAGCCCACTCCATCTCATTAAGAAAGTAAACAGAAGAGCCTTCTAAGTGTCTAATTAAGCTTCTAATTAGTCCCTGCTTGTTACTAATGCAAATTAGATTACTCCGCTTAACTACAGCATGTCCACAACACCCTTGTTAATTGCGGCCTTTTGAAATTAAATTACTCCCTAATTAGCATATCAAAGCCATTGATTCGGAGCTGGGAGAGAAGAGGGCAAGAGGAGCCTAATGCCAAGTTTGGTTAATCAGACAGAGCTAATTAAATAGTGACGTCTTACGTGGGGGGCCTGCCGGTTCAGGGGTAGGGGCTACCCATTCAGGGCTCAAGTGACCATCTGGAGCCTGTCTGGAGCCTGGTTCTGGGGATGCCCTTGGCACCAGAGGCTCCTGTCTGGAGCCTGGTTCTGGGGGTGCCCTTGGCACCAGAGGCTCCTGTAGGCCTGCGGCAGACACTCCATGGCCCTTGACCCAGCCCTGGCCCCTCTGTCTCCCCAGAAGATTTCTAGGCATGGGATTCAGAAGGCTCTTGGGCACCGATTCAGGGACATCTAAGTCACAGCAACACACAAACAGGGTGAGCGAACACTCTTGCACTCTCTGTCCCAGCATCAAGGTTAGGTTCAGAAGGTGCCTCATTCTCTCTAGGCCTCAGTGGGCCAGAGTCCACTCGTGATCCCATTCTTAGAGGACCTCCATATCAAATCACTGACAACAAGAGGCATCAAATTGTTTTCTTGGGAATGTGAGATTCTGATGAAGAGAAATCTCATCGCTGGGGATCGAATAGGAGGTGGGGGGGGGGGGCGATGATCCTTCTAAAAAGGTTCTTGCCCAAACAAGACATACACAAGAAGGTACTTTGTACTTGTACAGTCCCTGGAAGCATGAAGCCTTAAAATTCACTTCACAGGAGAAAGGAGGAAGAGCTCCTAGGATTGGAACTTAATGACGTCTGGTTCAATCCCAGTACCTCCAGAACCAGCAAGAACCGAATGCCACTGTCAGTTCTTAGCAGCAGCATGGGAATAGGAATTTGATTTCAGCAAGAGTGAGTGTCCTTACAGGTCTTCTCTGAGCCTTTGGAGTCTTCAAGACACCTTCTCTCTATCCCACCCTACCTTTATCTCCTTAAAGAATACTGGGATCACGCCAGGCAGTGGTGGCTCACACCTTTAATCCCAGCAGAGACAGGTGATCTTTGTGAGTTCAAAGACATCCTGATCTATAGAGCGAGTTCCAGGACTGTTGTGGAATAAAGCTCTTGTACACAGTAAGGATTTGTCACTTGTATTAGTTTAATAAAACACTGATTGGCCAGTAGCTAGGCAAAAAGCAGGGTGACCAGACTGGGAGAATTCTGGGAAGAGGAAAGGCAGAGTCAGTCACCAGCCAGATGCAGAAGAAGCAAGAGGAGAATGTCTTACTGACAAAAGGTACCAAGTCACAAGGCTAAACACAGACAAGAATTATGGGTTAATTTAAGTTGTAAGAGCTAGTTAATGATAAGCCTAAGCTAATAGGCCAAATGGTTTATAATAATAGAAGCATCTGTGTGTTTCTTTGGGAATGAATGGTTGTGGGACCAGGTGGAACAGAAATGCCCGTCTACACTGAACAGACAGGGCTACACAGAGAAACCCTGTCTCC
This sequence comes from Microtus oregoni, assembly GCF_018167655.1. Lineage (NCBI taxonomy): Eukaryota > Metazoa > Chordata > Mammalia > Rodentia > Cricetidae > Microtus > Microtus oregoni. The sequence continues at coordinate 44,494,513 of NW_024543066.1, forward strand.
AAAAAGGGGGGGGGGGGACAACACAACCAAACTCGGACCAAGCTAACGTCCACGTGAAAAGATGTTAACCAGCTTTAATTTCTATAATCCCAGAAATTGTAAGGCAGAAACAGGAGAATATATATGAACTTGAGGTCAGCCACAGCTACACAGTAAGACCCTGTTTCAAAAGGAAGAAAGGAAGGAAAAGAAAGATCTGGAGTTAGAGAGATGGCTTAGTGGTTAACAGCACTGGCATCTCTTCCAGGGGATCCTGTGGGAGCAGACACACATGTGATGCACAGACATACAGGCAGGAAAATACCCATACATGTAAAACAGAAAGAGATGAAAGGTGCTATGTAGTACCCCCTCCATAGCTAAGACAGCCACTAAAGAGGCCCAGGGAGAAGAAGCTGTCACTCAACCTCAATGTGTCCCCACTGCACACAAGTGTAGCCTGTGTTTGCTCGTTCAAAGGAAGCCCAAGTGGGAATATTTATGTGACTCTATGTGACATTTACCATGGGTTGACCTGTATGGCAGCCAACAAAAAGCAGGGGTGAGGTCAGTCAACTTGTGGCACTACCCCTGCCCCTGAAATAATGAAGCATTTCAAGAGTCAAGTTCCATAACCGGGGATTCCTGTTATGGCAGACCACCTCCCCAGCCCCAGGTCCTTCATCTGTCAAATGGGAGCAATAATCACACCCTGGGGGGCACCAGGATGTGGTAGATTAGGGTGAAGAAGCTGCAAACCAGTGGTTCGCATGCTGCCCCCCTTCAGTACAGCTTCTCATATTGTGGTGACCCAAAACCATGATGTTATTTCATCTCTACTTCATAACTGCAATTTGACTACCGTTATAAATTGCAATGTGAACATCAGATATGCAACTCTGGAAGGTTGGACCCACAGGCTGAGAACTACTGCCGTAAAGCACGCCTCTTCACTGGGAAGCATCAGAGAGCCTTTCCCCACATCTTCCATTCTAGGGGTGGAGCTTAGACTTCCACTTTGAAGGACACTGAGAGCTGAAGTAGCTTATCCTGTCTCTCAGGAAGCTGGGGTGTGGGCAGGAGGCCATACTGGTGCTCTTTGCCCTACAAATGATAAATTGATCTGCCAAGGGCGATAACTTCTAAATAATTCCTAAAATTGATGATCAGTGTAATTAGCATTTTCTTTGAGCCACCAACCAGCTCCCAAATAAAGACATGGAGACTTAATTACGAGTGCTCAGCCTTAGCTTAGGCTTGTCCACTAGTTCTTTTTACTTAATTAAACTGTTTCTATTCATCTATGTTTTGCCTCTTGGCTTTTTACTTTCTTTCATTCTGTATGTCCTACCTTCCTACTTCCTCCCTGTCTGTCTGTCTGGCCTCTGGCATCTCGTTTTCTTTCTTCTTCCACACCACCCCAACTAAGAAACCCATGCTAAGCTCCTCCCTGCTACTTCATGGCAACCAGTTGCTAACCCTGCCTCTGAGTCTACATTAATTTTATTTAATTAACAAAAATGCAACACATCTTTGCATAGTTATATACAAATGCAACACAACACATCTTTGCTAGTTAACCGAATATCCCACAACAGCCCAGGGCAGCAGGAGGATGGGTCACTGAGATGACTCAGTAGGTAAAGGTGTCTGTCACCAAGTCTGACAACCTAAGTTTGATTCCCAGAGTCCATGGAGTAGGAGAGAACCAACTCCCAGGAGCTGCCCTCGACTTCTACACGTTTGCCACGGTACGTGTTCACAGGAGAGACCCCTGCTTTGATCCCTCTGTGTGTCTCTCTTTTCCCATCTAGGATGTAGCTATTCCAACCCCTCCCAAGTTCTAGCCCCTGGAGCACACAGGGGCAGGGGCAGAGACAAACCCTGAAGGGTGAGGTTTTGTTTATTTAAGGAGAAACCAAATAGAGAGGTGGACTCCCTGACGAGGCGAGTCCAGCCAGTACCCAGCTGGAAGTATCCATCCACGTCAAACCTGGCAGAGGGGCTCAGAGCAGAGCTTTGATTTTAGAAAATATGTGAAATTAAAAGCAGAAAGAAGAGTTTGGGGGAAGGGTTGGGCTGTCCTGGTTAGTGGGGGATGGGGACAGAAACACATAAGGGCCAAGCTGCAGCACGCCTCTCAGAGCGCTCTCCCAACGAGATTCAATTAATTGATAACAAGAGGCATCAAATTAATTTCTGGAGGATGTGAGATTCTGATGAAGGGAAATCTCGTCGATGGGGATCGGGCAGGAGGAGGAGGGCAGCATCCCTTTTAATCAGGCTCTGGCTGTCTAATTGGCAAAGAGGTGGCTTGAAGGGTCACAGGGCCCCTTGCCCTGAGTTCCACAGCGCTCCCTTCAGGCAGCCCCTTCAGGGGTAGGAGGCCATGCTGCCTTGGCTAAGACCATAGCCATCCTCAACTGAGGCCAGGGAGAGGATGCGGTTACTCACCAGCTACACTGTAGGAAACCGATACCCACAGAGAACATGGCAAAGGCCAGGCAGAAAGTTAGGACTTTGGTGGCAGTGCCTTACAGGGACCCCACAGTGAACTTGGAGGACCCAGAGAGTCGTCCCAGATCACAGGAAGTATAACACTGGGGCACACGCTATAGCAAAACGCAGATCATGAAGTCTGAGCTTGCAAGATTGGCTCAAGCCCAGCGGAGGTGGGTAGAAGTCTGTGCTCTGGTGGGTTTGGTCTCATAACCCACGATTGCCTTCCTGGGCTCAGGTCTCAGTCACCTGCAGCCTTTCATCAAGGGGCAAGGACGTTTGATGCTCCTGGGACTCAGCAAGATGCTAGGGGAGCCATTCAGAGCTTCCATCACCACTGCGCTCCAACTGGGTAGAAGGGCAGGTAGCTTGTGGTCTCTGGGGGAAACCCAGGTGAGAGTCTCCCAAGGGAACATAGGTAACACCTCAACACAGCCTCCTGCTCTGAAGGCCACGAGCCCCTGCCCTTACTCCCCCAGCCCTTCCAGCAGTTGCTCCTCACCAGACCGTGAGCACACCTTGATGTTTCCTTACTCCTAATTCTCTCTGGCAGGACATTTTCCTTCCTCCACACAGGGAATTCCTACTGAAAAGGGAAGTCCCAAAGAGAGACTTCTTCAGACCTAGGTCCGCTAGAAATGCAGGCCCAGCCGGAATCGTATCCCAAGAGCCAACTCCGGTTTGGCAGGATTGAGGAAACCAGAACTCAACGCTCCTTACCTGCCCACCCCTTCATCTCCCCGCCCCCCCCCCCGACACTGGACCCCTGTCAGAACCCCACCCTCTCTTGTCCCCAGCACCCATCTCAAAGATCCACATTCGCCTACTTACTCCAGTTTGGGCTTTCGGGAGTTGCAAGAGAGCCTCCTCTCATTTCCTCTCTTCCCTAGGTCCTGCCAAATGTGTCTGCTGCACACAGCAGGCTCTGGGGGTTGTAGAAACGCCCATCTCTATTCCCAAAATCCTCCTCAAGCCTGGCAGCCATCACTTTTCCCTCTCTTCCTGCCAGTCAGAAACTGAGCTATGCCATGCTCCACAACCCGATAGACTGACAGACAGACAGATTTGTGTCATCTCTGCCCCCTCCCTACTTCAGACAAATGGCATGCTTAATTCTGCATACTGTCCTATTATGAGGAAATCCACCATTTGCTCCCCCTACTCATTTACACAGTAGTAGCTGGGGTCAGATGCCATCAGAACCAATTCCAGTGTGAAAACAAATACCCTTCACGTCTATCTGGTACCATCCATGCAGCCCAGTCATCCTGAGGCAGTGGTGGAGGGGAAGGGCCCCAAGAGAGGAGGAGACATCTGGGGCTGGAGGTGCAGGCTTCTGATAGGGCTTGGGAGATGATGTATGACTTTTTAAGTGGGCAAAAGCGTGTGTGTGCGTGTGTGTGTGTGCGCGTGTGTCTCCGTCCATCTGTCCTGGAACCAAGGAAGGTGATACAACAAGGAAGACTGCATGGCCCCTCACCCCGTGGTTCCATGCAGAAGGCACCTTTTGTGGGGGTGCTCTTGTTTCCCAGCCCATCAGTGTACCCCAAATCTTCTGAGAGAAGCCCAGAGCATACACAAAGTCAGGGGCCATAGGAAGAGGATTCCCACTGAGACCCAGGATTGGTGAAACCAGCAGTAAAGAAAATGTTCATTTCCACATTTCCACAGAGAATTCCAGCTGGTGATGGGAAGGACAGACAACGTCAAGCTCCCTGCAGGACAGGTTCTTGCCTCTGTGAGCTGACCATTCAGCGGCAGGTCCCAAACCTGAGGATCTCTGCCTGATAGCTTCATGTAAGGACAGGAGGCGCCATTCCCAAACACTAGGAATCTTTCCCTTTAAAAAGAGGAGAAGCTAGTCTTCCAGTAATTTTTTTTTTCTCCTCAGTCTTCTGGAGAATTCTGTCTCATTTGTATTTGTATCTATTACCACCCTAAGAAGACCTAAGGGCCAAACCAGGGTAGGAGCAGGCAGAGAATGCAGGAAGTACAGCTCAGACAAGCTAGGGAGGTGGCTGGCTGGGCCAGGCTGGTGAAGTGTCAGCCCTCTATCCCCTGGCCTTCTCACTTGCCCAAGGCAGAGAGGCTCCAGCCCCTGGTTATTCTGGAGCCCAGCAACTTAGTCTCAGCTCTGTGCCTGGGCAGCAGCGAAAACCTCACACGAGTTGCCACTTCTCTCTGGCTTCATTTTCCAGCCTATAAACTGAAGGTTTATACTCCAGCGTTTCCAGTATTCGGCCCGATAAGTGGCCTGGCAGTGCCAGTAAACCAGTTAGAGAAAAAAAAATGAAAAGCGTGCCATCACCGGGTGGCACTCTGAAGGCCAGACGCTTGCTAGGGCGTGAAACTTCACCTCCCATTGAACCCCCAGCCGCTGCTCTGCTCTGGGTACTGCTGACCCACTTTACAACCTAAGAAAATTGAGGTTCCAGCCGCTTAATTAGGGTCCCTAGAGCCCTAGCTCAAGTGCCAAATTCCAAAGCCCTTTTTACTCTGACACACGTATGGCCCTAGGGAGGCACGAGTTGTGTGCCTCGGGTTCTAGGGCTCCAGAACCACCTCAGAGGAAGCTATTCTCAGCCAATGGAGGCACAGAATTCCAGAAAAAAAAATGGGCCCATGGCTGCCTTGGGCCTGGGGAAACTGAGAGGATAGGAAAGGGGATGGGGGCAGAGAAACTGAGAAGCCCCTGGGATGGAAGGAAGTTGGCGCTGTTTGGGCAATAAGAATAAAGGCCTGAGCTTAGCACACTGCGTCTAGAGGGGAAATCTTCCAAAAGTACCACGGGCAGTGAAGGGTTAAAATGTAGGGAAGGAAGGATGGTTTCACGGGGAGATGCCCCTTCCCTCCCTCACACAGTCCTCTGAAATCAAACTCTGCATGCCACCTTCCTCCCCATCACAACTGTCTCATCTATTCCGGTAGGCTGAGGTCCAGAGAGGAGGCTCCAGACCCCAGGGCCCAGCCTGGGATCTGCCCAGGCAAGGAGGGGGCTCAGCAAACACTGAGGAAATTATCAGATCAAAGAAAGCCACCCCCTTCCAATCCTCCTGGAGTCCTCCCCTGCTGGGGAAAGGTGTGTTTGGAGTGAGAGCCCAGCAGGATCTGCGCATTCTTGGCAAGAAGGGACCTACCTAGCAGCCGGTCAGAAAGCGAGCTTCTGGCCAAAGGTAGAGGAAAGGGGTGGGGATATCTAGGAAGGAACAGGCGCAGGTCCACCAGCAAGTTGGGCCTGACTAGTCCCCCATGCTCTCCTGTTCCTCAACTCCAACCTAGCCTTAGCCTCAGAAGAGACTAAGGGAGAGTCTCCTCCAACTTCCAAGGTTGGAGCTAGGGTAAAATATAGAAGGAGCTTAGTGAGGTGTGTGTGGAACACACCTGAAAACGCAGCATCCGAGAGGCTGCGGAAGGACACTGTATGAGGATGGCCTAGGCAACATAAAGAGACTGTCTCAAGTCTCCCCAACCCTCCTACAAAACAAAATAAAAACAACAATAAAACAACCAGGCACTTAAGGGTCCCCGCAAGTTGAGGATCATATATCATGGGGTGTGCAGCAAGTGTGGAAGAGGAGGTCCTAGAACAGCCCTGATACCAGGCTACCTTGCCCAACTGACTAGAGTGGTGGACATTCTTTACACGCGCTGTTCTAAGGGTATCTCAGAGCCAGCAAGCCATCTGAGGGCCCCTCCGACCTACAGACGACAGCCCCTGAATCACCCTGGCAAGGTAAAGTTTCTCAAGCTTAAGGAGAAAAAAGAGAAAGAAGGAAAGCCTGCAGACTTCCCCACAGCGGTTTTCCGCGGGGGCGGGCAGAGGTCGTCTAAGGCCGACCGCTCCCCTTAAGGAGCCTCCCCCTGATTTCAACCAGGGGCTTAAAATGCCGGTACCGCAGGGTACCTAGGCCAAGGGGCCTACCCACTGAGGTTCGCGGGGGTGGGGGTGGGGGCTAAGCTTCTCCAGGAAGCGGTGGAACAGCATGGACCACCCGCTGCTCCTTTCTTGTATGAGAGGGGATACTCGTGCAAAACAAAACGACTGTCGCGGAAGCTCCCGGCCCCAAATCCAGCCCCAAAGCCGTCGACTGCCAATCCAGGTAAAGACGCTTTAAGTTCAAGGTAAAAATCCCGCATCAGCCAAAACTCTTTTCGACTTGCTATGGAACCATCAAACGGTGGATTTGGACTTAGGTTTGTTCGTCCTGATCCCCTCCCCAGTTCAGAACGCCACGGTCAATAGGGTGGGTAGAGCCGTGTCAAGGTGCACCACACGCGCCTATCTCTAAAGTCCCAGGTGCCAAGCAAGGGAACGTGGAAACACGCACGGCGGTGTAAGAGGCCCGGGATGCAAAGCAGAGGGGCACTGCCTGAGAGCAGCGACAGCCCCCCATACCCTGTCCTCCCAACCTACAGAGTCGGCAGATGCTACATGAGGGTGTTCACGCGGTCGCCTCACTTGGGGAAGAGGGTCAATCTGTGATGGTCACGGCTTCTGCCTCAGAATCCGCGTCCCACGAAATCACAAGTTCCTTCACACAGGTGGCCGCGGCCCCAGGTCTCTAAGCGCCACCGGGTTCTGCTCCGGCGCAGCCCAAGAGGCAGAAGTTTTACGTAGAAGCAGAATGCAAGATTTGAGCACCGCCGAGGGTGGCCGCGGGTCAGAGAGGTGTTGGGGCGACGAAAGGGCTGTCTAGTGAGTCACCAGAGTGCTCGGTCTGGAGAAATGGGGTCCGGCTCGGTCAATCAGGCAGCCCCATCTCTCTGGTGGCATTGGGCCCTCCGTCCAGTCACTTTATTCCCCCACAACCCTGCAGGAGCCCTGTCCCAATGGGGAGGGTATCCACCCGGTCAGTCCCCCACCGACCAGCTCCAACACATAAAAATCACAGGGGCCATTTCCAGTCTCTCTCAAGTCCCCAAGAAGTTTTTCCGCTCTATCTCAGATCTGATTAAGGGATGAAGGGAAAGAAGGTTGACTAGTCTCAGCACTTCCGAGGTGCGACCAAGGCGACAAGGTGTTTGAGATTGTTGGTCGTACCCCCCCCAACCCCCCCTCCTCAAGTCCCTCTGCCTCCTTCTAGTCCTGGGGAGTCCCGTGCAGACTGGACTTGGGGGGATCCCACTTCACCACTTCCCTTCCCGGTTCAGGAAAGTCCGGGCCGGGAGTATTCTTTGTCTCACTCCGGGAGGGGGGGTCGCGCCCCCTAACACCCCATTCCCAGTAGCGAGGCCAGAAGTGGGCGGAGTCCAGATTCTTGGGGCAGGGCGGGCCTCAGTGGCCTCTCCAAGCCGCCCCCATGGCCGGCTTCCCGCTGCCCCCCAACCCCGCACCGCGGCCCCCACCTGTTCCCCAGACAGCTCCAGTCCGCTAGAAGCCCGGGCCGAGGACAGGGTTTCGTACCCACTGGGGACAGTGCGACGCGGCCGGCCCCGGTTGGAACAAAGTGCTCCGGCCGGGGCCGGGCTCCTCCCGGCGCCCGGCGCGCCTCGGGCCGGCAGTTTGCAAACACAAAGTGAGCCAGGGAGCAAGCCAGAGAGTGAGCGAGCTGGGGAGTTCGACGAGTCGTCAGCCCAGCCCCCACCCGAGTCCCTGGGGTCTCTTGGATCGGTCACCTACCTGTCTGGCCCGGCCGCTCAGTGCGGGCTCCGGCCCGTCAGCCCGCACGGGGCATGGGGCTCGCTCGGGTCGCAGCCCGGGCCCGCCGCCACCCGCCGGGACTGCCCCTGCGCGCCGCGCCGCTCCGAGGCGATCTTTCCAGCACTGAACGCCCCGCGCCTCAGTCCCTCGGAGGCATCGCACTTTGTAGGGTGGCTCAGCTCCCTCAGGCTTCCGATCTTCCTTTCCCGGGCTCCCGCGACGCTCCTGAGCTCGCTCCGGCTCCGGGGCTCCGGGACCCCGGCGTCCCCGCCCCCGGCCCAGCCCTGGTTCCGGCCCGGGCTCCTCCCCGCCGCGCCGCGGCCGCCTGCGCCGCGCCCTGATCGCGTGCTGGGGGGCTCCGTCCCGGCCGCCGGTGGCACTGTCCGGCCCGCAGGGGCGGCCGGCTCCGGACTCCGAGGGGCTGCGACTGAGCCCCGGCTGCGAGTGGCTGAGAGCGAGCGGCTCGCGGGCGGGGCGCACCGGGCGGAGAACCGGAGGGGTGGAGGGAAGGAGGGAGCGCGCCGAGCGACGGGGAGGAGGGAGCGAACGAAAGAGCGGCGGAGGGAGGGGAGACTAACTTCTAGTGCTACCATAATTCGCCTAAAGCAGGTGCAGCCACTTTTCCCCCCGCCAGGCGGCCAGCGGCGAGCCGAAGAAGACCACGTGGACCAAAGTTTGGGGAAGGAAAAATGGGAACGTTGGGCTATAGATCTGCCAAAGCAGATAGGCCGCAGAGGTTCACACTGGCCTGGGGACCCAGCCTATGGGACGCTTTATAAACTCTGGCCTTTTCTAGGAGCCTGGAGGTACGGCCAAGTCCTGCTGGCACACGGTTCACTGGTTTCGGGCGGGCTGCGCCTGGCGCTGGGAGTGGTCAGGGGGCCCCCCGAGTCCGGAGCCGGCGTCCGGCGCGGGCTCTGCCTTGCCTTCTTCCGACTCCCCACTGTGTGGGGGCTGGGGCTGGGGAGGCTCTTTCTGGGCTTTGTGAACAGTGGTTCTCCCAGCCCCGCGCACGCGCTGCCTGGGTCTGCAATGGGGAATTTCCTATAAAGTGCTGTGAGAGCCAATGAAGAAGGGGCTTCAGGCTGGATCCACGCGGGCCAAGCACGGAGTAAAGTCGAGGCAATTATCTGAACAAATTAGATTGTAAACAAAACTCAGCGTCCCTGAATACCGCTTTGCCCGGGGGACTTGGGAGGATGGGGGTGAGGACAGCCGTGTGTATTTGGGTTGGGAGGGGGAAGTCCGGGCACGGAAAGACCCACGTTCCGAAGGGGAGGGCTAAGTTGGGTAGCAGGCGCCAGGCTCAGGCTGGTGGAGATCTGAAAAAAATCCTCCCACTCTCTACCCCAAACATCTTCCCTGACTGGGTGTGTGAAGTGGTGAGAGAACCTCAGGGTCTCTCGGTGGTTGCCCCCACCCTGCCCAGTGATGCCAGGTCCCCTGGCCCCTGCTGTGATCTGAGAGCAGGAAGTCAGTGATCCTGGAATGCCCTGTTGGCTTTAGGTTAGCAGGTGGCCAAGGGCAGGCAGACCCATGCCTCAGTGGAGGGTGAACTGGTTAAGGACTGGGCCTAATTTCCTAGGGACACATATTTTGGAGAAAACGCTGTAAAAAAAAAAAAAAACGGGTCTCGGCGATGATGCTCGACTTAACCTGTTTCTGCTCAAGCATTCTGCCCTTTTTCTGTGGGGAGTTACAGCCAGGAGTTGGAAGTTGATGGCAACTGCACAGGTCTGCAGTGTCTGCCCAAGCGGTGGACCCTGCTGGAGTCCAGGCAGGGAGGTGTCAAGGTGGGAAGGACTGTTATGCCACTTACTGAATTCGTTATCTGCGCTGCTGGAGAGCCAATCAGGCCTCATAAATGCTAAGCACATGATCTCCCACCCAGCCACACAGCAGCTCAGCTCATTTATTTGGACATCAAGTCACCTTTCCAGTAGAATCGAGAATTCAAATGACCGTGAGTAGTGAAGGCAGAAGGTGGTTCCGGTGTTCAGGGTCATCTTAAATTACAGATGGGAGTTCCAGGCCAGCTCTCAAAAATCCAAAACAGTGCTGGCCAGATGGCCCAGTGGGTAGAGATGCCTTCTGTCACTTGCCTATATACCTGGGACCCTGGGAGACACATGGTAGGAGACAACTGCCTCTTGGAGACTATTCTCTCACCTCCATACACACATGCACCTTGGCACATGTGCACACACAATAAATAATAAAACTTTATTTTTGAAGCATCTTTTAATCCAAAACAATAAAAATAGTCAAGGATTAGATGTAGTTAACATGGGGATCCTGCCTCATTCCAGGTATACTGGCTTCTGTAATCTTCATAGTTAGCCTATGAGGTAGCTAGTTCTGTTGGCTCCATTTTATAGAGGCGGAAGCTGAGCACGAAAGGCACTCACCGAGTGTAAGTTTACACAGCTGACAAGTGATGGAGCAGGTCCGACCAGAGCAAGGGTCCTCATCTTAGCTTCTGGGGAGAGGGAGCCTGGCGAGCCTCCTGGTGTGTAGACCCTGCTCCACAGCCCCCTTCCCGTCCTGTCTACAGCAGAGGCTGAGGTGGAGTGTCTGTGAGGTGTGTTGTCTACAGCAGAGGCTGAGGTGGAGTGTCTGTGAGGTGTGTTGTCTACAGTAGAGGCTGAGGTGGAGTGTCTGTGACGTGTGTTGTCTACAGTAGAGGCTGAGGTGGAGTGTCTGTGACGTGTGTTGTCTACAGTAGAGGCTGAGGTGGAGTGTCTGTGACGTGTGTTGTCTACAGCAGAGGCTGAGGTGGAGTGTCTGTGAGGTGTGTTGTCTACAGCAGAGGCTGAGGTGGAGTGTCTGTGAGGTGTGTTGTCTACAGCAGAGGCTGAGGTGGAGTGTCTGTGAGGTGTGTTGTCTACAGCAGAGGCTGAGGTGGAGTGTCTGTGAGGTGTGTTGTCTACAGCAGAGGCTGAGGTGGAGTGTCTGTGAGGTGTGTTGTCTACAGCAGAGGCTGAGGTGGAGTGTCTGTGACGTGTGTTGTCTACAGTAGAGGCTGAGGTGGAGTGTCTGTGAGGTGTGTTGTCTACAGGAGAGGCTGAGGTGGAGTGTCTGTCTGTGACGTGTGTTGTCTACAGCAGAGGCTGAGGTGGAGTGTCTGTCTGTGACGTGTGTTGTCTACAGTAGAGGCTGAGGTGGAGTGTCTGTGACGTGTGTTGCTGTCCTGCCCACCGAACTCTGCCCCCTTGCCTTGCTACCACAGCCCCTCCCCCATCCATCACATGGAACCCTGGGAAAATAACTTGTTTTTGTTTTTCTTTCATTTCAGTTTACCCGCTTTTCTCGGGCCCACTCAGTCCCCCGTGGGACTGCATGACTTGTGAGTCACAGTGGAAAGCCCAGGGGAGTCAGAAGACCCCATCTTGACCTAATTGAGGTAATTCAGTGGAGAAAACAGACCTCTGGGAAGAGGTAATAGAACAAACAATGTCTTAGTCAGAGTAGCCATAGTCCTGAGTCCTTCCTCCCAGTGTAAGAATTTGGAGGGGTTCCCCAGTGGGAGTCACTGTGCCTTGTCCCATCCCAGTGTGCAAGGCAGGTACAGAAGCTCAGGAGGTGGCTGCAGGCCCGATTGGAAGACAGAGACAGAAGCTAAGGTTAGGACGGTGAGGGCTGGAGTCAGGCAGTCTGGGGTTGAACTTCAGCCTGGACACTTACAGATGTGTGACCTGGACAGACTGTAGGTCCCAGCCCCCTTCCCTTCAGTCACAAAACTGAAAGGATGCCTTTTTTGTTGTTGTTGTTGTTGTTTGTTTTGTTTTGAGACAGGGTTTCTCTGTGTAGCCATGGCTGGCCTGGAACTCACTCTGTAGACCAGGCTGGCCTTGAACCTGAAGATCATTTGCCTCCAAATCCTGGGATCAAAGGTGTGGGCTACCACTGCCTTATGGGAGGTGTTTTCTTAAGGGGGTTGGGAGGAGAGCCTGAAGAAAGCATGAGGAAAGCCTGGTGACCTGCACCTCAAGTGTTTCCCTTAAATGCTCAACTTTTATTTTGTGAGCCCCACTCTCCTTGCTTAAGAACAAGGAACAAGAAGCAGAATACCCCCCGAGGCCTAGGATGGAACCAAACACAGAGGGGATGCAGTCAGTGAAATGATGCTCGTCTGCTATACTCAGACTGGTGCCTAGCCCAACTGTCAGCAGAGGCTTTACTCAGCAACTGATGGAAACAGATGCAGAGACCCCAGCCAAACAGTAGGAGAATCCTGTGGAAGAGAGGAAAGATTGTAGTAACCAGAAGGGTCAAGGACATCACAAGAAAAACCCACAGAACCAACTAAGCTAGGCTCATAGGGGCTCACAGAGACTAAACTGACAACTAGGGAGCCTGCACGGGACTGACGTCGGCCCTCTGCATATATGTTCCAGCTGTGTAACTTGGTCTTGGAGTGGTTCTCCTAGCAGTGAGAGCAGGGCGTATTTCTGACTGTGTTGTCTGCTTTTGGGACTCATGAACCCATTCGTCCGGCTGGATTGCCTCATTCAACCTTGATGGAGGAGGGGGTGCCTGGTCTCACTGCGGCTTGCTATCCCGTGGCTGGCTGATATCCATGGGATGCTTGCTTGCATCTGAAGACAAACAGCAGAGGAGGAGTGGATGGGGGGTCTGGGAAGAGGGGGAAGCTTTGGGTAGAATGCAGAAGTCAAGAAAATAAATAAATAAATATAAAAACAAGAAAATGAGTGAATGAATAATAACAGCGGTGACCTCAGGAGGCGAGAGGTAGCCAAACCAAAAAAGCTGCCGGTTAGGAAATCCTGCTATGTGCTAGGCTGCCTGCACCTGCTCTTCTCCCCATTCTGCATGCAAAGATGGCTCAGAGATGTCCGATAATTTGTTTCAGATCACACAGCTAGGAGATAGCCCAGCAAGTGCTTGTTACCAAGTCTTCTTCAGGCTGGGAAGCAGAAAGGCTTTCCCAAAGGGCAAGAGCTAGCCAATATCTGAGCTTGTTCCCTGCAGGAGGCCTGAGCTCACTCTCAAGGGCATGATGGGGTGCGTGATTAGAAACAGTGTGTTTAATCTCCTACTCGGAATATACCTAGATCCAGATATTTTGTTTCAGTTCATCTCGCAGCTAAGGAATTTATCTTTTTCTTGCCCCTCAAAAGTTTGCAATCCTTTATCTTTTTAGATTTATTTTAGTGTGTGTGTGTGTGTGTGTGTGTGTGTGTGTGTGTGTGTAGGAGTGTTTTGCCTACACGAGTGCAGTGCCCAAGGAGGCCAGAAGAGTGTGTCAGATCCCCTAGAACTAGAGTTATAGATGGTTGTAAGCCATCCTGTGGCCGCTAAGGACTGAACCCAGGTTCTCTGCAAGAGCAACAGGTGATCCTAATGGGTAAGCCATTTCTCCAGCCATTATTTTTTTTGAAAGATTTTTTAAAATGTGTGCATGCACACACAAGTGTGTTGGGTGCCTGAGGCAGCCAGAGGAGAGTGTCAGATTTCTGAAGCTGAAGTTGCTGTGGCTGTGAGCCACCTGCACTGGTCGCTTGGAGCACAACTGATGTTTCTGGAAGTGCATCTTGTGCTCCTGACTGTCACAGTCCACAGAACAAGTCCAAGGCTAGCCTGCCCTACGTTGTGTCTCCAGACAACATCCCACTGCGTGTGTCTGCTTCTTTACCACCTCCCTGTCACTGACGGACAGTCAGGCCCCTTGGATGTTTGTCTATCATGGGCTCATTGCAGTTCTTTCCTCTGTGACCCCATTTCCCTTCTACTGAGTTGTCCTTTTCTCTGAAATCTTCCCCCCTCCCTATCTACCTATCTACTCTTTGCAGTCTTTCAGAAAGATCCAGAGTCTGTGCTGAGTGGAGGTGAGGGAGGATGCAAGGGCAGTCTTCCCAACAAGGCCTCTATTCCCCAAGATAAATGACAATTTAAACAAAGAAATATTTCATTAAGGGTTGATATCTTAATGAGCTGTGCCAGGATCCTTCCAGGCACTCTGTAGACTCCCCCTTACACTGAGGGGGCTCCACCCCTGCAGGAGCCTTATCAGCTTACCATACTGTGGGGCTATGTCCCTGGCACTGTGGATTGAGGTCCATGGGACTGGGTGAGGTGGCATTGACCTGTGTGCCAGGGCCCTGGGAGATGCTTGCAGAAGCCTCGACACTTCAGTCTGTCTGTGGTGGTGGACATAGGCACCTTGGGCTGAGTGGTTGGAAATCCCTCGTTGAAGGTCAGGAAATGAACGCTATCGTGTCAGGCCGCGAGCAGCCTTCCTTTAGAGAACAGCAGTGGTGGGTGTAATGAGGCCTGCTTGGAGAGGCTTCTGTGCAGGAGAAGGGAGACAGACAGACATAGCATGGATGTAACAGGAGGGCAGCCCTGGCATGTCAGCCTTCCTTTTCACAGTCTTGAGGGAGATGCGGCTGAGAGGAAATCTCACTGTGGGCACCTTTAATTCCAGAACTCAGTAGCAGGACCCAGTACAGCCAAACCAACATAGTGAGACCCTGTGGAGAGAGGGGGAATGGAGGGGATGGAGAATGAATCTCACTAGATTGCCTTTGCCGAGGCTGGTCTCAAGGCCAGAACTGTGGCAGTCCTCCTTCTTTGGCCTCCCTAGAATGGGGACCGCAGGTGAGTGCCACCATACCTTCTACCCACTGTGACATCACCAGCATGCAGGTGAGTGCCACTGTACCTTCTCCCCTCTGTGACATCACCAGCATGCAGGAAAGTACCACGGTCCTACTGTAACATCACCAGCATGCAGGTGAGTGCCACCTACCCACTGTAACATCACCAGCATGCAGGTGAGTGCCACCTACCCACTGTAACATCACCAGCATGCAGGTGAGTGCCACTGTCCCACTGTGACATCACCAGCATGCAGGTGAGTGCCATCATACCTTCGACCCACTGTGACATCACCAACATGCCGGTGAGTACCACCTGCCCACTGTGACATCACCAGCCTGTGGGTGAGTGCCACTTACCATCTACCCACTGTGACACCAGCTGCCCTCAGACCTTAACTTGTATACTGCTGGAGTAGGAGATCAAGGCTGTATCCCAAATAAACAATGGATGACGGATGGACAGAAGAAAAAGAAAAGGAGCCTTTATATGTCCCTATTGGATGCGGTGTCTGAGCTGACCTGTATCCTAGGTTTCCTTACACTGTCCCTGCCATATTCTATGCCAGGTCTGAGCCCCAGGCTCCCTCCCCAGTTTCCTCTTTTTTTCTGATTGTCCCCTCATCACTCAGAATCCACTTTCTTCGGGTCTCATCTGTATTTGACCTCTGAGCTCCTTAGCCAGAGATTGTCTCAGTTGTCAGGTAGCCGGAGATTCCTAGGGCTGAGCAGCTGAAGACTCAAGTGAGGCTGAGGGTCATGTAACAGGTGGGTCCCCTAGACTGGGTGCAAAGCTTTCTGCAGAGCCCCATCTCCTTCTGTGCTCATGGGCGTGATGCAGCTGCTGCCCCGTACACCCGATAACTTCCATAACCAGTGCCTGCTTTTCCCTCCTGGGGGTTCCCTCTGAGCACTGGGGCCCACCCTGCCACATGAAGAACATGAGTGTGGGGAGCTGAGCCTTCCTAGGAGAGCGTAGACGGGGACACAGCTCAGTGGTAGAGTGCTTGCTTAGTGTGTATTCAGCCTTGAGCTGCATTCCCAGCTCTTCAAATGTGGAGTGGCCTGGCCTCGTTAGAGGAAGTGTGTCACTGTGGGGCGGGCTTTGAGCTTTCCTATGCTCAGGATACCGCCCAGTGTTTCAGTTGACTTCCTGTTGCTTGCAGAATGTAGGACTCTCGCTACTCCTCCAGCACCATGTCTGCCCGCAGGCTGGCATGCTCTCCACTAAGATGACATTGGGCTATACCTCTGAAACTGTAAGCCAGCCCCCCTCGCCAGTTAAATGTTTTCCTTTATAAGAGTTGCCATGCTCATGGTGTCTCTCCACAGCAATAGAACCCTGACTAAGACCCTGGGGGTTTTCATACTTCTGAGCTGGACCCAAGGCTGTGCTCACACTTGGACAATTCAACCTGCTTTCATGTTTGGTTTAATTTAAAATTAATTAATATTGCTTATCAATATTCTATGTGTATATGTGGTCATACATGCTATGGCACATGTGGGGGTCAGAAGAGAACTTTGTGGAGTTGGTTCTCTGCTCCCCTTTTGTGTAAGTTCTGGGCACTGAACCAGTTTGTGTTATTGGGTAGCAAGTGCCTTTAAACACCATGCCATCTTGCAGTCCTACTATCTTGGTTTATTTTTATTTATGTATGTAGGCAGGTTGCATGTTTGTATGCACATCACATGCCTACCTGGTGCCTGCAGAGGTCAGAAGAGGGTATCAGATCTCCTGGAACTGGATTACAGATGGTTGTGAGCTATCATGTAGGTGCTGGGAACTGAACTCTGGTCCTCTGGAAAAGCAGTCAGTGCTATTAACCACTGAGCCGTCCCTCCAGCCCCTTACTCCCTTGGATTTAACTACCACCTATAGCTGGGGGCTTCTTGTATCATCCTTTCTTATATTTTTTATCCCATACCTATTCCTCTGTGCCTCAAGGCTTTTCACATTCCAACTCAAGTTGTCTCCAACTCAAGTCATCATCACTGAACTTCTGATTCCCCTGCCTCCATCTCTCGGGTGTTGGATTCCAGGTGTGTAAGCAAGCCTGGTTTAGGTAGTGCTGGGGACCAAACCCTGGACTTCGTGCATGCTAGATGACCATGCTGCCATGAGGCATGTCTCCAGCCCTGGCATCACTGCCTTCGTCTAGAACATGCTTCTCCCATGGAGCCATAAGAACCACTGCGTTCTCCTATCCCTTCCTCTACACATGCACTCGGCCACCTTGTCCTGCTAAGTGGCTTCCTAAGCATTTTCCACAGCCATTCGTTCCCTCTTTGCCACCTGCACTCTGCTTGCTACCAGGACCCTCATTGCTGATGGCTTGGAACATTCTGGCTTCTGAACTGGACCCTTACTTCCAGTCTGATTCTCTCCAAGAACCTCCCTCCTATGCATCCATCATCCATAGCGGTCAAAAAGCTCTAGGCTAGACCTGGTGGTCCACACTTGTATCCCTGGCAAGCTGGAGGCTGAGGCAGGTGAGCCGCAAGTGGTAGGTCAGCCTGGGCTACACAGAAGACCTTGTCTTAAAAGGCAGTAAGGACTGAGCAGGTCCTACACCCCAGCCAGTAGAATGCTTGCCTAATGTGTGACGCTCTGGATTTGGTCCCCAGCACCACACAAAAAGGCATTATGACACGCATCTGTGATCCCAGTACTCAAGTGGAAACTGGACATCTTGGTGAGTGTGAGACCAGCCTGGTCTACACATTTGACCCTGTATAAAAAAAAAGAAAAAAAGAGTTCTATATTCAAGGAGTGTGCAGTCTAGTGGGGGGGTACTTTTTAAAAATATGCTCACTTTTAACTATCCTGCATTCGTGAATTACGGGGTCAGTTTCCAGAGTGCCAGGCTGAACTTGTCATGCCCTGCCCAAGACCCATTCCAGGGTTGGTGAGATGGTCAGTGAATGAAAGACCTTGCCTGGAACCCTGATATCTGAGTTGGGACCCTAGAACCCACAACAGAAAGAGAAGTGATTCTGACTCCTGAAAGCTGACCTTTGACCTCCACACAGTCTACACACTCCATGAGCACCTGTGCCCACAATCACACAGTTATACACACAATAATGATAATAATTTCATATACATAATATACACACACTAAATTCAGCACTCAGCCTGGCACACAGGGTGCAGGGTGTGCTTTCTCAAACCTCCCATTCCATCCTGTCCACCCCCAGCTCTGTCACCTGACACTTGCGCTGTGCTTTCCTCTCACCCCTGCCCTTTATCTGGAATATCCTTTCTGCCATTTGCTTTTGCTGCCGACTCTAAGACCCATCAGGATGACTCCTCCACTTGGAAGTCTTCCCTGAATGCCCCAGGCTGGATTACACCGGTCTTTTGTGAGCTTGTATCAGTGCAAGCATCAGGAAAGCCACTTCTAAGGGTCTTAGCTAACAATGGCAATGGATCAGATGAGCTCCTGGAACTGCAGGACCCGGGGTTGAGGTTTGCTGCTGTTGCTGTGTGCTCTGGGCTTAAAACAACAGCCCTAGGCCCTCCCATTGCTTACTTCTGCCTTCCTCTGAGTGGGCTTTGTTCTCGGGAGACTTCAGGCTTTCACCCAGCCTGCTTTGGTCCAGTGAAGTATTCAAGCAAACATTGGCTCTTCTGGCCTCTGTGGAGGTTTTCCTTGGCCTGTGGCACCATCAGGCTAGCTAAGGGCTCCCAGAGTTCTGTTGTCATGACTGAATTCTACCACCCATTTGTATGAGGCTTTTTTCTTCTGGGCCACCAACCATTTCTCAAATCATGGCACACAGACTTCTTATTAGTTATGAATGCTCGGCCCAGCTTAGGTTTGTTTCTAGCTAGCTCTTTTCACTTAAATTAACCTGTTTCTCTTCATCCATTTGCCTTGGGACTTTTTACTTCCTTTTTGTATATCTTTCTTTCACTGCTTCTCACGTCTTCTGACTGGGGGCTGGCTGGCGTCTGGTCCCAGGTATCTCCCTCCTTCTCTCATCCTTCTCTCCTCTCTTCTCTCGAGTCTAGATTTCTCCTATTATTTGTTCTTTCTTCCTACTATTCTTTCCCTGCCAAAGTATTGACTCTTCAGCTTTTTATTAGACCAATGGGGTGCCTTAGACAGGCAAGGTGAAGCAAACACAATGCGTCCTTACATAATTAAACAAATACAGCACAAGCAAATGTGACACACGTGCATTTTCCCACCAGGGTGCGTGGAGGTGGAGCCGCTGGTGCTTTCAAGATTCGGTCTAATTGTAACCCACCGCCATGGCCGAGGAAGGCATTGCACCTGGAGGTGTGATGCATGTCAGTATTGCTCTTCAAGAGGTTCTGACGGCCTCCCTCATCCACGATGGCTGAGCACATGGCACACACGAAGTTGCCAAGGCCTTAGACAAGTGTCAAGCCCATCTCTGTGTGTTTGCATCCAGTGTTGATGAGACTGTGTATGCCAAGTTGGTGGAGACACTTTGCTAAGTCAGCCTAGGCAAGGTTGATGACAAGAAATTAGGGGAATGGATAGACCTCTGTAAAAGTGATCGAGAGGGAAAGTCATGGAAAGTGGTTGGTTGCAGCTGGGTAGTGGTGAAGGATTATGGCAAAGACTCTCAGGCCAAGGATGTCATCAAAGAGCACTTCAAGTACAAGAAACTAATTAATAAAAATTTTGGCTAAAAAAGTGTAACATATTTTTACACAGTTAAAGTAATATTCCGCAGCATAAACAAGTGTAATACATCTTTGCCCAGTTAAAATAATATTCCACCACAACCGTGGTCTCTAAGAAAGGTTGTATAGCGACATGGCCACACCCAACTGTTTAGATGTCATCTGGGCTGGTCTGTGCTACAGTGGCAGGTAGTGGAGGCAGAGACAGAGAATAAATATTCTAGGCTTTACTGCTTAAGAGGCCAAACTAAGGATGTTATATAGGAATTCATAAAATAAATTATCAAAATTACAATAATAATTAGTCATTTCTTTTGTGGTGCTGGTCCATCAATGAGAAAAGTAGAATTCAGGGGAGGAGGCACTCTCTCTTTTTGAGATGGAATGGTAATATGTAGTCTTTGCTGACCTATAAAAACAGGCTGGCCTTGAATTCACAGAGATCTACTTGCCTCTGCCCCAGTGCTGGGATTAAAGGTGTGCGCCAGCACTGCCAGCTTCTGTTCTCCCTTTCACCATGAGAGTCACAGGTTTCAGACTAAGGTCATCAGCCTTGGTGACAAGCCCATTTATTTGTTCTGCTATCTTGCCGGTCCCATCATTTCCCTTCATTGATAATATGATTAGAATCTGAAATAGCCCCACAAGCTCTTGGGTTGAATGCTTGGTCCCTGTCTGGTGTCACTATTTTGGAAGGTTCTGGAAACCCTGAAGATGTGGGGCCTGGCTTGAGGAAGCAGGTCACTAGGGGCAGGTGGTCCCTGGCTCCTGTCTTGTTCTCTGCTCCTTCGTTGGCCATCATAGGAAGAATATTTGCCACATGCTCTTGATGCCTTCGCTCAAACTAGTTCACCATGTCTGTTTTTCTCTGATGGGCTCTCTGCAACTGTGAGCCACCCCTGCCTCTCCCACCTTAACCCCACCCCTGCCTGTTGTACCTGTCCAGAACTGTGATCTGGAACTGCAAAAGTAACAGATACAGCTAGACACAGTGACACACACCTTTAATCCCATCTCTTGGGAGGCAGAGACAGGTGAATATCTGTGACTTCGAGGCCAGCCTGGTTTACACGTGGGGAAGTTCCAGGCCAGCCAGGGCCACATGGAAAGAAAGATTCTGCCTAAACAAACAAGCCAAAAAAAAAAAAAAGGAACATATAACTGGATTCAAAATAAAATTTCCTATTTATCAAACTGTTGGTAAATAATTGCCTGTTATTATAATTAATGCCAGTCTGGGCCTGGGGATGGAGCTCAGTGGTTAGAGTACTTGCCTAGCATGTGTGTGGTGATAGATTTGAGCCCCTGCACCACAAACCCCTGGTGTGAGTCTGTTCATCTGTAATCCCAGCACCCTAGAGGAAGAGGAAGGAGGTTCAGAAGATCAAGGTCATCCTCAGCTACAGAGAAAGTTGGAGGTCAGTAGGAACTACAGGAGACTCTGTCCCAAAACACACAACACACAGTCCATACACATACCTCATACACCACACACATTCACACCACAAACATACATACACACACAAAACAAAACAACAACAAAACCCATCTTGGTGGCTCATTCCTGCCATCCTAGCATTTGGGAAAGTAGGTGTGGGAGGGTCAGGAGTTCAACATTGTCTGTGACTATATAATAAGTTCAAGGCCAATCTGGGCTGTGTAGGGTCCCAAAGCAACCAAACTCTTGAACCAGGGCCGTAACTTTAGCACTGCTTGGGTTTGTCCTCAGAGCCATAACACAGGCAAGCAAAGAACATGCTTAGGGCTTGGAGAGAAGGCATAGGCATTGAAAGCGCTCACTTCTTTTGCAAACCAAACTCAGGTTTGATTCCTGGCCTCCACATGCTAGCTCACAACTGTCTGTAACTCCAGTTTCAGGGGGGGCTGACATCCTCCTCTAGTCTCTGAAGCACCAGGCACACGTACATGTGTTGCACATACGTACATGGGGGCAAAACACTCGTCTATATAAAATAAAAATAAGTAAATCTTAAATATGTGTATGTGCATGCTTAGCTTGCAAACTATGCAATACAGACTTAGTCCGGTTTGTGGACCTGCAGATTCCTGAGTAAAGAAAGACACAGTGGAAGCTGGGAAAGGACACCGGGTCATAGTGCAAGGGGCTGTGTGGTGGGGTGTCTGCCAGAGTCAATTGGCCAGACAGTCTTTAAGACATCTTTGTTTTATTTATTTTGTGTGTGCATGTATATGGGGGTGCCATGGTGTGAGTGTGGCAATCAGAACCTGTGATTTCATTTCTGGAACTTTGGGGAGTCCATTCTCTCCTCTCACCACGTCTGTCCTGCGCATCAGACTCAGGTTGTTAGGCTTGGAAGCAAGCAACTTTACCAGCTGAGCTGTCTCAACAGCCAGCGCATTTCTTTTTAAGAAAAGTGAGTTTGACTGGGCAGTGGTGGTGCATACCTTTAATCCCAACACTCGGGAGGCAGAGACAGGTGGATCTCTGTGAGTTCGAGGCCTCCCTGGTCTACAAGAGCTAGTTCTAGGACAGGCACCAAAGCTACAAAGAAACCCTGTCTTGAAAACCCAAGTAAGTTTATGGACATGGGGTCCCTTTGAGGTGACACACCACTGTGATGCTGATAAGGGTGGCCGAGTCCTTTTCAGAGGGAAAGGAAGCCCAGAAAGGTCTGTCTGGGATACAACTGAGAATTTAAAGACAGACTTTGTGACACAGGCTTTCTGATGGCACTACTCTGATGTCCCCAGGATGGGCAGCTGGGGTGGGCCTGGCTGGTCTGTGGTGGGCTGGAGTGTCCAGCTGGTGGTCCATGTGTTAAACCACACAAATGCTGAGAAATCTTTGGACCAGCAAGACATCTTGGTGGGTTAAGGTTCTTTGTGGTCAGGACTGATGACTTGAGCCTTAGGCCAGCCTGGGCTGTGAGACCCTATCCTCAAAAGATAAACAAAGGCCCCCCCTCAGGTAGGTGGGAGAGGCTCTTCGCTTCCAGCTTCTGGGGACCCCAGGTGCTTCTTGGCTAGCAGACACACCACTACAGTCTCCCCTCGGTCTTCCAGGGCATTCTCTCCATATGTTGGTGTCTTCATATGAACAGTTTTGAACAGCCAGTCATAACACCTTAGGACCCCCAACTTCAGATCCAACCTCTTTACTATTTATTTACATGTACATTCATCTGGTCTCCAAACCAGATCATGTTCCAAGGTGTTAGATGTCGGGATGTCATGTGTATGTATGTGTGTATGTATGTATATATGTATGTATATTATGTGTGTATGTATGTATACATATATACATGCACATATATACATATATGGATGAGAGGAGTACAGTTCAGCATCTAACACCACTCATGGTCATATAAACTCTACATGCATACAGTATTCTCCCATAGTGACACACATCTATCTACCTACACCCACATTCTAGGGTCACACTTACTGGACTATGCTACCAGGACTGCACACCTTCACGGCCTCAGACAGCTCAGCACAGGTCCTCTTGCTGCATGCTCCACTGGCACACCCACTCAGCAATGGCCACACTCATCACACTCAGAGCCCCAGCCACTGGTAGCCTTAGACTAGCCTCCTGGTCTCACATCCCCTCCCACCCACACAGCCTTCTCCTGATTCCTCCCTCCTGCTCCAGCAGACTCCCCTCCACCAGACTTGAACCCGGCAGCTCTGGCCTATACTAGATGGGACAGACCCCAGAGGATGTCTCCTTGCCTTCTAGAATCAGGTACCCCCTTACACGCCAGCCTTCCTCTCTCATGGATTCTTTCTTGCCCCTCTGCCCTGCTGGCATCAGGAGTAACAGACACATTGTCTCTCTCTCTCTAACACCACACACACATACACACACACGCACACACGCACGCGCACACACTCATGCACACACGTGCACACACAACACACACGCACGCACACACACCACACACACGCACACCACACACATCCACACACACGTGCACACACATGCACACACACCACACGCATGCACACACACGCACACACCACACAAACGCATGCACACACACCACACACACATGCACACACACACACACACCACACACACGCATGCACACACACACCACACACACACACACCACACACACGCACACCCAGCCCCTCCAGCAGCCCCACGGCAGCAGTCTGTTCTTCATTATGGGCCAATGCGCCTGTTTACTCACCCAGCTGGAGATAGTTAGAGAGTGATAAATAATGAAAGAGAAAACAGGCTTTTCCCCTCTGTGGCTTCTATTTATGTGACATGTGTCACAGCGGATTCTCAGACTCTGGTTCGGAGTTGCTCGCAGGAAATAGTTTATTTTTTCCGGACAGTGGCTTGAGGGGTGGGGTAGACGGCCAGGATTTGGGTTTCTGGTCTCACGCCCATGAAAGTTTCAGGATCTGGAGTCCAGAATCCTCTTATGGTGCCCTGTTCCTTGACAACTCCCCACCCACTGCCTCCCACCCTGGAATCACATGGTGGCTTGGGACTGCCTGGTAGCAGGGGTTCTCCCGTTGCAATGATTTGGAAGGAACCTGCCTGGTTGGGGCCCCTCCCAGCCACCTCTGAAGCCCCTCAAACAGATGGGCTTGTTTTAAGAGCCTGACTGCTAAGAGCTAGGGCTCCATGAAAAGAGCCAGTTGGAAAGGGAGTTTTTTAGGGAGCCTGCACCTGTCTTGGGGAAAAGGATGCAGAATAATTCAAACTCTAGATAGAGAATGAAGGGCCAGCCGGGCAGTGGTGATGCACACTTAATTCCAGCACAGAGGCAGGCGGATCTCTGAGTTCGAGGCCAGCCTGGTCTACTGAATAAGTTCTAGGACAGCCTAGGCTACACAGAGAAACCCTGTTTTGAATAAGCAAAACAAACAAACAAAAACAGAAAAAAAAGAATGAATAAATGAATAAAGGGCCAGAGAAATGGCTCAGTGGTTAAGAACACTTGCTGGGCTTTTGGAGGGTAAGTTTGGTTCCTAGCACCCATGTAGGGTGGCTTACAACAGCCTATAGTTAGCTCCAGGGGATCCAACACCACTGGCCTCCATGGGCACCTGCACTCATGGGCACACACACACACACAGCATAATTAAAATTAAAAATAAATATTTAAAGAAAGAAGAAAAGATTCCTGCCCTGGTTCACTTCGAGTGCTGGGGACCTCAGAGGTTCTCCAGCATGGGTTTCCCAGATGTGACAATGAAGAAGGACTTGCTCTGCCTGCACAGCTGGCCATGGCAGCCAGGACTTCAGACTCAGACCTAAGGCTCCTGAAAAGGCCTCGTCTTCCTCCATTGTCTTCCAGCACCAGCTCCCTGGCAAGGCCAGCCTACCTCACTTTTGCTAGCCAGTGGGAATCTCTACGTGGGTGTTACAGGTGGCGATGTCTGGAAATGTGGACTGTGGGAAATCTGAGTTCTCCCCTCGGTCCTTCCAGAGGTGGGCACACTGAATGGAGCTAGAGGATGGAAGCAGAAGAAATCTGTTCACCAACCTTCAATGCATGCGGGCCATGACCCGAGCAAACCCGGTTTCGCATGCCTGGGCAGGGTGACAACGCTTTGGTTGAGCATGGAGCCCCAGGGGTATCCCAGATCACTGCTCAGGAACCCAGAGGTACCAGAGGACCTTGGAAAGATAGGGTTCACTGTAGAAGCTCTCACCTTTTGCTAGTTGTAGGGGGAGAGTTTAGAATTCCAGGGCAGCATCTAGTTCGAGGTCTTCGAGTTGTCTGTGGTTGTGCTCTCCTAGCTAGGAGAAGAGACTTCCACCCCAGCTAGGAAGGACTGTACACCTTGACAACATAAGAACGTACAGTATGGACCCAGTGCAAGGGAAAAAGGCACTAAGAGGCAGCTTCTCTTCTCTCTTTCTTTCTTTTCTTTTCTTTTCTTTTCTTTTTTTGGTTTTTCGAGACAGAATTTTTCTGTGGCTTTGAAGCCTGTTCTGGAACTAGCTCTAGTAGATCAGACTGGCCTTGAACTCACAGAGATCCACCTGCCTCTGCCTCCTGAGTGCTGGAGTGCTGGGATTAAAGGCACGTGCCACCAATGTCCAGTGCGCTCTCTCTCTCTCTCTCTCTCTCTCTCTCTCTCTCTCTCTCTCTCTCTCCCCCTCCCTTTCTCCTTTAAAAAAGGACAGGTTTCTCTGTAGCCTTGGCTGTCCTTGAACTATGTAGAACAAACTGGCCTTAACTCACAGAGATCCATCTGCTTCTGCCTGTAAAGTCTTGGGAGTAAAGACATGTGCCGTTATGCCTGACTTGGGTTTTTTTTCTTTCTTTTTTATTTCAATACCTGTGTGTGTGTGTGTGTGTGTGTGTATGTGTGTGTATGTGTGTGTATGTGTGTGTGTGTATTGTGTGTATGTGTTGTGTGTATGTGTGTGTGTATTGTGTGTACGCATACATATACATGTGCAGATGCCAGGAGCTGGTTCTCTCTTTCCACCATGCGAGTCCCAGGGATTGAACTCAGATTGACAACCTCATGCACTCAACTCTTTGATCCACTGGACCCCCTTGCTCAACCTATTTTGCTTTCAGGCAGGGTCTCTGTGTATCCCAGACTGGCCTTGCATTTGTGACCCTTCTGCCTCAGCCTCCCAAGTGTTGGGGTTGCAGGCCTTTGCCAGGACATCTAACAAGGGATGGTCTTCTGCAGTAATGGGAGTCAGATTCAATAAGTCTTCTTACAGGCTGCTCCCTGGGATCCCTCTGCAGGGCAAGAATTCAGCAGGTTGGATGCAGGGTGTCCGGGAATCTGCCCACGGGAACTAGTCCCTAGGAATATTGAGACTAGCATTTGGTGATTTCCCAAACACTTGCAACAACAGGCCCTGAGGGGCCCCTGACAACATTCCCCTCCACCAAACCCAAAGACAGACACTGGAGTATCTGGGCAGGTTAGGCAGGAAATTCCCCATAGTGGAATTCAGCTGGAAACCAGGGAGGAAAAAATTGGTTTGAAGGAAGACAAAGAAGAAGGGGATTTTCTCAACACCTATTAGGGACCAAGGGAAGACAGGACACTTTGACCTGGTGGCTGGGACATTGGGGTTGGCTGGACATGCTGCCCTGGACAGTTGGGGCTGCGGACTGAGTTCAGTTGTGGTATGGGGACTCTGCAGCTTCTCCGGGCTCCATCCGGACTCCACACAGCTCTTGCTTACTTGACACTTGCTCTCATGTAGTGATCTTGGATATGAACCACTCTTTTAATTTATTCATTTATTTTTACACAGGGTCTCTCTGTATGTAGTCTTGGCTCTCCAGGAGCTTGCTGTGTAGACCAGGCTAGCCTCAAAGCTCACAGATATACTCCTGCCTCTGGCTCCTAAGTACTGAGATTTAAGGCATGTATTTCCATGCTCCAGTACCATTCCTGAAGGTGCTAGCAACTCTGCAGATTCTCATGACTGTGGGGACAGTGACTTGAATGGTGACAGTCAGTAAAATCCAACTGCTCGGCCCATGATCTTGTAAGGAAGCTATTACTATCGTCACCCCCAACCTTAGAGAGGAGAGAAAAGGGGTCCAAGAAAGTCAAATAACAGGGCGGCACAACTACGTATAACAGGGTGAGTCTGGAGTTGGCCTCCCCTGCACTTTGCCCCAGATGGCTTGCAGCACCTGGCAGGTCTAGGTGCTTCTTTGAGTTGGTGCAGCCTGGATGATCCCTCACCACCAAACCACATCACCAAGTTCTTGGGTTTTGTTTTTGTTTTTTGTTTTTTTTTTTTTTGTGCTTTTTCTTTTCTTTTTTAAATCAGAGACTCACTATGCAGCCCTGCCTGGCTGGAAACCACTAGATAGACCAGGGTGGCCTTGAACTCATCATGGAACTACTAGCCTCTACCTCTGTTGGGATGAAAGGTGTGGGCCACCATACCCAGTTATCTCCAAGCTCTTTAAGACAAAATAACTTTTTTCTTTTTATATTTATTCAAATGCTCAACCCATGTACGCATGCTCATACACGTTTGCCACACGGGGTCCATTGAAGAGGTCAGGGGCTCTCATCCTTTCCCACCCTCTGTGTTCCAGGGATCAAACTCTGGCTGTCAGACTTGGTAGCTGTCACCTTTACTCACTGCGCCATCTGATTGGCTACTGGCTCAGAACTGTGCGGAACCCCAGCTCCTCCCCCACCTACCACTCTAAATTCCTCGAGCCCTAGCCTCGGTTTCTCCTCTGCCTCACAGGCCTACACACCAGAGCACTTGATACCATAGACAGGCAGTACAGGCCAGGCCCCTGCCCCAGCCCTAACCCTCACTCTCTGAATCCCTGGGGTCCTGCCACCTTTATCTTGACTCCTCCTCAAAGACATCAGCCCCGGCACCGCCCCCGCAGCCCTCCTCCCTGCAGCCCCGCGGGATCCCCAGTTTTGCTCGAGGGCAGCCAGTGAAGCAGGCTGTAACGGAGAAACCTCAGGCTCCTCTTTAAAAGTCCCCAGAGGAGGTAGATCTGAGGAAGGGCTGCCGAGAAGGTGCCTCCAGCAATGTCAGCTCAGAACAGCCGGCTGACAGGATGCTGAGCAGGGATTAAGGTCGGGATCAGGGAAGCCGGGGAATGAAGGCCAGTTCCCTGTCGCCCCCCCCCCCCCCCCCCCCCGTTGCCGCCACCAGAGCCGCCTCTGGGTTTGTCTTGTTTGTTCTCTTGTTCTTGCTCTGGGAAAGTGGGTAGGGAGGGAAGTGGGCACCGGTGACTGGAGAAGTGGGGGCAAGGACAGGAGATGGGCAGGGAAGGACAGATGGGGCTGAGAGGAGGCAGGCTCCTGTGTGTCTAGGGGGACCAGTCAGTTTAATGTCCCAGTCAACTGGTCAGATGGGGAACAGGAAGCGCAAACTTTCTTCCTGATCACTCGCTTTCATGTGGTTGGTGTGGATTGCAGGACACATGAAAATAGAGACACTCCAGGTTAGGAAGAGGAACAGCCTAACCTGTCCTGGTGACTTCTGATCCAGGCACTGGGAAGGTAGTGTTGGGAGAATCAGGCGTCAGAGATTGTCTCCAGTTATGAAGTTAATAAAAGACCAGCTGGATAGGGTCTCAAAAAAAAAAAGTGTGTATGTGAGGGGTGGCTGGTGAGCTGGCTGGGTCAGAGAACTCGCTATGGAAGTCTGGTGACCTAAATTCAATCTGTGGAACCCACTGTGGGAGAAAACCAGCACCGGAGAGCTGTTCTTGATCTCCACACACACACTGTGTCATAGGTGTGCTCTCATTCATATATACGCCAAGTAAAGTAAAAGGGTGTTTGTTTGCTTGTTTTGTTTTTTGTTTTTTGAGATGGGGTTCTCTGTGTAGCCTTGGCTGTCCTATAACTCCCTCTGTAGACCAGGCTGGCCTTGAACTCACAGAGATCCACCCGCCTCTGCCTCCTGAGTGATGGGATTAAAGGTGTGCACCACCACAGCTGGACCAAAATAAAAAGTTTTTAAAAAGAGGCCCAGGTGTGGTGGTGCACACCTTTAATCCGAGCACTTGGGATGCAGAGGCAGAAGGATCTCTGTTAGTTCAAGGGCTGCCTGGTCTACAGAGCCAGTTCTAGGCCATCAACATTTACATAGGGAGACCCAGTCTCAAAAATTAAAAAATAAAAAAGGTGGATGGTTTCTGAGGAATATCTAAAGCTGGCCTCCCTCTCTCTCTCCCCCTACCTCACACACACACACACACACACACACACACACACACACACACACACAGCTGTGCATACATGAACACACAGAAATAATGATATTCACCTTAGAGTTATAATGATGTCCGGTTAGTAACTGCTCAGAGTTGATCATCAGCTTGGTAGCCACTGATCTCCATCCAGGTACTGGATCTTAGTGAATGAGCCCCTCCCTGGGTCCCTGAGTCATATGTGCCGGCACGTGGCTTAAACTAGCCATGCTACTTTCAGGGTTCACCCAGGAACCAAGGGGTGGTTATGACACATGTCTGCTTGCCCAGCTGGCCAATGAGTAGCCCTTCTGGGGTCGTCAGCCCCTCCCCCATCTCTGTGTACTCTGGACATTGAACAGAGATGAGAGCTTGGAACGGGGTAGCGGGGGGTGGGGGGAATCTGGTGATTTGGGAAGGGGTCTTGTTTTTAGTATAAAATCCTGGGTCCAGTGGCCAAAGCTTCCCATATGTGTCTGTGGGGATCCTACCCCTCACTTGCTGGGAATTTAATATCTAGGGTAGTGGTTTCTACCATTCTAGGATAGTCAAAGTTATGTATATTATAGAATTTCAGAAAGCACACCTGGGCATGGTGGGGAACAGCTGTAATTCCATCACTCAGAGAGAGAGCGTGCAGAGGCAGGAGGACTGGAGTTCAAAGTCATCCTTCCCCACAGAGCAAGTTCAAGGCCAGCCTTGGTTTCAGGAGACCCTGTCTCAAAAAAACAACAATACACACACACACACACACACACACACACACACACACACATATATATATATATATATCCACAGAGGAAAACTTAAAAATACAGAAAAGCACACACACACACACACACACACACACACACAAGGAGATAAAGATCATCCAATAATCTAAAAGCCCAGAGATAACCATGGTAACACTTCCTATATACATCAGTCTAGAACTTTTGCTTATGTAGACCAGGCTGGCCTCGAACTCACAGAGCTACACCTGCCTCTGCCTCCCGAATGCTGGATGAAAGCATGCACAACCATGTCTGGTAAGGATGCTCATTTTAATTCTCAGAGACAGAGTCTCATAAAGTTCAGTTTGGTAGTGTTTATCTAGCATGCCCAAAGCCCTAGGTTCCATTCCCGGCACCCACACACTGGGTGTGGTGGATCCCAGGAGGTGGAAGTGACAGAATCAAAAGTTCAAGCTTGGGGGCTGTGGATGGCTCTGTGGTTAAGAGTGCTTGTTGCTCTTGCAGAGGACCTGGGTTCAGTTTCCAGCACCCACATGGTGACTTGAAACCATTCATGACTCCAGTTGCAGGGAATCTGACTCTTTGGCCCTCTGCCAGAACCAGGCATACTGCAGGCAAATATGAACATGAAATAAAATAATAAATCTTAAAAAAAAACAAAATTCAAGTCATCCTTTTCTGTACAGCTCTTTCGAGGCCAGTCTGGGCTACACGAAGGAGGACTTTGCCTCAGCAAACAAACAAGCTAACAAATAGAGCGCTGGAGAGATGGCTCAGTGCACTCAGGAAGTTCAGTTCCCATGTGTGTGGGGGTTCACGACTGCGTGTAACTCCAGCTCCAGAGGACCCAGCACCCTCTCCTGGCCTCCCTGGACACAGTACACGTTACACACACACTCATTCATACAGTCGCAAATATGCATTTTAAAAACTTTAAAGCTGCCAGGCAGTGGTGGCGCACACCTTTAATCCCAGCACTCGGGAGGCAGAGGCAGGCAGATCTCTGTGAGTTCGAGGCCAGCCTGGTCTACAGAGCTAGTTCCAGGACAGGAACCAAAAGCTACAGAGAAACTCTGTCTCGAAAAACAAAACAAAACAAAAAGCTGCGTGATGGTGGCACATGCCTTTAATCCCAGCACTTGAGAGACAAAGGCAGGCAGATCTTTGTAAATTAGAGGCCAGCCTGGTCTACAAAGTGAGTTTCTGGACAGTCAGAGCTGCACAGTGAAACCCTGACTTGAAAAGCAAACTAAAAACCCAAAACCTTAAAAAAAGAGGAACACTGTCTTTTGGCTTATTAGAAAGCATGTGGTGCATGCCTTTAATCCCAGTACTTGGGAGACAGAGGCAGGCGTGAGTGAGGCCACTCTGGCCTATAGAGTGAGTTCCACAGTCAAGGCTACACAGAGAAACTCTGTCTCAAAAAGAGAAACGAAGGAAGGAAGGAAGGAAGGAAACAACATTTCATCTCAGGTTCACTATTCCTATCTCCCTGGTTCATTTGTGTTTCAAGCTGAGGGCCAGACCACAGAGCCCTTCTGTTGCGCTTAGCATGTACTCTTAGCTGCATACCTTGGCAGGGACTGAGGAAGGTACCCTTTTCCCCACCCACTCTATCTACCTGCTCTGGCTTCTCTGCTCCCCAAGTAACACACTGGATCCTGTTTCCAACAGTCCTAACAACTGGCTCCCACCCTATGTCCCCCAGAACCTCTTACATATGGCCCTGTTCCACTGACTCCCACCACACCTAAACTTTGTCTTTCTCCCACAGAGCTCTAGGCAGAGGCTGATGGTCAACGGATTGGCCACAGGTTTGGAAACTAAGATCTGTCTCCCTGATTTCCAATGGCCTTTGGAGGAGGGAGGTGGATAACTGGGCAAAGGGTGTAGCTCAGTTGGTCGAGTGCTGGCCCAGCAAGTGCAAAGCCCCAGGTTCAATCCCCAGCACCGCACAAACCAGGTGTAATTGATTGCACACAACGTTAAGCAGTATCCCTGGGTGGGTGGAGGCAGGAGGATCAGAAGTTCAAGATCCTCCTTCAGCCTGGGATGTAAGAGACCCTGAGTCAAAAACAAAAACAAATAAAAAAAAAACAAGCAAACACTTGGTAGGGGAAACCTACTGATTTAATTTCTTTCTGTCCAGAATTCATGCTCCTAATCATGAGAAATTTTCTCTTTAAATACGTTTTATTCCCCTTCTCTCCTTTCTCACCTCCTCGTTCCTCCTCTCCTATCAGCTTTGACCATAGTCTCCCACTTTCCTGTCCTTCGCTCGCCTCCTCTCTCCTTTCTTTTTTTAAGTTTTTTTTCTTTTAACTTTCAAGGTCATTCCGGACTCCTGACGCCGCCAGTCCCTTAGTGAGAAGTGAGCGCCATTGGCGTCTGTGGCCTCTGTTTCCGTGGCAACCCAGTAACCATTAATTTTCAATTAAAGGAGACAAAAAGCTGGATGACAGCTCCGGGTCTGCTGAAGATGTCAAGAATCTGTATTAATATACAGCAAGAGAGCATAATTGTGTGTCCATCTTCCAGAGCGGCGAAAAATGGAGGGATAATTACCGGCTCGAAAGCCACTCTGTAATTTAGTCCTTACTGTCACCACAGCCCTACACATTAGCATAAATTAAAAGCAGGGTTTATTGTTATCAAAGTGCATTGATATCGCCAGACCTGCTTTCTTCCTTTTAACTGTTTGTTGTGGTTGAAGTGACTCCCTAGCTCTCTCTGGGGTCTCCCTGGGATAGAAAGGGGACGCTCCAATGTTAGACCTGGAAGGTCATAACCATCTTTTTTTCTGCCATCTTTGGATCCTCTGGGTGGAAGAAGACCAACGGGAAGATAGTGTCCCCTGATAAGGGCTGCAGGTGACGGGCAGGTGTGCTGGGTTTTTAGTTCACCTTTCGAGTATGAGGGCTTTGTTATGTTCGAGAGTTCTCAAGCTCTTTCTAAGGGCACCACTGCTGCATCCTAGGTCTGCCCTGGTTCTGCTGGTCCATTGTGAGGTGGGAGGTACAGGCTGAACACACAGCAGGTCCTCAAGGCCGACAAGTTAAAGGGACCGGTTGGTACAGAGGGGTCTCCTCCTCTTGTCTGGATACCAGGAGATAGAACCTTCTAGATTTCCTGGTTCAGGGAATTTAGTGTCAGCTAAAGCAGAGACACCCACTCTCCTTCTGGGCCACCCAGAACTCCAGCTTCCCAGACAGAGCTCTCTGGAAGCCCCCCTATTTGGTCATGCTTCCCTTGGCCTTGGGTCTTGTCACCCTGCAGCCTCTCCTCAGAGGAGTTAGAATGCCTCAAAGTATCTCCAGAGTGCCAGTGCCAGCCACAGAGCGCCAGTGACAGCCACAGAGACCGAAGCATTTCCATGAACGGGGATGTGATGAGGGGGTTTTCTTGTACTCCATCCAGAGAGAGCTGTCCTTCAGAGGGAATTTAGTGTAATTACCCTTAAGGGAGAGATCCTTACACAGCCAGTCACAACACTGACCTCCTAGCTGAGGTTTGACAGCAAAATTACAGGCTGTGTACTCAACACAGGGGCATCCTCCCTTTTTTGGGGTGGGGGGAGGAAAGAGGAGGAGGCAAAGGAGACACTTTGAAAAGAAAAGTGCTGGTTTCCGGCTGCCAGGCACGAGGGCTCCTTGGCGAGGCGTCGACAGGGCAAAGAGAAGGAACCCCAAGGTCTCCAGCTGCCAGAGAGGAGGGGCTGAGGCAGTAATCCAGTCCTGTAAATGTCTGGGCCATGGACCACAATCCTATGATCCCGGATTGAGCTTTAGAGCACTAGGAATTATTTGATAAAATGTCTAAGTCTCCCAAACTCATCTGTCCTCCGATCCTTCCCTGGTGCTGGAATGTTCTCCTTGTACCCCAGTGAGAACATATTCAAGGTCCTGTAAACATCACCTTTGTGTCCTGGTTAGTGTTTGTAGGCTAATGTGCTGCTGGTCCAAATTTAGCACGGACTTATCTCTCAGATGCGTGCTGGCCTCTCACGGTAGGACACTAAGGACTGACAACAGACAACTTTTCTCAAGGACTGGAGAAAATCCTGATGGACTTTGAACCCCCCACCCCCATACGGAGTGGTGGAAAATCCCCAATCTTAAAGTAGCAACAGCTTAGGAGACCTGATGGATCCAAACTCCGCCCAGGGCAGCCTTCCCTCTCTGCCCTACCTCTGCCTGCCTTCGCTCTGCTCCTGAGAAGTCTCTTTCGCTGATCACTAGCATTGACTTCTTGGAAATCCTCCTGGGTGTGATAGAGAGCCCATTGTTCTGAATTCCTTCCCTCCTTGTGAATCCCACAGAGTCGATCTGGACTTTCTTCAATGAGAGGGTCCTCCCAATGCCTGCTGACAACTTAGCTGTTCCTGGTAGACAGACTGTCATCTTCTGGTCCATCTTTCCAAAACGGTGTAGAAAAGAAGGGTAAACGTGCCAGGGGCTGAGTTGGGAACCCCAGTGTTCACTGAGTATCTATGTGTCACAGGCACAAACACCCACTATCCTTCCTTTTCTATCTCCCCATCCAGGTAAGGAAGTGAGAAGAAAACTCGACCCAGGTCACGTGGTTAGCAAAGGCAGAGGCGGGATGGAAGCAGCGCTTCCCAGGCCGTTTGAGGGCTCGCCTTAAGTTTCTGATCTAGACTTGCAGGGCGCCATCATGTTGGAACTGGGTCAGGAGTTGCCTGTTTCCCTATCTTCAGAGCCTGCATCCTTGCTGCCTGGAAGGGGGAAAGGATTCTAGGGAAAAGCCAGTCTCCCTAGACTAGTCCTCCCCTCCTGCCTTACCCCCTTAGCAAAGACGCCAAGGACGTGGACAGTGCCATGGTTCTTTCTGCCCATGGGTCCTGTTCCAGGGCTCTACAGAGCACCCATCATTCCTCCAAGCATCTGCCTCGTGGATACATCCCCCAACCTCACCTTCTAGGGAGCCACAATCACCCCTCCCAGGCCCCCGGCACCTATTTCCTCCCTCAGCTGGGGTCTCCTTAGCCTCTATACACTCACTCCAGCTCTGTGTGAGTTCACTCTGGTGTATGTTGGGTTGTGGTGTTAAGGTGCGTGGCATGGGCCCAGAACCCACTTCTGTTCTGAACTTTGAGTATGACAGAATAGATTTCTGGGAAACTTTATTTTTTTTAAAGTTTATTTCCGTATGTGTGCACGTAGTATTGTATGTATGTGATATGTCTACATATTGGTGTAGATGCGGTAGCCCAAGATCAACATCAGATATATTATTAATTATGCTTTATTTATTGTGCGCGCGCGTGTGTGTGTATCTCTGTGTGTGTACAGCTTGTATATATATATCAGAGGACTTTTTGCCAGCGTTTCTTCTGCCATGTGGGTCCTGGAGATTGAAATCAGGTAGTCAGGTTGGGTGGCAAGTGCCTTTTCCCCCCAGAGTCATCTTGCTGGCCTTCCCCACCATTACTTTTTAAGACAGGGTCTCTCAATGAACCTGAAGTTCATCAGTTGGGTGAGGTCAGCAGGCTCATAAATCTCAGTGATCTTCCTGTCTCTACACTCCCCCCACCCCAGGTCAGATTCTAGGCATCTCGGTTCAGGTCCTCCTGCTTGTGTGCCGGGCACGGTACTGATTGAGCCACATCTTGGCTCCTTCATGTGGGATTTCTGCCCCCACCCCACCAGCAAGTCTTTTTGGGCACCTTCCCTTCTAAGGTCTGCCGCCTGAGAGGTTCCTTTCAGACTCCATTAGCCCAGGAGGGCCCACAGGTACAGCCTGGTTCACTTCCCTTCTCCAGGACTCAGGTGACTTACCTGGGCTGGAGTCCACACCCAGGAGTCCAAGGGTGCCCCTGGGAGGCCCCCACCCTGGCCTCCAAGTGGTTGCCCTCCCCACAGATGTAAATCCTGGCCCCAGAGTGGCCACACAGAGCATGCCTCTTAAACAAACACTTCTCCTTGCTGTTTATCTCCCTGGCCTTTAAACAAACTCTTTCAAAGGTTTCTGCTGATAGGGGGAGATTTGCTGAAAACCATTCCTTGTTTAAAAGCCCTGGGTTTATGCTGCTGGGTGGGGGTTGTGGGCCTCAGGCCTGGCGTTTCTCAGCCTCAGGACCGCATGTTTATCCTCTGGGCCTTGATAGAGGAGCAGCAGAGACTAATCTTTATGGAAAAGAAAATAATAAAAGCAGGAAAGGGGAGGGGGGAGGAGGGGGAAGGTTTGGTTCTCGTCACAGACTCCAAGAGGCTGTGGCAGGTTTTGGCGTGGCAGTGCCCACCGCTCTGCTGTGGGGGTGGGGCACATGCCAGGGTGGGTGGGGTCCCCCTGGACTTTGTACAGAAGGCAGGTGAGCCTCCTGCTGGCCTTCCATCTCTACAGAGGCCAGAGTGGGCCTCTCCCAGGTACTTTGGGTAGGAGTAGGGGTGGGGGTGGGGCCTGGCAGCAGTCACATGTTCCTGGCTGTTTGTCCTCTGCCTTCGATCAACCTGAATTCTGAAAGCACCCATGGTGTGGCTTTTAACATGTCCTTCAGCATTCTTACTGATCTTGTACAAAATCATTCACTTAATTCAGAGGTTTTTAACTTGTGGGTCATGACCCCTAGGGGTTGAACGACCCTTTCAGAGCTGTCGCCTAAGATCATCAGAAAACACAGATATTTACATTACCGTTCATAACAGTAGCAAAATCACAGTCACGAAGAAGGGAAATAATTTTACAGTTGGGGTCACCACAACATGAGCTGTGTGTGTTAAAGGGTTGCAGCATTAGGAAGGCTGAGAAGCGCTGACTTAACTCCTACAGCACAACAGATCCCAGGAATACATTCGGAATGAGCTCAGCTTTGCAGTTGGGGAAACAAAGGCACAAAAAGATCACTCACTGGTCCACACCCCAGAGGTTTGGGCTCACTCGGCGTGAAGTATAGGCGTGAAGTATAGGTGTCAAATTCAAAAATGACTCTTCCCAAGTGGGGAGCTCTTGTGGAAGTAACTCTGTTTCCCTTGCTCTCCCAGGGATCCAGAATCAGTCCCACAGTGTCTCCCAGTTCATTGATCACACCAGGGGGCTTGCTTTTGTTTTGCTTTATTTCTTGCAGATACAGGGCCTCATGTACCTAAGGCTCTCCCCAAATTTTATATATAGTTGAGATGAGCTTTTTGTTTTAAAGAGTTTTTATTTTTAGTTATATGTATGTGAGTGTGGGTATATGCACAGGAGTGTTAGTTATATGTATGTGAGTGTGGGTATATGCATATGGGTGTTAGTTATATGTATGTGTGGGGGTATATGCACATGAGTGTTAGTTATATGTATGTGAGTGTGGGTATATGCATATGGGTGTTAGTTATATGTATGTGAGTGTGGGGGTATATGCACATGAGTGTTAGTTATATGTATGTGAGTATGGGTATATGCATATGGGTGTTAGTTATATGTATGTGAGTGTGGGGGTATATGCACATGAGTGTTAGTTATATGTATGTGAGTGTGGGTATATGCACAGGAGTGTTAGTTATATGTATGTGAGTGTGGGGGTATATGCACATGAGTGTTAGTTATATGTATGTGTGGGGGTATATGCACATGAGTGTTAGTTATATGTATGTGAGTGTGGGTATATGCACAGGAGTGTTAGTTATATGTATGTGGGGGGGTATATGCACATGAGTGTTAGTTATATGTATGTGAGTGTGGGTATATGCACATGAGTGTTAGTTATATGTATGTGTGGGGGTATATGCACATGAGTGTTAGTTATATGTATGTGAGTGTGGGTATATGCACATGAGTGTTAGTTCTATGTATGTGAGTGTGGGTATATGCACATGAGTGTTAGTTCTATGTATGTGAGTGTGGGTATATGCATATGAGTGTTAGTTATTTGTATGTGTATGTGGGGATGCACATGAGTGTTAGTTCTATGTATGTGAGTGTGGGTAAATGCACATGAGTGTTAGTTATATGTATGTGGGGTTATATGCATATGAGTGTTAGTTATTTGTATGTGTATGTGGGGATGCACATGAGTGTTAGTTGTATGTATGTGAGTGTGGGTATATGCATATGGGTGTTAGTTATATGTATGTGTGTGGGTGTATATGCATATGAGTGTTAGTTATATGTATGTGTGTGTGGGTATATGCATATGAGTATTAGTTATATGTATGTTTGTGGGGGTATATGCATATGGGTGTTATATGTATGTGTGTGTGGGGTATATACATATATGAATGTTAGTTATATGTATGTGAGTGTGGGTATATGCATATGGGTGTTATATGTATGTGTGTGTGGGTATATGCATATATGGGTATTAGTTATATGTATGTGTGTGGGGTATATGCATATGGGTGTTAGTTATATGTATGTGTGTGTGGGTATATGCATATGGGTGTAGGCGCAGGAGGAGGCC
Source organism: Microtus oregoni (assembly GCF_018167655.1). Classification (NCBI taxonomy): domain Eukaryota; kingdom Metazoa; phylum Chordata; class Mammalia; order Rodentia; family Cricetidae; genus Microtus; species Microtus oregoni. Next base: position 44,532,724 of record NW_024543066.1, read on the forward strand.
AGAGGCGACAGAGCCTAAATGACAGGATTATAGACATGTACCACCTTGTGCTGCTGAAATCTTGGAAGGTAAAATAATGGGCCTCTTAGAATCTGAGGTGTATGGGTTTGTTTGTTTTGAGACAGCATCTCTCTATATAGTCCTGGCTCTCCTAGAACTGGCTATGTAGACCAGGCTGGCCTCCAATTCATAGAGATCCCACTGGACTTCTTCCTTTGTACTGAGATTGAAGGTGTATACCACCGTGGCCAGCTTCCATCTGAGAAAGGGAAAGACAGGGCCTGGAAGGCTGGCTCAGCAGCTAAGAGCACTGACTGCTCCTCCAGAGGAACTCGGCTCAGTTCCCAGCACTCACATAAAGGCTCACAGCTATCTATGGCTCCAGGATCAGGAGAATCAATGCCCTCTTTGGCTTCTGTGGACACCTGCAGTCAGGTGGTGCACATGCACACATACATATATGCATAAAATGAAAATAAATAAATAAAAAGAAGAATTTGTAATGGGCTTCTGTGACAGACTTGCATAATTGGTGATTTTTTTACTCTTCATTTTGTAAACACCTCCAACACCTCAAGGCAGTCCTGTGAGCACCTGAGGTGAGAGAGGGGGCACAGGAGGATCACGGGCTCAAAGTTAGTCAGAGGTGGCTTAGCCTGCTCAGTACTGGCCTGGCATATGCAAAGCCTCAGGTCTGAGCCCCAGCAACGCGGACAACTGGGTTTTAAGGTACCTGCCTATAATCCCAACACTGGGAAAAGGATCAGAAGTTCAAGGTCACCGGTAGCTACCAGAGCTGCGGGGTGGGGTGGTGGTGTCAGGGAAAGAGACAGAGAAGCCTGAATCTCTGGACCCACGCCATCTCCAGGATCCAGTCAAGGCAAGGTTTGAACAGCAGTTAAGTGGCAGCGTCTTTAGTTCTGACACCTCTCCTTTTTGCCTTTGTCCGTTGAAGAAGACTCTGGAATCCAGAAAGGCCAAGTGACGTGGTTGCTTCACGATGGCTTTCCACTGCCTTGCACAGACTGGGCCGGGCCAGGCCTTGGGTGTAGCGTGCTCCTGGGCTCCCGGACGCTCAGTTGTCTGGAGCCTCTCAAGGACAGAGGCCCGGGCAGGTGGGTGTCGAGCTGACTTCCGCCTCGGCCTTGTTTGTTTGTGAAGTTGCTGCCGTGGCAGGTAGGGTTGGAGCCGAGGGCCAGGTAGGAATTTCCACCGCTAGCACCAGCAGAGTTCAGGCAGGAAGCCACTCCCTCTCGTGTTGACACGCCCGGGCCACACCCCTCAAGCTAGCACAAGCTAACATTCCCCTCCCCCACCCTCCTGCTCCCTGCCAAATACCTTTCTTCTCCAGAAAGTACCTTTCAGCACCTGAGCTGCCCCCCCTCCCCCCGGAAGGAAGAGAGGGTAGGTTGAGGGCTGAAAGGAGGTGGGGAAGTGGGGCAGCCCAGGTCAGGGGGGGTTGTTTGAGTGACTGTCTCCTACCTCTCCGGTACAGAGAAACATCCGGTTTCCAAAACTGTTCCTTCCTCCTAGAAACCCTTGGTGTAAGACACATGATTCACACCAAAGCAAACAGGACTAGTGACAGACGGCCTTCAAAGTGACCCTTTCCAGGGACCGTCTGTGCATTCTTTGGTTCGCTCAACAATTTCCTTGAGTGTCCCTGGGGAGACGCTGTCCCCCTTGCTGCCCCTGCTGGGCATGGGGATCCGATTCAAACTTACGCTCGGTGACCCTTCCCAGGAAGTCTTGGTAGCTGCCCCTTTCCACATTCTTTTATTTGTTCAACGATTTCCTCGGGTGTTCCTGGGGAAGAATCCACGTCCCCCCCACAACTTCTATTACAGTCCCTGCTGAGACATCTTCAGACCACTTGGCTACACTGTCCGTGCTCTTGACTTTGTCGGTAACGATAGATACCCTGACTGTCTGACTTGCATTTAGGTCTGCTGCTAGCTCTATTTTGTCCCCATCCACATGAAAAAGTTGTTGGGGGGGGGGGGGCAGCCTAATGACAGACCTTCAGGCAGGTGCTGTCAGCCTGATCAGTTTGGTGACAGAGCTGAGCACCCTAGGAAACTCAGCCCTCACCAGGACATCAGACCTTGGGGTAGAATGTACACTAGGGTCTCTACAAAGGATTTCCTCTCTACCCTTAGCCGAGAAGGGGTCCCCTGTGAGTTATTAGAAGACACAGGGCTCAAGGATGCCAGGGATCCAAGCAACTATCTAGGTTAGTGTCTCCGAGAAGTACAGCCCTGGGGATATGGCTTAGTTGATAGTGTACTTCGGTACATGAAGTTCCGGGTTCAGTTCGGCACTGTATTAACCAGGTTTAATGGGGGCACACTTACAATCCCAGCACTCAAGAGACTGGAACAGGAGGGTCATGGGTTCAAGGTTAGTCAGGGCTAACTAATGAGTTCAAGTCTAGCCTGGGCTGCTGCTTAGTGAGCCAGGACTGTCTTTAAAAACTGCGTGTGTCAGCGCCTGTGCGTGTGTGTATGGATTCTCCCCCAGGAACACCCAAGGAAATCACTGAGCAAATAAAAGAATGCATTGGAGAGATGGCTCGGAGGTTAAGAACACTGGCTGCTCTTCCAGAGGTCCTGAGTTCAATTCCCAGTAACCACATGGTGGCTCACAACCACCTGTAATGAGATCTGGTGCCCTCTTCTGGCCTGCACCAATACATGCAGACAGAACACTATACATAATAAATAAATACACCTTTTAAAAAATGCGCAAAGAAGCAGCTGCCAAGACTTCCCTGAGAAGGTCAACAAGCATGAGGACCTGAGATTGGATCCCCAGCACTCAAATAAAAGCCAGGTGCTGCAGCCCACGGCTGCAATCCCAAATGCTACAGTCATGACTGCAATCCCAGGTGCTGTAGCCCACGGCTGCAATCCCAGGTGCTACAGTCCCCAGTGCTACAGCCCACGACTGCAATCCCAGGAGCTGCAGCCCACGACTGCAATCCCAGGAGCTGCAGCCCAGGACTGCAATCCCAGGTGCTGCAGCCCAGGACTGCAATCCCAGATGCTGCAATCCAAGATGCTACAGCCCACGACTGCAATTCCAGGCGCTGCAGCCCACGGCTGCAATCCCAGGTGCTGCAGCCCAGGACTACAATCCCAGGTGCTGCAGCCCACAGCTGCAATCCCAGGTGCTGCAGCCCATGACTGCAATTCCAGGTGCTGTAGCCCATGACTGCCATCCCAGAGCCGGGGAGGCAGAGTTACAGACAGTTGGATTCCTGGAGGTCATGGTCAGCCAGTCAGACCTACACGTAAGCTCCTGGTTCAGTGAGAGATCTTCCTCATCTCTCTTAACGAGCTAAGTGTAAACCTAACTCTTAGGAGGTGGAGACAGGAGGACCAAGAGTTCAAGATCGTATCCAGCTAGCAGATCAGTCTCAGCTATGAGAGACCTGACCTCAAAAAATGGAACAGAGGCTGGAGAGATGGTTCAGTGGTTCACAAGCATGAAGACCCCAGAAACCTAAGTAAATGTTGGTCCTCATAAGGCTGAAACTTGACACCCAGAGCAGCTGGCTAGGAAGACTCTCCATGCTGGTGAGCTTTGGGTTTGATTTGGAATCCCTGTCTCAGTGAATGACGATTGATGAGGGCATGATTCCTCACATCAACGATGAGCCTCTGTACACATGCACACACATGCACAACAATGCATGGATACATATACACACATCACACACATGCACAACAATGCATGGATACATATACACACATCACACACATGCACAACAATGCATGGATATAGATACACACATCACATACATGCACAATAATACATGGATACATCTACACACATGCACACACATGCACAACAATGCATGGATACAGATACACACATCACACACATGCACAATAACGCATGGATACATATACACACATCACATACATGCACAACAATGCATGGATACAGATACACACATCACACACATGCACAATAACGCATGGATACATATACACACATCACATACATGCACAATAATGCATGGATACATCTACACACATCACACACATGCACAATAATACATGGATACATCTACACACATCACACACATGCACAATAATGCATGGATACATCTACACACATCACACACGTGCACAATGAGAAAACAATAACAACAAAACAACATATGGGGGATGGGATTCAGTTGAATCAGTGTTGGGCTAGTGTACATGAAGTCCTGGTTTTGATTGACAGACCCCATAAACTGGGCATGGTGGTACACGCCTTAATCCTTGCAAATGGGAGGTAGAGATGAGAGATCAGAAGTGCAATGCCATAGTGAGTTGAAGGTCAGCCTGGGCTATGTGGCACCTTGTTTCAACCCCCTGGCCCATATACCACCACATAACTCCAAAGAATGTATCTATCTTCTGGGCTTTGACTGCAGAGCCCAGAAGTTCAATTTTCGGCCACTTTCTCCATGGAGCAGTCTCTTGGATCTCACTCAGGCTGGCCTGTTTCTGTCTTTCTTTCTCTCTCCTCTCAGCACCCCACTTTCTTCATTTTTGCTCAGCTGACAAAGCTTTTTTCTCCTCGCTTGCCTGCAGACCTCAGGGAGCCTGAGGCCCGTCTAACTCTCAAGCATCCAGCCCTCGAGGCAGCAGCAGATCACTTCCAAGGCTGCTGGACAGCTTTCTGGGCAGTGGAGACGCGGCCGCACAGGAGGAGGGTCCGCTGCCAGGGGGAACGATCGTGCACTGACTTTAGTGGGACAGTTAATTAAAGACAGGGGAGGGCCTCAGAGCCCTCGGAGCCTGGGGGTGAAGGCTGCCTTGGTCCCTAGCAAATCTCCATCTCAGCACCAAGAAGATGGACAGCACACGGAGTGGCAGAGGACAAGAAATCTGGGCCCTGGCACCCACCAAGGACTTGTCTGGAGCATCTGGTGGACACAGCCTCCAACACGTTGAGAGCTGTTGACACAATTAGATCTGCAAGCGCTTAGCGCTCAGTCCAATTGCTTAAAGCCACTTGAGGAGCTAGCTGACCTAGAGTCAAGCCCTGTGTGGGCGGGGAAAGGCAGGAGGCCCTGGGCACATTGCTGCACACCTCAGACGTCCTCAGTGACCAACACTGCGGTGACTTTTGGAGGATACCAAACGGGGCTGGATGGTCCTCAGGTGGATGGAGTCACTATAATCTATGTCTGTCCCCAGCCCTCCTGTCAGGAAAGCCATTCCCTAACTTTTCCTTACACCCCTTCTCCTGCAAACCCAGAATCCTTCATGTGAGTAGACTTGTTCCCAACTACCAAGGTTCAGGGTCAGAAGGCAGCCATGCCACAGTGACGCTTGTCACCTGGAAGCCTCTTCATCTGGTGTTGGGGGTGGGAGGGAATTTCTGCAATCAGTGAAATGGGAGGCCCTGGCAAACACTGAGCAGGGGTGGCACGGTGGGCTTTTTAAATTCCATGTTATTGATATTAGTTGTTTTGTTTTGTTTCAGGCAGGGTTTCTGTATTCCAGGCTGGCCTCAAATCCCTATGGGATTGTGGGTATGCAACAGTGTAGCGAGTTTGGGTTCGTTCTGCTTCTCTGTGTGTTTGCACCATCTCACCCAATGGACTTGGTGCTGGGGATCAGTCAAGGTCTGTGTGCATGCTTGGCAAGCACTCTACCACGTGAGCTACACACATACATACACACACCTATAGCATTATATATAGTCTATGATAATATCATATATATGTATAATGTTTTGTGGTGTTGGAGCCTGGATTCAGGATGTGCTGGGGCATGGTGGGCAAGTGCTCTACCACTGAGTTATATCCCTAGCTTTTGGTATTCTGAGACTAGGTCTCTCTAGAAGCTCAGGCTGACCTTGAACTTGGGATCCTCCTACCAGCTGCTTTCCAAGGGCTTTGATTATAGATGTGTGCCTCCATGTCCAGCGGGAAGCACGTGTTAGTTAAAACATTTGTATTCTGTTTTTAACGATGTGTATGTGTCTGTGTGGGGTGTTTGCATGAGAGTGTGGGGGTTCTCAGAGGCCCAAAGAAGGCGTCCCCTGGAGCTGGAGTTACAGGCGGTTGTGAGCCACTCTATGGGAACAGCATGTGTCCTTCACCACTGAGCCATCTCTCAAACGCTTTAAAAATTATTATTATTTTTGTGCATGTCTCTGTGTGTGGAGGGGTACTCATGGGGTGATGTGGTGTGTGTGGAGGTCAGAGGACAACTTGTGGGAGTAGGTTCTCTCCTTCCACCATGCTGGTACCAGGGATCCAACGCAGGCCCTCAGCTTTGGCAACAAATGCTTTTACCCACTGAATCATCTCACCAGCCTGCAAACACATTTTTAAAAGGGCTTTGATGCCTGGATGTAGGGACAGGAGTGGGAGCAAAGAGAGCAATTGGGAAGCTACTGTATGGCCAGGTAAGGTATGGCTGCTGGAGTCCAGAGAAGAAGGTTACAGCTAATGTGCCCAGCACATTCATTAGTGGGGCCTGCTGCTGAGCCACAGCTGCGGTCGGCTGGATGCCGATGCTCTTGTTCCGGGAAGAGGATTTGTAAGTTGGTAATGTAGCTCAGATGGTGGAGTGACTGTCTAGGTTGTACGTATGTTCCTATCCAAGGCACTGCAGAAACCAGGCAAAGGGGACAAGTGCTTGTAATCCCAACACTCAGGATCCAAGGTCATCCTGGGCTATATTATGAGTTGGAGGCCAGCTTGGGCTACACAAGACTTAGCCACAAAACAAAAGCTACAGGTGAGAAGGGAAGGAAGGGACTTGAGGCTCTGGGGTTGTTTCTCCCCGGTCAGCCCTGGGTAGAACTCTCGGATCTTCAGAAGGAATACTCGCCAGCTTAGCAGAGCACGACTCGTTTTATTTAAGTTTGTTAACTTGATTTATCACTTTTAAATATTTAGACGTGTGGAACATGAACCCCCATTTGTACTTTTGCCCCATCCAGAGATGAGTGGAAAACGTCTGAAGGCTGGGATCATGTCTTCTCTGCCTCGTTCACCCCACTCTGGGCCCCTGGACCTGGGTAATTTCCATCAGACAGGGACTGGAAGGACAATCAGATCCCAGCCTGGAAGTAACAAATGTGCAGTCTGTATGCTGCAGGAAAGGCTGGGATGTTCAGAGGCCCTTAATAGACGTAGTCTGGTCTGGGGCAGGGTGGCATCTGACCCTAACCCCAGGAGAAGGAGGGGTTTGAAGATAGCATAGATTGGGAACCTTGCTTAGATCTGGAGTGTTTGCTGTTGTTCAGTTCCTGGTGTGTCTGTCAATCAAGATGATGTGTATGACCCCATTGGCCTCCCTCTCCCATAGCTGGGGACACAGGGCCTGGCATGCAAGGATATCTAGAAAGCACTGGCTATTGCTAGCTCATAAGCTGGCCCCATGGGAGGAATATTTGCATTTTGTTTATTTATGAGGTTCTTTTCTTCCCTATATGGGCCGGGTCTGTGGGACTGAACTCAGGCTGTGGAGTTTGACTACAAATGCCAGCATCTCCAAGGCCCCTGGGAAGAAAATGGAAGCCAAGCTAAGGAATAGAGCAGCCAGGGGTGCACTGTGGGAGCCCGTGGAACACCCAGGGGACACCTGGCTTAAGCAGAAGGACCAGAAGTTAGAGCTTAGGGTGGGCTCCATGGTTCTGTCTGGGCCAGTGAGATGGCGCTGCAGGTGAAGGTGTCGCCGCGCAGATCACCGTCTGAGTTTGATTTCCAGGTCCCATACAAAGGTGGAAGGAGGAAATGTCACACACTTGTCCTCTGACCATCATGTAACCACGTGCACTCCTGCACATGATATATTTTTTTTAATTTTTAAACAACAAGAGCTAGGCATGGTGGTGCATGCCTTTAATCCCAGCTCTCTGGGAGCAGAGGCAGGAGGGTTTTGTGTTTGGGGCCAGCCTGGTCTACAGGCTGAGTTCCAGTTTGGCCAGGGCCACACATGGAAACCCTGTCTTAAAAAACAATAAATAAATAAATAAAATAAGAATTAGTCGACAAGAGAAGTCCAGCTAAGGGATGGTTCGTAGCATGATATGGATGTGGGGGAAGGCGACTGTGGCACCATGCTGTTCCAGGGCTGTCTGTGGCCTTGGGTAACTCACCCTGATCTGTTTCTTTAGGATCCATCCCGTCATCTCCAGGGCCTTGGCACAGCTCTCTCCTGCTGTTTCATTTTCTTTTCTTCTCTTTCTTTTTTAAGTTTCTCTTTCTCTTTGTGTGTGTGCGCGCATGTGTGTGAGTGCACCATGTGTGTGCAGTGCCAGAAGCAGGCATCCCCCGCAGCTGGAGTTACAGGAGAATATAAACCAGTTTGGTTGTTGGGAACCCAATTCAGCTCCTCCTGAGGATCAACAGTTGCTTTTGACCTCTGTGTCACCGCTCCGGCTGACCTCTTGCTGACCCTTTGGTACCAGAGTTCATGCAGCTCAGGCTAGCCTCAAGCAAACTACGCAGCCTGGAATTTGTGGGGATCTTTCTGCCTCTGCATCCTGAGTGCTGAGACCACTGGTTTGCACTACCATACCCTGTTTATTGGATGCTGGAATTAAATCCAGGGCTTCACGCGTGTTAAGCATCCTTCCAGAGCAGCGCCCTTCTCCCTTGCTTTTGGAAACAATTTCCATAAGCAGCTCAGGCCAGCCTCAAACTCCAGGTCCTCCTGCCTTATACCGAAGGAATAATATGTGTTAGCCACCACACCAGAACCTGGTTTTGAGGGTGGAAATGAGATCTACACAAAGACCATAGCAATACCAGGCAGACAAGGAAAGCCGAAGACATGTTAAACACTGCTGGACCACAGCATCCCTGGGGGTTGCCCAAATTCAGCTGTCATCCCTTTCTAACCTTTGGCCCAGATTATGGTCATGCCTTGAAATTTCAACTTTTAGCATCAGAGCGTGGCACCACACACCTTGTAATCTCAGTGCTTGGGGTCGCATTATGTTCAAGTTTTAAAGTATTATTTATTATTATTGTTGTTGTTGATGAACACTTTGCATTGGTATGGATCTTGGTTTATTGATACAAATTTAAGGTCAATTTTTTATATGTGTATTTCTACTCTTGTTTAAGGTACTATGTTTATACAGATCATTTAAAATGTAATATATAATTAAAATTATAGGTTAATAGTTATCTGTAATAGTCAAACTGTAGTCATGTTAGTTAGGTTTTCTAGATGTATAGAGATATATTTCAGATGGATAGGTATTCTTCATCAAAGACCCCAGGAGGATATAATATTATCCAAGTAAACAGGAACTGCACGGTAAGCAACTTCCAAAACTCTAGAATTGCCTGGACAGTCACCCAAAGTTCTTCTGTAATGCTGGGGCATTCATCTTCAGCCTACAGGCCCACAGTATCCAACAGACTTTCCCATGAAGCAGGAAATTTGAAAGACTATTTAGCCTATATTGGCAGTTTGTCAGTCACTTTCTTCTGTGTCCTGAAATATCTAGCAGACTCTTTCATTTAGCAGGAACCCTGAAGGACTGTCTCACCATTGTTTTTAAACTATTTACTTTTATTTCATTTGCATTTTACCTGCATGTATATCTGTGTGAGGGTGTCAGACCTTGGAGTTAGAGACAGTTGTGAGTTGCCATGTGAGTGCTGGGAATTGAACCCAGGTCCTCTAGGAAGAGCAGTCAGTGCTCTTAACCACTGAGCCATCTCTCTAGCCCCTGTCTCACCTTCTTTAGGCAGCTTCAGCAATCATTTTTCTGTGGGTCCTGCATGTCCAGTTCATACACCATACCATCAAGCAATCCAGGCAAGAGCAGTGTCTTGGCCAAATGGCTAGAGAGAGAGTGAGAGAGAGAGTAGGTGGAGTCAGAGAGAAGCCATGTAGCTGCCAAAGGAAAAAGATGCCAGATGCTGCCTGAACCTTTCTGGTAAACAAAACCACAGTCTTGTGGCGATACACAGCTTAATAGAAATGGGTTAATTTAAGATATAAGAGCTAGGTAGGAATAAGCCTAAGCCGTTGGTCAAGCAATGTTGTAATTAATATGGGTTCTGTGTGATTAGTCAGGTCTGGGTGGCTGGGAAGTGAATGAGCGGGTTCCGCTTACAGTTGTTGTTGTTGTTGTTGTGTGTGTGTGCATGCACACGTGTATGAAGATCAGAGGAGAAATCTGTAGAGTCAGTTCACTCCTTCTACCTCCTTGGGTTCCAGGGATTGAACCCACACCATTAAGCTTGTATAGCAAGCACTTTTATTGGCTGAGCCATCTTGCCAGTGGTCTTTGATTTTTATTGCTATGATAAACACCACAAACAAAGGTAACGTGATAAGGAAATCATTTGTTTCAACTATGGTTTACAGTCCATTATGAAGGCAAGTCAAAGCAGGAACCTGGAGACAGGAAGTGATGCAGATGCCATGGAGGAACACTGACTTACTTGGCTTCCTTCCTTCCTTCCTTCCTTCCTTCCTTCCTCCCTTTCTTCCTTTCTCTCTCTCTTTCTTTTTCATTTAATGTTTTATTCCTCTCTCATATATTATATCCCAACCGCAGTTTTCCCCTCTCTAGCCCCTACCTCTCTTCTCCCCCAGATCCACCCTCCCCCGTCTCTCCTCAGAAAAAAAAAGGTCTCATGGGGACATCAACCAAACACAACACAGCATACTACTATAAGACCAGACACATACCATCACATCAAGGCTGGATGAGTCAACCCAGGAGGAGGAAAAGGGTCCCATAAATAGGCAGGAGAGTCAGCAACCACCCCTGCTCCCACTGTTAGAAATCCCGCAGGAACCACTCAGTCCTAATGCATATGCAGGGAACCTAGGTCGGCCTGTAGGGTGACCTCGTCCTCAGCTTATTTTCTTATAGAACCCAAGGCCACCTACTCAAGGTAACACCACCCACAGTGGTTTGGACCCTCCCACATCAGCTGTCAATCAAGACAATACCCCACAGCCTTGCCTATAAGCTAATCTGATGGGGGCATTTTCTCAGTTGAGGTTCTTTCTTCCCAAATGACCCCAGCCTATGTCAAGCTGATGAAAACCTAACCATTACACCAGCCTTATTTATTAGTTTGAGTATGTGTGGGTTTTTGTGGTGTTTTTTTTGTTTGTTTGTTTGTTTGTTTTTCAAGGTAGGGTTTCTCTGTAGCTTTGGTGCCTGTCCTGGAACTAGCTCTTGTAGACCAGGCTGGCCTCGAACTCACAGAGATCCACCTGCTTCTGCCTCCCAAGTGCTGGGATTAAAGGTGTGTGCCGCCACTGCCTGGTGAGTGTGTGTGTTTGTATGTGTGTGTATTGTGTGTGTGTCTGCACATGCCATGGGTTCACACATGTAGATGTCCAAGGACAACTTAAAGGAGTTAGTTCTCTGCATCTACTATGTGGGTTTGGAGGTCAGACTCTGGATGCCAGTCTCGGGGGCAAGTGCTTTTCCCTATTGCGTCATCTCGATAGCCCTGTTTTGTTTTTGTGAGACAACGTAGGCCTAAACGCTGGACTGAGACTATAAACCTGCTTCAGACTCCTGCATGCTGAGATCACAGATAATGTTCACTAACCACCACGCCTGGCAACCGCAGGACTTGGGAGACTGTGGCAGCAAGATTCTGAGCTCGAGAGCAGCCCAAGCAACACCATGGAACCGTTTCTCAAAATATAAGGAATGTGGCTGGGCTTAGCAATGCATACCTATATCCCAACAGTTGGAAGGTGAAGTCAAGAGAATCAGAAGTTCAAGACCAGCCTTGGTCACATAGCAAGTCTGAGGATAGCCTGCTGTGTTGGTTTGATTAAGATTGGCCCCATAGGCTCATACATTTGAAAGCTTAGTCATCAGTTGGTGGACTGTCTGAAAGGATAAAGAGGTAGGGCCTTGTTGGAGGAGGTGTGTCACTGTGAGTTGGCTCTGAGGTTTTAACAGCCCGCACCAGGCCCAGTGACTCTCAGTTTCTGGATTAGAATATAAAGCTCTCAGCTACTGCTCCTGTGTAATGGCCGTCTGCTTCCCACCATGATAATGGACCAACTATCTGAAACTGTAGCAAGCTCTCAAGTAAATGCTTTCTTTTATCAGAGTGGCCTTGGTCACAGTGTTTCTTCACAGCAATAGAACTGTAACTGAGATGCCTTCATTACATAAGACCTTTCAAAAACAAAACAAACCAAAACAAAAACCTAAGAGGTGATATAACTTAGCATTACAGTGCTTGCTGAGGATGCCCCAAACCCTACATTGGGTCCTTAGCACAATAATAATAATAATAATAATAATAATAATAATAATAATACCCAAGAGTGATACTGCACATCTTTAATGCCGGCACTTTGGAGGCAGAGGCAGACAAATCTCTGAATTTTAGGCCAGCCTGGTCCACAGAGTAAGTTCTACGACAGCCAGGGCTGCATAGTGAGACTCTGTCTCAAAAAGCTAAAGTAGGGAAAACTAGGGTGGTGGTTCAGCAGTTAAGAACTTGAACTGCACTCGTAGACACGTGATTAGATTCCCAGCACCATCAGGGGTGGCGGTGTGTGTGCTCACAAGGTGTAACCCCAGCTCTAGCGGTCTGACATCTGGCTCTTCAGGCATCTACGCCCACGTCTGCACTCCCCACCCCAACATAATTAAAACTAAAATAAATCTTAACAAAAATCAGTAACTCACCAATATCTATGTTCCAAAGGGTGATGTCGAGGTGTGTGTGTGTGTGTGTGTGTGTGTGTGTGTGTGTGTGGCAGGGGGAAGGGGATTTCAAGTACCCATCAACCCCTGCCCAGGACCCATGTCCACACACTCAGCCTAATTAACTCCCTTCTCTTGTCTTTCCTCCCCATGCCCTCCTGGCCACACCCCCTTCAGACGCCTGATTTTTCTCTCCAGGCTGCTCCAAGCCTGCACCTTGCTCTGGACCCCTCCCTCCCTGAAGCCCCCACCTTCCTGCCTGCTATAAATCTGTGACTCCACAGTGTGTGGGGATGTGGGGGCGCGGGAGAGAGCCTGGTAGAAACCTGCAGCAAAGCAAACCAACCTCAGCTAATGAAAACGGTGATAAATCTCTGTCTATCAGGTTTGTTGTAAGCACAAACATTGCCAAACAAGGGCGCAGCTGGCCTGCAGGCTCTCCTCCCTCCAGTGTGCAGAACTTTAAATGGGATGGTTGCTTTATACATCTATTTACTGCTGGATGCAGGGGGAGGGACTGAGGACCAGGGTGCTTAGCCAGGAAATGGAAGCATGCCAGGTGAGACTCCTTCATCCCCCGCTGCCCAGTCCCCGGCTTCCTCTGTCCCTGTCCTGGCAAGTTCTCTGTGATATAGTCCCCTGGGTGCAGATATAGGGGACAACATGCCAGACCTGCCCCCAGGGAACTGATATTCAAGCCTCCGCAGTGCGGCCTCAACTTGCCCCAAAATAAGCACTTCTGCTCTTTTCAAAGTTTTTCATCCTGCCTAGAACCTTTCTTCTTTTCTGCTCATTCCTCAGATGTACCCCTGAACCTCAGCTTCCCCAGGAAGTCTCCCACCTGGTCTTCACGGGCCTCCCTGGGTGCCATTCCTATAACACCAGTCACTTGGAGCCCACTCAGGCACTGGGAAACAACTACTGGGCAGCAGACAGCTCAGCCAGGCCTTACCACCCAGGCCTGAGCAGGGGAGTCTGTGTCAGATTCCTGCTCTGTGAAAAGAAGGGACAATTAGGCCAGGGAAATGGCTCAGGGGGTAAAGACGTTTGCTGCCAAGGCTGCCTCCTTGAGTTTGAGTATGTATGTGAGGTTGCATACATTATAAAAAAACAAGTATACGTATGCACTATGTGTGTGTGTATATATATATATATATACACACACATATATATATACATATGTGTATATATATATATATATGATTATTTATATGTCTATGCAAGGGTATGTGTACACGTGTGCAGGTGCCCATGGAAGCCAGAAGAGGGCTTTGGGTCCCCTAGACCCAGAGTTAACTGCCTAAGTGGGTGCTGAGAACTGAACCCAGGCCCTCCGGAAGAGCAGCAGCAAGTGCTCTTAACTGCTGAGCAGTCTCTTTCACTTCATAAGTTTTTAAAAATGTTTTCTTTATTATTTATTATGTACACAGCATTCTGTCTGCATGTACACCTGTCTGCATGTCAAAGAGGGCATCAAATCTCATTGCAGATGGTAGTGAACCACCATGTGGTTGCTGGGAATTGAACTCAGGACCTTCGGAAGAACAGTCAGTGATCTTAACCTCTGAGCCATCTCTCCAGCCCCTCCATATGATTTTTTTTAAAGAGCGAAAACTGCTGCCTCTGGCCCAGCAAGGAGCCCAGGATGACTTGAAGAAGCACAGCCTGCGAGAGCCAGTGCATAAACAGCTCTGCCTGTTGGTGGTAGTGTGAGTGTGTGTGCACACATATAAACACTAAACAAAACTAAGAAAGAAAGGAGGGGAAGGGAAGGATGATGGAAAGAAAGAAAACCTACTTATTTGTTTAGTTTTTTGAGGTCGGGTTTCACTATTGTAGCCCTGGCTGGCCTCGAACTCACAGGGATCCTTCTGCCTCGTCCTTCCAAGTTTTAAGATTAAAGGCACGTGCCACCATTCCTAGTCTTGACTCTTTATTTTCTTATTTTTATTTCCTTGGTTTTTTGACACAGGGTTTATCTGTAGCTTCAGAGCTTGTCTGGAACTAGCTCTTGTAGATCAGGCTGGTCTCGAACTCACAGTGATCCACCTGTCTCAGCATCCTAAGTGCTGGGATTAAAGGCGTGTGCCACCACCGCTCAGCGACTATTTTTAAGACTGCTATGAGATATGAAGAGACACAAGGCATCGCGACAGGGCCGGGGGACATACCTTTTGATCTTCCTGCCTCCAAGTTTAACCACCACATCTGACCCACTTTTCTGCAGTTGTTTTATTTGTTCTTTTGGTTTGGGGGAAATTTTGTTTTTGTTTTTTGACAGGGTCTCACTTTGTAGCACTGGCTAGTTTGGAACCAGGATGGTCTCAAACTCACAGAGATCCCCCAGCCTCAGCCTTCCTAATGCTGTGTTCATATGTGCCACCACACGAGAATTTATTTATTCTCTCATATACTGCACCCTGACCAAAGCTTCCCCCGCTTCCATTTCTTCCAGTCCCCCACCCTCCACCCCAGATCCACTCCCCCTCCATTTCCCTTTAGAAAAGAGCAGGCCTCCCAGGGACATCAACAGAACACAGCCAACCAAGTTACAGTAAGACCAGGCACAAACCCTCATATCATGGCTGGACGAGACAACCCCATTTATTTATTAAAGATTTATTTATTTTCTGTATATGGGTGTTCTATTTGCGTGCACACCTTTATCCCAGGAGAGGACATCAAATCCCACTACAGATGGTTGTGAGCCATCATGTGGTTCCTGGGAATTGAACTCAGGACCTCTGGAAAGCAGTCAGTGTTCTTTACGGCTGAGCCATCTCACCAGCCCCCCAGCCTATTTGTTTTTTAAACAGAATCTCATATTATAGTCTGGGTATCCTGGAGCTTGCGACAGTTTCCTGACTCAGTCTCCTGAGTGCTGGATTACAGGCGTGTGCCACCGCTGCACATGCTCCACGCTGGCTTTATTCTGCTCTGAACAGGTCTGTGCCAGTTGGCCTTTTTCACTATGACACAGCTGGAGTCATTTGGAAAGAGAAATTGCCTTCATAAGATTGGCCTGTAGTCAAGCCTGTGGGGTCTGCCTTGATTAATGATGGAAGTGGGAGGGGCTAGACCACAGTGGGCAGTGCCACCCCTAGGCAGGTGGTCCTGGGTTGTAGTAGAAAAGAAGCAGGGTGAGCAACCAGTGAACAGCACTCCTTCACGGCCTCTGCATCAGCTGCCTGTCTCCAGGTGCCTTGAGTCCTGCCCCGATTTCTTTTAATGATGGACTATGATGTGGAAATGTAAGCTAAATAAACCTTTTCTTTGCCAAGCTGGTGTCTTACCACAGCAACAGAAACCCTAAGACACCAGGAGAACCTGCTCCCTGCCACAGCCTCCTGTGGTGAGCAGCCCTCACAGTCAGACTATGACCTAAGCAGAGATGATGGAAACATGTAACAGGTGAGGCCCAGAGTGGCTGCGTGGGTTGCCTGGGATCACACAGCAAATTTAAATAAAGCTCAGCACTAGGATCTGGACATGGTAACCCCTGCTTGTAATCCTAGGAGCCAGGTGACCAGAACCAAAGACTGTGAGTTCAAGACAAATTTGGACTATGCAGCAAGTTGCAAGCCTGCCTGGGCTACATGGTGAGACTTTATCTCAAAAACAAAAACAGAAAAAGAAAACAAAACCCCCAAACCCACACTCTTGGGGGAGGATCCAGGCTTTCTCAGTTCTCAACCCAAACCTTCTTTGGTTCACAAATCATATGGTCTCTGGCTTGTGGGCAGCACTGAGCTGGGCACTCAGCAGAGGCTATGAAGAGCCCACAACACTTCATCGCAACAACCTTCCTGCCGCTTGCTGTCAGCGGCCTTTCCTGAGAGAGCATGGCTGAAGGGGCAGCTGGGAAGGACCAGGGATTTTAAAACTCAGAAACCTTCAACATTTTGTTTTTGTTTTGAAGACAGGGTCTCACCATGTAGCCTTGGCTGGCCTGGAACTGGCTCTGTAGGCCAGGCTGGTCTCGAACTCTGCCTGTCTCTGCTCCCGAGTGCTGGAATTAGAGGCATGCATCACCACCACCTATAACTTCATTTTTGTTTGTTTGTTGTTTTGTTTTTGTTTTAAAACTGGGTCACGGCCAGGTGGTGGTGGCGTATGCCTTTAATCCCAGCACTCGGGAGGCAGAAGCAGGCAGATCTCTGTGAGTTTGAGGCCAGCCTGAGCTGCAGAGTGAGTTCTAGAACAGCCAGGACACAGAGAAACCTTGTCTTGAAAAACAACGAAAAGAAACAACAACCGACAACGAAAAGAGTTCTTGGAATCTTAGGGGCTTAGGGATGTGATTAATTGGATAAGAATATTTGCCCATAAGCAGGAAGACCCGAGTTCAAATCCTCAGCATATGTACAAGAAGTGGGGTTGGGGGAGGTGGGCCATGGGGCTTATTGCCTGCCAGTCTAGCCCAAGGTTTAGTGAGAGCATAGAACAAGAAGAGACAGAGCAAGACAAGGACTTCCTCCTCTGGCCTCTGCATTCACAGACATGATCTGGAGCATCGAAGCACACACACACATGCGTACACCATACACATACTAAAAGTTTCTAAACTCTTTGGAAATACATGTTGAATGGAATATATGTATGTGCATGTACATAAACTATTCCCAGAACTTCTAGCACATTCTGAAGCACTTGCCGGGCAGTGGTGGCGCAGGCCTTGAATCCCAGTACTTGGGAGGCAGAGGCAGAGGCAGGCAGATTGCTGTGAGTTCGAGGCCAGCCTGGTCTACAAGAGCTAGTTCCAGGAGACTCACCCAGAGCATCCAGTGGAGTCTCCCTGTTCCCAAAGGCAAGGCATAGTCACTATTTCCTGGGGCGGAGAGCACACCTTAGCTCTACCTCCATGGAGTACAAACACATAGACTAGAAGGAAAGAAGGAGCTAGATCAAGCCCGCCAAGGAAAAAGGCAGGAACCTTAATACCTTAGCTAAGAATGGGTCTCAGTGCTTGTGAGGTTGACAAAGCACTATGAGTTCGAGGCCAGGCTGAGCTACATAGAAGGATACTATCTTAAAACAGCAAAACCAAATTAAGCTTGTGCACACTGTAGCAACTAGGTTTTTTGATGCGGAAATGAAAATAAAAGTTATGCTTTACAGGGTTGAGGATGTAGCTCAGTTGGTAGAGTGACGTCCTAGCATGCAGAAAGCCGTGGGCTAATCTCCAGTGCCCAATAACTTAACATAGCATCCCAGCTCTCTGGAGGCAGAGGCAGGCAGACCTCAGTGAGTTCGAGGCCAACCTGGTCGACAAGAGGTAGTTCCAGGACAGACTCTAAAGCTACAGAGAAATCCTGTCTCGAAAAACCAAGCCAAAACAAAACAAAACTTAATATAGTGGTGTGTGCCTGCCATTCCAGAACTTGGGGAGTAAAGACAGGAGATCAGGAGTTCAATGTCATCCTCAGCTACATAGAGAGTTTGCGGACAGCCTGGGCTACATAAGACTCAGCCTTTGAAGAAAATGATGAAGATTAAAGAGATGACTGAGTGAACACAGACATAGATATGAAAAAAATATGGTCAGGAGAGATGGGTCAGCAGGTAAGGACTCTCACCAGGAACACCAGATAACCTGAGTTCAATCCCAGGAACTCACATCAAGGTGGACAAGAAGAACTCCACTGAGGATTCAGGCTCAGTTCCCAGCACTCACAGGGTGGCTTGCAACCATCTGTAACTCCAGCTTCAGGGGATCTGACACCCTCTTCTGACCTCCACCGGCACCAGGAATGAACATGGAGCACAGACAAAGGTGCAGACAAAACACCCATATACAGAAAATAAACGAATAAATATTAAAAAAAAAGATGGAAAGCAACAGAAGAAAACATTAGCTTTGCCCTCTGGCCTTCATATACACATGCATGCATGCCAGACAAACATGAAAAAGATCACTGGTTTCCGCCAGCGGGTGGTGGTGCACACCTTTTGATCCAGCAATTGGGAGGCAGAGGCAGGTGAATCTCTGTGAGGCCAGCCTGGTCTGCTGCAGAGTTAGTTTCAGGACAGCTAGGGCTGTTACACAGAGAAACCCTGTCTTGAAAAACAAACAAAATCAAACACAAAATCCCTGGTTTTGTAGTCAAAGCTGAATTCAGTGAACATGGGAATACCTCACTAGGACATTGAGGGCCTGACCAGTGGATACAAACAAAAGAATCAATCTGTCATGCTGATTACAGAAGAAATAAGCTACAATCATCCACCTTGTTTTTCAATACTTTGTATTTTTGTTCTTTTTTTTTATACAGAGAAAGTCTCAGTATTTCAGACTGGCTTGACTCTTCCTAAAGAACAGTGGCCTTGAACTCTTGATCCCCTTTTGTCTCCACCTCCCAAGGGCAAGAACCGAACCCAGAGTTTCCAGCAGACTAGCCAAGCACTCAACCAACTGTGCTACACTCCCAGTTCCAAGAGTTTGTTGACTTCTGGTCTTCGGTCTCCCTCTGGACTTTTGTTTTGTTTTTCGAGACAGGATTTCTCTGTGTAACAGTCCTGCCTGCCCTAGAACTCATTTTGTAGCCAGGCTGGCCTCGAACTCACAGAGATCCACGGGCCTCTGCTTCCCAAGGGCTGGAATTAAAGGCGCGTGCCACCAGGCCCGGCATCTCTCTGCGCATCTTTCATCTTCACTAAAATGTCAACTGTGCTGGACAAGCATACGCCCATCACGCTTACAGCTGTGCCCCCAGGCCAGACACAATGTGTAACCGCTATTTACTATGCGAATGAATGGAAACTCAAAAGCATGTCTGCTAGGATAGGAAGGCTCGCTGGCAACTTGAGAAAGGCTCCTCAGTTTGGACCATCCCCAAGGGGGACACGGAGCTGTGCCAAGAGTCCCGTTAGCGAGTTGAGAGTTGTCCTCTGGTCCTCTTTTGTCTTTCTGTGTGCTTCTCCAGAGCGTGGGAGACCAGAGTGCACAGGGCTTTCCCCGGTGGACGCGGGCCTCCAGGGAGCTCCTGCCAGCTGGGGAGTGTGGGGATTTAGGGATAATTCAGCCACTTAATTAATGAAAAGGAAGGAGAAGATAAAGGCGGGGAGGGACGCAATCCGGAAGAAAAAGTCACCCGGGTTGGGCAGCTGCCCCAGCCGCTCCCTTCCCTGCACTGCCCGCCAGTTCCCGCCGCCGCCACTGACTTTCTGACTTCTTAACTTGTCAGCAAATCCCAGAGTTAAAAATGCACGCACCCCGGCCAGCCGCCAGCAGGCCCGTCTGGCCGCTGCTCCAGATGTGGGGCCACCGCGCGGGCCGCCCGCCCCGCCGCGCAGACTAAACAATCGGCCTTGGCCGTGAGCGCAGCGCAATTCCAGATGCCGCATCGCCCGAGCCGCGCGCTAATTGGGCCGCGGGCGTGAGGCTCTGTCAGCGCCAGAAAGGCCCTACCCCGGGTCGCCTTGGCACGATGCCGGCCCGCGGGGCTACCTAGGCGGGGTGGGGAGATTGAGTAAAATGGGAGGGGGGTGTAGGGTGTATAGAGGGAGAGAGACTTAGGCAGGCAGACAGAAGACAATCACACACACACACACACACACACACACACACACACACACACCTCAGAGAGTCAAGCTCAGGGACAGACACAGGAAGGGTCAGAGACATCCTAAAAAAAGATGTAGCTACAGAGACAGGGAGGACCAGAAACCTAGGTGGAGGCAGCAGACCACAGGGAAACAGGAGTTGGGGAGACAGAAACCGGCAGAATGACCCATGATTCAGAGATGGGCAGCAACGTGGCGATGGTCAGCAGTGGTCCTTGATAGGTCCTTCTGTTTCATGGCCCCTTCTTCCTACATTTTTCACTTTCTAATTTTTCCAGGGCCTGACAAAGTCTGGGACTGAGTCTGTCGACCAGTGCCCTAGGCCTAGCCTGACTGGGTGAAGGAAGACCCCTGTCCCCACACGAACCTGAGGAGTGGGTATTTCACCCCAAACGCGAGCCTGAGACACCAATTCACCCTGGACATTGTGCTGATGAGACTCTACTCTGAAGCAGAGGGATGCCCACCTTGCCCCCCCCCCCCCCCGCAGCCGCCCGGCAGTCACACCGGCCCCTCCTTTCTTATGTGTTGGGGAGGGGAGTATTCCACCGGTTCCGAGACTGGGGGATGATCTGCTAGTAGAGGCCCAGGGCAGGGAAGCCCACTGGGGACCACCCGTGGGAGCCGGAGCCAGGCGTTCCGCCCCAGATGAAGGCCCTGGCAGCCCAGGGGGCAAGCGCCGAGCGCGGTGCGGCGGCCGGGGCGGCTCTTGGAGGCCCCTCTCTGACAATCTTTCCTTTGTTTGTTTTCTTAAATCTGGGAGGCCCGAATTCCTGCCGGATTCCGTAGGTTTCACTCAGGAAGGAGGCGCCCCCATCCCCCTCACTCCGGGCCCCGGCTGAGCCAGGGGAATGGCAGGTTCTTCCCGAAGGAAGGAGGCACGCAGCCCCGTGGCCCGGGCAGGACGAATCCCGGGCGTTCTGCCCGCGCGTGCCACCACGTAGCCCCAACCGAGGGCAGGGAACATTTAAAAGGGGTGTGTGTGTGTGGGGGGGGCAAGATCACTTACACACACACACACACACACCGAACATTACACCGTCCCAGACACACACACACACACACACACACACACACACACACACCGAACGTTACACCGTCCCAGACTCATCCCGCACCCTTCCACCTTCTCTCTCTCTCTCTCTCTCTCTCTCTCTCCCTCCCTCCCTCTCTCTCTCTCTCTCTCTCTCCCTCTCTCTCATTTTGGTCTCCAAACTTGAGCCTCATTAATTTCCAAAAAAAATTTCCCCCAATAAAAGGCAAACATGGAAAGAAAAACAAACTATTAGAAAACAGAGGAGGGCGGAAATGTTATTTAAAAGGTTACCAGACCACATCATTTTCCAGTGATATTATATACTCCCAGCAGTATCCAAAATATATATGGGATCTGGGCCAAGAATGAAAAAAAAAGCATAAAAACCCCTCACTTAGACACAACATCTGGCCCGGAGAGCGAACAAACCCTCCATTTATCACACTTAATCCTCCGTAGAAGCAATCGACGTTTGACTTCTGTTTTGCTAATTTAGCTGCTTTCAAGCTCCCGCCCAGTCCAGACTGGGAATTCGGTGTCACTTGTGGAGGGCCCAGCCCTGCCCTGCCCCCGACCGCGTCAGCTCCCTCCCGCAGCAGGGCCTTCGCAAAGGGGAGGGGAAAGAGACCATTAAAGAAGAACAACGTTTTATGAATTCACTTCACTCCCGCCCACTCAGGTCAGTGAAATCCTCGCCTCTGCCCTTGTTCTGTCCTATTCCTCAACACCCTGACACCCACTTCCTTGTGGGCCACACCCCTGCCCCTTCTGCGCAGGCTCGGTGGAGTCATGGCAAGGCCTCCTGTCTACAGCCAGCCTGGTCAGCTTAGCCCCTCATCCAAGCGTTGCCAGCCGCCTACCTGGGAGTGCCTGCTGGCTTGGCAGCTGGACCCTTGGGCCAGCTGGGAGAGGGCGGGGAGGGTCGTGTGCCTGGAGTGAGAGTCTCTCTTCTCTGGAAGTGAATGAGAGGCACGAGGTCTTGAGGTGGCTGCCCTGGGCCCGCAGCTGGCTATAGAGACAATGGGGTCTTGCGAGAGTGCCAGCCGCGAGAATACAGCCAGAGAGAGAATACATCAGCGAATGCGAATGTATCATCGGGAATTAGTGACTCCCTGGGACCCTGGCCCAGTGGGGCTCGTGCCAGATGCAGTGCTGGCCTCCAGTGTGACCTCCCCCAAGGCCTCCTGGGTCTTTCCAACTCTCCCAGCCCACCTCCCAACCTCTAAGGAGACTCTCAACTTTGGAGTTTTTTGGTGGGCGCAGAGAGTAGCGAGAGTGACGGGCACCTGCTGAGAGAGGAGTCAAAGGATGCCTGCCAACTGCAGCTGCCCACCCCAGCCTCTGGCCGAGCACCCAAGCATGACCTGCCCTCCTAAAGGGATACTTCCATACACAGAACAGAACTCCAGTTCCTTCTGCGCATGATGGTCTGTGCCTCTGAGATTTATTTTTATTTTTAATGGGGTGTGTGTGTGTGTGTGTGCTGTGCACTGCGTATGTAAGCAGCTCTTGATGATTTTCCAGAGGACCCTAGTTCAGTTCCCAGCACTTGGGCAGCTCCCTGGGACACAACCCCTTGTAACTCCAAGGGGTCTGACGCCCTCTTCTGGCTGCGGGGGGCACCTGCACTCATACGCACGTATCCATATGTATATTCACATCATTAAAAATCTTTACAAAAGAGACAGATGGGGGACTAGGGAAAAACAATTCCCAGCACCCACATGGCAGCTCACAACTGTCTGAAGATCAGTTCCAGGGGATCTGACACTTCACACCAATGCACATAAAATAAAGTTAAATAAACCATATATATATATATATATATATATATATATATATATATATATATATATACCAAACCTTACTTTGAAGTGAAACCTGTAAATGTGGCTGGTAAACCCCAGATACCTGTCTTGAGAGGCATGATGGGTATCCTAACTGATTCCTGCATCTCTGGAAGATGAACAAGGCTGGACCCCTGAACCCCCCTTTTACAGCTCAACAGAAAGCTAAGAAATGTCTTCTGGCCCAATGCTTCGGTTCTTTGACCCTAGACCTCCTGTGTGTCCTCAGGCCAGGTGTGCTTCTCCTCTGGGCCTCGAACTCCTGATGTGGAAAATGAGCAGGTTGGACCTCCAGCTCTGCAATCTGCCTCTCCCTGCCCCACCCCTCTTCCCATCCCTGTCGGAACCCCTCATCTCTCTTTGAAGTTTCCTGCTCTTCCCTAACTCCTCTGTCCCTGGCTTTTCTCTGCAAGGACCCTTGTCCTCTTCTGCCACAGCTCTTTGTGAGGGAGAGCATGTGGACAAACAGCACCCCACACTTCCACACAGCCACACAGCAGCTTGTCCACAAACGCAGCCTGGACCTGAGGAACTGGCCCTCTCCATCTGCCTTCTCAGAGGAGGGTCTGTCTCCAAGGGTCTTCCTGATGTCCTGACCTTTGACCTTTGATCTCTGACCTCTGAAGCAACGAGAGGAAGGCATCCCAGCTGGACCAAGGGAGTGCCTTATTTGGGTTTTCATTCCCTAGAGAGCAGTGGGCTCTGTCTTCTCACGCTCCCCATCCAGGCTCAGGCAAGGGGACAAGGAAAGAAAGCCCCCCCCCCCCAGTCAGCTGATGCTTGGCCACCACCTCGTTCACAATGCCACCTGCACTTCAGAAGCTTACAGAACCTCTTCCTAGAGGCCCAGAGACCTGGAGGCTGTTACAATTACCAGTGCATATCTACAGAATCTGTTGGGCATCTTGTTGGAGCAGAGAGTCTCTGGGGCTAAAACAAAGGCTGGGGGTGCCCCTAGGAACTGTACAGATACCAAGCCTGGGGCTCCTGGGCAGAGGATTTGGCAATGCCTGCGCGTGGGCCAGGCTGGAGTGGCACCTGAGAAGCTGCCAGCTCCTGGGGGCAGGTAAACAGGATGCTGTGTGCTGGGCGTGGTGGAGGGGGAGGGGACATGACATGGAGCCACAATAGGCCATTGTACTCAGGAGTCACCTTCAGTCCTGCTCTGCCTCCCCTCCAGCAAGGCTGTACAAATATCAGGACATATGGAAGGTGCAGTCATAAACAAAGGCTGTGGGGAGGGTGACAATCGCCTGGACTTGGACCCGTATGCTCTGAAACAGATCACAGCAGAATGAGGCGCTGTGCCGGGGACAAAAGAGGGGACATTCAGCTTCTGGGGTGTGTTTGGCAAGGCTCTGACCAAACAGGTGACAAGGTCCTGGCCTCCCTCCCACCACCAGCCAACTGTATGTGGCTACCCCTCAGTGTCCATCTCTGCCCTGTGGGCTGAATGCAGAGTGACCCTTCCCTTTCTCATGGTGTATGCAGTGCAGAGACACAGCAGAGCCAGCAGAATTCGCTTTTGTGTTGTTGAGTTATGAGACCTCTTTGCCTGACAGGTCTCTCACCCCGGGTCAGGGGTGAACAAAATTGACGTCTACTTGTGAGGGATGAGGGGGAGACCCAGGACAGGACACCTTTTATTCCTTCATTCAGTTCTTCTTGATTTTTCTTCTCGTTTTCTTTTTTTCCATTTTTCTTTTTGAGCCAGCGTTTCTCTGTTTAGCCCCGACTGTCCCAAAATTCTCTCTGTAGGTCATACTGCCCTCAAACTCACAGAGATCCTACTGCCTCTGCCTCCTGAGTGCTGGTTTTAAATCATGCTGCCACCACTGCCCAGTTTATTTTGCCATTTTTATTTCTTAGGACTTTGAGACTCCAGTCTTTAAAAATGAGCAGGATGTGGGGACAGAGAGTGGCTCTGCAGCTAAGAGCAGCGGCTGTTCCTGCAGACGACTCGGGTCCACTCCTGGGTATCTGATGGCAGGTTACAGCCACCTGTCGCTCAGCGCCAGGGACTCTGACGCCCTCTTCGAGCTTCTTTGGATGCTGCTGCACACAGTGAACATACGTACATGCAGGCACTCACACATATACTCTTCAAAATTAAATGAGCAAGGTGTGTTTCTGCCCATAGGGTTCTCCTAGTGTGGAGGAGGTCCTGAACACACACACACACACACACACACACACACACACACACACACACCCTAGCATCAGTTTATCAAAAGAGTTCATCTTCATTCAGTCAGTACTTACTATGAGCTGGGAATAACCCCAAACAGCTTATTCTTCCAATTTTTATTATTAATCTATATGTGTGAATATGTGCGTGTGAGTGGGTGCAGGCATGCAGAGGCCAGGTATGTGGGATTCCCTGGAGCTGGAGTTACAAAGGCCAGTTATGTGGGATCCCCTGGAGCTGGAGTTACAGGGCATGACCTGCCTGATGTGGGTGCTGGGAACCAAACTCAGGTCTTCTCCAAGTGAAGTGTCCACTCTTAGCCACTGGCTGTCTCTCTGACTCCAGTTTCAAGCCCTTTATGTTCGTTCATTCTTGAAACCTTTTCCATTTCTTAAAGAAACTGAAGTTCAAGGGAGGTAAATATATTGCCTGAAGTCATACAGCTAGTGACACTGGCAGGACTGGCACCGCCTGCTGCAGCCTGGGCTCTCAGGGCACAGGGTACAGCATGCATGAGCCTGTGCTAAGTAGAACAGAGGGCAGGGAAGGGAAGATTGGGCGAGTCTCTGAGCAAGTGGAGAAATACAGGGTGAGTTCTTCCCGAGCGTCCCCAGTGCAGGGCAGAGTGAAGCCGGCTCGACTCACATAGCTGGACAGTTTTGCAGTCTCTTAGAAAGCCGGGGGTGGGGGAAGTCAGGGCAAGAACTAGTCATATGAGCCTGTAATCACAGTTATTCAGAAACGGGAGACTGTAGGAACCGAAGTTCAAGGCCAGCCTGAGCAGTTTAATGAGACCATGTCTCAAAGTAAAAAGTAAAAAGAGGGTTGAGAATATGCTCAAAGCCATGTGAGGTAACTTCTAGCCTAGTGCTTGGGGCTGTGGCAGGAAGATTGCTGAGACTTGGAGGCCAGCCTGGGCTATGTAGTACATTCCAGGCTAGCCTGAGGCACAGTGTAAGCCTCTCTTCAAAACACATGTGTGCTCTCTCTCTCTCTCTCTCTCTCTCTCTCTCTCTCTCTCTCAATGCAGGAAGCTGAGTTCGTTTTCTGCTACAGATGGTGCAGGGCCGGTTAGGGCAGGTCTTCGGTCTTCCTATCTTCCCGGGGTCCCTTCCAGCCCAAAGCTTGTCACAGAGGTCCTCAAGAGGCCATGGCAGCAGGTGACATCAGTCTCCTGTTGGTCTCCTGATCTTTGTCTTGTCTCCAGTGTAGCTAGGCCAGGTGATATGAAGTAGACCGAGTGTGTTGGGGACTGTGTTCATGGAGCGATCACGGAAATTCACCTCATGGAGAAGGAAGGCGAATATGAGTAGTAATGGCACCAGAAAGGATGGGGTGTGTGTGTGTGCGCACATGCTTGCACATGCATGCACGCCATGCATGAGTATGGGGAGCAGAAGACAACTCGTGCGAGTCATTTCTCTTCTTCCACTAAGTAGGGTCTGGGACTAGAACCCAGGTCTAGGCTTGGCAGCAAGCACCTTTACCAGCCGAGCCATCTCACTAGCCTCTGTTTGCTTCTCTCCTCCTGAAGCTGAGTCTCCTCTAGCTGCAAAGAAGGAAGGTCAGAGCTTCTTGGATCCATCGGAGGACAAGGAGAGATGGGAGCAAAGTCCCATTCAGAGGAGAGAGCTTACCAGGCCCAAAGCTGCAGGGCTACAGACTCTGACACAGGATAACTCCTGTCCCAGCTTGGTCAGGCGTTCACTTCCTGGGCAAAGCAGATGGCTAGTGCTGATTGGCTGGGTCTGATTCATGGGCCCACCCTAAGGTAGGAGGGTCCGCGGAATCATGATTGGCAGACCTACTGAAAGTGTGGCTAGAATGGCAGGCAGTCATTCTGTGAAGAAAGAAGGTACAGACATCAAAACTGGACAGGGCCTCAGGCGGCGTTAACAAACACCACACACAGGAGCAGAGAGGCAAGGGAAGGGAGGGTGCAATCCTAAACACACTGCAATTCATCGCGCGGCATGCGCGCCTGTGCAGAGGCCAGAAGAGGGCCACAAAGTTTGGGAGTAGCTGTGTGGGTGCTGGGAACAAAACCTTGTACTAGCAGCAAGCTTCTTTAACCACTAAGCCATTTCAGACTTCAAATTTGCTAAGTGGCTGAGGATGACCTTGAACTCCTCATCTTTGTTGACTAGCAATTGAGCTTTTAGGAGTACGCCACCACTTGGCGAGTCCTGCTGAGTCCGCAGTGGTGCACCCCGTTAATCCCAACACTTGGGAGGCAGAGGCAGGCAGATCTCCAGGTTCGAGGCCAACCTGGTCTACAGAGTGAATTGCAGGACAGCCAAGGCTACAGAGAGAAACCCTGTCTCAGCAAAAATGAACAAACAAAAAAGAAGTATATCACCATGCCTAGCCCCACCCTTTTTTGCGTGAGATTTGGGGAGGGATTTTTTTTTAACATTTTATTTTATATTCATTTTGAGATTTAATTTTTACTTTTTAAAACTTCCTTTTTATGCCAAGTAGTGGTGGTGCACACCTTTAATCCCAGCATTTTGGAAGCAGAGGCAGGCAGATCTCTGAATTTGAGGCCAGCTTGGTCTACAGAGGGAGTTCCAGGACAGCCAGGTGTGTTACACAGAGAAACTATGTCTTAAAAAAAATAATAATAATAAGTAAATAAATGAAATAAACTTCCTCTTTAAATCAAATGGCATTTTAAAATATGTAGAGTTCTGTTATTGTTGTTTTTTGTTTGCTTGCTTGGTTTTTGTCTTTCTTTCTTTCTTTCTTTTCTTTTCTTTTGGTTTTTCGAGACAGGGTTTCTCTGTAGCTTTGTGTCTTGGAACTAGCTCTTGTAGTCCAGAACTCACAGAGATCTGCCTGCCTCTGCCTCCTGAGTGCTGGGATTAAAGGCGAAGGCATGCACCACCACGGCCTGGCCTGTTTTGTTTTCAAGACAGGGTTTCTTTATGTAGCCCTGGCTGCCCTGGAGCTCAAAGTCAGAGATCTGCCTGCCTCTGTTTCCCAAGTGCTGCAATTAAAGATGTTAGAAACCACTGCCTGGTATTATATTTTTCTATTTCTTTTTTTATTGTTTTTTTTGAGCTATATATTTTTATTTATTCCCCTCCTATCCTCTCGCCTCCCCTTGTACCCTCTCCCATGGTCCCCATGCTCCCAATTTACTCAGGAGATCTTATCTTTTTCTTCCTTTTTTAGGATTTTTTTATATTTATTTATTATGTATAAGTATTCTGTCTGCATGTGTACCTGCAGGCCAGAAGAGGGCACCAGACCTCATTACAAATGGTTGTGAGCCACCATGTGGTTGCTGGGACTTGAACTCAGGACCTTTGGAAGAACTGGCAATGTTATTAACCGCTGAGCCGTCTGTCCAGCCGTGATCTTGTCTTTTTTTACTTCCCATGTGTATTAGATCCATGTATGTCTCTCTTAGGGTCCTAATTGTTGTCAAGGTTCTCTGGGATTGTGAATTGTAGGCTGGTTTTCTTTGCTTTATGCCTAAAAGCCACTTACGAGTGAGTACATATGATATTTGTCTTTCTGGGTCTGGGTTACCTCACTCAATATGATGTTTTCTAGATCCATCCATTTGCCTCCAAATTTCAAGATGTAATTATTTTTTTCTGCTGTGTAGTACTCCATTGTGTAAATGTTTTCCTTATCCACTTTTTGGTCAAGGGGGCATTTAGGTTGTTTCCAGTTCTGGCTATGACAAATAATGCTGCTATGAACATAGTTGAGCACATGTCCTTGTGGTACAATTAAACATCCTTTGGGTATATACCCAAAAATTGCCTCTTGTTTGATCTTGAGGTAGGTTGTTTCCTAATTTTCTGAGAAATTGCCACACTGACATCCAAAGGGACTGTATCAATTTGCACTCCCATCAGCCATGCAGAAGTGTTCCCTTTACCCCACAACCTCTCCAGCATAAGTTGTCATCAGTGTTTTTGATTTTGGCCATTCTTACAGGTGTAAGATGGAATCTCAAAGTTGTTTGATTTGTATTTCTCTGATGGCTAAGGATGTTGAGCATTTCCTTAAGTGTCTTTCAGCCATTTCTGTTGAGGAATAAAATATTGACAGTTATATTTGAAAGTTCAAGGTTCATAGGCTTCTAAGATAAGATATAAGTAAGGTACAGGAGCTGGAGAGATGACTCAGTGGTTAAAAGTATTTGTTGCTCTTGCAGAGGACCTGGCTTGGAGTCCCAGCATCCACATGGTGACTCACAACCAGTTCTAGTGCCAGGGGATCCAGCAGCCTATTCTTTGCTGAGTGACCCTGCATGCACTTGGTGCACACAGACTCACACGAGCACAGACATGGTGCACACAGACTCACACGAGCACATACATGGTGCACACAGACTCACATGAGCACATGCATGGTGCACACAAACTCACACGAGCATGTGCATATTGCACGTAGACTAACACGAGCACATGCATGGTGCACATAGACTCACACAAGCACATGCATGGTGCACATAGATCACATGAGCACATGCATGGTGCACATAGATTACACGAGCACATACATGGTGCACATAGATTACATGAGCACATACATGGTGCACATAGATCACACGAGCACATACATGGTGCACATAGATCACACGAGCACATACATGGTGCACATAGATCACACGAGAACATACATGGTGCACATAGATCACACGAGCGCATACATGGTGCACATAGATCACATGAGCACATGCATGGTGCACATAGATTACATGAGCACATACATGGTGCACATAGATCACACGAGCACATACATGGTGCACATAGATCACATGAGCACATGCATGGTGCACATAGATCACACAAGCACATGCATGCTGCACATAGATCACACGAGCACATACATGGTGCACATAGACTCACACGAGCACATGCATGGTGTACATAGATCACACGAGCACATACATGCTGCACATAGATCACACGAGCACATACATGGTGCACATAGATCACACGAGCACATGCATGGTGCACATAGATCACACGAGCACATGCATGGTGTACATAGATCACACGAGCACATGCATGCTGCACATAGATCACACGAGCACATGCATGGTGCACATAGATCACACGAGCACATGCATGGTGCACATAGATCACACAAGCACATACATGCTGCACATAGATCATACGAGCACATGCATGGTGTACATAGATCACACGAGCACATAGATGCTGCACATAGACTCACATGAGCACATGCATGTAGCACTAATTAATTTAGGAAAAATGTAAGCTACAGAGGCCGGGAAGAGCTCAGTGATAAAGTGCTTACCTGGTCCATGTGAAGTTGGGTTCTGACCCTCAGTGCTGCACAAACATTTATATATACATATGAATACAAACAATGTGTAAAATACGGAGTATTTATCTGGGTATGCTGGCCTGGGTATGTTAGTTTGAACAGGTGTCAGGCAGGGAAATCATAACTTTGAAGCCAGACTAGGCTACCTAGTAAGACCGTATCCCAAAACTAAAACAAAGTCAGGTGTGGTGGTACATGTCTTTAATCTCAGTCCTCAGGAGGCAGAGGCAGGTGGATCTCTGTTTCAAGTTCCAGCACAGCCAGGACTACAGAGTGAGATCCTATGCAAATGAGGGCTAGCTGGGTGGCTCAGTGGGTAGAGATGCTCGAGCCCTGGAACCCACATAAAGATGGATGACGCCGTTAAACTGTCTCCTCAATTACACATGTAGCAAGGCACACGAGTGCGTGCTCTCTCTGCCTCTCACATACACATGAACAAAAAAGTTTAAACTAAAATCAATAGAATGATTTAATTTAAAAATGACATCAGGGATAGGATTCATCCACTCACTCACACAATCCTTAGTTGTAGAGACTACATCTTCCTCCCATTTTAGAGATGAGAACTAAGGCTAGCAGGATTAGAAAACTTACTTGTATAAATCAGCTGTGTTTGATAGCTGTCAATCAGGGGAACAAACCTTCCACTTGCCATTTTCTCCTGGGGAGAGAAGAGGCCTGGGATATAGAGGAATCCCTAGAAATAAAGCCAAAATTGGGGTTCGCTAGAGAGAGAACTAGTTGATTATCAAAGCAGAAGAGTATGGCTGGGGGTGGGGGAAAGGAGGCTTTGAGTACTGAGGGTCCGGGGGAAGTCAAGGGCCATGGGGTCTGGGAGCCCGGTTTGGTGGTCAAGTACTGTGGGAGGTGTCTGGGAAGGGCGGTGGGAGTCAGAGCTTTCAAGTTGTTTTTCAGCTGGGTTGGGGGTGTTTAATATTAATAGTAATGACTGTGGCGGGAAGATAATAGGCTGTAGTCAGATTAGAAGGGGTAAGCGCTTATCATGGCTGCCGAAGACAAGCCTTTCACCTGCTCCTTTAATATCCCCCTTCTTCCCTCCCCCACCACCCCCTCCCACCAGCCTAGAACAAAAGCGGTATTATAGGCCAGGGTGTTTTCAGACTGCAGCCCCTGAACCCTCCCCCTCCTCCTCTGCCCTACTCCCCCTCCCCCGCAGTGTGAATGAAGCTTTTTCCTCCCGCAGGAGATTAGCTCCATTTGACAAGGCAGTGAACTTTGGGAGGGGTAAGTGGGTGTCTCCAGAGAGCAGCCATGATGAACTGAGTGAATGCTGCCAGGAAGAGACCTCGAGAGAACCCTGAGAACCGACAGACACACGAAATCATGGGTAGACAGGCAGAAAGAGCTTTAGGGTGGACCCTGAGACTGAGACACAGACGTACATGCACACATACATGTGTACTCCCCATTCATACACACCATGCATACACACGCACAGAACACACACAAATATGTACACATATGATTCATGCTCACACACATTCACACATGCATACAAACACACATTATGCACACACGTAACACACACCTACATGCACACACACATGCAACACACCTACACGCATGCCACATGCAACACACACGCCTATATGCACACATACAGCTACACACACACATGCAACACACACCTACACACACACACACACACACACACACACACACACACACACACACACTCACCAGGCCAGAGAAGCAGCGTACAGGGAGACACAGACAACCACAAAGTAGAAAGGAAGAAAAATGCATATACACTCCTGCCACTAAACAGATGGACTAGAGAGAGACAAAAGCAGATAGCATCAGAAGTGAGGAGGACAGAGATTTAAGGACGAGAGAACCAGGAGATCTACACACAGGCAAGAGCAAAGGAACCAAGGGAGCAGAAGGCAGCTGGAGAGACACCACAAGGAGCTGGAGACAAAAGAAGGATTGAAGGGATGTTGCAGAAAAGCTCCCCGGCCTGCCCTTGACCTCCCAGGCTCTGCCTCTGCTGGCTCTGGCCTCCACCCTCATAGAATCAGGCTCTGGGATGGGTGACAGTGCAGCTTTGAGGACTGAGTAGTGGGGGGGGGGGGGGAGTTGGGGAGGGGTGGGAAGGTCAGGTCAGGCCAGATTAGGACACTGTTCTAGAGTAAGTCAGAAGAGAAATGCCTCGGGGAGTTGCGTGCTATGTGGCGAAGTGGCCTCCTCTGGGGAGAATGTCCAATGGGCATAAGCAGGTGTGTTGTGGCAGGCAGGGGCCTGGGCACTGCAAGGTCCTTTAGAGATGTACACATAAGGACCCAGCAGGGTGGGGAGGTACTCAGCTGGTAGAAAGGTTGGTCTTGATTCTCAGCACTGCATAAAACTGGGCTTGGTTTCTAGCCCCAGCCCTTGTGAGGTGGAGACAGAAGTTGAGTCCGCTTAGTTCCCAGTCGATGACACCATTTGTGGAGGTTCAGGAGGTGTGGCCTTGCTGGAGGAAACGCATCAGTGGGGCAGACTCAACTTGTGCGGTTGTTAGGTAGTTCTCTCGACTTTGTGCTTGCTGTTCAGATATGAGCTCTCAGCATCCTGCTCCAGCCACTGTGCCTGCTGCTTGATGCCCGGCCTCCTCACCATGCTGGATTCTTACTCTGGAATCATAAGCCAAACAAACTCTTCTTCTTTATGTTATCTTAGTTGCTGCGGTAGAGAAGTAATTAGTACACCAAAGTTCAAGGTCATCTTTGGCTACACCCGTCCTTGGCAGTGCTTGAGGCCAGGTTGGAGTCAAATGCAACAAGCAGTGGGGGCTGGAGAGGTGACTCAGCTGTTAAAAGCACTGACTGTTCTAGAGGACCAGGGTTCAATTCTTAACATCCACATGGTGGCTCGGAACTCTCTGTAATACCAATTCTAGGGGACCCGACACCTTCACACAGACACACAGGCAGGCAAAACACCAATGCACATAAAATAAAAATAGATAATTAAAAAACGCAGCAAGTAACAATTGTGGAAGACTCCTCACAGTCTATGGCTGGATGTGGAGAAGTGAGGTCTCCATGCTTGTCCCTATGCCCAAACACATAAGGAGAGAGCAGGGCTGTTAGGTATGAATCCCAACTTCACTTGCGCAGGACTGCAGGTAAGGGGCCTAATACACCCCACTGTGCTTTTCCATCTGGAAAGTGGGACTAGCCACAGCATCTCCCTTGGTAGTTTCATCACTCATATTAGGGCAAGGAGCTTGGGACCATCATGCACTGGAGACCTGTT
The DNA here is from genome assembly GCF_018167655.1 of Microtus oregoni. NCBI lineage: Eukaryota > Metazoa > Chordata > Mammalia > Rodentia > Cricetidae > Microtus > Microtus oregoni. Next base: position 44,566,616 of record NW_024543066.1, read on the forward strand.
TTAGTTTGAGGCCCTGTTCCGAAGTGTTTTCACATCTAATTGATTTCAGAGAACCCTTCCATTCCTAGACTGTTCAACACCCACGAGGGCTGAAAAAGACGGTTGGGGCTCACTCACCAGCCCCTCTTGCACTGTCTGTAAGCTATACAGTCCCAGCTTTTTCACAATTGAGAAGGGGTGCCCAGACTTTTGGGGGTGGAGCTCATTTTCAGGCCCTTTCAGAGGCTGTGTGTGTGTGTGCGTGTGCGTGTGCGTGTGTGCTGCTGGTGGAGAAGCAGGGGTGGGCTAGTATGTGACCCAAAGCTGACTCTCGGAGGAAATCCTCCTTTGCCTGTCTCCATGCTCTCCATATCCCCTCCACCGGGAACTTCAAGCTACCAATGTGGTGATCACTAGTCTGGGAGTTAGAAAATGTGGCCTGCTATGTGCCTGGCAAACCCACACCACACGAATGGGCCCCCTTAGTGAGGTCTATGAATCCCCTTTTCACCTGGGAGCTTCCAGCTTCATTCAGGAGAAATTGGGGCACCTTAGTGCCAAGGCTGGTGCAGAGGAGCAGGTTCTCACCAGCGGCATAGGCACCAGTGCAAGCTAAGAAGTAAAGAGGGGAAGTGGGCGTGGTGACTCACATCTTCCAGTTCTAGATTGTGGGAGGTAGAGGCAGGGGGATTAGGAGTTCAAGGCCAGCCTGGACTACAGGGGCGGGGGGGGGGGGGGGGGGGGGGGAATCTCAAACCAGGAATCTCAAGTAACAACAACAAGAAGCTAAAAAATAAGAGAGAAATCCCGGGAAGCAGAGGCAGGGAACCCCACAGGTTTGAGGCCAGCCTGGTCTTCATAGCAAGTTCCAGGCTGTCATGAACAGCATGAAGCTATCTTAAAGGGGAAAGGGGGCAATGAGGTGGCTCAGAGGGAAAAGGTGTTGTGGCTCAAGTCTGATGACCTGAGTTCCATCCTTGGAACCTACATAAAGTGGAGTGACCGACTCAATGGCCTCCATGTCCACACGTGCACCCCAGCAAGCATGGCCACCCACCCCCTGTCAATAATAATAAACATTTTTTTGAGGCAGAGTATCACTATGTAACTCTGGCTGGTGACTTCTGTAAAACCAGGCTGGCCTGGAAGTTATGAAGATCCTCCTGCTTCTTCCTCCTGACTGCTGGGATTAAAGGTGTGCACAACTATCTAGCAAAAAATACAATGATGAAGGGAGATTCTGGCTCCAGAGGACAGGACATGAAGCTGGGGCCAGGGATACCAGTGGGGGGGCTGATCTGCTGCAAGCCCTTAATCCCAGCACTTGGGAGGCATAGGCAGGTGGATCTCTGTGAGTTCAAGGCCAGCCTGGTCTACAAAGTAAGTTCCAGGGCAACCAAAGCTGTTATACAAAGAAACCCTGTCTTGAAAAACAAAACAAAACAAAAAACAGAAGAAGAGGAAGAAGAGGAAGAAGAAGAAGAAGAAGAAGAAGAAGAAGAAGAAGAAGAAGAAGAAAAAAAAAAGAAAAAGAAGAAGCATAGCATTGCCATGGTTGTGGGAGAAGAGGTTAAGCATGGTCCTAGCATTTGCATTTTAGCCTGAGTACCTGGAAGGTTGCACTTCCTTCCAGAGCGAAGTAAGAAGACTGTAGAAGGTGCATGCCGAGGGTGGAGGCGGGAGGGGCAGTCTAGAAGTGGGAGGTGGCTGGTTACCTGGTCCAGTGAGCACCACGAGGCACTCTGGCCCCCACGGCAATCCGTAAGGCTGGCCCTGTGTATATGTAAAATGGCGAGCAATGGGAATTGGCTCTGATTGTGATTTTGAATGTAATAACAAAAGTAGTGGAGGCAGGAGGATCCAAAGGCCATCCTCAGCTGCTAGTGAATTTGAAGATAGCCTAGGATCCATGAGATCTTGCTCCACCTCCTTCACCTTCCATCCCCAAGAAAATACCATCACAACAAGCTATTAATTTAAATGTGATTTATCTTGATGGCTGAGGTTATGGTCCTCACTCCCGTTAAGCATCTTCCTGCCTGTTGTTGACATCCATGACTCCCAGCTATTCTCTTTGAACAGACTTTAGCTAACAGGGACATGAGCTGAGGAGAGAGAACTCAGGGAACACCTTGAACAGGAAATGTGTGGATATGCCCGCCGCTGGTTGACCAGAAGTACCAGGAGAGTGTGCACCCGGCAGCCCCAGCCCACCTGCCCATGATGGATGACCTCTGTCTCTCGTTTTATTAAACTCACACCCTGGTTCAGCCCTGGATTTGCAAACAGCTTAATAAGCATTTGGAAGGGATGGGGAGGCAGAGGCCTGGATTTCAAGGGGGTTACCAAGACCCAGACAGGAAGCTGCCTTTGCCCTGAGTGAGCTCCAGAAGGGAGTCAGGTGTCCCAGTGGGCGAGTGGTGGGGGAGGGAGGATTTGGTTTCAAAGAGGCCCTTGTGGCTTAGAGATGAGGACCACAGACCTTTGCTGCAAGCTCTCTTGAGCACTGCTGGTCACCCACCAGGGAATGTCCTGGTCCCGGCTGGGGCAAAGCAGGTCACAGTCAGGCTGAGGGAGAGTGGATGCTGGGACCAGAGACTGTCCCTGCTAAGCGAGGGCTCTGCACGGAAGAGGGCGATGGACTCCACAGGTCTGCCCTCCTGACTGCCTCCCTCCATGTCTCAATCACCTGTGTGCACATCCGTGGGGAAGCCAGAGTCCCATGCCCTGGTAATAGATAGGTGTCTATCTGTCTCTGTCAATTTCCACCTTACTATTTGAGGCAGGGTCTGTCACTGAATCCAGAGCTTCAATTAGGCTAGACTGGGAGGCCGGTCCCCTTCCAGGATCCACCTGTCTCCACTTCCTCCAAAGTGCCCAGCTGTTTACGTGGGCACTGTGCATCCAAACTCTTGTTCTCATGTTTTTGTACAATCAGTTTACTGGCTAAGAAAGAAAGAAAAGTAGGAGTTCTGGATCAGATCTCTTCTAAGATTTAGCTGCGTCTTCCGTAGCCCAGGCTGGCCTTGAACTTGATTTGTAGCTTTAAACTAGTCAATCCTCCTGCCTCAGCTTCCCAATACTGATATTACTGATGCATGATGGCAAATCTGATGCCTTCTAACAATTTAATGTCTTGGGTGACTGAGAGATGGCTCAGTCTGTGAGGTTCTTGCCACATAATCACCAGGACTAGAGTGTGATCTATCTACAGAACCAGAATAAAGAGCTAAGAATGGGGCTGGAGAGATGGCTCAGTGGTTAAGAACATTGCCTGCTCTTCCAAAGGTCCTGAGTTCAATTCCCAGGAACCACATGGTGGCTCACAACCATCCATAATGAGGTCTGGTGCCCTCTTCTGGCCTTCAGACATACATGCAGAAAGAAGAGCTAAGCGTGGTGGTACACACTTGTAAGCTCGGGGCAGGGAGGCTCAGCAGGATTGCTGGGCCCCACTGGCCAGTTAGTGTAGATAAACCAAAAGGGCACCAGCTAGATCCTAGGGAGAGATCCTGTCTAAAAAACAAATAAATAAACAAACAAAAAATAAGGTGGAGGGGGTCCAGTGAGATGGCTCAGGGGATAAAGGTGCTGACTACAAGCCTGGTGACCTGAGTCCAATTCTCGGAACGCAAGTAAAGATGGAAGGAGAGAACTGACTCCACAAAGATGTTCTCTTGACCTCCGTGTGAGTGTCCTGCCCCCATCACGTACACAGACACAATAATATATTATATATATATATATATATATATATATATATATATATATATATCCACCCAAGCAAGTGGAAGAACGTCTCAGAGATCTCTGGCTTGCATATGAGCATCCCTCCCCATATAGCTAACATGGGAGACTTTAGCCCTCTGCTAGTGTAGTGTGGTCCATGGATTCACAGTGCATGGGCTCAGTTCCTGAGACCACCACTCTCTGGATGGGCAGGTCTTGGTCTCGTTGGCTCCATCAGTTGGATGGTGACAGTTGTTTTCTCTACCCAATATGGTTGCCAGGCTGGCTTCCTGAGAGAAGGAACTCATCCTGAGCAAGTGGCTTCCAACCAAACATTAGTGTCATCTGGCTCATGATCACCTGTGGCAGAAAGATGAGGAGGATTCTAGAAAGTTATAATTGGCTTTTTGTATTTTACCAAGTGCATGTATTTATGAATAATATCAGTGGCAAACCCTTTTCCCCCAGGAAATAAAATGGCTGACAGGAAGCTAGAGGCAGGCCACATTCTTAGCATACTGGATCAACCCAGCCGCAGGGGCTCCCACCTGCATGTCGGCACCCAGCTTCCCCCTTCTGTGGGCGCTGCTCCTGGTCCTCCCTGCCTGCATCCCCTGAGTCAGGTCGGCTGATCCTGGCCCAGCTGCAGGAGCCAGGCGCGGGAGCCCCAGCTCGGAGCTGGGCTGGGCGAGGGGCCAGATCCACATCTGGCACCCATTACCAACGGTGGCTGCCGAATGGACTCCTCTGCCTGCCACTCACCTATCTTCTGGGGTGACAGAGGAGATGTGGAAAAGGTTTTCACAGCTGGAATAAATTGAAGGGAAGTGGAGGGGGAGGGTCACGAAGAGACAAAAAACAACATTGAACTCAAGACAGAAAGAAAAGACAGTGTTTGAGGAGGTAATGAAGAAAATATGTGTGTGTGTGTGTTCGTGCACCCGGGTGTGCATGTGTCTGGGGAAGGTGTGAGTGTGCGCCTGTGTTTGCAAATCAGTGTGTCTGGAAAAGTGCAACTGCAAGTAGACTTGTTTATGTATCTCTGTGTGGTACTTATGAGCATGGGCGTGTGTGTGTGTGTGTGTGTGTGTGTGTGCGCGCAGTAAGTGTATGTATGCATATGTCTGGGATAAGTGTGTGTGCAGTAAGCGTATGTATGCGTCTGGGATAAGTGTGTTTGTGTGTGTGTGTGTGTGTGTGTGTAGGCAAATCAGTCATGGGCCTTTATTTTCTGTTGTTTGTATTTTGTTTGGGGTCCTTCCTACACAGACTGAACCCAGGCAGGAGTCTGTTTCTGGTCTAGGATAGCCACCCTTGAGAAAGGAGAAAAGGGTTGAGGGAAGGGAACAGGGAAAGAAGGGAGATGCTAGTCATGCTGGAGGATGCTAGGCATGATGGGAAATGCTAGGCATGAGGGTGCTCACCTTCCATCCTAGCATCTGGAGGCAGAGACAGGCAGATCTCTGAGTCTGAAGCCAGCCTGATCTACAATAGCGGGTTCCAGACCAGCCAGGGCCAAGCAGCGAAACCCTGTCTCAAAAGAAGTGTATGGGGTGGGGGGGAGTGAGAAAGAAAAAGAAAGGCAACAATAGAAAAATCTGGACTTCAAAACAGTAAAGATTGTGTCCCAAAGCTCCAGCAGCCTTGCCCTCAGCTCGCCACCTGGTGCCTGCTCCCTTAGAGCCACACCTCAGAAGCCAGGCCGCAGATATTCCCCTCCTCCCCCATCTGCTCCTCATTGACACGACAGAACTTTCGATTGCCGGCTCATTAGTCACCCAGATTTTCCCCCTTCGAGCCCCTCCCCCTGCTCCTCTGCTTCCCCTGAGCCTGGGTCCAAGGGTCTCCGCCTCCCACCAGGCCCTTGTCTGCAACAAACTGCTCAGTCATAACCTCCTCAGACCCAGAGGAGCTGCGAGTGGAGACGCCCTCCGAGGCCTCTGAAGTGTGTTTGAGAGGCCCCTGACTGTGAGCAGCCCACTTTAGGCGGTGGCTGCCCCCTCATAATATTAGCCCTGTTGAGTTCATAAAAGCCCCCTTTAGTGTTACAGCGTTTGAGAGACTATTAAGTTTTAAGGCTCTAGACCTCCGGGGAGAAGGCTCCATGTCACCGGTGTGGCAGTCAGGGGGAATGACTGACTGACATGGCCTCAGGAGGACTGCTCGACTACAGGGGCAGTGGAGAGAGTAGGGACCAGCTTTAGGGTCAGAAGCTCTCAAACATCACAAGTTCACAGGGCAGGAAAGCACAGGGCTAGGGGGCTCTCTTGAATGTGTGTGTGGCTGGGGTAGGAGTTAAGCCAGGAGCTTCTTCTCAGGGGCTATTCTCTGTTTTTTTGAGACAGGAATTTTTCCTGTCCTACGGCTGAAGATTCCACCAGCCTGGGTGGAACTGAGGCCCCGGGATCTGCCTGCACCTGTCAGCAGCCAGATGTGCACTATTAATGTGGCATAGAGTGTAAAAGGGACGCACACTTGATGGCTGTGTCCCATCCCTGGGACCCTCTGTGGAAGGAGAGATGGATTCTGGAGAGTTGACCTCTGACCTCTACATGTATGCTGTGCCAATGTGGGGCTGCGTGTGTCATGTGAGAGCACACACACACACACACACACACACAATCTTCCTTTCTTCCTTCCTTCCTTCCCTCCCTCCCTCCCTCCTTCCTTCCTGTTTTGTTTTGAGATAGGGTTTCTCTGTGTAGCCCTGTCTATCTGTCCTGGAACTCATTTTGTAGACCAGGCTGGCCTCAAACTCACAGAGATCTACTTGCCTCTGTCCCCGGAGTGCTGAGATTAAAGGCGTGTGCTACTACTGTCCGACTTTTTTTTTTTTTTTTAACTTTAGTCCATTGGTGTTTGGCCTGCATGTTTGTCTGTATGAGGGTGTCAGATCCCCTATAACTGGAGTTACAGACAACTGTGAGCTGTCACGTGGGTATTAGGAGTTGAACTGCGGTCTTTGGTAAGAGCAGCCAGTGCCCTTAACCCCTGAGCCATTTCTCTAGCTCCTCCCTCCCTCCCTCCCCTTTTTTAAAGGCTTGGTGGCATGAACCTATGATCCCAGCACTGAGGAGGTGGAGACAAGAGGACCCATGCTGTTTGCTATTCATCCAGCCTGGACAAATTGCTCTAGGTGGAGTGAGAAACCCTGTTTCCAGAGGTAAGGTGGAGAGTGGCAGAGGAGTAAGTACATCAGCTTCTGGCCTCTGCATGTGTACGCATGTGCATATGTTCACATATACATACACATCCATCTTTACCTACAGAGAGGGGGGGGAGAGAGAGCCAGAGAGAGAGAGAGAGAGAGAGAGAGAGAGAGAGAGAGACAGACAGACAGCTGGTTTCCTAGTTATTCTTAACATGAAGTACATGTTCTCATGGCCAGTCCCAGTGGACCTTGTCCTTCCCTTCTGGACACACGGTGGTGTCCTCATTGACTATGTGGAAACATAACTTAGCACACAGCTAGCCTGTGGGGAGGACTCCATGCCTCTGAGTTATTGCTATGATTAGCATCTTGTCACCATCTTCCTGAGTGGAAGACCTGCTTCAGCCAGCTCAGGAATATCTCCCAGAGAATGACCACCCAAAGGAGTCAGTACCACCCAGAGGTGACCTAGAGGAAGCTGGCAAATGCTACCTCACCACACTGTCCCTGAGTCTTTTTTCCTAGGGCCTGTGACTTGGAGGTGATGGTAATAGCGATATCTTGCATTTATAGAGCGCTGTCTTTGGGATTCCAATTTAATTCGACAAATATTTGCTGTGTGCCGAGCATGTGAGGAGCCTTCAGATTGATTACTTTCTGCTAATAGGTAGACTGTCTCCCCTGGCCCCAGCCCCACACCCACCCACCTACTTGCACACTAGCGTGAGCACAGACACACACATACACGTGCATGCTGTCGGTGGCCCTTCCTGCAACCTCTGCCTTCAGAGATGCTATTGACTCCAGGAAGTTCACCTTGGACTCAGATCTCTGAGCTCCTGGAGCTGCTGACCTCCAGAGCCACCCTGCAAAGCCCTCTCAGGAAGCGTGGTCCCATGGGTCACAGAAAGGCAGGATCCTGGGTGGTATCGCAAGGGCTTGGGAACCACCAAACCCGATTCAAATTCTTGCTCTGTTTTGACGTTAGAGTCCTTGGACAAGTGACACCCTTTCAGTGCCTCTGCTTTGGTGTCTGTACAGAAGTGCTGATGATGTCACGTCATAGGGTCACAGTGATGAGCAAGGGGACAGCATGGTAGCTGTCAGCAGGCGCTGGCTTGATGTGTAGGACTGGTTTCTGGTTGTGACAGTTCTCACGGGTGGTAATTGAGCACCTCTGGGAGGAAACCCAGTGGGAATATGTGTCCCTTGGTGTCTCACCGTCAGTCCTTGGGGCTAGCTGGCCATCCTTGAAGTTTGAAGGCTACCATCTTCCTGTGACTGTGTTCAGCAGATGAGGTCTCCACCCACAAAAACACTTTCCTATCACTTCTTGCATAAGGATCGAGGATTCTGCATAGAGGGGGAGATCGGGGAGCATGATTGGGGAGCTCTGACGTGGGGAGCCCAGGAGATAGCTCTGCCCCAGAGGAGAAGGTCTGACGCCAGGAGAAAGGGACCAGACCACTGCCCACTGCAGCTCTCGTTCTCTCCCTTATCACCCACCTCCTCTGGGCCTCTTGCTTCTGCTGCTCAAGTTTACTTTAACTTTGTTTGTATGCGTGTTTCACCTGCATGCATGTTCATGAATCACGCTCATACAATGCCTGGGGGACCAGGAGAGAGAGCTGGATCCTTTGACATAGGAGTTACAGACAGTTGTGAGGTATCATGTGCATGCTGGGAGTCGAACCCAGGTCCTCTGGAAGAGCAGCCAGTGCTCATTTTTTTCTTCTTCTTCCCGAAACAGGATTTCTGGCTGTCCTAGAATTGGAATTCGGCTATAGACCAGGCTGGCCTTGCACTCACAGAACTCTGCCTGTCTCTGTCCCTGAGTGTTGTGAGGCCTGTGCCACTACTGCCAGGCTCAGCCAGTGCTCTTAACCACTGAACCATCTCTGCAGACCCATTGCTCAAGTTTATTCAGAGTTCCTACCCTCCACCTGTCCTCCCTCCCTCCTCATTCAGTCATGAGTGAATTAGGGGCTCATGTAGCCCAGGGTGACCTCAGACTCCTAGGAAACCAGAAAGGGTTACTTCTGAGCCTTATATGCCACCAAACCCAGCTCATGAGGTGCTGAGGATCAAACTCAGGGTTTCATTAAAGCTATGGAAGCATTCTACCAACTGAGATAGAGATCTAGCCCTTTCCTGGTCCCATATCCATTTAACAATTGTGTGTGTGTGTGTGTGTGTGTGTGTGTGTGTGTTAGTGGTTAAAAGAATTTGCTGCTCTTGCAGGGAATTGGGGTTCAGTTTCCAGTACCCACGTGGCGGTTCATTTATCTATAACTCCAGATCCAAGGGGTCTGATATCTTCTGGCTTCCACAGGTACCACACACATACAGTTTATATACATAATAAACTCTTTTCCCCCAACTTACTTTTTTATTTTTATTTTTGTTTGTTTGTTTGTTTGTTGTTTTTCCAGACAGGATTTCTCTCTGTAACCCTGGCTGTCCTGAAACTCACCATGTAAACCAGGATGGCTTTAAACTCAGAGATCCACCTGCCTCTGCCTCCCGAGTGCTGGATTAAAGGTGTGTATCACCACCACCCTGCCCCAAATGACTTTTGGTCATAACATTTCATCACAGCAATGACACCCCTAACTAGAACAGACAGGTTCTTCAGTGCTGCCCCATCGGGGTCTGTGAGCATCTTGATACCAGCATAGGGCACACGTCTAACTGTGGAATTTGGAATGTTTATCTGGGAGAAACTCAAGTTCAAGGTCAACCTAGGCAATTTATTTATATATATGCTAATGCACATAAAATAAAAAAAATAAATCTAAATAATAACAACAACTTTGGAGGTTTTGTTTTTGTGGGTTTTTTTTTTTGAGTCAGAATCTCTTAAATAGCCAAGTTGACAACCAAGAACGGCTATCACACTATCCAAGCATAACTTCTCTTTTTCTTTCTTCCTATGTCTTCTTGAACTTTAACACTTTAACACAGTGTCTTACCTGTATGTGGTTTCTGCATCACATTCATACCAGGTGCCTGTGAGGGTAAAGAGAGGGCTTTGGATCCCCTAGACCTGGAGTAAGAGACAGTTGTGAGCAACTATGTGGGTGCTGGGAACTGAGCCTAGGTCCTTTGCAAGAGCAGCCAGTGCTCTTGCAACTTTTTTTTTTTTTTTTTTTTTTTTTTTTTTTTTTTTTTTTTAACACACAAGATCTCTGTATGGATCCTTGGATGGCCTGGAACACACTGTGTAGACTTGGCTGTCCTCAAACTCACAGACACCTGCTTCTTCTGCAATGCTGGGGTTAAAGACATGAGCATCACTCCTGACCTGTAGCTGGTTTTCTCAACACTGAGCCATCTCTCCAGCCCCAGCCTTGAATTCTTAAATACTCTTGTTTTAAGCCTGCAAGATACAGTCTGCTTAACATACCCTGCACACACACGAATGACTCTCGGTGTTCAATGTGACTAGGTGACCCATGCACACACATGCATAACTCTTGGTGTTCTTTGTGACTAGTTGACTCCCACTGAGTGCACCTGTGTAAACAACGTTCTGATGAAGAACTCTTTCTTGGGCTTTGTGTTTTGGTTGTTGCTTTGGTTTGTTTGTTTGAGACAGGGTCTCATGTGACCAGGTTGGTCTCAAACTCTCTGTGTAGCCAAGGCTGGCCTTGAACTCCTGACTCTTCTCCCTCTACCTTCTGAGCTTTGGGATTGTAGGTTTGCTCCATAACACTTGGCTCAAGCAAAAGAATCTTGAGCAGCATCTTGGATGTTGCATGTTGCTTTGGTCACTATCTGCTGCCTCAGCAAGGGAACCCTAGACAATACTAGCTTCTAACATCGCCAGTTTGTCTTGCCTGCTTTTGAACTCCCCGTACATATACAGTTGGCAAGCTAGTTTGATATATAATTGGGAAATTCTTTGATATTGTTACACAAAGAAGTAGTGCTTCTTTAAGAATTGATTAATTGTGTGTGTGCACACATGTGTGTGTGGTGTGTGCACACGTGTGCACCAGTCATCGTGTGTGTGTGTGTGTGTGTGTGTGTGTGTATGTAAGTCAGAGGGTAAATTTTCAGAAGTTGGGTCTGTCTTTCCACCTTACTGAGGCAGGGTCTCTCTTGCTTCCGCCACCATGCTGTGTACTCCAGGTTTCCGGGTAATTCTCCTGTCCACCCCCCGCCACCTTACCACAGGAGTCCTAGGGTTACAGATGTGCACCACCACATCTGGTTTTTTGCCTGGCTTCTGGAGATTGATTCTGGTCATCAGACTTAATTGATGATCGTCTTTAGAAGCTGAGCCGTCTCTTTCTGGGTCAATTGTGACTCTTTTTCCTTTTTGGTATCTCATTGTACAAGAAACTTCATTGATCATTGTGTTCTGCCATTGGCTTTTTCTTTTCCCTTTTTTTAAATATTTATTTATTTATTATGTATATAATATTCTGTCTACATGTATGCCTGAAGAGCGCACCAGACCTCATTACAGATGGTTGTGAGCCACCATCTGGGAATTGAACTCAGGACCTTTGGAAGAGCAGGCATGCCATGCTCTTAACCACTGAGCCATCTCTCCAGCCCCCCATTGGCCTTTTCTAGATTTTTGCTATTATGTATGACATGGCATGAACATTTGCCAATCTGTAGAGTTTCTGGGTCATAGGTTATGCATCTGCTCAGTTTAAGCGCTAATGCTAAGTGAGTCATACTAACTGTGGAGCCATGCATACTCCCTTAGTAGGGCAGCAGGGCTTCACACCATCATCACCCTCTTGACTCTGTGTGGTAGTTTTGCAACATGGCTTTGATTTTTACATTTTTCTCAATAACCAATAACATTGAAATTGAAACTTTCTGTCTCAATGAATGCATTTTAATTGTGCGAAATGATGGCATTATTATGATCTTTAACTTTTTTAGATTATGTTATTCTCATGTGTATGAGAATAAATATCTGTTTTCCATGTATGTATGTGTACCACTTATGTGTCTGGTGCCTACAGAGGTCAGAAGAAGGTTATGGATATGAACTGGGGTCCTCTGTAAAAGCAAAAAGTGCTCTTAACCTCTGAGTCCATTTCCCCTGCCTTGAAGATTTTGTTGGTCAGATTATTTGAAGCAGAAACACCCTTAAACATGGGTTGTCACTTTCTGGTGGCATCCATATAAAAAGATGTGGAGGAAGGAAGCTTTGCTTTTCGCCTGCTCTCCCTTTCTCTTGCTGGCAAGTCCACCCATTCTGTGGCTGCAGCATCCTTCATGGCTATTAGAGACCTACTTCTTTAGGATTCCAACATAGCCTGAAGACCAGCAGCTCTCCGGGATTCTCCAGGGCTTTGGTGCTAGATTGAGACCTCAGAGACATCCAGTCTTGTGGGATGAGCACTTGACCACTGAATTCTTGCCTCTCCAGTGTTAGACAGTCACGATTGGACTGCCTGAACCACATCCTGCAAGCCAACCTAGTCAATCCTCTTTAACATATGCATTCATTCTGTCCAGTTATGGGACCTTGACTAACACATCAGGCAAGCACTGTACTTCTTGATGAGCCACATTCCAGCACATTCAAGTATTTTGTCCACCATTTTCTATTTTTTTTTCCTTCCTTCCTTCCTTCCTTCCTTCCTTCCTTCCTTTCTCTCTTTTCTTTTTCTGGAACTCACTGTGTAGACCAGGCTGGCCTTGAACTCACAGAGGTCTGCCTCCCACGTGCTGGGACTAAAGACTTGCACCACCACACCCATTGATAGATAGGATCCGTCTATCTCTCTATCACCTGTCTCCTGGGTTCGAATCCTCATTGGGTTTGTAGTTTACTAATACCATTTCCACCCTCTGGTCTGTCTCCCCCTTCCCTTTATGTATCTTTTGATGAAGAGAAATTTTAATTGTCGTGTTGGCCAACTTAGCAGCTCTGTCCTGCAAATGCTTTTGTGTTTTCTTTAAAAACAGAACATAGAAGACGGTTGCCAGACCAAAAGCCTCACAGATATTCTCTGTTTCATCTTAAAAGTGCAACTGCTTCATTGTCCCGCTTGAAACTCCAATCCATCTGGAGTCTATGTTTGTGTACGCTGTGAGGTAGGGGTCAAGATTCATTTTTAAAATACGGGCTAGCACCATCTTGACCTCTGATCCCACCCACTCCCGATGAAAGACCTACTTTAATCTAGAAGGGCTTTTGTGTCCAAATGTGTACTTTGACAGCTGAATTCAGGAGCAGCTTTGGGGCCTCCGAATAGGGGTCAGGGTGCCTCACTCAACATGGGAGGTCCTGAGCATGTGTGTGTCTCATCTCTTCCAAGGATACGGCTTTGAGAAGAGGGATGTTTGAGTTTCGGATGAAGGGTTTCTCCCAGTTATCAGTTAGGACTGTGGTACCCACCGAACTGACAAGGTTTGCAGAATCCTAACTCCGGTGCTCCTCCTGGGGTACCCGGGGCTGTCTCCTCTTAGACATGGCCTACAGAGTCACTCACCTTAGTTTCTCTACTCTGTACTGGCCATTGGTCAGGGAAGATGCTGCAATACACAAAACAGACAGCAGAGCCCTGGTGGTACGTGCCTGGCATTGGATCCCAGCGCTGAGACGGTGGAGGCGGCTGAGTCAGGAGTTCAAGGTCACCCTGAGCTGCCTGGCAAGTTGAGGGTCAACCTGAGCTACATGAGACCTCGCCTTTAAAAACTGAAAACATGCTGGGCAGTGTTGGCACTACCTTTAATCCCAGCACTCAGGAGGCAGAGACATTGGATCTCTGAGTTTGAGGCCAGCCTGGTATATAGAGCAAGTTCCCAGAAAGCCGGGGCTACACAGAGAAACCCGGACTCAAAAACAAACAAACGGATGAACAGACGATGAAAAATATGAAGGAACACGGTGATTGCTACAGGAGGAAACTAGAACAGGAAAAAGAATTACCTAGTGCCTGGTGGCTAATTTCAAGTCGGGCGTCCAGGCGGGGGTGGGGGCATCATTGAGAAAGTGGCAATTGATCAAAGTCTGAAAATTCAAGTATGGCATGGTGTGTGTGTGTGTGTGTGTGTGTGTGTGAGAGAGAGAGAGAGAGAGAGAGAGAGAGAGAGAGAGAGAGAGAGAGAGAGGAAGCCCTGGTGGAGCGTACTGACTCGGACAATTGCCACCTCATAGTCTCACTGGCGCCACTCACCTACAAGAGAGCAACCCCAGCGAGCATTGGCGGGAGCAGGAGCTGCAGGGTCTCTGCTGCAGATGGCTCTAAGGCAGTAAAACCCTTTCGAAAATGCAGCCGAAGCTTCTCACCCATGGACGGCCACATCTAACCAGTGACTAGCAATTTTCACTGCTGGAATCTACCCCCTAGGGAAAGAGAGCACGTCTCTACTCAGAGTCTCGGATGAAGGCTGTGGATGCAGCTCTGTGGGCTGAGCGATGGTCTAGTGTCAGAGCCCTGGGATTGATACCTCCTAGGACCACATACAACAGGCAGTGGAATGCACACTATAATCCTGGCACTCTGGAGGAGAGGCAGAACATGAGAGCCCGTCTTAAAACAAAAGCAAACAAGACATGGCTGGATAGTGCTCAGTGGTAAAGTGCTTGACTAGCATGAGTGAGGAGGACCTACTAGGTTCATATGTGAGGACCTACTAGGTTCAGATTCGAGGACCTACTAGGTTCATATGTGAGGATCTACTAGGTTCAGATGCGAGGACCTGCTAGCTTCATATATGAGGACCTACTAGGTTCAGATTCGAGGACCTACTAGGGTCAGATGTGAGGACCTACTGGTTTATATGTGAGGACCTACTAGGTTCAGATTCGAGGACCTACTAGGTTCAGATGTGAGGACCTACTAGGTTCAGAAAAGAGGACCTGCTCAGTTCAGATGTAAGGATCTAGGTTCAATTTCTAGCACTACAAACAAAACAAAACAAAACCCTCCCAAAAACAAAAGCAAAATAAAACAATCCCCCAAAACCAAAAACCAACAAAAAATCATTAAAGAAAAAAATTAAAAATCTATTAAAATTATATAAGCTTTAATTTTGTGTGTGTGAATGTAGGTTGAATGAAAAAAAGGAATAAAAAGGGACTGATCATAGATTAAATCTCCTTGTCTCTACCCTTACATAGGTCAGATGGTGTGAGACAGACACTACTCCTCAGGTGCTTCTCTTTGCAGCTGTCTTATTTCCCTCAGTGAAGTATCTTGGTGATTCACCCAGCAGGGAAGCCATGGAGACTTCTACGACTGCTCCTGGGTGTGGCGGAGAAAGTTACTACAGATAAAAGGGGGAGCACAGCCAGAGGCAGGGCCATTTGGGAGAGTCCTGAGTGGACATGACCAGGCTGAGCTGGGACCTGAGGAACAAGGGTATAGAATGAGACCCTGTCTCAAAAAAGGAGAGGGGAGGGAGAAGGAGAATAAGAAGAAAAAGGACTCTGCTGTGGCAGACACACACAGTGGAAACCTGGTCTGGTAAAGATAAACTGGCCATTGGGAGTGCAAGCCACTACGTGACTGTCTCCATGGCTTCCCTGCTGGGTGAGTCACCAAGATACTTCACTGAGGGAAATAAGACAGCTGCAAAGAGAAGCACCTGAGGAGAAGTGTCTGTCTCACACCATCTGACCTATGTAAGGGTAGAGACAAGGAGATTCAATCTATGCTCAGAAGAGGGTTTTTATTTTATTTATTTATTTATTTATTTATTTATTTATGCCTGGTGATGCACAGATGAACACCTTCTTTAATCCTAGCACTTGGGAGGTAGAGGCAGATGGATCTCTGTGAGTTCAAGGCCAGCCTGGTCTACAGGTGAGTTCCAGGACAACTAAGAATGTTACACAGAGAAACCCTGTCATGAAAAACAAAACAAACAAAATATAATAAACCAAGTTTGTCTAGGGGTAGAGGGGTGGAGGGAAGGGGTGGTCTTCTCTGAGAAACCCACACGCATACTGTTGGGATGTACTTTGATTTTTCTCCCTGAGTGCTTTTCTATTATATCTTTTATGAATTTATTCATTAATTTTATTTTATGTGCTATGAGTGTTTTCCCTGCATGTGTGTGTATGTGCCACATATGTGATGTGTAGTTCTTGCAGAGGCCAGAAAGGGGCGTTAGATCCTCCTGGAACTGGAGTTACAGAAAGTTGTGTGTTGTGGGATTTTCTTTTTGTTCACTGTAAACATATGACTTTGCCTAAATTGCCTTCGGATTGGTTTATTAAGAACTGAATGGCCAATAGCTAGGAAGGAGAGGATAGGTGGAACTTCCGGAGAGAGAGAAGAACTCTGGGAAGAAGAGAGGTGGAAGACACCAGCGAGATGTGGAGCAAGTCAGACGCACAGAGTGGGAGAGGTAGAAGCCATGGTAGAATGTTGATGGATAGAACCAGGTTATTTAAGTTGTAACAGCTAGTTGGGAACAAGCCTGAGCTAAAGACCAAGCTTTCCTAATTAATACGTCTCTATGACATTATTTGGGGGTTGGTGACTGACCAGAAAGTCTGACTACACTTGGGAGCCTTAACCAACAAATCGTCTCTCCAGTCCCTTTCTATTTTACTTAAATTCCCCAACCCTACTTTATGTTGGCTAATCCCGTGATAAAGCCACAGGCCTGTGTTTGCCAGAGTTGAAGTCCCTAAATAGGTTAAGGACTCTTTTGGCTCACTGAGGATGACAGTGTGTAGCTGTGTCTCTGTCTTCTCACAGATGGTACGGGACCTGAAATGAGGAAGCAGAGGTCTGTTATAAAGCGGAGTCTCGAGTGACTGACAGCAGTGCCGGCTGAAGAGCTGACTAATGCAGCCGCCAGGGGCATCCCCATGCCTAGTGCTGTCCCACTCCCTCTCCAGCCACATTGCAGTAATTGGGATCCAGTCAAACCAGTCCACCCGACTGACAGTTCACAAAGCCCAGTGTTCCCTCTCACGCTGCATGTCTAACTTCAGGTGCAGGAGTCCCTGCCATTCTTCTTCTTACTAAATGCTGAAGGTATTCTGCCACACCAGAACAAACTTGGTCCACACCAGCCAAACCTCTGCCATAAAAGTTGGGGAAAGAGGAGGGCCAGACAAGCTTCGCAGTGACAGAAGAAGAAAGCCTTGGCTGGTGCGATGGCTCTGCAGGTAAAGGCACATGTCACCACACCCGAGGACCTGAACTGGATCTCCAGGATTCACGTGGAAGAGAGAATCAGCTCTCAAACTTTGTCTGCTGACGTCTATAAGTGTGCTCTGGTAAAAACACCACACACACACACACACCTTTCTCTCTCCCTCTCCCTATCTCAATAACCAACCAACCAACCAAACCAACCAAACAAGTAAATGTAATTAAGACAATAAAAATAAATTAAGCTACCTCTGCTTGGGCCTCAGGAGGCCCCAGTGTGAGCTCTCTCTGCCGAGCTGCAACCCTGCTCCTCTTCCCGTTGTAGAACACTAAACTCAGGGGCCCAACCGGGTTAATTTTATACAGGCATTGCATGTCCTTCCTCTGTCTGTGGGTTAAGAATCTTGTGTTGAACACGGAGTTAGTGCTTGGGAACACCTACCTAGTGAAAGAGGGAGTGAAAATGAGTCAGTCAATACCACTGACACTGTGGAAACATCAGCTTCCAGTCTTAGTTCCGAGCCCTCAGCTAGAAGATGGAGTGGAGGGAGACGGAAAGGGCCAGGCGGTCACTAGAGGACAACTGCCAGGCGTGGTGGCTCACCCCTGTAGTTTCAGCACTTGGAAAACAGGAGGATGCTCAGAAATTCAAGGTCATCTTCAGATACCTAAGGAGTTTGAGGCTAGCCTGTGTGATGTGACTCTAAAGGAAAATGTAAGAACATAGCCTACTCGTGGGGTCACGGGCAGGGAAGCGGTGACAGCCCTGACTTTATCTCATATCTTTTGGTCCATATAATTGCTAACTGTTTCTTGGGAGGAACCGCTCCTCAGCCCACACACGCATGTTTCATAGTTCAGGAACACAGGTCAGCAGTGAACATCTGTGGAGTGCAATCCCAAGAATCCTTTATGTTCTGAAATCATGTTGTGTTCTGAATGGTACCAGCTTCCTCGTGTCTTCGAAATCTTACATGGAATCATAATTTCTGCAGAAATCTGCATATGCTTTATTTCTCGTTACCTTACAGGAAGCTGCACCTCCCACAGCCACAGTGAATGTGCCAGCAATGTGAACCGGCAGACGCTTGGCCAGAAGACGACCATCTGAGTTTCCTGCAATGCACCAGAACTCACGGGAGTGACCGTCCTCTTCCCCAGTGTCCTTCCCCATTCTTGGAGAAATGGAGACTCACTGTGTGTTTACAGTGGCAGAAAACTGTCGCCCACACAGCCGAGGCCTGCAGTGTGCCCTGCTCATCTTGGTGTTGACACTGTTGAGGATGGCAAATGCTGTCCACATTTGAGAAATGTTTAAAGTCTGATTGGAGGATGAGAGGGATGGCGGCTCGGCAGACAGAGCTGAACCCAAGTTCAGTCAGATCCCCATAGTAGAAGGTGAGAACCGACTCCCAAAAGGTGTCTTCTGACTTCCACGGCGAGAGATAGTACATACACACACACACACACACACACACACACACACACACACATAAAATTTAAAAAATTTAAAAGTATTTTTGAATTTAAAAAGCAAAACAAAGCAGGAAAAAAAATCACTCTTTCAAAGGTGCCCTTCCCAATTCCACCAGATGACTAAATGTGCAGCCCCTAAACCCCTCTCAAAGTTCATGTATTTGGGCCTGTAGGGCCTCGGTGTGAGGAGTGCTTTGTTGCTCTTGCAGAGGACTCGGATTTGGTCCGTGGCATGTAGATGGTAGCTCACAGCCATTCATAGCTTCAGTTCCAGGAGATCCAGTGCCTTCTTCTGGTCTTTGTAGGCCCCAGGCATGCATGTCACAGATATATACACATACAGGCAAAATAACCATCTTAGTTAGGGTTTCTGTTGCTCTGAAGAGACACCATGGTCTCATAGTGAAAGGAAGGAAAGCATTTTGTTGTGGCAGGTTACAGTTTTGAGGTTCAGTCCATTGTCACCATAGCAGGGAGCATTGGTGGCATTCGGGCAGACATGATGCTGGCTACATCTTTGTCAGAAGGCAACAAGAAGTGGACTGTGTTGAGGGGCAGTGTCTTGAGCATATGTGAGACCTCAAAGTCTGCCCGCTTAGTGACACACTTCCTCCAACAAGACCACACCC
Source organism: Microtus oregoni (assembly GCF_018167655.1). Lineage (NCBI taxonomy): Eukaryota > Metazoa > Chordata > Mammalia > Rodentia > Cricetidae > Microtus > Microtus oregoni. The sequence goes on from NW_024543066.1 coordinate 44,585,671, forward strand.
ACTCCAGCATGCCACACCTCCTAATAGTGCCACTCCCAATTACATTCAAACTATCACAATATACATACACACGAAATGAACCTAAAAAAAAAATAAAAGAAATTCAATAATCCTTGGAGGAATGACACCTCAGGGCTGAGGCTAAGGAACTGGTTTGTCCTGCTGCATATGGTGAGTACAGGAGAAGGCTTTGCTCAGGGACCAGTTCCCAGAGCTGTGCTGGGAGCCTGGAGCAGAGCGAGCTCAAATCCAGGGCAATGAGCTGGGCGGCTGTTGGCTCAACACAAAGGTTCCTCTCTGGAGAGGCAGAAAGAGGCACAGATTCCCAAGTCTAGTGTTGGGGTAATTTTAAATGTTTTTTTTTTTTTAACCTATTTCCATAGTCTGGTCCTGAATAAGCAAAGAGAGACTTTGAAAGAGGCGCTGGGAACTGCAGGACAGAGAAAGTGGCCCTTGGGGACCACATGACTGCACATGCCAGCTCCTATAGCAGGCAGGGAGCCCCAGCAGGCTGAGGGGCTGGAGTCCAGGATGAAACCTTTGAGCGGATAAGACTGGGCTGGGAAGAAGGAGGAGGAGCCCACAAGTCAATTGGGGAGTCTAACAGCTAGGGAGTGGGGAGATTTACACAGTTCTGAGCCTTCCTCTGGTCCCCAAGTCCTAACTCTAGCCACAGGATTATTTATCCTCGCTTGTGTCAGAGAAGACAGAATTCAGAGCCTGCTCAGGAGAACACACAGGGGAATGAGCTGGGGTGGTGACAGGCCAGCCTTGCAGCCAGGCGGAGGGCCATGCCGACAGCCCACAGCCCACTCATAATCCCACTCCCTTCTGCAGCAACAGACAAGTCCCCAAGTGAGACTCAGGGTCCACTCTGCCGTTGCCTAAGGAACTGTGGGTTATTTTAAGGTTGTTTTCACATCCTTATCTCTCCCACCCCCAGCCAGCAAACAGTCAGACAGAAAAACAAACAGGCCAAGGCCCACAGGGGCTGTTCACAGGCAGAGGCCAACCCTGTTCTCCCTGTCCCAGGCCCAGATTCTTCCTTGTCACATTCCTCCAGGCAGGGTCAGAGGTCCCCTTCTGCCACTCTCTGACCCCTCCTCTTTTCTGGAAAACGCTTTCCCCCAGTCTAGGAAATTCCTTGGTAGAGTGTCAGCTAAAATGAGATTGGGCCTTTGCTGGCCAAGGGAACCCCAGCACTCTGGGCTGAGCCTGCCATCCTGGCAATTTGGGTTAGGAATGCCTATGGTTAGGTTTTTGTTGTTTTCTGGCCACGTGGTGATTTGTGACCTGTCAATGAGGCCTAGGGAAATGCCCAGTTCCTATCTGTACAGACCTGGGAACCCCACAGACAGTGGGAAAAACTAAGGCCAGATTCTAGGTGGCCCAGAAAGCGGTCTTCTGTGGGTTCCAGCACGGTTGGAGGGCACAGCCATTGTAAGCCCAGCAGTCGCTCCCTTGTCTGCTCAGTGACTGGCCATTTTCGTCCGAGTTCCAGTGGTAACAGGCCAGCCTGACCTCCTGGGGGTGGGGTGGGGTTCCCTGGAGTGTGGATTTTGGTTGGGGGTAGGAGGGCCGTAGATGAGAAGATGCTGGAACAGAAAAAGCAGGGGAGGAGGCGGGGACTTGATCTAGGGTCCTGGGACCTGTGGGCTCTTAACAGCACAGACTCCATTCACACAAAACGGGAAGGGCTTAGGAGACACCTCTCCTAGACAGGCCTGCAGTCCATGTCTTTGCTGAGGGAGACAGGAGTGTCGTGGGATTCTCTTCCAGGTATGGACAGCCCTGGTGGAAGCGGGTGTGTTCTCAGCCAGGGAGCTATGAGGCAGCTCTAGACCTGGCCCTCCTGGCAAGGATCCCCTCCCGTTTCCTACCTCTTGCCTTTTACCCACTGTGGCTTCCATTCTCCTCCCTCACTCCCCGGCGGGCACTCCAGGTGCTAAGCAGGCCTTGCTCCCCCTGACTTAGGTTAGGGCCGCAGGACTTCTGGATCTGGGCATTTGTGCCCTTAGGGCAGTCACCTAGCCAAGGCAGTCCAGGGCACAATGAAGAGCTGACTCTAGGATTTATGGGCCAGCTCTGGTGTGAGGAATGGATCCCTGCCCCCATCTGGCACCCCTGTATCTCTCTCTGCTCGCGCATTATCTCTCTTCTGTCACTGAAGCAAAGACCCCTCCTCTATTCTCTCCACAGGACGGACATTCTTTGGACAGATTTTGAGTTGCAAGAGAGACCAATAAAGCCCATTAGACGCTCAGTCAATCATCACCACCCAGCATGGGAAGGACAAAACTCCAATCGAGACAAAGCTCACTAATTTGGAGAATTTGTGGATGTATAATTAAAATTGAACAACTCTGCCCTACTCTGGAATTGCAAAGTATCCTTCCAGGGACCACTTGGTGGCTTTTGTTTTCCTATGGAGGAGGGGCAGTAAGCACTTTCTCACTCTCTAGGTTGTTTTTCTTTTTTTACTCCCCTCCCCCACTTTATTTGAGACAGGCTTTCAATGGAGTCTGGCTAGAATTTGATGTGTGTAGACCAGTCTGACTTGGAACTCACTCTGTAAATCCTCCTCAGTACTGGGATTAAAGGCGTGCACCTATCAGACCAAAGTAGCCAAACTCTCATAACTTGATTAGTCCTGGGGTTAGTGAATGAATGGGAAGTATGTCTCTCTGTGTGTGTCTGTGTGTGTTGTCTTCCTCTAGATCAGTAACTCTCTATTCCCAGCCCAACTGTGGTGTAAAGGAGATACTGTCCACTGCCCTAGCAGCCTGGGTTCTACCTGGCCCCAGAAGGACCCAGAGAGTCCAATAGTTACAATCCCTTTCCCCAGATTCCCCATCTTCCTGCCCAGCCTGATAGATATCCGCGTGGGGTAGAAAAGGAGAGACAAGTCTTGCTGCCTCCTGGAGCTCGGCAAGCTGCAAGAATGATCATGGTTGCTGACAGAGCAGCCATCCAGGTATCTAGAGGCTCCGTTCTGGACTTTCCTGGGATCTGCGTTGGACCCACTCATTCTTCTTGCTGTGCAGAGCCAGCAGCATCTGCAGAAGCACTGCTCAAGGCCCACAGGCTTCAGATGGGCTCCTTATCTCAGTCCCTTGGTGGGAGTTTTCCGATGCTACTCCTCCTCTCTTCTGTCTCCCTCCAAGCCTCTTTCCTCCAAGCCCTGGGCAGCAGAACTCTGTTCATCATTTCTCAGTGGTCTCTTGGTCTCACAGAGTGGCTAATCGCCTAGGCTGAGCAACAAGTGGGCTGTGGTGCCCGGGAGATGGTGGATCACCATTCCCTCTGTGTGCGCCAGACACAAGCCTCGAACGTCTGTGCTGGACGGACCCACCTGCTCTCTTACCCAGCCAGGCCTGGCATCCTATTAGCCCAGAATGCAGAGATACACGGCATAGGGGAGCTCCCAGGCTCTCCAGGCTTGGCACAGAGAATGTCTCCTCTCCTCCTAGTCAAGGTAAGCAGATGGTGAGGGTAGAGCAGTGTCCTGAGACACTTAGGAGAGTAACATACCTGCCTCCAACCTTCTCAGCCGAAATGGGGTGTGTTTGAGGAATGCAGACTTAGGGTGGGGGTGCTCAGAGCCACTCGCCCCGGAGCACATGTGCCACCAGTTCTGGGGTGTGTATGTGTGCGTGTGTGCATGTGTGTGTATGTGTACATGTGTGTGTGTGTGTGTGTGTGTGCATGTGTACGTGTGTGCGTGTGTGTGTGTATGTGTGTCTGGCTCTCGCTCAGGTTCATCCTGATTGCTGGGTCTTCCCTGTATCCTTCCCACCTCCCCGTCTCTCTCCCTGCCAGCCCTATCGGGCTCTTTGTCTGACCGTCTGTCCATCTCTGTCACTGATCTTCTTGCTCACTTGGGGTGTTTACTGAATTGTTTTTCTGCAAGCTACAGGGCAGGCTCTCTTGCTGTCCAACTCTGCCATCCACACTCTGTCCATGTAATTTAAAGCTATAGTTAAATTATGACTTCTCTGGACCTGTTGTGGCGCCCACGCCTCAGCCTAATTAAATGATCACATCCATTCTGAAGGCGGCTCTCCTCTCCCCTCCAACGTTAATTACAACATAAGAGGCTTTAATGGCTCGCCTCACCTCCAGCTCCTGGAAAGAAAGGTCAGGCGATTAATTTTCATCATTAATCTTTCCCCAATGTGGACACTGGGCTGTCATCGGAGCCTATTATACCCCCTTGGTCCCCCGTGCCAGCCTCCTTCATCCCCTCATCCCCTCCTCCCTGAGTGACTACAGAGAAGGAAAGTATTTCAAAATACCTGGTCTCTTTGCTTTCCTGGAGACAGCTTCTCTTCGAGGGGCTTGGAGGTGGGGGGGGGGCACCCCCTGGAAGACTGTGCATGCTAAAGTGTTATGAATTTGGAATGAGGCTAGAGGGCCTTGAGGCTGGGTCGGGGTCTTCCATCACTCCTGTGTGTGTGTTGGGGAAGGGGGCAGACCTGACACTCATGTGTTCTCTGCTCGTCCTTATAGGAAAAGCTTTATTAAGGATGTGTGAAAGTCAAGGGTTCCCAGCATCCACTGGCTCCTTCATTCTGTGGTGGCCTAGATTTCTCCTTTTCCTTTTTTTTTCTACTGCGACTTCAGCCCCCTCCAATGAAGGAACAGTCTAGATTTCTGCAGTCACATGAGGCTGAGCCAAGGCCACTGTCTCTGGAGACACCAGCTCTACCAGACCCAAAACTTAGGAGCCTGGGTTCTCTCTCCAGTTTGGGTGGCAGTCCTGGGCATACTGGGCGAAGGATTTGTAGGGATAGGCAGCAGAGGTGTAACACACAAGAAAAAGTCTGACTTTGAAGGTTGAGAGGTGCATGAGTCCGAGAACCTGAGGAGGGCTTAAGGACGACCAGGGGCTATGACTTCCCCTCATACTGCACCTTCTCAGTAGAATGAGGAAGGCCATAGTCACTAGACTCCCCGAAGACAGCTTTTGTTCCAGACCCCAAATTTATTTGATTTCAAATTCTAGTGCAAACTCAGCCTGTGATGTAAGGCCTGTAATCCCCGCTACTGGGGAGTTTATGTGTCCCCTCCCCTCATCCTCCTTCCTCTGCCTTGTCCCGCCCCTGCTCAGCCTCTGGCCTTGGCTGGTGACTCAGGCCTGTAAGTCTAGTTACTCTAGAAGCTGAGGCAGGAAGACAGTGTCAGGTCTACCTGCCACAGAGTGAAGTCAACACCAACACTGGGCAATTTAGCTTCAAAATAAAAAATTAAATGGGGTGGAGGTGGCTGGGAAGATGACTCAGTCGGTAAAGGGTTTGGGGAGAGGGTTTGAATTTGGATCCTAGAATATGCAAACAAGCTGGTGGTGCATGCCTGTAACCCCATCGCTTCAGGAGTGGAGACAGGAGAATTCCTCAGACTTGCTGGTCAGACATTCTAGCCAACTGGTGCGCCCTAAGTTCAGTGAGGGACTCTGTTTCAAAGGCATTTGGTGAATAACAATGGCAGGGCACACCAACAGTTGACCACATACCTGACCCACAAGAATTCACAGAGATAAGGGCCTGAGATGTCGCTCAGTGGGTGCCCATCTGCGTCATGCATGGTGCCCTACTACATCAAAATGGAGGATTGCAGTTAAAGAGACACTTTCCAGGAAGTAGAGGGGTGGGGCTTGGCCAGGAAGTGCGAGCTCGGCCGACTAGGAAGTGGCATGGGTCCTCAGGTGTGAGATAGATCGAGACACACGACTGTTCCACGCCTGCCCCCCTTCCTGCACCGGCTCCATATATGGCCCACTCTTAAGCCAGGCAGGACCCTTTTCACTCAAACGTTGTAGGCCTTTGAGGTCTGACTGGGGCAGACTACAGGTGAGGATGACAGTTCTTAAAATGGTCTGAAAAGCCCTAAGGTGACCCAAAATGTCTGTACCCATGGGCACTGGAACAGGAAGCCCCTGCGAGAAGCATTCCACGACCCCACCCTCAACTCCACCCCGCCCCTATCCCCAACACCTAGATTCTCCTGGCCTCTGCCCGGAATGCTTATCTGAATACTCCTGTGGCCCAGACTGGATCTCCCTAGCCACAGTCTGCCCTCCCCTGTGCCCCCTACACCACTCCAAGGACATTGGGGACATCACGTCTGCACAGCCCTGCATGGCGGGTAATAATAATTAATAACCATTAGGAACAATAAGAACAGTGCCCACTCAGCCTGATGTGCAGCTTCGGCTTTTTTCTTTCTTCTTCTTTTTTTGATTTGACTTTGAAGAAAGTGACTTTTTTTTTTTAAAGTAAAAGCTGGATTGAGTTCTTCCTCGGCCCCCTCCCCTTCCCCCTCCGGCTGCCCCCCTTCCCTTCGTGCTCCTCCTTCCATCTTGTCCCCCTCCCCATTTTTCACTTTCCCTTTTTTCTTTTTCTTTTAATACTCTGCGTTCTATCATGCAAATCCCCTTTCAAATTATGAGAGTATTAGAGCCATCAACGGTAATGTCACCGCCACAAAATGAGAGTGGGGACTTAAGCACCTAACGAACAATGAAACGTGCGAGCCCTGGGACAGGACAATTAAGAACTGGGCTTAGCCAGCCAGGGAAATTTATTGCTATCAAATCCATATTTCTATTTTCCCCCTGAACAGTAACCTATTTGAATATGATTAAAGGGTTTCATTACGGCGGAGAGAAAGGCCCGTGTCCCGCGGTTCCTGTGAGCTCACAAACACAGATTCAGAGCTGATACCGTAGGAGAGGCAGTGAGGAGAGGAGGTTGTAGAGGACGGGGGTGGAGGGTCCAGATGTTGAGCACAGGGGCTTGGTTCCCAGTGAATGACATTGGTACTGGACGTTGGCAGAAGTGGGGTCTGAGAGTCTCTCATGGTGGAGGGTCCCGTAGCAGATGGGAGAACTGAGGCAGTAGGTTGAACAAGTTGGTGGTGAGACACTTGGGTTGGAAAGCTGAGTGGTAGATTCAGGGCTCTGAGGATCAAAATCCAGTCTGTCTCTCCCATCCGACTTCTCCCCCACTTTTCCCATCACCTCTGCGCGAAGTGCCACAGATCCATTCTAGAAACAGGCCACGTCAGGGAAGACAGTCTACTTCAGTCGGTGAGACGTAGACAGATGGCTCTGAGAACGGCTGGATGATGGGTGAGCTGCACCAGCTCAGAGTGAGTCATGGAGGGGCTCAGGAGGTATGTAAAACACGCACACGTGCATGGACACACGCATGAGCACACGAGCACACACGCATACACACACGCCCTCGCACACGCACTCACACACACAGAGGGTGTGTGTGCAGTAAAAAAAGACTTGTCTGCCTCTGACAGACCCTGACTATTGCCCCTTCCCGCTTTGTCAGCTGTCCTCAAGCCCAGGAAAATCCCCATGGAAACCCTAATGCTCCCGTGAGCGTCTGCATCATTTGAGTTGATAAAAACACTTCTCATTCCTCTTCTCAAATCCTCGGAACAACCTGGATCATCAGGTAAAGGCACATGTCACCAAGTCTGTCAACCTGAGTTCGATCCCAGGATCCCACACGGTGGAAGGAAAGAACAGATTTAATCAAACTGTCCTCTGATCTCCACACATATGCTGGGGCTTGTGCGTGCCTTCACCTCCTATGCAGGCACACACACATATATATATATACACATACATACCATACATACATACATACAGATATATATGCACATACATACAGAGAGAGAGGGAGAGAGAGAGAGAGAGAGAGAGTTTCAATTAACGAGATCCTGAGAGCTCAAACAAGTCTGAAGGCATGCATGTGGTTAGTGATAGAGCTGGGGTTTGAACCAGGATCTGATGTGCACCCCTACTCACCGGAGTGTGACTTCTACTGTGACTCACACTTGGGTGGAGCTGTTCACACCTACTATTCCTCTCAGCCTCTTTCTCACTGAAGACAAGATTAGTAGCCTTGACAGATGGATCAGCTGTGGCGATCCTGGCAGTAAGGGGGACAGCTGTCTGGGGAGATCACCCTTGCACAGAACACATATACACAGGAACAAACAGAGACTCCAAACGCTAAGTGCAAAATGGCAAGGGACTGGGAGGGAGGAGGCTGCCATGATGCAGGAATGAGGCCAGGGTATGGGACCAAATGGTAGCCTGTGGAAGTCCCACCCTTCCAGTGGACCTACATGGGAGTTGGCGGCCAGCAAGCCTGGCTGATGTGTGACGGGAATCAGGGGCCAGGCTGGCATGTTCTTGAGTTTTCCTAACTTTGACATCCCCACCCCTGCTAGAGACAGAGTCTCATGCAGCCCAGGCTAGCCTCCAGCTGGTTATGTAGTCCAGGCTGGGCTTGAACTGCTTCTGCCTCTAGCTCCTAAGTGCTGGGTTTCCTGCTCTGCTCCTCGAGCCCTTGAGGTTGCATCTTATCTCCTGACTCTCTTCAAGTTAGACCTGGAGCGGAGATGGCCATGCTTCATCCCGCGTGAAGCTCGTTACTGACAGGAGGGTCTGCTCTGTCCCAACAGTAGCTGGCTTGCCACCAAGAATAAGCGCTGGTTTGGCGTTCAAGAAAGGAGGGTACACAGAGGGGCTGGTCAAGTTCAGGAGGAGATTGCTCTGATATTCTCATGGTCCTTCATGGAGATTCCTTCCCGGCTTCTCACATCACATGGCAACCCTTCCCCATCAGCAACCCTTCCCTTCCCCATCAGCAACCCTTCCCCATCAGCAACCCTTCATCCCCATCAGCAACCCTTCATCCCCATCAGCAACCCTTCTCCATCAGCAACCCTTCATCCCCACTAGCAACCCCTCCCCATCAGCAACCCTTTCCCATCAGCAACCCTTCCCCATCAGCAGCCCTTCCCATCAGCAACCCTTCCCCATCAGCAGCCCACCCTCTTCAATGCCCATCACATCCATGCTCTTGTCTGTTATGCTTGCGTCCGCCATTCAAAAAACCCACCAGGCACTCTCTGGAATGTTCACGGTGCACAAAAAAGAATAATGACCAGACACAGCCACCTTCTAAGGGGTAGGGCAGGTATTGTCCTCACTGGAGCTGGACTCTGGTTCTAACCCTGGAGCAGGGTCCTGGGCCCCCCTGCTGGGCTGGTACTAATATTCTCTTAATATTCCCAGGGTAGCAGCTAAGAAGGTGGTAAGCTTGTCTTCGACTGATGATGGGCAGTCCTTTGCCTCTGTTCATTCTCCTGTGAACGCCATCCATAAACCCATCTCCCCACTCCAGAGACAAGAGGTTCACTGCAGTTTGGAGGCCAGCTTGATCTGTACTGTGAGACTCTATCTTAAAACAGCAACAACAGACAGGTGTGGTGGTGCACGCCTTTAATTCCAGTACTCAGACCTCAGGAGACAGAGGCAGGTGGATCTCTGTGAGTTGCAGGCCAACTTGGTCCATATATCGAGTTCCAGGATAGCCAGGGCAGCAGAGTGAGATGCTGACTCCAAAATAAACACAGCACACTAACAACAAAAGACTGAACTTTGAGCAAACGAAGGTCCGTCTCCCAGCTTCCCTGGGAACTGTCACATGCTCCGTCTCCATCTCTGAAGTCCTGACAAGTCCTTGCTTGTCATCGCATGTTTATACACTGTCGCAGAAGCCAAAGACTGTGGACTGCGATGTGCTGCTGGCTCCCACGCTGGCCTCTCTCTCTGGCAGGTGCATGCCTCCTGCAGGGAAGGAGTGGTTGGATTCCTAGCTCTTCCCTGCTCCCTCCTCACCCCTTCCTTCACCTTCCTTCTCGGGGCTGTCAGTTTAATGGACAGGTATTTAATTGCAGCCTGGCAGGTGTCTGGAAATGCCAGCCTTGCAGTACAGCAGCGTGTGGAGTTCACTCTTAGGAGAGCAGCAGACGCCAAACCCTGCCACCTGCAGAGCAGCTTTCCCTCTGCTGTCTTTGCACCAGACAAACGCGGGCGCCCCTGATGTTTTCCATTGTAACACAGCTGCACTTGGGGAGTTTGCAGAGGGCCAGAGAGCCTCCCCAAGCGCTGCCCATGGTGGCTGGTTCCCATGTGCTGGTGCCATCAATTCTGTCCTTGGCATGTGACAGATGCTTTTTAACTATTAAGAGCACGTAATAGCTAAGACGCCCTGCTCCTGCAGCCCAGGGCAGACAGGCAGCTCTTGACTTCTCCAGCCTGCACAGGCTGCTGCTGTTCTATATCAGCCCCACACAGGATGTAGCCAGTAACAGTTTGCTCACTCTCAGCCTGGAGGGTAAGTGGATTAAACCCCTGGGACTGGCTCAGAGAGCTCCAGAATCACAGATACTGAGGCTGAGCATGGCCCACAGCTCACTGTTATGCCATTCCCTGAAGGATACCCAGCCCCTCTATGAGTCTTGGAGAGGACTCAGGGCTTGCAATGGTATGGATGGGCATGCAGTTGGACAGGATGACTTTAGCCAGGCATAACAATGGCGCATGCCTTTAATTCCAGCACTCAGAAGGCAGAGGCAGGTGAATCTCTGAGTTTGAAGTCAGCCTGGTTGAGATAGGGAGTTTCAGCACAGCCAGGGCTACACAGAGATACCCTGTCTCAACGAAACAAAACCAAAAACAAAAAGAAAAGAAGAAAGGCAGTGTGATGGCTCCGGTAAAGGCTCTCACCACCAAGCCTGATGACCTGAGTTTGGTCTGCAGGACCCATGTGGTGAGAAGAACAAACTGACTGACACATATTGTCCTCCAAGCTCGTCTGTGTCACGTGCCTTCTCTCACATACAGCTAAGGCCAGAGGAAGGAACTGGACAGCCCAGCTAAGGGAAAGAGCCCAGAGACGTCTCAGGCTAGGGGGTGCTGAGAAGGGGAAGACCACCACAGCTCCCTTCTAGTCATTCTCCTGCCCACCCATGTCTCCTCCTCTTTCCTACTTCTTTTCTCTTTTCTTTTTTGACACCTTCTTACCTGTCCCCAACCCCCAAGACCTCCACCTACCCACATACCCCAATGAGGCATCACGATTCCTAACGAAATGAAACTGCAGCCAGATGAAATATATTACTATTAAATACTTAATTCTTCTAGTGAGCAGAGAGCAGGCAGTATGAATACGATTATTAAAGAAAATTACTCTGGCTGATCAGATATTTCTGCATGCTAATTTCTGACCCCTCTTCCCTCACTCTCGCTTCTTGTCCCTTAGAGACCAGGACAGATAAAATTCCATCACAAATAGCTGATTACCAAGGCTCACATTAAAAAATCACATTTTCCCTCGCCTCCCTCTTTCTCTGCTATCTTTTTTATGCTGATGTCCTTGCTTAGAGCAGGGGTAACCCTAGATAGCAGAGCTACGGGTTGAACATCAGGGAAGCCCTGTTTTTTTTCTTTCTAACTGCGTACCTACTATTCTGACTGGTTCCCTAGATAGGAGCATCAGCTCAAGGGACTGCTCTCTGGTATCTGATCACTGCCTCCTGCTTCAGTGTTCTATGCCTAAGTACATGGTGGGACTGCCCACCAACCAAGATGGCTGACTGAGTACAAGGCAGAATCTCAGGGTCTCAAGAGTGGAGCAGGAAGTGACACGAGGCTCCACCCTGAGGGGAGGGACTTCCTTACCCTTTGGAACTTTCTGATTAGAGAAGTTTTAGGTTTCCAGAAATTCAGAATTAGTTTGTTTCCGTGCCTTGTTTGTTTCCCATCTGCAAAATGGGACCACCCACAGTGTGCACCTCATAATAGTATCATGAGGATTCATGAGTTAAAACGTGGATCCCAGAACACTGCTTGGCACTGGACAAGCACTATGGGGCAGGGCATGCTGTTACTAATACTCTGTCTGCTTGTGAATGTCGTAGCTCCCCAAAGCTCTCTTCTCTTCTCTTCTCTTCTCTTCTCTTCTCTTCTCTTCTCTTCTCCTCTCCTCTCCTCTCCTCTCCTCTCCTCTTTCTTTCTTTCTTTCTTTCTTTCTTCCTTTCTTTCTTTCTGGCAGGATCTCCCTGACTGGCATGGAACCCACCATGTGGACCAGTCTAGTCTCATATGTACAGAGATTGGCTAAATGGCTAGGATTACAGATGTGTACCACTGAGTCACAATTTGACTAGGCTCGTGTGTGTGTGTGTGTGTGTGTGTATGCATGCTTTTTAGTTTTTTGAGACAGGGTTTCTCTGTGTAGCTCTGGATGTCCTGAAATTTGCTCTGTAGACCAGGCTGGCCTTGAACTCACAGAGATCCCCCTGCCTCTGTCTCCGAGGTGCTGGGCTTAAAAGCGCATGCCACCACCGTCTGGCTCATTCAATTGTTTGTTTATTTGTGTGTGTGTGTCTCCGTGCACTTGTGGAGGTTGGAGGACAGCCTTCTGGAGTCCCTCCTTCCATCACATGGTGTTGAACTCAGGTTGCCTGTTGAGCCATCTATTCAGCCTTTGACAAGTTTCTTAACACCTCTTGGATTGTCTTCTGAACAATTCCTAAAACCCATTGGGAACCCTTTCTGACTTCAGCTCACCAACACCGCTAGCGCACTCTCTATAGTTCTGACAGTTGGTGAGGGTACCGTGCTAAAAATATAGCCATCCCCACAACCCAAAAACCTTCAATTTACCTGCTTTTATAAAAAGATGCTTTCTTAGGTGTCACCCAGAGGAAGGTATAATTACAACCTGGGATGTTAATTCCTTTGCTCCTGGTATGCAGGATCTCTGCTCTGCGGGGCTCCTGTCCTCCTCAGAACTTTGGAGTAGGAGATGGGCAGGCACCAGGAGGGGACCATGGTGGGAGGCATAGCAAGGCCTGGAGCCTGCGGGGCACTGGGCACAATACAACTGGGTGAGGCCTGGAGCAATCTCCTGTATGTCTGGGGCTGGATCAAGTGGTACCAGGGACAGAGACCCAGCCAGGCTGTGAAGGGGCCTGTTTCACAAAGGAACTCCATGCTCCATCAGTGGTATCCTGGTATCACTTTCCTAATTTTCCTGGGGTGGGAGAGGGGTGCTGGCCACAGTGTCCTTCCCTCTGGGTCACAATAAGGTGGCATGCCTTTGGGTATATGGGGAGCATCTCCTAGTAATCTACATGGTCATTCCTTCCTAACATTTTCCTTGCAAACCCAGTGTCCGCATTGGAGTAAGCACTGGGTCACAGTGGCAGAATTCCCAGCACAAATAATAAATAAATAAATAAATAAATAAATCTTAGGTTGTTTATAGTGGCACACATGTTTAATTCTAGCATTAGGGAACCGGAGGGAGGAGGATCTCAAGTTCAAGTGAGTTCAAGACCAGCCTGGTCTGCATAGTGGGTTCAGGACGGCCAGGACTTTGTAGAGACATTCTGTCCTCAAACAAACAAAACAAAACAAAAAATTGAACAAATGAACGTTGTGGAAACGAAGCTGCTAAAGAAGAAAGGACCTAAGTTACAGAGGTGGCTCAGAGAGTAAGAGCACTTGCTGCTCCTGCGGGGGACGCAGTCCACTCCCAGCACCCACATGGTGCTCACTTGCTGCTCCTGCAAGGGACACAGTCCATTCCCAGCACCCACATGGTGCTCACTTGCTGCTCCTGCAGGGGACGCAGTCCACTCCCAGCACCCACATGGTGGCTCACAACCATGCATAACTCCAGTTGATGCCTTCCACTTCTGGTCTTCTCAGATACTGCACACATGGTGCACAGACATACATGCAGGCTAACACTCACACACATCAAATAACATTAAATAAATCTTTAAAAATGTATTATTTTATTTTTTGTCCACAGATTTTTTTAAAGATTTATTTATTTATTATGTATACAACATCCCTTCCATGAATGCTTGCATGCAAGAAGAGGGCACCAGATCTCATTACAGATGGCTGTGAGCCACCATGTGGTTGCTGGGAATTGAACTCAGGACCTCTGGAAGAGCAGTCAGTGCTCTTAACCTCTGAGCCATCTCTCCAGCCCAGTACATAGATGTTTTGTCTGCACAACGGGTACATGCATAGTGCTGGAGGAGGCCAGAAGAGAGCACTGGATTTCCTGGAACTGGAATTACAGATGGTTGAGATCAACTATGTGGGTGCTTGGAATTGAACCTGGTGACCTGTATGTCCAGTCCCATAAAATAAATAACCTTTTAAAAAAGATCTATTTATTTATTATGTATACAGAGTTCTGCCTGCATGCATGCCTGCACGCCAGAGGAGGGCACCAGATCTCATTACAGATGGTTGTGAACCACCATGTTGTTGCTGGGAATTAAATTCAAGACCGCTGGAAGAGCAGTCTGTGCTCTTAACCTTAGAGTTATCTCTCCAGCCCCATGAAAAAAAAATCTTGAAAAGAATGAGGGATCTGAATCAAGCCAGACAGACCTTGGGACTCACCCCCACCCTTTTCCCCTACCCTCAAACCCAGGTATCTCAGCATCGTGGGAGGGAGCTCAGAACGGGCTGGGAGGACAGGGTAGAGAGTCTCTCTCAACAGACCCTGGTCTAAGAGGGAGAAGTTGAGGGCTGAGCTCCATTCTTCAGCCTGGCTCAAGCCAGGGTAGCATAGGCCACCTGCAGGGTGGCCTAATGGTCCATTGTGGGTGGCTATCTTGCCCCACCTCTGCTGAGTGGAGGATCTTGGGAGCAGAGGTGGGGGTGGGCTCACTGACCCTCTGGGGAGCTGGCTGGCCTGAGACGCTGTGGAACACTGGTCCCGAGGCTGTATATACACAGGGCCTGGAATGTTTATTTTTCCTTATTGACTTTCTCCAAATAAACCCCTGGCCAGCAGAAAGGGCTCCCAGCAGCAGCTGTTTACCCAGTGTTTGTGATAAAGGGCCTTCTCCATAGCAACAGGTGGCAACGTGCTACTCTGGGGGGACAAGGAGAAAGAAGAAGGAGAGGGGAGAGCAGAATGGAAGGAGGAGAGGAAAGGAGAGGGGAAGGGTCTGAGAGAGGGAGGGAAAGAGAAAAGAAAGGTGGGAAAGAGACAGATCCGTTAGAAGATGGTGGGGGTGGAGGAGGGTAGCAGGGGTGGAGTGTGGAGGAGGGTAGCAGGGGTGGGGGTGGAGGAGAGTAGCAGGGGTGGAGTGTGGAGGAGGGTAGCAGGGGTGGAGGAGGGTAGCAGGGGTGGGGGTGGAGGAGGGTAGCAGGGGTGGAGGAGGGTAGCAGGGGTGGAGTGTGGAGGAGGGTAGCAGGGGTGGAGTGTGGAGGAGAGTAGCAGGGGTGGAGGAGGGTAGCAGGGGTGGGGGTGGAGGAGGGTAGCAGGGGTGGAGGAGGGTAGCAGGGGTGGAGTGTGGAGGAGGGTAGTAGGAATGGAGTGTGGAGGAGGGTAGCAGGGGTGGAGTGTGGAGGAGGGTAGCAGGGGTGGAGGAGGGTAGCAGGGGTGGAGTGTGGAGGAGGGTAGCAAGGGTGGAGGTGGAGGAGTGTAACAAGTTTGGGGGTGGCGTGGAGGAAGTTGGAAAGTGAACAGAAGGAACAGGGAAAAGCCTAGAAGGAATGGAATAGTTTCTGTCCTCAGGGCAGCTTCTCTTTCTTAAAAGTATTGTGTGTGTGTGTGTGTGTGTGTGTGTGTGTGTGTGTGTGTGTATTTTGCCGGCACGAGTGTACGTGCACCACATGCATGCCTGATCTCTGTGGGGGTTAGTACAGGGTGTCGGGTACCCTGGAACTGGAATTACAGGTGATTGTGAGCCACCATGTGGGTGCTGCAAACCCAACCTACATACTCTGCAGGAGCGACAAATGCTCTTAACAACTGAACCAGCTCTCCAGGCTCTAAGGATTTATTTTATTTTTATTTATGTGTATATGTATATTTTCGTGTGCATGTGGGTGTCCAGGGAGACCAGAAGAGGGCATCTGGTCCCCTGGAGCTGCACTTGCTGGGGCCAGTGTGGTCATAGTCTTCTCAGCTTCCTCTTCTGGCCGGTACAGCTAGGGGAGGCCACATTCCTGTCGCTGAAAGACACCAAGGCAGCAGTGTGCTCCTGAAGAAAGTCAAGGCATGGATACCGCTCCCTTCCCAGCCGGAGGGGGCACACGCACATACATAATAGCTCCAGTAAGCCCCTTACATTACTGCTCCACCCCAAAGCATAGCAGTCCACTCCAAGCAAGTAGCCATCCGGGGAAATTGGAGATGAAGTCAAGGCTCCAGGACTCAGCCTCTGCCTTCCTGCTGCTGTGTTAACATTCTCCGTACTTCTTGGCTTGCAGATGTGTCTGGCCTGTATCCCTTGGTTGGATGGCATTCCCCTGTGTTTTCGAAGAGGCAGCTGGACAGTTAGTTTCCTTTTTAGAAGGACACCAGCCCACATCTTGTCTGATTTCATCTTAACTCGATTACACCTGTGAAGATCTGATTTCTAAACCAGGTCACACGAGCAAGTGTCAAGGATGGGACTGAAGATATCTTTGAGGCGATCCAACTGTAGCCATGGCAGGGGTGTCATACTGTGAGCGGAGACTCTCAGACAGCATACACCTCCGCCCTCCACCCCGCCCCGGGCCTTCTGAGCATTCCCTTTTGAAGTAGGGAATGGAGGAGGACTTGGGATGAGGAGGGGATGGGAGTGTGGTGCCTGTGGCCTTGGACACGTTTTTCTTCCCTCAGTGTCTCAGCTTTCTCGTCTACACCAGCAGTATCTCAGTCTCTGAGGATGAGGAGAGAGAATGATGACAGGCCCAAAGCAGGCAAAACTTGCTGTTTCCCACGAGCATTGCTTTCTACTCAGGTGCAAAGGAAACTCGCTTGGGAATCCCCACCTGAACGGTGCCCACTCTTACCGGTTGTAGTTTATGTTCAAGAAGAGCGTGAAGGGGCCCAGGTGTCAAAGGGGGGCATGTGGACATGGCAGTCTGTTCCAGAAACGTGGAGAAAGTGAGGGTGTTAGGAATCTACGAGCTGGACACGGCAGCCATGGCATCTTCTAGAGCACCGAGTGCTCACTTGAGGAGACTCAGTGGGAACAATGTGACAGGAGCCAGTGAACAGAATGAAAAGTGTACACATATGGATTTCAGAGATACAGACACAAGTACACCTCACAGACACCTCCAGCTCAGACACACCTTGGACACAAACCACAGAAACACTTCATATGTACCTGATACACACATACACTTCACACGCACACATACCTCATAGACACACCTCACAGGTGCATCTCATGTACTTACCATACATACCTCATACACATTCCACATATTCCTTATACACACACCTCTCACACTCATACCTCAAAGGGTTGACTTTCTCACACCGCTTCACACACCTCACACACGTGCACTGCACACAGACACACTTCATGTACACCCACACTTCATCTCCCACATACTTCACACACATACACCTCTCACCCTCTCTCACAGGCAGGCACCAACACAAGCTCCAAACCCTTGGAAACTCAGTTCTAATCCCTTTCCACCAAGAGTCTGCGCAGTACAACCCGCATTTATTTGTTCACATACAAATCTTTCTTGAACTGTGGATGGGGACTGCTCTAGTCCTTGGAGAACCCACAGGCCACAAACACGGAGGTTACATTTTCATCGGGGAGACAGACAACAAGAAAGACAAAAAGACAAGCCATGCTGTACAGGAGAGGTAGTTTAGAGCTGTGGAGAGCTGGCAAAGGAAAGGGGGCGCTCGGAGGGTGGGGTGGGGGCGGGTTAAAAGCGCCCTGCCCCAGCCAGTCCAGCGGAAGGGGCAGATGTTTGCCCAGGGGGCTCCTGGGCAGCCCCACAGCAGTCAGCCATCCCCCAGGATACGCAGCTCTCTCGGTGGCGCTGCGTGTCAGCTTCCTCGTTACTATTCTCATCCTCATTATAGAAGTGTCCTCACACTCGAGCACGCAGCGCTGGCTGTTCCACGGCGCTGTGAGGCACGTTGCTTGAGCTGCTAGAGAAGGCGGTTACAGCCACTGGGAGAGCGGACGAGTTGACGCCTCGGGGGAGGTGGCGGGGGGTAGGCCGCCTCTGCTGGGTGTCAGCTCTTGTCTCCTCTCTGTCCTGTTAGGAGCCCTCCTCCTTGCTGATTGTTTACGGCAGCTGACGCCTATAACCCGCTCTTGGGTGAGGACTTCAGAGCCCAACTGTGCCCTGTTCCTCCTCCATCTTTGCAGCAACGTTGCCGAGTACTTAGTATGTGCTTTATAAAGGGTACTTAGTAGGTGCTCTATTAATACTACTCAAAAACTGTCCAGGATCTGAATAAAACTAGATATAGCGCCGGGAGTGTGGTTTACTGTCAGACGTTTTTCTGGTACGGCCAAGCTCTCGTTGCTAAAATGAAGTCGTCATAAATAAGCTGAGTTTGCCGTTGCCCAATCCTGTGGGTGGGATGGAGAGAGAAAGGTTGATAGGCTGAATAAGGATTGTCCTCACTCTTGGCTCGCCACTGTTATAGATCCCTTTGTGTTCAGCTTGCCCTCTTCTTGGCTCTCCTGGGAAAGGCAAGTGTAGTTCCTGGTGACCATTGCCGTGGAGCGGAACAACCTTGACCGAGTCCCGGGACTTCCCACAGTCTCAGGGTCCTGGTGTGTAAAGTGAACTGTTGTCCATGCTTCCTCATGGGCCTAGGTGAGGGCTGAATAGGCGGCCCACCCCACAGCTCTCCACACAATGGCTGGCACCCACTGCTCCCCGGATGTTGTTCATCTGTGAGGTAAGCGGGTGCCACCAGGGTGGGGTGGGATGAAGGGAAGCTGGTTGACTATCTTCCCCATGGTTGCTGGCCTTGGACTGGCTGGACAGACTGGGGAAGGGAAGGGTCTGGAGGGAGGAGGGGAGGGGCCTTGAGAATGGGACTCAGGCTCCAGGAAAGGGATTGCTGCAAAGACGGGGGAGAAGTGTCTAAGAAGCAGCCTGGGGATGCAAGGAGCAGGAGGGCTATCGGGTTTTCTTTCTGCCCTAGCGATGAGCACAGGGGAGACAGCTAGAGAACAGAGCCCTCAAAGTTTCCAGCACATTCCTGCTAAAATTAGCCCCGTCTTGCGTGAGCAACTATATTTAAACCAGCGGCCTGTCAGAGACACTGTGTTGAGCCGAGGCATAAGCCAGCAGGTGGAGAGGGCCAGAGAGTTGTGGGGGTACTGGTGTCCTGTAGGGCATGCACGAGCTGTCCAAGGCCTGTGCCCGCCTGACACTTGTTGATGGGGAATTTCACCAGGCATAGGAGTATTCAGGGGTAGAACTCCCAGACAGGCTTCTGGGACTCCCACCTCTTGTCCCAGTGTATGGCAGAACCCAGATGGGGAAGATGGTACACACACAGACAAGGACACAGCCCCGTGCAGCTCAGGAGGGCAGGAAAAGAGCACTCTGGGAGGAGGGAGAGGAGGAGGGAGCCAGAAAAAGAAGAAATGGGCAAGCATAGCTCACGTGCAGGAGACTAATACAAGGGACAGCTGTGGTGCAAAGTGGTCTCCAGTAGACAGCAGCCTTTCAGAGAGCCCCTTGCCGTGGGACTATCGTGGCTTTTGCTCTAAAGTGAGGGGAACACAAGTTGCCCCCCTCACCATCTTTTCCTGTCTGCTGCAGCCTCTCCAGGGAGAGACAGTGTGTTCTCATAAGATGCTTCTACCTGAAGCCTGGGCCATTAAGTTTGATACTGAAAAGAGGATATTTTATTACGTAGGAATATATCTGCATCTCTTAGGGGGCCTCGCTCAGCTTCTACCCTGGCTGCAGCCTCTTTAGATAATTCAAATTGCCTCTATTTGACCGTGCCATTCTGAATAATCCCCACAAGAAAGCATTTTCCAACTGGCCTCTTTTTTCTCGCCTTGTTTTGTGTTTGTGTGTGTGTGTATGGATCTTGTGCTAGGAACAAGCAAGGTGACTCACAAGGCCCCTCCTGCTGCTGTCTGAGAAGCAGGCTGCTCTGGTCCATTCTAGAGAGGCTTGTGTGTTTAGTTCTTCAGACTGGCTTAACCAAATTCTTCTGGGCAAAGTACCATGCCTTCTAACCAGCCCCAAAGCCTGGTACAGCACGCAGTGTGTGATCCACTTGAGGTGGTGTTTTGTGGCCACATTGGTTCTGTCCGCTCCTGGGCATGTTAGGTTCTCACTTTTCTGTCTTACACCGTGGCTTCTTCACTGTGGAGCAGAAGGCTGGTCCTAGCACACTCCTCCTTGCCCATCAGCCCTGCATTCTAGTCTTGAAAGAAACAACTTTCCAGGACTGAGAAGATAGTTCAAGTGTGTGAAGTGCTTGGTGTGTAAGTGTAAGGGCCTGAGCTCCATCCCTAGAACCCGTACTAGCAACAACAAAACAACATCCAAGTGGAGAGGCAGAGTCTCCAGTAGACAGCATCTAGGAGGTATGCCTAGTCCACAGCCTAGCCATTCTAGTCTACTTCCTGAGCTGCAGGCCTGTGTGAGAGACCTTGTCTCTGAAAACAGGCAAATAGAGTCTGAGGAAGAACACCCGAGGTTTACCTCTGGTCTCCACATACATGAGCATGTGAGCGTGAAAACACACACACACACACACACACACACACACACACACACACACACTCACACCTTCCCTGAGAACCAACAAAGCTCAGAAGAAATCCATGTGAATCCTTCGAGGGGTCCCAGACTCGCTCTTTGGCCCAAGGCTATGCTGATCCCACCCCTTTAGATGGGAGCACTGTGCTTGCAACAGCTAGACCCTGCTGGCAGCCTCTGGCTCCCAGGTCTCGGCTCACTCCTGTGTGGATGTAATCTCCACATAGGGTACGGGCAGCACAACTCTTGCGGTTCGCTCCATATTCAGAAACCCTTAGTGAAATTACAGCCTTAATTAAGTACAGCTGGCTGTATGTTATACTCCGTATAATTATCATGTTATTATTATTATCACTTAGACAAAAGTTCAAACAAAGTTTATTGTAAATACTGTTTGGCAGAAAAAACTGGAAGAGCCGAGGGTTCTGGACTTGTCTGAGTGACAAGGGGATGGAGATGAAAGACGGGGTCTTCTGAGAGGAGCAGGTGAACGTAGGAAGCTAAGGAGGATGAGCTGAGGGGCGGGGCAACTATACCACCTGAACAGTTCCTCTCCAGTCGCTGGGCCTCAGTTGCTTCCCCTGCTGGAAAAAGACTCATACGTTCCATAAATAAAAACTGGGATATATGTCTTAAGCATTGTTCTATGCTTTGGAGCCAGGGGCCAGTATGTAGACAAAAGGTCTACCTTCCTGGAGCCAAAATTCTAGGATAAAGTCGAAAGCTAAGCAACAGATGTAAAATTAAGCTTGCAATATGATGTCTGGGAGTCAAGAGGATCCAGAGGGGAAAGATAGCAGGACAAAGGCTGTTGGGATGGCTGGGGTGCTGCTGTGTCAGGAAAGCCAGCCCTTTCATCTGAGAAAAAACTAGAAGGACAAACTGAGTGAAGGAAGCTTCTTCAGTGGAGCTCCCTCTGAGGCAGGAGCCTGGCTGCCAAGGAATGACTAGGAAGCCAGAGCGCATGGAGCAGAGGAAGGGAAGGAGCAGGTAAGAGGTGATCTTAGAGGGAAAGGAGGGCACAGAGCCTCGGAGACCCGCCAAGCTTTACCCAAGAGATGACTGCATGGGCTCAACAGTTAAGAGGAGGACTTGCTGTCCTTTCACCCGAGTTCCATTCTGAGCACCAATATCGGAGAGCTCAAAACTGCAGGAGAACTAGAGCCATCTTCAGGCAGCTGTGGGCACCTGCACTCATGTGGCCTTCACTCACACAGCCATACAGACACATAAATAAAATAAGAAAGACACATCTTTAGTAAGTGATAGGAGGCCATTTTGGGGTCACTATTAGATCAGAATTAGATTCAAATTAGGGTTTTTGGACTGTGGCGTTGGCTCAGTGGGTGAGAATTTGCTGTGCAAGCATGAGGACATAAATTCAAATCCCAGCACCTATCTAAAAAGCCAGGGGTGACTGTGCTCCTCTGTGACTTCAGCCGTGGGGATCAGAAACAGGAGGATCATTAAGACCTGCTGGCTGCCACCTTAGCTCTGGGTTCAGTGAGTGACCTTGTTTCAAAGTAATGAGGTAGAGACTGGCTTGAAAGACACCTGTCATCCTTCTCTGGCCAAGGCTCTGCATGCAGTGTGCATGCACCATATGCACATACACAGATGCGCACACACACATACACACATGCATGCATGCATGCATGCTTGCACACACACACACACATGCATTAGGATTGCTGAAGTTCCTTCTGACCCCCTCCCCCCAAGATCCTAAGACTTTGTTCCTTAAGACAGATGTACTGTCTGTCACAAGCACACAATGACTGGGCTCAGCAGGGTGTTTTCTCTGTGGGGTCTCTCACTTGGTTCCAACAGGAGGCGGCTGGGCCTAGAGCCAGACGAAGGCTGGAGCTGGGGGGATGTCCATGCTCACGTCTAGCATCTCAGCCGGGGTGGACATAACTGCTGGGCACCAGGCCAGGCAACCTCCTCTCTGAGTTCTGTGACTTCTCCATGAAGCTAACCGTGGCTTCCTCACCAGAGTGGGCTTAGCCAAGTGGATACCTCATGTGGTACTTGGCAGTGAACTTGACGAAAGGCAAGGTTATTGTGGCCTATGGAAGTCGCACAGGGCTACTTTATCCTGATCATCCCAGGTTCAGCAGGAGAGAGCCTTCCTACAGAAGGGCATGCATTTGAGGCAGCATGTTAATACAAGGCTACCTTTGAGCCCATTAGGAAAGTCATAAAAACAATAACAGTTGCCATTGCTAAGGGCTTCCAATGGCCAGGTCCTGATCGGGTGTCCATACTGTATTTAATTCTCTTATCAACGCTGTGAAGTAGAGGTGGTGCTACTAAGCAGTCTGCAAGTGGGGAGTCGGCCGCACAGAGAGGCTGAGCATCTGGTCCAAAGTCACTCAGCCAGACAGTGGGAACTGGGATTGAATCCAGGCTGTCTGGCTCTAGTTTGGCTTCTGCAAACTCCAGCTCCCTCAGCAGCTGGAGGAGCAGCACTTCAAAACAGCTGGAGGCAGGGAGCCCTTCCCTATCCCCACAGTGTCCCTTGCTCTTGGATGTAGCAAGGATCTGTGTGTGCGCGTGCATTTATTTTATGAGTATATGGGTGTTTTGTTTGTGTGTGTCTGTGCACCACTGTGCCAGCGGAAGCCAGAACAGGGTGTGTAGCCCTCTGGACTGAAGTTGACAGAGGGCTGTGAGCCACCATGTGGGGAGCTGGGAATGGAACCCTAATCCTCTAGAATAGCCGACTTCCTCATTTATTTATTTATTTGGCTTCAGCATATGTTATTTCTTTCTTTCTTTCTTTTTCTTTCTTTCTTTTTCTTTTTCTATTTTTTCTTTTCTGAGACAGGGCTTCTCTGTGTTGCTCTGAAGCCTGACCTAGCTCTTGTAGACCAGACTGGCCTCGAACTCACAGAGATCTGCCTGTGTCTGCCTCCTAAATGCTGGGATTAAAGGCGCCACCACCGCCCGGCTCAGGATGTGTTCTTAACCTTTGACATGCTCCAGTCTCTCATTTCATTTGATGAACTATATAGGACGAAGGGATTGGCTACACGGATAGAGTCTTGGATTTACCCTGGCAAAGACTAGGTGGCTCCTGATGGGTGTTGGGGGGAGGGTTGCAATGAGCCTGCATAGTCCTGTCATGCTTTCCTTTGGGGTCTCAAACCCACTTTGCCCTGATTTGGGGAGAGAGAGCACGTTGCTCTGGCGGCCCAGCTTCTGTCAAGGACCTGTTGTTCATGCTCTTCCCTGCCCATCAGCTGGCTGGGCCCCCAGACCAGGTTGTCACTGACACCAGCAGAGGTTCCCAGGCTGATACCTCATGGCAGCCACACTCGCACAAATCTTTAATTGTTTAGTTTAAAGAATTGTGTTTTGACCGCGAAGGGATTTTGGCTGGAGCTCAAGAAGTGATAACGATATTCTGCTGCCAAGACGTCTCCGCGGTTCTCTCTGTGTTAATGTGCACTTTCAAGACGTTCCAATTAACTGCATCAGCTCTGGGGAGAGAAAGGGAGAGGGGAGCAGACAGGGCCCCCCAGTCCTTTTATTAGCAAACAAGTGGGGGTGGGTGGATGGGTGACAAAATTCTTCAGGCCTGGTTCCAGTGAAGTGGTGTCTCCTGGCGCAGAGGGGGGAGATGTGGGGGGAGAGACAGGAAGGCAGCTACCCAGAGGCCTTGGCCTGAAATTCTCCATGGAGACCCGCTCCACCTGTCTCTAAGGTAGTGGTTCTCAGCCTTCCTGATGCTACAGTCCCTCATGTCGTTGTGACCCTCAGCCATAAAATTATTTTTGTTGCTGCTTCATAACTGTAATTTTTCTAGTTATGAATCATAATGTAAATATCTGGTATGCAGGACATCCGATATGCGACCCACAGGTTGAGAAATGCTGCTCTAGCGTCTCTATCCCTACTTCTTTCCTCTCTCTGGGCACCCAAGGGTCCCTCTACTCAGAGACGGAAGCAGACACAAAGCGTCCCTGGAGAAACCTAGCCCCCACTCTTGAATCTTCTCTCCTGTTTCTCTCCGCACGCTCACAACTGTTTCTAGAACTTTCTGGGCAAGGTTTACTTGAAGGCAGGCACTTTCTGCCAGGCATCTCCTGGGCCCTACCTCCCAAAGGCTTGAGGCTCATCCCAGCAGGCCATCACTCGGTCCCTTCCTAGCCTTTCCTGGCTGTGTCTCCACAGCTGTGGCCAGTGTCTCCCTGCAATCACTATGAGCTCAGAGGGGTTCCAACCGAGGGACAGCGTGGGTGCATGTGGAATCTTCAATAACATATTCTTTTGGTACTGAGGGTACCAGGGCCTCACCCACAGAGGCAAGCACCTCACTACTGAACGATGTCCCCAGCTCCCTTTCTTTCTAAGATAGTGTTAGATATCCCAGTCTGGCTTTAAACTCTGTGTTAGCAGAGGTTACTCCTGACTTCTGATGCCCCTGCTTCCATCTCCCAAATTCTGGGACTACAAGACGCAGGTACAGCCTGCTAAGAAAGCCATCTGTCCTATCCCCAACCTTCTTTTGATGCTAGGGAGCTTCTTGCTTTGTGATCCAGACTGGCCTCGGACTTGTGGCAATCCCTCTGCCTCTTTGTCCAGAACGCTGGGATTAAACTGTGTTCCACCACACCAGGTTGCTCAGAGGATTAATGCGTCTACGTTAGCCGGCAGACCTTGCCAGACAGTTCCCTCCTCCATCTGTGTGGGCATTCCTCCCTCACCTGCCACTTTCCTGACCCCAGCCCTCAACGCTGAGGCTTGACCCTTACTGACTCTCTCTAGGGTTCAACAGTGGCCTAATCCTGCCCTTCACCCCTGCCGCTGCCCTTCCTCCATTCAGCCAGTCCCCTTTTAATTAAATGTCCCAGGCTTCCAGAAGCTTTTGGAATCCCACTTTTACTCTGGGCCAGGCAGGTTCCTGAACATCGTACCAGGGGCTCTATCAGGTTCCCACGTGGAACTGGTCGGGGGAAATTAGACCCTTCCCTGGCCTCCGGGTCCCTTACTAGTATAGTGTTAGGATGGTCTGCAGGCGGCTCTGTCTGGACCCAAGGTAGTGAGATGACTAGGCGGCCAGGCGACTACTCTGCTCTTCAACTCCACTCGGGGGAAAAATGGCTTTTCCACATGCGACCTCCCCGCAGCCAGTCTGCCTCACACCCGCCCGGTTCTACCCCGAAGCTTCTTGAAGCAGGAGCTCCCTTCAAAGAAGCATTGCACACATTCCGCTACTTCAGCATCCTGGGGTGGGGGAGACGCCCAACGGTTGAGGGACTAGGGCAGCCACCGAGGTGGGCCAGAGTTGACCGGGGCTAAAGAGAAGCAAGAGGGCTCAGACTTTCTTGGGCCTCCCCCTCCTCCAGCATCCCTCACGCCCTCCCTAGGCCTCCAGGGAAGGGTCAGCGCGGGAGTCTCAGGTTACAGCGAGTCGAAGACAGGAAGATTTAGCGAGGGAGCCTCACAGCCGCACAGTGCGCCATTTGTCCGCCTTTGAAACCGGAGGCTGCGGGCCGAGCTGGGGGGCGGCTGGAGGCCGCAGGACGCCCGGGTGAATTATCGCCCGCTCGGGCCCCCTCCCCCAGCCCGGCTCCTGTTTCTCCAGGTGCTGGGGTGTTTTGCTACGTGTTAATTTGCCCCAGTTGACGCGCCCATTCATGGCCCCAGCCCCGCAGCGGGAGGCCAGCCGGCCCTGGGGTGGCCCGCGGGGGCCCTGCAGCGCACAGAAGGACTGCGCTAGGCCTCGAGGGACCGGGATCGGGTGAGAAATTTGCAGACTTGGGGGTATCCACACACAGATATGGATTGCACCCCTTCTCCCTGTAGCCCCTCCAGCGCAAATGGGCGTGCTCTCACAGCGACCCCTGCCGGCCCCTGGCGCCCCCTCTTCCTCCAGGGAACTCGCTAAGGTTTGAGGCATTCTGTCGCTGGATTCTTTTAAGTTTAGTCTGGTTCCAACAGCTACGATTAAAAAAAAAAAAGATTTATTATTTTTGTATTTTTGTGTCTATATGTGTGGGCCTGTATGATTTTATGTGCCATACGCGTGGCAGGAGTCCCCTAAACCCAAGAAGAGGGCTCTGGATTCCTCCACCTGGAGTTAGGGGTGGCAACTGCCTTGTGGGTGCTGAAAAACCGAACCCAGGTCCTCCAGCCATCTCTCCAGCTCCTTCTACCTTCTTTCTTTTTGAGACAGGGTCTCTCAATGTAGCACTGTCTGTCCTGGAATTCACTATGTAGACCAGGCTGGCATGGAACTCACAGGCACCCCCCTGCCCCTACC
This sequence comes from Microtus oregoni, assembly GCF_018167655.1. Taxonomy (NCBI): domain Eukaryota; kingdom Metazoa; phylum Chordata; class Mammalia; order Rodentia; family Cricetidae; genus Microtus; species Microtus oregoni. The sequence continues at coordinate 44,612,352 of NW_024543066.1, forward strand.
TCTCCAGTGCGGGAGATTAAAGGCACCTACACCATCACAACTGACTGGCTGCATACACTAAGTCTATGAGACACGGGGACTGAGGCTCTAAGCTAAGCGATTTGCCCACGACCTCACAGCTATTAAGAAGCAAGTTCTGGAGGTGAGTTGTGTTCTGAACTTAGTGTCCTTGGAATGAGACAAGTAGAGTGGTCAGCCCAGCACTGGGTGGGTGGTGTCGGGGTTGGGGACTGGCAATCAGGAAGTCTGGGAAACTAGGCACCAGACTTGACCCCAATGCTTGGTGACCACTGCTCTCTTGAGGCTGAGCTAGGGTGAGGGCTGGGTTTGAGGCAACCACTTATCCCAGTTGCCACTCAGGGTAGCTCCCATCAGACCTGACCTCCCCACTCTTCCTCCTTATCTCCCTCCTGCTTGGAGCTTCTCCCCTCCTCTTCCTTCCTCAGAATGAGGTAACCACTTCCCTGGACATTCCCAGTTCCAGCCCACAGAAACACAATCTCTTCCTCAATACTGATCTCTCCCTCCCATGTCACAAGGGCTGTGGTGGGCTAGCTAGGGAAGGGAGAATAGCTGCTTCTGTTCCCTACCTGAGGGACCCTCCTGAGGAAAGCACTTCTTCCCAGAGAACAGGACAGAATTGGGGTTCTTACCCACCTGGACCCTCTGACCACCAGTCACAGCAGCAGAGCTCCAGCCTGCATCCTGAAACACACCCCCCTTAACAGGGAAGTGACTTCCTTATCTCCTGCTCTTCTTCACACCCCAAGGCTGAAGAGGAAGATAAAAGAGTAAAGGGTGAGGTGAGGAGACACAGGGAGAGAGGGCTCCAACCCTCCTCCCAGCCCCGCTAGGCCTGATGCAAGGAAATCTGCCTGTTTGGACTTGAATCTGGTGGGGCCTCTTATGTGGGGATTTCTTTTGGCTGTCTTCTGGAGTAAGTGTGAAGTTAGGGTGAACTCAGAACACAGTAGGTGCTTTGTCTATGGTACCTTTCTAGGCCTGTTGGTGAGTGGGTGACAAAGTCGGAGGGGTCATGGGAGGGCGTGCCTGGGAAGTAGGAGGAGTCAGGAGAGGGCGTGCCTGTGAAGTAGGAGGAATCAGGAGAGGGCGTGCCTGTGAAGTAGGAGGGGTCAGGGGAGGGAGTGTCTGTGAAGTAGGAGGGGTCAGGGGAGGGAGTGCCTGTGAAGTAGGAGGGGTCAGGGGAGGGCAGAACTGTGAAGTAGGCGGGGTCAGGAGAGGGCGTGCCTGTGAAGTAGGAGGAATCAGGAGAGGGTGTGCCTGTGAAGTAGGAGTGGTCATGAGAGGGCATGTCTGTGAAGTAGGCGGGGTCAGGAGAGGGCGTATCTGTGAAGTAGGAGGGGTCGTGAGAGGGCAGGCCTGTGAAGTAGGAGGGGTCGTGAGAGGGCATGTCTGTGAAGTAGGAGGAGTCAAGAGAGGGCATATCTGTGAAGTAGGAGGGGTCGTGAGAGGGCATGTCTGTGAAGTAGGAGGAGTCAGGAGAGGGCGTATCTGTGAAGTAGGAGGAGTCAAGGGAGGGCATATCTGTGAAGTAGGAGGGGTCGTGAGAGGGCAGGCCTGTGAAGTAGGAGGGGTCGTGAGAGGGCGTGCCTTGAAGTAGGAGGGGTCAGGAGAGGGCGGGCCTGTGAAGTAATGGAGCAAGGAAAGGAGAGCCCATTAGTAGGTGGGGTCATGAGAGGGGCAGGGAAGAGAAGGCTGGTAGATCTCTTGTGGAGTGGAGGAAGGGAGGGCAGGAAGATAGATGCAGATCTTGCTCCTAGGTGATGGCTTCAGTAGCATGTCTGTTACTAAGTCATTCAACAGAAGGAAAGATAGATATAGGAACGCTCCCTGGAGCGGGGGGGGGGGGCGGGGAGGCAGCTTAAGTTCCCCATTTCCCTAACACCCCAAATCTTGCAGCACTACCTGCTCTCCGTGCGAATGGCTAGCAGCCGGCCCCAGTATCCATTCTTGTCTTCCTTAGTATTATGACGAATCAGCAGTCCCGCTGCTGTATATGCTCCCCTCTCAGAAGAAAGACTGCATCTTCCAGATCCTTCTGCAGCTCAGCACGGCCTTGACATAGGCTAATGCTCACACATCGGCCGGGGTCCTCGGAGGATGCTTTGCTGATGACTGAGATGTAGGTGTGGTTGTTGGAGCTCGAGGATCCCTATTGGATTGTGGGGCAGGAGGCTTAATTAAGGAAGATAACTCAAAAGGAGCTGCCTGGAATTCAGAGGGCTTTGTGAACTGCTAAACCAACCTGAGCTTTAACAAAAAGTCTATATATGATGTGTGAGCGTGGGTATGTATGTGTCATGACGTACATGCACGGCTCTGTGGAGTCGGTTATCTCATCTTTATGTGGGTTTTAGAATTAAACTCAGGCCACAGCCGGAGCTGCAAGCAATCTACCCACTGGGTCATCCTGCCAGGTCCCTGAACTGCTTATGCATGAGGCTTCTATTGGTGAGAGAAATAAACTTGCGTCTCTGATAAGTAGCTATTGCCTTGGATTTTCTGCCATACATTTAATCCTGAGTAAAACACTAGCAGAGCAGGGGTTGTCTGGGGAAGGGACGTGGACAGCCTGTACAGTAAGGAACTGCACTGGGATCTCCTATCCCAGCCTGCACTCTGCCTTTCTGGCCCAGGAGGACTTGGGAGCTTGCCCTGGGGGGGTGATGGCAGGATTTGCTCAACTAGGTCTCTGGGAAGTGGTGACCCTCTCTGCCCCTTTTCCCAGGCTGCCCCCATTTTGCTCCTCACCTCAGACTGCATCCAGGAAGGCTACTGCTCAGTTTACTTCCGGGGGTGGCCAATAGGAAAAGCTGAGGGTAGAAGGGTGGGGGCGGAACAGCCTGGAGTCTCTGGGGGAGACTATGTTCTGGAGTTGCTGCTCTTTCAGGGCTTCTGGTCCTCTCCACTCTTGCAGGATTTTGCTGGACTCAAGACTTTGATGCCCCCTTGACCCCTCCAGTAGGGACACTCAGCACTGCCCGCCTCTGTGGAGTCCTTTCCCCTAGCTCCTCCTCCGGGCTCCCGAAATGGCCTTTCTATAAGATCTTGTTACAACCTAATTCTTGAACCAGCTCTGGGAGAAGCTGCCTTCCTTCGGGACCCTGCCCTGACACAGCAACTTTTTCTAAAATCTTGAAGAAAGCCAGAGGCCAAAGGACCCAGAGAGAGCCACCAGGACAGAGGCAGATAGCACAAGGCAGGCCCAGGAAGGCAGAAAGAGGTCAGGATGAAGAACGATAGACAGTGGGAGGCAGATGGGGGTTGGCGCTAGAGATGGACAAGGAGGAGGCGCCAGGCATTTGTGTTGGGCGTGGTGATGCACTCCTTTAATATCAGGACTTGAGAGCCAGAGGCAAGCAGATCTGTGAGTTCAAGGCCAGCCTGGTCTATATAGTGAGGTTCAGACCAGACAAAGACACACAGTGAGACCCTGGGGGCGGGGTCAGGCATGGAAGAAAGGACAGATAGACAGATGAGGATGGCAGAGTCAGGGAAGCCAGAGACAGCAGAGGAAGGGGCTGGCACCAAGAAGCCAAAGACAGAGGTGGAAGGTGGTGTATAGTCTGGGAGGGGCCTGAAAGGCCACTGGGGGCAGCAATAGAGAGAGAGAGGGAAAACTCCAGTTATTTCAAATATCTCAGCTGTGGGCCAGGGATGGCTCAGCGGTATGGTGCTTGTGCGAACAGGAGCACCTGAGCTGGGATCTTCTGAGCCCATATAAAAAGCTGGCTGCAACGGTGCAGAGTTTTTGAGGACTAATGCTGAAGGTGGAGAACTGGGAGCTTGCTGAGCCAGAACCAGCCACTCTAGCCAATCAATGAGGTCCCGGTTCAGGAAGAGAGCCTGCATCAAAATAAAAGTGTTTATAGAGGAGGGGTGATGTGTGGTTGGAGAGAAGGCTCATCAGTTAGCACCAACTGCTCTTCCAGAGGACCCGAGTTCAATTCCCAGCATTCACATGGTGGCTCACAACTGTCTGTATCTCCAGTTCTAAGGGATCCAATGCTCTCATCCAGCCTCCTCAGGTACAAGACATCCATGTGGTGCACAGGCTTACATGTAGGCAAAATACATATACACTCAGAAGAAAAGGTAAGTGAGAAGGTTCGTTAGCTACAGTGCTTGATGCCCACACGGAAATCTGAGTTCATCTCTGCCACATTAAGGTAAAAAGAGAATCGACTTGACCAAGTTGTTTCCCAACCTCCATATGTGTGTCATGGCGTGTGTGCTCCCTAACAACATGCGCACACGCAACATTGATAATAACTTAAACATTTCCGGTTCGGGTTTATTTTGGGGGAGTGAGGAGGCTTGTGCCGTAGAGCACATGTGGAGGTCAGAGAACAATTCTCTTTCTCTCCAAAATGGGTCCTGGGGATTGAGCTTCAATTGTCAGGCTTGCCCCAAGGACCTTTACTCTCTGAGCCATATTACTGATCCAAGTAAACAGCATTTTAAAAAAGAAAGGAAAATAAGGGGAGAGCAGTTGAGGAAAACACTAGATGCATGTGAACATGTACAACACATGCTCTGGCTTCCACCTGCATGTGCGTGTGAACATGTACAAACACATGCTCTGACCTCCACATGCGTGTGAACATGTACAAACACATGCTCTGGCCTCCACATGCGTGTGAACATGTACAAACACATGATCTGGCTTTCACATGCGTGTGAACATTTTCAAACACATATTCCTCCCCCAACCATGATCTAAGGTTCGCTTAGCTTACACTAAGTTCTCAATTTGAGCCTCCAGCCCATGTTTCTATTTCCACACAGCTGCCAGGGCATGAGTTGAATGGAAAGTCCAAGCGGAGAGTCAGGGGAGTCAGCAGGGCTGAAGAGTGTGTACCAAGAGGGCACTGGAATGGGAAGCTTGGCATCCAGAGTAGGGAGCTGCCCACAGGATGCTGCCTTTCCTCCGTGGGGACACAGCCACTGCTGGTTTTGCCCAACCCGGAGGACACCAGGGACAAACACTCTCACCGGACCCTCCCATCTTTCCTTTGACTGCCATTGACCAAGGTTGGTAGCCAGGGAGCTGGGTGCAGGAGGGGCAGGACAGGCTGGGGAGCTGATGCTCGCTGGCCACACATTCAGGGTGGGGTCAGCTGGGCCCACTGTGCATGCTGGGAGCTACAGAACCGCAGGCATCCTTCACTCTCAGAGCTGAGCGTCTTCTGTCAGCCCATGGTCGTTTCCCAGGACTGACAGACAAGACATTGTGCACAGTGCAGCAGGGTAAAATCTGAGCTGGTGAGGCAGAAATAGGCGGATTCTTGGGGCAGTTTCTAAGCTAGTGGGAGACCCCTTCTTAAGAAAGAGAGAAGACAAGAGAGAAGACAGATAGCATCTTAGAAACGATAGCTGCGGTTGTTCTCTGGCCTCCAATTACACCGCACACCTCGGGCATACCCGCACACACACGACCTCGGACGTACCTGCACACATGACCTTGGGTGTACCGGCACACACATGACCTTGGGCTTACCCGCACACACGACCTTGGGTATACCTGCACACACGACCTCGGGTGTACCTGCACACACACAGGCCTCTGGCTGTAGTAGTGACCAGCCACATCGAGGCTTCCAGTAGAAGGGAGCAGGGTACCTTGGAGCGACAGCTGATTTGAGACCAGGGCAGGACAGTCACAAAGTCCGCAGTGAGTTCTGAGCGCTAGCTTTTACTTTGTTTTGAGACAGGGTTTCCCTATGTAGCCATGGCTGGCAATTCTCCCGCCTCTAACTCCCAAGTGCTGAGATGATGGGCATGAGCCACACTGCCCAGCCTCTCAGTCTTAGCACTTCCCCGCAAGAAAGTGGTTAAGGAAAGCAAGGCGAGAGAAGTTTTCCTTTGTCAAAGCTCATGTCATCGGGAGTGTGCCGAAGGGACACAGGATGTGGCAGCAGAAGCTGTGACCCAGTAGGAACAGCTTGAGCAGTCAGATAAATACACCTGCATTAACTACTCAAAGTATAAACGTCCCCAGTCCATGCTGACACAGATAATTGGATAAATAGATGAGGGGGATATCTCCCGTGCAGGAGCGAGGTAAATAAAGGCCAAGGCTGTGGCTCGGACCATAAAGTGGCCATGGTGACAGGCCTGTAATTCCAGCTTTCCAAAGTGGGGCAGGAGGATGACAAGGTCAAAGTCTTCCTCGGCTATGCAGCAAGGCTGAGATCAGCCTGGGCAACAGGAGACCCAGTTGGGAGTGTGTGTGGGGGGGACCTCACCTATGTTTTGATTTTTATAAACATTGTGAGGATTACATGAGCTAGAGCATCTGAAAGTGCCCAGAATGTATTAGACTGTTGGTAGGTTAACAAAAATATTTATTTTGAAGAAAGGTGGGGCAAGGGATTGCCCCAGGCACCTAGGGTATGGGGGACCTCCTTGGCAGAGGATGTGTGTTGTCCCTTAAGAGCAGAACTCTTGCAGGGGGGGTCGAGAATAATTGGAGGCCACATTGACAATGCGGTCTGTTGCTTCCCGGGTTTGGGGGCAGTAGATCTCTTGGGGGAGACCTTGGGAGGAAGCCTGGGCACCGTCTTGGGGATCTTCAGTCTGGAAGCGGGTGGAGGCTCCAGCAGAGGCTGGTTTCTTAGCCAGCAAGGCTCTTCTTCCTTGGTCTCCAATAAGGGCAACATTTTGGAGGTGGAGCAGGAGGCCAGGGAGGGCAGGGGGTGGAGCTTCATCTTTGCCCTCAGTCTGCACTGACAGAGGCAGGATCCACGGAGTGGGGGCAGGGAAAATTCTTCCCACCACTGGGCTTGCTCTGGGGAGGGCCTGGGCCAAGCCATCAGGCCCCACACTGAGTCCTGCCTGGGTACTCCAAGAAGGGTCTTGATCCTGAGAAAAATAGGAAGGAAGAAAGGCATCTGGGTGAAGAGGAGGCAGAGGAGAGGTAGAGGTCAAGATGGTCAGAGCCTGAGGATCTCCAGGGAGCTGGAGGGGGGGGGGAGGAGCCAGTGCTGGAAGGGCGGAGGATGCTGCAGTGCTGTCCTACGCACCTGTTTTCTTCTTTCTCTTCTTCTTTGTCTACAATCTCCTCCTTTTCCTCCTCCTCTTCCTCCTCTTCCTCCTCTCCCTCCTCTTCCTCCTCTTCTTCCTCTTCCTCTTCCTCTTCTTTGTCCCAAACATCCTTCACTGGTGGGATCTTGGGCACAGGATCGAAAATGGAATTCACCCATCTTTCCTCTTAAAAAATAGGGGTGGTTGGAACCTCACATGAAGAAGGGAATCCAGGATTGACAGATTCAGGGTCGGGGAAGAACTGCATCCTCTTCTCTATATTCCCCCACCTTCCCTAGCTAACCTTCAGCCCAGATTTCTGTTTAGGCCTACCTATGCCAGGCAATTTGGATTCTGATCTTTCCTCTTAGAATATATTGACAATTAACAGCTTCCCTTAACTTTTTTTTCTTTTTCTTTTGAAACAGAGTCTCACATGAGCTGGCCTCAAGCTCATGATCCCCATGGCTTATGTAGCCTTCCAAGTGTTGGGATCACAGGCATGTGACAGTATATCTGGCTTTTAGTCCCTCTGCCTGACAAAAATCTTATTAGTTAGGCAAAGCCAGCCCCAAATGCCGACCATTTATCACCTTGGGTAGGGCCCCTCAACCTCCGATTCCTGTCTGACAGCCTCTATCACCTATGTTTGTACCTGGAATATCAGGGGCGTTCACTGAGAGCCTTATTGAGCCATTGCACTTTCTTCCTTGATTATATAAATTTCTGATATTTCTGTATAAATTTGGATTTGAGATCATTTCTGCTCATGTCTGTCCTTGAGACGAACCTCCAAAGTCACTTGCCAAGGGGACCACAGGCCATGGGACCGGCCCATGCCACTCCATCCTATCCACTCAGGAGTAGAAGGGAAGGGAGTGTGAGGGAGAGCTGCTTTATCTTAGCTGCAAGGGAAGAGCCACACCTCCAAACCCATTGTGACATCATCTTGGTGAGTCACAGTGCAAAGGACCCACAGCTCTTCACTTCTCTGGGGGGGTTTCATTCTTCCTCCATCCCCCAAGATCCTCTGGGTGATGATGAATGGCATCACAGACCGAGCCCACAGCTCAGTCGGGGACCCCTCTCCTCTGGAGCCAGATGGGAATGGGTTATTCCAGACTAGCAGGGAGATGGGTAGGAACGAAATTCTTCTCACATCCGAACCCTACACCCAGGCCCTAAGAGCGACTCTCTGTGCAGTTTTGGGAAAGAAGGGTCCAATTGGAGCAGTGAGGAAGGAGCCCAATGAGGTCATTAGTGAGTAGGTGCCATGGGCTGCTGGCATTCTTTGTCCACTTTCCCAGGCTAGCACCCAACAGGCTTGCTTTTCCTTTCTCATGGTCTTTGTCCCTTAGGAAGAGTCTCCACCCCTCTGTAGAGGGTTCACCATTAGGAGCTGTCCTCCTGCCTGGGTGACTGATGGGTCCTTCTTCTCCCCCAGAGGCCTGTCCTTGACTCTATTTTTAGTCAGAGAAGGACATGGAGCTTCTGCACGTCCTGGATCCATCTGGATCCCAATAAGTTCTATATTGGCTTGTATGTATGTACGTACGTACGTACATATGTATGTATACATGTATTCCAGTCTGGCCTCCAACTCACTTTGTAGTCCAAACTACCTCAAACTTACAGCAACCCTCCAGCCTTAGTCTCCCAAATTTGGGGGACTGTAAGAATAAGTTAGCATAGTCCACACTTTTCATTTTTGTTTGGTTGATTTTGTTGTTTGTTTTTTGAGACTGTGTCTCATGATGTAGCCCTGGTTGTCCTGGAACTCCCAATTAGTCTAGACTGATCTCAAGCTCAGAGATTTGCTTGCCTCTGCCTCCCTAGTGCTGGAATTAAAGGCAGGAGCTACCTTGCCTGGCTGCTCTTGAGGCTAAATCTCCTTATATAGTCCAGGTTAGTCTGGTAGTTAGGATCCGTTTGCCTCTGTCTTCAGGTAGGTACCATTGTACTTGGCATCGAGAGTGTCCTAGAGATTGATGATAAACTTCCATGCTCACTATACCCAATTGGACAAGAATCTGGTGTGGGTGCGATTTGTTTGCTTGCCTTTTGTTTTTGACGAGGTTAGCCCAGGCTGTTCTCAAACTCAGAATCTTCCTGCCTCAGCCTCCTGAGTACTAGAACAAGGGGCATGGAGGACATACATTTCTATAGCGGTTTAGCTGGCATTACAGACTTGGAGCTGATTTCTGATGGGAAGAGAAGAACTGGCAAGGCCTCTGCATAAAGGCCCTCCACTGGTGCTGAAACACTCAACCAGTGACCACAGCCCCCTTTACAGTCCTTCTACTGTGGAGCCTTGGGCTACGCATGAGAGGGACTACCACGTATTCCCGTGTGGTCCTTTGCTATCTCCTTTTCTTGCTTTCACTGCCTAGAGTTAGAAGACCAAGTTCTGCACAACAGCTAGCTGCCTACCGAGGGAATCCTCCGAGAAGGAAGGTCTAGGTTTGAATGGCTTCGAAGGCTGAGGCACATTCAGGGCAAAAGAAGGAAGCCCACAAAGACTCGGGGAGGGATAAGTATGGGGAAAGTGGCTGCGAATGCTTGGGGTTTCCTACCGGCACCCAGGGCGACTGAGCCTCAGCATCTTCATGGGTAAAGCGGGAAGCAACTGAGATCCCATCTCTCTGGCCTGTGCAGATGAAATGATGCAAATGAAAGTAGTGTCGGGCACACAGAAGGCCTTCAGATACTGCAAATTATACATATTACCGACAACATAGTAGTGCTATGTACTTTCTTTCAAGTTCCACCTCCCTTACCAACTTCAGAATTTTACTTCCCATCCGCCTCTGCTTAAAAACAATCCTTCCCTCCCACGTGAGTCTTCCCCTCTCAGGATCCGGCTGACAGCAACCAACTCGGGGCGGTTCTGACAGAGGCTTCTGTCCATTACTCAAGGTTTCCAAGGCCCTGCCTGGGACTTCCCCCGCCTCCCTGCAGGCAAGGACAGGAAGTGGGCACTTTGAGAGTTACTGTCACCCCCCCCCACCACAGTTATTATGCCTAGAGTCGGTTAGCCTCTGCCCACGGAGGGCGTGGGGCTCTGTCCCAGAAGCTGTGGACACCTGCTTCAGTCCCGCCCCTGCAGGGATTCTGATGGCTGGGCACTTGGGCAACCTGAGTGGGCCTGCGCTCTGGCATACATCTACTGTGTGACTTTCTATGGCTTTGAAAGGGCTGTTGTCTCCTCAGTTTGCTCCTGTGATAAAAGAGGAGAAAGGGGGCTGGTGAGATGGCTCAGTGAGTAAAAACCCTGCTGCCAAGGCTGATGTCCTAAGTTCCATTCCAGGGACCCATAGATAGTGTAGAAGGCAAAATCTAGCTCTGCCAAAGGTCCTCTGACAACCGCGCCCCCCTTACTAAAAAGTTAAAAAAAATTAGCAGAAGAGAATTACAATTCCACGATTTAATGATGTAGGTTGTTCGGCTAGGGGAAGGGGAGGAAGTTGAGGAAATGGGAGTTTTACCCAGGCGTTCAGGCGCTGGTCTTCAAGGGATATGATTGGGGGAACTATTTGAGATATGCGTTTCAATTACTAAGGTAATCCCAGGATGGAGACCAGTTAGACCAACGTCCTAACTTTTCTTCTCCGGTTGCCCCCGTGGAGGATGGTAGTGGTGTTGTGTGTGAGGGGTGGGCAGTCCAAACGTTTTAACCCTGTTTACAGAAAATGGGAATTTGCATGATGAAAATAACTCCAGCCGGAGTGCGAATTTTTACTGCGCTTGGCACGGGGCTCGGAAAAAGCGGCTGCATAGCCAATTACTGGAATTTTTAAACACAAATAATATTTTATGGGATCAGTGGGTTGGCTCAGGGCCGCCGCACCCGGCTCAGCTCCTCCGACTACAAACAAGCTCGGATTGTGCAGCAAGTCAGCATGCCAGGCCTCGGGCCAACCTGGGGGACACGGTGGACCTGTGGGCTTGGGAGGTGGGGCGCGTCCCTGGTGCGGGCAGGTGCAGCACGGGGCTCGAGCCTCCCTGCCGGTAGGGGGCGCCCGCGAAGCTCATTTTGGGGTTAGTTGCACGGCGCTCGGCTCACCTGCAGTGCCGGGCCGGGAAGCGAGCCGGGCGATGGGCTGTCCCCTGTGCAGAGTTGCCCCGCCTGTCAAGGCCCTGCGCGCCCCAACGCCTCCGGAAGGCTAACTTCCCGGAACGGCCGTAGGGCGACAGGGAGTCCTCGCCTCCCTCTAAAGCCACTCGGATTTGTTCTCCAGCCTGCTGCGTCCCACCGGGGTTCCAACGCAGGGCCAAGGATACAGCCAGACGCATCGGAAGCTCTGTCTTTATAGGGATCCCTTTTGTTCCTGTTCTTGGAGATAGATCTCCAAGCCTGACCAAGGGCCCAAGGGGGGTGTCCCCCAGCCGGAGTCTTGGTCTCCGCGGCGGGTTAGCTAGCTTCTGCCAACCGCGCGCCCAGCGCGCACAGGGTTAAGCAGGAGCAGGTGTGTAGCCAGATGCCGCGGCCGGTCCCCTCCCCCGCGGCCGGGTCGGCGTCCTCCTCCTCCGCCCACCCGCTCAGAACCCAACAGTCCCAAATAAAAGTGCTATTGTTGCCGGGCCTTCCCCCACCCCCGCCTCTGCCCCGCCACCTGGAGCAGAGCCCGGTCTCTCTTCACCTGCCCCGGGGCTGGCCGGGGGAGGGGGGAGTGGGGCCACCGAGCGGGGACTTCCGCTCTCCCTGCTCCTCCTCCTCCTAGGACCCTGTCACTGACCCCTGAGTCCCTGGGGCAGGGCAGACACCGTGGCTTTGTGCTGGGGCTTCTTTCGGGCCTGACAGATCCACCCTGGCCTCTAATCCCCCCGGTTCTCAATGGTTAAAGAGGTGGCGTGCTTTTCAAAGCCGGGAGGCCTGTGCCAGGAGTCTGGGACAGTGCGGCGTTGGTCAAGAACAGCAGTTGCTTTTTCTTTAATCATTTGTGCATCTGTAAGACTAGAAGGCAGGCAGGGCCAGAGCGATTCCTTTTTTTTTTTTTTTCCGAAAAAGGAAACAGACACCTCGGAGAGGAAGAGCTCAAACACAAGGCTGGTAAAGGTGGAACTGAAGTCCGCCAACTTCCCTGGCACTATGGGGTGTCTCCAGTGCTCGATGACTAGCCAAGAAGTTGGGAACCCCAGACACTGGGAGTCTGGAACGGTTCCCGGGTTCACTGTGGGTCCTTGGGCAGGTTACCCCTCTCCTTGATTTCTTCTGAAATCGAGGAGGGTGAACTTGTACGGCTCCTAAGTTCTCACACAGCCACTTGGAATCCAAGGGACTGGTTGCCACCCAGCGGATCTGGGAGACCCAGCCTGGGACAGCTTGAGAGGCTTAGGCAACTGCGGCCGGTCACGAGCAGGAAGAAGATTCTTCCGTGTCCTTCCTAGCCAGCTCCAGGAGGCTGATCAGCGAGGTAAATGGCTCTAAGGAAATGAGTCAAGACTGTTGAAGGGACAGAGAAGAATCTCAGGGGAGATCCGCCCCTCATCCCAAGCAGCCACAATTTCGCCCGCGAGGAAAGCACGCGGAGCACTGGGCGGCTCCACTTCATCCAAGTTCCAGCAAATAACCCGCCCGCTGCAGGCGCAGGCCTAGTCTGCGAACTCCAGCAGCTCCCGCACAGACCGAGCGCGGAGTTACCGTATTTCCTCTTTTGCGCCCTAACTTTTGAGCGTTTCGAGGTTTCTTGTCCATTGTGCGTGAGAGTATGCTTTCTCTTTACTGTGAAAAGAGTTCCGTTGGGAGCCTAGAAACCCGAGTTTTTGGCTTTGTTCTTTTAGGTCTGCCGTTTATCGCCTCTCCTCTCCGACCTGAAGATCCAATAATCCAGTTTCCTGTTACCACCTGAACATTCAGTGGGCGTCTCAGACCCATTCGCTCAACTTGATCGCCATACTTAGCTTCCCTCCTTACAGGGTAATTTGTGAGTCCTCTTTACCTCAGGAAAGGGCAAGCGCCCCTTCCCTGTGTCTCCTCCAGAAGACAATCTTGGGGTACTTATCAACGCTTCCTCCTTTTGCTACCACGCAGTGCCTTAGCAACACACTGTTTGTTTTGCCTTGGGAGTAAGTCCAGAGTCTGCTGTTCCCATAGTAGGTCACTGTCCCAAGCCACTGTATTTCCTTTCTTCTTTCTGTTCTTCCTTCCTTTCCCCTCCCTGTCTTAAACAATGCTGTATGTGTGCTCCTATAAGTTTATGAGCACCATGATACGCAGGGGCTGGGTACACAGAAGCAGATGTCAGACTTTGGGAGCTGGAATTACAGATGGTTGTGAGCCACTATATGGATGCTGCAAACCATGCCTGGGTCCTCTGCATGGGCAGCAAGTGCTCTTAATCTCTTCTGCTCTTTCTTTTTAAAAATATTTTTTTTAAAAAATTATGTGTATGTATTTGTGTATATGTACTTGTGAGAAATTGCTCCCCAGAGATCAAAAGACGACATTGGATAACCTGAACCTGGTTATAGGTGTAAACCATCTCACCTGGGTGCTGGGGACTCCATGAAGGTCTTCTGCAAGAGCAGTGTGTCCTAATCTTAGCTGCTGAGCTCTCTCTCCAGCCCTTCTCCCCTCCCTTCCCCACCTCTCCTCTCTCCTATTCCCCCTCCCTTTTCCTCCCTTCCCTCCTTTCCTGACCACCCTTGGTCTCTCATCTCCCAGGCTGATCTCCAACTGGATATGCAACTGAGGATGACTTTAAGCTTCTGATCCTCCTGCCTCTATCTCCTAAGTGCTGGGGATGCAGGGAGTTATGAATGCTAGGCGAGTATGATGGCCAAGCTCCATTCCCAGCCACAATGTTTTCTTGATGGAGTATTGCAGTCCCTCAACCTGTCCTGTGCCTTCTTGCTCGCCTATCATCCTCCATAGAGCAGTGAGCGGTTATGAAGTTGAAGTCAGATAATGTTTGTCTTCTGTTTACAATTCTCCAGCAGATACTCCTGACACTCAGCGTCCACAGCAGGAGGCCCCTGTCCCCTGCTCTGTTCTCCTTTCTCCGGTAGCATTTATGGTTATACAGCATGCTGCATATACACATTGAATTCTCGGTTTCTTCCTTCTAATGCTGGTGCCGTGAAGACAACAGCTGTGATTACCTTTCTTTTTCTTTTTAAGGTGGGGTCTTATGTGTCCAATGCTGCCTCTATGTAACAAAGGTTGACCTTAAACTTCTGATCCTCCTGTCTCTATCCTCCTAGTGACTGGGATCTCAAGTGTACACTACTACGTTTAGTTTCTGGGTGCTGGTGATTGAATTCAGGCTTTAGTGCATGCTGGACCAGCCCTCTGCCATCTGAACCACACCCCCAGCCCAACATAAGAGGCTTTGAAAGAAATCTCACTTTCAACGTCACAGGATTCATACAAGGGGCTCGAAGGAAATGCCCGTTGTTGGGATGAGCTGGCCACGTGTCCTGGCTGCAGCTTACTTTCCTTGTGTACATAAATGAATTGGTCTCCATGTCAGTTGTCTTCTGCTCGGAGAGTCTCATGGTTGCAGAAGGTTGTGACTTGGGCAGTGGGAGAGCAAAGCTAAGGTCTTACTCAGCTCTTTGCCCTGTGGACCAATAGAGACTTCTCCCAGGAAGGTTGTAACTTAGTCCACAGGGCCTGCCATCTACCAATCCCTCCATCTGTCATCCACCCATCCACCCATCCATCATCTATCCACCTATCCATCATCATCCATCTATTCCTGCACCCATTTGTCATTCATCCACACACCCATCCATCCATCCATCCATCCATCCATCCAACAATCCACCCACCCATCCATCCATCCATCCATCCATCCAACAATCCATCCATCCAACAATCCATCCATCCATCCATCCATCCATCCATCCATCCATCCATCCATTGCCTCTGCAGTGTGCTCAGCCTGGTATAAACCCCTGGAAGAAACCAGGACCTATAGGAGACTAGGGCTATCCGGCTGATAGACGCTCTGCTGGGGGTTGGCTGTGTGACCCTCTGTGAGTCTTGGATCTCTGGGAACCTTGATTCTCCCAACTGCAAAAGACACCTGCTCCACAGGGCTAATGAATCAGACTGTCAAATGAGATCACCTTACCATGCACACTTGACTAAGGACAAAATGGAACACCTAAAGCCAGGTCTTTAGAGTACAGTCTCTGTGGCTGAGAGTCCCTTATTGCGTGTCCTGGACCGTCTGAATCTTGGTGGGGACTTTGGCTGACTTTTAGCGTTCATTGAGCCAGCATCTTTCCTTACCTCACACAGTCAAACCAAGGCGCCCCCTCGTGGTACCTAGTGGAACAACATTACTCTTTGCCTAAATTAGCAGCTCTGAGCTGCAGGACGCCAAAAGGAGAGCAAACTTGGGAAGGAAGCCGGCCCTCACACAGAGTGTCATCCTGGAAGGGCATTGGGGCCTCCGTCATGGACTTGGAGGCATACCCACCCCAGTGGTGTCTCTAAGGAGAGGCTACTGCAGCCTCTGTCCCAGGGCAGTACTTTCTAAAAGTCAGAAACAGGTGACTGCTAAACCTTTGATCTAATCCACTCACCCACCCTATCACTGCTGGGGTCAGACAATACCCCTGGATTTTCTTCTCTCCCTCCTTTTCCTCTTCTTCCCCCTCCTTCTCCTCCTTTTTGAGACAGTCTCATGTAGCCCAGGCTGGCCCCAAACTCACTATATAGCCAAGAACTTCTGATCCAAGTTCTGAGACTGAACCTGTGAAACACCACACCAATGTTTTGCAGTTCTTAGAATGGAATCCAGGGCTCCATGTACGCCAGGCAAGCATTCCAATAACTAAGCTATACCCTGCTTTGCCTGGGTTTTCTCTTCCTACTGCTGGGCACAAGAGAGACAATGGGTATGCAGGTGTCCTTATTAGAGTTTCAAAGTGGTCCCTGAAACCCAAGGGGAGTGTGTGTGTGTGTGTGTGTGTGCGCACGCGCGTGTGTGTACATTCACACCTCTTCTTAGCCATACTACAAGAACCCTGACGTCTGGAACCATGCCTACTGCCACAGCACAGCTAGTTTTAGCAGCTTGCCCATGCCAGTGGGTTGATGTGTGTGCTATAGTTGTTAGTGTGTAGTACTTTATCTGAAATTTTAGTTTTTTTTTTTTTGAACCAGGTCTATGAATTTAGTCCTTGTTACTATTGACCCATTTTGGAGACAACGAATCCCCAAGGGTTAAGCCACCAAGTCGCAATGGTTGTGCTCAAGATTGTCAAAGGACTTTAGGGGAAGACTGGTGTAGTGTATGCAGAAGGCACTTACTAGTTGCATCTCATGTCTAGAAAACTGCCTTTTTGGGTTTGAGCTGATTTCAGGAGGAGCTCTTGCCCGTCTGCAGCTGCTTAGTAATGTGGGGAGACCCCCCCCATGCTTTCCTCAGGTCCCGAGGTCTGGAGGAGCCCCGGGTCTGTGTTCAGGAAAGAGGAGCAGAGAGGTGTGGGCTCAGAGAGCATGGCAGCAGAAGAGGAAGCCAAGCCAGGCTGGGCCGGGGACGTCACTATAGGCCTGAGCCAAGGGGCTTCCAAATTTTTTTTTTTTTTTTGGCTGCTGGTTGGTGAAAACCCAGCTCTCTGAGCATGCCAGCGAGCTTGAGAGTCACTGCTGTCACTCTGACACATGAATGGGAAGACGAGGCAGATAAAGGAAACCTGGGATCAGAGGTGGGGGTTCCCAGGCACCGTGAAGCACAGCACTGAATAGAGCAGAAGGCAATCCTGCCGACTCTGGGACCAGGCTGCCTGGACTCGCGTGGCAGCTTCCTCCTCCATTGGCCTTATGACCTTGGTGTCACCCCTCCGAGCCTCAGTTTTCATAGGAAACAACGACAGTCCCCACTCGAACACTGTTGGAAGTGTTGAGTGACAGATCACCTGAAGTACTTGATAGTGCCGGTGCTTAGTAAATGCTCAATAAAGACAAACATGTCTATTAGTAGAGAAGAACCTTTTTTGTCTGTTTGAGTTCACAAGGTCAGTTCACAGACATGCGTACTACAACCTCTCTGACTGTAGCATTGATCTGTGGCTCTGGGGTTGTTTTCTGACTCTAGAGGGTGACGAAGCCCAGAGGAATATCATATCGGATGGGGACTTGCTCAAACCCTGGTGTCTAGGGGCCTTCTCAGGATGACCCCTCTCAGCATCCCAGAGGTCACAGGTTGTCCCCCTCCTTGAGGAAAGAGAGGTGTCTGTGGATGAGTGATAGGCTGGGAAAAGCTCCTGGCCTGTCATGTTTACTGAGCTGCGCTGACTTATGACTGGATGTGGCGATCTGGCTGCAGGCAATTGCCTAAATCATTTAGGGGTTGACAGGGAAGGGAGGGAGGGGACACGGGGAGCTGGAGGGAGAATGTTCCTGTAATTCTTCGGTCTGAGGTACATTAAGGAGCCATAAGCCATGTCGAGAGCTTGAATTACATTAGGGAGATTATTCTGTTACAGTCCATAATCCTGGGTAATATACCGTCATGCTGCACACCTGCTGTGATAAATCTCACCTGTAATGGCCTGACCCTGGGGACCCAGGGACGCCAGGGCAGCTGGCAGGGCTGTCGTAGAGGACAGCGAGACACCTGTGAGCCCTCTGATCCTCCTGATTCATTTCTGGGCCCCTTGTCCCCTGACTTTGTCTGCTGGGAGTGAAGATAGCTAAGCTTCCAAGCCTCTCCGTCCCCATCGCAGACTTCCAACCCTGATACTGCCCCAGGACCCCAGTTCAGGCCTTCTTTTTCTCATATTCTTCTCAATCTCTGCAAAGGTAGCTTGGCCTGGCCCACAGAGGTCTTCCCCCTCCCCCCCCAAGGTAACTTGGCTCTACCCACGGAGGCCCCCCTGAGGACACAGTGACTTCGTTACTTTTGACCAGATGTGTCATTGGCCATCTATGGACACACCAAGGCTTTTCTGCATGTCTCTTTTGCTAGACCTCAAGGACTCTAAGATCAGGGACCACGATGACAGCCACAGCACTTGCTACAGCTGGGCTCAGTAGCTGACCTGTGACTGCATAACTGTTTCATGGCTCAAGGGACAAGTCTCCTTTGTGTAAGGACTGGCACTCGGAGTCTTCCAGAGTCTCCTCCCTATGGGCTTAACCAGCCCTTCTCAGCTCTGGCCCTTTGCTTTCAGCCATTCCCAGCTCCGGGAGGCTCTGCAGGAATGGGGTACCCTTAGTTTGTTCCTGTGTGACACCCTGAGCCCCACCTACTTCAGAGTCTGCTTCATAATCCTCCACTGTCCCTAAACATACATTTTGTGTGTGCCATTATGTGGGGGATATGTATAGAGGAGACATTTGGGGACCTCTTGGTTGGTTATGTCCCTACTAAAATCTTCTCTCAATGGTTGTCATAGCTGCCACTTGTCAAGCACTCTAAGAGTCATGCACTGGGTTACACTTGCCCCTGATTTACCTATTTTACCCCACTACAGTTTTAGGGGGATAGGTATTACATCATTTCTAGTTTATATATGTTTCAGACAGGGCCCCGAACTCAAGATTTTCCTGCTAGGGTCTGGGAATATGAGGTGTCTCAGAGGTTAAAGTACTTGTATACAAGCTTGGGAACTGGAGTTCGGATCTCCAGAACCCACAGAAATGCTGGGTAGGTATTGCAACCTGCCTGTAATTCCAGCCTTGGAAAGTGGAGACCCAGAGCCAGCTGGCTCCCAAGACTACCCGTATCAGTCAGCTCCGAGTTTGATTGAGAGAGCCTGTCTCAATGAATAAGGGAGAACTGATTTCAGCCTTAGGTACCTCCACACATGTGCATGCTCCCCCTCACACATATGTGTGACCACACACATGCAAACATGTACGCACACACACATGAAAATGGAAAAAGAAAATCCTTATAAACACACCACCAAAGCCAGTTTCAGACTGATGTCGTCTGTGGTAAACACGGCTGTGGGCAGCCTCCTCAGCTTCTCCCACCCCTGTCCCAGGCTGCTTCTCTGCAGCCTGCTTGCAGCTAGCTAGCTGTCTCCAGCACCTCCCCCACAGCCACCTATTGCTGGGTCTGAGAAGTCCTCTGAATTCCACATTTCTCACCGTGGATTCTTCCCTCCTGTTCCCAGTCCTCCCCCAGAGATGGGAACCCCAGCATTTGGAGAAACCACCATTTGGGAGGGTGGGGCAGGCAGATGAACTCACGCAGCGTTTTCAAACCAGAATGCGCTTTAAATGATCTGTCTGTCTATCTATCTATCTGCCTGCCTGTCTGTCTGTCTGTGTCTCCCATGTATTCAGGAGCCTGTGGAACAGAGGAGGGCACTCTATCCCTGGAATTGGATTTACAGATTGTTGTGAGCCATAATGTGGGTGTTAGGAGCTGGACTCAGGTCGTCTGAGAGAGCAGTAAGTGCTCTTAACCTCAATGTTATCTATTCAGGCCTCCCCTTTTAAAATATTTTAAAAAGTGTGTGTGTGTGTGTGTGTGTGTGTGTGTGTGTGCGCGCGAGCGCGCGTGCGTGCCACATATGTTCCGATGACTGTGGGGACTGGAAGAGGATATTGGATCCTCTGGAGCTGGAGTTACTGGTAGCTGTGAGTTATCTGACTCACATGGGTGCTGGGAAACAAACTCAGGACCTCTGGAAGAGTAGCAGGCTCTCTTAACCATGGAGCCATCTCTCCAGTTCCTAAAAAGTGTTTTTTTTTAAATATTTATTTATTTATTTATTTATTATGCATACAATATTCTGTCTGTGTGTATGTCTGCAGGCCAGAAGAGAGCACCAGACTTCATTACAGATGGTTGTGAGCCACCATGTGGTTGCCGGGAATTGAACTCAGGACCTTTGGAAGAGGAGGCAATGCTCTTAGCCACTGAGCCAACTCTCCAGCCCCCCTTTTTTTTTTTTATGTGTCTGTGGAAGTCTTCTAGAGAAATCAAATCCACAGTGGTGTCCAGACTCCGGACTTTAAGTCTCACCCTGCCCACTGAGATCCCCTGATGTAGACTCACTGTGAACAGCTGGGAAGCAGCCGCCCCATCCTACCGTGGTGGTGTCCGGCACGACACAGATGTTCTGGAATAAGATGAGCTGTCTTGCTTGTCAGCAGCTGTATTCAGACACCCTCTTCACACAGACTACAGAGCCTGAGGACACACTGTTGCAATAACTCATTGTTTCCGTACTTTGAGTGGCAAGGCCATGGGCCTTAACTTTGACTCCTAATCCCTTACCTACAGACCCCTAGGACCTTGGGCTGGCCAGCCTCATAAGCTTCACTGCCCTTTGTGGGAATAACAAATCTGCTGGTTTGGGTTTCCTATTGTTATATGAAAAACTCCACTTATGGGTGAAGTGATACACACCAATAATCTGGGAAAGCAGATACAAAAAGGTCAAAGTTTATGGTCAGCAATGACTGACTAAACAGTGAATTTGGGCCTCACTCCTCCCTCTTACAAAAGAAAGAAAACAAAACACAAAACAAACAAATAAACCACACTCAAAACAAGCAACGTAAGCTCTGTCCTAGGAGTGGCTGGCTCAGCCGGAGGCTTCTCAGCAGGTCTTGCTGTTTCCAGGTGGAGGTTGAGGCTGTCACAGGCAGGATTGAGGTGGTGGCCTGGCTCAGCCCTGAGGCTCTCCTCTCCTCACCTTAACCTACAATGGCCTGTGTGACCTTGAGCAAGAAGATGACTTTTTTTTTTCTTTTACCTTCTATCTGTGTTCCTATCCGCGACCAGGGGTGGAAGAAACAGTTGTGCTTGCCTAGAAGGTACGAGGCCCTGGTTCCACTTCTACCACCACATCAACCACACATGGTGGCTCATGATCGTAACCAGAATGCTTGGGAGGCAAGAAGTTCATGGTCACCCTCTGCTACAGAGAAAGTTTGATGCTATCCTGGGCTACTAGAGATGCTGTCTCAAAAAACTCACTAGCTCGCTAGCTAACTAAGTAACTGGCGCAGTCTTGGGTGGCAATCACAATATATCCACATGGTAAGCACGCTCATGCTACCTGGTGTCACTTTTCGTTCTACTCCTGTGTCTAGCACCATGCCATGATGGTGGTGGTGATTAAAGGCAAACACCCTTTGTACTCTCGGTAATAAATAATGTGGTGCTGAAGATAAAATAAACACAGGCATTGTGCAACCGGGGAGTCCAGGAGAGGTCCTGATAGCAGGTCCTTGAGGAAGTTGGAGGACAAAGAGGATGGATGTTGGGGCAGGGCAAAGAAAGCCCCAGGAGGGAGAGAGTGCCCTCAAGGGGCAGGGTGTGCTATAGTCAAAGAATGGAGGCTGGAGAGTTCCCCGACCCCACCTCTGCCTATGTGGCCTCCAGGCAATTTTGACCTGTGTTTGCCTCAGTTTCCTTCTTATAAAGTGTATTTATTAAGGCTCAGATAAAGAGTAAATGAGCTCCTACCCAGAAAGAGGTGGTAAAGTAAGCTATTTCAACAATACAGGCATGAACTGGGGATGTCCTGAGCCGGGATGAGGAAGAGGGTGAGGGTAGGCAGGAAGGTTGGGTATTGCTCCAGGCATTTCCAGTGTTTTGACATGTCATTGTCTCTTACAAATTTCATTCGATCCAGCAAACGTCTCACGGTGTTTTAATTAAGTTTCTGGTTTTATATTGGGCTGCATCAGTTCACAGCTGTCCTTTGAGCCATAGCTTAGCCTTGCTTGTAACACTCTAGGTAACCCTGTCTTGGGTCCATTCCACCTGTCACAGCAGGCAGGGTCTATCCTGGCTTCCTCCCTCTGGGCAGGCTTGAAAGCTGTGTTCAGGCAGAGAGAAAGAGAGAGAGAGAGAGAAAGAGAGAGAGAGAGAGAGAGAGAGAGAGAGAGAGAATAGAGGAATAGAGGGAGGGGGAGAGAGAGAAGAGGAGAAGAGTGAGGGAGGGAAGGGGGGAAGGCAGCCTGGAAGCACATGGCTGCACCATCCGGGGAACTGAGCTGCAATGCACCTGGTTTCTCTTGGACCAAAAGGAGATTCTGAGAACTTGGCTGTGGCCCAAAGCAGGCTTCAGGCCCAGAATGACAGACTGCGAATAGGGACCCTAGAGCTTCCTGTGTGTGTGTGTGTGTGTGTGTGTGTGTGTGTGTGTGTGTGTGTGTATGCACGTAAATGGGGGAGGGAGAGAGGAGAATGTGTACAAGGAATGGTGGATGTGAGACAGAGCCTGTCTGAGTGAGTCTGAGAGTGAGAGTCTGTGAGGGATGAAGAGGAGAGAGGAAGAACCATATGTCTGTTTTCTCTGAGAAATGGCTGTCTCCTCAAGTAGTCAGTGTGTCAGCAAGAGAAAGGACTGTCTCATACTCAGTGGCCTGTGGGGGTTGTTTTCTAACCTTTCAAATATGCTGCCTTCTCTGTGTGTCTCTCCATCTCTCACCTTCTCGCTCATATTTTTCCTTTTAATTTTGCTTAAAATTATTTATTTTATGTATATGGGTATTTTGCCTGCGTGTAGATCGCTGTACCATGTGCATGCCTAGTTCTCATGAAAGCCAAAAGAGGGTATCAGATCCCCTGGGACTGGATATTTAGATGGTTGTGAGCTGCCTGTGGGTGCTGGGAATCGAACCAGGGTCCTCTGGAAAAGCAGACAGTGCTCTTAACTTCTGAGCCATCTTTCCAGGCCCCTCTGCATTTTTTGTTTTGTCTTTTGAGACAATCTGGCCTCTGACTGGTTATCCTCCTACTTCAGCTTCACAAGTGTGGGACAACAGGCATGTGGCCTTGTGCCTGGCTCTGTGATGTGCTTTTTTTTCTCTTCCAAGTTTGTACACTTCTTTTTAATATGTATGTATATATATGCACAATTTGTTTATTTTGTTTTATGTGTATGAGCGTTTGCCTGCATGTATATATGTGCACCATCTGCTTGCTGTGCCCATGGAGGACAGAAGAGGGCACCAGATGCCCTGGAAATGGAGCTATGGATGAGCACGATCGTGTGAATTCTGGGACCCGAATCCAGGTCCTTTGTAAGAACAGTAAATTCTTTTTTAAAAAATATTTATTTATTTATTTATTTATTTATTTATTATGTATACAATATTCTGTCTGTGTGCATGTCTGCAGGTCAGAAGAGGGCACCAGACCTCATTACAAATGGTTGTGAGCCACCATGTGGTGGCCGGGAATTGAACTCAGGACCTTTGGAAGAGGAGGCAATGCTCTTAACCACTGAGCCATCTCTCCATCCCCCAACAGTAAGTTATTTTAACTGTGAACCAACTCTCCAGTTCCAATATCCATCCATCCATCCATCCATCCATCCATCCATCCATCCATCCACTGTGTGTGTGCCGTGTCACACATGTAGAAGTGAGAGGACAGCTTTTGAGAGTGGGGTTTATTCTTATCAGACAGCCTCCAGTCGGTGTCTGTCTGTTTGTCTAAAGCTTCTGACTCTGAGGATGCTCCCTTCCTGTCTCAGATGCCCCTGAAGCCATAGTTTCACTGAGTTGGGGGTTGGCTATAGACCAAGTAGCTACCCCCATCCAACCCTGGGACCATACCCTTCCCAAATTTCCTCCTTTATAAAACACTTGGGCTGGGCCTCAGTGGCAAGATGCTTGTCTGGCCTGCACACAGCTCTGGGCTTCAGCTTCAGGTGGGGATGGGGAAGCATCGGACACTTAAGTGCCAGGCATTAGTCTGAAACCAAGTTCTAGGCCCAAGGGATCCCAGATTCCTCTCTTGGGTGCCCTTGACTCTGAAGGGCCGGGATGGAAATAAACCTCTTCCAGAGCTCTTCCTGCTTTCCTTCTGGGTTTCTGTCGCCCTCTCTGGAGAAATGCTCCGACAAATCCGAGCAGGAGAGATATGGGTTCCAGCTGTCTGAGAGGAGGAGCTGAAGGCATTGCCCCTCCACCTTTCTGTCAGGAACATGATGGCATCCGCTGCTAGGCTGATGGCTCTCAGTGCCTAGCAAAATATGATCTCTCCTATCTCCTCCCCACCCGTCCCTCCTCTCTTCTCTCTTCCTCTCTTCTCTTCCTCATTCTTTTTCCTCCTTTCTCCCCCTGTCTGCTCTACCTCTCCTCTTCGGGCCTCTCTCTGTCTCTCCACTCCTATTCTCTCCCCCTTTTCTAACTCTCCCTGCCCTCATTTTTTTTTCCTTATCAGTTTTCCTATATCCATTTATAAACTATTTGCTAAGCCTTCCCTGCTCTGGAGCCACAGGGAAGGAAAGACAGGAGCCCTGCCTGCTCTGGTCTCCTTAGGGAATGATCCAGAGCCTCCAATCATGCTCCCCTAGCCTCTGCTTTCTCCCTGCCCTGTCTTCATTTTCCTATAAGGAGGCAGACATTGAAGACTTCTAAGCAGACAAGCACCACGATTAGAACCTGTGATTTGAGAGTACCTCACACATGTGCTCTGTGTGTGTGTGTGTGTGTGTGTGTGTGTGTGTGTGTGTGAGAGAGAGAGAGAGAGAGAGAGAGAGAGATGAGGAGAGAGAGGAGGAGGAGAAACTGGGGCAGTGGAGCCTCTACAAACCCTCTTATCCTTTTCCTCCCTCTTTTCTTTCTCTTTACCTTCCCTCTCCCTCACCACAATGCTGCTCTCTCTCTTCACCTCTTCCCTCCATCCCTCTCTTCTCTCTCAGCTCCCCCTGCGGCTTGCCAGCTGCCAGGAGATGACATCTCCTTTCATGTTTGGGGCTGAGCACGGCTTTGAATGTTCGTTTGATTCCGTTAAGATAATAGCTGGTTCACTGTCAGAGGCAGACTGATCAGTTAAAACCTTAATCACCGCCTGTCTCCTCACACGGCACTTACTTTTTAAGAGATTAATCCCCTCAGCCCTGCTCCGGCTCACATTCAGCTTGGGAGAAAAAAAAAGACAGCGTCTGTGTTAGCCCTGTTATTGTTATTATCGTCACCCTCATTATTTTTCGTATGACCTCCCTCCCTCCATCCCTTCAGCTAGTCATGTCTTTTTTTGCTTCTGTATTCTCAGTCTCCCCAGATCTCTTGTATACTCTCTCCCTTGTGTACACACACACACGCACACACTCGGACATGGATTTCCATAGTGTGAGCTATATCTATATGTGGATTTGGTGTGAACCTGACAGCCTCGTGTGCACTCAAGTGTTCTCCACACAGTCAGGACAGAACGCGGTTTCCTGCATGAGTGAAGAAAGGCAGCCAAGGGAAGTGGCTCTGTGACCATCCTTGTCCCAGCAGCCCACATTTAATCACATCATGTGAACTTGAGGAGGAACCTTGAGAATGAATATTCAGGGACTGCGGGGGCGCTCCATGTTGTCCAGCCTAGCTCCAGCTTCTGGGCTCTGCTGTCCTTGCTTCTTCTGGGTGTCTGGGACCGCAGGGGAGTGTCACTCCATAGCTGGCTTCTCTGTGAGCTGCTTTGCTACCACTTCTCATCTTATTTCCTGCTTTACTAGACTAACACTAGCCAGGCTGGGGATGAGAGAGCTGGACGCTAACCTCATAAAGGTTTGCTTTTTTGGTATTTGTAAGCAAACATGAATTTACAAAGGAAAATGGCCAAGAGTCCATTTAACCCAGCTGTGTAAAGTACACAGGAGTGGAAGGCTCAGAGGTGGGGCTGAGCTGTCCCTAGACACACAGTGAACTGTGGTACTGCTGGAGTAGCATGTGGTTTTGGCTCTGCCTATATTACCCAAGAAAGACCAATAATATAACAAAGCACCACGTATTCAGAGCTTACTATAGGCCCAGCCCTCAAGGAGCCACACAAGGTGCCCCTGGGTGGCAAACACTGCCCTACTGCAATGGTATTATATGCCAGGAAAGCTTTTATTGTGTATGTGTGAAGGGGTGGGACTTGGGGTTGCAGGAAAGATGAAGGTGAGCGCCTGGGAGTCACTGAGGATGTAGGCTTTTTCCTGGGATGAGAGCAGCAGCACCAGCAGCAGGTGAGATGCCTGTCTAGAAGGCAGGAGCTGTGTGCACATTCTGCGCCCTAGGAGAGAATGGGCACCAGCACATTTGCAGTCTGCGCCCTAGGTCAGAACGGGCACCAGCGGAGTTGCATTTGCAGTTACTGATGCTGGCATCAGATGGAAGGAAGCACTCTTCTTGTAAGGCATGGGGACAGGTGACAGAGTCCAGCATCCTCACTGGCAAAGATTTTCTCTTTCTTCAAGGGGCGGCAGTAAGAGATGGGGGTCTGGCAGGGTTGGCATCACTAGAAGGTGGCAAATCTTGGAGGAGTTACCATTCAGCCAGTCTGGGACTCAGTTTCCTTCTCTAAAGTAGGAGTCATGAGCAGATCATAATGGCTCACACTTGGATTTCTAGCGCTTGGGTAGCTGAGGCAAGAAAATTGCTACAAATCTGATCCTGGGCTATGTAGTAAGTTCAGGATAGCCTGGGCTACATGTGAGATCCTGTGTTAAGAAACAACAGAACTGAGCCAAGTGGGAGCCAAGTAGCCAGCACTCGGGAGGTAGAGAGGCAGGTGGATCTCTGTGAGTTTGAGGCCAGCCTGGTCTACAGAGCGAGTTCCAGGGCATCCAGGTCTGTTATACACAGAAACCCTGTCTTGAAAAACCAAAACTAAACCTAACCAAACCAAATCAAAACAACAACAACAAAAACCAACAGAACTGGATCTGGTTGTGGGTGAGTGGTTCCCTCATATAATCCTAGCACTTGAAAGACTGAGGCAGGGGTGTGGGTGACTATCATCCATTTTAGGTCAGCTTGAACAGTGTGAGATCCTGTTTTCAAAACAAAAATAAAAATAAATGAAAATTAATAAAGTAGACCAGAGATTGCATGTTTAGTGCTTGGTGCCTGATGGACAGCAAGTGTTACCTGCTAGTCATGCCTGTTCAGTGAAGGCACACTGAACACATACATGTGGCCTGTCTGGTACAGGCTGCTATAGATACAGAGTTGAACAAGTTGCTGACCCTCTCTCTGAGCATATACTTGAGTATATAGGCAGAGGAGCCAACTAGTGCATATGTGTGTGCACATGTGTTGGGAATGTGTGATGTAGGTGGGTCATCTGTCTATCTGTTGCTTTCATTGGTTAATTAATAAAGAAACTGCTTGGCCCGATAGGTCAGAACATAGGTGGGTGGAGTAGACAGAACAGGATGCTGGGTAGAAGGCAGTGAGGCAGACGCTATAACTCTCCTCTCCAAGATGGACGCAGGTTAAGATCCTTCCCGGTAAGCCACCACCTCGTGGTGCTACACAGATTATTAGAAATGGGTTAATCAAGATGTGAGAATTAGCCAATAAGAGGCTAGAACTAATGGGCCAAGCAGTGTTTAAAATAATACAGTTTCAGTGTAATTATTTTGGGTAAAGCTAGCCGGGTGGTGGGAAGTAGCCCGCCGCTCCCACACTACAGATGTGTTTGCACAGGAGTGGGAATGTGTGTGCACAGGAGTGGGTATATGTGTTCACAGGAGTGGGCATGTGTGTGCACAGAAGTGGGTATGTGTGTGCACAGGAGTGGGTATATGTGTGCACAGGAGTGGGTATGTGTGTGCACAGGAGTGGGAATGTGTGTGCACAGGAGTGGGTATATGTGTGCACAGGAGTGGGTATATGTGTGTACAGGAGTGGGTATATGTGTGTACAGGAGTGGGTATATGTGTGTACAGGAGTGGGTATATGTGTGTACAGGAGTGGGTATGTGTGTGTACAGGAGTGGGTATGTGTGTGCACAGGAGTGGGTATGTGTGTGCACAGGAGTGGGTATGTGTGTGCACAGGAGTGGGTATGTGTGTACAGGAGTTGGCATGTGTGTGCGTGCACAGGAGTGGGTATATGCGTGCACAGGAGTGAATATATGTGTGCACATGTGTGGGTATGTATGCCCAGATCAGGCTCTACAGAAACCGCAGGGTAGCAAATGCTCTCTGGATCCAGGCTCTGATTGGAGCCCAGGGCACTGGGACCATGTGATGGACAGGGGTGTGGAGATGGACAGGGAGGTGAGAATGAGGTTGAAGGGTGGAGAAGACTGAGATTCCACTTCCAACAGAAGCAGGGGGCTGGGAAGGGTTGGAAGGTCTGACACATCTTCTGGCTGCCTGTGCCAGCAGGAGGCAGCCCGGGGTTAATGGCGTGACATCCCTGCGGCAGTCTGCCCGATGGGCTTCTGCTGCCTTTCTAATTTGGTAGTGCTGAAGATTAGAAGGCAGGGAGAAGAGAGTTTTCCTCTCGAAGGTTATTATCCTGCCGACTCCCCGGGCGCCCAAGGGAGGGAGTCAGCGTGTTCCAGGAGAAGAGGAAGCAGGGCCTGGCATTCTGGATCGGGTGCCCCTGGGGAGCCGGGAGGGAGCCAGGGCTGGAGCAAATAAAATTGATGCTATAAATGGATCCGGTGCTGGTTGAAATGGGAGCAGAGCCATCTCAGCAGCAGAAATGGGAGGTGGTGGGGGAGGGAACTTCTTACAAGTAGACCTCACAGGTGCTGAGAGCTGAAAGTCTCTCTGCCTTGAAGGGTCCCCAGATTTACCTCCTTGCTCCCTCAAGCAGAGGGCAGTGTCGCCATGCCATAACAAGTCTTTCCACTATGAAGACTCTGGGAAGTAGGTACAGGCCAAGGGTCTGGCAGGGTGCTAAGCTGAGCTCCCCAGGGACAGTCAGGGGCCTCTGGACTGCAGATTGCCCACTCTTTGGTCTGGAGGATTCCTCTCAGGTCTTGCCATTTGCCCAGCATACACTGAAGACAGAGGAGGAGACAGACAGTGACAAAAGTGGGGTGAAGGGGAAGGAAGCAGAGCACAAAGGGGAGAGATGGAGAGGAAGAAAGGAGGTGGGCTTGAATTTGGGGCTCCAAACTGTGCTGAATTGCAGGAGGGGCAGAAAGCAATTAAGGGTACTGGGACTCTGGGGGCTTACTGGAGAAGACAGAACACAGCCACATGCCGAGTCATTCAGCCCTGTCAGTGGCTGTTTAAGGAAATCAGTAACAACAGGAAAGCCATGGTAGGCAGCGCACACACCTGCAACCCCAGCACTAGGGACGACCGCAATGCCTCATGAGTTGGACACCACCTGAGCCATGTGGTAAGATCACGTGGAAGGAGAAAGATACTAAAGTAAGTTACTCAGTGTTCTGATCTTGATTTTGGTGGAGGGGAGGACTGGCACCCTCTTCTGATGTGTTCTCTTCTAAAGACATTGACACTGCCAACCGTCTCTGTCCACGGTCTGTTGTTCTTTCGGCTCTAGCCACACTTCCTCTGGGAAGTCCTCCCAGAACACCTCAGCTTATAACAGGAACTCTGCTTCCATTTTAAAAACCTACAGCCTTCAAGGCTTTCTTGCTTTCTCTTGAAGATAATATCCCCTATTGACCTATTCCTGTACCCCCATCTCTAGCACAAACTAAACACACAAGAGGAGCTGGTGTGAGTGTAGGGGCCACACTATGATCATCACAGGGGCTGGTGAGAGTGTAGGGGCTACACTATGATCATCACAGGGGCTGGTGAGAGTGTAGGGGCTACACTGTCATCATCACAGGGGCTGGTGAGGGTGTAGGGGCCACACTATGATCATCACAGGGGCTGGTGAGGGTGTAGGGGCCACACTATGATCATCACAGGGGCTGGTGAGGGTGTAGGGGCTACACTATGATCATAGCAGGGGCTGGTGAGAGTGTAGGGGCCACACTATGATCATCACAGGGGCTGGTGAGGGTGTAGGGGTTGATGAGAGTGTAGGGGCCACACTATGATTATCACAGGGGCTGGTGAGGCTGTAGGGGCTGCACTATCATCATAGCAGGGGCTGGTGAGGGTGTAGGGGCCACACTATGATCATTGCAGGGGCTGGTGAGGGTGTAGGGGCTACACTATGATCATCGCAGGGGCTGGTGAGAGTGTAGGGGCTGCACTATCATCATAGCAGGGGCTGGTGAGGGTGTAGGGGCTGCACTATGATCATCACAGGGGCTGATGAGGGTGTAGGGGTTGGTGAGAGTGTAGGGGCCACACTATGATCATCACAGGGGCTGGTGAGAGTGTAGGGGCCACACTATGATCATCGCAGGGGCTGGTGAGAGTGTAGGGGCCACACTATGATTATCACAGGGGCTGGTGAGGGTGTAGGGGCTGCACTATCATCATAGCAGGGGCTGGTGAGGGTGTAGGGGCTGCACTATGATCATCACAGGGGCTGGTGAGAGTGTAGGGGCTACACCATCATCATTGTAGGGGCTTGTGAATGAGTGGTATTTTTTAAAATGTCATAAGAGGCTCGGGTAGGACAGAGAGTTCGAGGCCACTTGGGCTGAGCAAAGATGCTGTCTCGGAACAATCACAGGGCCAAACATGGTGGTGCATGCCTTTAATCCCAGCATGCAGGAGGCAGAGGCAGGTGGATCTCTGTGAGTTTGAGGCTAGCCTGGTCTACAAAGAGAGTTTCAGGACAGCCAAGGCTATTACACAGAGAAACTTGTCTGAAGAACAAGCCATCAAACAAACAAACAAATAAACCAAACACAGGGACAAAGCAAAGCAGCCATCAGCTCCTCACTGTGTACTCCACCAGCAGCTCAGAGCTAGAGAGGAGCTGGGGGGAGGGGACTGGGTAGGGGTGGAGAAGGGTAGGGATTAACTACTCTAGGACCAGCTGGGGGCTCCCTGTAGCTCTCCTGGCTGGAAAGAACATCCACGGGGACCAGCCTGGGATGAAACACATTCTACCGAGAGGTCATCTTCATTAGGTTAAGTCAAATGTTTTTGGAGGTCAAGAATGCTGAGTTCAGCTTCTCCCATGACCCACAACCAGCTGGGTGACTTTATGTGGAGACCTGTCTCTCGCTGAGAATCTGAGCAGATTGCTTTTAGGGTCCTGTTAAGAGACTGTGACCTCTGTTAAACTAGACAGCCCTGAAGTGACACCTTGGTCACTCTGAGAGTTTTCCTTACATTGTTGCAACAAAGATTCAAGTGACAGGAGAGACAGCTTGGGGAGAGGCAGTGGGTAGAGCTGGCCTGGAAAGGGGCCGAGCAGAGAAGAAGGCTGGGGGTACCAGTCCATGCCGACCACTGGGTAGTCTGATGTTCCCTGGGTGGTGGGCAGCCAGAGATCTGGACAGGGGTGGCCTCTGGGACATTCTGTACCTGGCATTCCATTTCCAGTCCAATAAAGTATCTAATGTATTAGATATCTCAGAAGGGGCCATTTTTTAACAGTCTACCATGGTAAAATGAAAATATATAACGGCTAAATAATACTGGTGGCCAGAAAAAAAAAGTGCTAGTTGACTCTATAATTGTAATAGTAAACACTCAATTAGGCCCTACAGGATAAAAACCAAGACAGAAGTAACTGGTGGGCCAGGGATGGTCGTGCACACCCTTAGTCCCAGTGCTTAGGAGGCAGAGGCAGCTGGATCTTCATGAGTTCAAGGTCAGCCTGGTCTACAAGGGGGAATTTCAAGACAGCCAGGGCTGCATAGTGGAACTCTGTCTCAAAAATAAATAGTAATAAAAGGATGGAAAGAAAAGCAGAGTAATTGATGTCAGGAACACTGTGTAATTCTAGAGGTGGTTGGGGGCAGGGATCTGTGGAAGGAGCTCTCTGGTGAGTTATGTTTTAGAGGCTGTGCAACCCAGAGACTGACTTGGAGAGCTTCTGGGTCTTTCCCTTTGTCTTTGTAGATGTGCCGTTGTTTATTTCTGAACCAGCTGTTTGCAGCCCGTACAAATGTAGACGCTGACACAAGGTAACCCAGGCAGCTCCACGCATGGGGACCGGTTACAAACGACATCCCTAGAGTCTGGCTGGAGTCCACGATCCTGGGGTGCACACACGAGGATTCTCAGGCTGCATTGCCGGGTCAGGCAGGGTACACTCTTTAGCATGGGATGTGTAACTGAAGTGCACACACTGCTTCTCGGAACCAGACAGCAACGGCAGTAACGGCTTAGAACAGAGCATAAGGGAAGCTTCCTTAAATGTAAAGTTGGGGATGGAGAGATGACTCAGCAGTTAAGAGCCTTGCTGTTCTCGCAAAAGACCCAGGTTCAGTTCCCAGCACCATAAGGCATCTCACAACCAACCGTAATTCCAGTTTCTCTTACATACACTTGGGTAAAACACTTACACACATAATAAAAATCAAAAAATCTTTTAAAATGTGAAGTTTTTATTTAATTTCTTAGGTAAAAACTTTTATCACTGATCTAAGATTGCTGCTGGTATATGGTATTAATAAAAAAAAACAGATAGGAATTTATTTAAGATAAGTTCTCACTATGTAGCATTGGTTGGCCTTGTACTTGCTATGTAGACCAGGCTAGCCTCAAATTCACAGAGATTCACCCATGTCTGTCTCCCTAGTGTTGAGATTAAAGGTGTACACCACTAAGCTTTGCTGACTTTCTTGTTTTTTTAATTAAAATACATTTTTGTGATTTTTTTTGAGACAGGGTATCTCTGTGTAACAGCCTTGGCTGTCCTGGAACTCACTTTGTAGACCAGGCTGGTCTCGAACTCACAGAGATCCGCCTGCCTCTGCCTCCCGAGTGCTGGGATTAAAGGCGTGCGCCACCATTGCCCGGCTGAGAGCACTTTTCTAGTAGGGCTCTTACCCGAGTCCATTTGAACCACGAGCTCCAACTGTCTACTCCCTTCCCAAGGACATTTGGCAGTTCCTGGAGGCACTTTGGTGCTTGCATCTGGGGAAGAGCTGAAAGCAGGCAAATAACAGTAGCTGGCTGGTAGAAGCCAGGATTAAATGTCCTCTGAGTCACGGGACCGCCTGCAGCAAAGGCTCTGCCAGCCCTGCTCTAAATGCCCAGAGTTCTCACTCTCTCTAAAGCTGTAAGGCTTGCTAGTCTGCATGGCTGTCCCCAAATGATCACCTCTAAGGTCTCGGGCATCCCACGCTCAGAGTGCTTAGTGCATAGAAGACCAGTTCCCACCTGCTGCAGGCTCAAGGAAACCACATTGCTGCTTTTCTATCTGGCTGTCTCACCAGATACTAGACAGAATTGCACCCCACTCCCAAACTCATTTAATTTTTTTTTTAATCTGTAAAGGAGGGTTTAATATACAAACTTCACTGGCCGCAGTGAAGATCAGCTGAGATAAGGACCACGAAGGTAATTGCCACCGTAAGTCTAATTATGGGGGGGTGGTACTTGGGCCGTGGGTGAAGACCCTCAGGCCTGAACCTGCCAGGTCCTTTCCTAAGGTGTACGGGGGAAGGGCCTTCTGACTCCTTATATTTTCCTCTTTTTCACAGGGAAACGGATGGAGGAGCCGGAAGTCCGTGGCCTAGAAGGTCCTCAGGGAAGAGCTGTAGGATCTGTGCCACCCGGACTTGGACCTGTATGCCACCTCCCAAGACAGTAACAATTATGGTATTCAAACAGTTGACACCAATTACAGTCCAGTGGCTGCCCTGGTGCCTTGGCTTTGCATATCTAAACGGACTGACAGACGCTGACCCTCAGGGCCACCAGCCTTGCCAGCTCTCAGCTGTTCCCGCGGCACCAATTTTCAGAGCCAAATTACTGCCATGGCCTGACTGGTTTGCAGCAGGGAACTGTTTCCACTAGACAGAGCCATTTGCATCTTCTGGGTCCTGGACAGTTCCGCCTGGCAGGGCACACAGCAGATAAAGCTGCACTTCATTGGGTGCGTGTGGTCCTTCTGGGAAGCACCTCCAGGGCCTCCCGTCTGGTGCAGGTACCCTCTGTGTACTGCCGACCAGTCAGGTTCATCTTATGTGCCTGCAGGGGGAGGTGTCTTCCTTTCTTTCCCAATGGGGTTGGAAAACTACCCCAGGGTCCTGTAACAGAATTAACCCTCCCCACCCCTCCCCACAAGGGAGGTGTGCTCAACGCTATATCTTTGAAGAGTGTGCTGGGATGCTGTCTAGAGAAAGCTCCCGGAGATGCAGAGCCTGCAGAGAATGTGTCCACATGGTTGCCAAGGTACCCAGTAGGTCGCGGGGTGTGGAGTCTAGTTCTCCCACAAACTAGCTTAGGTCCGTCCTGTAAGGGCAGCTTGTTTGTTCTTCTGCCCTAGCTTACTACGGGCTGACTTTGCCTCAGTAGCTTCCCTGCTCCTTGTGCCAGCCAGCACCTGGTCCAGCCCAGAAGCTGCAGAGGTCTGTGACAGGAGTGACAGACCACCAGGTCATCTCCCTGCTGTTCCCGCCCCAAGGGGGGGGCAAAGGGCTGGTCACTTGGAAAGGAGCTTTCTCAGACTGTTTTGTTTTTAATTGATTGATTGATTAATTAATTGATTAATCAGTTTTTGAGACAGGTTCTTACTATGTAGACCAGGATGGCCTTGAATTCAGGATCCATCTGCCTCTGCCTCCCCAGTACTAGAATTAAAGGCGTGTAGCCAGCAGACCATGTTTTCTTAAAGTGACTTAGTCCTTCGCCACACAGAGCACAGCTCCTGAAGGTCCTGGCATCCCTCCAGCCTGTCAGTCCGACAATCATCTCTTAAGTATATCTCTGTCCTATTTTCCTGATACTATGACAAATGACTGGGAAACTGCACATCCCTTTTCCTTCCTTCCCAAGATGCATGGGCCTTCTCTACTGCTCCCATAGGCTGAGTATGTTAGGATGTCCCTGAAGAGCTGGGACGGCAGCTGGGACTGGGTGGGTGAGGCCCTCTTGGCATCATTCCAAACCCGCATTTCCTGGGGTGGGGGGTGCACATCCTCTGGCTGCCAGGAGTGCAAAGGTGACTGTCTCACCTAGACTTGACCCAAGTTTCAGCCATGCTCCAGGCCTGGGCGTCTCATTTGAAAGCCCAGCATCTGCAGGGACATTGGGCAGTCATTTCTGGCTATGCCTCTTGTCAGCCCTTACTCAAACATCATGATCCAAGAACCCAGATTCTAAGCTTCCTCCTTTGAGACTCCAGATGTTGCTGCTGTGTGGGTAGGATATTGGTCTTGACAAAGTCAAGAAGGCAGGCACCACGTGCTCCAGGTGAAGGTGCAGTAGGGATTCCCTTGCCCCCTAGCATCCTCTCTGTGTTCTCTGGTCCTGGGTTGGTTGCAGTAGTCACTGCCCATGCCTAGGCAGACACTCAGCTAGGATGTAAAGTGGGGACTGCCAGGGCTTCTCAGTGAGTGTGGACAGAGCAGGGGTGAGGCCCCTTTACTGGGACTCTGCACAGGCCAGCCAGTTCCCATCCTGTGCACCCTCCTCTGTCAACAAAGCGAGTACTGAATTTCCTGTGGGTCCCCTGACAGAAAGTACATGATGTCAGCAAGAGCCTGGGTCCTCAGAGGCCAGGTCAGGGTTCCTGGGATTGACCACCAGGCACCAGGAGTCTTGCCCTCTTCCCCAGCTTAGGAGCAAGAAGCAACAAAATCTGTTGGAAATGCATCCCCCTGCTGCCCCATTCCCTCCCTCTCCGCTTTTACCAACTTAAAAGAAAAATAAAATATGTTCCAGGAACCAGGAAGGCTGCAGAACAAACTCAAACCAGAAATGCTTAAAGATGTTTTAATGACTTAAACACAGGGGCCGGTTTGTGTCTAAAACTTTCCACATTAAATGAAAAAAAAAAGAAGCAAATTCGATATTAAATATCCTCCTGGTCCCCTTCCTCAGAGCCCCCCACCCCCGTAACTGCAGCTTTCTGGGCCCCACACCTCCCCATTTTCTCCTGCACCTCTGCTTTCAGCTGTGGGTTACTAGCACCCGGTGTGAACAGAGACCAGGCCCCTCTATAAAGTTTATATTCACATTCCAAAAACAGAAAAACCAAGGCAGAGGGAGAAAAACAACACCCTAGGTACAGGCCCAATGGCTTCTGCAGTCAGAGGCCCCTCCCCAGCCCCCAAGCTCAGGCTGTAGGAACTGTTAACTGGCAGCTGACAGATGTTTACAACAGCAGTTAGGCACTCATTTGGGTCAGGATTAGTCCAAATCTTCCATCTCATTACTGCCTGGCCTTGTGGGACACCCCCCCCCCCCCGCCTTTCTAGGAACCGGAGAACTGTGTAGGTGTTGGGGTCCTGGCCAGCATTCTCCTCTCAACACTGGGAATGAATGGAGCAGAGACACAGAGCAGACACAGGGAACCGCTGAGGCATGGGGTCTTGGACAGGATTCCCAGAGGCCAGTGGGAGTCCAGCATGAATTTTTTATTCTAATTTTTATTTTGAGATGGACTCTCATGCAGCCAAGGATGACCTTTGAACTTCTGCTCCTTTTGCTTCCTGGCGCTGCCTCCTAAGTGGTGGCATTGCAGGCATGCAGCAGTGTGCCTGGTTTTGTACAGCTCTGGAGATGGAACCCAGCGCTTCATGCGTGCTAGAAAAACAGTCTACAAACTGAACTGTATTCCCAGTGTGGATTTCTCGAGATGTGTGTTGGCCGGAGTGAACTGGGCAGCCTGTCTCAGCAGCGGAGGAGGCTCTGCTGCAAGGGAAGTGTGAGCTTAGAGATTGCTCCAAGGGAGTCCGTTCTGGAATCCTGAAACCATAACTATGGCATTGCCGAGCAGCTGCTCTGCGGATCCCTTGTGCTGTATCCTTGTGGAAAGAAGCAGTGAGACATGAGAGTTCGCACCCCAGCCTCTTACAGACAGGATCGCAAGTCTTAGAGACAGGATCGCAAGGCTGAGGGAAGGCAGGTGACATCCAAGGACACAGCTAGGAAAAGCAGGGTTGGAATACTAGACAGAAGCAGGGTGGGTGGTGGCGCACGCCTTTAATCCCAGTACTCGGGAGGTAGAGGCAGATGGATCTCTGAGTTTGAGGCTAACCTGGTCTACATAGCAAGTTTCAGGCCAGCCAGGGATAGATACAGTGTCTCAAAAAAAGGTGGGGGGAAGAATACAAGATGAGGATAATCTAGTACTATTGTGTCCATGCCTGTACATGCCTGTACACAATACTGTCTCAAAAATCTATCTTTCATTCATTCATTATTTATTTATTTACCTCCCTCCCTCTCCTGTGTGTGTGTGTGTGTGTGTGTGTGTGTGTGTGTGTGTAGGCGTGCACGTGCCATGGTGAATTTGTGGAGGTCAGAGGTCTTTCAGGAGTTGTTTTCTACCCTCTACCTTGCTGGGGCAGGGTCTCCGTATCTGCTGCTCTGCTGAGTGCTCCAGACTGACTGCCCTGGGAGCTTCCAGGTGATTTTCCTGCCCCAGTCTCCCTGCTCTCCACAGCAGTGCTGCTGTTACAGTTGCACACACCCATGTCTGGGTTTTTGTTGTTTGTTTTTGTTTTGAGACAAAGTCTCACTATGTAGCCCTGGTTGTCCTGGAACTCACTATGTAGATCAGGCTGGCCTGGAACTCATAGAGATCTTCTGCCACCATGCCAGGCTCACATCTGGCTTTTTATATGGCTTCCTAGGATCAGTCCTGGGCCTTGTAGCTAAGCCATTTCCCTGTACCTTCACACCATTCTTTCGACAACACTGCACTGGTTCCAGTGATGTAAACACCTGTCCCTAAGCTCCTGGACCCCGGCTCATCAGATGTTAAAGTCTAAAAGTTACTGAGCAATCATGTCACCTCTCCCATCTCTCCAGAAGACCCAAATCCTCAAAGTGATTAACTTTTAAGAGATGATTAAGTCATGAGCATTGGCTTTGTGCTTCTAGAGAGTTCCATGGAGCCTATCTGCCTTTCAACCCTTTGGGATCCAGAAGCAAGAACACACCATCTCCAAAGCAGAAGATGAGTCTACATTGGCTCTGTGGTCACCTTGACTCTGTGGTCACTTTGGCTCTGTGGTCACTTTGGCTCTGTGGTCACTTTGGTTGTGTGGTCACCTTGGCTGTGGTCACCTTGACTCTGTGGTCACCTTGACTCTGTGGTCATTTTGGCTCTGTGGTCACCTTGACTCTGTGGTCACCTTGGCTGTGGTCACCTTGACTCTGTGGTCACCTTGACTCTGTGGTCACCTTGGCTGTGGTCACCTTGACTCTGTGGTCACCTTGACTCTGTGGTCACCTTGGCTGTGGTCACCTTGGCTCTGTGGTCACCTTGGCTGTGGTCACCTTGACTCTGTGGTCACCTTGGCTGTGGTCACCTTGGCTCTGTGGTCACCTTGGCTGTGGTCACCTTGGCTCTGTGGTCACCTTGGCTGTGGTCACCTTGACTCTGTGGTCATCTTGGCTCTGTGGTCACCTTGGCTGTGGTCACCTTGGCTCTGTGGTCACCTTGACTCTGTGGTCATTTTGGCTCTGTGGTCACCTTGGCTCTGTGGTCACCTTGGCTGTGGTCACCTTGGCTGTGGTCACGTTGACTCTGTGGTCATCTTGGCTGTGGTCACCTTGGCTCTATAGTCATTTTGGCTCTGTGGTCACCTTGACTGTGTGGTCATCTTGGCTCTGTGGTCACCTTGACTCTGTGGTCACCTTGGCTGTGGTCACCTTGGCTCTGTGGTCACCTTGACTCTGTGGTCATTTTGGCTGTGGTCACCTTGACTCTGTGGTCACCTTGGCTCTGTGGTCATCCTGACTCTGTGGTCACCTTGGCTGTGGTCACCTTGACTCTGTGGTCACTTTGGCTGTGTGGTCACCTTGACTCTGTGGTCATCTTGGCTCTGTGGTCACCTTGACTCTGTGGTCATCTTGGCTGTGGTCACCTTGGCTCTGTGGTCACCTTGGCTGTG
Source organism: Microtus oregoni (assembly GCF_018167655.1). Lineage (NCBI taxonomy): Eukaryota > Metazoa > Chordata > Mammalia > Rodentia > Cricetidae > Microtus > Microtus oregoni. Next base: position 44,650,961 of record NW_024543066.1, read on the forward strand.
GTCACCTTGGCAGTGGTCACCATGACTCTGTGGTCACCTTGGCTCTGTGGTCACCTTGGCTGTGGTCACCTTGGCTCTGTGGTCACCTTGGCTGTGGTCACCTTGGCTGTGGTCACCTTGACTCTGTGGTCATCTTGGCTCTGTGGTCATCTTGGCTCTGTGGTCACCTTGACTCTGTGGTCACCTTGGCTGTGGTCACCTTGGCTCTGTGGTCACCTTGGCTGTGGTCACCTTGGCTCTGTGGTCATCTTGGCTGTGGTCACCTTGGCTCTGTGGTCTCCTTGGCTGTGGTCACCTTGGCTCTGTGGTCACCATGGCTGTGGTCACCTTGACTCTGTGGTCACCTTGACTCTGTGGTCATTTTGGCTCTGTGGTCACCTTGGCTGTGGTCACCTTGGCTGTGGTCACCTTGGCTGTGTGGTCACCTTGACTCTGTGGTCATCTTGGCTCTGTGGTCACCTTGATTCTGTGGTCACCTTGGCTGTGGTCACCTTGGCTCTGTGGTCACCTTGGTTGTGTCGTCACCTTGGCTGTGGTCACCTTGATTCTGTGGTCACCTTGATTCTGTAGTCACTTTGGCTCTGTAGTCACTTTGGCTCTGTGGTCACCTTGGCTGTGGTCACCTTGGCTCTGTGGTCACCTTGGCTGTGGTCACCTTGACTCTGTGGTCACCTTGGCTGTGGTCACCTTGGCTCTGTGGTCACCTTGGCTGTGGTCACCTTGGCTCTGTGGTCACCTTGGCTGTGGTCACCTTGGCTCTGTGGTCACCTTGGCTCTGTGGTCACCTTGGCTGTGTGGTCACCTTGACTCTGTGGTCATCTTGGCTCTGTGGTCACCTTGACTCTGTGGTCACCTTGGCTGTGGTCACCTTGGCTCTGTGGTCACCTTGACTCTGTGGTCACCTTGACTCTGTGGTCATCTTGGATGTGGTCACCTTGGCTCTGTGGTCACCTTGGTTGTGTGGTCACCTTGGCTGTGGTCACCTTGATTCTGTGGTCACCTTGATTCTGTAGTCACTTTGGCTCTGTAGTCACTTTGGCTCTGTGGCACCTTGGCTGTGCTCACCTTGGCTCTTTGGTCACCTTGGCTGTGGTCACCTTGACTCTGTGGTCACCTTGGCTGTGGTCACCTTGACTCTGTGGTCACCTTGACTCTGTGGTCACCTTGGCTGTGGTCACCTTGACTGTGGCTTTTTTAGACTACAGAGTCGTAAGCAATAACCTGTTTAGGCCCAGGTGGGATGCTGCCTTCAGTTTGGTGGTCCCATGAGCCACTGACACCATTTCCCGGTGGTGGTCTCCTAGGAAGTCAACTGGGCATTTGCTAAGAAGTCTTCAGGGACCAAGTCCAACTCTTGACTGAAGAAGCTAGACCCTGAAGCTGCCCAGAGGATTGTCCCAGAGGAATGTGATTCTGCAGATGCCAGAAGCAAAGACCTGTATTTTGAGATCTGCATTTTGTTTACAGCCACCTTAAGCTCACAAGTTAAGTAAAATATTCACCTCTATCCCCTCTGCAGGGTAAACTCTGCAAGGCCTAGGAAATCAACCTGGTATCTTATCTCCTCATGAGACCTGCAGGCACCAGGCTTTTAGAAACAGTTAGCATTTCCTTTGTTTGTCAACAATCACAGACCCTCAGTATTTTCTTATCAGCTAGGGTTGTCTCTGGACCTGAATTCCAGCTGACCTGACACCCCTCCCCTCCCCCTTGCCCATTTGCTATATAACAGCTTCTGAGAATTAATAAAGCGTGACTTGATCAGAAATCCTGTCTTACTGTCCTTTTCTCATGTCTCTTGTTCCCTCCATTTCTCTGCCTCTTCTAGGTTTATCAGGGACCCCCGTTTGTATTCCGCTGGCTGGGATATGCAGAGATGCTTCCAGCCGCTCTTGCCCATCCCCTTGCATTGTGTGCGTGTGTGAGTGTATGCACATGTGTCTCTGTATGCATCCCTGCAGAAGACAGCAGACATGTATGCATGTGTGTCTCTGTATGCATCCCTGCAGAAGACAGCAGACATGTATGCACGTGTATCTCTGTGTGCATCCCTGCAGAAGACAGCAGACATGTATGCACATGTGTGCATCCTTGCAGAAGACAGCAGACATGTATGCATGTGTATCTCTGTGTGCATCCCTGCAGAAGACAGCAGACATGTATGCATGTGTGTCTCTGTATGCATCCCTGCAGAAGACAGCAGACATGTATGCATGTGTATCTCTGTGTGCATCCCTGCAGAAGACAGCAGACATGTATGCACGTGTGTGCATCCTTGCAGAAGACAGCAGACATGTATGCACGTGTGTGGTCTCTGTATGCATCCCTGCAGAAGACAGCAGACATGTATGCACGTGTGTGACCCTTGCAGAAGACAGCAGACATGTATGCACGTGTATCTCTGTGTGCATCCCTGCAGAAGACAGCAGACAATCACAGATGTTTTGTCTCAGGAGTCATTTTCCTTGTGTTTTTGAGGCAGGATCTTTTATTGGCATGGAGTTCACCAGTCTGGCTCGGTCAATGACCTCTAGGGACCCTTCCGTCTCTGTGGCTCCAGTGCACATAACTATGACCAGTTTAAAAAATTATGTGTTGCCGGATGTGGTGGCACATGCCTTCAACCACAGCACTCAAAAGGCAGAGGCGTCGGATCTCTGTGAGTTCAAGGCCAGACTAGTCTATAGAGTGAGTTCCAGGACAGCCAGGACTGCACAGAGAAACCCTGTCTTGAAAAGCAAACAAAACAAAATTCATGTGTGTGTATGTATGGGCATGTATGTGCAGGTGCCCACAGAGGCCAGAGGCGTCAGATTCGCTGGAGCTGGTGTTGCAAGCAGTTTTGAGCCACATGATGTGGGTGCTGGGAACCAAATTCAGGTCTTCTGAAAGAGTAGCTTGTGCTCTTAACAGATGAGCCACCTCTCTAGCCCTATGCCAGCTTTTATGTGGGTACCAGAAAGAAAAACATGTCCTCATGCTTGCCCCACGAGCACTTTACCAGCTGCTCGAGCTCCGCACAGCTGAGGCCTCTGGCCCTTTAAGGTCAGCAGTGGTTGGAAGAGGTGATGGTGCTGGGGGCATAGTGGTTAGATACAAAGGGGGCAGCAAGCAGTTGCTTTCTCAGTTCCACGGGCCACACTGTCTGGTGGACAGGACTTAACATTGAAGGTTCGAGCACAGCAGTGTCGGTGAACGCTGGAGCTCTTCAAATCCTTTCCTCTTTAAGTAGATATCTGAAGACATTTTGAAGCGTGCGTAATACTCAGACTTGAAGTGCCCTTTACAAAGTTAAATCACACTGTCAGTTTAAGGGTGTAAGTGTTTTTCTGTGTAGCTCGGTTTGCTGGGATAGGCTCCATTTGGACATGTTCAGAAACGCGTGGCCAGAGCTGGGGAAGCAGAAATTTGAGAGAAAAGCCCCACCCCACGGCTGGCAGGAAGACGCACACGGTGTTTCATTAGCTTGTTTTAGTTCGTGTTCTTTGTGTCCCTGGTGGTTACATTTGTGTGTGGTTCTGGAGGTTGCATGTCAGGAGTTGCCCCATCTCCCAGAAAGGAGTGCCTTGGGACCACAAAGGGAAGAGATGCTAAGACAGGAAGAGCCAGGGAGGGCTGAGGTGAGGTTTCCTGGGGCTTTGGAGGGAGGAGAGACAAGTGCAGAGGTCAGCCATCATCCTCGTGGCCACCACCCCTCACAGCTAAGACTGAAGTTGCAGTATCTCCTTGTCAAGTCACTCTGGGCTCCTCCCACCCCTGGGAGCAAACATTCCCAAGCCCAGATCATTTCAGCCAGTGCTGCTTAGCGCCTTCAGGAAAATGAACATCTTAGACCCAGCTTTGCCTCTGGGGAGCCTGATGTAGGCCACGTTAGAAGATGCCAAACGCTACTTATCAGGTATTTTTTCTCTGCTGGGTATCATGTTATCTTGTATTACACTGTGATGGCTATTTTTTTTTATGTTTTAAAAGTTATATTTATGATGTGTGTGTGTGTGTGTGCGCACGCGCGCGCGCGTGTGTGTGTGTATCCTGAAGAATGGTCCTTTCCAGCATTCTTTCAATCGATGAAACAGCTTTGGGATGGACACACAAGGTTTGGTGAAGGAGAGAGGGCTGTCTGCATACCCAGTCAGTGAGCTGAGTCAACTCTGGCGTGACAGGTGTCACAACTGAGTGACAGGTGTTGCAGCCAGGTCAGGTTCACATCTCAATGTTATTTTAAAAACTGTGTGTGTATGTTTCTCTCTCTCTCTCTCTCTCTCTCTCTCTCTCTCTCTCTCTCTGTGTGTGTCTGTGTACATGCTGTGTGCTTGAGTGCAGTAGTTGCCCACAGAGGCCAGAAGAGGGCGTCAAATGCCATGGAACTGAAGTTACAGGCACCTGATATGGACACTAGGACCCAAATCCAGGTTTTCTGCAAGAGCAATGCATGCTCTTAATCGTCCAGTCATCTCTCTAGCCCTTCAAGGTGCAGTTTTGATAGAATTCACTAATTCACTAGAGGAGTGTGGTGATATTTTGTTTGTATTTTAACAAATAAAGCTTGCCTGAAGATCAGAATGCAGAGCTAGGCTACTAGAGGCCAGGCAGTGGTGGCACACACCTTTGATTTTAGGACTCTGAAGACGTGCAGATGGATCTCTGTGAGTTCAAGGTCACCCTGGGCTACATAAAATTGATCCAGTCTAAAAGAGAAACAGAGCTCATACAAAGGTGATCCCAGCACTAGGGAGGTGGAGACAGGAGTGAGATGGAGGAGAGATGAATAGAGGTGGAGGAGACAGGAGCTCAGTACAGTCTGGGGCAGCAGTCTGAAGCAGTCTGAGGATGCAATCTGAGGACAGGCTCGACCCTTTGGTCTGAGCACTGGTAGAGGTAAGGCCACTCTGCTTCTCTGGTCCTTCACCTTGCACCCCTGATAGCAGACTCTGAGTTTTTATTATTAAGATCAATTATAATTTGTGATACAGAGGATGACAGCTTGATTATCACACAAGCATGAGGACCTGAGTGAATTCCCAGAATTCACACAAAAAGCATACTTAAAATATTCACATACTTATAATCCCAGCACTGGGGATGCAGAGACATGCAGACCCCTGGGGCTTACTGGTCAGCCAGGCTAGCCTTAACCAGTGAGTTCCATACCAATGACAGATCCTGTCTCAAAAACAGAAAAATAGCTACTGAGGAATGATACCCAAGGTTATCCTCTGACTTCTACATGCAAACACTTATGTATGCATTCGTACACAGACTCACACAGACAGACAGACAAACACACACACACACACAGACACATAGATACACACAGACAGATAAATACACAGACATATAGACACACAGACAGACAGACAGATAAACACACAGACACAGACAGATAGATAAACACACAGACACACACACAGACACACAGACAGATAAACACACATACACACACAGATAGACAGACAGACAGACAGATAAACACACATACACACACAGATAGACAGACAGACAGACAGATAAACACACAGACACACACACAGACACACAGACAGATAAACACACATACACACACAGATAGACAGACAGACAGACAGATAAACACACATACACACACAGATAGACAGACAGACAGATAAACACACAGGTACACACAGACAGACAGATAGACACACACACACACACACACACACACACACACACACACACACAGTCTTGTGATGACAGAAGGTGGTGTAGAACGACCATACAGAAGTGAGAGTGGAGGCATGTATCCTGGCTGGGAGTTTAGTAGGAGAATTGATGGGACTAGGCAATGGGAATGAATAAATGCACCTTTCATCCCTTCATTCAGAGAGTTTGAGGCCAGGCTGGTATACATAATGAAATCCTATCTAAAAAAGAGGCGGGGGGAGGGGGAAGAGGGGGATAGATTTGAGCTACAAGAGGAAAAGATCATTCTTATTTTATAAATCTACTTATAGTCTACCTTGTTCCGTTGCAGGCTTTCTGCTGGCTCTGTGACTTGTCAAATTCCTCCCAGAGTCTTTATCCGCACCACAATCTCACCCCTGGGCTGTGAGATTCAGTCCATATGAGCCAGTCTCCGCTCTGAAAATTAGTATAATCTCTATCTCTTTTTTGAGCTTTCTGAGACAGGTTTTCTCTATGTATCACAGTGTCCTGGGAACTTGCTCTGCAGACCAGGCTGGCCTTGAACTCACAGATCCTCCTGCCTCTGCCTCCCAAGCACTGGAGTTAAAGGCAAGCATCAATAGGTCTGGCTGTATAATTTCTGTCTTAACTGACCATGCCAGCTAGATTTAGGGGCCAGCCCCGATGCCACTTGATGTATCTATCACCTATGGCACCATGTGCTTCTCCTCTTCCAAGTCCTAGCCTGAATTAAGAATGAGATGAGCACAGGACTTAAGTACGCACGTCAAGAACTCTGGTCAGGACTGGTGAGAATCCTGAGTGTGTAGAGGGGCTTGCTGCCAAGCAGGCTTAATGACCTGAGTTCTGTCCCCAGCACCCGTAATGGAAGGAAAGGACCAACTCCTACACAATGTACTCTGATTTCCAAATGCATGCGACATCTACATCCCTCCAAAATCAATTAATCAAAATCCCATGCCAACAAAGAGAACTCCGCCAGACAACTTGAACCTAGATGCTGTTGACTTGTGACTGTGCAGGGGCCTCAGCCTACAGACTTGTACATACTCCATGCTTCATCATGTTTAGAAGCTTTGGTGACCCTATGAACTCCCTCTGCTTCCCTATCATTTGCAGGTGGACACTGGTGTCTTCCCTCGAACCCGGATTGGTCTTGATGAGAATGTGAGACCAACAATATCCTGGAATCCTAGGGCTTGAATGTACCATGTAGTGCAACACCTGCTCTATGCGCTACAGTACGATTCACGAGTCGGGCAAGGGCCTGGAGATTGAAACACACAGAGACACACAGAAACACAGACACACACACACACAGAGATACACACACACACACACACACACACACACACACACACACACACACAGTGACATGGATCATCCTTGAAAGAAGAACGCCAAGAATGCCCCCTTGAATGAAGAATGCCCACGTCCCCTTTATTGTGTTCCAGGGCAGCTTATATAGGGTCTCCTTGACTACTCAGCTGCAAGCCCATCAGAAACCACTCCCCTGACATCAGGAACTCCTGAGGGGTCTGGTGCTCAGAGCAGCTGCAAAATAAGTTGCTTGCTCAGAGCAGCTGCAAGCACAGGAAAATAAGTTGTTTACTCTGGCAGGCAGGGGGTCACAGAAAATTCAGGGTCTGGGGGTCCACAGTCCCCAACAGTACCATACTTGCTTCTTTTCCGGAGAACCCAGGTTTTGTTCCCAATATTTACACTGCACCTCACAATTGCATGAAACTGCAATTCCAGGAGATCCAATGCCTCTTCTAAACTCCAAAGGCACTAGACACGCATGTGGCACACATGCATACATGCAAGCAAAACACCCTTGTGAAATAATAGAAAAATAAATAAAAATAACCATCAAGTCCCACAGCTCTAGAGGAGCAGGTGTGGGGTGGTCTGGGAACACTGGCAGGATGCAGTGCAGTGTGAGAGAGGGGCCCTGGAGGGTATTTCATCAGTAAGTTAGTGACTCACGCTGCAGACAAGCACAAACCCAAGAGGCAATGGCTTCCGAATGGCGAGGAGCTGCTGAATCCTTTGGTATATGGATGACATTCTAGCAAAATGAGACACTGTCCTTGTGACACCATGGGGACACTGGGCCAGGAAGGTTGGGTTTGTAGGGGCCTCATGGTGTTAAGAAGAGGTTAAGATGTAGAACCACACAGCTCAGAACATTAGAGGTAAGATGGGTACTGCTACCCACTTAAATAACCTTTGACCCATGTGGATGCAGAGATGTCCTCTTCCTCTGGACATGTCCTTCTCTGGGATGCTCGTTAACTTGTCAGCTTGAGTCCTGACATCTCTGCTATCACTCAAGCTCCGTGGTTCTGACCTGGACTTCCAGCACCCTCAGCAGCAGCAGCCAGTTACCTGTGGGATGGTTTGCAGTCGGTCACAGAGTCTCTTCCATCCCCTTCCCTGTGCCTCTCATTCCTGGAGTGAAGAGGTGACTTGCCTTGACCTCACAGGATCCCAGGCTCTGGGAGTCTTCCTAGACGGGTCCACACTCAACCCCACAGCATCATTCCTTGGGATGGATGTCTGTGGCTCTTCAAAAAAAATTTACTTATTCCCTTACTTTTATTTTGTGTGCATGCTTGTTTTGCCCACATGTATGTCTGTGTACCACATGTGTCTTGTGTCTGAAAAAGCCAGGAGAATATGTCATATGGGAGTTGAACCTGGGACCTCTGCAAGAGTAGCAAGTACTCTTAACTGCTGAGCCATCTCTCTGGCCTCATCTTTGGGTCTTTTGGTTCATAGGCTTTTATACCTACGAAGGTCTCAGAGGGAGGAACGGGGCCTGAGTAAGCCGGAAATAAGCCCCACCCTACCCCCAGCTCTGTCTTCACCCTCACATCTCCTGAATGGTGCATAAATGACCAGACATGATTTGATGGAGTGATATTCCGAAAGGAAGATAGTTTAAAGAGCCAGGGCAAAGCGCCAGATCAGAGTCAGTGGGGAGGGGTGGTGCGCTGTGGTGAGGGTCCCCAAACCTTGTTTTGGTAGTGTAGACTGTCAAAAACCAAACTTACAACACATTTACAGCTTTGCATTGGCTTTCGTCTGGGACTCCAGATGAGGTGACTAACACCCTACTCCATAAAACAGAGAAAGGTGCTCCAGGACCAAGAAGGTGGCCCGGTGAGGAAAGGTGCTTGCTGTCAAGTCTGACGACCTGAGTTCGATCCTCCAAATCCAATGGGGGAGGAGAGAAACAGCTCTAAAAGTTGTCCTCTGACCTCTTCACATGTGCACTGTGACATGCGTGCACCACCCCGTCCACAACATATAAACAAAAATGGAGTAAAAGAATTAAGGGCGCTGCTGAGATGGTTCAGTGGTTAAGAGCATTGGCTGCTCTTCCAGAGGACCCGGTTCAATTCCCAGCACCCACTTGGCTCACAACCGTCTGTAACCCCGGTTCCAAGGACTCTCACAACCTCTTTTGACAACTCTGAGGGCACCAGGAATAGCACACAGACATACATGCCAGCAAAACACCCATGCGCATGAAATAAAATAATCTTTTTTTCTTAAATAAAAAATGTTTCATTTGAGGAAGGATAGAGAGACTGGCAAAGTTATGGGTGAGGAGAGAATGCCTCACTCCAGAGTGTCTTGAAGCCTCCTGGAGATTCCAGAATAGTTGGCATTTTTCTAATGGCTTTTCCCCTGTCCAGCTCCCAGCCAGGGAAACAATACAGAAAAAGAAGGCATCCTAGGGCCCCTGTGCTTCCCTGGAGGCTTCCCGCTTCACCTTATCAGATTATAATTCCTTCTAAGGTGATCCTACAGCCACCTTATAATCTCACTTATCAGAAAGTGGGAAATGAGGGGGAAAGCGTTGCTTAGCAACCTTCTGAGTTGTAACTTGAGCCACCAACATGGTATAGATGGCTAATGTTGAGATAATTATGACTCTCCCTTGGGAAGCCCACACAGTGCTCTTCGTGTGTTTTTATTCTCTTCTTGAGTCTTTCTCTCCTTAATAAAATCCCAGTTCTGCTTAGTGCTGTCCAGTCCTGAAATCCTTTTCTGTTTCTCATGCTGAGTTTGTCCTGAGTCTAAGTTCCTGAAAGACAGACGTCGTGTCTCTCCCTCGTCACGCTCCAAGTTGGTGTCTGAGATAGAGTCTAGCAGCTGCAATGAGACTGTCCGTCCTCCATAGGCTCATATATTTGGAAGCTTGGTTCCCCGTTGATGGAACCAGTAGGGAAGATTAGGAGGTGTGGCCTTGTTGAGGGGAGTGTGTCACTTGGGTTTCTCTTCTTTCTCTGTCTCTCTCTCCCCTCCCCTCCCCTCCCCTCCCCTCCCCTCCCCCTCCCTCCCTCCCTCCCTTCCTCCCCCCCTTCCTTTGTACATTAGTGTACAGACCATTGTGAGATGCCATGTGGGTGCTGGGAACTGAACCCAGGTCCTCTGGAAGAGAAGCAGCCAGTATTCTTAACTGCTGAGCCATTCCTCCAACCCTATGGCTTTGAGGTTTCAAAAGCTCAAGCTAGGTCCAGTTAGCTCTCTCTGCCCTGTGCTTGTGGGCCAGATGTAAGCTCTCAGATACTGCTCCAGCACCACGCCAGCCTGCTGCCAACCTCCCCACCATGATGTTCATGGACTGTAACCCTCGGAAACGATAAACTTTTGCTAGTTGCCAGGGACAGCCTGTGTTTGCTAGAGAACTGAAATGGTCCTGTGGGTGGGATGGGGCATAGTTGCTAGTCCTGGATTGTGAGGATTCTAGTGCATCTGGGAAAAGACCCTAAAGGTCTTAGATGTGGAGCTGAGTGCATAGGCTAGAAACGGCTTCGCTTTGACTCTGCCCTCACTGTGGAAGGGGCAGCGTGTTGGGTGCTATGTCTGTTCTTCCACCATGGGCACCGAGAGAAGCTGCTGTCTGCCAGCTTCCCTTTCCTCGCCATGTGGTGAAATGTAAAGACGTGGTTTAGTCTCCTCAGTGGAGTCTGAGAGAAACAGCGCTGAGGCCAGTCAGGAGGGGTGTGTGGGGTGACATCAGGAAGGGCTAACGCGCAAGGACGCCATGGGAACAGAACTTTCTGTCCTTCTCAGACTGTGCTGGACACAGTTCCCTAGAGGGAAACATTCTGTCTTGGAGGCGCCTGATAAGATCAGGGCATAAAGAAATGTACAGACTTAGTAAATTGGTAAAGTCTTCCACATCAAGGCTCCTTACCAGGGTTATACGAGCTTTAGCAGTTGCGGGGGAGAAAGGACTCCAGCCAGAGCAGCCACACTGCCTTGAGATGTCCAGGGAGCTCCAGGGACCTGGCTTTCATGAGCAGAGTGTTTGCCTTCACCTTGTCCCTGCTCCTGGGAGTAAGCTCGATAAACCCACTGAGTTGCTAAACCAGAAGGGTGGAATCACTTCTCTGATCTGTGTCCTAGCCTGGGCTAACAGGTACTTGCTCACACCTCACTGGGAAATGTCCCATCACACCCTCTCCTGGCTGGCTCCACAAGTACTAAGCATTGGAGCAAGTGCCCCAAACTGAGTCCACACACCCCAAGCTCAAGTGGCTCTGTGGGGATGAGTGGCAGAAGTACAGCCTTGTTTCTTGGGCCGTGACGGGGAATCCAACATTTCTTTCCGTGAGGAATGCGGACAAGCAGCTGCAGACATCAGCAGGGCGGGAGACGTTGTCGACAGTGGAAATCATGTGTATTTCCATCTCTCATTCCGTTGTTGCAGATTTCTCAAAATATCATTACATTCATCACTACTCGGAAATTACGGCAGTTATTAGACCTGCCACTAGACTGCGCATAATTACAGCCTTCCTGTTGACAGACAGCCATGCAACGCAACTGGTCCAGGCGCAGCCCAGGAGGCGTGCAGCTAGGAAATGGGGAGTCACATGTTTGCATTAGTGAGCCAGGCATCCACACTGCTTTCCTGTAGGCTTGGCCTGGATTGTTGATCGATGGCTATGACTGACTTCAGATCCATGTCCAGGACTTGCTGTGGGTCCTTCCAACAAATTTGGTAGAATTTCTCTGGGGACTATGAACTGTAACTTTAACACACACACACCCGTCTCTATTGACAGACAGAGGAATTCCCTGGACCATAGCTATTCTGGGGCACTACTTATCAACACTTACCCTGTAGAGAACAGTCAGACACTGGTGACATCTGCAATCTGTCTTTCACCTTGTTCCAGCAATAACTTTGACCTAGAGATTCAATCATGTTAAGTTTTGTGCAAAGACCTTAGTAACCTGTGTCCGAATGAAGGCTAAACTTCCCAGGGTCCTATGTAAGCCGCTGTGATGGACACAGTAGCATCTTCAAAGTGGTCTGTTTCCACTTTCATACGCACCAGAGTGGCTGGATCAAGACACTTTCTCATCCAAATCTCTGCACACTTAAGATAAAGCCGCAGCCTCATGTGGGGATCTTCAGATCTCCCTCACAGGAGCTGTACTTCCTACTCTGACCTCCTCAGGCTCATCCTTAGCCACCTGGCTTCACGTCTGTCTCACTGTGCTCTCTCCGCTGCCTCTCGCTCAGCTTCATCATCCACTAAATCATGCTTCATACAAAAATGACACTTGCGGGGTGGAAAGATGGCTCAGTGATTAATAGCATTTGCTGCTTTTCCAGTGGACCCAGGTTCAACTCCCAGCACCCACAAGGTGGCTCACAACTGTCCGTAACTCCACTCCCAGGGGACCTGATGCCATCTCAGCCTTCCTCAGCCCCCAGGCACATACGTGGGGAATGGATGTACATGAGACAAACACCCATGCTCATAAAAATATTACACTGGCTTATTTGTCAATTATGTGTCTTTCTCTGAAGTCGGGACTTCGGATTCTTTGCTGTTTTATCTTCAGCTTCCCACTCACTTTGTTGAAGGAAACCATCATCCTGTTGGAATGGATACATTTTAAGAAATGTGTAGCAGACCTTGGCACTGGGTGGGGATACACAGGCTCCGACATTCAGGGGAAGCATGCTTGAACTAGAAAACTGGACAAAGGCCTGACTGATGGGGCTGGAAAGACAGAAGGCTCAGTGGCCAAGAGTACCAACTGTTGAGTACAAAAGACAGCACCGAGGGGGGAGGGGAAGTGCGAGGTGGGAGAGCTCAGCTGAATACGGTCTCAGCACTCACGGTGGGGGTGGTGGAAATGCAAGGGGGGGAGAGCTCAGCTGAGTATGGGTCTCAGCACACTAGCCACTGAGTATGGGTCTCAGCACTCACGGTGGGGGTCATGGGAATGCAAGGTGGGGGAGAGCTCAGCTGAGCAGGGGTCTCAGCATTCATGGGGGATGGGTGCGAGGCGGGGGTGGGGGTGGGGAAAGCTCACAATCACCTGTGACTTCATTTTCAGGGGATCTAATTCCCTATTCAGGGTCCTGAGGGCATTGTATTTGTGTGTGCACACACATGTACACACACATGCATGCACATACACACATGCACACACACAATTTTAAAAAGTTCTGGATGAGTATGGGATGGCAGGAGGAAATAATTCCACCGAGGACAGGTTGTCTTTGGCTATTTCAAGAGACTGTTTTAGAGAGCCCTTCCTTTGGGGTTCAAGAAGAAAGTTGCTTCAAAATCAGTTACATACTGTTTTCCTGTCCCCAGGGGAGCGTGTAGATACCAGCTCCTGTTCAGCCTCACCAGGAGGGTAGCTGCCTCCTATTGATGCTAAGAAATTGTGGATTAACAATATTTCAAATTCTCCGGAAATGATGACTATATAGGACGCTTGGTGAGCTTCCACCTGTGGTGAGGAAGCAATCAGATCATGTGGTTACATCTGGTTAGTTGGTGGGGGGGGGGGCAGCACAATGGGGAGAACGGTAGATCATGATGTGCCAAGGTCAAGATGACCTTGAAGCTGCTGACACTGGCAGTGACTTGGAAGGTAGGGATCGGGAGATGAGGAATGACTGTCCATGGTGTGTAGTTTGGAGATGAGCCAGTGTGAGCTTCTGAGAACTATTATAAAGAGGAGTCTGGATTCCTCCATGGCCTGAGCATCTGTTTGCCGTGATGCCACTCTTTAGCTTTTCAGTGTTTTTGAGACGGTTTTGTGTAGCCCTGCCTGTCCTAGAATTTGCTCTGTAGATCAGACTGGCCTCGAACTCAGATATTTGCCTCTCAAATGCTGGAATTAAAGGTGTGAACCACCACACCCAGCCCACTTAATTTTTGAGTTGATTCTTCATGGGTTTCATATCATGCATCCCAATCTCATCTGTCCTCCTATCCCTTTATATTCGCCCTCTGCCCTTGCAACTTCCCTGCAGAAAACAAAGTTCACAGGAAGAACAACAAAACAAAACCAAAACAACCAAACTAACACACACACACAGACACAGAGACACAAAGACACACACACACACACACACACACTTCTCAGCATGGAAGCTGCAGTGTGACAGAGTGAGTTACATAGTGTACCCGTTAGCCCATGCCTCTTCTAAGTGTTCATTGCCAGGAATTATTGGTCTGGTTCAAGACCTCTGGCTTCTGCTACAACCTCGGTACTGGCCCCTCACTGGGACTTCTCTTGGATATCCTGTATCATGGAGATCCTGCAGGTCTGCCCCCTTCAATGCTCCAGCAGCTCCAGATAAGGTGGATGTTGGGATGGGTTATTTTTTTAATTTAAAAATTATTTTTTATGCCAATAGGTGTTTTGCCTGCATATCTGTATGCATCTGTGTGTGCCTGGTGCCTGCAGAGGCTAGAAGAGGTCATTGGATCCATGTGGGTGCTGGGAATTGGACTCAGGTCCTCTGGAATAGCAGCCAGTGATCTTAACCACTGAGCCCATGGGGCCACTTCTGAAGAAAGGAAAGGACAATAAAAGCAAGACTCCCGCAGAACCTAGATATGCTGGGCACATGAGTTGAGGTGTGGAAATATCAGGCAGACAAGAACTCTAGAGTCAGGACTGTCTAGATGGGGTTTGAAATTATGGGGCCCAATGACCTCACTGTCCGGATTGAGTAGTGATGTCTTCCCCCAAACTTAAGCTTCCCAAGAACTTGTGAATGTGAGTTGATCTGGATTTAGGGGCTTTCCCAAATGTAACCAAAATGAAGTTGTACTAGATTAGGGAGCTCCCCAATTGCACAATTGATGTCCTTTTAAGAAGAAAGAATGGAGACTGAGGAGATGGCTCAGTGCTTGAGTTATTTGCTCTTTCAAGGGACCAGAATTTGATTAACAGTGCCCATGTTGAGCAGCTCACAACCTCCTGTAACTCCAGCTCCAGGGGATCTGGCGCCCTCTTCTGGCCTCTGTGTGCACCTGCATTCAAGTGGATATACACAATTAAGAATAATGTAAATAAAGCTGGGTATGGTGGACCATATTTTTTAATCATAGCTTTTGGAGGGTAGAGGGAGGCAGATCTTTGTGAGTTCCATGCCAGCCTGCTCTTGTCTACATAGAGTGTTCTAGGGCATCCAGGGCTACATAGATCTTGTTTCAAAACAAAACAAAAATATAGGAGGGGGAAGGGGAGAAGAAATGAATGAATGAATGAATGAATAAATAACAAATGTAGACATACAGAGGAAAGAGAGCCGTGTAGACAGAGACAGAAGGCAGAGTGAAGCTGCCACAGATAGAGAACAGCAAGGACAGTTGGCAGCCACCAGAAGCTGCAGAAGAAAGTCAGGGAGCCTCCCTAGAGCCCTGCAAGGGTTACAGAAATGCGAGTGTTCTGACTTCTGGCCTCCAGATGTGTGAGGGAATAAGTAAATAAATCATTAGGAATAAAACAAATCTCTATTATTTTCAGCCACTGGATCTGTAGCTGGAGAAAAGGAACAAGCTCACTGAAAGCATCCTGTGGAGAGAGAGCAGAGGGTTGCCAAGGATGCAGTCCTGGAGGATTCCATTCTTCAGAGGTTGGGAGGAAGAGGAAGCACTTCAGAGGCCAGCAGGCCCAACCAAGGAGGCAGGAAGAAGCTGGAGGAGAAGGATGCTCAGGAGCCACTGGGAACCAAGGGTTTCAAAAAAGAAAGGAAGAAAAAAAAACAGCTTGAGATGCTTCAGGAGGTTGGAATATGTTTCTAGACTTGTCCCTGTGGAGTAGGTGACTTTGACTAGGCCAGCTTCAGAGAGACAACTGGTAAAAGTTAAAAAGTGAGGCACTGAGAGATGTCTCAGAGGTTAAGAGCACTGGCTGCTTTTGCAGAGGATCCAGGTTCAGGTCCCAGCACCCACATGATAACTTACAAGCAACTGTAACTCTGTTCCTGATGATCTGATGCCCTCTTCTGGCATTTGTGGGTACTGCACACACATGGTGTACAGACACACATGCAGATACCCATATACATAAAAATAAATATTAAGAAAAAAATGAAAGAGTGAGAGGAAGCTTGGCATGGGAATGCACTCTTGCAATCTAGCATGCAGGGGATGGAGGCAGGAGAATCCTTAGACACTTAAGGCCTAGCCAGTCTGGAATACACAGTGGCAAATAAAACACTCTTTCAAGCAAGGTAGAAGGGAAGGGGCACTCTGAAGTTTCTGACTTTCACATGTGCACTGTGTCATGTGTGTATACCAATATTCACACACACAAACATATTCATACATGCATCACACACATACACAAATATGTGCAAACACACATTACACATAGAGATTTTAAAAATGAAGTTGATGAAATAAAACCCCTTCAAAGTTGGGTATCTGCCACCAATCATGACCAAGGCTCTAAGGTCGGCGTCAGTGTCATGGTCGGGGTCAGTGTGTGCACTCAGATGTCACCTCATCATGCTTCCTTTTCTAGGAGCTGGGTCCATTCTTTACCCACAGAGACCCAACAAAGAGAGATGCCTGGATCTCCCCCACAGATAGGAGACCCTCCTCCTCCTCACCACAGTCTTTGCCCTCATCCAGCATGCCAGTCTCTTGACCGCTCTCAGGATACCTGACTGCCTGATCTCTGATCACTGTTACTGTATTGGTGTCTTTGTCATCTTAGAAGATGGCCAAGATCTAAGGGGGGAAGTGGATCCTGATGGCTGGGTTTGTCCCTATGAGGGAGATCACAGCTGTCCCCGTAAGGACGCCTTTACACTGCTCTCCATTCCGTTTCCGCAATGGGTCCTTCTCTATGCTCTGAAGGTCTGGGGATGTTTACAGCTCTTTGGATCTACAACCTCCCCAGATTTACATGTCCATATTTTCATAAATAGTCCCCTTCTCTTAAATTCATGTGACTCAGAACCTCAGAATGAAAACTTGGGGAAAGTCTTGGTGGATGTAATCATCTGAGTTAAGACAAAGTCATACTGATTTATGGTGGCCCTAACTCCAGTGACTCCGGGAAGATCTAAACACCACGTGGTGGTGGTGGGGCAGAGTTTGGAGTAAAGCCATGTCTTAGTTTCCTGTTGCTGTGATGGGAAAATACCCTGACAACAACACTTAAGGGAGGAAGGGTGTATTTGGCTTGTCATTTATCATGGCGGGGAAATAAAATCAGTGAGTTCTTGAAGCAGCTAGTCACACATCTGTAGTTGAGAGCAATGAATCCATGCATACATGCTGTGCTCACCTGACTCTCTGTACTCTTCTGTTCTGCAGAAACCCCTTTCCGAGGGACTGGTGCCACCCACACTGGAGGGTCTTCCCACTGACGTGGCCAGAAGCCTGCCTCCAAGGTGATTCAGAGGGCATCACGTTAGTAATGAAAACTAAGCATCATGGGTTAGAGATGGCTCTGGGGTTAAGAGTGTTTTCTGCTCTCCCAGAGGACCAGACAGCCTGTAACTCCAGCACTAGAGGACCCAACGTGCTCCTAGCCTCTGCTATGGACACCTGCACACATTCCCATCAGCACGAACACAAAATAAAAACAACACTGTCACAGGTGCCAGCAGAGTGTCACGTGTCCAGGGTCACCACCAGAAACCAGAGAAGAGGAATGGAGCGGGTTTCCCTCAGAACCTCTAGAGTCAGCCAGCCCTGCCGATACCTTTCCCATCAATGTTGGGCTGTAGTGATATGAGCAGCGGCTGGGCTGCGTCCCGCCACGCAGCTAGCTTTACCCGAAATAATTACACGGAAACTGTATTCTTTTAAACACTGCTTGGCCCATTATATCTAGCCTCTTCTTGGCTAACTCTCGCACCTGGACTAGCCCATTTCTAATAATGTGTGTAGCACCCCAAGGTGCGCTTACCAGGAAAATTCTAGCCTACGTCCATTCTGGGTTGGAGCTTCATAGCATCTGCCCCAGAGAGGAGAGCTATCGAGTCTGAGCTCACTTCCTCTTCCTTCCTGCATTCTGTTCTGTTTATTCCACCCACCTATGTTCTAACCTATGAGGGCCAAGCAGTTTCTTTATTTTTTAACCAATGACCTTCCTCCATCATCGGGCTTCTTCTGTTGTGAGAGGAACAGATTATTTTGGGTTAAAGTCACCTGTTTGAGGTAATTGGTACATCATCCCTTGGGGATTGACATAGCTCTTATCAGACTATCATTCTGCACTGCCTGGGCAAATGCTGCTACTGTGCTAGGAGTAGCAGGATCTTGTAGACTCCAGATGAAGCCGGGAAATCAGTAATGGAACACAGGGGTTCTTAGGGTTTATGTCATCATCTTATGATGTCATCACCTGTGACATCACAGCAGGGGGAGGGGGCTCTTCACAATATGTCCTTCTTGGACTTTCACGGACTCGAAAGCCAGTGCTAGAGGTAGGGAGCTTGAACTGTCCTGTCTGTCCCACATGCCACCTCTCCTCTCTTGCCCTCAGTCACATGCCAGTTCCTATCAAAGACTCTATGAAGGAGGGAGTCTGACCCGTTCTCCCACGGAGTGTTTGGAGAACATGTTGGAGTATTTGACCCTCTAGCCTGAGGGAATAGGATGTCTGTCCCAGCTTCCTTGCTTCCTTCTCTGGAAACCCCAGGACCACTGCTATTCCTTTTTATGACCCACTTCCTGCTCCCAGCTCCCTCTCTGTTTACCCTGTGGTAGCATCTGCCTCTCTACTTCCATTGCAGAGAGAAGAGAATGTTCTTGGGAAAAGCGGAGAACGAGTCTGAAGTCAGGTTGGGATATCCTGTTTTGAGGGTCCCTGTCTTTCTCCCCCACCTTCCAACTATGCTGGCTTTTCGTTTACTGTTTATTATTCATCTACCCATTTATTCATTTATTTGTTCATTCATTTCTAAAGGAAAGCTCGACTCTACAAGGGATTGAGGTGGAAGACCCAGATCCAGGGGACCCAGGGTGCCCAGCATTCCCACTCACCGGAGAATGAACTCTGCCCCTCCAAGGAGCACACCTCTAAGGTCTGCCTATGCGGGTGCAGCTTGCGGACGAAAGCTGTGCTCCACCCTAGGCCAGACGCAGCCCCATTTCCGGCCTCTCGGGTGCTGCCCAGCTTGCCAGCAGAGAGGAAGCCACCGGCTCCCCAGATGATGGTCCTTCCGACTCAGCTCTCCCACAACTCCCCGAAGTGGAAAGCTGGGGGCAAGTCCCCGCTTCTGTCTTGGCGTGACCCGGTGCCCCTGCGCCAGCTGGTGCCGATGTCGATGAGTGTGTGGCCCAAAGGCTTCATTGACCCACTCCCTAAACCTTTGCCAGAGCAGTCTCTGAGCCCCTTTATCCACATCGAAGGGGTTCACATTCCCAAGGCAGGGTCCCCAGTGTTATCACTGGTAGAAGAACCCGAGTCATCTCTGCCAACTTTACTCAAATGAATGTATATGGTCAGTTATGATTGCTCTTGTCTACTGTAAACAGGTAAAGCTGTTTTTCTATTTTAACTGAGAATATATCTATATCTTCATTGTAAATCCAGTTGGGACTTCCAGAATTCTGTAGTACAGTGTGTCTTTCAAAATATATTTTTATTTTATCTTTATGTATATGTGTGTGTGTGTGTGTGTGTGTGCCTGATCATAAGTGTAATAAGTTGGTAAAGGTGCCTGTGGAGGTCTGAGAGGGTGCTCGATTGAATTGGAGTTCAAGGTAGCTGTGAATTGTCCAGTGTAGGTCAAGAGCAGCAAGCACTCCTAACCATTGGCACAGGGACTCAGACAGCCCAGAGGGACCTTGCATTTGGTATGTAGCTGAAGCTGGCCATGAACTATTGAGACTCCTAATTGCTGGGATTGTAGGCATGCGTTGTCACACCCGGGGATGATCTTCGGCCGACAATCCTTCAGTCATGGCTGCCCACTCTGTACACAGTGGGTGACCTTTCTCTATTGTCCGGGTTCTAGTAGGACATGGACTCAGGCACACTTCAGTTCACTTTTCACACACCAACGTACTGGGATTTTGTTGGGAATTGTGTTGAATTTGTGGATGTATATAGAGAACTGAAATTATGAAATGAGTTGTTCTGCCTGTAAAGTGGTGTGACTCCCTTTACCTGTGGGCCAATGCCTCCCTTCCTGAGATGATGCCTTGGGTAACAAAAATAACAGAAACTGGGACTGAGGTATTTAGATCTCTCAATTTTCTTGCCGTTTTACCATTGCAGTGTAAAAGCTTTAAGTGTTTATTTTCTCCCCCTCCCTCCCTCCCTTCTTTCTTTTTTTCCTTTCACCCGCCTCCTCCTTTTACTCTTCCTCATCTGTTTTTTTTTAATATTTTTTTTATTTATTATGTATACAATATTCTGTCTGTGTGTATGTCTACAGGACAGAAGAGGGCACCAGACGTCATTACAGATGGTTGTGAGCCACCATGTGGTTGCTGGGAATTGAACTCAGGACCTTTGGAAGAGCAGGCAATGCTCTTAACCACTGAGCCATCTCTCCAGCCCCCCCTCATCTGTTTTGGGACAGGGCTAAATGTAGTCCAGGCATCCTTGAATTTTCTGTGTAGCTGAGGATGGCCTTGAACTCCTGATACTCTCATATGTGTGTGTGTGTGTGTGTGTGTGTGTGTATACACACACAGATATTTTACATATGAGAACATGATGTATTTGAGTCTGGCTTATTTTGTCCAACCTAATTGCAAAAGTCCAGTTCCATTGGATACATTTAATGATTTAACTCTTAAGCCTTTGGTGCGTTTTGATCTGTTAATTAAACTGTGTTGGGTCCAGGTATTAACATGCTTCATTTCATGTGTATTGAGGTCAGAGGGCAACCTTGCTTATCAGTTTTCACTTTCCACATTGTTTGAGACAGGGTCTCTTGTTGTTCACCGTGGTGTAGTCCAGGCTGGCCCCTGAGCTGTTGTTCCCCACCTGGAGTCCAGGCTAACCCTTGAGCTTCTGGAGAGTCTCCTGTCTCCACCTCCTATCTCCTCCCATCTCACTACAGCCTCACTGGACCACACGGACATGCTACTGTGTGTGGATTTACTTGGGTATGGATTTACATGTGTGTGGATTTACATGTGTGTGGATTTACATGTGTGTGGATTCACATATGTGTGGATTCACATGCGTGTGGATTTACATGTGTTTGGATTTACATGTTTCTGGATTTACATGGGTATGAATTTACATGTGTGTGGATTTACATAAGTATGGATTCACATGTGTGTGGATTTACATGTTTCTGGATTTACGTGTGTGGATTTACATGGGCATGGAGTCACATGTGTGTGGATTCACATGCGTGTGGATTTACATGTGTGTGGATTTACATGGGCATAGAGTCACATGTGTGTGGATTCACATGCGTGTGGATTTACATGTGTGTGGATTTACATGGGTATGGATTTACATTGGCATGGATTTACATGTGCGGATTTACATGTGTGTGAATTTACACGTGTGTGGATTCACATATGTGTGGATTCACATATGTGTGGATTCACATGCGTGTGGATTTACATGTGTGTGGATTTACATGGATATGGATTTACATATGTGTGGATTTACATGGGCATGCATTTACGTGTGTGGATTTACATGTGTGTGGATTTACATGTGTGTGGATTTACATGTGTGCGGATTTACATGCGTGTGGATTTACATGCGTGTGGATTTACATGCGTGTGGATTTACATGCGTGTGGATTTACATGGGTGCTGGGATCCAAACTCGAGTTCCCACACCTGCAGTGAGCCATGCACCAGTCTGAACATTGCATTTTCTAAACCGTGGTTATAGGCTGGATGAGGATAACCCTAGCACCACCTACCCTTCATTAATTTTCTTTTAAAATTTTATCATTGTGTGCATGTGTGTTTAGCATGCCTGCCTGTGCACCGTGCGAATGCAGTAATTGCAGACATCAGAAGAGGGCGAAGGAACCCCTGGAACTGGTGCTATAAAAAGTTATGAGCCTCTATGTATGTGCTAGGAATCAGACCCCAGTCCTTTGAAAAAGCAGCCAGGGCTCTTGACCACTGAGTCACCTCTCCAGCTTCATATCTTTCCTGTTTGAAATTAAGCAACCTTTATTAAGTTAAAAGTCACACGCAGTTTGGGGACTTCTAGATCCTTCACAGATATGTGGAACCATGGTCACAAGCTATAGCATTTTTTCTCATCTTAGAGAGACTGCTCAGTGGTTAGGGCACTTTCTACTCTTGAAAGAGGACCCTGGTTCAGTTCCCAGTATCCACATGGTGATTCCCAACTGTCTGTAACTCCAGTTCCAGGGGATCCAATGCCTTCTGGCATCTTCAGGCTCTAGGCATGGTATGCAGATATACATGTAAAAATCCATATATATAAAATAAATAAATGAATTTTTAAAAATCTTTTACCTGTTTCCCACTTAATTCATTTGTTCTTATTTGAATGTTTGTGCCCCTCTCTCATTTCACAGTTGAAATCTTTGGTTTCGGAGACAAGGTTTCTCTACATAGCCCAGGCTGGCCTTAAGCTCGAAACCCTCTGCCTTTGACACTCACGTACTGGGATTCCAGGCTTGTGTCATAGTGACTAACTTACATTCTGAAATATTTTTAAAATATGTGCTTTATTTTTAATCATGTATATGTGTATGTGAGTGGGGGCATGTGTGTGGGTGTGTGGGTGTGTGGGTTTGTGGGTGTGTGGGGCATGAGCATGTATTGGATCTAGAAAAGGGTGTTGGGTCCTGTGGCGCTGGAGTTCAGGGAGTTGTGAGCCACCCAGAAAAATGTTCTTAGAAGTAAACTCAATATTTGGAAGGACAGCAAACAGTCTTAACTGCTGAACCTTCTCTTCATAGGAGTTTCTTCTGTGTGAAAGCTTCTTGTGAAATGGAGACTGTTTACAGTGAGCACCCAACCCACGAAGGTGCTAAGTACGCATCCAGCACCACTGTATAGCTTTGGGAATGGTTTAAACTTTTTATTTTGCATGGTTTTAAATTTGTAAATGTTTTAAATGTTTGTACGTGTATGTGTGTGTGCATACTTCTATATATGTGCAGCGTACTTGTGCAGATGCCAGCAGAGGCCACAAGAGGGCACCAGATCCTCTGGAACTGGAGTTGTGAGCTGCCCTGTGTGGGTGCTGGGACCTGAACTTGGGTCCTTAGCAAAAGCTGCAGGTGTTCTTAACTGTGGAGTCATTTCTCCAGCCCTAGTCCCATGTTTTGCCTTTTATATTTATGTCACGTGTGTAGGGTTGTGCATGTGTGTGCATGTGTACACATACATGTTTGTGATTATGCATGTGTGTGCATGTGTACACATACATGTTTGTGATTATGCATGTGTGTATGTGCTCTGGAGAGTATGCGGAAGTCAGAGGACTCCCAGGAGCTGGTTGTCTTCTCTACCATCTAGGTCCTGGGGTGGCATTTAAGCGTTCAGTCTTGGCAGCAAGCGCACTCATGTTGGCCCCATAATTTGTCTTCCCTCTCTGATACAGGGGCATCTCTTGTATTTATTTTGCTTCGGTTCTTCCTTTTCCATCCATAGAATTTAGAGCAGTTACTTTGGGCAAGGGAACTGGCTAGCTAATGTAGAGGTTCCCCTTTTTGAAATTACTGTGGCTATAAAGCCTGACTTAGGAATGGGAATTATGTGTGTCCTACAGAGACATTCTGTCAAGTTCAGTGTCCTTGTTTTAAAAACTTTCCACAGAACCCCATTTCCCTTTCTTAGATATTTAAATTAACAGCCACAGCCCCTTCTCCTCTGTCCTGTACAACTTTCAGAGCAGAGTTCTCAGACAGTGTCAGAGTCTGTCAGCTCAGGCCCTGGGAGAAGGCAAGACCCCACCACTGTAGGTGTTACTTTTAGCTGTATGTAGATCCATAGTTCAGAGCACTGGGTGCTCTTCCAGAAGGCCATGGTTCAATTCCCAGCACCCACAGGGTAGCTCAGAACTCGAATTCCAGCTCCAGAACATCCAGTGTTCTTTGTCCTCCCCAGCCACTGTACAAATGCACAGACATACATGTACACACACACACACACACACACACACACACACACACACACGAGAGAGAGAGAGAGAGAGAGAGAGAGAGAGAGAGAGAGAGCGCTTGAGAGAGCTTGTGTATCTGGAAGCTTTTAAAGCCACAATTGGTGAGCATTCCCTCCTCCTGCAGAGACAGGAAAAGAGGATTGATTCACTCTCTCTAGAATATTCCAGATGATTATGCCTGACCTATGACTTTTCATTACAGGAAAATAATGTCAGAAATTAAGAGAACCGGCACAGAAAGGTGCAAGGTTCAGAGATCAGGGGGTGCTGCTCAAAGACCCAAGATTTCTTAATCTGGCCCGGAAGCCAGATGTCTGTCCCTAAATTTCTCCTTGGGGGCCCGAGTTCGTGGAGAAAAAAATTCTGTGCCATTTGGAGCTAGACTGAGTGTGGAGTGGAGGGGGAGGTAGGGCTGGTGGCTGTCTTGCCCCCTAAGTTTTCCTTGGGTGGGTCCGGGTTGCAGCCAAGGAAAACAAGAGCCTGGTTCTCCCTTCCCAGCCCCCCAAACCGGGGCTTTACAATTACCATCTGGAAAAACCTTCCACCTCTCCTGGTTGTCCTCCTGCAGGCCCCCGGCCCAGGGAGGGGAGGTCCGCTCTGTTGGCAGTAAGGGACACGACTTCCAGGGTCTGGAAACAAGATGGGCTTTTCCCTCAAGGGGCTCACAATCTTTGCGAAAACCAGACAGACCTTGGGCGTAGCGGGAAAAGCTTCTTTATTACACACTGAAATTCCATCCACGGGGAAACTGGTCGGACCGTTGAGCCAGCCTCCAACTGAACAGCCAAGCCCAGGGCAGCCGGCTCCAACCTTAGTCCTCCCCTGGTGCCCTAGACCCCGCTCCTATTCTGCCAGCCATCAAATTTCCGCTGCCTGATCTGTGTCCTGGCGGCGTCTAGGTCCGCCCCGACCGAAAATCCCAATCCGTTTGCAAAGAAATGATTGGAGCCGGAGGGCTGGGGTGAAATGGAAGACATTCCCCCGTCTGCGCAATTTCTCTTATCTCACTGTCCTCTCCCTGGGCCCAGATGTCCCCACCCGGTGGAATAGAAGTGAGAAAGGATGTTAAGAGGAGTTGCTTTTTTCTGCGAACCCCTCGTCGCTCCCCACCCAGCTGATTTCCTGCCCTGGCTCCCGCACCGGGCTGGGGCGCCAACTAAATCTGATGAAAATGCAATTGCCAAGTCGTTAAGGTATTTGAATTTAAAAAAAAAAAAAGAAAAAAAAAACTCCTGAGAAAGAAAGTATTTGATGGCTAATAATCTCATTTCAATATAATGGGACCTTCTTCTACAGAGAGCAAGACAGGTTAAGAGATATAATTATGACTTCGCAAACTCTCTCCCAACCGCGGGAGACACGCTGACAGGTCTGTGCGAGGCTGCGCCCAGCTTCTCTTGCTTGGAGGATAGACGCTTTGTCTGCGCGGCCGGTTAAAGACACGCGGTCCCTTTTCAACCCCCAGATCGGCCTACATTGCAATTTAACTGTCAGCCGCGTCCTCTCTCTGGGATTGAGCGCTAGGGCAGGGGGTTGGGTGACGGAAGGGAAACCGGACTTGGAGGAGAGGCATCGAGGGTCTGACCGGTCAAACGCTGCTGGACCTGGAACCCCAAGGTGGAGTTTCAAATCTGATCCCACCAGGGGCTCTTTTAAAGGGCGTCTACACCGCAGGGTTCAGGAGGAGCAGCAGTCGGGAGGACTGGAGGGGTATAGATTTATTGTCCGCGTCCAAAGTGGTGCTTTTGATCCGAAATGAATAGATTCTGGTGGGCTTGCTTGGCCTCGGGGGCGAAAGAAATCGGCTCAGGAAGCTGAGTGACCCCGGACTCTGGAAGAAATGTCTACTTGCCCCTTTACTACACTAGTAGAGAAACTCCCTAAAAACTTAGGAAAAGAATTCTCCCGGGCTCATATCTGTTCTCTTAACCAAAGTACAAAGAAGGGGATCTCTAAAACGCTGGACACGTCTGTGAGGGAAAGGTGTGTGCCTGCAAGCGGGCGGCCCGCACACTTAACGAGTACTGGTGTTCAGGTCCAGAGAATACAGGGGTCGGGGGAGAGTCAAGGATCGGTACTACCGAGGAGTCCGAGTTACACAGCCAGCCAGGCGCGCTCCTTAGTAACGCAGGTGCACAGATCACCAGGGGGCGAGCTCAAAATGTTCAGGAATGCGTGTGCGCGCCTGTGTGCGCACGACCTCTCGGGAACTGGGAGAGGAGAAAGTCCCTGCTGGGAGAGGTACTTAGGATGGGTGGTCAGACACCAGGTGCAGAATATGGGAAGCGGAAGTGAAGCAAAGGTTTACACCCAATTTCTAGGTCAGTTCGGCCCACCTTCTCTAAGAAGGAATTCGAAGGATGCGGGCGCACCGCCGACCCTCCCCCAATTCGCTAGGCCTCGAGGCCCCGCAGAACTCCGACGGTGGTAGCCCTTAGGGGAATGAAATCGTGGGGGAATCCCAGGGTGCGTCAGGCGAAGGAGACCGCTAGGTCACTCAGCGCAGCGACTCCTGGAGTAGGCGACTTCATGTTGCCAAGATTTCAGATTTTCAACGGCACACACAGCTACTGGCCTCTCTAGAACCATTCCAAAGCGAGGGTGGCGCTGTCACGTCCTCGGTGGCTGCGTTTCCTTCCTCCCAGCAGAATTCGGAGCCGCCTGGGGACATCTTCCCCTTTGGAGTCTTAAAATCTTTAGCAAATCACGCTCACAGCGAGCCTGGCTGCGAGCCTGGTTGCATACTCCCTCCCGGTTATATGCTAACCTTTTGCCCTTGTCGGGCCCACTGTGGTCAGGCTGTGCCAGGTTTTTCCCGCGTGGGAACTCGATGTCTTTCCCCATTGCGGGATGATGCGTGAATACGTGTAGAAGCGGTCCCCAACCTTGATCTATTAGGCTTCCTGTCACCTCCCCAATGTGCCCTTCCCTCTTTGGGGTTAATGACTCCTAGCACTGAGAGCTGGTGAGCACTGGGTGCTGCTCTCGGATGACCCACGGTGATGGGGGATGGGGGATCCCTCATGCTGATGGCTCTGGGGGAAGAGGACAGCTCTGGACGTCTAGTTGTGCTGCCCTGGGTCGTGTGTGTGTGTGTGTGTGTGTGTGTGTGTGTGTGTATTGGGGGGGGTGCTCAGAGTGCTAGTGCGTCGCCGTAGGGGTCAGGGGCGAAGGGGCAGGCGGAGGGCAGCTCGCGGGGAGCCGGCGTGGAGGCTCAGGTTACCCGGCCTGGCCCTCCCACCCGCAGCTCGTGCGCGGGGGCCGGGGCAGGCTCCGGCCGTTCCCCCTGCTGTTTGCATTTCTCTGGCAGGCGGCGGGGATCGGCTTGAAAGGAATGGCCTTGGTTTGGAACGGTGTTTATTTTTCTTAACTAGCCGGTGCGGACAGACGACCCCGTGAGCGAGGCGACGGGACCCGGCTGATCCTGAGCTTGGGAAAGGGGTCAGGACTGGGGCCAGTCGAACTACAAGGGACAGCTGGGAATGGACTTTGGTCCCCTCACCCACTGCGGCTGAACTGGGGGAGGGTTCGTGGCTGGCCAGAGGATGACTTTGTTACTTGTGGGCAAACAGACCTTATACTGCGGTTGCCTTAAGATTTGACCTTGCACGAGGCCGGGCAGTCAAGTGGCAAACCTTTTGATTTTGATGACCTGTTTTCTGGGATTTAAGTTCGTTGATTCTGAATTTTAGTTCTAATACCTGTAAGACCTTTGTGACTCAGTTTCCTCGCTCAAAGGGCTCTCGCGTAGCGCTTTGCTCAGTGGGTGTAAGGCTTTATAATAGCATCACTTAGGGCAGAGCCTGGGACTGGGATCTATCTATACATCAGCCCTTTTGATGGGGGCGGTGGCCACCCGAGGATGGACGGAGTGGAGGAACAGACGGCAAGGGTGGGGCCCCCAGGGAAAGGCTGGAGATGGGGGCCCAGGACTCTCGAGCTGTAGAAAAGAAGTGATGGCTGGGAAGGGTTCTGAGCGTTTTGACAGAAGAGGAATAAAATGCAAATGATATTCAAAGCAAGATGCTAATGAGTTTCTATTCTTTGAGCGGCTACAGCCCAGGTCCACTGTGACGCTAGAGCTGGAGAGAACTCGAGGCCTGGGGGAGGGTCCAGGAGCCCGAGTCTCCGGTGTGCACCGGGACTGAGAGTGTGCGTGTGTGAGTGTGTCGCGAGCTTCTTCCTCCGGAATGTGCGGTGAGGGCTCCGGGTGTGCTCGCACCGACATGAAAATGAGGTCAGGGAAGGTCGTTCCACTCTGCCGCATAAATCAAGGAGGAAAGGGGAGTGGATGTGAAAGACGGTCCCAGGAGACTGTGGAGGGGGGGAGAGGGAGGGAGGGAGAGAGAGAGAGAAGTAGGGAGGGAGGGAGGAAGGAAAGAGGGAGGAGAGAAAAGTTCCATGTAGTCTGTAAGAGGGGGTTTAAGGCTCTTCAACCCTGAGCTTCCTGCGCCCAGAAACAGACAAGGCGACCCCTCCCCCCAGATTCTTAACACGGACGGACGTTCTTTCTGTCTTTTATCTCTTTGTGTCTATCTCTCTCTCCAACCTCTCCTTCTCCCTCCATGGTCTTCCTTTGTAGGCCTGGCTATGTTGGAACATACTGTATAGACCAGGCTAGCCTTGAACTCACAGTAATCTGTCTGTTTCCCAAGTGTTGGGATTAAATGAGTGTGCCACCCCTCACTCTTAGTTTAAACCGTCCTGTCTTAGTGCTTTTTGTGTAAATCGTGAAAACCCTGCACCCAGCCTCTTCCTGAGTATTCAAGCCCTCACTTATGTGCAATTTCACACTTGTTACTCCTGGGCACAAAACTGGGCTCTGGAGTGGGAGAGGGGTGTCCCTGAGGAGATCCCAGTGAAGCATTCTGGAGACGGCTGCCCTTTGCATCCGTTTGCCTCACGACTCTAGTCTCTGCACATCAGGCTCCTCATCTCCACCAGTAACTTGGCTACTGTCACCTCCCCCATCTCTCTGCTCCTTGTGGGGTACCAGGGAAGGACTTGCTCTTACAGTGCCTCCCTGTGCCCAGCTGGGTGATCCCGGTGGGGTGATCTCCTCTGGAACCCAGGCTGCCCCGGAACTGGAGCAGACAGGAAATTTCCAGGATACTCTTGCTCCCAGGAAGTCAGACCATGTGCTAGAGGAAAGTGGGGGCAGGAACCTCCAATTTCCTACAATGGGAGATGTAAGTCAAGAAAAATGAATGGGTGGGAGGGTCACCCTGTCTTGGAAACATCTCCATGGTGACCAGGAGCTATGTTCCTGGTTGGCGTGATGTCCACTGGCAGCGAGAAGGGCAGAAGGCGTCCTGGGCTGGATGGCACCTGGGCCTGGGCCTGCGTCAGATTCCTTCTCCACTCTCCTGACAATAAGACACGACGCGGCTTTCTGCACAGTGGGTACAGCCAGGTGCACCCCAGTACATATTGAATTAAATGCCCAAAGGGCCCACACCAGCAGAACCCTTGCGTGTCCACATTTGCTAGGTCATGCATTCATTCAACAGACAGTGAATTTCTTCCAAATGTCCAGCGATGTAATGACAGGGGTCGCGGGTGGGGTGCTTGCGCTCTCCCTGGGTAGAAAGACAGCAGTCAGGTGACACAAGTGTGTGGTCCAGGTAGAGCATCTTCCTGCTGGAAAGAGACAGTGCTTGCCCAGGACCGCATGGCGGCGGAGGCGGAGGAGGCCGACTTTTGGAGGGACAGTGTGGGTGGCAGAGAGGACCCCAAATGCAGAGTCACATGTGGGAGGGGTCTGATCTGGATCAGGGAGGGGGTGGGGCAGAGGTCAACAGACGGTCAGGTGGGCCCAGATAATGGTGTGGACCCTGCTGGGGGGCCTTGGACCATGAGTCAGGTGGGAAGGACTGGCATCATTTGATTTATGGTCTTTAAAAATGGTCCACAAAGACCAAGGGGATTTAACTAAGTTATCTTGGTTCTTCAGGGTTATGAGTTTTAAATTGTCCTGTTTCAACTGGAGAATGTTGGACATGTAGGCCAGTTGATGTCCTCCACTCCCGACAATACAAGTTTGAAAAACAGTCTGGAACTGGACAGCACTAGGATCTCTAAGAAATAGGCCACCCTCAAAATCAGGCCGTTGAGGTCCCTAGGACCCCTATTTCTGAGCGTGTCTAGTGTTTATACAGCATAACTCCTGCCTGCCTTACTCTGGGACTGTTCCGGACTGTGAGACAGCTGTGTGTGTGTGCGCGCGCATTTGTGTGCATGGGCACAATCTGTAAGGTGACATCCAGGCTTTTTGTGGTGCGGGGTTCAGACTGGATGCCGGAAGCCGCCAGGTGGTCTCACACCGCCCCCTAGCAGCAAGGAGGGACACTGCTCAGAAGTCCATACCAGATGCAGAGCTGTTCCAGGGCGACAGGGGGCGCAAGGACAGGTTTATGGGTTTCTGCCAGGTGCCAGGTGTTTGACATCAGAGTAACTCACGGAGATTTGGGCTTCCGGGTAACTTTATCCCTGAAGTTCTGACAAGCAAGATGCTTAGTAAAAGGATGGGCGGGGGAGGGGGGCGCTTCT
The DNA here is from genome assembly GCF_018167655.1 of Microtus oregoni. Lineage (NCBI taxonomy): Eukaryota > Metazoa > Chordata > Mammalia > Rodentia > Cricetidae > Microtus > Microtus oregoni. Next base: position 44,681,558 of record NW_024543066.1, read on the forward strand.
GCAACCTCGGTGGCAGAGAGCAGATGAGCCAACCTCCCTTTTCTAACTGCAAGGTGCAGAGATCCCTGCTTGGTGTCAGCTCCGGCTTAGAGCTAGGAACCATTCTCCGTCCTCTGCTGCCTCCTAGTGGGCACGAATGACATTGCTATTGTCAGACAAGGGATGTGAAAATTCTGTGGCGATCGGGGTGCAGAACACCCTAGGGCTATGTGGTAGTCCACCTAACACCAGGGTTGTTACCTCCAATAAGCTTTCTTCTTTTAAGGATAGTTCTCACTGCGTAGTCCTGGTTGGCCTGGAAATCCATATATAGACCAGGCTGTTCTCAGTTTCTCGGAGATCTGCCTGTCCCTGCCTCCGGAATGCCTCCGCTCCAAGTTCGCACTGACCCACACCTACCCACGGGCTTCAGAGGAGTCACGAGTTTCACCCATCTGGTTCAGAGCAAGAATCGTGTTTTAATCGTGGAGAATATAGACAAAACGATCCCTCGAGGACGTTTATTTGTGCACACATTCCACAATGTGCATGTGGAGGTCAGTTCTCTCCTTCCACCGTGTGGGTCCTGGGGATGGAAGTCAGGCTGTCAGCCTTGGTGGCAAGTGCTGTTACCCACTGAGCCATCTCGCCAACCCTGACCTTTAAGCTTTAAATAATTACAAACGCACAGACAGTTCAAAGACAGTGCACAGAGGTCCCAGGTTTCCTTCACAGAGATCCACCTGTCTCTGCCTCCTGCGTGCTGGGATGAAAGGCGTGCGCCAACACTGCCTGACTTTCATCTTCAGTTTAACGGACATGCAATATATGTTTTTCTGAAAATCAATTATGTCCTGGTGATGTAATGCGTGCCTGCTAGTGCACACAGATCCACACGACAACCGTGACTGCACGCCTGCTAGTGCACACAGATCCACACGACAACCGTGACTGCACGCGTGCTAGTGCACAGAGATCCACACGACAACCATGACTGCACGCCTGCTAGTGCACACAGATCCACACGACAACCGTGACTGCATGCCTGTTAGTGCACACAGATCCACACGACAACCGTGACTGCACGCCTGCTAGTGCACACAGAACCGCGTGACACCCTGCGAATCCACATCTGTAGTGCACACACCTCCGCATGGCACCCTGTGATGTAGATGTGGCCTCGTTTATCAGCTCCTCCTCCATTTGTTTCCATTTGATTGGTTTCTAAGCATGACCACTGTCTACAAAGCCATAACAAACATCTTCTTTTTCCCATACTAATTTTATTGATTTTGAGAACTTCACATCATGAACTCTGAGCATCCTTAATTTCCAGTACTCCCAGGTCCATCCCCACCTTTGGGATCCCCCAAAAAGAAGAAGAAAATGAAAGAAAGAAAGAAAGAAAGAAAGACAAAAAAATAAGTCCAATATTTTGCCCATGGTCAACCAACAGCTTTTGAGACTGAATTTTCTCACAACCGCTACCACTGCTGGGAACAGCCAATCTTAAATTGCTATTAATTCGATGGGTACAAAATGATCCTCTCAATGTTGTTTTTAATTTGCATCTCCCACTTAGTGATAAAGCTGATCTTGTCTTTCGTGCATGATGGCCAGTCCCTTAGAGAAAACCTTCCTTCCCCACCTGCGTCCCTACCAGAAGCCATCAGTTGTGGAGAGCTACACTTCAGCATCTTTACCACAATCTTAAGAGTTCTTTTTCAGGACTTTCCATCTAGGGTGTTACTTTTTCAGGGGGTTGGCATAGGCATTGTCACAGAAGTCTTCTGTGTCCCTCTTTCTCAACAGTGAGTCTGCAGTCATTAATACCATGACAAAAGTAACTTCCTTGCCCTTTACAGTCATCAGGAGCACGGATCATAGACTTCTACAGGATCTGGTGACAGTGTGACCACAGACATTCACATGGTCTCCAGTGTCAACATGTGCCACTGACCTCAGCGTGGTCTCCGGTGACAGGACAGACCACAGACATCAACACAGCCCTCTGCTGCTGCATCTGCCTAGGTCGTCAACTGCCCTTAGGTGGCAGCTCAGGCAACTCACATCAATAGCCCTTGGTGTCAACACAGCTCCTGGACATCAACAAGGCTTCAGGCTGCATCACAGACCACGGACACCCGCAGGGCCTTCGGTGGTCAGCACAGACCTCAGACATGGTCCTTGGTGGAAGCAGAGACCTGAACATCACCGTGACCTCAGGCGGCAGTGCAGGACACCTACACCAATATGGCCTTCAGTGGCAGCATGGCCCTTAGACAGCAGCATGACTTTGGGCTGTAGCGACAGCTTTTTATGTCTTTCTCTTGGTACACACATCATTTGTCCTCCTTCATAGTTACCAGAAGTGGAATTGTCAGCAGGAAGTGGATGTACATGTAATAGTTTGATAAATCTGGCTAAACTGATTTCCTAAGGATGCGTGAATTCCTTCAGCTTTCGTGACTGAATTTCCTCACAACCACCATCACTGCCTGGCTTTTAAATGTTATTAATTTGATGTCTACAAAATGATCTGCTCATTGTTGTTTTTAATTTGCAGCTCCCATTTACTGATAAAGTTGATCTCACCTTTCATATGTCACCTTTCTGTGGACGTTTCTCTGGGTGGCAGCTTCCATTGTTCTGCTCCTTCTATTCAGTTGTCGCCTCTTACTTATCAACCCCAAAGTCCCCTTTGTATTTTGGATAGTCATCTTTGTGTATCATAATTACTACTATTTAAAAAATATCTTCTGTGGTATCTTTTGACATATGTATGCATTGTTTTTCAGAGGACCGAGGAGATGGCTCAGGTAAAGGGCTTGTTATGCAAGAGTGAGGACCTGAGTCCAATCCCCAGCATCTACATGAAAAGCCAGCCATGGTGAAGTTACTTATAATCCCCTTCTGAGGAGGCAGAGACAGGGGCTCTCTAGGGCAAGCTGCCTAGCTAGACAGCGGAATTGGTGAGGTATAGATTCAATCAAGAGCCCCAGCCTCAATGAATAAAGTGGAGGATGATGAGGAAGACCTCCAGTGTTGATTTGGGGTTTCCACTTTCACATGTACACATGCATGCACGCGCACACACTTGTCTGCACATATGCACACATATATATTCAAGCATATATGCACACATGCATACACATGCAAGAAAGGAAAGAGAGAACCAAGGTGGATGGCTCCCGAGTAAGAACACTTGGGCTTGGCTTCTGGCCTCCTCGTGCACACTCACATGTGTTCCTGCATGTACACAAACATGCACCCTCCCTGTCATAGTCAGGGGTTTCTAGAGTTACAGAACTTATAGACAAAATCTCTCTATCTATAGAAAGGGGTTTGTTAGGATGGTTTGCAGGCTATGGCCCAGGTAATCAGTGATTGGCTGTGAACAGAAAGTCTAAGAATCCAGGAGTTGTGCTCTCTGAGGCTGGATGTCTCTGCTGGTCTCCAGTAGATGCTGCATCGCAGAAGAAGCAGGCTCTAAGGCCAGTGAAGGAATGGACTTGCCAGTGAGAGCAAGCAGGGAAAGCTCAAAAGCTTCCTTCCGCCATGTCCTTCAATAGGCCTCCAGCAGAAGGCGTGGCCCAGAGTAGAGGCATTTCTTCCCACCTCAAGATCCAGACTAGAAGTGGATATACCTACTTCAAATTAAGCAAAAATCCCTTCATCTTTGAATCTTAGCTAATTCAAGTTGACAACTGAGAATAGCCATCACCCTCTCCTTACACAAAAGGACTGTTTTTCAGGTGGAACCTTCCTCTGGCCTGGTCCCTGCCATGCTGAAGGGAGATACCTTCTCCAGGGTGAAGTAAGCAATATTTCCCTCATGCCTCAGGGAACACCTAAGGATAATTCTCAGCATATCGGTGATTGTAAGGAGCCCCGAATTCCCTGCTGGTGTGGCCAAGCTCATCCCTTGGAACTCAGCAGAGCAGAGAGCCAGCCCATGTCTGCAGTTCCTGGGGGAGTCATGAACTCTTGTGTGCTGACCGCTGTGTGCTTGGGACTGGGGATGGCCTTAATTGTGAGGACTTGCCCATTTTCCCTTGTGCATAGGGCACTGACTACAGCGACTCACTCTTGGTTCTTGGGCTTAGCTGTGTCTTCTCAGGCTTTAAGCTATAGGCAGGCTGCCCAGAGCAGAATAACCTGCTCGCTCTGCTTGCTGTACCGCCTCCTCTCCTGCCTGGCCCATCCTCCCCAGCCTGTACCTGTCGTCCAGTGCCTACACAGGCCAGATGAAGCCATAGGAAAGAGGTTCCTGCCAGGCAGCCCCTCTCCTTAAGTTCTTGAGTGAGGAGTGAGGGGCTGAAGGAGTGATATGGTCTCTGGGAGTTGGGCCTGGCTTCTCAGGACCACTGAGTACATCTGAGGAGGAACTGAGACAGGCTCAAGATCTTGTTGGAGAATGTGGTAGGCCTGGGAGTGTTCTCTGAAGAAAGAGGTGAAAGCAAGGGGAGGTCAGGAGGCTTTCCCTCCACGTGCTTGGAGCTCCCTTGGCCCTGAGATGCCTCAGTTCTGCTTCTCCTTGGCAGCCTCAGGAAACTCCTGCGTTCTCTGTCACCTCCTTGCTTAGCTTCCCCTCTCAACCCCAAGCAAGTTTGGTGGAGGGGAACTGTGATCTACTTAACTTTCCCCACCAATTTCTGGGTCCTGGTTTTATCCATCCACCCTAGAAAGACAGACAGGCTGTCAGGGAGGACAGGCATGTGAACAGTGGCTAGTGTTACAAATTCTACCACACACTACTGGCTTCGTGATACCCAACAGGCAGGGGACTGGGGAGGAGAAGGAAGGAGACAGTAGAGAGGAAGATGAAATCCAGCTACAACCGGATCACATTCAGGCATGGACTGGGCACAGGTGCCAGAATGAAACCCAAGCGCAAAGAGCAAAGGTGGAAGTGGCTTGAGAGGCATGGGATAGAAAGCAGTGATGGGGTTGGTGCAGTGGGGGAAGCCTCGCCCTGGAAGCCTGGCTGGATCACTAGTTCCCCTGGTCTCCCTTGCTAAAGCATCAGTAATACTTGCTGAAAAAATAGAAGGTGAGAAAATCAGATGTATCTTTCCCTAATTAATATTCATGTGTAATTTGCCAAAAGAAGAGATTTAACCCCCCTAGGAACTTTCGTGGGAGGTGCAGTCATTTCAGTGGTCTGGCGAGCAATGCTAGTTCAGGGCTGCATTGAGATGCTGCACTACTAGGCTTTGGAAGGGAGCTCTGCAGGCAGTGCATTGTTCATCAGGACTGCCCAGGAGGCAGGAGCGGAGCTGGACTGGGCACGATTGCACACGCCTTTATCCTAGCACTGGGGAAGCAGAGGCAGACAGCCATCTGGGAATTTGAGGGGTCAGCCTGGTCTACCTAGAGGGCTCTGGGCCAGCTAGGGTGAGACAGAAAGAGAGAGAGGGAGGGAGGGACGGAGGGGCGGAGGGAGAGAGAGAGAGAGAGAGAGAGAGAGAGAGAGAGAGAGAGGGAGAGGGGGAGAGGGATGAAGGGAGGGAGAAAGGAGAGAGGAGGGAGGATGTCCTGCTGTGGGGACAGCTGGGGAGGTTGCAGACACTGAGGGCACTTTTCTCTAATATCCCCTAATGCAGGCCACCTGTCTAATTATCACAGAAGAGCAGGATGCGGGGACTTGCCACCTGAGCTCAGAGACCAGGTGCTCCTCTCACTTCTGTATTTTTAACTCCTTCCATTTTTTTTAAATGCAGAGGTATTTTAAAATAAATTGCAGGTATTCTGACATTTCATCCTTAAATAATTCATTAGGCGTCTCTAAAGAAAGAACTACTTGCTACGTAGAAAACAAGCGTGCCCAAGTCGATGCGTCTATATTTATCTATCTATCTACATATGTATATGTGTACATACGTTTCTCAAGACTCGCTCTTGGCCTGAGCTCACATTCACGCCTCGTGGATGCACAAGGGCCACTTGCAGGGAATGGCTGTCCCAGCCTCTGAGCCACTGTGTGCCTGTACCAGTTGGATACGGCCACCTATCACTGTCCAGCCTCGGATGACCTGGGCTGTTGATGTGAGTGAGGGTGAGGATAAGCTACTCCCAGACGTTGGCTGAAAGCTGGGGACTTCAAAGTGGTTTTCTCTGAACTTCTGCTGTAAGAGCCTGCAGGAACAGCCATAGGCATCGGTTCCTCTCCCAGAGGTTGTGTCTAAAGAGGTCGTCTGTGTCTCAGAAGAGAATACAAAAGGTGTAATCATGCCAAGATATAACTTATAGTTATCAGAGAGGAGGGAGCCTCAACTGAGGAGCCTCCTGTGTTCAAACCTGTAGGGTATTTCTTAATCAGAGATAGCTGTGGGTGGGGCCAACCCTGGGCTGCTGGTTCTGGGTCCTATAAGAAAGAAGGCTGAACAAGTCATGGGAAGCAAGCCAGTAAGCAGCACCCCTCCATGTCCTCCGCATCAGCTCCTGACTCCAGGATCCCTGTGGAGCTCCTGCCCTGACTTCATTTGATGGTGGACTACAATGTGGAAGCATAAGCCAAATAAACCCTTTCCTTCCGGGTTGTCTTTGGCCATGGTGTTTCATCACAGCCGTGATAACTGTAAACTATGGCTAATAGAAATGGGGCTAGCCTCAGGAATTCAGTGTCTCCCTGAGATGTGACTCTGGTGACTGTTGGTGAGCACAGAGAATGTGGAAAAAGTGTCAACAGGCTGCTCCGGGGACTTCAGTCCCATCCCTGACCTTTGGGCAGAAGGAAGACAGGTGCCTTGTAGTGGGAGGCCGCTTGTTCATTCCCGGCTGCCCAGAACCCCAAAATAATCACTCAGAAAACTGTATCAATTAAATTGCTGCTTGGCCCATTGGCTTATGCATACTTCTAGCTAACTCTTGCATCTTGAGCTAACCCATTCCTATTCATCTGTGTATTGCCATGTGGCTGTGGCTCACTGGCCAGGTTCTGGTGTGTCTGTCCACGGTGATGGTTGCATGGTTTCTCCCAACATTCAGTTTTGTTTTCCCCACCTAGTTTTACTCTGCCATTTCATAGGCCAAGCAAGCTCCTTTATTCATTAACCAATAAAAGCAACACATATACAGACGGACTTCCTGTATCAGTGTTTCTCAGAATTGAGTGCTGGTCTGAGATCCTCTCCTCTGGCCTTTGGTAAGGGCTCCTTGTGGTGGATGTTCCAAGGGAACTGTGGTGCCCTTCCCCACTCCTCCTGAAAAGGTGCAGAGCCCAGGGCTTGGGGGAGTGTTGACAGAGGTTTCTGTCCCGCCCAGTCCTGTGTTCAGTCCCAAAGAAACACACAAAGAAACACATTAGTCATAAATTGGTTGGCCTATTAGTTCAAGCTTTTTATTAACTCTTATATCCTACATTAACCCATAACTTTTCTCCGTGTCAGCCACATGGCTTGGTACCTTTTATCAGCGAGGCATTTTTATCTTGTTTCCTCTGTGTCTGGGTGAAGACTGTAGACTGACTCTTTTCTCTTTCCAGAAGTTTCCTGTTCTCGTTGTCCCACTTATACTTTCCGCCTGACTACTGGCCAATCAGGGTTTTATTAAAGCAATATAACTGACAAATCTTACAGGGTACAAGACCATTGTCCCACAGTACGGGAGAGTGAAGTACAGAGCATGGGGATGAGGTAAAGACCTCGCTCCTCAAGGCTGACGGGTGCTCAGCTCATGGTTGGAAGTTGGCTAACAGTCAGGTGACTCTACAGACCGGAAGCAGCTGGTGAGGACAGGAGGACTAGGAAGCAGGTCATTTTGACATTGGAACCCCTAAGCAGAGAAAGAGAGGGAGAGAGAGAGAGAGAGAGAGAGAGCCCCCTGGTGCCTCAAAAAGTGGCATTGGGGCTGGATGGTATAGGACAAGCCTGCTTCATGATTCAGCTGGACTTCTGGAGTCTACCTTCCCAGGGTTAATGGCAGGTCAGGGGCCTGCACCCTGTCTCTTTTCTCTCATTTGCCTCCCTTTCGAAAATTTGAGGTGAGTCTTTCAGAGAATCCCCCAGAGGCAGCTCCCTCAGTGTTCCACACACTGCTGAGGCAACAAGGACAGATCCTGGGTATGAGACCCACTTCTAGTCTCTAGAATCCTGAATCTGGCAGACTCTTCCTTCACAGAGCCTTCTCTGAGCTGTCAAGGAGAGAGAATGGAGCCATCTCCTGCCTGGACAGCCTAGAGCCCACAGCATGGTTTGCCTTCCCTTTGTGACCTGTTGAAACTCTGCAGGAATTTCCAGAAAGCTCTGAAGAAAGAGACAGTCAAGAGGAGAAAACAAAAGACAAACAAGCAGGCAGAGGAAAAAGAATATACACAAAGCTTAAAAATCAGTTTAAGAGTAAACACTTAGACCCAGGTTCATGGCACAGGCTGTCACTGTGGCTCCAGAAGTGGAGGAGGATGATCAGTTCAAGGTCAATATTGCCTTTGTCAGGTGTTCAGGTCCAGTCTGAGCAACAGGAAGCCCTGCCCCAGAAACAAAACAAAAGGAGTTAACATTTTAATATTGCCAAAGAAAAGATGGCACACCCAAACCAAACAGGCATTCTGTAAAATGAAACATTCTGAGACATGAAAGGTGGACCACAGACATTGTGAACACTCGTCTGGGAAAGCTGGGGTGGGGTTTGAAGACTTGGTTCAGAAGTCTCTGTTGAAAGCTTGGCATGGATCATGGCTGTAGTCCCAGCAGGGCAGGATGATCAAGATAAGCCTCGGCTACATAGCAGGCTGGAAGCCAGCCTGGCCTACATGAGACCCCATCTCATAGACACAAAGGGTTCAGAGAGGTGGCTCAGCGGTTAAGAGCACTTACTGCTCTTGCAGAGGACTGACATTTGGCCCTCAGTACCCACATGGCAGCTCACAACTGATCACAATGCCAGCTCTAGGGGATCCGATGCCCTCTCCTGGCCTCTGCAGGCACCTGCACTCATGTGACCACAAGCAAAAACAGCCCCCTGAGATTAATGAAAACTGAATGGGAATAAAGAGAGAAAAGATGATGAAACCAGAGGCTCTATCTGGAAGGTCTAGTGAAGGGCTATGCATCGGAGAGAAAAAGACATAACAGCCTCACGGGAGCTGAGTGACTGTGCCAAGACACAGAAGGAAGGGCAACAGGAAGGTCTAGAGCCTGCAGTCATGTAGTTTGTGACAAGGACGAGAGGAGTGGGAGGGAAGGGGACACAGTGGGGACATAGGTGAGGTGTGGGAGGGAAGGGGGACAGTGGGGGACTTAGAGAGGTGGGAGGGAAGGGGGCACAGTGGGGACATAGATGAGGGGTGGGAGGGAAGGGGGCACAGTGGGGGAATAGGCTTGGGTAGCATGACTCTTTATAGACTGACAGGATTGAACTTCTGAGAAATCCCAATGGAGTAAAGGATGAAAGTTGTCCCCCCCCCCCCCCACACACACACACCGTAATACCACAAAAGAACTCTGCTGCAGGGATGCTAAAAGCTTCTCTTTTATCAGGACGTGTGGTACTGGCCACTGATGGATGACTCAGGATGTGGGAAGATGTCAGCCTTGGGATTTGCTCACACAGGTAGAAGGTGCTGGCTCCGATGGAGAAGTTAGAGGAATAAAGACATCTAGAGAGATGGTTATGTCTCTGAGTGTTACTATCAGATTATTGAAACAATGGACTCCAAAGAAGCGGGAATTTCCCCAGGAATCTCACACTGGCAGATGGAAAAGGCTGGCTTGTAGCTGGGAGTAGGGGTTCACAAGCCCTAACACCCTGTCAGATGACCTTAGAGGATGAGAGGATGGATCAGTAGTGGGCAGGACCACACATGGCCAGAACTGCTTAGCTGTGCATATCTTTAGCCTCTACTTAAACTTTAATCTTACTTTAGGACCTCAAAGACGAGCCTGGGGGAGTTATGGATCTCTGTGTCCCTCTTCCCAACGTGGTCATGAGAAGTAAATCTGTTTCTTTCTGCTCTTCACTATTAATTTTCTTTTCTTTTCGATTTTTGATGATTGGGGACTGAACTAGACTCAGGGGGCACAGGCTGTGCCCTACAGCTTGATAGCATCATATTAGGGAGGCTCAGGTCTGTGTTGAGCAGGATAGCCCTGGACTCTGGACCAAGTTCTGCCTTTTATTGAAGAATTATGCTATTTAGAGGTCAGGGAGAAGGTCCTGGGAGCCCCGACTTGAGGGAGACAGGCCACCAATCTTGGGACTTGTGACCTGGGCTGAGTTAGATGCCTCCAGGAAACTCCTGTGCAGCCCACATGGCTTTCTCAAGGGGCTGGGATGAAGAAAAAAATAAATGGTCAGTTATACCTGTTCTTAGTGAACACAGGTATGCCCTTTCTCCCCACAGGTGTGCCCTTTCTCCCCACAGGTGTGCCCTTTCTCCCCACAGGTGTGCTCTTTCTCCCCACAGGTGTGCCCTTTCCCTCCACAGGTGTGCCCTTTCCCCCCACAGGTGTGCCCTTTCTACCCACAGGTGTGCCCTTTCTCCCCACAGGTGTGCCCTTTTCCCCCACAGGTGTGCCCCTTTCTCCCCACAGGTGTGCCCCTTTCTCCCCACAGGTGTGCCCTTTCTCCCCACAGGTGTGCCCTTTCTCTCCACAGGTATACTCTTTCTCCCCACAGGTGTGCCCTTTCTCCCCACAGGTGTGTTCTTTCTACCCACAGGTGTGCCCTTTCTCCCCAAAGGTGTGCCCTTTCTACCCACAGGTGTGCCCTCAGCAATGCTGCTCCTGGCCTGCCATGACTCTCTCTACTTTCCGGAGTTGGCCCCATGCCTTTTACCCAACCCTGTGTACATTTCTCTTCATGTCCTCTGTCCCCAAGCTGGTGACTCATTTCCTCCTGTGACTACTACTCTCTCACTCAGAACTTAGGATGACAGCTGTAGGTAGTTCCTGGGCTTGAGAGTTTCTGAAAAGGTGGGCGATGGAGGGGTTTTCTGGTTGTGGTGAAGGGTGGGAGCAGGGTACAGAAGCATGGTGGAAATGCCTGCCTACACGTCTGCTCTCAAAGACTAAGGCAGGGAAGAGGTCTGCAGGAGGATGCAAGATGCTTGGCCTCAGACTTGAAAGGCTATCAACATTTTTTTTCTCACCTCTGTTCTCTGGTAGGTTCCTGTTCTGAGCCACCATGACAGAACATGTTCTCTGCTCCATTTGCCCCCAGTCCAAGTCCCACCATGCATCTGGGGAGCAAAGCTACCAGCATCAGGATCTTGATGATCAGGAGTCCACAGAACACAGAGACCAAGGTGCTGAGGGCTGCAGGATCAGAGTCCCTGGTGGAGTTCTGCAGCCTGGAGAGACAAGAGGAATACAAGACAAGGCTGAGTGGTGGCCTTGTCTGCAGCTCCCATCACATGCATGTGTGGATCAGGTCCTGCTTGGAACTCACCCCGTAGCTTAGCTTAAGCAGGGAACCTCAGGTCCCAGAGGGAGATCTCATCTCAAACACAACAAAAACAACAAAACAAACAAACAAACAAAAACAATGTGGACGGTTTTTGGGGAATTCTGCTATCTGGCTTTCACAAACATGGGCATACATGTGTACCCATGTGCCATGTGAACACCCACACACACCCCTGCACATAGATAAGAAAACATGAATGTTGAAGCCACTCTCTTGTGTGTTCACAGAGAAATGAGCCATCAACACCATCTCTTACAACCCCAAGTCCAAGTGCAAAAGTCTGTTCTGCTCAACAGCTAATGTGGCTGCAAATGGGGAGCCGTGTCTTGGAGACGTGAGCTGCACCATCCCTGCTGTGGTGTAGCTTTGTCATAGTGGGGTTTGCTGTTGTTGTTAGGTTGTTTTTTGTTTTGTTTTTATATTTTTTTTTCTGACAGGGTCTCAGGACAACTCTATTCATGTTTTGAAGCAAGAAAGGTGTCTTAGTTAGGGTTTACTATGGCCATGAGGAGACACCATGACCGCAACTCTTATAAAGAAAGCATTTAATTGAGGTGTCTCGCTTACAACTTTAAAGGTTCAGTCCATTATGTTCATAATGGGGAGCACGGCAACCTGCAGGCAGATGTGGTGCTGGCTGTGTCTTTACCAGGAGGCAGCAGGAAGTCAGCTGACAGTCACATTGGGTGAAATGCTGAGCGAGCATGGGAAACCTCAGTGTCCACCCTCACTGTGACACACTTTCTCCAACAAGGCCATTCCTACTCCAACAAGGTCACACCTAATAGTGCCACTCCCTTTGGGGATCATTTTCTTTTAGATAACCACAGAAGGATGAGACATGCTGTCCACGTGAATCAAGTCTAAGGCATGAATATGAGAAGCTCAGAACAGTGCCAGAGGATTGTTGTGGCCTGATCTTGGTGACTGATGACTCTCAACGGAGCAAACTGCTAGTCTGGGTGCTGCATCTGTGCAAGTTACTCTCATAATCATTCAGAGTGCAGTAGGACACTTTGAAATTTGCTTCTATCAAACTATGATAAATGTAAATCCTTGGACCCAGAGTCTAATTTTTCTATGAAAAATAATTTAAATTTAGCTAAAGCTTTCTAATTTTTCTTTTTAAAAGATGTTCTTATTTCTATTTTATGTGTAGGAGTACACTGTACATATGTGTACCGCACGTCTGCAGTGCCCACCGGGTCAGAAACCGGAATAGATGCTCTGAAACTGGAGTTACAGAGGTTGCAAAGCTGCTGTGTGGCTTCTGAGAACAGAGCAGATCCTCTGCAGGAGCATCCAGAGCTCTCAGCAGCGGAGCCCTCCAGCCCCGAGTTTCCAGTTCTCAATGGGAGAGAGGCAGACATTTTATTAAGAGAGAGAGAGAGACTCTGGAGCATGGGAGAGGGAGCTGAGCAGAGAAGCAGCATAGTTCAAAACCCATAATTCTATTTTAGATAGTGGCCTTGTGCATGCTAGGCAGACACTCACCACTGGGGCACATTTCTAGACACTGTTTTTATGAAGTATGGTCTCATATAGCTCAGACTAGCCGTGACTCACTATGTAGCCTACTCGGGTGTAGACTTCAAAATCCTCATGTCTTCATTCCTGAGCACTGGGATTATAGAGCCACAGCACCATATCTGGCTAAAAGACAAAAGTTTTAAAAGTTACTACTGAAAGTCAAAGGTACATTTTGAAGATTGTGGCACCCAGGGCAGCTTGGCTATACTGCAGCCATGACAGGCTCAAATGCAGCCAGTCAGAGTAGGCCTACATTTCATTTTACCCAAAGGCTACACCTGGTTCCAGCAAAGACCACGAACTGAGACCACCCAGGCACCACCCAGGAATGGGGCAATCGTCATTCAAGGGGAAAATACCTAATGTTCCAATGTCTGTAGACAGGATCACCAGTGGAGCACAATTAATAAAAACACAGAGTCAGATATTGGGGTTCAACCTGAAGACCCAAAAAGCAAAGCAGCCAGTCACTTACTCTTACTTTGACCTCAGTCTGAAATGGCGATCCTGCCTCCAGGAATCTCAGAATGAGACTGTGCCTGAGAGCTGTTTCCTCTCATTTTATAATCATCTCTAGGGCTGGGATTAAAGGTGTGCACCACTGGGATTAAAGGCATGCACTGCCCGGTTTCTATGGCAATTAGTGTGGCTACTGAGATTAAAGGTGTGTGTTGCCAGTGTCTGGTCTGTAAGACTGACCAGTGGGGCTTTTTACTCTCTGATCCTTAGGCAAGTTTTATTTATAAAATACAAATAAAATGCCACTACACATCAGATGCCTTAGCCCAGCACGTACCTACCCTCTTTCACTAGGACACCCCTAGACACATGTTAGTCAGTCAGGGATCTCTTCTCACCCCAACCTCTACTATGATAAACCCTACCCTGCCTGGGCCTGGTACTCTCCAATGGTATTGTTGTGCCGGGCATATGAAAGGTCCAGACTTGAGTTTGAAAAAAGACTCTTTTCTTTTGCAAATGACTTCGGACTCTTTGGTGGTTTTTGGGGGACCCTGGGAACTGGGTATAACAAAGATGTACCAAATACTTTGTTTTTGGTAAAAATAAAAAAAATCAAGCTTTTGAAATTGTTTAAATGCTCCTGTTTCTATCAACATAGCTACAAGAAACCAATTTTCTTTAAAAAATTTAAATTGCATTATATTGCATTTATTAATTTTTAATTGTGTGTGGGGTATATGAGTGTGTGTGTGTGTGTGTGTGTGTGTGTGTGGTGTACCCCCCATGTTTTTGTGGAGGTCAAAGGACAACTTGTGTAGTCACTTCTCTCCTTCTACCACGTTGATCTTGGGGTCAGTTTGTCAGGCTTGGTGGCAATTACCTTCCCATTACTTTAGAAAATATACACACTTTTTTTGGACATTATCTCCTGGGAGTTATGGGTCACTAATAGTTCTTTTTTTAATACTTTATTTAAATTTATTTTATGTGTATTGGTGTGAAGATCTCCTGGTACTGGAGTTACAGACTGTGAGTTGCCATGTGGGTGCTGGGAATTGAACCTGGGTCCTCTGGAAGAACAACCAGTGCTATTAACTGCTGAGCCATGTCTCCAGATGCACTAAAATTTCTTATCTTAGGTAAACTGACATGTAAGACCAAGATACTAAAATACGGATCTGTTACGCGTTTGTGCATGTATTTCCTATTTTATGACAGGGTTTCATGCAGCCCAGGCTGGCTTTGAACTCTTATCCTTCTGCTTCCACTTGCTGAGTTCTGGGATTACAGGCTTGTGTTACCACACTTGGTCTGTGCAATTTCCCCCCCTTTGGGTGTATGTGTATGTGTGTGCATCTGTCTGTGTGTGTACATGTGCATCTGTCTGTGTGTCTGTGTGTGTTTGCGTGTGTCTGTGTCTGTGTGTGCACATGTCTGTGTTTCTGTGTGGGGGCGTATGTCAGCATCTGTGTGTGAGTCTGTGTGTGTGCAAGCGTCTCTGTGTGTGTGCACATCTGTCTGTGTGTCTCTCTCTGTATGTGTGTCTGTGTGTGTGTATGAAAAGAGTCACAATGTGAAGATGAGTAGGCACAATTGTGATCCACTAAACTTAGCCAGTAGGCATTGAAATGTGAATTTCCAACAATTCTTACAGCACAAGGAATTATTTTACTCTAGGTGTGGGGGCACACACTTTAAAGCCACGCTTGAGAGGCAGAGGCAGACAGATCTCTATGAGATCAAGACCAACATGGTCTACAAAGGTAGTTCCAGGACAACCAGGGCCTCACTGTGAGTGAGACCCTATCTCAAAACAAAACAAAACAAAACAAAACAAAATCTACCCCTTCCCCCAGGCCAACGAGATGTGTCAGCTGGTACATGCTGCAATGTTGCTTGATGACCTGAGTTCAGTCCCTCGTACTACACGGTGGCAGGGGAGATCTGATTCTTACAAGTTGTCCCCTGATCTCTACACATGTGCTGTGACATGTTTCTAAACGTGTGCACATGCACACAAGTTAATGCAATAAAATATTACCTACTTTCCCTTTGATTTTTTTCTGATCAGAAGACCCTCCTGACTTTGGGGGTTCTAGCTCATTGACCATCTTCTGCACCAGGAGTAGTAGACAGACCCCATCCTCATACCAATAAGCCCACACTGCCACAGGATGTCCTAGGGGAGAGATTCTTGGCAACCCGTGAGCACACATTATGCAGGATCTGCCCTCTGTGTGATGCACTGAAGAGGACCTGGCTCCATGTGGCTCAGATTGCTCAGCATGGTCAGCTGTCTGTCTGTCTGAGCATCTATGAGCAGTCACTGGCTGCAGGCTTGTACATTATGGACTGCTGAGGTGGCTGAGTGTGTGTAACTCTGTGAGTCGGGTTCCCAGCAGCATTCCCAGGGGGCTGAGACTAGAGAACAGCCAAATGGAAGCGGAGAACCTTCCCCGGAGGGTATGGAAAGGGGCCACCCAGAGACACCACCATGCTGAATTTGGAGGTCAGTTTGGTAGAACCAGAACCATGGTGTATGGTGAGCAGTAGTGCATGGACTCCTCCTCCTTCACACACTGTATTGGTTACAACAAAGAAGCCAGCACAGGGGTCATTGGGGGCTGGAGCTGCTGATTAACCTGATGTCTACAAAAGCTGATCTCTCCTGGCACCAACTTCTCCTCCTACAGGCCCTGCTCATGGGTGGGCACCGGAAGTCACAGAGGATGTGTGCCCTGCTCATGGGTGGGCACCGGAAGTCACAGAGGATGTGTGCCCTGCTCATGGGTGGGCACCGGAAGTCACAGAGGATGTGTGCCCTGCTCATGGGTGGGCACTGGAGTCACCGAGAATGTCTGCCCTGCCACTATTTGAACTACTGGCACCTCTGAGTGTGACCTGCAGAACAAGGTCAAGGGTGTGCATAGCATTTGCCACACACCAGGCCTCTGGCAGCCGTACCCCCACCACACACATAATAGTTCCCTTGTCCCCTCCTCACCTTGGAGCAGCAGCAGCAGAGGGGAGAGTGGGCACCTCCTGGCCATGAGGCCCTTTTTCTGCAGCTGCTGGGGTAGCCCGGGGGACAGGTGGAGAGAGAAGAACTGAAGGGACTGTGAGGGGCTTGGGAGCCTCAGCTGTGACCATCGGTCTGTCTGGGAGGGCTCCTCCTGTACCGCTCAGGTCTCAGCTCCTGCAGAGAAGGTGTTTGCTCTCTCTTGCGCCCAGCTATCCTCTGTGCTGGGTTCCATTAGGGGAGGAGCTTCTAGGCCAGGGGAAACTGTGGTCAAGCCCTGGCCTTCTCATGTCCTCTCTCCCTGCTGCCTCCTTTTTGCAGGCCCCAGCCTGACCGCCCCTAGAACTGATGAAATATGATTTGAAATTTGAGCTGCATATCTGGGAACTTTGAGGTCTGATCATGTACCCCAAGGCTCATTGGTTCTAGGGGTGACCAGAGACTCCATAGTCAGGCTGTCTGGTGGGTCAGCAATCCCAAGGGTGGCCAGAGATTTCATGGCCAGGCTGTCTGGTGGGTCAGCATCATGTTTCCATCCTGGGAAGTCTGTGAGTGTTGGGAAGTTTGAGGAGAGAGTACATAGAGATTCGATCCCAGTGGAGATGTGTAGGCAGTGATCCTGGAAAAGGTGAGGGCATTCGGGGAGAGCCCTGAGGAGGGTGATTCTCAGAGGGGACAGTGGGAGGATGGGGCAGAGGGGATCCAGGACTAGAGTTGGGCTCATCTTTGCATAATCCACTCTGCCACCTGTACACACTAGAGACATAAACCTAACCTAAGTAGAAGAAGACTCAAGTCTTTTTTTAAAATTAACAATTTAATTTTTAAAAAGGGTGTAATTTACATAAGTGGGGAAGGGTTCACTCAGTAGAGTGTCTGCCTAGCATGCATGAAGCCATGGGTTTAACCTGGCAGGGCAGTGCAGGTTTATAATGTCACCACTTGGAAGGTGGCGGCAGACACAGCAGCCTTGGATGCATAACTAGTTTGAGACCAGCATGGGCTACATAAGAATCTGTCACAGAACAACAACAAAACAGACAGACAGACACGCACGCACGCGCGCGCGCGCACACACACACATACACACACACACACACACACATGCACGCACGCACCAAAAAACAACTGGCAGAAAACAAGGAGCTTGGTATTAGTTTTAGGTTTGGTGAGGCTGTGTGTAATTTCTGTTTGAACCACAAGGGGTGCTGCCAATCCATCTGTTAGGGAGTGGGGACTTGAGTAGGTAATTGGACCTTGTGAGATCTAAGTTTACTGCAGTGTCCCCCTCCTTGCAGCAGGGGTGACAGAGAAAGGGCAAAGGGATGGACAAAAGGAGGTCATCTCAAGGACATGGGAAAGCAGGACTGGACTTTTAGATCCAGAGACCACCTGGAGCGCTTGAATTTAGAATTAATGTCAGCCATTCCTGGACTGGCTAGGAATATTTATGAAAGTTTATATTTACTATTTGTTTATATGTACATATGTGTACAGTTGTGTGTGGGGATGTGCATGTGACTGTAGGTGCCCATAGGGGCCAGAAGAGGGTGTCAGATCGCCAGAGTTAAGGTCACAGGGGGGAGGGAGCCACAGGACCACATCCACCTGTCTAAATGAAACTGTACCTTTTGACCAACACCTGAAATGCTAGTTTGAAGAATTGATGTGCAAATATTCAGCAATTACTTGTGCAATAAATATAATATTTAGAATATGTTAAACAATGTTTTATATTTTCATGGGGTAGAGGGAGAAAAAAATGGTCACAAAGTGGCCAGTAGCTCCGAGGCCTGGTGTGGAAGCCTCAGGGCAGGATGGAGAGTGTGGCCTCCTGTGCTCTGAAGAAGTGAGAGCCTTCTCTGAAAGATGGTGAGGGCGAAAGCAGAGAAGCCATGAGAGCAACCGCACAGGAGCGATGACTGCAGGAGAGACCGGAACACACTGGTCCAGGACAGGAGGCTGAGACAAGAGCTGTGGGTGTCCACCTTGTGGGGAACCTGAAAAGGGGGCTGCTGAGGGGGTCACTGGGAATGCAGACAAGTCAACAGACAGGCTCCTGTAGGGGAACAGAAAGAGCACAGCCAGGCTCTGCTAGGACACTGAGGCCCTGCCATCAGTCTGATCCAGTCTTTCAGGCCTCAGTGGGGTCTTAGGTGTTCAAATATGACATCCTGTTAATGTTGTTCTATGACTTCCAGTCATCCATCGTGAGGACCCCAGAATAAACACGTATTGTAGTTTTGATGTGAGACATTCTCTTTCCAGCGTGTTTGCACACTTGGTCCCGAGCTGGTGGTGCTGCTTGGGTGTGGATTCCCAAGTCAGATGAAGGATGGTAGAACATTGCCCATACCCTGGACATCTCACAGAGAGCACGGCAGGAGTGGGGTCCCTCCCTACCCAATTCAAGACTGGGCCTAACCCGGCTCCATAGAGACAAAAACTACATCGTGATGAAGTCAATCAGGCTTCTGTGTGGCATGTAACCCCATTCCCCAAAACTGGCTTTTCAGAAATTGTGTGATGACAGTGTGCTAATCTGATTGGAGAGCCCTGCCTTCACTGCTGCACGTCCTCCCTTCTCCTCATTTCTCCATCATGACTCCAGATATAAAAGATAGCCTCGCCGTTTCAATGAATGACCTGTCCTTACAAACAGTCTCCAGGGTCCTTCATACCCTTTGCACTAACACTGAGACCCTGCTCCCCAGCTCCTCTGCATCCTGGGACTGCCTGTGATGGGGCAAGCGGCCCACGTTTGGGACTCTTGTGGAACCTTTGCGGGCTGGAGTTTCTTCAGAGAAACTGGGTCACTGGAGTCAGGCTTGGAGATTGTACAGTTGGGTCCCACTTTGTGTTCCTTATCTGCTTCCTGGGTGCAGAGGCAGTGTGACCAGCCTGCCTCCTGCACCTGCCATTGTGTCCTCCCTACTGAGATGATTGCACCCTTATGGAACTATGAGCCAAAATAAATCTTATCTTCTTTAAATTGCTTTTGTTAGCATCTTTTCTCATACCAACAGAGAAGCAAACCAAACCAAAACAGAATGCCAAACCAAAGATACCATCCTAGCTTGGCTCAAACCACTTTGAGTCAGTTTACCCAGGCCGCTATAGTGAGAGCCATGTGGAGCACACCTTGAGCACACCCGTGAGCACTCCCGTCAGCACAGCCGTGAGCACTACTGTGAGCTCACCTGTGAGCACTTAGGCCTTCTGAGTTTCTCTCTGTCATACACGAAACTACAGGTAGAGACAGCACCTACCTTGCAAAGTCCTTGTGAGGATTCGTGAGATACTGTATGGAAAAGCTTGGTGCTCAATAAATATGAGATATTAGTATTCAATGTAAAATCATAGTGGAGACATAGATGAATTGGTAGACTACTCGCCTAGCATGTAGGAAGTGCTGGGTTCAAACTCCAGGGCCACACAAGCTTGGCATGGTGGCACACACCTGTAATTGTAGCACTCGGGGAGTGGTTGGAGGATCTGAAGTTCAAAATTATCCTTGGCTGCCGTACCAGCACAGCCTGGATGCCAAGACTGGCGGGGGGCTGGGGAGTGCCGGGATTGAGACACGGAGGCTTCTTTTCAGGTGGAAGAACTGCAACCTTTATTATTCCCTGAGCTAAAGCCTTTTATACCTCTACTGCTTCTGTGGAAAGATACTGGCCAGAAAGAACATGAACATCCTTGTCAATTACAGACCACGAGGAAGTTCTGCTGTCAGTCGGGGGAGTGAGGCCAGCTGGATCACAACCCTTGGTTACATGAGAATTCTAGTTTTTCACTTAACATGTCTATTTCTTTCCTCCATGTAGAACTGTCATGGGTGGTATCATATCTTCAATGCTTATTTGTTCTATAAGGGGATCAATTTAAAAATAAAAACTAAGTATCAAAAGAGAGGGCCACAAGCTGTGATGGCGTAATCCCCACACTGGGCAGGCTGAGGCAGGAGGATTGTGGGTTTAAGGCCACCTTGGGCCACATAGTGAGATCCTGTTTCAAACAACAACAACAACAAAAACCGACCAAACCAAACCAAACAACAAACCAAACAAACAAAACCAAAACAAACACACACAAACAAACATTAAAACAAACGAATAAACAAAACACCCAGATGTGGTTGAATGGCTAAGAGAGAGTGTAGCTTTTGCACACAGACTTGCTCTTTGCTCAGCTCAAAACCCGATGTCTGTTACCCCAGCTCCAGGACCCAATGCCCTCTTCTGGATTCCTCAGGCTCCTGCACACTCACAGGTGTATATACCTCTGCCTTCTGGATGCACATAATTGAAAATAAAATAAGTTTATAAAAGAAAACAAGGGTTGGGGTACCCCTCAGAGGCAGAGCATTTATCCATCACACAACACCTGAGCTGCTTTGATATCCTGCAACATGAGGACAAAGGAAATCATTTTGCGGCTTGGAGAGTTGGCTCAGTGGTTGATTAAGAGTACCTGTTGCTCTTGCAGAGGACCTGATTTTGGTTCCCGGCATGCACACAGTAGCTTTCAGCTCTCTGCAGCTCCAGCTCCAAGGATCTGGAGGCTCTCTCTTGTAAGGAGTCTTTCTGTCCCACCAGCCAGCTCCCAAATAATGACACGGAGACTTCTTATTAATTATGAAAGCTTGGCCTTTAGCTTGGGCTTGTCTCAACTAGCTCTTTTAACTTAAATTAACCCATTTATATTAATGTGTGTTCTACCATGTGTCGCTACCTCTCTAACATTCTTCACCTTCTGTTTTCTCTGTGTCTCCTGGCATCTCCTGCATGCCTAAATCCCTCTTCCTTTTTTTTCCCTTCTCTGCCTGTTTATATCTCTTGCCTAGTTATTGGTCATTCATCTTGTTATACTAATCACAGCAATACACCTTCACATCGTGTACAAATATATCACAACACTCTCTGGTATCATCCTTGAAGATACCAGGCATGTACATAGCACGTGCGTGCTCACACGCACACACACGCACACATACACACTTTTACTCATAATAAAGCAAATAAATCTACAGAAAATTTTAAGGAGAGGAGATGAGAGCATGGGAGCACACAAGTCAAAAAGCTATTACATTTTCTTGATCCCCATGCTGGTGGCTTTTGTTAACATGACACAAACCTAGACATATATGGGAGTAGAGAATCTCAATTGAGGAGTTCTTCCTACTGGATTGGCCTGTGGGCAAGTCTGTGGTAAATTTTCTTGACTAATAATTGATGTGGGATGGCCCATTGTGGGTGGTGTCACTCCTGGACAGGAGGCCAAGCTGGTGGTCCTCTAGATAGCTCTAACCCTAGCTCTAGAACTTTCTACTTATTGGGGCCAACAGCCATACAGGTATAAATAATAGCTCACAGTGTGCATAGATTAAAAGCTGGACATTATAAACATATAATGCATACATTTTAAAAGCATCACAATTATGATTAAACGTTTATTCCTTATTTGGAAGATTAAGGTTATTAGACTTCATGTAAAAACAAGTCTTTTAAGCAATACAACAAAATGAACATTTCAGTAGAAAGAGGAGTTATGGCTAGGAGAAGGCAATTACCCCAGAAGAAATACATCTTAGCAATGTTAATAAGATTTATCAAGATGGAAATTATTAATATAAATGCAAAATTAGTATTCTCAACATGATGAAAACAGAATAATGATAATAGAGGCAGGGAAGGTTTTAGGTAAAGATAATTGCATGTGCTGCTGGGTAAACATTGATTCCATCCTTCTAGGATAGTGTGGCGAGGTGAGTCAGAGTCCGTTTGAGGAGGTAGGGAAGGTGGCTGCAGAACATACTTTAACTATGTAGCGGTGTGCTGCATTTGTTATCCTGCATTTTTTTAATGATGTAAAGATGTGTTACATTTGTTTCGCCTTGCCTGCCTAAGGCACCTGATCATCTATTAAAAAGCTAAACAGCCAATAGCTAGTCAGTAGAGGGATAGGATGGGCTGGTAGGCAGAGAGAATAAGTAGGAGGAGGGATCTAGGCTGTGGGGAGAGAGAAGAGAGGAGAGAATGATGGAGAAAGAGAGGGAGATGCCCAGGACCAGTCAAGCAGACATAAAGCAGAACATACAGAATGAAAAAAAGGTAAAAAGTCCTGAGGCAAACAGGTTAAATTAAGTTATAAAAGTTAGCAAGAAGCAAGCATAAGATAAGGTCAAGCATTCATAACTAATAATAAGATTCCATGTCATGATTTGGGAGCTGGTTGGTGGACCAAAAGAAAGCCTGCTATGGAGGTGGCCCATCTACCATACATACAAAGTCCTCAGTTTGACCCACTGCACTCTTTGATCCACCCTCATGATTCTAGCACTCAGGAGGTGGAATCAGGAGATTAGAAGTTCATGTTGGGCTAGCAAGGTGGATCAGCAGGTAAAGGTACTTGCCAAGAGGGCTGATGACCTTCAACCCCCAAGACCCACCTGGGAACCGTATCTTGAAAGTTGTCCTATTAGGAATTTTTCCTAATGTGAGCTCTCTGATGACGCAAATTCCCAATCAAGCCCAATCAAAACAAGCCTAATTAAGTAATATCCAGGTTTAAGGGGAGTCCTGCGCTCTTGGGTAGTCCCGAGGGGGAACTGGGAGCCCGTGAACGTGACCACCAGGAGGAAGGAAAAGCAACCACGTGATCCTCTTTTGGGAGTTCACTTAAATACCCTGTGAGAGTGGTCCTGATCCCCCCAAGGAGGGGTCAGGACCTGGCATGCTGGGATTTGGAGTCCAGACCAATACAATTCTCAGGCCTGGGGGCTGGGATAGATGCGAGGGGCTGGGGTCTATGCTCCCAACTTAACATTCTGGACTCTATGGATATAGGAATGACAGGAAATTGAAATGATAATTGTGACCAACAATTGGGCTCTCTAGGAAAAAGGGGCATTGACTCAAGTCTGGATACTCCCTGCAAGCATAGGGCGACGTGGGGAAGGGGAGAGCTGGGTGTTGTGGGTCCACGCTAAGTGAGAGCATGGGCGTCCCAAGAGCTTGGCAGCCGAGGGGGTGGTAAGGATTACCGTGTGAGGTCCTGTCCATCGAGGCTCGAGAGACCTAGGAGTTAACTGTTTGAGGAGTGCTCTGTCCCCTGGGGAGAGCGGGGCAGGTTTAGGGGCATTTGGGTCCACTGGTGTGGTGGCAGGGAGACAACTGTCAGCGTGTGAATGGAGAAGGGACCTCAGAAGGGAGAGGTAGGGTAGGTACCCCACCAGTGGAGGAATTTGGACTGGGAGGCAAAGGCTAAGGAGAAAGGGCCTGCCATAAAGCAGCTCAAAAGGGCTCAGGCCTGTAGGGGATGGTGGGGTGGTCCTGAGGCAAGTAAGGGCAATGGGGAGAAGGGAGGGCCAAGATAACCTGAGTTCAATGGAGAGCTTGGTTAGCTGTTGTTTGATGAGTCCATTGGCCCTCTCCACCTTTCCCGAGGATTGTGGATGGTAGGGGTTGTGGAATTTCCAGGAGATGCTGAGAGCTTCTGACACAAGCTCCATGACCCTGGAAGTGAAGGCTAGCCCATTGTCCGTCTGGATGGTTTGTGGGACACCAAACCAAGGAATGATGTGGTCCAGGAGTACCTGAGCCACCACATCTGCTGTTTCCCTGGAGGCTAGAAATGCTTCTATTCATCCTGTAAAAGTGTCCACAAGTGTTAAGAGAGAACAGAGTTTTTTATGAGTAGGAATACGAGTGAAATCAACTTGCCAAAATTCACCCGGTCGGTGTCTGCGAAGCTGGTGTAGAGACTGACGTATGTGGAGAGTCCCTTGTGGGTTGGCCTGGGCACACATCTGGCAGGAGGAGTGAACCTGTAAAATACGATCTCGGAGGTGGGTGGGGTAAAAAATGGGCTCCAAAAAGCGGAACAAAGCTTTGGGGAAGTGGTTAAGATATCTCGACCCAGTAAAGGTGCTGGGCAAGCAGGTGCCACTAAGAAAGAATGAGAGAAAAATTGTTCTGCAAGAATGCAGGGCCATGGCAAAGTTTTAAGTGGGGAGGAATGGTTCCCGTCTACTCCCATAACTGAAATTGGTGAGGGAAACATAAGGCCTGAGTTTGGGACAGATTGATTTAGGACAGGCCCAATTTAAAAAGGTTTTGTATGAGGCATCCCAGGGGAGACAGAGGTTTTGAACTGCAAGTCCCTATTTTAAGGTCTATGCCCAACCAAGTGGCCTAAGTCTATTAAAGCGAGTTCGCTAAAATAGCTCTACTGCCTAACGGGGCTATGGAAATTGAATGCTTGGCATCCCAAAGCAAACCAATTCCCACCTCAGTCCAGCCCAGGCTTGCTGGTCTGGCTTCTGCTGAGATCAAACTCTTGGCACAAACTTGTGACTTCAACAAGAGTCTGATAAACGACAAAAATAAGACCAATGGATTCCCCCAAAATCCTATAGCGTAGACAAGAAAAAGGGACTCACTAAGACGCAGCCACTGTAGCACAGGAGCCGGTTTAAGCATGGCATGGAGAACTCAGATTGTAGACTAGGGGGCTTTCGACATGTGGCCTAGGCCCATACAGAAAGGCTGCCCTATCTCTGTTGGACCTTCAAGATGTTAGGAATTTTTCCTAATGCTAGCTCTCTGCTGATGCCAATTTACAATCAAGTCAAAAATTAAGAAATGTCCAGGTTTAATGGGATTCCTGCACTCTTGGGTGGTCCCAAGGGGAAACTGGGAGGCTGCAAACACGACCACCAGGAGGAAGGAAAAGGGACCATGTGATCCTCTTTCAGAAGTTCACTTAAATATTCTGTGGGAGTGGTCCTGATCCCCCCAGGGAGGGGTCAGGACCTGGCATGCTGGGATTTGGAGTCCAGACCAATACAATTCTCAGGCCTTGAGGCTAGGATAGATGTGAGGGGCTGGGATCTATGCTCCCAACATAACAGTCCTCTGACCTCCACACGCATGCTATAGCATGCTCAAGTCATTCACACGTGTACACACTAAAGAGATAAATAAACATAAAAAGTTCAAGGCCACCTCCAGCTATATAGGAAGTTTGAGGCCAGGCCTAGATACAGAAGATTTTGTCTAAAAACCAAAACAGGACCATTGAGATGGCTCAGTGGGGTAAAGGCCCCTCTTACCAAGCACGATTATGCAAGTTCAATCCCAGCAATTCCCCTATTGTAAGAAGAGAAGTGGTTCCTGTCCACACTAGAATGCTGACCAGCGTGATCCCGTTCAGGTTTTGTGCAGGCAACCACAGCTGCTGAGTTCACAAATGCAAAAGTCACACCCTACCCAGAAGACGCTGCTCTGCTTCTGATCCTATAATCTCTTCTCTTTCTTTCATGATGCTTCCTGAGCCTTGGGGAAGGGAGTGGGATATAGATAGATATGTCGTTTATGCTTAAGGGCTCCACAGACATTTACTTATCTCTGCAAAGGTTCTCTGGTGAATCCTGGCCTCAGGGGACAGGATGCATATTCAAAGGCAGTTTGGTAAGATGTCCACTAAACAAAAACAGCAGTAGATCCATTCCTAGAGCTTATGAGACCTCAGCTGTGGGTTTTTGGCCAGATTTACAGAAGCAGGCATGAATTTCCCTAGGAGGAGTGGGCCTGAAATCCAGTAAGAAAGTGGTTGTTACCTCCATAACATTCATGCCATTACTGCACCAATGGGCCTGTCTTACCAGGGTGGTTGTTATTGTGGTTTGCAGGGTTCAGAGATGAGCAATACTGTTGATGAAGGTGCCTTACCCTTCCCCAGCACCTGATAGCACTTTCCAGCACTATGGCAGCTGGCCAGCAGGGAGGACGCTTCCAGGCAAGTACTAGCTCAATTTCTCCAAGTCCTGTGACTAAAGTATGTGAAACCTTCAGCAGCAGGGTCTTACCACCAAGATCTGGTGGGCACTAGGGGCAATGACCTTAGCTTGAGTTAATTCTGAAGTCCTCTCATTGTTCTGGGACCCTGATAAACTTACAACCTAAGGGCGTAATTCTACACCTGGCACTGAAATTTTTATTTTGCATCCTAGAAGGAGCAATACCTCTCATGTAGGCTAAGTCCATTTAAACTCTTTGTGTGTGTGTGTGTGTGTGTGTGTGTGCGTGTGTGCATATGTGTGTTTGTGCATATTTTATAAAATAGTAGGTTTCAATATGGCTTTTTCAAATATCCATAATGTTAGTTATATTTCCCCCACTTCCATTCCCTTCCTTACCTAACCCCCCCCCCCCCGTTACTTCCTCTCTCCCTCTGTAGCCTGTGTTCTACTGTCCCCTCTCCCACAGCCTCCCCCTCAGGCTGCTAACTTCCTGGCTTCTACAGATATTTCAAGTTAAACATATAATTCAAAAGAATTGACAGTGGACTCCACCTATGAGAGAACATGCAGTGTTTGTCTCTCTGGGCCTGGGTTACCTCACCTGGCATTAGTTTTTCCAGTTCTACCAATCTACCTGAAAATTTAATACTTTAATTTTTCTTTGTATATAGGCACCACTGTTTACTACTGCCCATCAGGTGATGGGTTTCCAGGCTGTGTCTGTGTCCTAGTGCTGCAAAAGGAGCAGTGATGAATGATGAGCCTGAGTCTCTGTAGTTTAGCAGCGTGGTGTGGGTCTGTGCCCAGGAATGGCATAGCTGGTTCACATGGCACATGCATTTCTAGCCTTTTGAGACACCGCACTAATTCTCACAGTAACCACAACAGTCGACACTCCCCGTAGCCAATGAAAGTTCCTCTTTCCCCACACCTTTACCTACATTTACTTTCTTAATCTTTGCTCTTGTGATTGAGCCCAGAAGAAATTTGTTTGCATTTTCCTGGTAGCTACTGATTTCGAACACTGTAAAAATGTGTTGCAGTGGGCTGAAGAGGTGGCTCAGTGGTTAAGAACACTTACTGCTCCTACAGAGAACTGAGTTCAGTTTCTAGCATACACATTGGGTGGCTCACAACTGTTTGTAACTCCAGCTCCAGGGGATGCCATGCCCTCTTGTGGTCTCCCTGGACACTGCACTCAGTGCATATACTGACACACAGATTACACATATGCATAGTTGAAAA
This sequence comes from Microtus oregoni, assembly GCF_018167655.1. Classification (NCBI taxonomy): domain Eukaryota; kingdom Metazoa; phylum Chordata; class Mammalia; order Rodentia; family Cricetidae; genus Microtus; species Microtus oregoni. The sequence continues at coordinate 44,709,004 of NW_024543066.1, forward strand.
TAAAAATAAAATCTTGGGGCCTCTTGCTTACCAGCACATGGCACGGGTGGACATGAGACCCTGGAGAGGAGCCTGCCTGCTGCCACGTGGCAGCAGACTGATGAGCAGAATGTGGTGGAGAGCTGGGCGAGAAAGAGAAGGGGAAGTGTTTGTGCACCAAAGGCAGGCAGAACTGGAGACACAGGGTGCTGAGGAATAGTCTGATGTAGGAGCTTGCACTGCCACCTGAGGCCATAGTGATGTCCCTGCTCATGCTGCCGCTGAGGGCCATGTCTGGGTCCATGTCACTGTAGCAGCATGGGTCTGAGTGGATGTCTGTGTACCACCAAAGGCCATGCTGACATCCCTGGTCTGGGCTGCCAACTGGGGCTATGTAGATGTCTTAGGACTGCATAGAGCTGGCCCCACCCCTCACCTGGGCAGTGTGGGAAAGCTACCCCGAAGATATGAGAGCAGGCTTGAACCTCATTGGCTGTGTGTGGTGGGTCAGGAAAATGCCCCCAACCCACCTCTCACTACCTGTGGCAGACTGGAGAGCTGGTCCCTGAGAGCAGGAAAAATGACCCCACCCCTTGCGGGCTTGAGCACTCTGGATAGCAGGGGTGGGGGCTGGACCTCAGCTGGGCAGCACAGTAGAGCTGGCTGTGGTGGTGCGGGTGTGGGTGAGCCAGCCCCAAAGGCATGAATGCAGGAGAGCTGGCCCCAGCTCTCACCTGGGCAAAACACGGAAGCTGGTCCTGGTGGCACAGGTGCGGGGGTCAGGGGACCAGCTGACACAGCTAGGCCCAGTTCCAGGGCTTTGTGTTGGCCCACTGCCAACATCTAACCCATCCAGGAACTGCTGTGGTGCGTGAAGGGCTAGTCCTGCAGAACCAAGGCATGACACAGGGCAACAACAGGCTATCTGAGAGGAGTCCCGGTGAGGACCCAGTATTGAGGGTGGAGCGGAAGCCAGAGGCCTGGGAGCAGACACACTGCAATGAACATGTGCAAGCAAAGCTGTCTGAGCAAAGCGCAGACTGGGTGACACACGACAGCACACTGCAGCTTCCAAGGTGAGAGTTTTTCAAGTCTTTTTTGTTGTTGTTGTGTTTTGCTTTCTTTTGATAGTGAGGTTGCGAGAGCAGGGGGTGGATATGGAGGAATGGGGAGATGAGTGGGATTGAGGTACATGATATGAAATTCACAAAGAATCAATAAAAGTTAAAAAAAGACGGTAACAAAAATCTTAAAAATATTTTGTAGCCATTTACGCTTCTCTGGAGAACTCCCTATTTAATTCTCTTCCCACGTTTTAGTTGGGTTGTTTGTTACCTTCCTAGTTCTCTGTATATTCTAGCCAGAATCCTGAGTCCGAGCACAGCTGGCACTGGTTGCTTCCCACTCTGTAGGCTTTCTCTTCAGCGGATTAACTTTCCTTCTCTGTTCAGGAGCTCTCTCACTCCAAAAGGCTCCCCATGCTGTTGAATGGCCCCGTTTTCTTCAGAGGGTCTTTCTTTGGACGGCAAGCTCCCAAATAACAACACAGAGACTTTTTATTAATTTGAAATGTTGGCCTTAGCCTCGGCTTGTTCCCAGCTAGTTCTTAAAGCTTAAATTAACCCTTTTTATGTTAATCCACATTCTGTCACATGGTTCACTTCCTCTCCTCAAACTGTATGTCTGACTTCCTCTGTGTCTGGCTGGCAAATCCACATGCCTCACATTCTTCCCAGAGTTCCTATCTCTGCCCAGATTCCCATCTCTTCTTTCTTGCCTAGCTACTGGACGTTCAACTCTTTAGTGAACCAGCTGAAGGTGTCTTAGGCAAGCGAGATAAAACACAGTGCACAAAAGATTACCCCAGCAGTTTCCTGCACCACTAGGGTCCTATCCAGAAAGTTCTTACCTGAGTCTGTATCCTGTAGTGTTCACCCTATGCTTTCATATAGAAGTGTCAGAGTTTTGGATTCAATATCAAGATCTTTGATCTGTTTGGAACTGGTCTGCATGTGTGCAGAGTGAGAGAAGAATCAGGTTTCATTCTTCTACTTGTCAATAACCAGTTTCCCTACATCATTTGTTAAAGATGCTGTCTTTTCTTGAATGTATGTTTTTGGCATCTTTGTCAAAACCCAGGCGGCGATATGTGTGTGGACTTCTATCTAGGTCCTTGTGCGAGCACCATGCTGTTTTTAGTACTATGGCTCTGTAGTATAACTTGCTCTCAGCAATGGCTACAGCTCTGGCAATGTTTTTATTGTTCAGGATCGTTTCAGCTAATCAGGGTCTTTCACACTTCCGTATGACTGTTTATTCAATTTGTGTGAAGAACTGCACTGGACTTTTGACAGGGACTGCATTCAATATATAGATTGGTTTTGGTAAAATGGCTGTGCTCACCATGTAAATTCTACCAATCCATGTGCACAGGAGGGGTCTTTGGTGTCTTCTTCAATTTCCCTGTGTTCTAAAGAACGCATGTGCAGACATTTCTGTGAAAGTGCTTGCGGAGTCCAGAGCTCAACTTTGGATGTTATTCTTCAAGCCATCCGCTTTTTTTTTTTTTCTTGTACAGAGTCTCTGATTAGCCTGGAACTTGGTAAGTACACTAGGTGTCTGACCAGCAAAACCTATGTCTGCCTCTCAAGATGTGGGATTAATGCCTGCTGCACCCTAACCAGCTGTTCACGTGGTTTCTGTGTGGGTGGAACTCTGTTCCTCAAGCTTCCGTGACAAGCACTACACCACCTTAGCCTTGACTGGACCTCAGCATCCTGCTTGGCTTTTAGACAGAAAACAAGCCTCCTGAGATGATCGACTTCTGGATCAGTCCTCCGAGGACTTGTACCAGAGCACCAAGATAAAGTGAATTCCACTGAGGCCTCTCCTAACAGATGAGACTGTAGGGTTGGCAATGCCCTGTACCTCATCAGTGCCACCCAGGGCGGGATTATACAGAGAGCCATGTTCACACGGAAACGTCCTTCTGTAATAGAAGCATGCCCTAAGACTTTGGATCTCTTCACGGGAGTAGGGAAAAGTCTCCCTGCTAGGAATGTGTTTTTCTGACCTGAGATGTGTGGAAGAGCCACTTCTCAGCCTCTGATTGAGATCAAGTGAGCTGAATGCTATGTGGTGAGATGTGTTTGCTCTTGGGAAGCTTAGGATGGAGTTGGCCCTAGGCATTATTGAAGTAGAATGAGCTAACATACCATCCTTTCCTTACCCACAGGGTCCCTTTGTCTTTAGAGTCCAAGGAGAAAGAAAAGAAGAAAATGCCTGTGTGTTCCAGAAACAGCACTGGGGTCACAGGACTCCTGGGAGGACATCGAGAGGTGAGAGGGAGTTAGAGGCACACTGGGGACAGTCTCCCCAGCCTGGGATGGGCTCCTCCCCTGCCATGCCTGCCCTGTCTCAGTCCAGGAAGAGGACATCAGCTGCCAGCAGAGCCCTGGCTCTCCGTCTCTCTGACTTTGGAGCCCTTCTGCAAGGGAACTCTCTAGACCTCATCCCCACCAGGAGGTGGTGGCCTTCTATTCCTGTGGCCTCCCTATGGTCACATACACCTTGGCCTTCACGGTCTGCACTGAGGAGTCAACGAGAAAACGCACACACATATTGATGCATGTACTAATCCCATCCTACGGACGCCATCTCCTCCTCCAAGAGTTTCCTAGACAACAGCATCCAGCTTAACTTGATTTCTCTCTCCCAGTTCCATAATCCTCAAGGTGGGATCTTGTCTTCTTGGTCCAGGGTTGGGAGTGTTCAGAGGACCACAGAAGAAGACAAATCTCCATGCCTGATTCCCAGAGAGAAATGTCCCAGAGGCCAAGAGAGAAGGATGCTTCATAAGTAGGGCACTGCCCAGGTGGCTAGAGTTGCACCGTCCAATGGAAGGACAAGGGGTGGGAATAGCAGTGGTCACCCCTAAACTCATGACTCCCACAAAAGGTGACAAGGAGGAGCACGGGGTTCTTTCTTTATTTCAGGCTAATTCATCCATTCAGGTGGAATAGCCAGGGTGGTGCTAGGCACTGTTATCCCTTTTCTGAGGGTACAGAGTACATATTCAAGACGATGGATAGACTGAGGAGAGTGGGCAGGGGCAGCAGGGGAATTCTGATCTTAGATGTCATCCATGATTACAGGTTCAATTCATGTCACAGTCTCTCCTTAGCCCCTTCCTCACCCCCAGTTCTTTTGAGAAGGACATGGCTTAAAATCAAAGGCCATTGTTGTGTGGCTTCATGGTCTGTCCTTCAAATGACCTCCATGTGACAGCAAACAAGACATTGAAGACAAGGGTCTTACTGAGGACTCCACAGACCATGGGAACCATTATGCTGGATATGGAGACCCTGTGGAAAGAGGAGATTGAAGGTTGATCAATGACCACCCACACTGCTGGGTCTGGGAAACTCCTCCCCATCCAATCTTTCCAACTTAGGTCCTTCCGGCAGCTTTCCTTCAGCCTGTGGGAAAGTTTAGATGCAGTTTACATGACTTTTTCCTAAAATAACCAATTAGAATGTGTTTGCAGGAGAGTCTAGGGTTCAGGTCCAGGAGACGCATAAGGAGGAGTTCACCCGGGCATCTTGGCCTTCTGTGTGGAATGACGTCAGGTCCATATCTAGGGAACCTGCTCCCTGTTGTCCCCATTCTCACCTGCTTCTGGGGACAGTTGTCCTACCTTAGTCTTTATTTTCCTCTACAGAAAGCAAGAAGAATCCAATCTTACTGAAAACCCCATGTCGGGGTTGTCATGATTTTAGTAAAATGGTTCTCCAAGTTCCAGGTAGACAGCAGTAGACATAGGAAAGAGACCCACCCAGGTGTTTGTGTGTGTGTGTGTGTGTGTGTGTGTGTGTGTGTGTGTGAGAGAGAGAGAGAGAGAGAGAGAGAGAGAGAGAGAGAGAGAGCTCATCTGACCTGGGCAGATAGGGAAGTAGGTGAGGATAAGGCACTCCACATGGTAGGACACAGGTACAAAAATACTAGGTGACAATGAATCACACAGAGGCCACATGGAGTACCCAGAGTCTTCAAAATTTGTGCTCCTTTCCAATAATTCCACTTGGTGAGCAAGCCTTTAATACTTGGACTTGTGCACAATCCATCAGACCCAAACTTCAGCAGCAGGCAACTTTTGAACTCACTGACTTGACATACATGCCCCTCTTTACATTTCTATTACATATTAGTGTGTCTCGGGATCTACCTTCATCTAAATCCTGAATTAGAGGAAGAAGTTGTTTCCTTCATCCCAGCTACTCTAAGGTGCTTGCTCATAGTCTTGTCTAGTCGTTATTCATGGTTATCCACACCTTAGCAAGACACTAATTCTCCTGATTCACCCGACATCATCTTCCCTGCTAAGATTGCCCTCCAAAATCAGTACCTAGTCTCCGCCATTGTAATTTCATTGAATGTACAATTTCCCATCAGGCAGAAAAGCACAACCATTTGTCTGTTATTAGTCACTGACATTGCTTTGAGTTTTTAGAAGTTGTATCTTTATTTTTATTCCTGGGTACATAATGGTATCTGTGTGCAGCTTTGTGCACGTGAGTGCAGTGACCACAGAGGCCAGAAGAGGGAGGCAGATTTCTTGGAACTGGATGTATAAGTGCCTGTGAGTTGGCTGACAAGAGCACTCAGCACTGAACCTGGGTCTTCTGCAGCAAGTTCTCTTAACTGCTGAGCCATCTCTCCAGTCCATTTTTGTTTGTTTATTTACTTTTTGATTTTTGAGACAGGGTTTCTTTGTGTAGTTCTGACTGTTTTAGAACTTGCTCTGTAGACTAGGCTGGACTTGAAGTCAAGAGATCCACCTGCCTCTGCCTCTCAAGTACTTAGATTAAAGGTGTACACCACTACTGGCTGGGCAATCTCTTATGTTTAAATCATTTATCTCTGTAGAGTTTCCATGAGCATTCATGCTACTCTGCATACTGTCACATGTTTGGAGCATCGTCTGAATATCATAGTTTGTGGATGATTCATGGCACACGCATGAGGCAGTGTTACTGCAGGCTGGCCAACATGAGTTCAGCATTTTAAAATATTCCTTCTGGGGCTGCGTGTGCAGCTCAGAGCATGGGCTAAGGATGCATGAGGCCTTGGTTTCCATCTTCAGCACCAAGAGAACAATATTATTATTAAACCAGATGTGATGCAGAATGAAATAACCATGAACATGAAGTAGGCTGGGCCTAGTGGGACAGTGACAATCAATTCATCTAACCACTTATTCCAGTGTCTGCCTTTTTATCCACCATCCCTCCATACACGTCGATCATCTATCCATTCATCTAACCTCAAAGGGATAAAGGGACTCCCTTCTTTCATTCCCATAGCCTGGCTATGGGGAAAGACTTTGTCATATGCTCTTACCTCTCCACACTTGTCACAGATGGGAGCCTCCTCCTCAGTTAGTCGCCACTTCCTCCCTCCCTGGGAATTTCTGCACAGACTGTGTGCTCCTTCTCCAGCCCACCGCAGCTTCATGCCCACATCCTCTCAGCACATGGATAAGGAGATAAAGGGCGTTCAAACCAGCAGCCCAGAAAACATACCTGGGAACATTTGTCACATTTGAGAAGGTGACTCCAGGGTCAGGAGAAGAAACAACAGCTGTGGATTGGGTCATAGTCCAGTCTCTGCGTGGGTATTTTGTAGTAATCAGGATTGCAGCTTTAGTTGGGCTTATAGTAGTTATGATGCCAGAAGTGGACGTATCTGAAGAATCTGTGAGAAGACACATGGTGTAGAGAGATAAATGGACGGACATGTAATGGATGGATGGATAGACGGATGGATGGATGAGCGGAAGAAGAGAAGTGAGCTGGGGAGGAAAAGAACATAGCTATTCATGAAGTAAGGATGTTTTTACTAAAATACAAAGAAGCCAGCCTGAAGCAGAGACAGAGACAGATGAGTGGAAGAAGAAAAGGAGGAGGGCTGGAGAGGAGTGAAGGAAAGACTCCTTGGGCTGTCTGAGCTGTGGAAATGTTCTCTCTACTGTTGTCCAGCTCTCCACCTCCCCATTCTCCCCTTTACAGCTCTCTCTGCCTCTGTAAATCATGTCTCTCTAAGGTGTCCTTTACTGCTGTATTGTATCTGAGCCTCAGCTTGGGCTTGGCACAGACTCCCTGGTTCTAGGAAGGGAGGCCTGTTTCTCTTTTCTCTGCCATCCTTGATCATCCACTATTACGACTGGGGATATAGAGCCCAGAAAGGCACCAGCTGGTCCTCGGTGAATTCAGAAATCCATAGGGGAGCTTGTAAGTGCATGGGTCCCCACTGAAGTGAGCCTAGAACCTTGTTCCCCATAAGGAAGTGTCACTTCAGGTCTGCTGAGCCAGGGTCTGCATGAAATAAGGAGTTCAGGTGGTTCATGCCCACAGCAAGGTCTGAGACACACAGTTTAGAAGCCCAAGGAGCCAACACGGTCATCTTGGGTAGAGGAGAGTAGATTTCAGGGACCTCCTAAGGAGACTACTTAGAAGTAGAGATTTGGGAAATGGAACCCAAATATGTTCCATGTCTACTGATTGCCCTTTACTAAACTCTGCTACCCAAGGGGAATTCATGGATAGCACCCAACTTACCATTGTCGTGCATGGGACCTCAGATGAAGATTCTGGGAGAAAGCCAGGCTTCTAGAAACCCTCGGCTCCAATGCATCCTCACCTGACCCAGCTCCCTCTCCCCTCTCACAGCTTGTGCTCTGCAGCCTGAAAATTCTGCTGAGCTGCTTAAGTAATGCTTTTCCTAAGAAAAAACTAAAGAAACCTTTGAGGCCCAAGGCCAGGCCAGGAGTGGACCAAGACCAGGGACATTTACAGAAACAGGACTGAGCCAGTGAGCTAGGCTGGAATAGGCCTGAGACAGAAAACTCCACAGGAGTAGGTACAAGGGAGCAATCAGTAAGAGAGTAGGCCAGAACCAGAGACCTCTGCAAGTCTGGGCATGAGTCTGGGATCTCTGAGCAAGTAGGCCTGAGCCAGGACCTCTGTGGGTTTGAATGTGAGCTTGAGACCTCTGAGGGAGTAGGCAGGAATCATAGAAGTAGGAAGAGGTCAAAACAGCTCGAAGGCTCAGCAGAAAGAGTCCTAATCAAGCAATCTCTGAGGAAACAGGCCTGAATGACCCATGACATTGTAGAGCAAATCCCCAGAGCTCCGAGTGACCTCTAGAAACAGGGAGTAATTACTGCTGTGACTGGAACAATGACCCTGACTATACCACGATGAGCAACCTTATGAGCATTGAATCTACAGGCACCTGGAAGATTGATCACCAGAGTCACAGACAGCACCAACTATACCAATCAGGGCAAGATGGGTAGACAAGAACACATTCAACATCAGAAAGAATAACACAACACCAATAAAAACTAGTGGCCCTACAGCAGCAAGACTTAAACAAACAAATTTAGATTAAGAAGAAGAAAGTGACCTCAAAAATTACTTTAGGAGAATGGTTGCATCCCTAAAAGTGGAAATGAAAATTTCCTTCAAAGAATGAAGGGAAAGACAAACAAAAAATTGGAAAAAATGAAAAAAAAAACCTTAAAGAAAAGAAAAAAAGCAATCAAACAGATGAAAAAAACTATTCAAGACTTAAAAACTTAAATAGAGACAAAAAGAAAGCACAAATTGTAGGAATTATAGAAATGGAGATTATGAGAAAATGGTCAGGACTACAAATGAAAGCATAAATAGCAGGATACAAGAGATGGAAGAGAGCCTCTCAAGCTCTGAAGATACAATAGAGGAAATAGAGTCATCAGTCAAAAAAAGCATTAAATCTAACAAAAGCTTAACAAAAATTATCCAGGAAATATGGGACACCATGAAAACAGCAAACCTAACAAAAATAGGTATAGAAGAAGGAGAAGCCCAACTCAATAGCACAGAAAACATATTCAATAAAATCATAGAAGAAAACATTTCTGACCAAAAGAAAGACATGCATATGAATATAAAAGAAGCTTACAGAACACTAAATAGACTGAATAAAAAAAGTCCCCTTGCCACATAATAATCAAAACATTAAACACAGAATAAAGAAAGAATATTAAGAGCTGCAAAGGAAAAAGGCCAAGTTAGAGTTATACCTGACTTCTCAAAGGAATAAATGAAAGCCAGAAGGTCTTGGTTAAGTGTTATGCAGACATTAAGAGACAATGGATGCCAACCCACTCTACTATACCAAGCAAAACTTTCAATCACCATAGAAGGACAAAACAAGATATTCCATGACAGAACCAGATTTATCCAATACCTAGTCACACACCCAGCCCTAAACAAAGCACTAGAAGGCAAACTCCAACCTAAGGAAGTTGGCTACATCAACAAAAACACAGGCAATTTATGATCTCACAGCAGCAAATGCCAAAGAAGGAAAAAACACACACACTAACATCGCTGACAACGAAAACTAAATTAACAGGAGATAGCAATTACTGGTCATTAATATCCCTTAATATAAATGGACTCAATTCACCTAAAAAAGACACAGGCTAACAGATTGGATATGAAAACAGAATCCATCCTTAAGCTGCATACAAGAAAAACACCTAAAAAAAACAAAAACAAAAACAAAAACACCTCAACCATAAGACAGACATCTCCTCAGACTAAAGGGTTGGAAAAAAAAATTCCAATCAAATGGACCTAAAAAGAAACAAGCTGATGTAGCTATCCTAGTATCTAACAAAATAGACTTCAAACTAAAATCAATTAAAGGAGACAAAGAAGGACATGTTATGTTAGTCACAGGAAAAATCTATCAAAAAGAAATATCAATACTGAACATCTATGCCTGGAATACAGGGGCCCCCCTCATATGTAAAAGAAACACTTCTAAAGCTTAAATCACACATTAAACCCCACATACTAATAGTGGGAGACTTCAACACTCCACTCTCACCACCAGAAAGGTTTGTCAGCAAAAAATTAACAGAGAAATAAGGAAACTAACAGATGTTATGACACTAATGGACTTAACCAATATCTATATAGCATTCACTCCAAACATAAAGGAATATACCTTCTTCTTAGCACCTCACAAAAATTGACCACACACTAAGGTAACAAAGCAAACCTCAACAGATACAAAAAATTGGAATAACCTAGGTATCTTATCAGATCACCATGGCCTAAAGTTAGAATTCAACAGCAACACTAATTCCAGAAAGCCTACAAACACATCGAAATTAAACCATGCTACCCTGAAGCATCAATGGGCCAAGGAAGAAATAAAGGGAGAGATTTAAGAGTTCTTAAAATTCAATGAAAATAACCACACAATATACCCAAATTTATATGATACAATGAAAACAGTGTTAAGATGTAAGTTCATAGTATTTAATGCCTACATAAAGAAGCTGGGAAAAAATCCCACACTAGTGAATTAACAGAACATTAGAACAAAAAGAAGCAAACTCACCCAGGAAAACTAGATGGCAGGAAATAATCAGATTGAGAGATGAAATCAACAAAATAGAAACAAAGAAAACAATACAAAGAATTAATGAGACAAAGAGTTGGTTCTTTGAGAAAATCAACAAAATAGACAAATCTTTAACCAAACTAACCAAAAGGCAGAGAGAGAGAATATTGAAATTAACAAAATCAGAAATGAAAAGCGGGCATAACAACAGACACAGAGGAAATACAGAGAATCATTAGGTCATGTTTCAAAAACCTGTAGTCCACAAATCGGAGAACTGAAAGGAAATGGACAACTTTCTGGATAAATATCACTTACCAAAATTAAATCAACACCAGAAAAGCAAATTAAATGGATCTATTACTGCTAAAGTAATAGAAACAGTCATCAAAATCTTCCAGCCATAAAAAAAAAAAGCCAGGACCAGAGAGTTTCAGCTCAGAATTCTACAAGATTTTCAAAGAACAAATATCAATACTCCTCAAACTGTTCCACACAATAGAAACAGAAGGAACATTGCCAAACTCTTTTTATGAGGCTAAAATTACCCAGATACCTGAACCACATAAAGACATGACCAGAAAAGAGAATTACAGATCAATCTCCCTCTTGAACATTGATGCAAAAATACTCAATAAAATACTGGGAAAATGAATCCAAGAACACATCAGAATCATCATCCACCATGATCAAGTCGGCTTCATAAAGAAATGCAGCAATGGTTAAGCATATGATAATCTGTCAACAAAATACACCAATAACCAAACTGAGAAATAAAAACCACATGATCATCCCATTAGATGCTAAAAAAGCTTTAGACAAAGTACAACATCCCTTCATGAAAAAGATCTTGGAGAGTGCTATAGAGGTTTACACGGGTATGGATCTTGTTTTATTGATACAAATTTAAGGTCAATTCTGTTAGACTGCATATATATATATTTCTGCTCTTAATTAAGGTATTGTGTTTGTGCAGCTCATTTAAAAATGTAACATAATAGAGTCATCTGTAATAGTCATTTCTGTAGTCATGTTAGTCAGGTTTCTAGATGTACAGAGATGTATTACAGATGAATAGGCAGTCTTCAAACCTTTCAAAGACTACAGAATATGGCATTTAAAATGTTAAAGAACCTAGGACTTTTCATGACAATGAGACATATCTGCTACTGGCAGCACCAATACCTTCAAGAGGAAGATCAGCATCAGAGGCTTCTGCTGTATAAGTACTATGTGCACTAACCAATTGTGCCACTGGAGCATCAGTCTTCTTATGGAATTGGTTAGCCATTTGAGCAAGAAATTACTCTTGCCTGGACTGCTTGGTGAACTGGACATACAGGACCCACAGAGAAATGACTGCTGAACTTGCCTAAAGTGAGACAGTCCTTCAGTGTTTCTGCTTCATGAAAAAGTCTGCCAGACATTCTGCAGGATACAGAAGAAAGTGATTGACAAATTGCCTATATAGGTGGAGCTGTCTTTGAAATGTCCTGATTCATGAAAATGTCTGCTGGATACTATGGGCTTGTAGGCTGAAGATGGATGCCCCAACGGTACAGAAGAACTTTGTGTGACTGTCCAGGTAGTGAGATGTCTCTGTCGATTCTAGAGTTTTGAAAGTTGCTTACAATGAACTTATTGTTTACTCAGGTAATATTATATCCTTCTAGAGTCTTTATGAAGTTGAAGAATTTATAGTTATAGCAATAGTTTTTTAGTTAGGATAAAAGATAAAATAGAAAAAAAAGATAAAATAGATATAAATATTGTAACTACAATTCTTGCTTGATAGCTGTTTTGTTATATGTAATTTTACTATGCTAATGTTGAAGCCTTTCTTTTTATTTAAACATAAAAGGGGGGTGATGTGGGATTTCCCTCTGTATGCTGTGATTACCATTAATGAATAAAGAAAGTGCTTTGAACCTATAGCAGAACAGAACTTAGGTAGGCAGAGAAAACTAAACTGAAAGCTGGGAGAAAGAAAGGCAGAGTTAGAGAGAAGCCACGTAGCCCTGCTGAGACAGATGCCAGAACTTTGAAGTAAGCCCCTGCCATGTGGCAATACACAGATTAATAAAAATGGATTAAATTAATATGTAACAGTTAGCCAATAAGAAGCTAGAGCTGATGGGCCAAACAGTGTTTTAAATAATACAGTTTCTGTGTGGTTATTTTCAGGGCTAAGCAGTCTGAAACCAACAAGTAGCCCTCTGCCAACAGGAGAGAGCAGGGATACTAGGAACATACCTAAACATAATAAAGACAATATACAACAAGCCAACAGACAACATCAAAATAAATGGAGAGAAACTCAAAGCGATCCCACTGAAATTGGGAACAAGAGAAGGTTGTCCACTCTCTCCTTATCTGTTGAATATAGCACCTCAGGTCCTAATTAGAGCAATAAGACAACAAAAGGAGATCAAGAGGATACAAATCAGAAAGGAAGAAGTCAAACTCTCACTACTTTCTATTGAAATGATTGTTTACATAAGTGACCTCTAAAAAAATCTACCAAGGAACTTTTACAACTCATAAACACTTTCAGTAATGTAGCAGGATACAAGATTAACTAAAAAAATCAGTAGTTCTCTTTTACACAGAAGATAAATGGGCTGAGAAAGAAATTAGAGAAACATCATCCTTCACAATAGAAACAAGTAACATAAAATATCTTGGAGTAACTCTAACCAAACAAGTGAAAAACATGTATGAAAAGAGTTCAAGTCTTTGAAGAAAAAAAATCGAAGTAGACACCAGAAAATGGAAAGATCTCCCATGTTCTTGGGTATGTAGAATTAACATAGTAAAAATGGCAATCTTGTCAAAAGCAATCTACAGATTCAGTGCAATGCCCACTAAAATCTCAGAAAATTCTTCACAAACCTCGAAAGAATGGTACTCAACTTCATATGGAAAAGCAAAAAACCCTGGATAGCCAAAACATCCTGAACAATAAAGGAACTTCTGTTGGCATCACAGTCCCTGATTTCAAGCTTTACTACAGAGCTACAGTACTGAAAACAGCCTGGTATTGGCATAAAAACAGACAGGAGGACCAATGGAACTGAATAGAAGACCCGGATATCAATCCACACACCTACAAACACCTCATTTTTGATAAAGATGCAAAGAATATAAAATGGAAAAAACAAAGCATATTCAATAAATGATGCTGGAATAACTAGATTTCAACACACAGAAGAATGAAAATAGATCCATATCTATCACCACGCTTAAAACTCAATTTGATCAAAAATGCATCAAACATAAAACCAACCACACTGAACCTCATAGAAGAAAAAGTGGGCCGCACACTTGAAAGCATTGGCCCAGAGTTTGGGGCTGTGAACTCAGACCCTGAATTTTCTGTAAATGAATTGTTATGCTTACAGCTGCTCTGAGCATAACAACTTGTTTTTCCTGTATTTGTAGCTACTCTGAGCATGAGACCCTCAGGAGTTCCTGATGACAGGGGAGCCACTTCTTGCAGGGGAGTGGTTTCTCGTGGGTTTGGCTGGGGCGTGGCTATCAGTTAAGGATTTGTATATAAGCGGCTCTGGTACACAATAAAGGGGGCATTCTTGTTTCCAGGATGACCCCTGTCTCTATCTGTGTGTCTTTGGTGTTTAAATCTCCAGGCCCTTGCCTGGCTCACGAATGGTCCTGTAGTGCAGTTGCCTAAGTACAGGTGTAGTACCATAGTACACGTAGTAGTATGAATGGTACAGCCCAGGAGATCACTTCCTAAACATGACCCCAGAAGCAAGACACTGAGAGAAACAATTAATAAATGTTACCTCCTGAAACTGAAAAGCTTCTGTAAAGTAAAGGACACAGTCCACAAGACAAAATGGCAACCTACATACTGGAAAATATCTTCCCCAACCTCACATAAGTCAGAGGGCTGATCTCCAAAATATACAAAGAACTCCAGAAAGTTTTCATCAAAAGAACAAATAATTTTTAAAAAATGGGGTGTGGACCTAAACAGAGAACTCTCAACAGAGGAATCTAAAATGGCTGAAAGACACTTAAGGAAATGCTCAACATCTTAGTCATCAGAGAAATGCAAATCAAAACGACTCTGAGATTCCATCTTACACCTGTAACAATGGCCAAGATCAAAAACACTGATGACGACTTATGTTGGAGAGGTAAAGGGAACACTCCTGCATTGCAGTGTGGTGATTTCTCAGAAAATTAGGAAACAACTGATGGAGGAAGGTCATTGGATAATAAAGAAACTGCCTTGGCCCTTATAGGAGAAAATTAGGTAGGCAGAGTAAACAGAACAGAATGCAGGGAGGAAAAGGAAGTGAGCTCAGACTCACCTCTCTGGAGCAGATGCGATGAAGCTCCGAGCCAGGATGGATGTAGGCTAGAATCTTCCCAGTAAGCGCACCTTGGGGTGCTACACACATTAATAGAAATGGGCCACACAGTGCTTAAATGAATACAGTTTGTGTGTTGTTATTTCGGGGCATAAGCTAGCCAGGCGGCCAGGAGCTGGGCTGTGGGAAGAGGCCCGCAGCTCCTTCAACAAACAACCTTCCTCAAGACCCAGTAATACCACTTTTGGGTATATATTCAAAGGATGCTCAATCGTGTCACAAGGACATGGGCTCAACTATGTTCACAGTAGCTTTGTTTGTCATATCCAGAACCTGGAAACTACCTAGATGCACCTCTCCCAAAGGATGGATAAGGAAAATGTGGGACATTTACATAGTGAAGTACTACACAGCAGAAAAAAGTAATGACATCTTGAAATTTGTAGGCAACTGGATGGATGTAGAAAACATCATTTTGAGTGAGGTAACCCAGACCCAGGAGGATAAATATCATGTGTCCTCATTCATAAGTGGCATTTAGACATACAAAGAAAACCAACCTACAAATCAGAATCCCAGAGAACCTAGACAACAATGAGGACCTAAGAGAAACATAGATAGATCTAATAATCTACATGGGAAGTAGAAAAAGCAAGATCTCCTGAGTAAATTGGGAGTATGAAGAGCATGGGAGAGCCTAGCAGGGGAGGGGATAGGAAGGAAGGGGAGCAGAGAAAAATGCATTGCTCAATAAAAACAACAACAAAGGCAACAAGAACAGTTCAGGGTGCAGTTCATCTCAGCAGGGAACTCAAGACAACAGGAGCCAGAAGCTGCTGATTGCAGGGCATCCACAGGCAGGCAGTAGAGACCAGTGAATGTTCCAGGTTCACTTCCCGTTTTATACTGAGTCTTGGATCCCAAGCTTAGGGAATGGTGCCGCCCACTTTTAGAATGGGTCTTCCCAGCTCTAGCTAAGACAATCCCTCACAGCTGAGGCCAGATGCCTGTCTCCCTGGTGATTCTAGGTTCTGCCATATGAACTACTACAACCACACAGGGCAAGCACTTTACATGCTGAGCCATATCCCCACGCCTGTGTCCACTGTGTCTGAACATATAAAGGTCACACCTAATGCTTTGCCTATGTTGAGTGTGCCTGGGCCAAAGCTTTCCTGAAATAACCTCCAGGCCCCCATTGTACCAAAGGGCTGGACATGCTCTGCAGCAGGGAAAGCCCTGGGAGGAGCTGTTCACATTGAGTCCATGAACATGAAAGACTGATTCAGAGCCTTCCGCCACTGCAATCTTCCGCACGACATACATAGGAGACTCAGGCCACTAGCAGCAGCTGCTGGGCCACCTTCCCAGAGCTTAGAGGTTCTCAGTCATCAAGAGCAGATCCTGGACAAGGACCGCATCTCCTAGCCTTCCCCACTAAGCCTCATATGCCTCTCTGTGTAGCTGTCGCCTCTTGGTCTACATTCTCAGTGCCTTCTCCATTTGCTCTGAGGTCTCTCTCATGTGTTGGAGCCTGCCACCCCTGGAGAGATTTCTGATGGGATTGCAGGAAGGGATGTTTGGGAGTGGGCAGCTGTGACAACTGGAGGGAACAAGATCCTTCAATGAATAGAGTTCTGGCAGCAGCAGCAGCAGCAGCAGCAGCGGCAGCAGCAGCAGCAGCAGCAGCAGCAGCAGCGGCGGCAGCAGCAGCAGCAGCAGCAGCGTTAAGAGTAACTGGTAAAAACTGCCCAGAGATCAGCAAGCCTGCATTCTAGGGTTGGCTCTACCCTGAACCAGCAAGGGGTCTTGCAGGGAGTGGGGCGTATTCCCTGTGCTCCAGTTCCCAGCTGTTAGAAGACACAGTTTCTAGAGTCCTCTCCAACTCTGGAGCCTGGTGATCAGGAAAGCTGAGAGTCACATAGAAGGGGGAAGCTCACCTCTTGTCACCACCAGGCGGATGGTTTTGAGAACAGCGATTGTTCCACGATTGTCATGGATCCCACAGTAATAGACACCCGAATCTCTCACTGTGCTTGCAGTCATGATGACAGTGAAGTAGTGAGAGTCAGGATGGTCCCAGATGAAGAATTTTGGCCCCTGAGCTTTCGTGCTGAGACCGGACACTAACACTTTACAACTTTCTGTGGATGTTAGTTGACACCACACCTTCATCATGTTGACATCTTGGCTGCGATGATACCGGCAATTCACAAGAAAGGTCTGGCCCTCCACTGCTTGCAATAACTCTGTGTCCTCTGTGCAACAGCCTGGGAACACACACACTCTTCAGGTCAGAGAGTCCTCCCAGTCTGCACAGCAGGGCTAGGAGATGGGCTCTCTTCTCAGGGAGTGACCCTCTTTGTGTCTATAATTAGGATGCAGCTTAGAGCTAGTAGCTGGCCACAACACACCATGTGTTCTGCCTGAAAGACCCTAAAGACCCCCTCCTCAAAACCCGCAGCTAGCATGCTCCCGGGGGGAACGTCCTGTTTGCTTTAAAAAAAATTCTCCGGATCAGCAGCCAGCCTGCTCTCGTAAGAACATCCCATGTGCTTGAGAGAGCAGGATGTCTATGAGATAGGAAGACTGCAAGGCAGGATGTCAATAAGATAGGACATCAACAAAGCAGGTTGACTGCAAAACAGAATATCTATAAGATAGGTCAGGCATCCATGCTGAGAGAGGAAACCATTCATGCCCCCGCCTCATTCCGATTGACCGATAACCACGCTTTTGCTTCTGTAAACTTGCTTTTTGCTCTCCCCTATAAAAAGCTCGCCCTCCAATTGGCAGGCGCGCAAGTCCTCTGAAAGACTTTGCCGCCCGCAGGTACCTGTGTTTACTCAATAAACCTCTTGCTAATTGCATCCTGTGGCCTGGTCTCAGAGTGTCCTGGTTCTGGGGTCTTCATCAGAGAGGAAAGGTCCTCTCTGAGGGTCTTTCACCACCTTTCTAATAGAGCCCCATTTTGCACCCCTCCAACCTCTTCCTTCTCCTCTCCCTGGTTCCTTCCTTCTATCCTTGTCCCCTGTCCTCACCTGAGGCCAGGAGCACCAGCAGGATGGGGGATAGCAGGTATGTGTCCTTCCAGGCCATGGGTCCTCTTCTCGAGCTGCAGGGGAGCAAGCAGGGAAGGAGGGAGGGATGCTCTGATGAGAGGAGACCAGGGCAGGGCAGGGTCCAGGCAACCCCCACAGCCAGTGCAGGGTGAACTGCTGAGGAAGCCGGGACCTCCGAGGACAAGAGGGAAGCTGAGCAAGGCCTGTGCGGCCCAGTGGCTCTTCCAGTACAGGCTTTGTGTTGAGGCTTCTGAAATGAACTAGGTAAGGACCAGGGTGAGAAATGCGGAGAAAGCCCAGGAGGTAACCAAAGTAAATTAAGAATGTGCTCATTTCTCTTCAGCACCACCCACAATTCCCCTACTTCCTCTTTAGCCTCAAGTTTGTGTTTTCCACCCAAATCTGGCTCCCCCTGAAGGCAGGTGAGAGAACCAGGACCTGGCTAGAACTCTAAGACCTCCTTACTCTCAGGAGTCAGAACTTAGTTCCATGTGGACTAGAGGGGATGAGAAGGGGTGGACAAGCATTCTCAGGAATGGAAGAGCAAGGGGGTCCTGCTTAGTGTGGGATACCCCAAATCTGGGTATGAAGGGAGAGAGCTCAGAAGGAGGGAAGGGAAAGGGGAGCTCCAGCCCCATATCACCCCCATATACCTAGCTTCTCAAAATGTCACAGTCACTGCTAATGTACTTATTAAACACATTTCAAAAATAACTGTTACAGGACTAAATTTAGAGATGGCTCAGCAGGCAGGGACACTTGCTACCAAGACTGATAACCTGGGTTTGAGTTCAATGGCCCACATGGTAGAAGGAGAGAATCAACTCCCAAAAGTTTCCCTCTGACTTCTACACACACGAAAACTTTAAAGTAAATAAATAAACTGTTATCACATGAGCTACAAGCAGTCTCTAGCTACAGGCTGTTCATAGTCAGCAGATGAGCAGGCAGAGAACCAGGCATGCTGGTTCCTGATGCTAATCCTAGACATTGGGAGGTGGAGGCTGGAGGATGTGAGGTCAAGTTCATCTTTGGCTACACAGCAAGTTCAGTCTGGACTACATGAGACCCTGTCTCAAAACAAACCAGAAAATTAAAATACTATATGAAAAGGAAAGCCCCTTTAAATGACAATGTTGTGTAGCAGCTGGGGTGCCAGGGGACCAGAGCTGACCCAGATAGCACAGGACTTGAGAAAGACTCTGGGGAGGAAAGGGACAGATTGTGCAGCACTACATGCAGTGAGGAGCCCAGGCCCCGTGTGAGGAGGTCTGAGAGGCAGGGGAAGCCTTTGACCAAGCTGGCACAGGGTGCTAAGACTTTAGAGAGCAGTGTCAGTCAGTGGCGAGGTGGGGTGTCTAGGAGGAACGTGGGCCATGGGAAGGTGACTTTCAGCTGTTGAACTGCTCGCTGAGGTTACATCTGCCTACTCACCCCTCCCAGCATGGAGCAAGAAGTCCAAGGATGCTGAGGGCAGACCTGGCAGCATGCATCACCATAAGCAGAGCAGGCATGCATCTGCAGCCACGCTGTGACCTGTTCTGGGTGCGCACAACTGTGGCCCAGTGATTAGAAATGGGTTAGATCAATATGTAAGAGCTAGCCAATAAGAGGCTGGAACTAATGGGCCAGGCAGTGTTTAAAAGAATACAGTTTCCGTGTAATTATTTCAGGTAAAGCTAGCGGAGTGGCGGGAAGCAGCCCTGCCGCTCATATTACTACAGCCCAGGGTTACTTCACCTGCTCCTTCTGGTCAAACAGTGAGCTTTGTGCAGGGGATTCCAGTCTCTATGGTCCTTGGCTCAGGAAGTGGTGACCTCTCCAAGGCAGCTCACAAAGTGGCTGGGAACTCCGAGGCCTGGAGGACTTGTGGCTGTGGAAGCCTCAGGGCAGGATGGAGAGTGTGGCTTCCTGTGCTCTGAAAAAGTGAGAGGCTTCTCTGAAAGATGGTGAAAGCTAAAGCAGAGAAGCCGTGAGAGCAACCGCACAGGAGCAAAGACTGCAGGAGAGACTGAAACACACTGGTCCAGGACAGGAGGTTGAGACAAGAGCTGTGGGTGCCCACCTGTAGGGTACCTGGAAAGGGGGCCATTGAAGGGGTCACTGGGAACGCAGACAAGTCAACAGGCTTCTGTAGGGGAACAGAAAGAGCACAGCCAGGTTCTGCCAGGACACTGAGGCCCTGCCATCAGTCTGATCCAGTCTTTCAGGCCTCAGTGGGGTCTTAGGTGTTCAAACACGACACCCTGTTAGTGTTGTTCTATGACTTTCAGTCATTCATTGTGAGGACCCCAGGATAAGCAGGGAGTGTAGTTTTAATGTGAGACATTCCCTTTCCAGCGTGTTTGCACACTTGGTCCCCAGCTGGTGGTGCTGCTTGGGTGTGGGATCCCAACTCAGATGAAGAATGGTAGAGCATTGCCCCTACCCTGGCATCTCTCAGAGAGCATGGCAGGAGTGGGGTCTCTCCCAACCCAATTCAAGACTGGGCCTAACCCAACTCCATAGAGACAAAAGCTACATCTTGATGAAGTCAGTCAGGCTTCTGTGTCCTGTTTATCCTCCCCTCCCTCTTCTAAAGAACTGGCTTTCCAGGGATCATGTGACCAGCAGCCCAGTCTGCTAATCTGACTGCAATGCTTGGAGGCCCCTCCTCTACTGCAGCACTTCCTCCCTTGACTTCATTTCCCTTCTCCCCAGTGCCCACAGATAGATAGGCTGGCCCTGCGATTTTAGTAGGTGACCTGTCCTAAGAAACAGTCTCCAGGGTCCTTCATACCCTTTGCACTCACACTGAGACCCTGCTCCCCAGCTCCTCTGCAACCTGGGACTGCCAGTGATGGGTGCAGGTGACCCACATTTGGGACTCTTGTGGAATCTTTGTGGGTTGGAGTTTCTTCAGAGAAACTGGGTCACTGGAGTCAGGCTTGGAGGTTGTATAGTTGGGTCCCACTTTGTGTTCCTTATCTGCTTCCTGGGTGCAGAGGCAGTGTGACCAGCCTACCTCCTGCACCTGCCAACGTGTCTTCCCTGCTGAGATGTTTGCACCCTTCTGGAGCTATGAGCCAAAATAGATCTTGTGTCCCTTAAATTGCTTTTGTTAGCATATTTTACCATAGCAATAAGGAAGTATACATAACTCAAACAAATGTCAAACCCAAGAAACCAGGCTACTGTACTCAAAATATTTTGAGTAAGTTCACATGGGCCACTATAGTGAGAGCCATGAGGAGCACACCTGTGAGCACATCTGTGAGCACTCTCATCAGCACACCTGTGAGCACACCTGTGAGCACACCTGTGAGCACTCTCATCAGCACACCTGTGAGCACTTCCATGAGCACAACTGTCAGCACACATATTAGCACACCTGTGAGCACACCTGTGAGCACTCTCATCAGCACACCTGTGAGCACTTCCATGAGCACAACTGTCAGCACACATATTAGCACACCTGTGAGCACACCTGTGAGCACTCTCATCAGCACACCTGTGAGCACTTCCATGAGCACAACTGTCAGCACACATATTAGCACACCTGTGAGCACTCTCATCAGCACACCTGTGAGCACTTCCATGAGCACAACTGTCAGCACACATATTAGCACACCTGTGAGCACACCCGTGAGCACTCAGGCCTTCTGATTTTCTCTCTGTCATTCACAAAACTGCAGGTAGAGATAGCACCTACCTTGCAAAGAGTTTGTGAGGAATCGTGAGATACTGTATGGAAAAGTTTAGTGCTCAATAAATATGAGATACTAATATTCAATGTAAAATCATAGTGGACACATAGATCAGTTGGTAGACCAATTTCCTAGCATGTAGGAAGTGCTGGGTACAAACTCCAGGGCCACATAAACTTGGAATGATGGTACACACCTGTAATTGTGGCACTCAAGATGTGGTGGAGGATCTGAAGTTCAAAGCCATCCTTGGCTATATGAGAATTCTAGTTTTTTACTTAAAATACTTATCTCTTTTCTCCATACAGATATAGAAAGGGAGGTATGACATCTTTCGTGATTATTTGTTCTTATCAATTTAAAAATAAAATCTCGTTGTAAAGATGGGGGCCACAAGCTGTGATGGTGTAATCCCTACACCGGGTATGCTGAGGCAGGAGTATTGTTGTTTTAAGGTCAGTTTGGGCCACATAGTGAGATCCTGTCTCAAAAAAATCAAACCAAACCAAACAAACAAATAAAAACAACAACAAAAAAAGAAAACAATCCCACCTTCACGCACACACAACCCAGGTGTTGGGTTCTGGAGAGATGGTTCCATGGTTAAGAGAGAGCACTGATCTTACAGAGGACCCAAGTTCATCTTAAGAACCCATTAGCATCAACTCAGCTCCAGGACCCAGTGCTCTCTTCTGGATTCCTCAGGCTCCTGCACACTCACAGGTGTATATACCTCTGCCTTCTGGATGCACATAATTGAAAATAAAATTAAAAAAGAAAACAAGGGCTGGGGTCCCCTCAATGGCAGAATATTTACTTATCATGGACAACACCTAAGTTGGATTGATACCCTCAACATGAAGGAGAAAAGCGTTCATGTTCCTAGGCTGGAGAGTTGGCTCAGTGGTTAGAGCACTGTTGCTCTTGCAGAGGACCTGATTTTGCTTCCCAGCATCCACATGGTGACTTACAACTCTCTGCAAGTCCAGTGCCAGGGGGTTTGAAGCCCAGTGTTGTGATGAGCTTTTATTCTGTTCTGTCAGTCAGCTCCCAAATAATGACATGGGGACTTCTTATTAATTATGAAAGCTTGGGTTTTAGTTTACACTTGTCTCAACTAGCTCTTATAGCTTAAATAAACTCATTGATACTAATCTAAGTTTTATAATGTGGCATTAATTCTCTTCCATCTTGCACCCTGTGTTTCCTCTCTGTGTCTCCTTAGCATCTACCATGGGCCTCAACTCTCTTCTCTTGCAAAATATTAGTTGAAGATGTGTTGCATTTGTTAATACCATGAAATATTTGTTTAAATGATGCAAAGGTGCGTTGCATTATTTTATGTTGCATTTGTTTAACTCTGTGAAGCTGCCTAAAACAATAGTTTGGTCTAATAAAGATCTTAATAGCTAGTCAGGAAAGGTAGTGATGAGAAAATCAGGCAGAGAGAATAAATAAAAGGAGAAAAAGAAAAGGAAGGAATGAGAAAAAGAGGAGAGGACAAAGCAAGGGGTCACTCACCTAGCACCACAGCAAGACAAAGAACAAGAGATAAAGAAAAGACATACAGACATAGAAAATGATTAAAGCTCCTAGGTAAAATATATATGACATGATTTAAGAAAACCGGAAAACATGCCAAGCTGAGGTCTGGCATTCATAAGTAGGAATAGCTTCTGTGTGGTTATTTGGGAACTAGATAGCAGATCCCCAAAGAGAAAAAGTATAAAAAAAAAACCCAAAACAAAACTCCAAGCAACCACACTCCCTTTTTCTATTTGCCTGGAAGTTTTGTTTATACCTCCTGCCTAGCTATTTGCTATTGAGCTTTTTATTACATGAATCATAGGAAAGCAATACATGTTCATACACTGTACAAATAACTCACATCACACTCTGGCACCATCTTTGGGGGTACCAAACATACACATAAGTATATACATACACCTTACACATAATAAATTAAATAAATCTGCAAAAAAAGATAAGAGCACACAAATCAAAGACTTGTTCCATGTGTATGTTGGTTTTCATCAACTTGACCGAAACCCAGGCATATCTGGGAGTAGGGAATCTCAATTGAGGAGCCCTTTAGCAAGGAAACTCTCTAGACTTCATTCCCATCAGAAGGTGGTGCCCTGCTAGTCCTGTGGCCTCCCTTTGGTCACACACATACTGGCTGTCATGGGTGGCACAGAAGATTCAATGATAAAATGCACATGGTATGTTGATGTATATACTAATCCCATCCATGGATGCCATCTCTGCCTCCAAGAGTTTCCCAGACAGCAGCATCCATCTAAACTTGATTTCTTTTTCCCTGCTGCATAATCCTCAAGAAGGGATCTTGTCTTCTTGGTCCATGGTTGGGAGTGTTCAGAGGACCATAAAGGAAGACAAATCTGAGTGTTGATTCCCAGAGAGGAAGGCCCTAGAGGCTGGGAGAGCAGGCTGTTTCGTAGGCAAGGGCCTGCCCAGGTGGCCATATTTGCACTGCCTAAGGCAAGGACAAGGGGCGGGAATAGCAGTGGTTGCCCCTAAATCTCATGACTCCCATGAAAGGTGACAGGGAGGAGCACAGGGTTGTCTTATTTGAGTCCAACACATCTATTCCGGCAGAATGGCTAGAGGCGCTGGGCATTGGTTCCTGTCTTCTGAGGGTGCAGAGCACATACAAAAGATGATGGATGGATTGTGGAGAAAAGGCAGGGCCTGCAGGGGATATTCTGGGCCTTAAATATCACCCATGATTACAGGCTCAATTCATGTCACAGTCTCTCCTTAGCCCAACCCCACCTCCAGCTTCTCCTGTGAGATAGACATGGCTGAAATTCATAAGTCACTATTGTGTGGTGTCATTTTCTGTCCTCTAAATGACCTCCATGTGACAGCAAACAAGACAGTGAAGATGAGGGTCTTACTGAAGAGTCCACAGACTGTGAGAACGATGCTGGATATGGAGACCCTGAGGAGAGATGAGATTGAACGTTGACCAATGACTACCCATACTGCTGAGTCTAGAAAACTCTTTCCTATTCACTCTTTCCAACTTAGGTCCTCCCTGCAGCTTTCCTTCAGCCTGTGGGAAAGTTTAGATGCAGTTTAGTTGATCTCATCCTAAAATAACCAATTAGAAATGTGTTTTCAGGAGAGTCTAGGGTTCAGGTCCAGGAGATGCATAAGGAGGAGTTCACCCGGGCATCTTGACCTTCAGTGTGGAATGACGTCAGGTCCATATCTAGGGAAGCTGCTCCCTGTTGTCCCCATTCTCACCTGCTCCTACCTTAGTCTTCATTTTCCTCTCCAATACACAAGAAGAATCCAACCTTACTGACAACTCCATTGTGGAGTTGTCATGATTTCAGTAAAATGCTTCTCCTTGTTCCGGATAGACAGCAGTAGACACAGGAAAGGGGCCCACCCAGGAGAGAGAGAGAGAGAGAGAGAGAGAGAGAGAGAGAGAGAGAGAGCTTTGCCTGACCTGAAAAAGATAGGTGGGGATACAGTGCTCTACATGGTAGGACACAGGTACAAAAGAGATATAAAGATGGAAGCTGACACCCACAAATGCCTGTTAGAAACTTGAAAATCTTACTTTAGGATCCTGAGATCACAGGCTGGAGATGTAGGTTGGAGTTAAAACATCTACACAGCACGTGAAAGGCCTCCATTTCCCTCCTCAGCTTGCAAAAAACAACAGTTGAACTGTGGAGAATCATGGCAGAAATTGACACCCCATTAATGTAGAGTTGGGTTCTCACACCAGTGTTGAACCCAAGTACAATAGAAAACAAATTAAAGAAGCAAAGCAAAGAAAATCAAAATGAAAGTAAATGCAAAAATTGGAATCATCTCCAAAATTGCAAGAGTTTTGGGGCTAGTCAGACATGAGGGTGCATGCCTTTATTCCCACTCTTGGGAAGCAGAGGCAGGTGGATGGATCTCTGTTGAGTTTACAGTCATCCTGATCAACATAGAGTTCCATGTCAGCCAAGGCTACACAGTGAGATCTTATCAAACCAAACCATAGCAAACGTGTGGCTTGATCACTTTCCAGCTCTGACTGCCAGTATCCCTACACTACAGAGTTTCCCAAGATGCATGAAGTCATACAATGTGCCTGCCGCGAGAACCCAGGCTCACTGAGAGTATTTCACTACACTATCCCACTTCTGGGTTGGTGGGACTATTAGCCATTAAAGACACCATTTCCCTTTTCTTGATACCCAGGTGTGAAAGAAATAGAAGGTGAGTTGGGGAGGACGGGATGAGCTGGGGAGGAAAGAAGCCTCTTCTCAGTCAGTCATCACTTCTAACCTCTCAGGGAAATTCTTCTCAGACTGAGGGAAGTTGAGTCTGCCCCTGCTCCACCTAACCCCATCTTCATCCCCATATCCTCTCAACATATGGGCTGGGGACCAAAGTATTCATACAAGGAGCTCAGTAGACTGAAAACATAAAGGTAACACCTTTCATATTGAAGAATGCGACTTAAGGATCTGAAGAGGGAACAACAGCAGCTGACTTGAGTTATGGTTACACACACACACACACACACACACACACACACCTGGCAAAGAGAGTGTTCAGTTCCTTTGTGGTATTAAACGGGGGAGCTTTGGTTCTTGTCCCAGTCGGAATCATGGCAGAGGCAGTGGTATTTGCATGACCTGCAGGAAGACACCGAGAATGTATGGATAAGTGGATGGACAGATGATAGATGATGGATAATAAATGGATAGTTTAACAGGTAGAGGAGTGGAGCTGGGGAGGGAAAATAACATGGCTATTCAAGAAGCAAGGATTTTTCTAGTAAAATCCAAAGAAGCCAGCCTGAAGCAGAGACAGACAAAGATGAGTGGAAAGAGAAAAGGAGGAGGGCTGGAGAGGCGTGAAGGAAAGACTCCTCGGGCTGTCTGAGCTATGGAAACGTTCTCTCTGCTGCTGTCCAGCTCTCCACCTCCCCATTCTCCCCCTTACATGTCTCTCTCAGCCTCCATAAGTCACGTCTCTCTAAAGTGTCCTTTACTGCTGTATTGTATCTGAGCCTCAGCTTGGACTTGGCACAGACTCTCTGGTTCAAGGAAGGGAGGCCTGTTTCTCTTTTCTCTGCCATCCTTGATCATCCACTAAACTACTGGGGATGTAGAGCCCAGCAAGGCACCAGCTGCTCCTCGGTGAATTCAGAAATTCATAGGGGGACTTGTAAGTGCATTGGGCCCTACTGAAGTGAGCCAAAAACCTTGTTCCTCATATGTAAGTTTCACTTCAGGTCTGCTGAGCCAGGGTCTGCATGAAATAAGGAGTTCAGGTGGTTCATGTTCACAGCAAGGTCTGACATACACAGTTTAGAAGCCCATTTTGGCACCAAGGGCATTTTGGGAGGTGGAGAGTAAATTACAGGAGATTACTAAGGACACGACTTCTAAGTAGAGACTTGAAAATGGAGCCCAAATATGTTCCATGTCTACTGATTTCTCTTTACTGAACCCTGATACCCAAGGTGATTCATGGCCAGCACCCCGCTTACCATTGTCCTGCACTGGACCTCAGATGAAGATTCTGGGAGAAAGCCAGGCTTCTAGAAACCCTGAGCTCCAGTGCATCCTCACCTGACCCAGCTCCCTCTCCCCTCTCACAGCTTGTGCCCTGCAGCCTGAAATGTCAGCTGAGCTCTGTTAGAATTGGTTTGCCTAAAACTTACATGATTTGTGTCCTATTTTCTGCTTTTACTCAGAGTCACAAGACACGTGGTTCCTGGAAGTCAAACTTTGTAAAGGATCCCCATGTTATACTAAGTGTTGTCATGTGAATATGGATACACATGTGTGCAAGGGTGTACATGTGTGTGGGACTAGGGGTCAACCTCAGGTGCCATTCTTCAGGATACCTGACTTTTTTGAGGCAGAGTTTCTCACTTTTTCCTTGAAATTCACTGCCCCGTCTAGACTGGCTGGCCAGAGAGACCAGGGATCCACCTGCCCTCACCTCAATTACTAATGCTGGCCACTAGGATAAGCTTTTTGAAGTGAGCACTGAGAACAGAACTCAGGACGGGATTCATGCATACATGACAAGCACTTTCCCAGCTGAGCCACCTGCCCAGCCCACATGTGCTGCAGGACATGAACTCCATGGCTCACATACATGAACATGTCCACACTCTGACATCATCTGTCTTTAATTTCCATTGCTCTGAGGAGACCCCGTGACCACTCTTAAAAAGGAAAACATTTAAGCAGGGCTATTTTACAGTCCAGAGGTTCTGTCCATTATTGCTATGGGGGAATCATGGGGAAATGCAGGTATATATGGTCCTAGAGAGGTACCTGAGAGTTCTATATCTGGCTCCTCAGGCAACAAGACGAAAGAGGGAGACGGGGAGGGATGGGGCCAGATTAAAGGAGAGGGGGGACAGCCACACAAGCTTTGCTTAAGCATCTGAAACCTCAATGCCCACCCACAGTGACACACTTCCTCCAAAAAGGCCACATCTACTCTAACAAGTCTATGCTTCCTAAGAGTATCACTTCCTATGCTCCTATGGGGGCAGTTTTCTTTCAAATCACCACATTCCACTCCCTGGCCCCCAGAGGCTTGTAACCATATCATAGTGCAGGAATGCAGTCAGTCCAATTTCAAAAGTCTCATAATCTATCGGTCTCAACTGATCTTATATCCGTTTAAAAGTCCGAAGTTCAAAATCTCTATGGATACTCATAACAATCTCTTAACTGTGACCCCTGTGAGATAAAAATAAAGAGCATATCATATACTTCCAACACACAGTGATGTAGAATACACATTACCATTCCAATAGGGAGGATAGGAACATAGTGAAAAATACTGGGGGAAAGATACACCAAAAACTCTCTGTGCAAATTTCAAATACTACATCTCTGATATGAAAGCTTTCTTCAGATCTCCAGCTAGTTTCAGCTTTGTTGACTGTAACACGCTTCTTTCTCGGGTTGGTTCCACTCCCTGTTAGCAGCTCTCCTTGTTTACCTCTCCCCTGTTTCTGGTATCTCAAATATCTTGGGTTCTCCAACAAAGCCAGGCTTTACTTTCACAGCTTTATGTAATGGCCTCTGTGGGCTTCCGTACAAGGACACCCCTGCCACAAGTCAGGCCTCCTTTGCTTTCCTTATTCACAGAGGGAGATTCCATAACCCCTTTCTTGTGCCTTTGACTCTAAAGCCAGAACCATGTGGCCAAAGCCGCCAAGTTCTTATGTTTGCTGGGGTTTGTTCCTCCTATATCACACACACACACACACACATACACACACAAACACACACATGTACACACACACACCCCAGCTTTATGTTTTTCTTCACTGCCTAAGCTTAGCTGTCTTGGAGCTTACTCTGCATTCCGGGCTGGCCTTGAACTAGGAGATCTACCTCTCTGAGTGCTGAGATTAAAGGTGTGCACCATCTGAACCAGTCCTTCTCCACTTTTCTTTAATTCCTTTTCACAAGCTGGAATCTTAGCTGGGTGGGGTCTTTATTCTACTTAGCAGCAATCTTTTCTTTAATCTGTTTACACATCCTGGTGTCTCCATTTCCTCAAACTGTACATTTTGTAGTTTTCCTTGCTCAGCTTGCTACTTTCAGTATAGATCTGCATTAGTGTGGACACTGGCAACCAAACAACACTGTTAGTCCTAGGCTGTCTGAAAATCCCCCCTGCCAAAACTGTTCATCCATAGCTCTTCATTTTAGCCTCAGACAGATTTTCTTTTAGACAAGGGCAAAAAGTAACCAACTATCAACAAATATCACAAAAATGATCTCTAGGCCACATACTAATATTCATCGCCTCTGAAGTCTCTTGAGCCAGGCCCATAGAATACAAATCATCCCAGCATCACTCTCTTTCGTGTTCCTAATAGTCTGTCTCATTAAGTTTAGCTGCTTTCCTAATCCAGAGTCTGTTGTAGCACACAGTTCAGATACAGTCCCTCACAGAAAGGAACTCAAGCCCCATTTCCCAGCTACTAGAGAACACAGTTTCTAGAGTCCTCTCCAACTCTGGAGCCTGGTGACTCAGGAAGGGGGATGCTCACCTTTTGACACCACCAGGTAAAATCTTCTGAGAACAGCAATTGCTCTGTGATTGTCATAGATCCCACAGAAATAGAGACCCGAGTCTCTCACCGTGAGTGTAGTCATGGTGACAGTGAAGAAGTGAGACTTAGGATATTCCTGGATGAAGAATTTAGGCCACTGTGTATCTGTGCTGAGACTGGACACTAACATTTTACAACTTTCTGTTGGTGTTTTCTGACACCAAATCTTCTCCTTGGAGTGCTGGCTGCTATTGTACTGGCATTTCACAAAAATTGTCTGGCCTTCCACTGTTGGAAGTAACTCTGCATCTTCTGCCCAGGAGCCTGAGAAAACACACACTCTTTAGGTCAGAGAGTCCTCCCAGGGTTCACAACAGGGCTAGGAGATGGGCTCCCTCCTCAGAACTGTCCCCTTAATGTCTATGCTCAGGGTGTGGCTTAGGCCACACAATATTCTGTGTTCTGCTTTCCCAACCATAGAGCCCCATTTTGCAGACCTCCAACTCCTCTCTCCTGTCCCTATTCCTTCCCTCTATCCTTGTCCCCTGTCCTCACCTGAGGCCAGGAGCACCAGCAGGATGGGGGATAGCAGGTATGTGTCCTCCCAGGCCATTGGTCCTCTGCTCGAGCTGTAGGAAAGCAAGCATGGAAGGAGGTAGGGATGCTCTGAGAAGAGGAGACCAGGGCAGGGCAGGGTCCAGGCAGCCCCCACAGACAGTGCAGGGTGAACTGCTGAGGAAGCCGGGACCTACAAGGACAAGAGGGAAACTGAACAAGTCCTGTGCGGCCCTGTGGCTCTTCCAGCCCAGGCTGTGGTTCTAGGCTTCTGAACTGAACTAGATAAAGGGGCACAGAGATGGTGTAGTCTCTTGCCTCAGAAGATGGGTGTGGAAAGCAGATAAAGCCCAGGAAGAAACCACAGAGAAGGAAGAGTCTTGCTCATTTCTCCTCAACACGCCCACAATTCCCCCACTTCCTCTTTAGCCTCAAGTTTGTGTTTCCCACTCAAATCTGGTTCCCACTGAAGGCAGGTGACAGAACCAGAGGCCCTTTGGAGACCTGGCTAGAACTCTAAGCCCTCCTTGCTCTCAGGGGTCAGAACTTTGCTGTTTAGCTTACCTGGGAACCAGGAAGTTCCATGTGGACTAGAGGGGATGAGGAGAAGAGGGTGGACATGCATTGTCATCAATGGAAGAGCAAGGGGGTCCTGATTAGTGTGGGAATGCAAAGCTGGGTATGAAGGGAGAGAGCTCAGAAAGGAGGGAAGGGAAAGGGGAGCTCCAGCCTTGTGTCTCCCCCATATACCCAGCTTCCTAACATGCCACAGTCACTACTAAGTTTAACTTGAAAGACTGTACTCATCAAACATATTTCAAAAATAACTGTCACAGAACAGCAAGATGGCTCAGCAGGCAGGGACCCTTGCTACCAAGAGTGATCACCTGTCTTTGAGCTCCATGGCCCACATCGTAGAAGGAGAGAATCAACATCCAAAAGTTCTCCTCTGACTTCTACATACGTGAAAACTTTAAAGTATATAAATAAACTGTTATTACATGAGCTACAAGAAGTCACTAGCTACAGGCTGTTCATAGTCAGCAGATGAGCAAACAGAACCAGGCATGCTGGTGGGTGGCTCTAACCCGAGACCTTGGGAGGTGGAGGCTGGAGGATGTGAGGTCAAGTTCATCCTTGGCTACACAGCAAGTTCAGTCTGGACTACATGAGACCCTGTCTCAAAATAAACAACAAACCAAAAAAGTAAAATGCTATAGGAACAGGAAAACCCTTTTAAATGTCAATGTTGTGTAGCAGCCCGGATGCCAGGGGACCAGGGCTGACCCAGATTGCACAGGACTTGAGAAAGACTCTTGGGAGGAAAGGGACAGATTGTGCAGCACTACATGCAGTGAGGAGCCCAGGCCCCGTGTGAGGAGGTCTGAGAGGCAGGGGAAGCCTTTGACCAAGCTGGCACAGGGTGCTAAGACTTTAGAGAGCAGTGACAGTCAGTGGCAAGGCGGGTGTCTAGGAAGAACGTGGGCCATGGGAAGGTGACTTTCAGCAGCTGAACTGCTCACTGAGGTGACATCTGCCTCCTCACCCCTCCCAGCATGGAGCAAGATATCCAAGGACGCTGAGGGCAGACCTGGCAGCATGCATCACCCTTAGCAGAGCAGGTATGCATCTGCAGCCATGCTGTGAATGTTCTGGAGCGTGCACAACTGTAGCCCAGGGTTACTTCACCTGCTCCTTCTGGTCAAACAGTAAGCTTTGTGCAGGGGATTCCAGTCTCTATGGCCCTTAGCTCAGGAAGTGGTGACCTCTCCAAGGCAGGTGCATCCTTGGCCTGTCTGGCACCCCTGCTGTATACCACTCCCAGCCCCCTCATCTACTTTGGTTCTGGGTCCTCTGGAGCATCAGAAAGAAAGGAAGGAAGAGGAAGGAGGAAGAGACTGGCCTGGGGTTCTAAGACAAGAGCTTCAGAAGCCATGCAGGCCACGGGAGCTGAGGAGACGGGTGTCTACAGCCACTCCTCAGTTCCCAGTGCTCCTACCATGAGCAGACCTTATAGTACCAGCTCTCATGTGCTGCTGGCGTACAGAACCCCGGCCTGATCCCATGAGTGGGGAGTCACTCCCTCACTCTCCTGTTTAAACTCTCTCTCACTGATGACTCCACACACCCACTATCTCTGTCCTGTCCCTGGCCCCTTCTGTCTATGTAGCTCTTTCTGGGGCAGCCTTCTGAAGGTGCTTGAGCCTGTGCTGTCTTCATCCCCACACCCCTAAAGCCCCTGCAGGTGTCACCATCCCCCACCTCCTGCAGGCATCACACACCTTATAACTCCAGCCTGTCCTCCAAGCTTCACATAGCAAACCCTGCATGCATCCCGACCAAGCTTTGCATCGTAGAATATTAGTTTAATCTGTGTTACATCTGTTAATGCTGTGGAACATTTGTTTAATGATGCAACGATGTGTTGCATTCTTTTATGTCGCATTAACTCTCTGAAGCTGTGTTACTTTGCCTGTCAAAATCATCTGGTTGGTCTGATAAAGAGCAGAATAATCAGGCAGGAGAAAGTATAGTTGGGGTTGTTAGGCAGAGAGAATAAATAGGAAGAGAAATCTGGAAAGAGAAGATCGAAGTATGAGTAAAGAAGAGGAGGAGATCAGGGGCCAGCCACCCAGCTACGCAGTCAGCCATGGAGTAAGAAGTAAAGAACAGATATACAGACATAGAGGAAGGTAAAAGCCCCGAGGCAAATGGTAGATGGGATATTTTAAGTTAAGAAAAGCTGGTAAAAATTAAGCCAAACTAAGGCTGGAAAAGAATAAGAAAGAATAAGACTCCGTGCGATCATCTGGGAGTCGGGTGGTTCCCCCCCCACCCCCCGGAGAGAGTAAAAGGAGTGAAGAGTAAAAAAACCCCCCTAACTACAGCATCCTGAGCTTGCAAGATCCACAAGTCCTGCTTCCAGAAGGACACAAGCCTGTCCCGCCCCCTGCTCCATAGCATCTGACCCGCGTGTGTCTAATGTGTGGGCAACTACACAACACCTTTGCTTCCCTCCGTCACTGTCTAGTGAGGCCAGAGCTGTCTGACTTTCTTCCCCGCTGCCCTGCCTCTCTAAATGTTGACTTGTGCTCATGAACCAACACGCACGTGCCTTTGCCATAGGAGGTGGAATACGGGGGCTTCAGCCTTCACCATCCTCCTCTCCAGAAGAGGACACAGCATCAGAGAGGGACAGTGACTCACTGTGGTCACACGGAGATGGAGGGCTGCCCTGGGGATTTGAACTCAGGCCTTGATTTTAGCACCACTGTCTTACCATGTACCTTAACTATCCACAAGAAAGTCTCACTAAAGAGGCTACTATAGTTGTTTGAATGAGTTGTCCCCCATAGCCTCAGGCATCTGAACACTTTGTATCTAGTTGGTAGTGCTAATTTGAAGGATGTGTGGCCTTCCTGGAGGAAGTTTGTCACAGGGAGTGGGTTTTGAGGGCCTAAGGTCTTATCTGACTGTGAGTTCACTCTCTGCTTCCTGCTTATGAACCAAAATGTGAGCTTGGAGCTTCCTGATGTCTCCTGCTGCAGGCTGCCATGCTTCTTTGTCAGTGGACTCAACCCTCTAGAACCATAAGTCCAAATAAACCCTTCCTTTTATCTGCTGCCCTGGTCATGGTGTGACCTGGACCAGAAGACTGCAGTAGAGGATCCTGAGACAATGGGCCAGGGATGAGAGAAATAAAGAAGATAGGAAAGCTGGGACCAGGAGATCTTACATAAGCTGATAACTTATGTCCTGTGAATTATTGTACACGGTTTGCAGAGGGGGAATGGGAGCGGTCAGCTGAGAGCCACCATGTACTGGGATGGAGTCAGCAGGAGGCTAATCAGGCGTTGTTGTAGGAAAGGAACACAGAAATCGCTGGTGCATCACAGACAGAGCACATGGACCTTGAGACTGATAACCACGGCCCCTTGTGGGGAAGAGTTGGGCTCCCAGGGTCTGAAAGCACAGCTTCTCCAAGCCCCTGGTCCCAGGCTATTAACTGGCATTGTCCTGCATATTCCTGGTGTTAGACAGGAACTAATTCCTTCCCCATAGTTCAGGGCACCAGGGAAATCCTAGGACCAGACAGTCCCCAACAATGGTGTCCATCACAGGAACTGAAAAGGAACTGATGCAGCCACCAGCACAGAGCTGCACCGTCCATGTGTGAGCCTAGAGGGGAGGAGACAAGGTGAGAGCAAGAAAGTTGACAGGTAGCTTCAAATGTCAACTTGACACAGCCTGGAGTCTCCAGAGAAGGGAGCCTCAGTTGAGGGATCACCCTGATCAGACCGGCCTGTGAACATGTCTCTGGCGAACTGTCTTGGTTGTAGCTGATAGAGGAGGGTCAGTCCACTGCGGGAGACACCATTCCCTGGGCAAGCGGTCCTGCGCTGTGTAAGAAAGCTAACTAAGCACAGGCCTGTGAGCAGACAAGGCAGCAGACTGCATTCCTCCATGGTCTCTGCTTCAGTCCTGCCTGAGTTCCTGTCCGGACTTCCTTCAAAGATAGACAGCGTCAGGTAAGCATAATGCAAATAAACCCTTTTCTCCCTAGGTCAACACCTTCAGTCAACACCTCTCCTCAGGAGATCTACATCCTTGCTATTGTTAGGCAGAGACATCTTGTCTGCAGAGCTACGTGATCAGCTCAGACTGGGCCTATGGCTTTTGTGCCATACAAAAATATGGGCCTACAATCCACTCTCTCTTATTAATTTTAATAACCCCTGTGCTTCTGCAACAAGACAGATAAGTCGCGCCTGGTTTGGGCAAAGTCCTCTTCATTTACCCAAATTTTCCCGTCATTGGAACAGGCATCTTTTATGCAAGCCCCTGTCTTAGGCATCTGGGGAGAAGAAGCTTCAAACCCGTCATTGACTGCCGACCTCTGTAAAGAGAAGAGATTAGTGGAGAGAAATATACTTTTTAGGCCCTGTGTGTATCAGCCATATCTTGTCAGGATGTATCACAATTCATTATGAATAATTATGCTCCCAAAGACTATATTCTCCTATCTTAAAGGAGAGTAGAATTACCTGAGTTGAAAATGTTTCTTCCGCTGGTACAAAACATCATTCAGAGCTTACTTTCTCAGCATACGTATCAACTCTCAACATTTATCATCACAACCTGTCTTTCAGCCAACTGTCAATTGCAGCAACTCACAATCATGATTTTTCCACATCATCGGTCAATACCGATCTTTAAATTTCTAATACCGTAATTTTATGTTTAGCCGGTCAAAACCAGCTCTCCCAATTTTCATAATTTCATGTTTGGCTGGTCAAAACCAGATTTCCCAATTATTGGTAATTTCATTTTTAGCCGGTCAGTACCAGCTCTCCAATTATTTATAATTTTATATTTTTTTAACCATAAATTCATATTCCTTTCGGTCATTACCGATGTATTTGGCACCATTGGTCATTACCAGATATTTCCCATCACCTTATATGCAGCTGTAAATATCAGGTCATTACAGAAATATGGGCCTACACCTTTCAAAAGACAGGGAGAACCAAGGCCCCATAGTGTTAGTGGCTTGGCCAGTGTTATTATTGCCTGACTATCTGTCCATCTGCTGTCCATGAAACAGGATTGTTAGGACCAATGAAGGTGCAGGGACAGGAATGGAGGAGGGACTCTGGGGGTGGTGTGAGTCCATCCCCCCAGTTTCCCACTAATGTGGTGACCACAGATTGCTTGCTTGCCATAGATGTGTGTGTAGGTGTGGATGTGTCTGTCTGTCCTTCCTTCTAGTTCTTCATTTGTCAGCTGTTCAACCTGAGTCCCTCTCTGTCATGCTCTATGTGAAATTATTCCCTTCTGTTCCCACGTTTACACCTTTGGGCCTTCCTCTCTCTGCAAAGCCATCCTGGAGTGTGACCAAGGCCCCAACTGTGTCACCCTCCTGACTGTGATGTTTGCTGTCCCATTAGAAGGTCCCTGACTCAGGGCTGAGGGTGTAGATGTTGTGGTTAGCTCAGGGACCTTTCAAGCCACTATGGGCTAGTGTGCATTACTTCTAGAGTGACGGTTCAGCCCACAGCACACAGCCCATAACCCACAGACAATGTATAGCCCACACCCCTCAGCCGTCCCTGCTCACCTCTGGACCAATGATCTCAATAATAGAGGCCAAGTCTGAGCTGTGTATAGGATGCAAATTCGATCCTCACGCTCTGTTGTCTCCACTCCTGTCTGGGAAAATGGTCCTGTTGCCCAGCTAAGGTTACTCCCAGCAGAGTTTTGATGGCCAGAGGCAGATCTCTCTCCTTGTCTCCTTTTGTGTGTGTATGTGTGTGTTGTATGTGTGCTGTGTATCGGCTACTTCGTGTCCTTGTGTCTGCCCATCTTTCTAGCCTAGAATCTGGTGTCAATTCTCCAAAGGTAAATCCTTCATTCACTGCTGTTTTAAGCAGGGTAAGTTCATGTGGTCTTTGCTCAGGAGTGACTTTGCTTTGCTCCTAGGCCAGCACAGTCCCTTAAGGAGGGGACCTAAAGATGGGGATCCAGATACCCCAAGATGTAGTCTGTTTCCTCAGTCTCCTGCATGAGCTCATCACATGCGAGAAGCAACTGGAGGCAGGTAGCCCAGCCTTTGCAGCCATCTTGGGAAAGGCTGTAACTGGTCTCTCGCTGACCTGAGAGGGGCTGGCAGGCAGAAACCAAGTGCCATGTGTAAACCTCAGGCTTCCAGGACAGAAGGGACCAGCAACCACAGTCAGGACACATCAGAAGACGCCTGGCCCTGGTCAGCTCGGGGACCTCCTGGTACCAGTTCCTCTGTGATCCCAGGTCTTAGTCTCTGTCCCTTCTCATCCAGAATAGGACTCTATAGACAATGGCTGCCCAAGGGCTCATGAGTCTGGCTCTTGTCTCCAAACATATGGAGACATTTGTAGGGAACAGAGAGAAACTGAGGACATGGTGGCCCTGGGTGTAAGGAAGGCAGCTGAACTGTGCTCCTGCCCCAGGGCCATTGTCTGGGCTTCGGTCCTCTCTGGCCTCTGAGTCCATTGGCGTCAGCTCTCCAGATCACTGAGTTATCTTAGACCAAGCAGGTTTCCACAGTGTCTCTGGTCCTTCAGGAAGATGTATCCAGGGTTTAGCAGAGTCGCTGCCGAAACTGTAGCCTACAACAAACAGGAAGAGATGAAGAAAGGCCATGCCCTGCTCTCAGTGCCCCAATGCCCCTGGGTGACCTTTGACCCTCTCTGGCCTCTGTATTGTTCCTTCATTTCAGAAGTGACATGTGGCACCACCCATGCCTGGCCACCCTCCTCCTCCCTGGATGTCACTGGTCATCTTGACTGGACACAGGCAGAGGTTTATTCCCCAGCCAAAGTCTCAGTGTCACAATCCTCAGAGTAGAGACTCAGATCTTGGCCCTGGTTTCCAGGGGTGACTGTACTTACTTCCCATGTGCCTCTTCTTCCAAAAGCCATAGACCATAACCAACACCACAGGCGTCAGAAGGAATGTCAGCACTACCATCGTCACAGTGAGGTAAGTCTCCTGGGACCTGAGGAGGCAGGACAGGAGAGAGTAAGGACTGGGTTCCAATCTTGGCCACAGCTTCCTTTGGCAGACAGAAGCACAGAGGTTACCCAGTGGGTAACCTCACAGCGCTCCCTCCAGGTAGATGCTCCCTCTTGGGGATGAGCTGTGGGAAGAGAAAAGGAGACAGTGGAGTCATGGACGAGTCAGCAGGCAGAAGGCAGCATCTCCACTGTCACCTCTCCTCCAGCATGTCCTCCACCCCCATCAGTGAAGACAAGGGTAGTTCACAATGGCCCTACGGGGCTCACAACACCCAGGAGCATGTCCTGCCCCTCTGACATCATCCTAACTCATTTCACCAACAGCAGTCTGGGGTCTGGACAGCATGTAGGAATGGCAGTCAGTAGTTCTCAGTCCTGTGGGGACTCACAGGTCTGTCTCAGCAGGTGCAAGACAGAGAAAGACTTACAACCCCCCTACAAGGCATAAAGAAGACATTCCTGAGTCCAGTGGTTGAGAGGCAGGGAGGCCTGAGCCATTGTTCTGAGCAATGGAGCCTGATTAACAGTGTGGGGAGGGAAAAGATGAAGGAGCCTGGCAGGAGAGCAGCTGGGTCCCCACTCAGTTGTCCTGGGCTACAAGGTGGTGCACACCCTGCTCTTAGAGCTGTAATTGGCCTGAGGTTTAAGTACATTTTTACATTTTCATTTATTTATTGAAGGTTACGCACATTCCTGATATGAATATGGAGATCAAAGGTCCTGTAGCAGTCAGTTCTCTCCTCTACTGCATGGGCCCAGGGATCCCAGATCGTCAGGTTTGGCATCAAGTATCACGTGGCCATGGCAGGAGATTGTTTTTTCTTTCAACTGAAAACGTGGGCAAATTAGAAACCTACCCAAGATCAATTACCCTTGTGAAGCATAAAATGAAGACCTTGAGGGGCAGCTCGATCAGTAGGTGCTGGCTGTGTGTGTGAACATGAGGACCTGAGTTCAGCCCCAGGAACCCAAGCATAGTGCACAGGCTTACAGTCCCATGCTGGGGGCACGGACAGGGGAATTCCTGGGGTCACTGGCCAGAGACAGCCTAACCTACTTGGCATGTTCAGGCTCATCACAACCCCTGGCTCTAAGACAGTAAAAGAGCAATGGCACCTGGGAATGACAGCTGAAGTTGTTCTCTGGCCCCACAGGCAGAGCACATGCACATACACACACACACGCGCACACACAACACACATACGCATGCACGCTCACGCGCGCGCACACACACACACACGCACACACACACACACACACATGCTGATAAAAGAAGTGATTACAGAAAAATAAGCCCGTTTCCTGATGGCATTCAGACAAGTGAAGACCCCAGAGTCAGTTTCTCCTGCTTCTTGGTTGGCATGGAGCTAGAACATTGGGTGAGATTCAGCACCACAGCTGGGAGGGAAAGTTATTCCTGATTAAGACCAGGGAGGATGGGGATGCATTCAGGTCAGGGGTGCAGGGCATGGCAGGTGGAGGGCGAACTCATAACAATGGGTGGCTTTCCCCAGACACTTCCTGGGTCTCCACCATTTCCTGTCCTATAAGTGTGGGGACCCCATCTTGTTCAGACTCTTCTCTCGTCTTTCTGTACAAGGAGAGAGACTTTCCTATCCCCTTTGTTGTGATGAGCGGCTCTACTGAGATATGCTGGAGAGACCCCTTATCCTACAGTCTCTTCCACAGCCCTAAGCCGTGACCTTTAAATGCCCTTGACTCTCTTCACAGAGACACTTCCAAGTGCACACCCCAGTTCTGTCCCGTCATTAACTCTTCAACTGCCTGCTTTCTCTCTCTACCTGAAAACAGAACATGCCTTCACTGTCAGGGCTCCCCACAGGGGCGGACTGAGGCTGGTTTTGTTCATTGTTATGTTCTCAAGGCCTGGAGCAGTGCCAGGCACACCCCGACAATGAGTATATGACTTTATATTCTCAAGGACTGGAACAGTTCCGGGAACACCCCGACAGTAAGTATATGACGTTCGGACAACTGAAAACACAGCGTGGTCCCAAGATTCATTTCTTCTCCAGGGCAAGGTCAGAGCCACACAGAGTTTGATAAAACTCATTTTCTTTGTCATTAAAATGGAGACAGGAAGTTGTCCATAGTGAAGAACCACTCATTCTTATACTATCCCACCCATCCCAGCGCTGGCTGAGTCAGCTCACCTGGATACACTTCGAGCTGGAAACCCACCAACGGGTAGACATTCCCAGCCGTGTTCCACATGCACCAATATCCACCAGAATCCTGGACTCTGAGGGCCTCCATGGTGATGTGGACCTTGGCCTTGGCATCATCCCGCATTGAGTAGCTGGGCCCCTTCACCCAGCTCCGGATGAAGCTAGCTCGCACTTCTTCTTCCTGACCTTGACTAAGCCTTCTCTCAGCACAGTCAGAGACTCCCCTTCACGCCGCCACACTTTCCTGTACACATTCTTGTTGGAGAGACCTGGGGAGACAGGACTTCCTGAGCACGGTCTGGAGAGGAAGAGGAAGACATCTTGAAACTGGCAGCTGTGTGAGAAAGGGGAAGAGGGTGCAGCAGCCCTGGCTTTGTGAAGCTCAGGGTGATGGGGGAGCACAGCCCTTCCCTCAGGGAGTTGATGGGAGAAGCACAGGGCCCCCTAGCAGCTCGCTCTCAGTCTGATGGAGGAGACCCCAGTCCAATGAGGAAGCAAGCTAGCAGGAACTCTCTACCAGATATCGTCCTTTTTCTCTGAATATTTTCTGGTCTTCAGGGATGTCCAGTCAGTTATGGGAGTGATCATTTCAGCCTTCAGCAGGTGGATGTTCCCTGCATGGCAGCCACACACGAGAAGCGGTGGCACTGGTCAGGGTGGGCATTTCTTTGTTACTTCATCCCTTGCTCTGTCACTCCTGGTCAAAAGTCTCATTAGTTATCATGAATCTGAACCTTAGTCAATTGAAGTGATGATTAACAACGTCAAACTGACAGGACTTTGATCCATTAAGGAGATAAACCTCTGGCCACATCTGTGAGTGAGCCTCTAGATTAGGGTGATGTCAGTGGGAATTCCTCTAGAAGTAGGAAGCACCAGCAGGTGAAGTGCATTCCAGACTGAATAAAAGCTACTATGGACACAGTTGAGCAAGTCTTCTTGTGGTATGATTGAGCATTATTTTGGGAATATACCCAATGGTAGTATTGCTGGGTCTTGAGGTAGGTTGATTCCAAATTTTCTGATAAACCACTATACTGATTTCCAGAGTGGCTGTACAAGTTTGCACTTCTACCAGTGATGGAAGAGTGTTCCCCTTACTCCACATCCTCTTCAGCATAAGCTGTCTGTCCTCAGTGTTTTTGATCTTATCCATTCTGACTGGTGTAAGATGGTATCTTGGTGTCATTTTGATTTTCATTTCCCTGATGGCTAAGGATGTTAAGCAATTTTTAAAATGTGTTTGGTCATTTGAAATTCTTCTGTTGAGAATTCTGTTTAAATCTGTACCCTATTTGTTTTTTTTTAAATTGGATATTTGGTAGTTTGATGTCTAGTTTTTTGAGGTCTTTATATATTTTGGAGATCAGTCTTCTGTCAGATATGGGGTTGGTGAAGATTTTTCCCCATTCTGTGGACTACTGTTTTGTCTTATTGACCATGTCCTTTGCTTTACAGAAGCTTCTTAGTTTCAAGAGGTCCCATTTATTAATTGTTGCTCTCAGGGTCTGTGCTACTGGTGTTATATTTAGGGAGTAGTCTCCTGTGCCAATATGTTCAAGACTGTTTCCCACTTTCTTTTCTATCAGGTTCAATGTAACTGATTTGTGTTGAGGTCTTTGATGTATTTGGGCTTGAGTTTTTGCATGGCGACAGATATGGATCTATGTGCATTCTCTATATGCCAAGGTTCAGTTATGCCAGGAGCATTTGTTGAAGACACTTTCTTTTTTTTCATTATAGAATTTTGAGTTCTTTGTCATAAATCAGGTATTCATAAATGTGTTTATTAATATCAGTGTCCTCAATTCTATTCCCTTGATCAGTGTGTTTGTTTTTATGCCAATTTCAAGTTGTTTTTATTATATATCTCTATACTAAAGCTTGAAATCAGGGATGGTGGTGCCTCTGGATGTCCCTTTGTTGTGCAGGATTGTTTTGGCTATCCTGGGTTTTTTTGTTTTTCCACATGAAGTTGAGTGTTGTTTTTTTGAGTTCTGTAAAGAATTGTGTTGAGCTATTGATGGTGCTTGCATTGAATTTGTAGATTGCTTTTGATAAATTGACATTTTTACTATGTTGATCCTACCCATTCAAAGCATGGG
Source organism: Microtus oregoni (assembly GCF_018167655.1). Lineage (NCBI taxonomy): Eukaryota > Metazoa > Chordata > Mammalia > Rodentia > Cricetidae > Microtus > Microtus oregoni. Next base: position 44,751,011 of record NW_024543066.1, read on the forward strand.
CAATCTTTCCATTTTCTGGTATCTTCCTTCAAGGACTTAAAGTTCTTGTCAAAAATTCTTTCACTTGTTTGGTTATATTTTATGTAATCTACAGCTATTGTAAAGGTTGATGTTTTTCTGATTTCTTTCTCAGTTTATGTATCATTTGTTATACAGGAGAGCTACTGATTATTTTTAGTTAATCTTGTATCCTGTCCTATTACTGAAGTTGTTTGTCAGCTGTAGAAGTTCCCTGATAGAATTTTTGTCATCGCTTACGTACACTATCATGTTATGTGCTAATAGTAAAAGCCTGACTTTTTCTTTTCCAATTTCTGTCCCCTTAATCTCCTTTGCTGTCTTATTGCTCTAGTTAGAAAAGAAAATTAAAAGAAAAAAAGAGAAAGAAGAATCTGAAGGACCCTGGGTTTCCAGTTGTGGGAGGACCAGCTCTGGGCTCTCCCAACACAATTTTAGCAAAGGGAAACAATCCACAGATGAATGTCAGCAAAGGGCTCAACTGTCCCTATGTTTCTAGGAACACCAGATGATTTCTGGGAGCTTAATGGTCAATTTCTCAGGTTCAGAGAAATGTTTAATCTGACCAGAACGGGGAAACTCACTAATTGAAGCTGGTGGTGTGTGTAGAAATTGCAGTGTTAGATAAGGCATTCAGGCAGATGGAACGGGTGGTTGTTGTGCAAAAATACCCAGTTCTGGATCCAAACCCAGGAGAGGGATCAGGGTGGGAGAGCCTCCTGAGTCTCAAGGCACCAGTGTAATGGTAAAAGTAAAAATGCTGCGGTTCACCGAGTGCCAATTGTGAGCAAACGGGGCAGCCTGCACAGGCAGCGGAAGGCTGGTCCCATGAGGGGTTGTAGTGGGAGCCACAGTGGCCTCGGCAGAGCCCCTTGGCAAGTGAAAGACAGATACACCATGCAGAGAGATTTGAGTATAGGGTTTATTTTGTGGGTTATGGAAAGGAAGGGGAAGAAAGAGAGAGAGAGAGAGAGAGAGAGAGAGAGAAGGAGGGAGGGAGAGAGAGGAGTGGGGGAGGAGAGAGAGGAAGCAGCCACCTCTTCAGAAGAGGGACAGGGAGAGAGAGACAGCAGGCTGGAGGAAACAGAAGATCTGCTTGCCCTGATAGAGGTGTGTGGGGGTGGGGGGTGGGGGGGTGGGGGGTGGACTTGTCTCTTAAAGGGACAGGATACCCAGGTGACAGGACAGACCATAACATTTCCATGTCTTTCTTATAACAAAAAGGCAGGAGGTTAGTCACTACAGGTTAAAGGAATTGGGACAACCGATTCTCAAGACCACTTCCTGCTTATTTGTGGGCATTGTCTTGGAGGGGGGACCTAAGAAAGCTGGGTGTTAGTCATATCCTGGGATAGCTGGTCTCTTTACTCCTGTCGAGTGCCTCTTAGACTGGAAAGGTATTGGTTGAACAAAGGACAAAGTTAAGTTTAGGAAGAAAAAACTTTAGGACCAGGGAATTGAGAAGGATGTGTCTGACCTGTTTAAGGTAGATCCTTTAATTTGGCTTTCTAGAACTCATAACAATTTTTTTGGGGGTTGTGAAAACTTAAGTTTTAAACAAACATATTTATACCAGAATGACTGTGACAAATATTTTTCTATAATGAAAAGTATCCTTAAGACGACAAAAGGTAGCATGAGAGAGAATTTTGTCTTCCCATCTTTATAACTTGCAGGAACACATCTTAATAACTTTAATTGTATTTTACTGAAATTTGTTTGATGAGGCTGTCCTTCTAAACTGACAAAACCTGTCAGCTGTCAAACTGCATCAGAGATCTTTGAGAAGAATAAAATTTTACTTGAGTTATTGATTAAAAAATGACAGAGAATTTACTTAGTTGGCTACCTAGACTTACTCCTCGGGGTTCTCCATGGTCCCTGAGGGTCATATTTGACTTTTGCTGTTAGCGTAGTGTCTGCCAGGCTCTAGAAGATTCTGTGGGCTAAGAAATTTGTAGGAAGAGAAGCCTAACTTTACCTGAGCAACTAGGGTGTCGATTCTGGTGGTTCTGTCCATTGTCTGGAGATCCTCAGTTTAGATGAAAGGCAGTTTTTCCCAGTGGTCAGTGCTTGAGAGTTGATGAAGTGAATTGCAGATAGACATTGTTCTATGTCCATTTGTCTTCTGTCTTCTTGGGAGGAAGTAGAGTGCTACTGCTAGGACCCAACCTGTCTCTGTCATGAAAAGTCTTTAATAATTAAACATTTAAATGTCATATTCCTCAGATCTCTAAGCAGTTGAAGATTCTTTACTGGGTATAGATGAGTTATAACTACAGTATAGAATTTGCCTGGAGAGCTGGGTCCAAGCTTACTGTACTGACTCTCTGCTTGATAGGTAAGATTTATACTTGTAAAAGACAAAGGAAAAAAGCTGCTTACAATAGAAACTTAATGGTAGAACTGATAATAGTAGAGAACAATTTAATATATTTTAAAGCAGGGTTGTATTAACTATGCCATACTTTTGTATTAGATATAAGAATACATACCAATTGAAAACATGAGACTTATTGCTTTCTTAGTCTGGAATGAGATATAATTATCTGGACAGACAATTATAACATTTAACGGTAAACATACATGCATTTAAGTCACATGTATGAACACACACACACACACACACACACAGCAGGAATTGGGTGAAGTGGATACCTCTGGCTGGCCCTACTAAAACCATGCCAGTGTGTAAAATATATATGTTATAAAGTCAGTAAGAGGAATTTAGAGACAAAACCATAAGCATACTGTGGGACTAGTCAGGGAATAACTCAGTAAAGGTGGTGGGATTTGGTCACCTGACCTGGTCCTCAGTTAAGGTGGCAATGGTCATGTGTTGAATGGAGAAGCCATGTTTTTTTGGGCCGTGGGAGTTTTAAGTATAACAAGAGAGACATAGAGCCTGTGTAGAACATTCATTTAAATACATCCGTGTGGTCACATCATTTACATATTTTTTTACACATGAAGTACAGAGGAAAATTACTCAGCATGGTAAGCTGCCCTGTTGCCAAGCTGCTGAGTCACCAGCCATGGCAGGTGGGGAGAGGGTTGCCCAGCGAAAGGAAAAGCAGAGCCACTGGGACAACGGCAGAGTGTTTACAGGCCGGTGGCTGATAGTTTTAGAGGGTTTGTTTCCATAGCTGAAACAGTGGAGACCTCAAGGCCCGGCAGGGGAACATCTTCCCTTTGCGGGCGGGGTTGATAATTGAGGCCATTCCAGGCAGTCTCTCAAGGTGGGGACAATTTACAAGCAGTCCGAAAAGAAAAGCAAACAAACAAACAATAATCCCACAAAAAAATCCAAGGGACCCTGGTTTCCAAAACGAATGCACGATGCACCACACGGCTCAGTGAGTACAGCGCTAGGGAATCCTAATGGCTCAAAGGGAGGGAGGATCACCCCGGTGGTCTGGACATGTTTCTAGGAATGGGAAGCAACCAGAGGTGAATGTGAGGAAAACTGACTTAAATAAGGGAACCTTAAAATTTGTAGAAATGGAAAATTGCCCAGCGATCTAAGCCCAGCTCCTGTCCTCAGCCTCCTAGTATGAGGAAACATGGAGAAAGCTTGGCCAAGGCCGGCACCAATGTTACATTTTTGAAAGTGGGGACTCGGTTCCCCGAGTGCCAGCAGTGGCCCATGAGAGTCAGCAGGTCCCAAGCCAGGGAAGGCTGGTCCCACGAGAGGCTGTAGCAGGTGACCTGAGGCCATGGTGGAGCCTCAATGCCCTCAAAAGAGCCCCTAGGCAGGTGGGAGACAGATATGCCATGCAGAGAGAGTTTGAGTATAGAGTTTATTGAGTGGGTTATGGAAGGGAAGGAAAAGAGGAAAGGAGAGAGAGAAAGAGAAAGAGAAACAGAGGTGGGGGGAAGAAGAGAGCAGAAGCAGTCACCTCTTCAGAAGAGGGCAGGGGAGAGGGAACAAGCAGGGTGGGGGAAGCAGAAGATCTGCTTGCCCTGGTAGAAGGGGGGAGTGGGCAGGGATTGTCTCTTAAAGGGACAGGTTACCAGGTGACAGAACAGATTATTCAGTAGGTACAGTTGTGATCCATTAAACTTAGCCAGTAAGCATTGAAATGAATTTCCTACACCTCTTACAGCACAAGGAATTATTTTACTCTAGATGTGGTGGCACACACTTTTAATGCCACACTTGAGAGGCAGAGGCAGGCAGATCTCTGTGAGATCAAGACAAACATGTTCTACAAAGGGAGTTCCAGGACTAACAGAGCATCTGTGAGTGAGATCCTATCTCAAAACAAAACAAAATAAAATCTAGCCCTTCCCCCAGGCCAACGAGATGTGTTGCTGGTACATGCTGCGGTGTTGTTGATGACCTGAGTTCAGTCACTCGTTCTGCACAGTGGCAGGGGAGATCTGACCTCCACACATGTGCCATTGATGTGGGAGGGATTTCTTTCTAATCTGTTGCTTTCATTGGTTAAATAAAGAGACTGCCTTGGCCCTTTAATAGGACATAAAATTAGGTAGGCGGAGTAAACAGAACAGAATGCTGGGAGAAAGAAGATAAGTCAAGGAGTCACCATGATTCTCCCACTCCAGACAGATGCAGGTTAAGATCTTTCCTGGTAAGCCAGTTCGTGGAGCTACACAGATTACTAGAAATGGGTTAGATCGGTATGTAAGAGCTAGCCAATAAGAAACTGGAACTAATGGGCCAGGCAGTGTTTAAAATAATACAGTGTCCTTGTAATTATTTAGGGTAAAGCTAGCCAGGTGGCAGGAAGCACCCCGCTGCTCCTATTACAACATGCCGTGACATGTTTCTAAACATGTGCACATGCAACAAGTTAATGTAATAAAATATTACCTTCCCTTTGATTTTTTTCTGATCAGGAGACCTTCCTGACTTTGGGGGTTCTAGCTCTTTGACCATCTTCTGCACCAAAAGTAGTAGACAGACCCCACCCTCATACCAATAAGCCTACACTGCCACAGGATGTCCTAGAAGAGAGATTCTTGGCAATCCATGAGCACACATTATGCAGGATCTGCTCTCTGTTTGATGCACTAAAGAGGACCAGGCTGCATGTGGCTCAGACTGCTCAGCATGGTCAGCTGTCTGTCTGTCTGTCGGAGCATCTACGAGCAGCCACTGGCTGCAGGCTTGTACATCATGGACTGCTGAGGTGGCTGAGTGTGTGTAACTCTGTGAGTCGGGTTCCCAGCAGCCTTCCCAGGGGGCTGAGACTAGAAAACAGCCAAAAGGAAGCAAAGAACCTTCCCTGGAGGGTATGGAAAAGGGCCACCCAGAGACACCACCATGCTGAATTTGGAGGTCAGTTTGGTAGAGCTGCCAGAACCATGGTGTATGGTGAATAAATAAAAGGAAAAAAGAAAAAGAATGAATGAAAAAAGAGGAGAGGACAAATCAGGGGGTCATTCACCCAGCCACACAGCAAGACAAAGAATAAGAGAGAAAGAAAAGATATACAGACATAGAAATGGTAAAAGCCAAGAGGCAAAATATATATGGTATGATTTAAGAAAACCTGGCTAGAAGCATGGCAAGCTAAGTTCTGGCATTCAGAAGTAAGAATAAACTACCTTGTGATTATTTGAGAGCTTGATAGCAGGTCCCCAAAGAGCAAAATTGTAAAAAAAAAAAAACCAACCCCCCCCCCCAAAAAAAAACAAACCCCAAAAAACAAAACCCCAAACAACCACACTTCCTTTTCCTATTTGTCTGGAAGTTCTGTTTATACCTCTTGGCTACCTATTGACTATTGAGCTTTTTATTACATGATTCATAGCAAAGCAATACATGGTCACAGAGTGTACAAATAACCTACATCCACCTCTGGCACCATCTTTAGGGGTACCAAACATGCACATCATGTATATAAATGTACCTTATGCTTAATATAGTAAATAAATCTACAAAAAATTTAAAAGAGAGGGTAAGAGCACAAAAACCAAAAATTTGGTCCCTGTGTATGTTAGTTTTTATCAACTTGACATCAACCTGGGCATATCTGGGAGTAGGGAATCTCATCTGAAGAGTCCTTCAGTAGGGGAACTCTCTAGACCTCATTCCCGCCAGAAGGTGGTGCCCTGCTATTCCTGTGGCCTCCCTCTGGTCACACACACACTAGTTGTCATGGGTGGCACAGAAGATTCCATGATAAAATGCACATAGTATGTGGATGCATGTACTGATCCCATCCATGGATGCCATCTCTGGCCCCAAGAGTTTCCCAGACAACAGCATCCAGCTTAACTTGATTTCTCTTTCCCTGTTGCATAATCCTCAAGAAGGGATCTTATCTTCTTGGTCCATGGTTGGGAGTGTCCAGAGGAACAGAGAGGAAGACAAATCTAAGTGTTGATTTCCAGAGAGGAAGGTCCTAGATGCTGGGAAAGCAGGCTGTTTCATAGGCAAGGGCCTGCCCACGTGGCTTGATTTGTGCTGCCTAAGGCAAGGACAAGGGGCGGGAATAGCAGCGGTCATCCCTAAATCTCATGACTCCCATGAAAAGTGACAGGGAGGAGCACAGAGTGGTTTTTTTGTTGTTGTTTTTTATGGCCAACTCATCTATTCAGGCAGAATGGCCAGAGGTGGTGGGCATTGGTTCCTGTCTTCTGAGGGTACAGAGTGCATACCCAAGATGATCGTGGACTGTGGAGAAATGGCAGGGCAAGCAGGGGACATTCTGAGACTTAGATGTCACCCATGATTACAGGCTCAATTCATGTCACAGTTCCTCATTAGCACAAGGCCATCCCCAGATCCTCTGTGAGATAGACTTGGCTGAAAGTCATAAGTCACTGTTGTGTCGTCATTGTCTGTCCTCCAAATGACCTCCATGTGACAGCAAACAAGACAGTGAAGATAAGGGTCTTACTGAGGAATCCACAGACTATGAGAACAACCATGCTGGATTTGGAGACCCTGCGGAGAGAGGAGATTGAAGGTTGATCAATGACCACCCACACTGCCGAATCTGGGAACCTTCTCCCCATCCAGTCTTTCCAATTTAGGTCCTCCCTGACTTTATGCCAGCCTGTGGGAAAGTTTAGAGGCAGTTTAGTAGATCTCTTCCTAAATAACCAAATAGAAATGTGTTTGCAGGAGAGTCTAGGGTTCAGGTCCAGGAGATGCATAAGGAGGATTCACCCGGGCATCTCGGCCTTCTGTATGGAATAGCAACAGGTCCTGATCTAGGGAACCTCCTCCCCATTGTCCCCATTTGCACCTGCTTCTGTGCACAGTTGTCCTACCTTAGTCTTCATTTCTTCTCCAGAAACCAAGAAGAATCCAACCTTACTGAAAACCCCATTGCGGGGTTGTCATGATTTTAGCAAAATGCTTCTCCACGTTCCAGATAGACAGCAGTAGACATAAGAAAGATACCCACACAGGAGAGAGAGAGCGGGGAGAGAGAGAGAGAGAGAGAGAGAGAGAGAGAGAGAGAGACTAAAACCTCTGCCTGACCTGGGCAGATAGGTGGGGACAAGGTGCTCTACACAGGGACAAAAGGAATATAGATATGGAAGCTGACTCACACAAATCCCTGTTAGAATCATGAACATTTTACTCTAGTATCCTGAGACCAGCAGCTGGAGATGTAACTCGGAGGTAAAATACCTACAAAGCAAGGGCAAGGCACCCTTATCCATCCTCAGCATTGCTAAAAACATCAGCAGAACTGCTGAGAATCATGGCAGAATTGGACACCCCATTGATGTGGGAGTGACTTCATTCTAATCTGTTGATTTCATTGGTTAACTAATAAAGAGAACTGCTTGGCCGGATAGGACAGAAAATTAGGTAGGTGGAGTAGACAGAACAGAATGCTGGGAGAAAAAAGCTGAGTCAGGCAGTTGCCATGATTCTCACTCCCGACACAGCCACAGGTTAAGATCTTCCCTGGTAAGCCACTTCGTGGGCTACACACATTATTAGAAATGGGCTAGTCCAGGTGTGAGAGTTAGCTGAGAAGAGGCTAGATATAATGGGCCAAGCAGTGTTTAAAAGAATGCAGTTTCCATGTAATTATTTTGGATAAAGCTAGCTGGGTGGCAGGACACAGCCCAGTCCTGCTGCTCCTATTACAACATCCCATCAATGTAGAGTTGGGTTCTCCCACCATTGTTGAATCCAAGCAAAAAAGAAAACATATTAAGAAAGTAAATCAAGTAAAAGCAAAGGCAAAAACTGGAGTCACGCCAGGAGGTGGTGGTGCACTCCTTTAATCCCAGCACTTGGGAGGCAGAGGCAGGCAGATTTCTGGGAGTTCGAGGCCAGCCTGGTCTACAAGAGCTAGTTCCGGGATGGGCACCAAAGCTACAGAGAAACCCTGTCTCGAAAAACAAAAGACAAACAAACAAACAAAAAACTGGAGTCATTCCAAAATTGCAGGAGTTGTGAGGCTATTTAGGCATGAGGGTGCATGCCTTTAATCCTACTTTTGGGAAGCAGAGGCCAGTGGATGGATATCTGTTGAGTTTTCAGTCAGCCTGATCAACATAGTTCCAGCTCAGCCAAGGCTACACAGTGAGATCTTATCAAAGCAAACCAAACCAAACCTGTGGCTTGATCACTTTCCAGCTCTGAATGCCAGTATCCCTACACTACAGAGGTTCCTGACTTGCATGAAGCCACACAATGTGCCTACCATGAGAACCCAGGCTCACTGAGAGTATTTCACTACACTATCCCAATTTCAGGTTGGCAGGACTTTTAGCCATTAAATATACCATTTTCCTTCTATTAGTACCCAGGTATGAAAGAAATTAGAAGGTGAGATGGGGAGGACAGGATGACCTGGGGAGGATGCAATGATATGGGGAGCATGGGATGAGCTTTCATGGACAGGATGAGCTGGGAAGGATGAGATGAGATGGAGAGGACGGGATGAACTGGGGAGTATGGGATGAGATGGAGAGGACGGGATGAACTGGGGAGCATGGGAACCTCTTCTCAGTCATCACTTCTAATTTCTCAGAGAAATTCTTCACAGACTGAGGTGACTTGAGTCTGACCCTGCTCTACCTAAGCCAATCTTCATCCCCATATCCTTGCAGCACATGGACTGGGGACCAAAGTATTCAAACAAGGAGTCCAGTAGCCTGAAAATGTAATGGTAACACCTGACATATTGAAGAATGTGACTTCAGCATCTGAAGAGGGAACAACAGCAGCTATCTTGGGTTATGGTTACACACACAGTCACACACACACACACACACACACACACACACACACACACCTGGGAAGTATGGTGCTCAGGTCCTTTGTGGTATTAAAGGTGGGAGTCTTGATCCTTGTCCAAGTCGGGATCATGGCAGAGGCAGTAGTACTTTGATGACCTGCAGGAAGACACCAAAAATGGATGGATAAGTGATGCATGGATAGATGATAGATGGATGGGTAATAAATGGATAGTTAAGTAGGTTGAGAGAAGTGATCTGGGAAGGGAAAATATCATGGCTATTCAAGAAGCAAGATTTTCTTTTATTAAATCAAAATGAGCTAGCCGGAAGCAGAGACAAAAAAAGATGAGAGAAAGGAGAAAAGAAGGAAGGCTGGAAGAGGCATGAAGGAAAAACTCCTTGGGCTGTCTGAGCTGTGGAAACGTTCTCCTCGGCTGCTGTCCAGCTCTCCACCTCTCCCTTCTCCCCCTTACAAGGCTCTCTCTGCCTCTGTAAGTCACATCTCTCTAACGGTGTCCTTTACTGCTGTATTGCATGTGAGCCTCAGCTTGGGCTTGGCACAGACTCCCTGTTTCTAGGAAGGGAGGCCTGTTTCTCTTTTCTCTGCCATCCTTGATCATCCACTATTACTACTGGGGATGTAGAGCCCAGCAAGGTATCAGCTGTTTGGTGCAGGAGAATTGTCTGTATTCTGTCAATCATATTTTAAATAAACGCTGATTAGCCAGGCAGGAAGTATAGGCAGGTCAACCACACAGGAAGTAGAGGCTGGGTGATGAGAACAGGAGTATTCTGGGAAGAGGGAAGCTCTTCCCACACTCCTGTGCAGACCACTGAAGAGGCAGGATGTAATCTGCCCGGCTGTGAAAGGTATAGAGCCACGTGACTAACATAGATAAGAATAATGTGTTAATATAAGCTACAAGAGCAAATAAGAAGACTGAGCTATGGGCCAATCAGTTTTATAACTTATGGTGATCTCTGTGTGATTTTCTTTGGGACTTGCTGGCTGTGGAGTACCGGGTGGGACAGAAACCTCAACAAGCAGGCCCATTCATGTTACAGCTGTTCCTCAGGGAATTCAGAAATCCATAGGGGGTGTATAAGTGCATTTGTCAGTACTGAAGTAAGCCTAGACACTTATTCCTCACAAGCAACTGTCACCTCAGGTCAGCAGAGCCAGGGTCTGCATGAAATAAGGAGTTCATGTGGTTCATGCCCACAGCAAGATCTGAGATACACAGTTTAGAAGCCCATGGGGGGCACCAAGGGCATCTTGGGAAGAGGAGAGTAAATTGCAGGACATTCTTAAGAACATGACTCCTAAGTAGGGATTTGGGAAATGGAAAGCAACTATGCTCCACGTCTACTTCTTGCCCTTTACTGAACCCTGTTACCCAAGGGGAATTCATCGATAGGACCCCACTTACCATTGTGCTGCACTGGACCTCAGATGAAGATTCTGGGAGAAAGCCAGGCTTCTAGAAACCCTGGGCTCCAATGCATCCTCACCTGACCCAGCTCCCTCTCCCCTCTCATAGCTTGTGCTCTGCAGTTTGAAATGTCAGCTGAGCTCTGTAATAAATGCTTTTCCTAAAAAACCTGAGAAGAATTTGCAGCACCAAGGCCAGGCCAGTAGTGGACCCAGACCAGAGACATTTACAGAAACAGGACTGAGCCTGTGACCTAGGCCAGAGCAGGTCTGAGACAGCAAACTCCATAGCAGTAGGTACAAGGGAGCAATAGCTAAGGGAGTAGGCTGGACCAGAGACCTCTGCAGGTCTGGGTGTAAGTTTGGGATCTCTGAGGAAGTAGGCCTGAGCCAGGAGCTCTATAGGTCTGGATGAGAGTCTGGGACCTCTGAGGGAGTAGGCAGGAACCAAAGACCTCTGCCAGAACAGGTCAAAGGCTCAGCAGAAAGAGTCCTAATCAAGCAATATCTGAGGGAACAGGCCTGAATGACCCCTGGCATTGTAAGACAAATGCCCGGAGCTCCGAGTGACCTCCAGAAACAGGGAGTAATTAATGCTGTTATTGGAACCATGACCCTGACTGCACCACAAGGAGCAAACTTGTGAGCATTAAATCTACTGGCACCTGGAAGATTGATCACCACAGTCACAGACAGCCCCAACTACACCAATTAGAGGAAAAGATGGTTAGACAAGGTAAGAACACATGCAACATCACAAAGAACAACATGACACCAATAAAAACTAGTGGCCCTACAATAGCACGACTTAAATAACCAAATATAGATGAAGCAGAAGAAAGTGACCTCAAAAATGACTTTAGGAGAATGTTTGAGGCCCTTCAAGAGGAAATGAAATATTCCCTCAATAAATGGAGGGAAAGACAAATAAAAAATTGAAAGAAAAAAAAACTCTTAAAAGAAAAAAAGCAGTCAAATAGATGAAAGAAACTATTCAAGACTTGAAAACTTAGAAAGTGACAAAAAGAAAGCACAAATTGAAGGACTTATAGAAATGGAGATTATGAGAAAAAGGTTAGAAATTACGAATGGAAGCGTAAATAGCAGGATACAAGAGATGGAAGAGAGACTCTCAAGCTCTGAAGATACAATAGTGGAAATAGACTAATCAATCAAAGAAAGCATCAAATCTAACAAAAGCTTAAAAAAATATCCAGAAAATATGGGATGTAGTAGGCAGCTGCTGGTTTTTTTTTGCCACCCAGCTCCTGCCACCAGCTAGCTTTACCCGAAATAACAACACACAAACTGTATTAATTTAAACACTGCTTGGCCCATTAGCTCTAGCCCTTACTGGCTAATTATCATATCCCGATCAACCCATCTCTAATAATCTGTGTAGCATCAGTCTTACTGGGAAAGATTCAGCATGTCTGACCTGGCAGCTTGCTTCATGGCGTCTGCCCGGGAGAGGGGAGCATGGCCTCTGAGCTCACTACCTCTTCCTCCCAGCATTCTGTTCTGTTTACTACACCCACCTATGTTCTAACCAATAAAGTGGGCTAAGGCAGTTTCTTTTTTTTTTTTAAGCAATGATCTTCCTCCATCATTTCCCCTTTTTCTGTTTAAACAAAAAAAGGAAGGCTTTACCTTAACATAGCAAAATTACATATAACGAAACAGTTATCAAGTTAAAATTACAATATTTACATCTATTTTAACTTTATCATAGCAAAGGAAAACAACTATCTATCTATTCTTCAACTGCATCAAAGACTCTAGAAGAATATAATATTACCTAAGTAAACAAGAAATAAGCAACTTTGAAAACTCTAGAAATGACAGAGACATTTTGCTGCCTGGACAGTCACCCAAAGTTCCTCTGTACCATTGTGGCATCCATCTTCAGCGTAGAGGCCCATAGTATCCAGCAGACATTTTCATCAAGCAGGAAATTCCAAAGACAGTTCAGTCACTATCTGCTTGTCCTGAAGAATGTCTTACAGACTCTTTCATGAATCAGGAACCCCAAAAGATCATCTCACCTTTAGGCAAGTTCAGTAGTCCTTTCTCTGCGGGTTCTCTGTGTCCAGTTTATTCAATAGTCCAGGCAAGAGCAGTTTTCTTGCCCAAATGGCTATCAAACTCCATAAGGGTCCTCTTCGATGCCTATCTTCTTCTTGAAGTAGATTGGTGCTGCCAGGAGCAGAGTATCTCATTGTCATGAAAAGCCCTAAGTTATTAAAACATTTAAAATGCCATATTCTCTATTCTTTGAAAGATAGGAAGAATGCCTATCTGAAATATATCCATGCACATCTAGAAAATCTAACTAACATGACTACAAACTTGACTATTATAGATGATTATCTATTAACAACCTATATACATTACATTTTTAGTGAACCACACAATCACAATACCTTAATCAATATCAGAAATACATATACATATAATAAAATTGACCTTAAATTAATATCAGTAAACCAAGATTCATATCAATGCAAATTATTCACATCTATATCATCTCCCCCTTTAAATGTAAAAGAACATTTATAAACAATATTTGGGAATATGGGCATAGTTTTTTCTCTCCAAGCTGCTTCCTGCTGAATGGGCGTGTTGTTAATTAGGTCTTTCATGGTATAACCTGTGTGCTAATTTCATCTTAGTTGGCAGTTGAGTGAAGCAATTTTCTGAAGGTATTCACAGCAACCCTTCCAGAGGTCGTGGTCCATCATACCATATTGGGATAGAAGCAATCCACAGACTTTCACCCTCTGTGAAAACAAAATAAGAAACTCCTTTCCAAAGCATCATGTCCTTAGATCCAAATTTCAAAGTCAAGGCAGTTTCAAAATATCTATGTTTGATTAGTTCAGCAGCATTTATAAACAAATATCTTTTAGCAGCTTTTGCTCCTTCCTCAGCATTCAAACAATTCAAACAGAGCATAATAGCATACAGTATCAAAATTCTCTGTGTATTTTCCATCTTTGTGTGCTTTATTTTAACCTCTAATTTTGTTTATTTTTACTTTTATTTTTTGCTTTTTGAGACAGGTTCTCTGTATCTTTGACCTGGAATAACTCTGTAGACCAGGCTGTCCTTGAACCCTAAGAGATCCCCCTGTCTCTGCCTCCCAGGCATTGGGATTAAAGGTATGTGCTAACACACCTAGAAGTCACAGAGGTCAATCTCCCTCTGCCTCGCAAGTGTTGGGATTAAAGGTGTTTGCTACCACACCTTGAACTCAACAAAGATCTGTCTGTCTCTGCCTCCCAAGCATTGGGATTAAAGGTGTATCTTGCCACACCTTGAAATCACGAGGTCAGTCTACCTCTGCCTCCAAAGTACTTCCTTTTTTTCTTTTTTCTTTTTGTTTTTTACTTTAAGAACTTTAACTTTTAGCCTACATAGATTTCTAAACACATAGTAAGCCATTTAGCCGTTTTCTTCATCATTGAATCTTTCTTTTACTGTATATGTCTCTTTTGTGATCACAAGTGTCTTTAATTTACCAAGCAATATCAGTAGGATTGAAGCCGTGGCTTTTCCAGCTAGATCCAGTCCATTCCTTAACTTTCCAGCCTCATGGTGGAGATACAGGCTGTAGCCATATTTATAGCCACAACTCTATGGCATTTTAAGGTCCCTGCCAGCAAGCGAGCTACAACAGACAACACTCAAGTCCTCTCTCTGTAGCCAGCTCTCCTGCCTCATACAGTTAGAGTTTGCCCTGGCAGGATGGCCCAGAAAGCCGACATTTTAAAACGGCACAGCTTTTTTTCCTGCTACTGCTGAAAACAAACAAGTATTCCGTCGGCTTTTATCAACACTATTTAAGTGTTTCATGGCAGGACCTCTTAAGAGCTGCAGGGTTTTGCAGCTGAAGCTGAGTCAGGAAGCCTCTCTTAGATGAGAGCACTTGCTTGCCTCTAGCAAGCAGAGCAGACCCGAAAAATTGTTGCTACCAAAAAAAAAAAAAAAAAACATGCTTTACTCTATTCTTTCCCAAGTGTTTTCAGGCTATCTGTGGATCCAGTTGTCCACACATCTGGGTGCCATTCTGTAGTAGGGAGCTGCGGGTTTCATTCTGCCACCCAGCTCCCGCCACTGGCTAGCTTTACCCGAAATAACAACACACAAACTGTATTAATTTAAACACTGCTTGGCCCATTAGCTCTAGCCCTTACTGGCTAATTATCATATCCCGATCAACCCATCTCTAATAATCTGTGTAGCATCAGTCTTACTGGGAAAGATTCAGCATGTCTGACCTGGCAGCTTGCTTCATGGCGTCTGCCCGGGAGAGGGGAGCATGGCCTCTGAGCTCACTACCTCTTCCTCCCAGCATTCTGTTCTGTTTACTACACCCACCTACGTTCTAACCAATAAAATGGCCCAAGGCAGTTTCTTTATTTTTTAACCAATGACCTTCCTCCATCAATGGGACACCATGAAAACAGCAAAATTAAGAATAATAGGTATAGAAGAAGGAGAAGTCCAACTCAAAAGCACAGAAAATGTATTCAACAAAATCATAGAAGAAAACCGTTCCAACCTAAAGAAAGATATTCATATGAATATAAAAGAAGCTTACAGAACACCAAATAGACTGAATCAAAAAAGTCTCCTTGCCACATAATAATCAAAACACTAAACATATAGAATAAAGAAAGAATATTAAAAAGTGCAAAGGAAAAATGCCAAGTAACATATAAAAGCAGAACTATCAGAATTATACCTGACTCCTAAAGAAAAAAAATGAAAGCCAGAAGGTCTTGGTCAAGTGTTATGCAGACATTAAGAGGCCATGGATGCTAGCCCAGACTACTATACCCAGCAAAACATTCAATCACCATAGAAGGACAAACAAGCTATTCCATGACAGAACCAGATTTAACCAATACCTAATCACAATCCCAGCCCTACACAAAGCACTAGAAGGAAAACTCCAACCCAAGGAAGTTGGCTACATCAACAAAAACACAGACAATTGATGATCTCACAGAAGCAAATCCCAAAGAAGGGAAAAACACACACAATAGCATCATTAACAATGAAAACTAAATTAACAGGAGATAGAAATCACTGTTCATTAATATCCCTTAATATAAATGGACTCGATTCACCTACAAAAAGACATAGGCTCAGCCTGTCTGGGCACTGGGTCCGAAACCTCGGGGCACCCAAGCGGGCGGGAGTCCCTTTGTTTCTATGGCCTGCCTGCACCAAGCAGGGTAGGCGCTTTGTTTGCGACCTGCCCACCAGCACGGAGGCCTGATCTCTCGGCGCCAGGAGAGCCAGCGTTGGGGTGAGTTTCTGGCCCCGCGGCGCCAGCCTGGGAAGGGGAGCTCAGAGGTTCCTTGGCCCCCTATCCTTCTTGAGCTCTCTGCAGGGCCTCCACTCCCTGCATACCGCTTCTTTCTTCCTAGCCCACCCAGCTTCCATCCAGAACCCTCCCCACTTCGGCCCCACCGCCCTCTTTTGGCACATAACATCACCCAGCCCAGCCTGTCTGGGCACTGGGTCTGAATCCTCGGGGCACCCAAGTGGGCAGGAGTTCCTTTGTTTCTATGGCCTGCCTGCACCAAGCAGGGTAGGCGCTTTGTTTGTGAGCTGCACAACCAGCACAGAGACCTGATCTCTCGGCGCCAGGAGAGCCAACGTTGGGGAGAGCCAGCGTTGGGTAGGCAAGGAGACCTGATCCGGTAAAAGAAGATCCATAAGGGAGCATTTGGAAGAAGAGATGGGCAGATGCCAAGGCAAGATTTCGCCCAACAAGCTGAAAAGCAACATGAAGCCACCAGAAACCAGCGACCTCACAACGGGAGGACATGAACACCTTAATCAAGAAGAAATAGAAAAGACTGACTTCATGAAAGTGATTGACACCCTTAAACAGCATGTAAAAAACGCCCTTATAGAAATGGATGAGAAATATAACAGAAAGTTTGAAGAATTGAATAAATCAGTGAATGATACTCTAGAAAACCAAGGAAAAACAATCAAACAGATAATGGAAACAGTTCAAGACTTGAAAACTGAAATGGAGGCAAAGAAGAAAACACAAACAGAGGGCCGGCTGGACATGGAAAATTTAAGTAAACCAACAGAGTCTACAGAAACAAGCATAACCAACAGAATACAAGAGTTAGAAGAAAGAATCTCAGATTCTGAAGATACCATAGAGAAAATAAACACACTGATCAAAGAAAACAGCAAGTCCAACAAACTCTCATCACAAAATATTCAGGAAATATGGGACACAATAAAAAGACCAAACCTAAGAATAATAGGAGTAGAAGAAGGAGAAGAAGTGCAGCTCAATGGTCCAGAAAATATATTTAATAAAATTATAGAAGAAAACTTTCCCAACCTAAAGAAAGATATACCTATGAAGGTTCAAGAAGCATACAGAACACCGAATAGGCTGGATCAAAAAAAAAAAAAACATCCTCTCACCATATAATTATCAAAACACAAAGCATACAGAATAAGGAAAGAATATTAAGAGCTGCAAAGGAAAAAGGCCAAATTACTTATAAAGGTAAACCTATCGGACTTACACCTGACTTCTCCATGGAAACCATGAAAGCCAGAAGGTCCTGGATAGATGTACTGCAGAAACTGAGAGACCATGGATGCAAGCCCAGATTACGATACCCAGCCAAGCTTTCGTTCACTATAAATGGAGAAAATAAAATTTTCCAGGATAAAAACAAATTTAAACAATACACAGCCACAAATCCAGCCTTACAGAAAGTAATAGAAGGAAAATCACTAACCAAGGAGTCCAACAATGACCACAATAACTCAGACATCTAGAAACCCTTCACCAACACAAATCAAAGAAGAGAAACACACAAACTCTACGACTAAAAAAATGACCGGAGTTAACAACCACTAGTCATTAATATCACTTAATGTCAATGGACTCAACTCACCTATTAAAAGGCACAGGCTAAGAGATTGGATACGAAAACAGGATCCAACATTCTGCTCTTTACAAGAAACACACCTCAACCACAAAGACAGGCACCTACTCAGAGTAAAGGGCTGGGAAAAGGCTTATCAAGCAAATGGACCTAAGAAACAAGCAGGTGTGGCCATACTAATCTCTAACAAAGTAGACTTCAAACTTAAATCAATCAGAAGAGATGGAGAGGGGCATTTTATACTCATAACAGGAACAGTTCATCAGGATGAAGTCTCAATCCTAAACATCTATGCCCCTAATATAAAAGCACCCACGTACATAAAAGAAACATTGCTAAAACTCAAGGCAGCCATCAAACCGCACACACTAATAGTAGGAGACTTCAACACTCCTCTCTCACCAATGGACAGGTCAATCAGACAGAAACCTAACAGAGTAATAAGAGAATTAATGGAGGTAATGAATCAAATGGACTTAACAGACATCTATAGAACATTCCACCCAAATAGGACAGAATATACCTTCTTCTCTGCAGCTCATGGAACCTTCTCAAAAATCGACCACATAGTCGGTAACAAAGCAAACATCCACAGTTACAAAAAAAATATTAGTAACCACCTGTGTCTTATCAGATCACCATGGATTAAAGTTAGAATTCAACAACAATGCTACCCCCAGAAAGCCTACAAATTCATGGAAACTGAACAGTCAACTACTGAACCATATCTGGATTAAGGAAGAAATTAAGAAAGAAATTAAAGTCTTCCTGGAATTCAATGAAAATAAAGAAACAACATACTTAAACTTATGGGACACTATGAAAGCAGTCCTAAGAGGAAAGTTCATAGCACTAAGTGCCCACTTAAAGAAAACAGAGAAAGCTCACATTGGAGACTTAACAGCCCGCCTGAAAGCTCTAGAAAAAAAAGAAGCAGACTCACCTAGAGGAGTAGAAGACTGGAAATAATCAAACTGAGGGCTGAAATCAACAAAATAGAAACACAGAAAAAAATACAAAGAATCAATGAAACAAAAAGCTGGTTCCTGGAGAAAATCAACAAGATTGACAAACCCCTGTCCAAACTAATCAAACGGCAGAGAGAGAATTTACAAATTAATAAGATCAGAAATGAAAAGGGGGACATAACCACAGACACAGAGGAAATTCAGAGAATCATTAGATCTTACTACAAAAGCCTATATGCCACAAAACTGGAAAATGTAAAGGAAATGGACACTTTTTTAGATAAATACCATATACCAAAGTTAAACCAGGACCAGGTGAACAATCTAAATAGACCTGTTAGTCGCGAAGAATTAGAAGAGGTTATCAAAAACCTCCCTACCAAAAAAAGCCCAGGACCAGATGGTTTCAATGCAGAATTCTACCAGAACTTCCAAGAAGACCTAATACCTATACTCCTTAATGTATTTCACACTATAGAAACAGAAGAGGCATTGCCAAATTCCTTTTATGAAGCTACAGTTACTCTGATACCAAAACCGCACAAAGACTCAACCAAGAAAGAAAATTATAAACCAATCTCACTCATGAACATTGATGTAAAAATCCTCAACAAAATACTGGCAAACCGAATCCAAGAACACATTAGAAAAATTATCCATTATGATCAAGTAGGCTTCATCCCAGGGATGCAGGGCTGGTTCAACATACGAAAATCTATCAATGTAATCCATCATATAATAAACTGAAAGAAAAAAACCATATGATCATTTCATTAGATGCTGAAAAAGCATTTGAAAAAATTCAACATCCCTTTATGATAAAAGTATTGGAGAGATTAGGGATACAAGGGTCATACCTAAATATAATAAAAGCTATATACAGCAAGCCGACAGCTAACATCAAGTTAAATGGAGAGAAACTTAAAGCCATCCCATTAAACTCAGGAACACGACAAGGCTGTCCACTCTCGCCATACCTCTTCAATAAAGTGCTTGAAGTTCTAGCAATAGCAATAAGACAACATAAGGGGATCAAGGGGATTCGAATTGGAAAGGAAGAAGTGAAACTTTCGTGATTTGCAGATGATATGATAGTGTACATAAGCGACCCTGATAAACAGCTTTAGTAATGAGGCAGGATACAAGATCAACTCCAAAAAATCAGTCGCCCTCTTATACACAAAGGATATGGAAGCAGAGAGGGAAATCAGAGAAGCTTCACCTTTCACAATAGCCACAAACAGTATAAAATATCTTGGGGTAACTCTAACCAAGGAAGTGAAAGATCTATTTGACAAGAACTTTAAGGCATTGAAGAAAGAAACTGAGGAGTATACCAGAAAATGGAAGGATCTCCCGTGCTCTTGGATTGGGAGGATCAACATAGTAAAAATGGCAATTCTACCAAAGGCAATTTATAGATTCAGTGCAATCCCCATCAAGGTCCCATCAAAATTCTTCACAGATCTTGAGAGGACAATAATCAACTTCATATGGAAAAACAAAAAACCCAGGATAGCCAAAACAATCCTATACAATAAAGGATCTTCTGGAGGCATTACCATCCCTGACTTCAAACTCTATTACAGAGCTACAGTGATGAAAACAGTGTGGTACTGGCATAAAAACAGAGAAGTCGACCAATGGAATCGTATAGAAGACCCAAATTTTAACCCACAAACCTATGAACACCTCATTTTTGATAAAGGAGCCAAAAGTATACAATGGAAGAAAGATAGCATCTTCAACAAATGGTGCTGGCATAACTGGATGTCAACCTGTAGAAGAATGAAAATAGACCCATATCTATCACCATGCACAAAACTCAAGTCCAAATGGATTAAAGACCTCACTATCGGTCAGAACACATTGAACCTGATAGAAGAGAAAGTGGGAAGTACCCTACAGCAGATGGGCACAGGAGATCTCTTCCTATGTGTAACCCCAACAGCACAGACATTAAAGGCAACATTGAATAAATGGGACCTACTAAAACTGAGAAGCTTCTGTAAAGCAAAGGACACTGTCACCAAGACAAAAAGGCAACCTACTGACTGGGAGAAGATCTTCACCAACCCCGCAACAGACAAAGGTCTGATCTCCAAAATATATAGAGAACTCAGGAAACTAGACTTTAAAATGCTAATTAACCCAATTAAAAAATGGGGCACTGAACTGAACAGAGAATTCTCAGCAGAGGAAGTTCAAATGGCCAAAAGACACTTAAGGTCATGCTCAACCTCCTTAGCGATCAGGGAAATGCAAATCAAAACAACTTTGAGATATCATCTTACACCTGTCAGAATGGCTAAAATAAAAAACTCCAATGATAGCCTTTGCTGGAGAGGCTGTGGAGGAAGGGGTACCCTCATCCATTGCTGGTGGGAATGCAACCTTGTGCAACCACTTTGGAAATCAGTGTTTCGGTTTCTCAGGAAATTCGGGATCAACCTACCCCTGGACCCAGCAATACCACTCCTGGGAATATACCCAAGAGATGCCCTATCATATGACAAGAGCATTTGTTCAACTATGTTCATAGCAGTATTATTTGTAATAGCCAGAACCTGGAAACAACCTAGATGCCCTTCAATGGAAGAATGGATGAAGAAAGTGTGGAATATCTACACATTAGAGTACTACGCTGCGGTAAAAAACAATGACTTCTCAAATTTTGCATGCAAATGGATGGAAATAGAAAACACTATCCTGAGTGAGGTAACCCAGACCCCAAAAGATGAATATGGGATGTACTCACTCATAATTGGTTTCTAGCCATAAACAAGGGTCACGGAGTCTACAATTGGTGATCCCAAAGAAGCTAAGTAAGAAGGTGAACCAAAGGAAAAACATATAGCTGTCCTCTTGGCTATGGGAAGTAGACAAAATTGCCGGGGAGAAAATTGAGATCTTGGGGGTGGGGTGGGATGGGGGTAAGGGGAGATGGGGAGAGAAAAGGGAGAAGGGGAGAATGGGGGGAACTTGGGGAAAAAGGAGGATTGGGATAAAGGAAGGTTGGATAGGGGAGCACGGAAGTACAATTCTTAGTTAAGGGAGCCACCTTAGGGTTGGCAAGAGACTTGAACCTAGAGTGGCTCCCAGATGCCCAAGCCGAGGTCCCCAGTTAGTTCCTTGGGCAGCTGAGGATAGGGAACCTGAAATGACCCTATCCTATAGCAATACTGACGAATATCTTGCATATCATCATAGAACCTTCATCTGGTGATGGATGGAGATAGAGCCAGATACCAACACGGGAGCACTGGACTGAGCTCCCAAGGTCCCAATGAGGAGCAGAAGGAGGGAGAACATGAGCAAAGAAGTCGGGACCACGAGGGGTGCACCCACCCACTGAGACAGTGGAGCTGATCTATTAGGAGCTCACCAAGGCCAGCTGGACTGTGACTGAAAAAGCATGGGATAAAACTGGACTCTCTGAGCATGGCGAACAATGAGAGCTGATGAGAAGCCAAGGACAACGGCACGGGGTTTTGAACCTACGTAATGTGCTGGCTTTGTGGGAGCCTAGCCAGTTTGGATGTTCACCTTCCTAGAAATGGACGGAGGGGGGAGGACCTAGGACTTACCACAGGGCAGGGAACCCTGACTGCTCTTTGGACTGGAGAGGGAAGGGGAGAGGAGTGGTGGGAGGGGGAGAAGGGTGGGAGGAGGGGGAGAAGGGTGGGAGGAGGGGGAGGGAAATGGGAGGCTGGGAGGAGGAGGAAACTTGTTTTTTTTTCTCCTTTTCTCAATAAAAAAAAAGTTAAAAAAAAGTTGTGTGGAAAAATAGGAAACACATTCTAAGCATATGCATATAGATATGCTGTGTTAGATGCTGATTTTGCATGATTCACAATAATTACTTTAAGACTGATTAGAAACTTTAATGTAACATTAAAAGCCCTGAACATTCAAGTGGAAACTATGAGTATCTTACCAAATGCATGAGTCGTAACAGAAAGTAGTGTTGTAATATGCTGCATGAGCATTAGGGGTTTATTTTTCATTTTCAAAGTCACTATTAATGAAATTTAAAATCAAATCTAGGAATAAACAAAATAAATTGTGTTCAAAAAAAAAAACAAAAACAAAAAGACATAGGCTAACAGACTGAATATGAAAACAGAATCCATCCTTCTGCTGCATACAAGAAAAACACCTCAACCTTAAAGACAGACATCTCCTCAGGGTAAAGTGTAGGAAAAAAGTTTTCCAAGCTAATAGACCTAGAAAGACACAAGTTGGTATAGCTATCCTAATATCTAACAAAATAGACTTCAAACTAAAATCAATCAAAGGAGACAAAGAAGGACATTTTCTATTAGTCACAGGAAAAATCCATCAAAAGAAAATATCAATACTGAACATCTATGCCTGGAATACAGGGGCCCCCTCATATGTAAAAGAAACACTTCTGAAGATTAAATCACACATTAAACCCTACATACTAATAGTGGGAGACTTCAACACTCCACTCTCACCACCAGAAAGGTCTGTCAGCAAAAAATTAACAGAGGAATAAGGAAACTAACAGATGTTATGACTCTGATGGACTGAACCAATATCTATAGAACATTCATTCCAAACATAAAAGAATATACGTTCTTCTTAGCACCTCAAGGAACTTTCCAAAAACTGACCCCATATTAAGGTAACAAAGCAAACCTAAATAGAAACAAAAATTTAGAATAACCTAGGTATCTTATCAGATCACCATGGCTTAAAATTAGAATTCAACAGCAACACAAACACATGGAAATTAAACAATGTTAACCTGAAGCGACAATGGGCCAAGGAAGAAATAAAAGGAGAAATTTAAGATTTTCTAAAATTCAGTGAAAATGACCACATAGCATACCCAATTTATAGGACACATGAAAGTAGTGTTAAAATGTAAGTTCATAGCATTAAATGCCTACATAAAGAAGCTGGAAAAAATACCACACTAGTTAATTAAGAAAACATTAGAACAAAAAGAAGCAAACTCACCCAGGAGGACTAGATGACAGAAAATAATCAAATTGAGAGCTTAAATCAACAAAATAGAAACAAAGAAAACGATAAAAAGAAACAATGAGACAAAGGGTTGCTTTTTAAAGAAAATCAACAAAATAGACAGTCCTTTATACAAACTAATAAAAAGGCAGAGAGAGACTATTCAAGTTAACAAAATCAGAAATGAAAAGGGAACATCACAACAGAGATGGGAGAAATACAGAGAATCATTAGGTCGTGTTTCAGAAGCTTGTAGCCTACAAAATTGAAAAACTGAAAGGAAATGGATAACTTTACGGATAAATACAAGACCAGATAAGCAAATTACATGGACCAATGGCTGCTAAAAAAAATAGTAACAATCACCAAAATCTCCAAGCCAAAAAAAAAAAAAGGCCAGAAACAGAGGATTTCAGCTCAGAATTCTACAAGATTTTCAAAGAACAAATACCAATACTCCTCAAATTGTTCTACACAATAGAAACAGAAGGAACATTGCCAAACTCTTTTTATGAGCTACAATTATTCTGATACCTGAATCACATAATGATATTACTAAAAAAGAATTATAGACCAGTCTCCCTCATGAACAGTGATGCAAAAATTCTCAATAAAATACTGGCAAATCGAATTTAAGAACACATCAGAATCGTCATTCACAATGATCAAGTCGGCTTCATCCCAGAGATGCAGCAGTGGTTAAATATATGATAACCTGTCAACGTAATCCACCATATAAACAAACTGAAAAATAAAAACCACATGATCATCCTATTAGATGCTGAAAAAGTTTTAGACACAATACAACATCCCTTCATGATAAAGATCTTGCAGAGTGCTATAGAGTTTTGCATGGGTATGGATGTTGGTTTACTGATACAAATTTAAGGTCAACTTTGATATACTGTGTATGTATATTTCTGCTCTTGATTTAGGTATTGTGTTTGTGTAGCTCATTTAAAAATGTAACATAATAGATAGTCATCTGTAATAGTCACTTCTGTAGTCATGTTAGTTAGGTTTCTAGATGTTCGAAGATGTATTTCAAATGGATAGGCAGTCTTCAAACCTTTCAAAAACTACAGAATATGGCATTTAAAATGTTAAAGAACTTAAGACTTTTCATGACTATGAGAGATATCTGCAGGACCAATACCTCAAGAGGAAGATCAGCATCAGAGGCTTCTGCTGTAAAAGTTCCGTGTGCTTAAGGATTGCGCCACTGGAGCATCAGAGGCTTCTTACAGAGTTGTTTAGGCATTGGAGCAAGAAACTACTCTTGCCTGGACTGTTTGGTGAACTGGACATACAGGACCCACAGAGAAATGACTGCTGAACTTGCCTAAGGTGAGACAATCCTTCAGGCTTCCTGCTTCATGAAAAAGTCTGCCAGACATTTTGCAGGATACAGAAGAAAATGATTGATAAACTGCCAATATAGGAGGACCTGTCTTTAAATTTCCTGCTTCATGAAAAAGTCTACCAGATACTATGGGCCTGTAGACTGAAGATGGATGCCCCAATGGTACAGAAGAACTTTGGGTGACTGTCCAGGTAGCGAGATGTCTCTGTCGATTCTAGAGTTTTGAAATTTGCTTACAATGAACTTATTGTTTACTTAGGTAATATTATATCGTTCTGGAGGCTTTGATGGAGTTGAAAAATTTATAGTTATAGTTTTCCTTACTTATGATAAAAGATAAAATAGATATAAATATTGTAGGTGTAATTCTTGCATGATAGCTGTTTTGTTATATGTAATTTTACTATGCTAAATTTGAAGCCTCCCTTTTTTATTTAAATAGAAAAATTGGGGTGATTTGGGATTTTCCTCTGTATGCTGTGATTACCATTAATGAATAAAAAAACTGCTTTGAACCTATAGCATGACAGAACTTATGTAGGTGGGGAAATCTAAACTGAATGCTGGGAGAAAGGCAGAGTTAGAGAGAAGTCATGTAGTCCTACTGGAGACAGATGCCAGAACGTTGTCAGTAAGCCCCTGCCACATGGCAATATACAGATTAATAGAAATGGATTAAATTAATATGTAACACACAATAAGAAGCTAGAGCTGATGGGCCAAACAGTGTTTTAAATAATACAGTTTCTGTGTGGTTATTTTCAGGGCTAAGCAACTGGAAACCAACAAGCAGCCCTCTGCCAACAGGAAAGAGCAGGGATTCAGGGAACATACCTAAACATAATAAAGACTATATACAGCAAGCCAAAGACAACATCAAAATAAATGGAGAGAAACTCAAGGCAATCCCACTGATATTGGGAACAAGAGAAGGTTGTCCACTCTCTCCTTATTTTTTGAATATACTACTTGAGGTCCTAGTTAGAGCAATAAAACAAAAAGGAGATCAAGGGGATACAAATTGGAAAGAAGAAGTTAAACTATATTTGATGATGAAATGAGAGTTTACATAAGTGACCACCCAAAAAATCTACCAAGGAACTTTTACAATTTATAAACACTTTCAGTAATGTAGCAGGATAAAAGATTAACTAAAAAAATCATTAGTTCTCCATTACAGAGATGATAAATGGGCTGAGAAAGAAATTAGAGAAACATCACCCTTCACAGTAGAAGCAAATAACATAAAATATCTTCGAGTACCTCTAATTAAGCAAGTGAAAAATATGTATGAAAAGAGTTCAAGTCTTTGAAGAAAAAAAATTGAAGAAGACACCAGGAAATGGAAAGTTCTCCCATGTTCTTGGGTATGTAGAATTAACATAGTAAAAATGGCAATCTTGTCAAAAGCAATCTACAGATTCAATGCAATGCCTACCTAATTCCCAGCAAAGTTCTTCAAAGACTTTGAAAGAATGGTACTCAACTTCATATGGAAGGGCAAAAATCCCAGGACAGCCAAAACAAACCTGTACAATAAAGGAACTTCTGGAGGCATCACAATCCCTGACTTCAAACTCTACTGTGGAGCTACAGTACTGAAGACAGCCTGGTACTGGCATAAAAACAGACAGGAGAAACAATGGAAGCAAATCAAAGACCTGGATATCATTCTATACACCTACAAACACCTAATTTTTGACAGAGGCAAAAATATATATAATGGAAAAAATAAAGCATCTTTAAGAAATAATGCTGCCATAACTGGATATCAACACATAGAAGAATGAAAATAGATCCATATCTATTGCCATGCTCAAAACTCAATTTGATCAAAAATGGATCAAAGACTTCAACATAAAACCAACCACACTGAACCTCACAGAAGAAAAAGTGGGCCATACACTTTAAAGCCGTGGCCCAGAGTTGGGGGCTGTAAACCCAGACCCTGAATTTCGTGTAAACAACTTGTTATGCTTGCAGCTGCTCTGAGCAAAACAACTTGTTTTTCCTGTGTTGGTAGCTATTCTGAGCATGAGACCCTCAGGAGTTCCTGATGGCAGGGGAGCGGTTTTTCACAGCGGAATGGTTTCTCATGGGTTTAGCTGGGGTATAGCTATCAATTAAGGATCCCCATGTAAGCAGCTCTGGTACACAATAAAGGGGACATTCTTGTTTCAAGGATGACCCATGTCTGTCTCTGTGTCTTTGCTGTTCAAATCTCCAGGCCCTTGCCTGGCTCACGAATGGTCCTGTAGTGCAGTTGCCTCAGTACAGGTGTAGTACCATAGTACACGTAGTAGTACGAATGGTACAGGCCAGAAGATCACTTCCTAAATATAATCCCAGAAGCAAGACACTGAGAGAAACAATTAATAAATGTTACCTCCTGAAACTGAAAAGCTTCTGCAAAGCAAAGGACAGAGTCCACAAGCCAAAATGGCAGCATACAGACTGGGAAAATATCTTCACCAACCCCACATAAGACAGAGGGCTGATCTCCAAAATATACAAAGAACTCAAGAAATTTGCCATCAAAAGAACAATTAGTTCAATAAAGAATGGGTTACAGACCTAAACAGAGAACTCTCAACAGAGGAATCTAAAATGTCTGAAAGACACTTAAGCAACTGTTCAACATCCTTAGTCATCAGAGAAATGCAAATCAAAACAACTCTGAGATTCCATCTTACAACTGTAAGAATGGCCAAGATCAAAAACACTGATGACAACTTATGCTGGAAAGATTGTTGGGTAAAGGGAACAATTCTGCATTCCTGGTGGGAATGCAAGCTGGTACAGCCCCCTTTGAATATCAGTGTGGCAATTTCTCAGAAAATTAGGAAACAACCTTCCTCAGGACCCAGTAATACCACTTTTGGGTATATATCCAAAGGATGCTCAATCATGCCACAAGGACATGTGCTCAACTATGTTTACAGCAGCTTTGTTTTTCATAGCCAGAACCTGGAAACTACCTAGATGCACCTTGGTCGTAGAATGGATAAGAAAAATGTGGTACATTTACACAGTGAAGTACTACACAGCAGAAAAAAATGATGACATCTTGAAATGGATGGATCTAGAAAACATTATTTTGAGTGAGGTAACCAAGACCCAGAAGGATAAATATCATGTGTCCTCATTCATAAGTGGCATTTAGACATACAAAGAAAACCAGCCTACAAATCAGAATCCCAGAGCACCTAAATAACAATGAGGACCCTAATAGAAACATAGATAATCTAATAATCTAAATAGGAAGTAGAAAAAAAAACAATATGTCCTGAGTAAATTGGGAGTATGAATAACATGGTAGAGCCTAGCAGGGGAGGGGAGAGGAAGGAAGGGGAGCATAGAAAAATGTATTGCTCAATAAAACATCAACAACAAAGACAACAAGAAGGGTTCAGGGTGCAGTCCATCACAGAAGGGGTCAAGAAAACAGGAGCCAGAAGCAGCTGGTTGCAGGGCATCCACAGTCAGGCAGTAGAGACCAGTGAATGTTCCAGGCTCACTTCCCCTTTTATACCGAGTCTGGGACACCGAGCTTAGGGAATGGCACCGCTCACTTTTAGAATGGGTCTTCCCCGCTCAAGCTAAGATAGTCCCTCACAGCTGAGGCCAGATGCCTGTCTTCCTGGTGATTCTAGGTTCTGCCATATTAACGACTACAACCACACAGGGCAAGCACTTTACATGCTGAGCCATCTCCCCAGGCTCTGTCCACTGTGTTTAAATATATAAGGTCACACTTCATGCCTCACCTCCGTAGGATGTGCCTGGGCCAAAGCTGTCCTGAAGTAACCTCCAGGCTCCCTATAACCAAAGGGCTGGACATGCTCTGCAGCAGGGAAAGCCCTGGGAGGAGCTGTTCACACTGTGAGCCCATGAACATGAAAGACTGATTCAAAGCCTTCCGCCACTGCAGTCTTCTGCATGAGATACACAGGAGACCCAGACCACTAGCAGCAGCCTCTGGGCCGCCTTCCCAGAGTTCAGAGGTTCTCAGTCATCAAGAGCAGATCCTGGACGAGGACCACATTTCCCATTTTTTCTCACTAAGCCCTTTTTGTGCCTCTCTGTTTAGCTGTCTCCTCTTGGTCCACATTCTCAGTGCCTTCTCCATTTGCTCTGAGAACTCTCTCATGTGTTGGAGCCTGCCACCCCTGGAGAGAAGATTTCTGATGGGATTGTAGGAAGGGATGTTTGGGAGTGGGCAGCTGTGGCAACTGGAGGGAAAAACAGGTCCTTCAATGAACCGAGTTCTGTTAGCAGTAACAGCAGCAGCAGCAGCAGCAGTGTTTAGAACAACTGGTAAAAACTTCCCAGAGATCAGCAAACCTGGGTTCTAAGGTTGACTCTGCCCTGAACCAACAGGTGTTCTTGGGGAGTTCTTCTCTGTATCCCAGTTCCCAGCTATTAGAAGACACAATTTCCAGAGTCCTCATCATCTCTGGAGCCTGGTGATCAGGAAAGCTGAGAGTCATATAGAAGGGGGAAGCTTACCTCTTAATACCACCAGGCGGATGGTTCTGAGAACAGCAATTGTTCCGTGATTGTCATAGATCCCACAGACATAGCGACCTGAGTCTCTCACCGTGAGTGCAGTCATGGTGACAGTGAAGAAGCGAGAGTCAGGATGGTCCCGGATGGAGAATTTTGGCCACTGAGTATCTGTTCTGAGACTGGACACTAACACTTTACAATTTGCTGGTGATCTTTGCAGACACCACACCTTGTCGTTGACTTGGCTGTGATAATATTGGCATTTCACAGAAAAAGTCTGGCCCTCCACTGATTGAAATAATTCTGCATCCTCTGCACAAAAGCCTGGGAATACATACACCCTTCAGGTCAGAGATTCCCCCAGTCTCTACAGCAGGTCTAGGAGAGGGGCTCCCTTCTCAGGGAGTGATCCTCTTTGTGGCTATGCTGAGGGTGTGGCTTAGAGCCAGCTGCTGGTTACACACACGATGTGTTCTGCCTTCATAGCCATAGGGCTCCATTTTGCACCCCTCCAACCCCTTCCATCTCCTCTTCCTGGTTCCTTCCCTCTATTCTTGTCCCCTGTCCTCACCTGAGGCCAGGAGCACCAGCAGGATGGGCGATAGCAGGTATGTGGCCTCCGAGGCCATAGGTTCTCTTCTCGAGCTGTAGGGGAGCAAGCAGGGAAGGAGGTAGGGATGCTCTGAGGAGAGGAGACCAGGGCAGGGCAGGGTCCAGGCAGCCTCCACAGCCAGTGCAGGGTGTACTACTGAGGGAGCCGGGACCTCCGAGGACAAGAGGGAAGCTGAGTAAGGCCTATGCAGCCCTGTGGCTCTTCCAGCATAGGCTTTGTGTTGAGGCTCTGAACTGAACTAGATAAAGGGTCTCACAGAGATGCTGCAATATCCTGCCTTAAAGACCGGAGTGAGAAATTCTGAGAAAGCCAAGGAGGGAACCAAAGTAAAGTAAGAATGTGCTTATTTCTATTCAGCACCACCCATAAGTTCCTCTCTTCCTCATTAGTCTCAAGTTTGTGTTTTCTTCCCACATCTGGCTCTCCCTGAAGGCAGGTGACAGAACCAGAGGCCCTTTGGAGACCTGGCTAGAACTCTATGTCCACCTTGCTCTCAGGTGTTGGGACGTAATCAACCAGCAAATAGGATTAATCAGGCTAGCTTTATTATCAGCTTTATTAAAGGGAAGAAGGGGATAACTTACAAAACCAAGGTTCCAATGAAGAGCAGGAAACAGAAGGTGTGGCGGGGAGCACACCCGCAACATTTCTAAGTAAATATTAGCCCAAGGGGATCCCGCCCTTCATGCAAGGTGATTGGCGGGGCTTCCCCTACATCTCCCCTTTTGTCTAAATAAGACAGAACCAAACCAAATACAACTATATACAATAGGAACAAATAATAAATATAAAATTACAAATAACAAACAATGTTGAACAAGAAACATATAACAAATTTTTACTAAACATTCTATTTCAAGGAGTCTAAATAATGTAGAGAGTAACTACAATTATCTAATCTTCAACTCCATTAAAGATCTGAGAAGGGAAGTAATATTACTTAAGTAACCAGGAAGACCAAACAAGAAATTTCCAAATTGTGCAACAAATAACAGAGACAACTGACAACCTGGGCAATCATCCAAAGTCTCATTTGCAATGTTGAGTCAACCAATTTTGGCTAAGGCCTAACATAACTGACATACCATTATCAAAGGCAAGAAACTTTTTTAAAACTATCCTACCCTGTCTTGGCAAGATAAGACAATCCTGTTTTATCCACTTATGGATATTTTGTATCTTTATCAGTAGTCGAGGTATGGGCTTTTCTTTGCCCGAAGGCCTGTTGTGCCAAGAAGAAGACAAGCTCCCAGTGGAGTGTCTTTGGTGCTCAATGTTCTCTCAGGAGTAGAGTGGTGTTGCCAGGAGTGATTGTGTCTCATTGGCATGGAATTCTAGGTTAGATTAAAGGCCATTTTCTACAGCTCTTCGAAGAGGTTGAAGATTATACTATCTATACTAAATATAATCTCTATGTATCTAAAAAAACCTGATTATCCTAAATATAAATATGACAAACATAATTCTCAATACCTATCTAACTTGAAGACTAAGAGAATAAACAACTGTGCAATTTATGAGGACAATGATCTCCAACTGCAAACAGTGTCATTACATAAATAATATCAGAGGTAGAAATGTGCATTGCAATATGGTAAATATATCAATACAATATAGACAGAGGTATAAGCATAGTCTCATACAATAAATAGAGGTAGAAGCAGTCACATTCAATATTCAATATATCAATATACAAGAATCAGTACCAGTACAATTTTCTAAAAACAGTAATTCACAAATAGCAATCATCTCATAAAACCAGTTAATCCCCACTTATTTTTCATGAAAGTACCCTTAATCCCATAAAATACCTCCCCCATACCCTCAAGACAATATCAACCACTAAATGATGTCCCTAAACCTGAGGGCAAATTCTGTTGGGAAAGGGGACATCGTCCTCTAAGATTGCTTCCAGCTGACATGGGGGCAACATTCTTCTTAGGGGGTCCTGTGAAAGCAAATGATGGTAAAATTCCCATAATAACATTTGGTCGGAGAATATTGTAACTAGCCTCTGAGTGTTTCGAGGAGGTCCAGCCAGAGTGTTGTCAAAAATGTGCACCATTCGAAACTGTCTTGTGCAGTTGGTACCAAAAAACAGGTCTAATTTTAGTGCTAAAAAATTATGATGTCATAATAACCAGGTTGAGTTGATGTTGTGGGGCCCCATCTTCATCCTGGAAACTTCAAAAATTACTGTAGGAAAATTTGTTGTTTGTTGCGGGAAATTTAAACATTAACTACAAAGACATATACTGACATATAAAGAAAGACACAGATATGAGGAAAGGCAAAGAAAGTTTATCAAGTATATTATTATTCTTATTCTGTCCCATATCATGGCTCCTGACCTGAGATGGAAACTCTGAGATATCTCTTATCAACAGGCTTGGAGTTGAAGAGGGACTGAGCCATAGTCCAACTCTAAAACCAGCTCTTACATATTTATAAAGAAATGCTTAGAAAGACATATTTAAAAAATTTATACTTACAGAATCTACTCAGTTTTATTGCTGATCCTTAGTGGGTCGTAATTAGTTTCCATTCATCAGTATTTAAATATTCAGGGTCCCTTAAATTCTTTGAAGATGAGTGTTTTCCTGTGGAGATAAGAAAAGAACCCTGCCCCAAACCTATATGTATTTCTTACCATCAGTATGATCACCATCCCTGTGAATGAATTGTTATTTATCTTTTCCAAGGGGCTTCTCCTCTTCAAACCGAACCTTTATTAATTTTGACGGTATCCAAAATTTTTCCTCTCCTGTGGAGATAAGAGCAAAACCCCTTCCCCAACGCAGTACATCTCCTGGCTTCCATTGTGAGGTCAGCACATCCTTGAAATAA
The DNA here is from genome assembly GCF_018167655.1 of Microtus oregoni. NCBI lineage: Eukaryota > Metazoa > Chordata > Mammalia > Rodentia > Cricetidae > Microtus > Microtus oregoni. The sequence continues at coordinate 44,783,880 of NW_024543066.1, forward strand.
ACTTGTTGATTTAATTCAGCAGACTTTTCCATTATCCAATGTCTTTCTGCAGCCATTGTTCCCTTCTCATTAGCATTGAGAAAATTCAAGGTTAATAAAGCATTATGTAACCTATTTCTGGGGGTATTTTCCACCCCTTTCTGTTTGTTTAACATATTCTTTATAGTTCGATTTGATCTTTCTATGACTGCTTGACCTGAAGGATTGTATGGTATACCTGTAACATGCTTAATATTGTAATAAGCAAAAAACCATTTCATTTTCCTAGAAACATAAGCTGGACCATTATCCGACTTTATTTGTGTAGGTATACCCATGATGGCCATAACTTATAATAAATGAGTGATTACTGAATCAGCTTTTTCTGAGCCTAAAGCAGTTGCCCATTGAAAACCTGAGTAAGTGTTAATGGTGTGGTGTACATATTTTAATTTGCCAAATTCTGCAAAGTGGAACACATCCATCTGCCAGATTTCATTCCTTTGAGTGCCCTTTAGATTAGCCCCTGCAGGCAGTGGTGTTTAATTATAGAAAGAACAAGTAGGGCATTTCTTTACAATCTCCTTAGCTTGTTGCCATGCAATAGAAAACTCTTTCTTCAAGCCTTTGCTATTAACTTGATTTTTTTAATGAAATTCAGAGGCCTGCAGCACACTACCAATCAACAATTGATCAATTTCTGCATTACCTTGTGCTAGAGGACCAGGCAGACCTGTATGGGATCGAATGTGTGTTATATACATAGGGCAGAGCCTGTTCCTGATCATATCTTGTACCTGGATAAACAATGAAGTTAGTTCTGTATCATCCTGTATAAATTCAGCAGTTTCAATATGTAAGATAACTCTTTCTGCATATTGTGAGTCAGTAACTATATTAAGAGGTTTCTTAAAATCCCTTAGCACCATAAGAATGACATATAATTCTACCTTCTGGGCAGAATCTTAAGGACTTTGTTCCACCTTACTCAAGTCTTCTGATTTGTAACCTGCCTTTCCTGATTTATTAGCATCAGTATAAAATGTACGGGCTCTGGTTATTGGAGCATCACAGACGATTCGAGGAAGAATCCTATAAGTTCTCTTTATGAAGTTAAGCCTCTTTCTTGTTGGATAGTTGTTATTAATTTCTCCCAAAAAATTAGCACAAGCTCTTTGCCATGGTTCATTATCTTCCCATAATTTCTTTAGTTCATCAGCAGTGAAAGGCACTATAATTTCTGCTGAGTCTATGCCTGCTAGTTGACGAAGTCTCAACTTGCCTTTTATAATTAATTCAAATACTTTTTCCACATAAGTCTTTAGTTCCTTACTTGGTTTATGTGGTAAAAAGATCCATTCCAAGATAATATCATCTCTCTGCATTAAAATTCCTGTAGGAGAAATTTTGGACAGTAATATGATGAGAATATAATCGAGCTCTGGATTCACCCTGTCCACATGTGCCTCTTGTAATTTTTCCTCAATCATTGTCAGTTCCTTTTATGCTTCAACTGTTAATTCTCTGGGACCGTTCAAGTCTTTATCACCATCCAAGGTTTTGTTCAAATGAATTATTAGATCAGGTGTTATCCCAACAGCTGGTCGTAGGCTGGAAATGTCTCCTAACAGTCTTTGAAAGTCATTAAGAGTCTGTAGCCAGTCTCTCCTAATTTGTGCCATTTGTGTCTTAATTTTTTGCAAACCTATTTTATAACCTAAATAATTAACAGAATCTCCTCTCTGAATCTTTTCAGGAGCAATCTGTAATCCCCATTTATGTAAGACTATCTTTATTTCTACAGTCTTTCCAAGGTGTCCATGCTTGAAACAGATAACAAAATATCATCCAAATAGTAATAGATTATAGACTTGGGAAATTTCTTGCATATTATTTGCAATGGTTGATTTACAAAATATTGGCACAGGGAGGGTCTGTTTAACACGCCCTGGGGGAGGAAGGCCCACTGGTATCTCCTCGAATGTTGAGAATTGTTATAAGTAGGCACTGTGAAGGCAAACTTTTCTCTATCTTTTTCTTGTATAGGTATAGTGAAGAAACAATCCTTTAAATCAATAGCTATGAGAGTCCATCCTTTTGGCAATAAAGAGGGCAAAGGAATTCCAGATTGCAGAGGGCCCATAGGTTGAATAACCTTGTTGATAGCCCTGAGATCTGTCACCATTCTCCATTTACCAGATTTTTTCTTAACCACAAACACAGGAGAATTCCAAGGGCTGGTAGATTCTTCTGTATGTCGAGCATCTAATTACTCTTGTACCAGCTGTTCTAAAGCCTGTAACTTTTCCTCAGCTAAAGGCCATTGCTTTATCCATATTGGTTTCTCAGTCAACCATTTTAGAGGCAAGGCTGTTGATATCTCTGAAGGGACATCAATTGCTTTGTGTTCTTGTACAGCCCGAACGGCCGGTTTCCACTGTCTGTAATATCTTTTAATATTGTTCTCAGAAATATAGGCTCTAGAAACAGCAGGAATGTTAATTTGGGTATTCCATTGCTGTAATAGGTCATGGCCCCATAAATTCACTGCAATATTGGCTACATATGGCCTTAGTTTTCCTATTTGTCCTTCTGGACCTATGCATTCAACCCATTTCAAGCTTTGCCTTACTCGAGATAGGGTTCTAATTCCCAGGAACTGAACATTTACATCCCGAAGAGGCCAATATGGATGCCAAGATTCTGCCATAATGATACTTACATCCACACCTGTGTTCAGCAGGCCAGTAATAAAAATATCATTTACACACACTCTTAGCTTTGGTCTTTGATCACTTATAGAAGTTTGCCAAAATATATGCAACTCATCCTTCAGGCCATTATTGCTTGTAACTGTAGGCATGGGGCTTCCTAATTTTCCTGGCAAGGCATGTTCTCTGCAGTAACCGGAAATGACTGAACCACATTCACCATGGGGGCCTGCGAGGCCCCCCCTTGCAATCCCGATTGTAACAGGTTGCCTTGTCTATGTCTTGTTGACCTACACTCATTTGTCCAATGTCTACCTTTCCCACATCTCCTACAGAAACCTGAAGGCTGAGTCCTTCTATTTCTGTTATTTCTAGAAGAGGCATTATTAGTATTCCTGGAAATCCGTTGTCTACAATTCCTTTTCATATGACCCATTTTGCCACAATTAAAACATTTGGTATTCTGATGCCTTCTTTTACCATGGGAAATAGCTTTTTCTACCCATGCTTCAGTGTCATAGTCAAATGTATCAACATTCAGTGTATGCAAGACCCATTCATCCAAGGGTGCTGATCTGATCTTTAATGGCCCCAAGATCCTTTTGCACTCCACAATGGCATTCTCATAAGCCAAAGACTCAATAATTATACGTCTTGCTTCTGGGTCAGTTATCCCTATTTGTACAGCTTTAGTTAGTCTTTGTAAAAATTCACTAAAGGGTTCTCTCTGACCCTGTTTAACTCTGATATATGATTCCATTCTCTATCCTGGGTCTTGAACCCTGTCCCAAGCCTTTAAAGTTGCTATAGTACATATGGGTAGGGTGTGTTCATCATAATTGGCTTGTTCCAGAGGGTCGGAAAAGAGCCCTTCACCTAGAATTTGATCTAGGGAAATCTCAATCCCCTTGGCTCTTTCCTGCTGTTCTAAAAGTCTAGCCTCTTGCCTGAATAAACATTTCCAATTCAACTGTGGTCCGCTCTTTAGGACGGCTGAAACCAATTGAATCCAATCATGGGATATGACCTTGTTGCTTATAGACCATGATTTTAGCATCTTTTTAACGAAGAAGGAATGTAGCCCAAAACTTATAACAGCCTGTTTAATTTCTTTCAGATCATTCTTATGGACGGGTTCCCATGTATGTTCCTTGATGACACTAGGGTTTCTGGAACCAGTCACTTTCTCTGTTGTTATTACTGGAAAGGCAGGTATAGCTTTAGGTAGAGCTTTGTGGGAATTATCCCAGAGAGTTTTACTCACTGATGGAGTTAAAATTTGCCTTTATACCATTTGCTCCTCTTCATCAGAATTTAGAATTTCCTCAATCTTTTCAAATCTGTCTACCATTGCCTTCTGAAAGGCCTGAATCTCCTGTCCAGAATTATGCTCCAAATCCTTCATTGAGGATTCTAAGGTATGAAGTTTGTCCATTACAGATAATATCTCATTTTTGGATAAAATTTTCATGGCATGAATTGTGCCTTCTTATATTGATAATCTGTCAGCCAATCTGTCATATTCTTTAGACAAAATCCGGTTGTCACATTCAGCGGTTTTAATTCTCTCAGTTAATGTTTCAGTTCCTACAGATAGGGACTGAAGTTTACGGTCCAGATCAGCTGTTCCCTCCTCCATAGTAGTGAATCTTTCCTTAATATCAGACTGTACCTTTTCTAAATTTTGCTCAGTTGGCAGAGTCATGTTAAACAAAGATCTATTCTCTTCCTTGAGAACTTCAAACTCTTTCTTGAGGAGGTTGTTGTAAGTCTGAATTGTTTTTAAGCATTCAACCTCTGCCCTAAGAATCCGGGATTCATCTTGTAAGGACTTTATCATCTTTTTATTGTCTAACCATGTTGTAAAGAAAAAAACAAAAATGAAAAAAATTCTGAGCCCTATTGGAATATCATAGGTGTCTTGCAATATATCAGCTATGGTGTAATTAAATAGGCTATAGAAGCCTTCAACGGTGACATTATCAGACATTTTCAATCAAATCTGTATTTATTTTTATTTATCCTTATTTATTTATTTATTGGTTGATTAAAAGAGATTTTTACCTGTAATGACCATTGCCTGCCAGTAGGTGGCAGGGTGCACCTGAGTCCACGTGGCTGGGAAGTCAGAAATAAATACTCAAAACCGGAAGTTAAACCACAGACTCTGTGCTGTGTGAATTAGAGTATAGCTGTAGACAGCAGTGGGAGGGCCAGGAAACCGGGCAGAGCCGAAGCCAGACTCAGCTGAGGCAGTCATGGATGATGCTGCCTGAGAGGTTAGAGTGAACTGGGGAGCACGCTCGGATCGAGACACGTGCCCTGCGGTCTGCCTGCCTTACTTTCGCAACAGAATGACAGTGCTCGTTCAGCCGCGGCTGTACTGCTGCCAACCAAGCTCGAACGCTGGGAAACTGAACCGAGACAGGCTGAGAGGGGTTAGTGCACTCGGGCCCGAGTCACGTGTGTCCTCCGCTCTGTTGCAAGTGCTGGGAAAATCAGGTGGCGCTGGAGCCTCCGAGCCCTGTGTACTAAACAGCGGGGCGCCTGGCAACTGGGCCTGGAGCTGCTGTGAAACTTCCTCACAAGCGCTGGGAAGATAGGACCCAGGCAGTGAGCCACGACACAAAACTGTGCGCTGGGATACCGGCTGAATTCAAGTGTTCTCTCAATCTAAAGATCAAAGCCGAATCCATGGTGCAGCAGAGATGAGATAGGCCCCTGCGCCGCGGGGCCTTGCTCAGGGGTGAAGGCAAAATGCCCCATGTTGGGGGCCAGAATGTTGGGACGTATTCGACCGGCAAATAGGATTAATCAGGCTAGCTTTAATATCAGCTTTATTAAGGGGAAGAAGGGGATAACGTACAAAACCAAGGTTCCGATGAAGAGCAGGAAACAGAAGGGGCGGCGGGGAGCACACCCGCAACATTTCTAAGTAAATATTAGTTCAAGGGGATCCCGCCCTTCAAGCAAGGTGATTGGCTGGGCTTCCCCTACACTCAGGGATCAGAACTTTGCTGATTAGCTCACCTGGGGACCAGGAAGTTCCATGTGGACTAGAGGGGATGAGGAGAAGGGGGTGGACATGCATCCTCAGGAATGGAAGAGCAAGGGTGTCCTGCTTAGTGTGGGAGACCCCAAATCTGGGAATGAAGGGAGAGAGCACAGAAGGACGGAAGGGAAAGGGGAGCAACTGGCCCTGTGTCACCCCTGTATACCCAGCTTCCCAAAATGTCACAGTCACTGCTAATGTACATATTAAACACATTTCAAAAATAACTGTCACAAGACTAGGTTTAGAGATGGCTCAGCAGGCAGGGATACTTGCTACCAAGACTGATAACCTGGGTTTGAGCTCCATGGTCCACATGGGGGAAGGAGAGAATCAACTCCCAAAAGTACTCCTCTGACTTCTACACACACGAAAACTTTAAAGTAAATAAATAAACTGTTATTACATGAGCTACAATAAGTCAAAAGCTACAGGCTGTTCATAGTTAGCAGATGAGCAGGCAGAGAACCAGGCATGCTGGTGCGTGCCTAGACCTTAAAATGCCTCTCTTTTCTCCATAAAGATCTAGGAAGAGAGGTTATGACATCTTTAGTGATTATTGTACTTAAAGGGGACCTCATCATTTTAAAAATAAAATTGAGCTGTTAAGAGAGGAAGGCCACAAGCTGAGATTGTGTAATCCCTACACTGAGTATGCTGAGGCAGGAGGATTGTGGTTTTAAGGCTGGCTGGGGCCACATAGTGAGATCCTTTCTTAAAATAACCAAAAGAAACCTCAAACCAAACAAACCAACCAACCAACCAAACAAGAACAAGAACAACCAAAACAACCACCCTCCCAATAAATCAACAAACCAAACAAAACCAAAAACAAACCAAACAACCATGCCCCCACAACCCAGGTTTGGGTCCTAGAGAAATAGTTCTATGGTTAAGAGAGAAAACTGTTCGTACCGAGGACCCAAGTTTATTTCAAAAACCCATGTTTGTAGCCCCAGCTCCAGGACCCAAAGCCCTCTTCTGGATTCCTCAGGCTCCTGCACACTCACAGGTGTATATACCTCTGCCTTCTGGATGCACATAATAAAAATACAATTAAAAAGAAAACAAGGGCTGGGATCCCCACAGTGTCTGAATATTTCCTTATCATGGACAACAGCTGAGTTGGTTTGGTACCCTCAACATGAAGGAGAAAAGAGTTCATGTTCCTAGGCTGGAGAGTTGGCTCAGTGGTTAGAGCACTGTTGCTCTTGCAGAGGACCTGATTTTGGTTCCCAGCATCCACAAAGGGACTTACAACTCTCTGCAAGTCCAGTGCCAGGGGTTTTGAAGCCCAGTGTTGTGATGAGCTTTTATTCTGTTCTGTCAGTCAGCTTCCAAATAATGACATGGGGACTTCTTATTAATTATGAAAGCTTGGCTTTTAGTTTACACTTGTCTCAAATAGCTCTTATAACTTAAATGAACTTATTGATATTAATCTCCATTTTATAATGTGGCATTACTTCTCTTCCATCTTGCACCTTGTGTTTCCTCTCTGTGTCTCCTTAGCATCTACCATGGGCCTCAACTCTCCCCTCTTGTGGAATATTAGTTGAAGATGTGTTGCATTTGTTTATGTTGTGAAATATTTGTTTAATGATGAAAAGATGTGTTGCGATCTTTTATGTTGCATTTATTTAACTCTGTGAAGCTGCCTAAAACACTAGTTTGGTCTAATAAAGATCTTAATAGCTAGTCAGGAAAGGTACAGACAGGAATGCCAGGCAGAGAGAATAAATAGAAGGACAAAAAGAGAAAAAGAAGGAATGAGAAAAAGAGGAGAGGACAAAGCAAGGGGTCGCTCACCCAGAAACACAGCAAGACAAAGGAAAAGAGAGAGAAAAAAGATATACAGACATAGAAAATGGTAAAAGCCAAGAGGCAAAATATATAAGGTATGATTTAAGAAAACCTGGCTAGAAACATGTCAAGCTAAGTTCTGGCATTCATAAGTAAGAATAAACTACCTTGTGATTATTTGAGAGCTTGATAGCAGGTCCCCAAAGAGCAAAAGTGTAAAAAAAAAAAAAACCCAAACAAAACACCAAACAACCACACTTCCTTTTTCTATTTGCCTGGAAATTCTGTTTATACCTCCTGGCTACCTATTGGCTATGGAGCTTTTTATTACATGAATCATAGAAAAGCAATACACGGTCACAGAGTGTACAAATAACCCACATCCACATCTGGCACCATCTTCAGGGGCACCAAACATGCACATCGTGTATATAAATGTACCTTATGCTTAATATAGTAAATAAACCTACAAAAAATTTAAAAGAGAGGGTGAGAGCACAAAACCCAAAAATTTGGTCCCTGTGTATGTTAGTTTTTATCAACTTGACATAAACCTGGGCATATCTGGGAGTAGGGAATCTCATCTGAAGAGTCCTTCAGTAGGGGAACTCTCTAGACCTCATTCCCGCCAGAAGGTGGTGCCCTGCTATTCTTGTGGCCTCCCTCTGGTCACACACACACTGGTTGTCATGGGTGGCACAGAAGATTCCATGATAAAATGCAAACACTATGTAAATGTATGGACTGATCCCAGCCTACAGATGCCATCTCCTCCTCCAAGAGTTTCCCAGACAACAGCATCCAGCTTAACTTGATTTCTCTCTCCCAGTTGCATAAACCTCAAGAAGGGATCTTATCTTCTTGGTCCATGGTTGGAAATGTCCAGAGGAACAGAGAGGAAGACAAATCTAAGTGTTGATTCCCAGAGAGGAAGGCCCTAGATGCTGGGAGAGCAGGCTTCTTCATAAGCAAGGGCCTGACCACGTGGCTTGATTTGTGCTGCCTAAGGCAAGGACAAGGGGCTGGAATAGCAGCGGTCACCCCTAAATCTCATGATACCATGAAAGGTGACAGGGAGGAGCACAGCGTTTTTGTTTGTTTGTTTGTTTGTTTTTGTCTTTTTTGAGGCCAACTCATCTATTCAGGCAGAATGGCCAGAGGTGGTGGGCATTGGTTCCTGTCTTCTGAGGGTACAGAGTGCATACCCAAGATGATCGTGGACTGTGGAGAAATGGCAGGGCAAGCAGGGGACATTCTGAGACTTAGATGTCACCCATGATTACAGGCTCAATTCATGTCATAGTTCCTCATTAGCACAAGGCCATCCCCAGATCCTCTGTGAGATAGACTTGGCTGAAAGTCATAAGTCACTGTTGTGTCGTCATTGTCTGTCCTCCAAATGACCTCCATGTGACAGCAAACAAGACAGTGAAGATAAGGGTCTTACAGAGGACTCCACAAACTATGAGAACAACCATGTTGGATTTGGAGACCCTGCGGAGAGAGGAGATTGAAGGTTGATCAATGACCACCCACACTGCTGAGTCTGGGAACCTCCTCCCCATCCAGTCTTTCCAATTTAGGTCCTCACTGACTTTCGGCCAGCCTGTGGGAAAGTTTAGAGGCAGTTTAGATGATCTTCTCCTAAATAACCAAATAAAATGTGTTTGCAGGAAAGTCTACAGTTCAGGTCCAGGAGATGCATAAGGAGGAGTTCCCCCGGGCATTTCGGCCTTCTGTATGGAATGGCTTCAGGTCCTGATCTAGAGAACCTGCTCCCTGTTGTCCCCATTCTCATCTGCTTCTGGGGACAGTTGTCCTACCTTAGTCTTCATTTCCCTCTCCAGAAACCAAGAAGAATCCAACCTTATTGAAAACCCCATTGCACGGTTGTCATGATTTTAGCAAAATGCTTCTCCAAGTTCTAGATACACAGCAGTAGATATAAGAAAGATACCCACACAGGAGAGAGAGAGAGAGAGAGAGAGAGAGAGAGAGAGAGAATAAAACCTCTGCCTGACCTGGGCAGATAGGTGGGGACAAGGTGCTCTACGCAGGGACAAAAGGAATATAGAGATGGAAGCTGACTCACACAAATCCCTGTTAGAATCATGAACATTTTACTCTAGTATCCTGAGACCAGCAGCTGGAAATGTAACTCGGAGGTGAAATACCTACACAGCAAGGGCAAGGCACCCTTATCCATCCTCAGCATTGCTAAAAACAACGGCAGAACTGCTGAGAATCATGGCAGAAATTGACACCCCATCAATGTAGAGTTGAGTTCTCCCACCAGTGTTGAACCCAAGAAAAAAAGAAAACAAATCAAGGAAGTAAATCAAAGCAAAACAAAAGAAAAGGCAAAAACTGGAGTAATTCGAAAATTGCAGGAGTTGTGAGGCTACTCAGGCATGAGTGTGCATCCTTTAATCCCACTTTTGGGACGCAGATGCAGGTGGATGGATATCTGTTGAGTTTTCAGTCAGCCTGATCAACATAGAGTTCCAGCTCAGCCAAGGCTACACAGTGAGATCTTATCAAACCAAACCAAACCAAACCTGTGGCTTGATCACTTTCCAGCTCTGACTGCCAGTATCCCTACACTACAGAGGTTCCTGACTTGCATGAAGCCACACAATGTGCCTACCATGAGAACCCAGGCTCACTGAGAGTATTTCACTACACTATCCCACTTTCAGGTTGGCAGGACTTTTAGCCATTAAACATACCATTTTCCTTCTATTAGTACCCAGGTATGAAAGAAATTAGAAGGTGAGATGGGGAGGACAGGGTGACCTGGGGAGGATGCAATGATATGGGGAGCACAGGATGAGCTTTCGCGGACAGGATGAGCTGGGAAGGATGAGATGAGATGGGGAGGACGGGATAAACTGGGGAGCATGGGAACCTCTTCTCAGTCATCACTTGTAATTTCTCAGAGAAATTCTTCACAGACTGAGGTGACTTGAGTCTGACCCTACTCTACCTAAGCCCATCTTCATCCCCATATCCTTGCAGCACATGGACTGGGGACCAAAGTATTCAAACAAGGAGCCCAGTAGCCTGAAAATGTAATGGTAACACCTGACATATTGAAGAATGTGACTTCAGCATCTGAAGAGGGAACAACAGCAGCTAACTTGGGTTATGGTTACACACACAGTCACACACACACACACACACACACACACACCTGGAAATTGTGGTATTGAAGGGGGGAGTTTTGGTCCTTGTCCTAATCGGGATCATGGCAGAGGCAGTAGTACTTTGATGACCTGCAGGAAGACACCGAAAACGTATGGATAAGTGCATGATAGATGATAGATTGATGGATAATAAATGGATAGTTAAATAGGTTGACAGAAGTGATCTGGGGAGGGAAAAGATCATGGTTATTCAAGAAGCAAGGTTTTCTTTTATAAAATCAAAATGAGCCAGCCCGAAGCAGAGACAAAAAAAAGATGAGAGGAAGGAGAAAACAAGGAGGGCTGGAGAGGCGTGAAGGAAAGACTCCTCGGGATGTCTGAGCTGAGGAAACATTCTCCTCTGCTGCTGTCCAGCTCTCCACCTCTCCCTTCTCCCCCTTACAAGGCTCTCTCTGCCTCTGTAAGTCACGTCTCTCTCAGGTGTCCTTTACTGCTGTATTGAATGTGAGCCTCAGCTTGTTCTTGGCACAGACTCCCTGGTTCTAGGAAGGGAGGCCTGTTTCTCTTTTCTCTGCCATCCTTGATCATCCACTATGACTACTGAGGATGTAGAGCCCAGCAAGGTATCAGCTGTTTGGTACGGGAGAATTGTCTGTATTCTGTCAATCAAATTTTAAATAAACGCTGATTAGCCAGGCAGGAAGTATAGGCAGGTCAACCACACAGGAAGTAGAGGAGGGGCAATGAGAATATGAGTATTCTGGGAAGAACAAAGCTCTTCCCACACTCCTGTGCAGATCACCAAAAGGACAATGCCATCTGCCTGGCTGTGAAAGTTATGGAGCCATGTGGCTAACATAGTTAAGAATAATGGGTTACTATAAGTTACATGAGCAAATAAGAAGACTGAGCTATGGGCCAATCAGTTTTATAACTTATGGTGATCTCTGTGTGATTTTCTTTGGGACTTGCTGGCTGTGGAGGACCGGGTGGGACAGAAACCTCAACAAGCAGACCCATTCATGTTACAGCTGTTCCTCAGGGAATTCAGAAATCCATAGGGGGCATATAAGTGCATTTGTCAGTACTGAAGTAAGCCTAGACACTTATTCCTCACAAGCAACTGTCACCTCAGGTCAGCAGAGCCAGGGTCTGCATGAAATAAGGAGTTCATGTGGTTCATGCCCACAGCAAGATCTGAGATACACAGTTTAGAAGCCCATGGGGGGCACCAAGGGCATCTTGGGAAGAGGAGAGTAAATTGCAGGACATTCTTAAGAACATGACTCCTAAGTAGGGATTTGGGAAATGGAAAGCAACTATGCTCCACGTCTACTTCTTGCCCTTTACTGAACCCTGTTACCCAAGGGGAATTCATAGATAGGACCCCACTTACCATTGTGCTGCACTGGACCTCAGATGAAGATTCTGGGAGAAAGCCAGGCTTCTAGAAACCCTGGGCTCCAATGCATCCTCACCTGACCCAGCTCCCTCTCCCCTCTCATAGCTTGTGCTCTGCAGCCTGAAATGTCAGCTGAGCTCTGTAATAAATGCTTTTCCTAAAAAACCTGAGAAGAATTTGCAGCACCAAGGCCAGGCCAGTAGTGGACCCAGACCAGAGACATTTACAGAAACAGGACTGAGCCTGTGACCTAGGCCAGAGCAGGTCTGAGACAGCAAACTCCACAGCAGTAGGTACAAGGGAGCAATAGCTAAGGGAGTAGGCTGGACCAGAGACCTCTGCAGGTCTGGGTGTAAGTCTGGGATCTCTGAGGAAGTAGGCCTGAGCCAGGAGCTCTATAGGTCTGGATGAGAGTCTGGGACCTCTGAGGGAGTAGGCAGGAACCAAAGACCTCTGCCAGAACAGGTCAAAGGCTCAGCAGAAAGAGTCCTAATCAAGCAATCTCTGAGGGAACAGGCCTGAATGACCCCTGGCATTGTAAGACAAATGCCCGGAGCTCCGAGTGACCTCCAGAAACAGGGAGTAATTAATGCTGTTATTGGAACCATGACCCTGACTGCACCACAAGGAGCAAACTTGTGAGCATTGAATCTACTGGCACCTGGAAGATTGATCACCACAGTCACAGACAGCCCCAACTACACCAATTAGAGGAAAAGATGGTTAGACAAGGTAAGAACACATGCAACATCACAAAGAACAACATGACACCAATAAAAACTAGTGGCCCTACAATAGCACGACTTAAATAACCAAATATAGATGAAGCAGAAGAAAGTGACCTCAAAAATGACTTTAGGAGAATGTTTGGGACCCTTAAAGAGGAAATGAAATATTCCCTCAATAAATGGAGGGAAAAACAAATAAAAAATTGAAAGAAATAAAAAAATCTCTTAAGAAAGTAAAAAAAAAAAGCAGTCAAATAGATGAAAGAAACTATTCAAGACTTGAACACTTAGAAAAAAGACAAAAAGAAAGCACAAATTGAAGGACTTATGGAAATGGAAATTATGAGAAAATGGTCAGAAATCACAAATGGAAGCATAAATAGCAGGATACAAGAGATGGAAGAGAGACTCTCAAGCTTTGAAGATACAATAGAGGAAATAGACTCATCAGTCAAAAAAGCATTAAATCTAAGAAAAGCTTAACAAAAAATATCCAGGAAATATGGGACACCATGAAAATAGCAAACCTAACACCAATAGGTATAGAAGGAGAAGCCCAACTCAAAAGCACAGAAAATGTATTCAACAAAATCATAGAAGATAACCTTTCCAACCTAAAGAAAGATATGCATATAAATAGAAAAGAAACTTACAGAACACCAAATAGACTGAATCAAAAAAGTCTCCTTGCCACATAATAATCAAAACACTAAACATACAGAATAAAGAAAGAATATTCAGAACTACAAAGGAAAAATGCCAAGTAACATATAAAGACAGACCTATCAGAATTAAACATGACTCCTCAAAGAAAAAAATGAAAGCTAGAAGGTCAAGTGTTATGTAGACATTAAGAGGCCATGGATGCCAGCCCAGACTACTATACCCAGCAAAACATTCAATCACCATAGAAGGACAAACAAGATATTCCATGACAGAACCAGATTTAACCAATACCTAATCACAAACCCAGCCCTACACAAAGCACTAGAAGGAAAACTCCAACCCAAGGAAGTTGGCTACATCAACAAAAACACAGACAATTGGTGATCTCACAGAAGCAAATCCCAAAGAAGGGAAAAACACACACAATAGCATCACTAACAATGAAAACTAAATTAACAGGAGATAGCAATCACTGTTCATTAATATCCCTTAATATAAATGGACTCAATTCACCTATAAAAAGACATAGGCTAACAGATTGAATATAAAAACAATATCCATCCTTCTGCTGCATATAAGAAAAACACCTCAACCTTAAAGACAGATATCTCCTCAGGGTAAAGTGTTGGAAAATATTTTTCCAATCTAATGGACACAGAAAGAAACAAGCTGGTGTAGCTATCCTAATATATAACAAAATAGACTTCAAACTAAAATCAATCAAAGGAGACAAAGAAGAACATTTTCTATTAGTCACAGGAAAAATCCATCAAAAGAAAATATCAATACTGAACATCTATGCCTGGAATATAGGGCCCCCCTCATATGTAAAAGAAACACTTCTAAAGATTAAATCACACATTAAACCCCACATACTAATAGTGGGAGACTTCAACACTCCACTCTCACCACCAGAAAGGTTTGTCAGCAAAAAATTAACAGAGAAATAAGGAAACTAACAGATGTTATGACTCTGATGCACTTAACCAATATCTATAGACCATTCATTCCAAACATAAAAGAATATACGTTCTTCTTAGCACCTTAAGGAACTTTCTCAAAAACTGACCACATATTAAGGTAACAAAGCAAACCTAAACAGAAACAAAAATTTAGAATAACCTAGGTATCTTATCAGATCACCATGGCTTAAAATTAGAATTCAACAGCAACACAAACACATGGAAATTAAACAATGTTACCTGAAGCATCAATGGGCCAAGGAAGAAATAAAAGGAGAAATTTAAGTTTTCCAAAAATTCAATGAAAATGGCCACAAAGCATACCCAAATTTATAGGGCACAATGAAAGCAGTGTTAAGATGTAAGTTCATAGCATTAAATGCCTACATAAAGAAGCTGGAAAAAAATCTCACGCTAGTGAATTAAGAGAACATTAGAACAAAAAGAAGCAAACTCACCCAGAAGGACTAGATGTTAGGAAATAATCAATTTGTGAGCTGAAATCAACAAAATAGAAACAAAGAAAACAATACAAAGAAACAATGAGACAGAGAGTTGGTTCCTCGAGAAAATCAACAAAATAGACAATTCTTTTATACAAACTAACAAAAAGGCAGAGAGAGAATATTGAAATTAACAAAATCAGGAATGGAAAGTGGGCATAACAACAGACAGGGAGGAAATACAGAGAACCATTAGGTCATGTTTCAAAAACCTTGTAGCCCACAAAATTGAAAAACTGAAAGGAAATGGAAAACTTTCTGGATCAATATCACTTACCAAAATTAAATCCAGACCAGATAAGCAAATTAAGTGGACCAATGGCTGCTAAACAATTAGTAACAGTCATCAAAAGCTCCAATCCAAAAAAAGGCCAGGACCAGGGGGTTTCAGCTCAGAATTCTACAAGATTTTCAATGATAGCCTTTGCAGGAGAGGTTGTGGAGTAAGGGGCACACTCATCCATTGCTGGTGGGAATGCAAACTTGTGCAACCACTTTGGAAAGCAGTGTGGCGATTTCTCAGGAAATTCAGGATCAGCCTACCCCTGGACCCAGCAATACCACTCCTGGGAATATACCCAAGAGATGCCCTATCATACAACAAAAGTATATGCTCAACTATGTTCACAGCAGCATTGTTTGTAATAGCCAGAACCTAGAAACAACCTAGATGCCCTTCAATGGAAGAATGGATGAAGAAAGTATGGAATATATACATATTAGAGTACTACTCAGCAGTAAAAAACAATGACTTCTTGAATTTTGCATGCAAATGGACGGAGATAGAAAACACTATCCTGAGTGAGGTAAGCCAGACCCAAAAAGAGGAACTCATAATTGGTTTCTAGCCATAAATAAAGGACATTGAGCCTATAATTCGTGATCCTAGAAAAGCTAAATAAGAAGGTGAACCCAAAGAAAAACATATAGTCATCCTCCTGGATATTAAGCTTCCACAGGCGATGAACGGAGACAGAGACAGAGTCCCACGTTGGAGCACCGGACTGAAACCCCAAGGTCCAAATCAGGAGCAGAAGGAGAGAGAGCACGAGCAAGGAACTCAGGACCGTGAGGGGTGCACCCACACACTGAGACAATGGGATTTTCTATCAGGAACTCACCAAAGATTTTCAAAGAACAAATATAAATATTTTTCAAATTGTTCCACACAATAGAAACAGAAGGAACATTGCTAAACTCTTTTTATGAGGCTACAATTACCCTGATACATGAACCACATAAGAATACTACTAAGAAAGAGAATTATAAATCCATCTCCTTTGTGAACATTGATGCAAAAATACTCAATAAAATACTGGCAAATCAAATCCAAGAACTCATCAGAATCATCATTCACAATAATCAAGTCGGCTTCATCCCAGAGATGCAGCAATAGTTAAATATATGATAATCTGTCAACGTAATCCACCATATAAACAAACTGAAAAATAAAAACCACATGATTATCTCATTAGATGCTGAAAAAGCTTTAGACCAAATACAACATCCCTTCATGATAAAGATCTTGGAGAGTGCTATAGAGATGTGCATGGCTATGGATCTTGGTTTATTGATACAAAGTTAAGGTCAACTTTGTTATACTGTATATGTATATTTCTGCTCTTGATTTAGGTATTGTGTTTGTGTAGCTTATTTAAAAATGTAACGTAATAGATAGTCATCTGTAATAGTCAATTCTGTAGTCATGTTAGTTAGGTTTCTAGATGTTCAGAGATGAATTTCAAATGGATAAGCAGTCTTCAAACCTTTCAAAAACTACAGAATATGGCATTTAAAATGTTAAAGAACTTAAGACTTTTCATGACAATGAGACATTCTACAGGATACAGAAGAAAGTGATTAACAAACTGCCAATATAGGAGGACCTGTCTTTAAATTTCCTGCTTCATGAAAAAGTCTGCCAGATAAGTCTGCTATGGGCCTGTA
Organism: Microtus oregoni; assembly: GCF_018167655.1. Taxonomy (NCBI): domain Eukaryota; kingdom Metazoa; phylum Chordata; class Mammalia; order Rodentia; family Cricetidae; genus Microtus; species Microtus oregoni. The sequence continues at coordinate 44,800,779 of NW_024543066.1, forward strand.
GGTTGAAGATGGATGTCCCAACGGTACAGAAGAACTTTGTGTGACTGTCCAGGTAGTGAGATGTCTCGGTCAATTCTAGAGTTTTGAAAGTTGTTTACAATGAGCTTATTATTTGCTTAGGTAATATTATATCCTTCTAGAGTCTTATGAAGTTGAAGAATTTATAGTTATAGTAATAGTTTTTTAGTTAGGATAAAAGATAAAATAGATATAAATATTGTAACTGCAATTCTTGCTTGATAGCTGTTTTGTTATATGTAATTTTACTATGCTAAATTTGAAGCCTTCCTTTTTTATTTAAACAGAAAAAGGGGGGTGATGTGGGATTTCCCTCTGTATGCTGTGGTTACCATTAATGAATAAAGAAACTGCTTTGAACCTATAGCAGGGCAGAACTTAGGTAGGCAGGGAAAACTAAACTGAATGCTGGAAGAAAAAAAGGCAGAGTTAGAAAGAAGCCATTTAACTCTGCCGGAGACAGATGCCAGAACTTTGCCAGTAAGCCACTGGCATGTGGCAATACACAGATTAGTAGAAATGGATTAAATTAATATGTGACTGTTAGCCAATAAAGAGCTAGAGCTGATGGGCCAAGCAGTGTTTTAAATGATACAGTTTCTGTGTGCTTATTTTCAGGGCTAATCAGCAGGAAACCAACAAGCCGTTCTCCACCAACAGGAGATAACAGGGATACAAGGAACATACCTAGACATAATAAAGACAATATACAGCAAGCCAACAGACAACACCAAAATAAATGGAGAGAAACTCAAAGTGATCCCACTGAAATTGGGAACAAGAGAAGGTTGTCCATTTTCTCCTTATCTATTGAATATAGTACTTGAGGTCCTAGTTAGAGCAATAAGACAAAAATGAGATCACGGGGTGATGGGGAACTTCAGCCAATCACATTTACTTTCACAGGACCCCCTAAGAAGAATGTTGCCCCCATAACAGCTGGAAGCAATTTTAGAGGATGACGTCCCCTTTCCCAACAGAGTTTGTCCTCGGGTTTAGGGACATCATTTAGGGGTTGGTATAGGGTTCAGGGATGGGGGAGGTATTTTATAGGCTCAGGGGTGTTTACTGAAAAAAAGGGGGATTAATTGGTGATGGGATAATTGGTATTTGTGAGTTATTGTTTTTAGAAAATTATATTGGTATTGATTTTTGTATATTGATACAAAAGTTAAAGTAAATTGAATCTTGTATGCTTCTACCTCTGTTTAAAACATTTGTTATGTATTGATATATATATATATGCATATGTTTACCATATTGAAGTGTACATGTCTACCTCTGATATTATTTATGTAATGACATTGTTTACATTTGGAGGTCATTTTCCTCATTTATTGCACAGTTGTTTATTCTCTTAAGTCTTCAAGTTAGATAGGTATCGAGAATTATAAATCAATAGTCATATATGTTTGCCATATTTATATTTAGGCTAATCAGGTTCTTTAGATACATAGAGATTATATTTAGTATAGATTGTATAATCTTCAACCTCTTCGAAGAGCTGTAGAAAATGGCCTTTAATCTAACCAAGAGTTCTGTGCTAATGAGATACAATCACTCCTGGCAACACAGCTCTACTCCCAAGAGAATGTTGAGCACCAAAGACACTCTACTTGGAGCTTGTATTCTTCTTGGCAGAACTGGCCTTTGGGCAAAGAAAAACCCATACCTCAACTACTGACAGAGATACAGAGTATCTGTAAATGGATAAAAACAGAATTGTCTTATCTTGTCAAGACAGGATAAGATAGTTCTAAAAAGTTCCTTGCCTTTGAAAATGGTATGTCAGTTATATTAGGCCTTAGCCAAATTTGGTTGCCTCAACATTGCAAACGAGACTTTGGGTGATTGCCCAGGTAATCAGTTGTCTCTGTCATTTGTTGCACATTTTGGAAGTTTCTCGTTTGTACTTCCTGGTTGCTCAAGTAATATTACTTCGCTTCTCAGATCTTTGATGGAGTTGAAAATTAGATAATTTTAGTTACCATCTACATTATTTAGACTCCTTGAAGTAGAAAGCCTAGTAAAACTTTTGTGGTATGTTTCTTGCTTAATATTGTTTGTTGTTTGTAATTTTATATTTGGTATCTGTTCCTACTGTATATAGTTGTATTTGGTTTGGTTCGATCTTGTTTAGACAAAGGGGGAGATGATGGGGAACTTCAGTCAATCACATTCTGTTTAGGGTGTGTCCCCCTGGGCCACAGAAAAACAGATAAAACATCCAGGTGCTCTTGCCTCTTTCCTTTTGTTCCCTGTGCTCCTGGATCGCTGGAACCTTGGTTTTGTAAGTTCTCTTTCTTCTATTTATTAAAAGCTGAATCTATGATATTGAACTGGTCTGGTTAATTCTAAATACCGAATGACCACGCCCCATCAAAGGGGATACAAATTGGAAAGAAGAAGTCAAACTCTCATTATTTGTTGATGTAATGATATTTTACATAAGTGACCCCCCCAAAAATCTACCAAGAAACTTTTACAACTCATAAACATTTTCAGTAATGTAGCAGGATAAAAGATTTACTAGAAAAATCAGTAGCTCTCCTTTACACTAATGATAAAAAGGCTGAGAAAGAAATTAGAGAAACATCATCCTTCACAATAGAAACAAATAACATAAAATATCTTGGAGTAACTCTAATTAAGCAAGTGAAAAATATGTATGAAAAGAGTTCAAGTCTTTGAAGAAAAATATTGAAGAAGACACCAGGAAATGGAAAGTTCTCCCATGTTCTTGGGTATGTAGAATTAACATAGTAAAAATGGCAATCTTGTCAAAAGCAATCTACAGATTCAATGCAATGCCTACCTAATTCCCAGCAAAGTTCTTCAAAGACTTTGAAAGAATGGTACTCAACTTCATATGGAAGGGCAAAAATCCCAGGACAGCCAAAACAAACCTGTACAATAAAGGAACTTCTGGAGGCATCACAATCCCTGACTTCAAACTCTACTGCAGAACTACAGTACTGAAAACAGCCTGGTACTGGCCTAAAAACAGACAGGAGGACTAGTGGAACCAAATCGAAGACCTGGATATCAACTCAGACACCTAACAACACCTGATTTTTGACCAAGAGGCAGCAGTAACAGCAGAAGCAGCAGCAGTGTTTAGAACAACTGGTAAAAACTGCCCAGAGATCAGCAAACCTGGGTTCTAGGGTTGGCTCTGCCCTGAACCAACAGGTGGCCTTGGGGAGTTCTTGCCTGTGCCCCAGTTCCCAGCTTTTAGAAGACTGTTTCTAGATTCCTCTCCAACTCTGGAGCCTGGCGATCAGGAAAGCTGAGAGTCACATAGAAGGGGGAAGCTCACCTCTTGACACCACCAGGCGGAACCTTCTGAGAACAGCCACTGTTCTGTCATTTTTAAGGATCCCACAGAAATAGAGACCCGAGTCTTTCACCGTCAGTGCAGTCTTGGTGACAGTGAAGAAGCAAGAGTCAGGATGGTCCCGGATGGAGAATTTTCGCCACTGAGTCTCTGTCCTGAGACTGGGCACTAACACTTTACAACGTTCTGTTGATATTTGCTGACACCACACCTTCACGTTGATGTGTTCGCTGTGATCATACTGGCATTTCACGTAAAAGGTCTGGCCCTTCACTGTTTGCAATAACTCTGTGTCCTCTGCACAACAGCCTGGGAACACACACACCCTTTAGGTCAGAGAGTCCCCCAGTCTACACAGCAGGTCTAGGAGAGGGGCTCTCTTCTCAGGGACTGACCTCTTTGTGTCTATGCTCAGGGTGCAGCTTAGAGCCAGTTGCTGGCCACAACACACCATGTGTTCTGCCTTTCCAATAGAGCCCCATTTTGCACACCCCCCAGCCCCTTCCCTCTCCTCTCCCTGCTTCCTTCCCTCTATCCTTGTCCCCTGTCCTCACCTGAGGCCAGGAGCACCAGCAGGATGGGGGATAGCAGGTATGTGTCCTTCCAGGTCATGGGTCCTCTTCTCGAGCTGCAGGGGAGCAAGCAGGGAAGGAGGGAGGGATGCTCTGAGGAGAGGAGACCAGGGCAGGGCAGGGTCCAGGCAGCTCCCACAGGCAGTGCAGGGTGAACTCCTGAGGAAGCCGGGACCTCCGAGGACAAGAGGGAGGCTGAGTAAGGCCTATGCGGTCCAGTGGCTCCTCCAGCACAGGCTTTGTGTTGAGGCTTCTGAACTGAACTAGATAAAGGGTCACAGAAATGCTGTAATATCCTGCCTTAAAGACCAGAGCGAGAAATTCCGAGAATGACCAGGAAGGAACCATAGTGAAGTAAGAATGTGCTCAGTTCTTCTCAGCACCACCCACAATCCCCCACTTTCTCTTGAATGTCAAGTTACAATTGTCTCATCTACCTCCTATAACTTAAATTAACTCATTGATATTAATCTACATTTTATAATGTGACATTACTTCTCTTCCATCTTGCACCGTGTATTTCCTCTCTGTGTCTCTTTAGAGTCTTCCATGCCCCTCAACACTCCTCTCTTGTGGAATATTAGGTGAAGATATGTTGCATTAGTTTATACTGTGAAATATTTGTTTAATGATGCAAAAGTGCGTTTCATTCTTTTATGTTGCATTTGTTTAACTCTGTGAAGCTGCCTAAAGCACTAGTTTAGTCTAATAAAGATCTTAATAGCTCGTCAGGAAAGGTATAGACAGGAATGCCAGGCAGAAAGAATAAATAGAAGGAGAAAAAGAAAAAGAAGGAATGAAAAAAAGAAGAGAGGACAAAGCAAGGGGTCACTCATCCAGCAGCACAACAAGACAAAGAATAAGAGAGAAAGAAAAAATATACAAACATAGAAAATGGTTAAAGCCCAGAGGCAAAATATATATGGTATGATTTAAGAAAATCTGGAAAGAAACATGCCAAGCTGAGGTCTGGCAACATAAGAAGGAATAGCATCTGTGTGATTATTTGGGAGCTAGATAGCAGGTCCCCAAAGAGTAAAAATATAAAAAAAAAACCCCAAACAAAACCCCAAACAACCATCCTTTCTTTTTCTATTTGCCTGGAAGTTCTGTTTATACCTCCTGCCTACCTATTGGTTATGGAGCTTTTTATTATATTAATCATAGCAAAGCAATACACGTTCACAGAGTGTACAAATAACTCACATCACTCTCCGGCACCATCTTTGAGGGCACTAAACATGCACATAGTGTATATAAATGCATCTTATACATAATAAAGTAAACAAACCTACAAAAAGAAAAGATGAGAGCACACAAATCAAAGATTTGGTCTCTGTGTTGCTTGGTTTTCATCAACTTGACATAAACCCAGGCATATCTGGGAGTAGGGAATCTCATCTGAGAAGTCCTTCAGTAGGGGAACTCTCTAGACCTCATTCCCACCAGAAGGTGGTGCCCTGCTAGTCCTGTGGCCTCCCTCTGGTCACACACACACTGGCTGTCATGGGTAGCACTGAAGATTCAATGATAAAATGCACACAGTATGTTGATGCATGTACTGATCCCATCCTACGGACACCATCACTGCTTCAAAGAGTTTCCCAGACAACAGCATCCAGCTTAACTTGGTTTCTCTTTTCCTGTTGCATAATCCTCCAGAAGGGATCTTGTGTTCTTGGTCCATGGTTGGGAGTGTTCAGAGGACCATAAAGGAAGACAAATCTGAGTGTTGATTCCCAGAGAGGAAGGCCCTAGAGGCTGGGAGAGCAGGCTGCTTCATAAGCAAGGGCCTGCCCAGGTGGCCATATTTGCACTGCCTAAGGCAAGGACAAGGGGCGGGAATAGCAGTGGTTGCCCCTAAATCTCATGACTCCCATGAAAGGTGACAGGGAGGAGCACAGGGTTGTCTTATTTCAGGCCAACTCATTTATTCAGGCAGAATGGCCAGAGGTGTTGGGCATTGGTTCCTGTCTTCTGAGGGTGCAGAGCACATACCCAAGATGATGAATGGACTGTGGATAAAGGGCAGGGTCAGTAGGGGACATTCTAAGCCTTAGATGTTACCCATGAATGAAGGCTCAATCCATATCAGTCTCTCCTTAGCCCCACCCACCTCCAGCTCCTCCTGTGTGATAGACATGGCTGAAAGTTTGTGTTGTGTATCATCATTGTCTGTCCTCCAAAAGACTTCCATGTGACAGCAAACAAGACAGTGAAGATAAGGGTCTTACTGAAGAGTCCACAGACTACGAGAACAACCATGCTGGATATGGAGACCCTGTGGAGAGAAGAGATTAAAGGTTGATCAATGACCAACCACACTCCCGAGTCTGGGAAACTCCTTCCCATCCAATCTTTCCATCTTAGGTCTTCTCTGCAGCTTTCCTTCAGCCTGTGAGAAAGTTTAAATGCAGTTTAGATGATCTCTTTCTAAAATAACCAATTAGAATGTGTTTGCAGGAGAGCCTAGGGTTCAGGTCCAGGAGATGCATAAGAAGGAGTTCACCCAGGCATCTTGACCTTCAGTGTAGAATGGTGTCAGGTCCAGATCTCGGGAACCTGCTCCCTGTTGTCCCCATTCTCACCTGCTCCTGGGGACAGTTGTCTTACCTTAGGCTTCATTGTCCCCATCCAGAAACCAAGAAGAATCTAAGCTTACTGAAAATTCCATTGAGAGTTGTCATTATTTTAGTATAACGGTTCTCCAAGTTCCAGGTAGAAAGCAGTAGACATAAGAAATAGGTTCACCGAGGATATATATATACATATATATATATATATATATATATATATATATATATAGAGAGAGAGAGAGAGAGAGAGAGAGAGAGAGAGAGAAAGAGAAAGAAAGAGCTCACATGACCTGGGCAGATAGGTGGGGACACGGTGTTCTACATGTTAGGACACAGGGACAAAAGGATTATAGAGATGGAAGCTGACTCACACAAGTCTGTTAGAAACCTGAAAATCTTACTCTAGTATCCTGAGAGCAGCGGCTAGAGATGTAGCTTGGAGGTTAAACATCTACACAGCCTGGGTAAGGCCCCCTCCTCAGCATTGCTAAACATCATAACTGCTGAGAATTATGGCAGAAATTGACACCCCATCAGTGTAAAGTTGGGTTCTCACACCAGTATTAAACCCAAGCAAAAAAGAAAACAATTTAAGGAATTAAAGCAAAGCAAAAAAAAAAAAAGCAAAGTCAAAAATTGGAGTCATTTCTAAAATTGCAGAGTTGAGAGCCTAGTCATGCATGAAGGTGCATGCCTTTTATCTCACTCTTGGGAAGCAGAGGCAGGTGGATGGATCTCTGTTGAGTTTACAGTCAGCCTGATCAAAATAGTGCTTCAGGCTAGCTAAAGCTACACAGTGAGATCTTATCAAACCAAACCAAACCAAACCTGTGGCTTGATCACTTTCCAGCTCTGACTGTCCAGTAACCCTATACTACAGAGGTTCCCGACTTGTATGAAGTCACACAATGTGCCTGCCATGAAAACCCAGGCTCACTGAGAGTATTTCACTACACTATCCCACTCCTGTGTTGGTGGGATTATTAGCCACTAAAAACACCATTTCCCTCCTCTTGATACCCAGGTGTGAAAGAAAGTAGAAGGTGATATGGGGAGGATGGGGTGAGCTATGGAGGAGAGGATGAGCTGTGGAGGATGACAATGAGATGGGGAAGATGGGGTGAGCTAGAGATTACTGGATGAGTTGTGGAAGACAGGATGAGCTGGGGATAACAGGTGCCTTTTCTCAGTCAGTCATCACTTATAACCTCTCAGGGAAATTCTTCACAGACTGAGGGGACTTGAGTCTTCTCCTGCTCCACCTAACCCCATCTTCACTCCCATATCCTCTCAGCACATGGACTGGGGACCAAAGTATTCAAAAAAGGAGCCCAGTAGCCTGAAAACATAATGGTAATGCCTGCCATACTGAAGAATGTGACTTCAAAATCTGAAGAGGGAACAACAGCAGCTGACTTGGGTTATAGTTACACACACATACACACACACACACACACACACACACACACACACACACAAGCGCGCGCGCACCTGGAAAAACCAGTGCTCAGGTCCTTTGTGGTATTAAAGGGGGGGAGCTTTGGTTCTTGTCCAAGTCGGAATCATGGCAGAGGCAGTAGTATTTGAATGACCTGCAGGAAGACACCGAGAGTGTATGGATAAGTGGATGGACAGATGATCGATGATGGATAATAAATGGAGAGTTGAATAGGTAGAGAGGAGTGGAGCTGGGGAGGGAAAAGAACATGGCTATTCAAGAAGCAAGGATTTCTCTAGTAAAATCCAAAGAAGCCAGCCTGAATCAGAGACAGAAAAAGATGAGTGGAAGGAGAAGAGGAGGAGGGATGGAGAGGCGTGAAGGAAAGACTCCTTGGGCTGTCTGAGGTGAAGAAACCTTCTCTCTGCTGCTGCACAGCTCTCCACCTCCCCCTTCTCCCCCTTACATGCTCTCTCTGCCTCTGTAAGTCACGTCTCTCTAAGGTGTCCTTTGCTGCTCTATTGCATCTGAGCCTCAGCCTGGACTTGGCACAGACTCCCTGGTTCTAGGAAGGGAGGCCTGCTTCTCTTTTCTCTGCCATCCTTGATCATCCACTATTACCAATGGGGATCTAGAGCCCAGCAAGGCACCAGCTCTTCCTGGGTGACTTCAGAAACTTATAGCGGGACCTGTAAGTGCATTGGCCCATACTGAAGTGAGCCTGGACACTTGTTCCTCATATGAAAGTGTCACTTCAAGTCTGATGAGCCAGGGTATGCATGCAATAAGGAGTTGAGTTGGTTCATGCCAACAGCAAGGTCTGAGATACACAGTTTAGAAGTCCATAGGGGGGCACCAAGGGCATCTTGGGAGGAGGAGAGTAGAGTATAACAACATCCTAAGGACAGAACTTTTAAGTAGAGACTTGGGAAATGGAACCCAATTATGTTCTATGTCTACTGATTGCCCTTTACTGAACCCTGCTACCCAAGGGGAAGTCATGGATAAGACCCCACTTATGATTGTCCTGCACTGGACCTCAGATGAAGGCTCTGGGAGAAAGCCAGGCTTCTAGAATTCTGGGCTCCAGTGCATTCTCACCTGATCAAGCTCCCTCTCCCCTCTCACAGCTTGGGCCCTGCAGCCTGAAATGTCAGCTGAGCTCTGTAAGAAATGCTTTTCCTAAAAAAACTGGAAAAACCTTTGCAGCACCAAGGTCAGGCCAGTAGTCGACCCAGACCAGGAACCCTTACAGAAACAGGACTGAGCCAGCGACCTAGGCTGGAGCAGGCCTAAGACAGCAAACTCCACAAGAGTAGGTACATGGGAGCAACTGCTAAGGGAGTAGGCTGGAACCAGAGACCTTTGTAGGTCTGGGCATGAGTCTGTGATCTCTGAGGAAGTAGGCTTGAGCCTGGACCTCTGTGAATCTAGACGTGAGTCTGGGACCTCTGAGGGAGCAGGAAGGAAGCAGAGACCTCTGCTAGAGCAAGTCAAAGGCTCAGCAGAAAGAGCCACAAGCAAGCAATCTTTGAGGGAACAGACCCGAATGACTTCTGGCATTGTAGAGCAAACCCCCGGAGCTCCAATTGATCTCCAGAAACAGCGAGTGACAAAGAGAATGACTGGAACCAATACCCTGACTAAACCACAAGGAGCAATCTTGTGAGTATGGATCTACTGGCACTTGGAAGATTGATCACCAGAGTCACAAACAGCCCCAACTACACCAGTCAGAGGAAAAGATGGGTAGACAATGTAGGAACACATGCAACATCACAAAGAGCAATGTGACACCAGTAAAACCTAGTGACCCTACAACAGCAAGACTTAACAACCAAATGTAGATAAAGCAGAAGAAAGTGAACTCAAAAATAACTTTAGGAGAATGTTTGAGGCCCTAAAGAGGAAATGAAAAAAATCCCTCAAAGAATAGAGGGAAGACAAAATATTGGAAGAAATTTTTAAAAATCCCTTAAAGAAAAGAAAAAAAAAGCAATCAAACAGATGAAAGAAACTATTCAAGACTTGAAAACTTAAATAGAAACAAAAAGAAAGCACAAATTGAAGGAATTATAGAAATGGAGATTGAGAAAATGGTCAGGACTACAAATTAAAGCATAAATAGCAGGATACAAGAGATGGAAGAGATACTCTCAAGCTCAGAAGATACAATAGAGGAAATAGAGTCATCAGTCAAAAAAAGCATTAAATCTAACAAAAGCTTAACAAAAATATTCAGGAAATATGGAATACCCTGAAAACACCAAACCTAAGTATAATAGGTATAGAAGAAGGAGATTAAGACCAACTCAAAAGCACAGAAAATGTATTCAACAAAATCATAGAAGAAAACCTTTCCAACCTAAAGAAAGATATGCATATGAAGATATTGGAAGCTTACAGAACATTAAATAGACTGAATCAAAAAAGTTGCCTTGTGACATAATAATCAAAACACTAAACATACAGAATAAAGAAAGAATATTAAGAAGGGCAAAGAAAAAATGCCGAGTAACATATAAAGATAGACCAATCAGAATAATACCTGACTCCTCAAGGAAAAAAATGAAAGCCAGAAGGTCTTGGTCAAGTGTTATGCAGACATTAAGAAACCATGGATGCCAGCCCACACTACTCTACCCAGCAAAACTTTCAATCACCATAGAAGGACAAAACAAGATATCCCATGACCGAAACAGATTTAACGAATACCTAGTCACAAACCCAGTCATACACAAAGCACTAGAAGGAAAACTCCAACACAAGGAAGTTAGCAACATCAACAAAAACACAGATAATTGATGATCTCACAGAAGCAAATCCCAAAGAAGGGAAAAACACAAACAATAGCATCACTTACAATGAAAACTAAATTAACAGGAGATAGCAACCACTCGTTATTAACATTTCTTAATATAATTGGACTCAATTCACCTAAAAAAGACACAGTCCAACAGAATGAATATGAAAACAGAATCCATACTACTGCTGCATACAAGAAAAAGGCCTCAACCTTAAAAAAAAGACATTTCCTCAGAGTAAAGGGTTTGAAAAAATTTTTCCAATCAAATACACCTAGAAAGAAACAAGCGGGTATAGCTATCCCAATAGCTAACAAAATAGACTTCAAACTAAAATCAATCAAAGGAGACAAGGAAGGACATTTTCTATTAGTCACAGGAAAAATCCATCAAAAGGAAATATCAATACTGAACATCCATGCTTGGAATACAGGGGCACACACTTCGAAAGCTTATATCACACATTAAACCCCATATATAATAGTGGGAGACTTCAATACTCCACTCTCACCACCAGAAAGGTCTGTCAGCAAAAAATTAACAGAGAAATAAGGAAACTAACAGATGTTATGACTCTGATGGAATTAACGAAGATCTATAGAACATACACTCCAAACATAAAAGAATATACCTTCTTCTCAGCACCTCAAGGAACTTTCTCAAAAACTGACTACATATTAAGGTAACAAAGCAAACCTAAACAGAAACAAAAGTTTAGAATAACCTAGGTATCTTATCAGATCACCATGGCTTAAAATTAGAATTCAACAGCAACACAAACACATGGAAATTAAACAATGTTCACCTGAAGCAACAATGGGCCAAGGAATAAATAAAAGGAGAAATTTCAGATTTTCTAAAATTCAGTGAAAATGACCATATAGCATACCCAATTTATAGGACACAATGGAAGCAGTGTTAACATGTAAGTTCATAGCATTAAATGCCTACATAAAGAAGCTGGAAAAAAAATACCACACTAGTTAATTAAGAGAACATCAGAACAAAAAGAAGCAAACTCACCCAGGAGGACAAGATGGCAGGAAATAATCAAATTAGAGCTGAAATCAACAAAATAGAAACAAAGAAAACAATACAAAGAAACAATGAGACAAAGAGTTGGTTTTTAAAGAAAATCAACAAAATAGACAGTCCTTTATCCAAACTAACAAAAAGGCAGAGAGAGAATATCCAAATTAACAAAATCAGAAATGAAAAGGGGGCATCACAACAGAGATGGGGGAAATACAGGGAATCATTAGGTCGTGTTTCAGAAACTTGTAGCTTACAAAATTGGAAAACAAAAAGGAAACGGACAACTTTATGGATAAATACAAGACCAGACAAGCAAATTAAATGGACCAATGGCTGCTAAAAAAAATAGTATCGATCACCAAAATCTCCAAGCCAAAAAGAAAAGGCCAGGAACAGAGGATTTCAGCTCAGAATTCTACAAGATTTTCAAAGAACAAATACCAATACTCCTCAAATTGTTCCACACAATAAAAACAGAAGGAACATTGCCAAACTCTTTTTATGAGCTACAATTTCCCTGATACTTGAACCACATAAGGACATTACTAAAAAAGAATTATATACCAGTCTCCCTCATGAACAGTGATGCAAAAATTCTCAATAAAATACTGGCAAATTGAATCTGAGAACACATCAGAATCATCATCCACCATGATCAAGTCGGCTTCATCCCAGAGATGCAGCAGTGGTTAAACCGATGATAATCTGTTAACGTGATCCACTATATAAACATGTTAAATAGATGATAATCTGTCAACGTGATCCACCATATAAACATGTTAAACAGATGATAATCTGTCAACGTGATCCACCATATAAACATGTTAAACAGATGATAATCTGTCAACGTGAACCACCATATAAACAAACTGAGAAATAAAAACCACACGATCATCCCATTAGATGTTGAAAAAGCTTTAGACACAATACAACATCCCTTCATGATAAAGATCTTGCAGAGTGCTATAGAGATTTGTATGGGTATGGATCTTGGTTTATTGATACAAATTTAAGGTCAATTTTGTTATGCTGTGTATGTATATTTCTGCTCTTGATTTAGGTATTGTGTTTGTGTAGCTCATTTAAAAATGTAATGTAATAGATAGTCATCTGTAATAGTCAATTTTGTAGTCATGTTAGTTAGGTTTCTAGATGTACAGAGATGTAATTCACATAGATAGACAGTCTTCAAACCTTTCAAAAACTACAGAATATGGCATTTAAAATGTTAAGAAACTTAGGACTTGTCATGACAATGAGACATATCTGCTACTGGCAGCACCGATAACTTCAAGAGGAAGATCAACATCAAACAGACTTCTTACAGAGTTGTTTAGCCATTGGAGCAAGTAACTACTCTTGTCTGGACTGCTTGGTGAACTGGACATACTTGACCCACAGAGAAATGACTGCTGAACTTGCCTAAAGTGAGACAACCCTTCAGGGTACCTGCTTCACGAAAAAGTCTGCCAGGCATTCTGCAGGATACAGAAGAAAGTGATTGACAAACTGCCAATATAGGAGGACCAGTCTTTGAAATTTCATGCTTCATGAAAACGTCTGCCGGATACTATTGGACTGTCAACTGAAGATGGATTCCCCAATGGTACAGAAGAACTTTGGGTACTGTCCAGGTAGCAAGATGTCTCTGTCAATTCTAGAGTTTTGAAAGTTGCTTACAATGAACTTATTGTTTGCTTAGGTAATAGTATATCCTTCTGGAGTCCTTGATGGCGTTGAAGAATTTATAGTTATAGTTATAGTTTCTTTTAGTTATGATAAAATAGTGTAGCTGTAATTTTTGTTTGATAGCTGTTTTGTTATATGGAATTTTACTATGCTAAATTTGAAGCCTTCCTTTTTATTCAAACAGAAAAAGGAAGATGATGTGGGATTTCCCTCTGTATGCTGTGATTACCATTAATGAGTAAAGAAACTGCCTTGAATCTATAGCATGGCAGAACTTAGGTAGGCAGGGAACATTAAACTGAATGCTGGGAGAAAGAAAGGCAGTGTCAGAGAGAAGCCATATAGCCCTGCTAGAGACAGATGCCTGAACTTTGCCAGTAATCTACTGCCACGTGGCAATACACTGATTAATAGAAATGGATTAAATTAATACGTAACAGTTAGCCAATAAGAAGCTAGAGCTGATGGGCCAAACAGTGTTTTAAATAATACAGTTTCTGTATGGTTATTTTCAGGGCTAAGCAACCGGAAACCAACAAGCAGCCCTCTCCCAACAGGAGAGAACAGGTATACAAGAAACATACCTAAATATAATAAACAATATACAGCAAGCCAACAGACAACATCAAAATAAATGGAGAGAAACTCTGAAATCGAGAACAAGAGAAGGCTCTCCACTCTCTCCTTATCTATTAAATATAGTACTTGAGGTCCTAGTTAGAGCAATAAGACAACAAAAGGAGATCAAGGGGATACAAATCAGAAAAGAAGAAGTCAAACTCTCAGTATTTGATGATGAAATGATAGTTTATATAAGTGACCTCCCAAAAAATCTACCAAGGAACTTTTACAACTCATAAACACTTTCAGTAATGTAGCAGGATACAAGATTAACTAGAAAATCAATAGTTCTTCTTTACACAGATGATAAATGGGCTGAGAAAAAAATTAAAGAAACATCATCCTTCACAATAGAAACAAATAATACAAAATACCTTGGAGTAACTCTAACCAAACAAGTAAAAAACATGTACAAAAAGAGTTCAAGTCTTTGAAGAAAAAAATTGAAGAAGACACCAGAAAATGGAAAGGTCTCCCATGTTCTTGGGTATGTAGAATTAACATAGTAAAAATGGCAATCTTTCAAAAGCAATCTACGGATTCAATGCAATGCCCAGCAAAATTCTTCAAAGACTTTGAAAAAATGGTACTCAACTTCATATGGAAAAGCAAAAAACCCAGGATAGCCAACACAATCCTGTACAATAAAGGAACTTCTGGAGGCATCACAATCCCTGACTTCAAACTCTACCACAGAGCTACAGTACTGAAAACAGCCTGGTACTGGCATATAAACAGACAGGGGGAACAATGGAACAATAGAAGACCCAGATATCATCCACATACCTACAAACACCTCATTTTTGACAAAGACACAAAGAATATAAAATGGAAAAAATAAAGCATATTCAACAAATAATGCTAGAATAACTCGATTTCAACACACAGAAGAATGAAAATAGATCCATATCTATCATCATGCTCAAAACTCAATTCAAAATGGTTCAAAGACCTCAACATACAACCAAACACACTGAACCTCAAAGAAGAAAAATTGGGCCGTACACTTGAAAGCATTGGCCCAGTGTTGGGGGCTGAATTTTCTGTAGCCAACTTGTTATGCTTGCAGCTGCGCTGAGCAAAACAACTTGTTTTTCCTGCGTTTTCAGCTACTCTGAGCAGGAAACCCTCAGGAATTCCTGATGGCAAAAGAGCAGTTTCTCTCAGGGGAGTGGTTTCTCGTGGGTTTGGCTGGGGCATGGCTATCAGTTAAGGATGTGTATATAAGCAGCTCTAGTACACAATAAAGTTGGCATTCTTGTTTCCAGGATGACCCCTGTCTCGGCCTGTGTGTCTTTGGTCTTTAAATCTCCAGGCCTTGCCCGGCCTACGAATCGTCCTGTAGTGCAGTTGCCTCAGTACAGGTGTACCATAGTACACGTAGGAGTATGGATGGTACAGTCCAGGAGATCACTTCCTAAATATAACCCCAGCAGCACAGACAGTGATAGAAACAATTAATAAATGTTCCCTCCTGAAACTGTAAGGCAAAGGACACTAGACCACAAGACAAAACGGTAGCCTACAAACTGGGAAAAGATATTCCCCAACTTCACATAAGACAGAGGGCTGATCTCCAAAATATACAAAGAACTCAAGAAATTTGTCATCAAAAGAACAAATAGTTTTTAAAAAATGGGGTACGGACATAAACAGAGAACTCTCAACAGAGGAATCTAAAATGTCTGAAAGACACTTAAGGAAATTCTCAACATCTTAGTCATCAGAGAAATGCAAATTAAAACAACTCTGAGATTCCTTCCATTTTACATCTGTAAGAATGGCCAAGATCAAAAACACTGATGACAACTTATGCTGGAGAGGTTGTGGGTAAAGGGAACATTCCTGCATTGCTGGTGGGAATGTAAGATGTCAGTGTGGCAATTTCTCAGATAATTAGGAAACAACCTTCCTCACGACCCAGTAATATCACTTTGGGGTATATATCCAAAGGATGCTCAATCATGCCACAAGGACATGTGCTCAACTATGTTCAGAGCAGCATTGTTTGTCATATCCAGAACCTGGAAACTACCTAATGCCCCTCGCCCGAAGAATGGATAAGGAAAATGTGGTACGTATACACAGTGAAGTACTACATAGCAGAAAAAAAATAATGACATCTTGAAATTTGCAGGCAAATGGATGATCTAGAAAACATCATTTTGAGTGAGGTAACCCAGACCCAGAAGGATAAATATTATATGTCCTCACTCATAAGTGGCTTTTAGACATACAAAGAAAACCAGCCTACAATTTTCAATCCCAGAGAACCTAGATAACAATGAGGACACAAAGAGAAACATAGATGGATCTAATTCACATGAAAAGTAGAAAAAGACAAGATCTCCTGACTAAATTGGGAGCATGGGGACCATGAGAGAGAATAGAAGGGGAGGGGAGAGGAAAGAAATAGAGGAGAGAAAAAATACATTGCTCAATAAAACAACAACAAAAAGACAACAAGAACAGTTCAAGGTATACTCCATCTCAGCAGGGAAGTCAAGACAGCTAGAACCGGAAGCAGCTGGTTGCAGGGCATCCACAGTCAGGCGGTAGAGAGTAATGACTGAGCTTAGCACACTTCCCCTTTTATACTGAGTCTGGGACCCTAAGCTTAGATAATGATGCTGCCCACTCTTAGAATGGGTCTTCCCCGCCAAGGACAATGGCACGGGGCTTTGATCCTACTTAATGTGCTGGCTTTGTGGAAGCCTAGCCAGTTTGGATGTTCACCTTCCTAGATATGGACGGAGGGGGGAGGACCTAGGACTTACCACAGGGCAGGGAACCTGGACTGCTCTGTGGACTGGAGAGGGAGGGGGAGAGGAGTGGGGGGAGGGGTAGAAGGGTGGGAGGAGGGGGAGGGAAATGGGAGGCTGGGAGGAGGTGGAAACTTGTTTTTTGTTTATGTTTTTTTTCTTCTTTTCTTAATAAAAAAATTATTTAAAAAAAAAAAAAAAAGAATGGGTCTTCCCAGCTCTAGCTAAGATAGTCCCTCACATCTGATTCCAGATGCCTGTCACCCTGGTGATTCTAGGTTCTGCCATATTAACGACTACAACCACACAGGGCAAGCACTTTACTGACTGAGCCATCTCCCCAGGCCTGTGTCCACTGTGTTTGAACATATAATGGTCTCACCTAATGCTTTGCCTCCATGGAGTGTGCCTGGGCCAAAGCTTTCCTGAAATAACCTCCAGGCCCCCTATAACCAAAGGGCTGGACATGCTCTGCAGCAGGGAAAGCCCTGGGAGGAGCTGTTCACACTGTGAGCACATGAACATGAAAGACTGATTCAGAGCTGTCTGCCACTGCAGTCTTTTGCACGAGATACACAGGAGACTCAGCCATTAGCAGCAGCCTTTGGTCTGCCTTACCAGAGCTTAGAGATACTCAGTCATCAAGAGCAGATCCTGGACAAGGGCCAAATCTCCCAGCCTTTCTCACTAAGCCCTTTGTGTGCCTCTCTGTATAGCTGTCTCCTCTTGGTCCACATCTCTCAGTGCCTTCTCCATTTGCTCTGAGATCTCTCTCATATGATGGAGCCCGCTACCCCTGGAGAGAAGGTTTCTGATGGGATTGCAGGAAGGGATGTTTGGGAATGGGCAGCTGTGACAGCTGGAGGGAACAATAAGATCCTTCAATAAACAGAGTTCTGAAGCAGCAGCAGCAGCAGCAGCAGCAGCAGAAGAAGAAGAAGAAGAAGAAGAAGAAGAACAAGAACAAGAAGAACAAGAAGAACAAGAACAAGAAGAACAAGAAGAACAAGAAGAAGAGCAAGAAGAAGAACAAGAACAAGAAGAACAAGAACAAGAACAACAAGAAGAACAAGAACAAGAAGAACAAGAACAAGAAGAAAAAGAAGAACAAGAAGAAGAACAAGAACAAGAAGAAGAAGTGTTCAGAGTAACTGGTAAAAACTTCCCAGAGATCAACAAACCTGGGTTCAAGTGTTGGCACTGCCCTGAAACAACAGGTGGCCTTGGGGAGTTCTTCCCTGTGCCCCAGTTCCCAGCTATTGGAAGACACATTTTTCTAGCGTCCTCTCCAACTCTGGAGCCTGGCGATCAGGAAAGCTGAGAGTCACATAGAAGGGGGAAGCTTACCTCTTGACACCACCAGGTGGAACCTTCTGAGAACAGCCACTGTTCTGTCATTTTTAAGGATCCCACAGAAACAGAGACCGGAGTCTCCCATGGTGAGTGCAGTCATGGTGACAATGAAGAAGTGAGAGTCAGGACGGTCCTGGATGCAAAATTTTGGCCGCTGAGTATCTGTGCTGAGACTGGACACTAACATTTACAACTTCCTATTGATGCTTGCTGATACCACACCTTCTCGTTGACCTGTTCGCTGTGATCATACCAGCATTTCACAGAAAAGGTCTGGCCCTCCACTGATTGAAATAATTCTGCATCCTCTGCGCAAAAGCCTAAGAACACACACACCCTTCAGGTCAGAGAGTGCCCCAGTCTCCACAGCAGGGCTAAGAGATGGGCTCCCTTTAGAGGGAGTGACCTCTTTGTGTCTATGCTCAGGGTGCAGCTTAGAGTCAGCTGCTAGTAACACACACCATGTATTCTGCCTTCACAGCCATAGGGCTCCATTTTGCATACCACCCAAATCCTACACTCTCCTGTCCCTGGTTCCTTCCTTCTATCCTTGTCCCCTATACTAACCTGAGGCCAGGAGCACCAGCAGGATGGGGGATAGCAGGAATGTGTCCTCCAAGGCCATGGGTCCTCTTCTCGAGCTGTAGGGGAGCAAGCAGGGAAGGAGGGAGAGATGCTCTGAGGAGAGGAGACCAGGGCAGGGCAGGGTCCAGGCAGCCCCCACAGCCAGTGCAGGGTGAACTGCTGAGGAAGCCTGGACCTCGGAGGACAAGAGGGAAGCTGAGCAAGGCCTGTGAGGCCCTGTGGCTCCTCCAGCACAGGCTCTGGTTCTAGGCTTCTGTACTGAACTAGATAAAGGGGCACAGAGATGGTGTAATATACTGCATTAAAGACCGGAGTTAGAAACTCTGAGAAAGCCTAGGAAGGAACCCTACTGAAGCAAGAATGTGCTCATTTCTCCTCAACACGCCCATAATTTCCCCACTTCCTCTTTAGCCTCAAGTTTCTGTTTCCTACCAACATTTGGCTCCCACTGAAGGCAGGTGACATAACCAGAGGCCCTTTGGAGACCTGGCTAGAACGCTAAGCCCTCCTTGCTCTCTTGCTGTTTAGCTCACCTGGGAACAAGGAAGTTCCATGTGGACTAGAGGGGATGAGGAGAAGGGGGTGGACATGCATTGTCATCAATGGAAGAGCAAGGGGGTCCTGATTAGTGTGGGAATGCAAAGCTGGGTATGAAGGGAGAGAGCTCAGAAGGAGGGAAGGGAAAGGGGAGCCCCAGCCTTGTGTCACTCCCATATACCCAGCTTCCCAACACGCCACAGTCACTGCTAATGTACTCATCAAACACTTTTCAAAAATAACTGTCACAAGACTAGGTTTAGAGATGGCTCAGCAGGCAGGGACACCTGCTACCAAGACTGATAACCTGGGTTTGAGCTCCATGGTCCAGATGGGGGAAGGAGAGAATCAACTCCCAAAAGTTCTCCTCTGACTTCTACACATGCAAAAACTTTAAAGTAAAAAAATAAACTGTTATTACATGAGCTACAATAAGTCAAAAGCTACAGGCTGTTCATAGTTAGTAGATGAGCAGGCAGAGAACCACACACGATGGTGCATGATGCTAAGGAGGCTGGAGGATGTGAGGTCAAATTCATCCTTGGCTACACAGCAAGTTCAGTCTGGTCTACATGAGACCCTGTCTCAAAATAAAAAAATAAAGTATTATAGCAACAGGGAAGTCCCTTTAAATGTCAATGTTGTGTAGCAATTGGGGTGCCAGGCGACCAAGGCTGACCCAGATAGCACAGGACTTGAGAAAGACTCTGGGGAGGAAAGGGACAGATTGTGCAGCACTACATGCAGTGAGGAGCCCAGGCCCCGTGTGAGGAGGTCTGAGAGGCAGGGGAAGCCTTTGACCAAGCTGGCACAGGGTGCTAAGACTTTAGAGAGCAGTGACAGTCAGTGGCGAGGCAGGGTGTCTAGGAGGAACGTGGGCCATGGGAAGGTGACTTTCAGCAGCTGAACTGCTCGCTGAGTTGACATCTGCCTCCTCACCCCTCTCAGCATGGATTAAGAAGTCCAAGGATGCTGAGGGCAGACCTGGCATCTTGCATCACCCTTAGCAGAGCAGGCATGCATCTGCGGCCAAAATGTGACCTGTTCTTGAGCGCACACAACTGAGGTCCAGGGTTACTTCACCTGCTCCTTGTGGTCAAACAGTGAGCTTTGTGCAGGGAATTCCAGTCTCTATGGCCCTTTGCTCAGGAAGTGGTTATCTCTTCAAGAAGCTCACAAAGTAAACTGTAGCTCCTAGGCCTGGAGGACCTGTGCTTGTGGAAGCCTCAGGGCAGGATGGAGAGTGTGGCCTCCTGTGCTCTGAAGAAGTGAGAGGCTTCTCTGAAAGATGGTGAGGTCGAAAGCAGAGAAACCATAGGGGCAACCACACAGGACCCTTGACTGCAGGAGAGACCGGAACACACTGGTCCAGGACAGGAGGCTGAGACAAGAGCTATGGGTGCCCACCTTGTGGGGAACCTGGAAAGGGGCCATTGAGGGGGTCACTGGGGCCGCAAACAAGTCAACAGTCAGGCTCCTGTAGGGGAACAGGAAGAGCACAGGCAGGCTCTGCCAGGACACTGAGGCCCTGCCATCAGTCTGAGCCAGCCTTTCAGGCCTCAGTGGGGTCTTAGGTGTTCAAATACAACACCTTGTTAGTGTTGCTCTATGACCTCGAGGCATCCATCATGAGGACCCCAGGTACTTTAGTTTAGAGGAGGGACGGTAGAGCATTGCCTATACCCTAGACATCTCTCAGAGAGCATGGCAGGAGTGCGGTCTCTCCCTACCCAGTTAAAGCCTGGGCCTAACCCAACTCCATAGAGCCAAAAAGCACATCATGATAATGTCAGTCACAATTCTGTATCCTGTCCATCCTCCCCTCCCCCTCAAAAGAATGGGCTTTTCGGGAAACATGTGACAGGCAGCCCAGTCTGCTAATCTGTCTGGAACGCTTGGACGGCCCCTGCCTCTGGAGACCTTGCTCCCTGCCGTCTGCATCCTGGGACTGCTATGATGGGCACAGACAATCCACATTTTGGACCCTTGTGGAACCTTTGCGGGTTGGAGTTTCTTCAGAGAAACTGGGTCACTGGAGTCAGGCTTGGAGGTTGTATAATTGGGTCCCGCTTTGTGTTCCATATCTGATTCTTGGGTGCAGAGGCAGTGTGACCAGCCTGCCTCCTGCACCTGCCAGCGTGTCTTCCCTGCCTATATGATTGCACCCTTCTGGAATTCTGAGCCAAAATAAACCCTGTGTTTCTTAAATTGTCTTTCTTTCTTTCTTTCTTTCTTTCTTTCTTTCTTTCTTTTTTGCATCTTTTACCATAGCAACAAGGAAGAAAACAAACTCAAACTGAATGTCAAATCCCGAAAACCATGCTACTGTGATTGAAAACATTTTGATCCAGTTCACAAAGGCCACTATAGTGAGAGCCATGAGGAGCACACCCGTGAGCACACCCGTGAGCACACCGTGAGCACACCCGTGAGCACACCCGTGAGCACACCCGTGAGCACACCGTGAGCACTCCTCTGAGCACACTCATGAGCACTCAGGCCTTCTGAGTTTCTCTTTGTCATTTACAAATCTACAGGTAGAGACAGCATTTACCTTCCAAAGTCCTTGTGAGGATTCATGACATACTGTATGGAAAAGCTTGTTACTCAATAAATATAAGATTTTAATATTCAACGTAAAGTCATATTGGAGACATAGATCAATTGGTAGACGACTTGCCTAGCAAGCAGGAAACCCTGGGTTCAAATTCCAGGGCCACATAAACTTGGCATGATGGCACACACCTGTAATTTCTCATTCAGGAAGTGGGAGGATCTGAAGTTCAAATTCATCCTCGGCTACATGAGAATTCTAGTTTTCTTTACTTATAATGCCCATCTTTCTCCATACAGATCTAGGAAGGGAGGTATGACATCTTTAGTGATTATATGTTCTTAAAGGGGACTTCATCATTTTAAAAAAATCTAGGTGTTAAGAGAGGGAGGCCACAGATGAGATGGTGTAATCCCCACACAGGGTATGCTGAGGCAGGAGGATTGTGGTTTTAAGGCCAGCTTGGGCCAAATAGTGAGATTCTTTCTCAAAATAACCAAAAATACCTCAAACCAAACCAAACCAAACCAACCAACCAAACAACCAAACAAAAACAAGAACAATCAAAACAACCTCCCCGCCCCAATAAAAGCCAATCCAGCAAAACCAAAAGCAAACCAAACAACCCCACTCCCACACAACTCAGGTGTTGGGTCCTGGAGAGATGGTTCCATGGTTAAGAGAGAGTACTGATCTTACAGAGGACCCAAGTTCATTTAAAAAAAAAATGTGTGTCACCCAAGCACCAGGATCCAATGCCCTCTTCTGGATTCCTCAGGCTCCTGCACACTCACAGGTGTATATACCTCTGCCTTCTGGATGCACATAACAAAAATAAAATTAAAAATAAAACAAGGGCTGGGGTCCCCTAAGTGGCAGAATATTTACTTATCATGGACAACAGCTGAGTTGGTTTGATACCCTCATCATGAAGGAGAAAAGGGTTCCTGTTGCTGGGCTGGAGAGTTGACTCAGTGGTTAGAGCACTGTTGCTCTTGAAGAGGACCTGATTTTGCTTCCCAGCATCCACAAGGGGACTTAAAACTCTCTGCAAGTCCAGTGCCGGGGGGGTTTGAAGCCCTGTGTTGTGATGAGTTTTTTTCTGTTTTGTCAGTCAGCTCCCAAATAATGATATGGGGACTTCTTACTAATAATGAAAGCTTGGCTTTTAGTTTACACTTGTCTCAACTAGCTCTTATAGCTTAAATGAACACATTGATATTATCTACATTGTATAATGTGGCATTACTTTTCTTCCGTCTTGTACCTTGTGTTTCCTCTCTGTGTCTCCTTAGCATCCTCCATGGGCCTCAACTCTCCCCTCTTGTGGAATATTAGTTGAAGATGTGTTGCATTTGTTTTTGCTGTGGAACATTTCTTTAAATGATGTGAAGATGTGTTGCGATCTTTTATGTGGCATTTGTTTAACTCTGTGAAGCTGCCTAAAACACTAGTTTGGTCTAATAAAGATCTTAATAGCTAGTCAGGAAAGGTACAGACGGGAATGCCAGGCAGAGAGAATAAATAGAAGGACAAAAAGAGAAAAAGAAGGAATGAGAGAAAGAAGAGAGGACAAAGCAAGAGGTCACTCACCCAGCAACACAGCAAGACAAAGAATAAGAGAAAAAGAAAAGATATACAGATATAGAAAATGGTTAAAGTCAAGAGACAAAATATATTTTGCATGATTTAAGAAAACCTGGAAAGGAAAGTGCCAAGCTGATATCTGGCATTCATAAGTAAGAATAAACTTCCGTGTGATTATTTGAGAGCTAGTTGGCAGGTTCCCAAGGAGCAAAAGTGAAAAAAAAAAAGAAAACAAAACCCCAAACAACCACACTTCCTTTTTCTATTTGCCTGGAAGTTCTGATTATACCTCCTGGCTACCTATTGGCTATTGATCTTTTTATTACATGAATCATAGCAAAACAATACATGTTCATAGAGTGTACAAATAACTCACATGACCCTCTGGCACCATCTTTGAGGGTATCAAGCATGCAAATAGTGTATATACATAACCTTATGAATAATAAAGTAAATAAATTTGCAAAAATTTTAAAAAGATGAGAGCACACAAACCTAAAACTTGGTCCCTGTGTTGTTTGTTTTTTATCGACTTGGCATAAAACCAGGCATATCTGGGAAAAGAGAATCTCAATTGAGGAGCCCTTCAGCAAGGAAACTCTCTAGACTTCATTCCCACAGGAAGGTGGTGCCCTGCTATTCCTGTGGCCTCCCTCTGGTTACACACACACTGGCTGTCATGGGTAGCACTGAAGATTCAATGACAAAATGCACACAGTATGTTGATGCGTGTACTGATCCCATCCATGGATGCCATCTCTGCTTCCAAGAGTTTCCCAGACAACAGCATCCAGCTTAACTTGATTTCTCTTTCTCTGTTGCATAATCCTCAAGAAGGGATCTGCCTTCTTGGTTCATGGTTGGGAGTGTTCAGAGGAACAGAGAGGAAGACAAATCTGAGTGCCTGATTCCCAAAGAGGAAGGCCCTAGAAGCTGGGAGAGCAGGCTGCTTCATAAGCAAGGGCCTGCCCAGGTGGCTAGATTTGCGCTCCCCAAGGCAAGGACAAGGGGCTGGAATAGCAGCGGTCACCCCTAAATCTCACATCTCCCATGAAATGTGACAGGAGGAGCACAGCGTTTTCTTTATTTGAGGCCAACTCATCTATTCAGGGAGTATGACCAGAGGTACTGGGCATTGGTTCCTGTCTTTTGAGGGTGAAGAGCAAAATACCCAAGATGATCGTTGACTGTGGAAAAAGGGCTGGGTCAGTAGGGGACATAATGAGACTTAGATGTCACCCATGATTACAGGCTCAATTCATTTCACAGTCTCTCCTTAGCCCCTCCCACCCCCAGTTCCTCCTGTGAGATAGACATGGTTGAAAGTCATAAGTCACTGTTGTGCGACATCACTGTCTGTCCTCCAAATGACCTCCCTGTGACAGCAAACAAGACAGTGAAGATAAGGGTCTTACTGAGGAGTCCACTGACTATGAGAACAACCATGCTGGATTTGGAGAACCTGTGGAGAGAGGAGATTGAAGGTTGATCAATGACTACCCACACTGCAGAGTCTGGGAAACTCCTCTCCCTCCAGTCTTTCCAACTTAGGTCCTCCCTGACTTTCCTTCAGAATGTCAGAAAGTTTAGATCTAGTTTAGTTGATCTCTTCCTAAAATAACCCATTAGAAATGTGTTTGCAGGAGAGTCTACGGTTCAGGTCCAGGAGATGCATAAGGAAGAGTTCACCCGGGCATCTTGGCCTTCTGTGTGGAATGACGTCAGGTCCATATCTAGGGAAGCGCTCCCTGTTGTCCCCATTCTCACCTGCGTCTGGGGACAGTTGTCTTACCTTAGTCTTCATTGTCCCCATCCAGAAACCAAGAAGAATCTAACCTTAGTGAAAACCCCATTGTGGGGTTGTCATGATTTTAGTAAAATGATACTTCACGTTCCAGGTAGACAGCAGTAGACATAAGAAAGAGACCCACTCAGGTGTGTGTGTCTGTGTGCGTGTCTATGTGTGTGTGTCAGAGAGAGAGAGAGAGAGAGAGAGAGAGAGAGAGAGAGAGAGCACACCTGAGCTGGGCAGATAGGTGGGGACACGCTTCTCTACATGGTAGGCCACAGGGACAAAAGAAATATAGAGATGGAAGCTGACCCACACAAATGTCAGTTAGAAACCTGAAAATTGGGCTGGAGAAATGGCTCAGTGGTTAAGAGCACTGATTGCTCTTCCAGAGGTCCTGAGTTCAACTCCCAGCAACCACATGGTGGCTCACAACCATTTATAATGAGATCTGGTGCCCCTTATGGCATGCAGGTATACATAGAAGGAATGATATATATATATATATAATCTTAAAAAAAGAAAGAAACCTGAAAATCTTACTCTAGGATTCTAAGATCAGCAGCTGCAGATGTAGCTCTGAGGTAAAACATCTACACAGCATGGGCAAGGCCCCCTTTTCTATCCTCAGCATTGTTAAAAATAACAACAAAACTGCTGAGAATCATGGCAGAAATTGACACCCGACAATGTAGAGCTGGGTGCTCACACCAGTGTTTAACCCAAGCAGAAAGGAAAACAAATTAAGGAAGTAAAGCAAAGCAAAACAAAACAAAGTAAATGCAAAAATTTGAGTCATCTTCAAAATTTCAAGAGTTGTGGGGCTTGTCAGGTATGAGGGTGCATGCCTTTATTCCCACTCTTGGGAAGCAGAGGCAGGCAGATGGATCTCTGTTGAGTTTGCAGTCAGCCTGATCAACATAGAGTTCCAGCTCAGCCAAGGCTACACAGTGATATCTTATCAAGCCAAACCAAACCAAAGCAAACCTGTGTCTTGATCACTTTCCAGCTTTTACTGTCCAGTATCCCTACACTACAGAGGTTCCTGACTTGCATGAAGTCGCACAATGTGCCTGCCATGAGAATTCAGGCTCACTAAGAGTCATTCCACTCTTGAGTTGGTGGGACTATTAGCCACTAAAGACATCATTTCCCTTCTCTTAGTATCCAGGTGTGAAAGAAAGTGGAAGATGATTTGGGGAGAATGGGGTGAGCTGCAGAGAACGGGGTGAGCTGGGGAGGACAGAGTGAGCTGGGAAGGAAGAGATGGGGAAGGACAGGATGAGATGGCAAGGATGGGATGAACTGGGGAGGACACGAAGTACGGGAGCCTCTTCTCAGTCAGTCATCACTTCTAATCTCTCAGGGAAATTCTTCACAGACTGAGGTGACTTGGGTCTGCCCCTGCTCCACCTAACCCCATTTTCATCCCCATATCCTCGCAGCACATGGGCTGGGGACCAAAGTATTCAAACAAGGAGCCAAGTAGCCTGAAAACATAATGGTAACACCTGCCATACTGAAGAATGTGACTTAAGGATCTGAAGAGGGAAAAACAGCAGCTGACTTGGGTTATTGTTACACACGCACGTGCGCGCACACACACACAAACCTGGTAAAGCTGGTGCTCAGGTCCTTTGTGATATTAAGCTGGGGAGCTTTGGTTCTTGTCCAAGTTGGAATCATGGCAGAGGCAGTGGTATTTGCATGACCTGCAGGAAGACACCGAGAGTGTATGGATAAGTGGATGGACAGATGATAGATGATGGATAATAAATGGATAGTTTAACAGGTAGAGGAGTGGAGCTGGGGAGGGAAAAGAACATGGCTATTCAAGAAGCAAGGATTTCTCTAGTAAAATCCAAAGAAGCCAGCCTGAATCAGAGACAGAAAAAGATGAGTGGAAGGAGAAGAGGAGGAGGGATGGAGAGGCGTGAAGGAAAGACTCCTCGGGCTGTCTGAGGTGAGGAAACGTTCTCTCTACTGTTGTCCAGCTCTCAACCTCCCCCTTCTCCCCCTTACATGCTCTCTCTGCCTCTGTAAGTCACATCTCTCTAAGGTGCACTCACCTGCTCTATTGCTTCTGAGCCTCAGCCTGGACTTGGCACAGACTCCCTGGTTCTAGGAAGGGAGGCCTGCTTCTCTTTTCTCTGCCATCCTTGATCATCCACTGTTACTACTGGGGATGTAGAGCCAAGCAAGGCACCAGGTTTTCCTCGGTGAATTCAGATATTCATAAGGGGTGTATAACTGCATTGGTCCCCACTGAAGCCTAGAACCTTGTTCCTCATAAGCAAGTGTCACTTCAGGTCTGCTGAGCCAGGGTCTGCTTGAAAGAAGGAGTTCAGGTGGTTCATGCCCATAGCAAGGTCTGAGATACACAGTTTAGAAGCCCATGGGGGGCATCAAGGGCATCTTGAGAGGAGGAGAGTAAATTACAGGAGATTCCTAAGGACACAACTTCTAAGTACAGACTTGGGAATTGGAGCCCAAATATGTTCCATGTCTACTGATTGCCCTTTACTGAACCCTGCTACCCATGGGGAATTCATGGCTAGCACCCCACTTACCATTGTCTGTAGGGTTAAGCCCAGCCTTAGGGGGTGTGTCCGCCTCGGGCTAATGTTTACCTATAAATCTGTTGGGCCTGTGCCCAGCCACCCCTCTGCTTCCTGTTCTCTGCGGGAATCGTGGTACTGTAAGTCTATTTCCCCATTAAAACTGCTCCAGTGTGGGTCTCTGACTCTATCTCCATTCATCACCAGATGAAGGTTCTATGGTGATATGCAAGATATTTGTCAGTATTGCTATAGGATAGGGTCGTTTCAGGTTCCCTATCCTCATCTGCCCTAGGAACTAACTGGGGACATCGCCTTGGGCTCCTGGGAGCCACTCTAGGTTCAAGTCTCTTGCCAGCCCTAAGGTGGCTCCCTTAACTAAGAATTGTGCTTCCGTGCTCCTCTATCCAGCCTTCCTTTATCCCAATCATCCTATTTCCCCATGTTCCCCCCATCCTCCCTTTCTCACTTTTCTCTCCCCATCTCCCCTTACCCCCAACCCACCCCACCCCCAAGATCCCACTTTTCTCCCAGGCAATTTTGTCTACTTCCCATAGGCAAGAGGATAACTATACGTTTTTCCTTGGGTTCACCTTCTTATTTAGCTTCTTTAGGTTCACCAATTGTAGACTCCGTGACCCTTATTTATGGCTAGAAACCAATTATGAGTGAGTACATCTCATGTTCATCTTTTTGGGTCTGGGTTACCTCACTCAGGATAGTGTTTTCTATTTCCATCCATTTGATATATTTTTTACAATCTGTCTACATTCATTTACATCGTTACAGTTGTCCTGCACTGGACCTCAGATGAAGATTCTGGAAGGAAGCCAGGCTTCTTGAAACCCTGGGCTCCAGTGCATCCTCACCTGACCCAATTCCCTCTCCCCTCTAACAGCTTGTGCCCTGCAGCCTGAAAGGTCAGCAGAGCTGTGTTGTGTTGACTGAGCTATGGGACATTTGGTGAGTCAAGCAAGGGCTGGAGATTAAAGAACACAAGAGACAGGAGTCATTATGAAGAGAGAAGGCTGAATGCCGTTTATTCAAGCTGAGAGAAAGCCTTATATACCTAACTGCTGCACAGTGGAAATCCCCAGGCTCCAGACTGAGCAAAGAACTCCCCAGTGCTAACCACCAGGGTGGGCAGAGCAAGCCTAGGAACAAAGAAGATGTTTTTCCAGAAATTGCAAGGTATTCTCAATATGAACCCTGGGAAGAGGAGTAGACCTTTGGGCCCTATACTCTGTAAGAACTGGTCTTCCTAAACTCAGATGAGTTGTGTTTTGTTCAGATTTTCAACTGCAAGAGTCCTGTGACACGTGGTTCATGGAAGTCAAATGTTGTAAACAATCTCCGTGTTGTGTGTACATTGTCATATGAATATGGATACACATGTGTGCAAGGGTGTACATGCGTGTGGGACTAGGGGTCAACCTCAGGTGCCATTCTTCAGGATACCTGACTTTTTGAGGCAGAGTTTCTCACTTTTTCCTTAAAATTCACTGCCCCGACTAGACTGACTGGCCAGTGAGCCCAGGGATCCACCTGCCTTCACCTCCACTACTAATGCAGGCCACCACGATAAGCTTTTTGAAGTGAGCACTGAGAACAGAACTCAGGACAGGATTTCCGCACGCATGACGAGCACTTTCCTTGCTGAGCCACCTGCCCAGCCCACATGTGCTGTAGGACATGAACTCCATGGACTCACATACATGAACATGTCCACACTCTGACATCATCTGTCTTTAATTTCCATTGCTCTGAAGAGACATCGTGACCACACTTATAAAGGAAAAACATTTAAGTGAGGCTATTTTACAGTCCAGAGGTTCTGTCCATTATTGCTATGGGGGAATGCAGGCAGACATGGTTCTGGAGAGGTAGCTGAGACTTCTACATCTGGATCTGTAGGAAGAAAGAGAGAGACGGAAGGGGGAGAACAAAGGAAAGGGAGGGAGCAACACAAGGCTTGTTTAAGCATTTAAAACCTCAACTCCCACCTACAGTGATACACGTCTGTGTAACTGTCTTGTGTCGTCTTGAGTTCCTTGCTGTGAGGGACAATACCCTGAACTGTCTGTTGTCTGTAGTTCCTTGCTGTGATGGACTGTACCCTGAACTGTCTGTTGTCTGAAGTTCCTTGCTGTGATGGACTGTATCCTGAACTATACTGCTGTCTGTAGTTCCTTGCTGTGATGGATTGTACCCTGAACTGTCCTATCGTCTTGTGTTCCTTGCTGTGATGGACTGTACACTGAACTGTCCTGTCGTCTGGAGTTCCTTGCTGTGATGGACTGTACCCTGAACTGTCCTGTTGTTTGTAGTTCCTTGCTGTGACGGACTGTACCCTGAACTGTACAGTTGTCTGAAGTTCCTTGCTGTGATGGACTGTACCCTGAACTGTTCTGTCGTCTGGAGTTCCTTGCTGTGATGGGCTGTACCCAGAAGTGTCCTGTCGTCTGGAATTCCTTGCTGTGATGGGCTGTACCCTGAACTGTCTGTTGTCTGTAGTTCCTTGCTGTGATGGACTGTACCCTGAACTGTCCTGCTGTCTGGAGCTCTTTGCTGTGATGGACTGTACTCTGAACTGTGCCCTACAACAGACTCTGGATTAGGAAAGCAGCTGACTGCTTTAAGCTGGACTTAATGAACCAGACTATTAGGAACATGGAAGAGAGTGGTGCTGGGGTGATTTGTACTGTCTGGGCCTGGCTCAAGAGACTTAAGCGGAGAAGAATATCAATATGTGTCCTAGAGATCATTTTTGTCATGTTTTGGTGAAGAATGCGGTTGCTTTCTGCCCTTTTTGGAAAAATCTGCCTGAGGCTAAAGTGAAGAGCTATGGATGAACAGTTTTGGCAGAGGAGATCCCAGACAGCCTAGTGCTGGCAGTGCTGTTTGGGTGCCAGTGTCCACACTAATGCAGAGCTATACAAGGCCACATCTATTCTAACAAGAATACACTTCCCAAGAGTGTCACTCCCTGTGAAATTATGGGGACATTTTCTTTCAGACCAGCATACTCCCTGTCCCCCAGAGGCTTGTACCCGTATCACAATGCAGGAACACATTTAGTTCAACTTCAAAGATCTCATAGTCTACAGGCTCAGCTGATCCTTCAACTATTTAAAAATCCAAAATCCAAAACCTCTCCAGAGACTCATGATAATATCTTAACCATGACCCCTGTAAAATAAAAATAAAAAGTTTATCATATGCTTCCAAATTACAGTGATATAGAATACACATTACCATTCTATGAGAGAGGATACGAGCATAGTGAGAAAATACTGGAACAAAGTTAGAGCAAAAACTCTCTCTGGGCAAACTCCAAAATCTGCACTTCTGATGTCATGACTCTCTTCAGATCTCCACCTCCTTTCAGCTTTGTTGATGCAACACACTTCCTTCTTGGGCTGATTCTACTCCCTGTTAGCAGCCCTGCTTGTTTACCTCTCCCCTGACTCTGGTTTCTCGAATATCTTGGGTTCTCCAACAAAGACCAGGCTTTACTTGCACAGCTTTATGTAATGGCCTCTGTGGGCTTTCATACAAGGACACCTCTGCACCACTCTCTTCTGTATTCCTAATAGTCTGTCTCATTAAGTTTAACTGCTATCTTAATCCAGAGTCTGTTGTAACACAGAGTTCAGAGTACAGTCTACCACAGCAAGGAACTCCAGACAACAGGAGAGTTCAGGGTACAGTCCATTACAGGAAAAAACTCAAAATAACTGGAACCGGAAGTATCTGGTTGCAGGGCATCCACAGTCACACAGTAGAGAGTAATGAATGTGCTCAGCTCACTTTCCCTTTTATACTCTGGGGCTCCAAGCTTAGGGAATGGTGCTGCCCACTTATAGAATGGTTCTTCCCACCTTAAGCTATAATAATCCCTCACAGGGGTAGCCAGAGGCCTGTCTCCCTGAGGATTCTAGGTTTTGCCACATTAACAACTAAAACCACACAGGGCAAGCATTTTACATGCTGAGCCTTATCCCCAGGCCTGTGTCCACTGTGTCTGAATAAAGAAAGGTCACACCTAATGCCACCCCTCCATGGAGTGTGCCTGGGCTAAAGCTTTCCTGAAATAACCTCTAGGCCCCCCTGTAACCAAAGGGCTGGACATGCTCTGCAGCAGGGAAAGCCCTGAGAGGAGCTGTTCACACTGTGAGCACATGAAAATGAAAGACTGATTCAGAGCCTTCCGTCACTGCAGTCTTCCGCATGAGATACACAGGAGACTCAGGCCATCAGCAGAAGCTGCTGGGCCAACTTCTCAGATCTCAGAGGTTCTCAGTCATCAAGAGCAGATCCTGGACAAGGACTGCATCTCCCAGCCTTTCTCACTAAACCTCCTGTGCCTCTCTTTCTAGCTGTCTCCTCTTGGTCCACATTCTTTATTTGCTCTGATATCTATCTCATATGATGGAGCGAGAACCCCTGGAGAGGTTGCTGATAGGATTGCTGGAAGGGATGTTCGGGAATGAATGGCTTTGACAGCTGGATGGAATTATAAGATCCTTCAATAAACAGAGTTCTGGAAGAAGAAGAAGAAGAAGAAGAAGAAGAAGAAGAAGAAGAAGAAGAAGAAGAAGAAGAAGAAGAAGAAGAAGAAGAAGAAGAAGAAGTGGTTAGAGTAACTGGTAAATACTGCCCAGAGGTCAGTAGACCTGGGTTCTAGGGTTGGCTCTACCCTGAACCAGCAGGTGGCTCTTGGGAGGCTCTTCTCTGTGTTCCAGTTCCCAGCTATTAGAAGACACAGTTTCTAGAATTCTCTCCAATTCTGGAGCCTGGCGATCAGGAAAGCTGAGAGTCACATAGAAGGGGGAATCTCACCTCTTGACACCACCAGGCGGAACCTTCTGAGAACAGCCACTGTTCTGTCATTTTCAATGATCCCACAGAAATAGAGACCTGAGTCTCCCATGGTGAGTGCAGTCATGGTGACAGTGAAGAAGTCAGAACCAGGAGCGTCCTTGATGGAGAATTTTGGCCACTGAACGTTTTTTCTTACACTGGACACTATCAATTTGCAAGTTCCTGCTGATATTTCCTGACACAAGACTTTCACATTGGCGTACTGGCTGGGATCATATTGGCATTTCACAAAAACCTTCTTGTCTTCCATTGTTTGAAGTAACTCTGTGTTCTCTGTGCAGGAGCCTGAGAAAACACACACCCTCCAGGTCAGTGATCTCCCACCCCCAGACTCCACGGCAGGGCTAGGAGATGGCTCCCTTCACAGGGACTGACCTCTTTGTGTCTATGCTCAGGGTGCAGCTTAGAGCCAGCTCATGGCCACAACACACCATGTGTTCCGCCCTTCCAATAGAGCCCCATTTTGCAACCCCTTCCGTCACCTGCCCCTGGTCCGTTCCCTCTATTCTTGTCCCCCGTCCTCACCTGAGGCCAGGAGCACCAGCAGGATGGGGGATAGCAGGTATGTGTCCTCCCAGGCCATGGGTCCTCTTCTCGAGCTGTAGGGGAGCAAGCAGGGAAGGAGGGAGGGATGCTCTGAGGAGAGGAGACCAGGGCAGGGCAGGGCAAACTGCTGAGGAAGCCGGGATCTCCGAGGAGAAGAGAGAAGCTGAGCAAGGCCTGTGCGGCCCAGTGGCTCCTCCAGCACAGGCTCTGGTTCTAGACTTCTGTACTGAACTAGATAAAGGCTCACAGAGATGGAGTAGTGTCCTGCCTCTGAGGAAAGCTGAGTAATTCCAGGAAGAAACCATAGTGAAGTAAGAATGTGCATATTTCCTTTCAGCACCACCCACAAGTTCCTCTCTTCCTCTGTAGCCTCAAGTTTCTATTTCCTCAACATCTGGCTCACACTGAAGGCAGGTGACAGAACCAGAGGCCCCTTGGAGACCTGGCTAGAACTCTAAGCCCTCCTTGCTCTCAGGGGTCAGAACTTTCCTGATTATCTCACCTGGGGACCAGGAAGTTCCATATGGACTAGAGGGGATGAGGAGAAGGGGGTGGACATGCATTGTCATCAATGGAAGAGCAAGGGGGTCCTGATTAGTGTGGAATGCAAAGCTGGGTATGAAGGGAGAGAGCTCAGAAAGGAGGGAAGGGAAAGGGGAGCTCCAGCCTTGTGTCTCCCCCATATACCCAACATGCCACAGTCACTACTAAGTGTCACTAGAAAGACTGTACTCATCAAACACATTTCAAAAATAACTGTCACAGGACAGCAAGGTGGCTCAGCAGGCAGGGACCCTTGCTACCAAGACTGATAACTTGGGTTTGATCTCCATGGCCCCTATGGTAGAAGGAAAGAATCAACTCCCAAAAGTTCTCCTCTGACTTCTACATATGTAAAAACTTAAAGTAAATAAATAAACTGTTATTACATGAGCTACAAAAGTAACTAGGTACAGGCTGTTCATAGTCAGGAGATGAGCAAGCTGAGAACCAGGCATGCTGGTGCCTGATGCTAATCCTAGTTCTTGTGAGGTGGAGGCTTTTTTTGGTTGCACAGCAAGTTCAGTCTGGACTACATGAGACCCTGTCTCAAAAAAAAAAAAAAAAAAAAAAAAACCTAAAAAATTAAAATACTATAGGAACAGGAAAGTCCCTTTAAATGTCAATGTTGTGTAGCAATTAAGGTGCCAGGGGACCAGGGCTGACCCAGATCGCACAGGACTTGAGAAAGACTCTGGGGAGGAAAGGAACAGATGTGTCAGCCCAGCCCCATGTGAGGAGGTCTGAGAGGCAGGGGAAGCCTTTGACCAAGCTGGCACAGGGTGCTAAGACTTTAGCGAGCAGTGTCAGTCTGTGACAAGGGGGGTGGGGTAGGTGTAAGAGGAACATAGGCCATGGAAGGTGATTTTCAGCAGTTCAACTGCTCGTTGAGGTGACATCTGCCTCCTCACCCCTCCCAGCATGAAGTAAGAAGTCCAAGGATACTGAGGGCAGACCTGGCAGCTTGCATCACCCTTAGCAGAGCAGACATGCATCTGCAGCCATGCTGTTACCTATTCTGGAGTGTGGACAACTGTGGCCCAGGGTTCCTTCACCTGTTCCTTCTGGTCAAACAGTGAGCTTTGTGCAGAGGATTCCAGTCTCTATGGCACTTGGCTCAGGAAGTGGTGACCTCTCCAAGACAGGTGCATCCCTGGCCTGTCTGGCACCCCTGCTGTTACCACTCCCATCCCCCTCCTCTACTTTGGTTCTGGGTCCCCTGAACACCAGAAATAAGGCAGGGAGAGGAAGGAGGAAGACCCATCTCCTCCTCCTGCAGACATCACCCATCTCCTCCTCCTGTAGGCATCACCCATCTCCTGCCTTAGACTGTGATCTGACTTTCTAATATGAGGAGCAGGATGCTTGTTGGGGTTTCTGTCTTGCTCAGTTCCCACAGCCAGTAGGTCCCAAAGAATCACAAAGAAGTCTACATTAGTTATAAAACTGATTGGCCCATTAGCTCAGGCTTTGTATTAGCTCATATAACTTATATTACCAATATTCTAGTATAAGTTAGCCACATGGCTCAGTACCTTTTTCAGTAGGGCAGGTCACATCCTGCTTCTTTGGTGTCTGAACAGGACTACATTAAGTGCTTCCTTCTTCCCAGAATACTCCTGTTCTGTCTTTCCTGACTACCTATGTTCTGCTCTATCAGGTCAAGTAGTTTCTTTATTAATTAACCAATGAAAGCAACACATAAACAGAAGGACTTCCTACACCATTTCCCTCTTTTCTGTTTAAACAAAAAAGAAAGGCTTTAACTTTAACATAGTAAAATCACATAAAACAAAGCAGTTATCAAGCAAGAATTACAGTTACAATATTTATATCTACTTTATCTTTTATCATAACTAATGAAAACTATATCTATAAATTTTTCAACTCCATCAAAGACTTCAGAAGGGGATAATATTACCCAAGTAAACAGGAAGTGCATTATAAGCAACTTTCAAAAATCTAGAAATGACAGAGACATCTCGCTTCCTGGATAGTTACCCAAAGTTTTTCTGTACTATAGGGGCATCCATCTTCAGCCTACAGGCCCATAGTATCCAGCAGACATTTCCATGAAGCAGGAAATTTTAAAGACAGTTCCCTCATTTTTTTGTGTCCTGCAGAATGTCTCACAGATTCTTTCATGGATCAGGAACCCCGAAGGACAATCTCACCTTTAGGCAAGTTTAGCAGTCATCTCTGTTGGTTCTTTGTGTCCAGTTTATGCAACAGTCAGGCAAGAGCAGTTTCTTGCCCAAATAGCTATCAAACTCCATAAGGAGCCTCTTCCTCTTGAAGTAGCTGGTGCTGCCAGGAGCAGACATATCTCATTGTCATGAAAAGCCCTAAATTATTAAAACAATTTAAATGCCAAATTCTGTAGTCTTTGAAAGATGTGAAAAATGCCTATTTGAAATATATCTATGCACATCTAGAAAAATCTAACTAACATGACTACAAACTTGACTATTATAGAGATTATCTATTAACCTATATTTTTAATTATATATTACATTTTTAAATGAACTACATAATCACAATACCTTATCAAGATCAGAAATGCAATACATATAACAAAATTGACCTCAAATTTATATCAATAAGGCAAAATTAATACAGATGCAAATTATTCATCTCTATATCTTATCCCCTTTAAATGTAAAAGAACATTTATAAACAATATTTGGGAATATGTACATAGTACTTTCTCTCCAAATTGCTTCGTGCTGTAAGGGGGCATTGTTAATCAAGTCTTTTATGGTGTAACCTGTATGCTAGATTTATCTCAGTCAGCAGTTGAGCAAAGTAAGTTTTTGAGGATGTTTACAGCAACCTTTCAGGAGGGCGTGGTCTATCATACAATATTGGTCTAGAAGCAATTCACAGGGTCTCATCTTCTGTGAAGACAAAAGAAGAACCTTTTTTCCAAAGCATCATATCTTTAGGCCCAAATTCTGAAATCAAGATACCTCTATAATATGCATGCTGTTTTAGCTTAGCAGCCCATTTAATGAAATGTTTTTTCTGTACTTAGCTCCTTCACAGTCAAAAAATTCAAATAAAACACAATAATATGCATAATCCAGATTCTCTATGAATTTTCCATTTTTATGTGGCTTATTTTTCTTTATTAATTTTTTTAATCTATGACTATCTGTACTCTGTCTCTTTAAAGACTTTATCCCTTTTTTAAAGCATTAACTTTATTTTAGGATTTTCTATACTCCTTCTCTTCTCTCTCCCAAGCCTACAACTTTATCTAACACTATGACCCATTTAGAGGTCTTTTATGTCTGAATCTGCCCTATTGCATTGTCTTTAATTCTCTTCTGTCTTGAAGAGCTTTTAAAATGCTAAGCAGCTTGGTTGCAGCTGCTCTGGATGCTGGCTCCAACTCTCTCCAATTTCAAAATGGCGCATGTACCATTTCTGTTAGCTCTGGGGCCACCAGGCAGAAGCCGCAATCAGCAGTCAAACCCCAAGAATGAGCATGCAGCACATAAATGCTTCTTAGTCACAGTCAAATCTGCCACACAGAGCACTGTGCAGCCTGAAAATATCTCTCTGTATGGCAGTGAGAATCAACCATACTCTCCCGCCTACCCAAGCTCAGGCAGGGAGTGCCAAGCCATAGGCATGGTCTGAGGCACTTTGTTCCCAACCCCAGGTGGGCACACAAACATCCAGGCCCACAAATGCTCCACAGTCAGAGTTTGCACCAGCAGCAGGGCGCAGGAAGCCTTGTTTTAAAATGACACAGCTTTTTTTTTTCTGCTATGACAGGATAATCTCTCTGTGGCAAGCCACCAATAAAGAGCAAAAAGCCGTGCTAAACACTATATTTGTGTCTAGAATTCCTTTTCAAGCCCTCTCAGGTTTTACATGGAGTCAGTTTACTGTGTTGGGCACCACTCTTTAGTATGAGCGCGGGGCCCCTTTGTTCCATCCCGCCCAGCTAGCTTAACCCCTGAAATAATCACACAGAAATTCTATTAATTAAAACACTGCTTGGCTATTAGCTCTAGTCTCTTATTAGCTAACTCTCACATCTTGATTTAACCCATTTCCATTAATGTGTATTGCCACTTGATTGTGGCTTACTGGCATGAGTCTAACCAGCGTCTGTCTCAGGCAGGAGAACCATGGTGTCTCAACTCTGCCCTTCTTCCTCCCAGCATTCCTTGTAGCAGGAGGGGCTGCTTGTTGGGGTTTATGTCCTGCCCAGTTCCCACAGCCAATAAGCCCCCAAAGAAAATCACACAGAGAGTCTACATTAGGTTATAAAGTGACTGGCCCATTAGCTCAGGCTTTGTATTAGCTCTTATATATATATTAGCCCATTATTCTAGTATATGTTAGCTACATGGCTTGGTACCTTTTTCAGCAGGACAGGTCACATCTTGCTTCTTCTGTGGTCTGGGAAGGACTGGGGAAAGAGCTTCCTTCTTCCCAGAATACTCCTGTTCTCATTGCCCCAACTCTACTTCCTGTCTGGCTACCAGCCAATCAGCATTTATTTAAATGTAATTGACAGAATATAGAACTGTCCTGCACCATCCCCACCCCACCACCTCCCCCCTTTTTTTTTAAGGAAACAAGAACATCCATAGGAATGTGGGCATAGTTTTCCAGGCTACTTCTGGCTGGCTGGGGGCACTGATAATCTTATGGGGACCTAAAGAAAATTTAGTATTATGATCAAGTCCTGGCTGGAGTGTCCCGTGAGTCTTGATCATCTCAGGCAGCAGTCTTGAATCTGTTTTGGATGTAGATCTCAGACATCTGGGCCATCTGTTCCTACTGGAGATTTCTCAGGTGGTCTTCCTTGATCAAACCTGATTTTTCTTAACTCAGAATGAATCCACAGCCTCATTTCCTGTGGAAACAAAAGCAAAATCTATTCTCCAAAGTAATATACCTTTTGACTTCAATTTTGAAGTCAAGGTATTTTTAAAATACCTATCTTGGATTAATTTAGCAGCATTTATAAGCAAATATCTTTTAGCAGCTGTTGCTCCTTCCTCAGCATTCAAACAATTCAAAGAGAGCATAATAACATACAGTACCAAGATACTCTGTGTGTTTATAATGTGGCTTTATTTTAACCTCTATTTCTTTTATTTTTTACTTTTAACTTTTGGCTTTTTGAGACAGGGTCTCTGTATATCTTTGTCCTGGAACTCCCTCTGTAGCAGACCAGGCTGTCCCTGAATTCACAGAGATCCACTACTTGCCTCTGCCTCCCAAGTACTGGGATTAAAGGTATGTGCTACCCCACCTTGAACTCACAAAGATCTGTCTGTCTCTGCTTCCCAGGCATTGGGATTAAAGTGTGTACCACCACACCCAACTACTCTCTTTCTTTTTTATTTCAAGGACTTTATCTTTTTTTAAGCCTGCACATATTTTTAACACAATGTAAACCATTTAGAGGTTTTCTTTGTCTTTGAATCTCTCTTTACTGTATATCTCTCATTTTCTGATCACTAGTCCTTAGTTTACTAAGCAATATGAATAGGATTAAAGCTGTGGCTTTGACGGCTGGATCCAGCCCATTTCTTAGCATTCTGAGATTCCAGGCACATGGCCGAGGTACGGGCTGTAGCCATATTTATTGCCACAACTCTATGGTGTTTCCAGGTCCCTGCCAGCAAGCAAGCTGTAGCAGTCTGCTCACAAACCACATTCAAATGCTCTGTAGTCAAACCACCTGCCTGAAAGAGTCAGAGTTTTCCCTGGCAGGATGGCCCAGAAAGCCTGCATTTTAAAACAGCACAGATTTTTTTCCTGCTATGGATGAAAACCAAAAAGCATGTGGTCAACTTTTCATCAACACTATTTAACTGTTCATGGCAAGACCTCTTAAAAGAGCTTCAAAGTTTTTTTTTGTTATTTTTTTTATTGAAAAAAATTTCTGACTCCTCCCAGCCTCCCATTTCCCTCCCCCTCCTCCCACCCCTCTCCCCCTACCCCCACTCCTCTCCCCCTCCCTCTCCAGTCCGAAGAGCAGTCAGGGTTCCCTGACCTGTGGAAAGTCCAAGGTCCTTCCCCCTCCATCCAAGTCTAGGAAGGTGAACACCCAAACTGGCTAGGCTCCCACAAAGCCAGAACATGAAGTAGGAACAAAACCCCATGCCATTGTCCTTGGCTTCTCATCAGCCCTCATTGTCCAGCATGTTCAGAGAGTCCGGTTTTATCCCATGCTTTTCAATCACAGTCCAGCTGGCCTTGGTGAGCTCCCAATAGATTAGCCCCACGGTCTCAGTGGGTGGGTGCACCCCTCGTGGTCCTGACTTCCATGCTCATCTTCTCCCTCCTTCTGAAGAGCTGCAAAGTTTTACAGCTAAAGCTGAGTCAGGAAACTTCTCTTAGATGAGAGCGCTTCCTTGCCTCTAGCAAGCAGAGCAGACCTGAGAAATTGCTGCTACCAAGAAAACATGTTTTACTCTAGTCTTTCCCAAGCTTTCTCAGGCTTTCTGTGGATGCAGTTATCCACATGGGCACCATTCTGTAACATGAGGAGCAGGCTGCTTGTTGGGGTTTATGACCTAGGCCTCCATCTAATGCTGTTTTATGTAGGGCAGTTCCATGTGGTCTTTTCTTATATATAAAAAAAGCCTTTGCTTTTCTTCATGGCCAACACCACCGTCTGGAGGAGGGACCCTCTCGATGGCACTATAGACACCCCAAGCTGTCCTCTGTGCCCTCAGCCACCCACATGAGCTCATCACTGTAGCCTCTGAGCAGGACCTGAAGTGGGGGAGTCCAGTCCAGCCTTTGCATCTGTCTTGGGAAAGACTGGTCCTGTAGCTGGAAGGTCTCGCTGACCTGAGTGGGAATCTCTGTAGTAGGGCACTGGCTGGCACGTGAATGAACTGGGTTCTATTCCCAGCACTGAAGTAAAGCAAACAGACAAATGCTGTGCCAGCTGGGCAGTGGCGGGGCACACCTCTAATTTCAGCAATCTGGAGACAGAGGCAGGTAGGTCTCTATGAGTTCCCAGCCAGGCTGAACTACAAAGTGAGCTCCAGGACAGTCAGAGTTGTTAAACAGAGAAACCCCATCTCAACAAACAACAAACTAACAAAAACAGGAGGACTCCTTGGGAAGGGAGGCTGCGGTCACAAAGGTCAGCCCCAGTTTTCTCTGGCCGCAGTCATTAAAGGTCAAAAAGCAATGAGAGGCTCCTAAACACGGCTAGTCCTTCCCGGTGAGCATCAAAAAGAGAGAAGGGAGAACTTCAGTCAAGTATAAATCTGAGCCACTCTGCTTAATAGAGAAAAGGGAAGTGACTGTGGCTTGATGGGGCCTCTCTCTGAAAGGTCACTGCTGGGCACTGGGCCCTCCCTCTTTGGTCTTTTCTGTTCTGCTTTCAGTCAGGATCTCTGTCTCCTTAGCCTGTGACCCTGCTGCATGTCCTGATCTCTGTCTCCTTAGCCTGTGACCCTGCTGCATGTCCTGATCTCTGTCTCCTTAGCCCGTGACCTTGCTGCATGTCCTGATCTCTGTCTCCTTAGCCCATGACCCTGCTGCATGTCTTGCTGTGGGCTCAGAAGTTTACCATCGTACTTCCATATGTATAGGGAACTTTGAAGCAGGCTACCAAGCTCTGATGTGAGGCGCTTAAGTCTGCCTCAGCTAACAATAATGCAGGTCTCTTGGCATTATTGGTCAAGTTTCTGAAAGAGAGAACTTTGAGTTTAACAGCCCAGGAAAAATCAATCCCTCATCTTGAGTTTCACAAAAGTTCAACACTATCTAAAGGGGAGACAGCACCCATATTTAAGTTAAATAAGAACAATAGCAAATAGTAATTTTTAAAAAATAATGTACAGTATC
This sequence comes from Microtus oregoni, assembly GCF_018167655.1. Lineage (NCBI taxonomy): Eukaryota > Metazoa > Chordata > Mammalia > Rodentia > Cricetidae > Microtus > Microtus oregoni. The sequence goes on from NW_024543066.1 coordinate 44,842,403, forward strand.
AGTTATTTTTATTTCTTATTAAAACAATTTTTAATTGAAATATATTTTAATAATATTTTTCGTCCTGCAAGTTCTTCCAGATCCCGTCCCCCTCTGTATCCAGACAACTTTATGCTCTTTCTTAAAAAGCAAAGAAAAACCAAATACAACAACAAAATCCTCCCAAACCAAGAAAACAATAAATAAAATAAAGCATTACCTAAAAACAAACACACAAAACAAAACAAAGCAAAAAACAACCAACCCATCAGCCAATCAAACAAACAAAAAAGAACCATCAAACTGTAACTAATCAAACACACCCACAACACACAACTGTGGAGTCCATTATATGTTGGTCAACTACTCATGAACATGAGACCTGCCTGGGGCGGTTGATGTACCCGGTGTCACTCCACTGGACAAAGCTCATTAACCCTCATCCAGCAGGAGTAAATGACAGTTCTAATGTTAACTTGTAAACCTTTACTCTAATGGCTAGGTTTTCATTGACTAGTTAATTTATTAAGCAAATCATTTGTTTTTAAAAATATGACAAAATAAAATATAAAACAAAAACTATCACAACCAAGTTGGACAAGACACACCAATAGAAGGAAAAGAGCCCAAGAGAAAAGAGAAGGCACAAGAATCAGAGACCCACTTGTCTGCACACTCAGGAGTCCCATATAAATATTAAACTGGAAGCCATATATATTTGCAGAGGATCTATGCAGACTCCTGCAGGCCCTGTGCGTGCTTTTTTAGTCTCTGTGAGTTCACATGAGCTTTGCTCATGCTGGTTTAGAGAGTCTTGTTTTCTTGGAGTCTTCCATTCCCCTCTGGATCTTGCCCTGTTTCTGCCACCCCTGCCATGGGCTACCCTGAGCCCTGAGATGAGGGCTCTGATGGGTGTCCCACTTAGAGCTGTGTGTTCCAAGGTCTCACTCTCCATATAAAGCTGGCTGTGGCTCTCTATACTTGTTCCCATCTGTTGCAGTAGGCAGCTTCTCTGACGATGGCTGAATAAGGCACTGATCAATGAGTATGGCAGAATGTCATCAGGAGTCATTTTATCACTACATTTTTCTCTTCTTTTTCTACCAGTACCATTTGGCTTTACTCTAGGTCCCCAGCCTACCTAGTTTCAGGCTCTTGGTCACTTAAGCGGTGTCTGGTATGGGTTCCATTTCCTGGAGTGGGCTTTAAATCAAATCAGCCATTGGTTGGTTACTCCTACAATCTCTGTACCACCATTGCCCTATGTGTTTACATTTCTGTTTGATAGTATGCAGAGTGCCTTCCTGTACTAATGATGCTGAAACATAGGGGTGAAGGCTCTATGTAAGCACCAGCGAAACAATTCCATGTTCAATGAGTTGTGTAGGTGTTTTCTTCAGCAATAGGGCCTTGCTGTCAGTTTGTGGAGAGTGACCTAGAGTCTTGGCAACAGCCTGGATTATTTGTGTGTTCCCATGGGGCCTCTTTGACCAACAATGCAGTTAGATGTAACCCATTCCTGGTACTGGAAGCTTCGTTGGGTGAGGGGAGATGGCCAGTGAGTGCTCTGTCTTCCCTATTATTTGGAGATTTCATTTAGTGTTGTGAGGATCCCCTTGTTGGTTTCCCAGCTACCCAGACTCTTGACATAATCACACAGAAACTGTATTTTTAAATCACTGCTTCGCCCATTAGCTATAGCTTCTTATTTGCTAACTCTTACATCTTAACCCATCTCACTAATCTGTACATCACCATGAGGTCGTGGCCTACCAGCAAAGTTCTGGCATCTCTGTCTTCAGAGGCTCCATGGCTTCTCTCTGACTCCACCTCCTTTTCCCCAGCATTCCGTTTAGTTTTCCCCTCTTAGTTCTGTTCCCCTATAGCTCTGCTATAGGCCCAAAGCAGTTCCTTTATTAACCAATGATATTCACAGCATACAGAGGGGAATCCCACATCAATTTAGATTGTCTTCACATATGTATATATTTTAGGAAATTTCTACTGTATTAGGTTTCCACACTACCCCTCAAATGTTCCTTAATTTTAGCTGTCTCTCCCGGTTTTCCCTTTCACCACCCCTTCTCCTTCCCGTTCCCCACTTGATCCTCTTGTTACAGTTCCTTTTTCCACTGTAATGGATATCTCTCTATCCATTTCACTTTCTTAAGGATATCTATCTGCTTCCTCTAGTCTCTTACTCTATACCTACCTTATGGTTCTAATCCTTATAGCTTGGCTATCATCAACTAAGTTGTATATATGAGTAAAAACATACCATATTTGTCTTCCTAAGTTTGGGATACATTATTCATGATGTGTTTTCTATTTCCATTAATTTACTTGCAAATTTCATGATGTCATATTTTTTAGTAGCTCAATACTATTCCATTGTATAAATACTCCACATTTTCTTTGTCGATCCTATTGTTGGGGGGGGGGTTATCTACCTTGTTTCCTGTTTCTAGCTATTATGAATAGAATAGCAATGAACTTGTTTGAGCAAGTATCTCTATGGTAGAAGGGAGCATCCTTTGGGTATATGTCCAAGAGTGGTATAGCTGGCTGGATCTTGAGATAGATTGATTCCCACCTTCCTGTTGAACCACTGCACTGATACCTATACCAGCTGTGTGAATTTGCACTCCCACCAGCAATGGATGAGTATTCCTCTTACTCTACATCCTTGCCAGCATGAGTGGTTACTTGTTTTGTTGATCTCAGTCATTCTGACAGGTATAAGATGAAATCTCAAAGTAGTTTTGATTTGTACTTCCCCCATGGCTATGGATATCGAATTTTTAAGTATTTCTCAGTCATTTGGGTCATTTGGAGTTTTCTCTGTTGAGAATTCTCTGTTTAGATCTGTATCTCATTTAATTGGACTAATTGGGTTTTTTGATGTTTAATTTCTTTGAGTTCTTTATATATTTTGGATATTTGATATGTAGTTGATAAAAAAATCTTTCCCTATTCTGTAGGCTGTCCCTTTGTCATATTTTGGGTGTTTTTTGCCTTACAGAAAATTTTCAGTTTTCTAACGTTCCTTTTATTAGTTGTTGATCTTAGTCCCTTGCTATTGGTGTTCTCTTCAGGAAGTTGTCTTCTGTGCCAGTGAGTTCAAGGCTACTTCCTATTTCTTTCTCTATGTGGTTCAGTGTTTCAGTTTTTTTTTTTTTTCCGAGACAGGGTTTCTCTGTGGTTTTGGAGCCTGTCCTGGAACTAGCTCTTGTAGACCAGGCTGCTCTCGAACTCACAGAGATCCGTCTGCCTCTGCCTCCCAAGTGCTGGGATTAAAGGCGTGCACCACCACCGCCCGGCAGTGTTTCAGTTTTTATGTTGAAGTCTTTGATTCACTTGGACTTGAGTTTTGTACAGGGTGATAGATATGTATTGCATTCTTCTACATGCAGACATCCACTGTTGTTGAAGATAAGCACTGTCTGTTTTTCAGTGTGTGTTTCTGGCTTGTCAAAACTCAAATGTCCATAGTTGTTTGAGTTTATGCCTGGCTCTTCAATTCAATTACATTGATCAATGTGTCTCTTTTTTTGTGCCAATATCATGCAGGTTTTATTACTGTAACTTTGTAGTAAACTTGAAATTGGGAATGTTGAGACCTCCAGCAGTTCTATTCAGATTTTTTTGGTTTTCCTTATGAAGCTGAGGAGAGTTGTGTTGGAATTTTGATAGGGATTGCACTGAATCTATAGGCTGTCTTTGGCAGGATGGCCATTTTACTATGTTAACCCTACTAATCCATGTGCACGGGAGATGTTTCCATCTTCTGATAGAAAGAAGATTTAAGTTCTTTTTTTCAAAAACCTGAAGTTTTCTCACACAAGTGTTTCACTTGCTCAGTTGAAGTTACCCCAAGATATTTTATGGTATTTGTGGCTATTGTGAAAGGTGTTTCCCTGATTGCTTTCTCAGTCCATTTGTCATTTGTATACAGGAGAGATAATGACCTTTTTTAAAAAGTTCATCTTGTATCCAGCTACTTCGTTGTAAGTAGTTATCAGCTGTAGGAATTTCCCAGTGGAAATTTTAGGGTCACTTACATATACTATCATATCATTTACAAATAATGACACATTGACTTCTACTTTTCCATTTTGTGTCCCCCTAATCTCCTTCTGCTGTCTTATTTATTGTTCTATCTAGAACTTCAAGTAGTGTAGTGAATAGACAAGGAATGCTTATCTTGCTCCTGATTTTGTGGAATCGCTTTGGGCCTTTCTCCATTTGATTTGGTATTAGCTCTAGGCTTGCTGTAAACTGCCTTTATTATGTTTAGATATGTCCCTTGTATCTATAATCTTTCCAGGACTTTTATCACAAAAGGGTGTTGAATTTTGTTGAAGGTCTTTTCTGACTCTAATGAGATGATTGTGTTTTTTTCCTTTCAGTTAGTTTGTATGGTTGATTACATTTACTGATTTTCATTTATTGAACCATCTCTGCATCTCTGGGATGAAGCCTAATTGGTTGTGGTGGATCAAGGTTTGGTATGTTTTTGATGACATCTTTTTGATGTATTCTTGGATTCAAGTGTTTTATTATTTTTTGCACCCATGTCCATGAGGGAGATTGATCTGTAATTCTCTTTCTTTGTTGTGTCTTTATATGATTTGGGTACAGTCTAAATGAGGCCTCATAAAACGAATTGGGCAAAGATCCTTCTGTTTCTATTTTGCGGAATAATTTGAGAAATATTGATGTTAATTCTCCCTTGAAAGGATGGTAGAACTCTTCACTAAAACTGCATGGCCTGGAGCTGTTTTTGCCTGGGACACTTAACAACTGCTTTTATTTCATGAGGATTATAGATCTTCTTAAATTGATTGTCTGGACTTGATTTAACTTTGGTAAATGGTATATATTGATTGAGAAAACTATCCATTTCTTTTAGATTTTAAATTTTGTTGGAGTACATTTTTTGTTTTGTTTTTTGAGACAGGGTTTCTGTGTGTAACAACCCTAGTTGTCCTAGAGCTTGTTCTGTAGACCAGGCTGACCTCAAAGTCACAGAGATCCACCTGCTTCTGCCTCCCGAGTGGTGGGATTAAATCTGTGTACCCTAGGAGTATACTTTTTAAAAGTATGTCTTTGTGAGTCTTTGGACTTTCTTGGTGTCTGTTGTTATGTCCCCTTTTTTGTTTCTGATTTTGTTAATTTAGATCTTTTCTCACCATCTTTTAGTCAGTTTCGAAAGGGTTTGTCTATCTTGCTGATTTTCTCAATGAACCAACTCATTGATTTTTTTGTATTGTTCTCTTTGTTTCTATTTTATAGATTTCAGACCTGAGTCTTACTATTTCTTGCTATCTACTCCTATTTGGTTTGATCATTTCTTTTGTTCTAGATCTTTAAGGTTTGTTGTTAAGTTGCTAGTATGAGATCTCAGGGTTTTTTTTTTTTAATATAGACACTTAGTGCTATAAAATAGCCTCTTAGAATGGCCACTTTCATTGTCTTCTGTAAGTTGGGGTGTGTTGTGTATGCATTTTCACTGAATTCTAGAAAGTTTTTGATTTCTTTCTTTATTTTTGTCTTGATCAATTTTTCATTCAGTAGGGAGTTGTTCAGTTTCCATGAGTTTGTATACTTTCTGTTGTTTCTGTTGTTGATATCCAGCTTTAATCTGTGGTTGTCAGATAGGATGCAGGGAGGTATTTAAGTTTTCTTGTATTTGTTGAGACTTGTTTTGTGTCCAGTATGCAGTCAGTTTTGGAGAAAGTTCCATGAGGTGCAGAAAGATAATATTCTTTTGTATTTGGATGAAATGTTCTATAAATATCTGTTAGGTCCATTTGATTTAATAACATCTGTTAATTCCAGCATTTTTCTGTTTAGTTTTCGTCTGGATGACCTGTCCATTGGTGAGAATGGGGTATTGAAGCCTCCCACTATCAGTGTGTGAGGGTCAATTTAAGCAGTTTCTTTTACAAACTTGGGTACCCTTGTGTTTGGGGCACAGATGTTTTAAGAACTGAAATGTCCTCCTGGTGGATTTTTCCTTTGATGAGTGTGTAGTGTCCTTCCCTATCTCTTCTGATTAGTTTGGTTTGAAATATATTTTGTCAGATATTACAATGGCTAAACCAACTTACTTCTTAGGTTCATTTGCTTGGAATATATTTTTCCAAACCTTTACCCTAAGGTAAAATGTCTGTCTTTGGAATTGAGGTGTGTTTCTTAGATGAAGTAGAAGGATGACTTCTGTTTTCACATACAATCTGTTAGTCTGTTTTTTTTTTTTTTGTAAAAATTGGGGAATTGAAATCACTGATATTAAGAAATAGCAATGACCAATAATTGTTCACTCCTCTTATTTTGTTGTTCTTTCTCTCTCTTTCCCTCCCTCTCTCCCTTCCTCCCTCCCTCCCTCTCTCTCTCCATGTTTGTGTGTATGTGTGTGTGTGTTTCTTTTCTTTTAATTTTTGCTGGCCTGAAATCATTTATTCCCCTTGTTTTCATGGGGGTAGTTAACTTCCTCAGGTTGGAGTTTTTCTTTTAGTATTTTCAGTAGGGCTACAATTGTAGATGAGCTATTGTTCAAATTGGATTTATCATGGAATATCTTATTTTCATCATCTGTGGTGATTGAATGTTTTGCTGGGTATAATAATCTGGGCTGGCATCTGTGGTCTTTTAGAGTCTGCAGCTAACCTGTCCAGGTCTCTATAGATTTTAGAGTCTCCATTGAACAGTAGGGTATAATTCTTTTTTTAAAATTTATTTATTTATTAAAGATTTCTGTCTCTTCCCCACCACCGCTTCCCATTTCCCTCCCCCTCCCCCAATCACTTCCCCCTCCCTCATCAGGCAAAGAGCAATCAGGGTTCCCTGCCCTGTGGGAAGTCCAAGGACCACCCACCTCCGTCCAGGTCTAGTAAGGTGCGCATCCAAACTGCCTAGGCTCCCACAAAGCCAGTACATGCAGTAGGATCAAAAACCCATTGCCATTGATCTTGGGTTCTCAGTCGTCCTCATTGTCCACTATGTTCAGCAAGTCTGGTTTTATCCCAGGCTTTTTCAGACCCAGGCCAGCTGGCCTTGGTGAGTTCCCTATAGAACATCCCCATGTTCTCAGTGTGTGGGTGCACCCCTCGTGGTCCTGAGTTCCTTGCTCATGCTCTCTCCCCTTCTGCTCCTGATTTGGACCTTGAGATTTCAGTCCAGTGCTCCAATATGGGTCTCTGTCTCTGTCTTCTTTCATCGCCTGATGAAGGCTAATATCTGGAAACAACCTAGATGCCCTTCAATGGAAGAATGGATGAAGAAAGTATGAAATATATACATATTAGAGTACTACTCAGCAGTAAAAAACAAGGACTTTGTGAATTTTGCATGCAAATGGATGGAAATAGAAAACACTATCCTGAGTGAGGTAAGCCAGACCCAAAAGAGGAACATGGGATGTACCCACTAATATTTGGTTTCTAGCCATAAAAAAAGGACATTGAGCCTTAATTAGTGATCCTAGAGAAGCAAAATAAGGAGAACCCAAAGAAAAACATATAGGCATCCTCCTGGATAGTAGGGTATAATTCTAATAGCTTTGCCTTTATATATTACTTGGTCTTTTTCCCTTGCAGCTTTTAATATCTTTCTTTGTTTTGGATGTTTAGTGTTTTGATTAGTATGTGCCAAGGGAACTTTATTTTTCTGGTCCAATCTATTTGATTTTCTGTTTGCTTCTTGTACTTTCTTTAGTTTAGAAAAAAATTCTTGAAAATATTTTCTGGGCCTTTGAGCTGGGATTCTTCTCCATCCCCCATTCCTACTCTTCCTAGGTTTGGTCTTTTCATAGTGTCCCAGATTTCCAGTTGCTCTGTGAGAGGAGTTTTTTTAGATTTAATATTTTCTTTGACTGATTTACCTATTTCTTCTATTGTATCTCCAATGCCTGAGATTGTCTCTTTCATCTCTGGTATTCTGTTGGTGAAGCTTGTCTCTGTAGTTCCTATCCAAATTCCTAAATTTTCATTTCCATAATTTCCTCAGTTTGGATATTCTTTATTGATTCTATTTCCATTTTCAGTTCTTAAACAGTTTTATTCATTTTTTTTTCACTGTTTATGTTCTTCTGGATTTCTTTAAGAGATTCATTGACTTCCTCTGCTGTAAGGACCTCTATCATCTTCACTCAAGATGATTTTAGAGTCTTTTCCTTGTCCTTCAGCTATGCTGGAATATTCAGGGCCTGCTGTGGCAGTCTAGCTGGGCTCTAGTGGAGACAATTGCTCTCTGTCTGACATTGACTGGTGTCTGGGTACCTGAGATTCGGGGGAATATAAGTCAAGTGCTGATTTCTGGATTTGTCTTTGTCGGGGGGTATTTTTTGTGGGTTTTTTTTTTGTCTTGGTTTCTGTTTTTTCTCTGGATTTTTGGAGCATGTGATGGCTGTGTGTTGTAGCATAGGAAATTTTCTTTGCAACTGACAGTCGTACCCACTGGGGGTTCCAGGTAAATTGTGTTACTGAATATTGGGGGCTGACACTTAGGAATGGGGTGAGGCTAGGGGCCTGAAGGCATTCACAGGAGGGAGGAGAACAGAGAGATCAACCAGGATTGTTTAGTCTCCTTGGAATGTGGGGACAGAGAAGAGAGGCCAGCACAGGCTGTTAGAGCACTGGGAAGGAGACTGGGGAATTGGGGACAGAGAAGAGAGGCCACAGAAGAGAAGCACAGGCTGTTAGAGCGCTGGGAACGAGACTGGGGAATTGGGGACAGAGAAGAGAGGCCAGTGCATACTGTTAGAGCACTGGGAACGACACTGGGGGTTGAACCTAGAGCAGTGGTTCTCAACCTGTGGGCTGTGAACCCTTTGGGGGCTCACATATCCGATATCCTGCATATCAGATATTTACATCATAATTTGTGACAGTAGCAGAATTACAGTTATAAAGTAGCAACAAAATACTTTTATGGTTGGGGGGTCACCACAACACGAGGAACTGTATGAAAGGTTTGCTGCATTAAGAAGGCTGAGAATCACTGATTTGGAGGAGCAGAAGGACAAACCGATTTCTTCCCTGGCAGTAGTGGCCCTTGGGCTAGCAGGGGTGCCTGATGGGCTTGAGGCCTCGGATACAGCAATGAGTCGGCAGAGTGAGGTTTGGAAAGGATGGTCTGTGGGATCCACAAGAGATGGGAGTATGGTGGGCAGGAATGCTGCCACAGGTGTTTTGCTGCAGAGCTGGGGATTTGAAGGGGAGAAGGGAATCGTGAAGGTCTTCAGTTGGCTTACCTGCTTCCCTGGCCTGCTCAGCTGCTGTATTTCCAGGGGATGTCTGCTAGTGTTGCAGTCTGGGATATGGGATGAGTTGGGGGAAGACAGGTTGGAGGAGAAGGTCTTTGTGATTCATTGGCGATGGGGTCAGAGAGGAAAGGGAGACTGCAGCAGGTGTCCAGCTACAGATCTGGGGAAGAGATGGGGATTGGGTCTGGAGGAGCAGGAGGAGAGGTGTGGGTCTGCCTTCAGCCTACTTTTTGCCCTGGAAGGAGGGGTCCCTGGCTTAGCAGGGAGTGCCTGCTGGGGATAGGGTCTGGGATAAATCAAGGAGTCTGGGGAGGAAGGTTAGAAGGGGAGATCTGTGAGATCCCCAGGGGATGGGAGCAGGGGGCAGGTAAAGCTGCTTCAGTGTTGCTGCTGCAGAGCTGGGGATTGGATCTGGGGGAACAGAAGGAAAAGAGAAGATCTGCAAGCACCCTACCTTCTAAATACAAAACTGTTAAAGACCAATTTTTAGCAATAACTGTGAGTGTAGATACACCAGGTTGCAAAGCTTCCATTGGCCACATGATGGCACTAATATGTCATAAATCAATCAACAATCTTCATTTACAAGATTTTTTTTTTTAATTACAAACATTGGAGAATTCCAGGGAGAAAAAGAGTTTGTTGATGAAAGTCTCTTTTCCAAAGATTAATCAGAACCCGGGTAGCATATAGCTGTAGGACTGCCATTGTGCCTTTGGGACCTGTGCACTGTGATTGCATAGGACTTTGTTTAATCTTGTTAGAGCTCATAGCTCCCAATCCTATTAGGAGTGAATTTGCCTCCACAACAAGCCATTCAGGGGCTATTCTTCTATAATAGTGACATTGGCTCCAGAATCAATCAATCCTGTAAACTCTTTTTTTTTTTTAGTTTTTCGAGACAGGGTTTCTCTGTGGTTTTGGAGCCTGTCCTGGAACTATCTCTTGTAGACCAGGCTGGTCTCGAACTCACAGAGATCCGCCTGCCTCTGCCTCCCGAGTGCTGGGATTAAAGGCCAATCAGTTTCTTTATTACTTAACTAATGAAACAACAGATAGAAAGATGACCCTACTCCATCAGTTCTGTCCTTCCTTCAGGGTGTCTTAGGAGGGGTAGCCACCATGGTGTTTCTGCTGCCTCAGCTTCTGGATGATTTGGAAGAACTCTTCCATGTACTGGGGGTAGGTGAGTTCTTCCAGGGAAGGCTGGATTCAAGCACCTTCTCTTTGAGGTGCTCACACTTCCTCAAGGCTCCTAAACAACTCCCCCTACCCAAAGCTCTTCATGGCATAGAGGGTTGCCTCACCTGCATTTGGCTGTCGTAGTTATTTAGGCTTCAGAATAGACATGGTAAGCTGGTGAGGCCCAGACAATGGACAGGGAAACTGAGGCACGGCTGTGTGTACAAAGTCACACAGTTGGAACACAATCAGGTCCTGGTGTGAACCCAGGTGGTTGGTTTCTAAAGTCTCAGTGTGGATCAAGTTCATAGTCCTTGAGTAAGGAAACTGGGGATCCTCCAGTTGGAGTCACTGACCCCCAAATTATCACTAAGGAGATGTTAAGTCTGTAGCCCAAGCAGGCCTGGAACTTAGGCCATATCCACATCAGTTACCACTGTGCTGGGACTGTAGGTAGGGCTACAACCCTGCTCACACAGGTCTGCAGTATGAGCCCAAGGTCCAGGGAACTGCTCTCTTGAGCTGTGGACTGGCTTACTGGTGTCTGTTTGCCAGAGGCGAGGAGGGCAACTTCTGACTTCTCAAATCACAACATGGCAGTCTGACTTGGTTCACCTTGCTGGCTTCCATACTGTCTCTCATGCTCCCCTCTCATCTCTTCTGCTGCTCATAGTGTGGGGAGGAGCAGAAAGAAGCTTACTGGAAATGGAGGCGGCTATGCTCCACACCTCTCCCTTGGAGGGTAGGACCTTTTCCTGGACACATCTTGTGGATCTCAGAGGATACTATCAACTCTGCAAGGATCAGTGAAAGTAAGAGTGAGGTCCTGTTGTAGAATATCACTTAATGGTGTAAAGATGTGCTGCATTTGTTCCTGCTGCATTTGTTTAGTGATGTAAAGATGAGCTGCATTTGTTCCTGCTGCATTTGTTTAGTGATGTAAAGATGAGCTGCATTTGTTCCTGCTGCATTTGTTTAGTGATGTAAAGATGAGCTGAATTTGTTCCTGCTGCATTTGTTTAATGATGTAAAGATGTGTTGCATTTTGTTCATGATGCATTTGTTTAATGATATAAAGATGTGTTTTTTTTGCCTGCCCAAGGCACCTGATTGGTCTAATAAAAAGCTGAACAGCTAATAACTATGCAGTAGAAGTATAGGCAGGGCTGGTGGGCAGAGAGAATAAGTACGAGGAGGAATATAGGAGGGAGGGAGGGAGGGAGGGAGAGAGAGAGAGAAGGGGAGAGAGAGAAGAGAACAGGGGGAAAAGGAAGGTGTCTGGAACCAACCAGACATGAAGTAGGACATACAGAATGAGAGAAAGGTAAAAATCCCTGAGGCAAAATGTAGATGAAGAGAAATAAGTTAAGTTAAAAGAGCTGTTGGAGAAGGGAGCCATGTTGGTTCCTGGCTACCTGGCTAGCTCACTGCTTGGCCCATTAGCTCTAACTTCTTATTGGCTAACTCTTATAAACTAATTTAACCCATTTCTATTAATCTGTGTATCACCACATGGCTGTGACTTACCAGCTAAAGTTCCCAGCATCTGTCTCTGGTGGCTCATGGTTTCTCTCTGACTCCACCCTTCTTTCTCCCAGCATACAGACTATTTTTCCCACCTTGTTTTGTTCTGCCCTTGCCATAGGCTCAAAGTAGTTCTTTATTCATTAACCAATAAAAGCAACACATAGCCAGAAGGACCTCCCACACCATTTCCCCTTTTCTGTTTAAACAAAAAGGAAGGTTTTTAACTTTAACATAGTAAAATTACATATAACAAAACAGTTATCAAGCAAGAATTACAGTTACTAAAAAAAAAAGAATTACAGTTACTATATTTATATCTACTTTATCTTTTATCATAAGGAAAACTACAACTATAAATTCTTTAACTCCATCAGAGACTCCAGAAGGATATAGTATTACCTAAGTAAACAGGAAGTACATTGTAAGCAACTTCCAAAACTCTAGAACTGACAGAGACATCTCACTGCCTGTACAGTCACCCAAAGTTCTTCTGTACCGTTGGGGCATCCATCTTCAGCCCACAGGTCCATGGTATCTGTCAGATTTTTCCACGAAGCAGGAAATTTCAAGGACAGTTTTGCCTACATTGTTAGTTTGTCAGTCACTTTTTTCTGGGTCCTGCAGAATGTCTCACATTCTTTCATGTAGCAGGAACCCCGAAGGACCATCTCACCTTTAGGCAACTTCAGCAGTGATTTCTCAACAGGTACCTCAACTCCAGTTTATCAAGCAGTCCAGGCAAGAGCAGCTTTTTGCCCAAAGGTCTAACCAACTCCATAAGGAGCCTCTTTGATGTCCATCTTCCTCCTGAAGTAGCTTGTGCTGCCCGGAGCAGATGTGTCTCATTGTCATGAAAATCCCTAAGTTAGTAAAACACTGGTGGGGCAGGCTAAGTTAATAAATCTCGGTGTCATGATTTGGGAACTGGTGGTGGCCTCTCCCAAGATAAAGACTGTTACAGGGTCTCTTGTTAGTATTTTCAGAGCAAAGGCAAAAGGTTCAGAGCCATTGTGATTGAGGTGTTCACTGTCCATACTTATAATTAGGCTTTTCCGGACCCTCAGAGGAGGGAGAAGCTCTTGCATTTTGAGGAATCAATGTGTAACCAAAAATGGGGGCAGTGAGGAAAGGGGTCCACTAAATTGATGCACTCCAGCACCCTAAGTTTCATGGTTAGAGCCTCGAAGTTGGGGGTCTGTTAGCTTGAGGCCTGGATACAGAGCCAGGCCTGAGGTTGGACCTGGTAGTCAAGGGTCTGTTAGCTTGAGGCCTGGATGCAGAGCCAGGCCTGAGGTTGTACCTGTCAGTTTGGGGTCTGTTAGCCTGGGGCCTGGATGCAGAGCCAGGTCTGAGGTTAGAAGAAACCAGTTGCAGATGGGTGTGGCCTGGGTGATTCTGCTGTGGATTCTAGCAGCCATATCCCACATGAGAACCCTTGAAGGTCCTTGTTTAGGGGCACACTTCCCCTTGGAAGTTTCACAATCTCCCATCTACCACTTAGGGGTAGTTTCCAGTGTGGGGAGTTGAACTCTATTCCCCCAGGAGGACAGGCACCTTCTCACATATTTTACAGGTGTGAAAATCAGCGCAGAAAGAGATGAGTTCCCAGGCCCATGCACTCTAAGACAACTGTTTATTGTTTCAACCTCACATCCTCTTTCACTGCCTCAAATCCATGGCAGCTGAGTGCAGGCCTAAGTACCCGGTGGATTCCATGAAGATGTTGACAAACACGCGAACAGTATCGGGAGTGGGGAAAGCAGAGGGCAGTTAAGGGACCAGCTGCCCCTCTCCCAGTGTGTCTGTCCCACCAAACAAATTCTGTTACTGATAAATAGAAGTTTGGAGAAGTTGAGGATGAGCACAGTCCCTGAGGCGCTGCTGGATGTCACAGTTCAGAGCTGAGCTCCCAAGGGATGGAGCCTCCTGGGAGGTGGCCCCACTCCTTGGGGATCTCAACCATGCAAAGGTGCTTATATTTCTGCATCACTTGGGCCTGGCTTACCCTTGGAGGTTGGGCAGCAGCAGCTGCTGCTCAGGGCTTATACGGAAGCCACACATGGTGCCTTTGTGTGCCCGAGTCACCTGGAATTGAATTTTGCAGTCGTTCACATCCTGGTGGGCACCAGGGTTGTTTTTCTGTATGTGTTCGATGATGTTGTAAACTAGCAAAAAAGAAATCTCTTCCTTCACAAGGACAAAGGACGGAAGGCTCAGTGAGGCCGGCATATGGGGCATGACAACCAGCCTCTGCTTGGACTCGGGCAGCTCTCTGAGGAGCAGCATACCACTTTTGGCCTGGGACCCACTCCTACCCCAGTGGAGGCTGTGGTGCTGAGAGCTGACCAGAAGGACAGAGGAGCCGGCAGCTTCCTGGTTTTGGAACAGGCCTGGAAATCCCTATATAGACAAGAACTACTGATTCTGCTTTACTCTCCCCCCCCCCTTCAGAGAGCTGAGGTGACAACACTGGCTACCACTGTGCTAAGGGTCTCACATGTAGCCTTAGCTTTCCTGGAGTTTGCTATGTTTGAAGTTGGTCTCGCACTTACAGCCTCCCACTTGTCTCTGTCTCTCAAGTGCCGGGATTAAAGATGTGTGTCACCAGGCCCAGCTAGAATTACCAACTGAGTCAAAAGTATAAAAAATATACGGGGCCAGGGAAATGGCTCACCAGTTAAAGGGACTTGCCCCCAAGTCTGATGACCTGAGTTCAATCCCTGGGATTCACATGGTGGAAGGAAAGAACTCACTTCCACGTGGTGTCCTTTGACCCCCATAAGCCTGGAACAGCTTGTGAGGGCCAGATATACTGGATCCTATAGAGCTGGAGTTACAGGTGATTGTGAACCACTAGACATGGGCTCTGGGAACTGAACTCAGGTCCTCTGAAAGAGCAGCTAATGCTTTTAACCACTAACTATCTTTGCAACTCCATAGCTTCCCCCTCCGTGAGTGAAGACGGCTTGCATTTCTCACTGACTAAAGTTTTAACCTCCCCTGATTCCCTGGATAGTCCCCTGGCCATCTATCCATCCCTGGATAGTCCCCTGGCCATCTATCCATCCCTGGATAGTCCCCTGGCCATCTATCCATCCCTGGATAGTCCCCTGGCCATCTATCCATCCCTGGATAGTCCCCTGGCCATCTATCCATCCCTGGATAGTCCCCTGGCCATCTATCCATCCCTGGATAGTCCCCTGGCCATCTATCCATCCCTGGATAGTCCCCTGGCTGGCCAGCCAAATGGTGTCCATGGGTCTCCCATTATCTTTTGATCTTAAATGATTATACTTGAAAAGTCTGGGTCTGGCTTTTCTGTTTGCTCCCCCCTTCCCTTTGCAGGGTGTCCTCATCTCCTTTTGAGGGTTCAAGGTCTGTATCCACTGGTGTAATTAATTTGTTTATTTCAGGGCCAGGGATGGAATCCAGGGCTTTGAACAAGCCAGTTGCTACTGTTATCACCAACACCACAGTTATCATGAGATCATCATCACGATCACCGATGCCACCGCCACCATCGTTGCTATCACCACCGCCGCCGCCACCACCGCCACCGTCAACATCATCGTCGTCATCACATCACGGTGCCCAAGCCCCAGACCTCAGCTCAGAGATTCCCAGGCTGACACAGTCACAGTCACCACACTAATTCAGCAGTTTCCATGGACACCTTGTATTCATCTACGAGCCATTTGTACATCCTCTGGGGTGTCTGCTGGGGCTGGGGACAAGGGTCCCCTTGCATTAGTTACTTTTCTCACTACCATGACAATACTGGACAACAGCAACTCGAGGGAGGAAGTGTTCAGCGTGGTTCTCGGTTCCAGGGGACACAGGCCAGCATGGTGAAAGCATGCAGGCATCACAGATGCTGATGTGTGGCCGCCATGCAGGGATCACCCATGAGTTGATGGTTATGATCGGCGCTTACAGAGGTGACTGTGCAGGCTGCCAGGCTGAGGGGCAGAGCCCCAACCATGTTTTTCTGTGGGTGTCCACCCCATCCCAGGTGGAGAATCACGCTTTCTCTAGCATACAATTCAACCCAAAGGTTGTCACTGAGGGTGTGCAGTCAGCGAGCGCGTTGTGTCTAGTTGCCTCACAAAGGTGGTCACAAGAGGAAGTTGGATTCAGCATATTCAGGAACTAGCATGCCACAAAGTGTCGGAAACTGTGTCAGAGGTTCTGAATTCCTGTTTGCGGAATGAGAAAGTCGACCTCGTGTCTGAGCTGGACATTGAAGCTGCACAAAAACTGACTACAGTTATTCTCGCTCAACTTTCCTGAGGTTGAGAACGAGCATATGGGCACGGGCCTGTCACCTCAGCATGGAGGATGACAAGTTAGAGGGCTGCCTGGGCTGCACTGTAAAACCTTCTCTGGACAAAAACAAACAAAAATATTTATTACTATGGGGCATGGGGGTGCCTTTAATCCCAGCACTAGGGGGCAGAGGCAGGCAGATCTCTGTGAGTTTTAGGCCAGCCTGGTCTTCAGGGAGTCCCCGGACAGCCAGAGTCACATAGTGATACCCTGTCTCACAAAATAATGCAAAAACCCAAAACAATGAAATCAGTCAGTCAACCAACCAACCCCCCCAAAACAAACAAACAAACAAACAAAACCCCCAAACAGCAACAACACAGGATAGAGAAGAAGAGAATCATTTTCGAAGAAGAGGGAACAGGTTCGGGGGGGGAGGGGAGAATGAGGCTTGTCCCTGGGAAGCCCTACTGATGTCAGCAAGCAGGGTAGCCAGTAACAGGACTGTACCTCCCAGGAATGGCCTCATGTCCTGTTGTGAAACTCCCCAGAGAGTTTGGGTACAGGGGTGTCTTATAGCTGTCCCAGCAGCCCACGGAGGCAGTTGGACAGTTGGAGCTGAACTTGGAGCATGAGGAAGGCTGGGCTCTGGGGGCTGCTGTGGACATTTCTTGTCTCAGGTAAGGCAGGTGGGAGGTGGGAGTGGGTGAGAAACTGGCCTAGGACATTAGCAACCGTATGAGTGGTGTGTGTGTGTGTGTGTGTGTGTGTGTGTGTGTGTGTACATACATGTTGGTGCTGGGTGTCTTCTTCAATTGCTTTCCGCTTCTTTCTTTCTTTCTTTTTTCTTCCTTCCTTCCTTCCTTCCTTTCTTTCTTCTTTTTTTTTTTTTAACTGAGACACAGTTTCACTGTGCATCCTGGCTGGCCTGGAACTTGCTATATAGACCAAGCTGCCCCTCTATCTGCCCCTGCTCCTGTCTCCTCACTGCTGACATTTAAGGATGCCCTGCACTGTCACACCTAGATCTACCTTGCTTTTGAGTCTCCCTTTGACCCCGGAGTTTGTCTATCTGTGTGGCCAGTGTGCCCTAAGGACCCACTTGTCTCTGCCTGCCTGGTGCTGGGACAGAAGTACGTACCCCACAATAGACTTTCTCCGTGGTGCTAGAGACCAAAGTCGGGTCCTCAGGCCTCTGCACAGCTAGTGCTTTGCTGGTGGGGCCACCTCCAAAACCCCACCAAGCTCTGCCCTTCTGAAGCACTAAAGCAGTGGTTCTCAATCCGTGGGTCGCAGCCCCGTCTGGCTGTCAAATGACTTTTTCACAGGGGTCATTTACGACTATAAAAACCAGATATTTACATTAAGATTCATAACTTAGCAAAATTATAGTTATGAAGTAGCAATGAAAATAATTTTCCGGTGGGGGGGTCACCCATGACCCCTCTGAGTCATGAGGAGCTGTATTGAAAGTTCACAGTATTCGGAAGATCAAGAGCCGCTGTTATAAAGCACACGGCCCCCCAAACGTGGGGTCAAACACTGCTCACCTCAGGCCAGGCTTCGCCTGAGTGCAGAGAGTCAGATCCCGGAGGCTAATGAACAGAAATATAGGAAGGGGTAGAGTTAGAGAGGCAGGTGTCTGTGCTTTTGTTTCTGGCCTTTTAAAATTTTATTTTATGTGTATGTTTGCATGCATGTACCACATATATGTTTGGTACCTGAGTAGGCCAGAAGAAGGCATCAGCTTTCCCTGGAACTGGAGTTACAGATGGTTGCTAACTCTGGTCCTCTGCAGCAAATGCTCTTAACTGCTAGTTTGTTTTGTTTGTTCCATTCAGTCCTGGGGATGGAACCCAGGACCTCTCACATGCCAGGCAACCGCTCTACCACTGAGCCGCAGCCCCAGTCTCTGTGTGAAGTTTCCTGTCAGAGACATACAGAATTTTCAGCGGAAACAATGACAGTGGCACAGGTCTCACTAATAACCAAGGCAGTACTCCTGCCTCAGCTTCTTGTGTATTTGGATTACAGATGGGCGATACCAGGCCAGCAGCTCCAACCAATCCAAACATGAAATGATCTGAATAACAGTCTCTCATTGTAGCCCTGGCTGTCTTGGAACTGTCTATGTAGAGCAGGCTGGCCTTAAACTCACCGCTTATCCTGCCTCTGCCTTCCGAGTGCTGAATTTAAAGTGTGTGAGCCATTATGTCCAGCATCTGAATGATATTATTTCATGTTGAAATGTTTCTTCTTCTATTCCCCCATGGTGCTTTTGATGTGAACAGTCCATTAGACCTCAAAGATGGAATTCATTTAACAGATATTTCCCAGAGTTTCCTTGGGTCTACAAATCTGCTAATTCAGAGGCCAAAGGTATGAACAGAAGCCTGTGTCTGTCCTCACCGAGGTTGTAATCCCAGCTCTTCATCAAATTCTAGAGCTGGAAAGCTCAGCTTCTCACATGGACTGAGCAGGGCTGGGCCTGCCCCCAGCCCTGTGTCTTCATTTGTAATATTTCAGTGAGTCAGTACTTCCACGAACACAACTCAAGGGTGGGGCCTGTGATGTGTCACACCGAGTGGAGCAGTCATCCTGGGATGGAGTAATCAAAGCTGATTCAACACAGCCCTGAGCCTTGGCTGGCCGGTCTGTGTATGTGGGGACATTCTGCCACTCTCTTCTTCTTTTTTTCCTGAGACAGGACCTCATGTAGTCCAGGTTGACTCCAAATTTACTGTGTATTTGACGATTATCTTGAACTTTTTCCTGAGCCACCCATTTCCACCACTTCAGTTCTGAGATTACAGATGTGCACCTCCATGCTGAGTGTGGAAGGCATTCCTGAGATTACAGATGTGCACCTCCATGCTGAGTGTGGAGGGCATTCCTGAGATTACAGATGTGCACCTCCATGCTGAGTGTGGAAGGCATTCCTGACCAGAGTTCAGGTACGCCTGTTGGCAAGGTTTCCTTAGAGATCTAATTGACCTTAGAGCCTGGCTCATTACAAAATCCCCCATGAGTCCTTGAGGTGAGTCTGAGCAAGGCCAGGTGAGGGCAGAGCAGGTCTTCTGGAGCCTGACACAGCCTGTGCCAGCAGGCAAGGGCTTCTACTAAAGTGTAAGTCTTGGTCTGTCTGGGTGTGTGTGGTGTATATTGTGGTGCATGTGGGTGGTGGTGGTGTGTGTGTGAGTATGTGTATATGCATGTGTGTGGTACATTGTGCGAGTATGTTGTGAGTGTGGTGTATTGTGCGAGTGTGTTGTGTGTGTGGTTAGTGTGGGTGGTAGTGTGTGCATGCACGTATGTGTGTGATGCACAAGTGTGTGATGCATATGGGTGTGGTGTGGGTATGGTAGGGGTGGTATGTGTGGTGCGTGTGTGTGTAGTGTGGGTGTGGTGCAAGTGTGTGTGGGGGTGGGCAGTTGTAGTAACAACAGCAGTAGACGTTTCAGGAAGTGAAAGTCTACCTCCCTGCTCCGGTATTTTGTCCATGCCTTTGCTGGAGAATGATGTCCAGGCCTGAGTGGCCAAACTCTACAGTCTCTCGGTGACTTAAGAACTGGTGTTGATGACCTAGATGTTTTCACATCAGCAGGGCCCAATTCCAAGTGATTTTCTTGTTTCCACTCCAAGAGTGGGGCTGAGATTAGTGTGCATGAATGCAAGTGTGTGTGTGTGGGGGGGTGTATGCATGCGAGTGTGGTGTGTGTGTGTGTGTGTGTGTGTGTGTGGTGCATGCACGCGAGTGTGTGTGGGAGTGCATGCGTGCGAGTGTGTGTGTGTGTGTGGTGCATGCACGCGAGTGTGTGGTGTGTGTGGTGCATGCACGTGAGTGTGTGTGTGGTGCATGCGTGCGAGTGTGTGGTGTGTGTGTGTGGTGCATGCACGCGAGTGTGTGTGGGAGTGCATGCGTGCAAGTGTGCGTGGGGGGGTGCATGCACGTAAGTGTGTGGTGTGTGTGTGTATGGTGCATGCACGCGAGTGTGTGGTGTGTGTGTGGGGTGCATGCACGTGAGTGTGTGGAGTGTGTGTGTGGTGCATGCGTGCGAGTGTGTGTGTGGTGCATGCACGCGAGTGTGTGGTGTGTGTGTGGGGTGCATGCACGTGAGTGTGTGGAGTGTGTGTGTGGTGCATGCGTGTGAGTGTGTGTTGTGTGTGTGGTGCATGTGTATGGTGCATGCACGCGAGTGTGTGTTGTGTGTGTGTGGTGCATGCGTGTGAGTGTGTGTTGTATATGTGGTGCGTGTGAATGGTGCATGCACGCGAGTGTGTGTTGTGTGTGTGTAGTGCATGCGTGTGAGTGTGTGTTGTGTGTGTGTGTGTGGCATTTCCAAGCTCAGCACTACTGACATTTTGGGTGAGGTAATGGCTGGTGAGGACCATCCTGTGCACTGCAGGATACTTGACAGCACCTGACCTTGTCTGTCCATTAGTTCCACATGGCAATAGTTCCCATTCCTGTTTATAACAACTGAAAATGTCTCCCAACAACTGACACCAGTGGGGGACACCTGACACCCAGTGGAGGGGCAGTTTACACCCAGTGAGGGGCACCTGACACATAGTGAAGAAACATGGCTGTGGTTTCTGTCAAAAACAGAAGGGACTTATTGTCTTAGGTTCTAGGGCACCCAGGGGTGCTAGCTTAAAAGCACAGCTAGTCATGACTCAAAGTTGTCAGTTTCTTTCTCTCTCCTCCCTACCCAGTTTCTCCCTGTCACTCCGCTCTCCTGTTTGGCTTATTCTTAGGCAGCTGATTCCAATATGGTAAAATACAGAACTGGAGCTTGGCACCCTGCTGACCACCAGCCTCTGCATAGGGTTCTGAGTAGTCACAGCCGGTTTCGATTGGCTCCACTCAGTCACAGTCTGTGTGGCCAGGGCCTTAGGGCTGTTCTCAGTGTAGGGCAGCCCCATCAGCCCATCAGCAAAGCTGTATGATGAAAGGAGGTGCAGAGCTCCCATCCATCATGCCCATGATGCTTTGCTTTTGTTTTCTTTTCTTGATGCTTCCTTGACATCATCCTGTGCTTCGAGAATGTCTTTATACCCACTCTTTACCCTGTAAGGAGCCTTTCTACAGCCTTCCTCTCTCATCATGCCCTGCCGCTCATGTCTCCCTCCAACCGGGCACTTTCATTCCTCTAAAAACCATTTAGGGCTAGAGAAGTAAAGAATACAGCCAGTGTGGTGCTCACCACGCAAGCATGAGGACCTGAGTTTGAGTCCCAAAAGTCTTGTAAAAAAAACCAGATGTGGGGGCACACACTAGTCATCCCAGCACTAGGGATGCAGGGCTGGCTGGATCCCTGGGACTCCCCAACCGGACAGCCCAGCCGAATATTCCAGTTCCATGTAAAAAGAGTGAGACCTTAACAAAAGAAGCAATTAGATGGACAGTATTCTCAGGCATGTGTAATACCTGAGATTGGCCTCTGGGCACCGCAGGCATGCACACATGCACACATGCATTAACACGTACTCACAAAAGGATTGTTTGTAATGTTTGATCCTCATTGGCCACATATCATCGGCTCTTACAGTGAAACAAACAAACACCAAACAACTCCTTTCCGGTGCAGAGTTTGGATGGGGACCATTCCCTACAGAGCCTGTTTCCCTTTTCCTGTTTACAGAAGCTCGAGCTGCCACTGACCCAGCCGAAGAAAGGTATAACCGAGTCGAGGGACAGACCTTGGCAGTGAGCTGTCCCTTCAACATCAGGAAGTATGCCAGCAGCCAGAAGGCTTGGCAGAGGCTGCCGGACGGAAAGGAGCCCTTGACATTGGTCGTCACAGAGAGGCCATCTGCAAATCCCATTGAGGTCCACGTGGGGAAGTACACACTGAAAGATGACCCTGGGGAGGCCATGTTGCATGTCCAAATGACTGATCTTCGAGTGGCAGACTCTGGATTGTACCGCTGCGTGATTTACCACCCTCCTAATGACCCTGTTCTGCTCTTCCATCCTGTCCGCCTGGTGGTGACCAAGGGTGAGTGACCAGGAAGTGTCTGGGGAGAGGGAGGGAAAGGTAGGCCAGCAAGGATGGGGCAGTGGCCCAGGATTTCTAGCAGCTTGACTTCCTGTCAGAATTTCCTTGCCTGCCATCCAAGGCTGTTGGCCGGTACTTGGTCCAATAGTAATTCAGGGCTCTTGCATATGGATTCCCGTTGGGCAAAGAGGAAGAGTAGACTTTGGACATGATTTAGTTTCTCTGAGATCTCCCCTTAGAAGTCTTGTCCTTAGGAAGCCTTTCCTTTTTTTAATTAACCATTTAACTAATTATTTTAATGTTTCTTCATAACAATGTCATAGCCAACATTATAAATATGGAACTATACATTTGGGACATTTTCTGGCTTAAGCAATAAATCTGTTTCAGCAAAGGTCCAGGATACCCATTTGTACCACCTCATTTTCTTCCACACAAACCACCTCAGAACGGGCCACTGTCATCTCCGAAGCAAGTTCAGAACATTCTTCGAAGACAGCAAAAGTTTTTAAGGCCAGGTTTTGCACCCCACAAGCTGCCAGAGCTGTTTTTGCCACAGTCATCAGTCAAAGGTGGGGAAGGTTTGGGAAGGAAGTGCTCAGGCTTACAATGGGTGCACTCTGTTCTCCAGGCATTTCCTGGTTTCTACAGTTTGGGTAGGATTTGCCACTCTCTGGCTTGGTGCTGGACATTTCTTCCTCCAGAGGGGGATCTCTCTAAACCTCAGAGCCCTCTGTGGGGGACCCTCCTATGTAACTTATGAATCCTCCAGGATCTTCCAGGTCATCCGAGCCTCCGCAGATGGGTGGTGACATTCTTCTGCTCTCTTGGGGTGCATGCTAATCTACATGCTGTTCACTGGAGGCTTTCTTCAGTCAAGAGAGACTTTGAGTTTGCTTGCTTGTAAATCTCCTTTCAAGCCACTTCATAGCGACCTTGGCAGTTGGCGGATCCTCCTGGGACACCATGGTGTCATTTTCAGGTTTTCCTGTTCCCTTATTCAGGTAGACATGGATCACAGGTTGTAAACTTCTCCTGTTCATCCCAACAACCTCACAATGCTTAAGGAAATCTGCTGGATCCAGGGTCCCACTACCATTTGATTCTTGGATATAAATTGCACTGTTGGCCAAGTCTTCAGGATTTATAGGGGGATCTATAACACGGCAAGATCTGCCCCTTCATCCGTGGGTCCACCAGGCTTCTAGAAGCCATTTGGCTCTCCAGTGCCCATTCCACCCTGTTCACCCCCTTGCCCACCTCTGCTCATGCCTCCAAGGTGCCTCTAACTCTCTCCTGGTCCAGGAAATCCTTCAGACTCTTGCCCATAAGCACTTGGGCTACTAGAGAGCAGGGTGGGCACCTCAGAATGCTACTTTATAGGCTATGTTGACTTGGCTGTAGGATCCAGCCTGAGCAGGGCAACTGGAGACAACAGCTTTGTTGACCATAACTAGTGTTGTTCCATGGCTGCTTGCCCATAGTTCTTGAGAGGCCCTGCTCAGGTCATAACTAGACAGCTGTGAAGAGGAACTGCTGGTAGGAGGATGACCCAAGAGGGAGAGCCAGGAGTTCAGAAGTAATAAAAACACTGGAAAGTTGGGGTCAGGAGGTCTTGCACAAGCTACGTCTTATGCCAAGAATGTTTATTAAGAAGTACAGCATCAGTCAGGCATAGTAGCACACACCTTTGATCCTAGCCCTTGAGAGCCAGAGGCAGGTGAATCTCTGTGAGTTTAAGGCCAGCTTGATTTTTGTAGTGAGTTCCAGGACAGGCAGAGCTACATAGTGAGATTCTGTCTGAAACACACACACACACACACACACACACACACACACACACACACAGCATCTTATATGCACTTTGCAAGGGGACAGGGGATAGAGGCAGCAGAACGCGGTCATACAATGAGCGAAGTCATCAGGGGAACACAGGAGATCTCAAGCGTGAAACAGATCGCATGCACAGGGGTAACTCCAGTCTCTCTAGTGGGGGAAAGTCTAGTTTCCAGGAACTGGAACCTTAATCCCTTTGAGGCCCAGGCCCTAGGCTCAGATCAGACCTTGCCTTGTTTGCTCCTGGGCACGGACACAGAACTGGTGTTCCCTTTAGACATCTTTTCATCAAGGCCTCTGAGAAAGTCTTGGATGAGCCTGACTCCCAACAGAGTAGAGTAGAGGTGTGGTGACTGGCAACAGGGGTAGCTCTTGGGACCTGAGGATAACTGTAGTCGCTCAGTCCATGTCTGAGGCAGGGCTTGTTCCACCCCCTACCCCACACCCCCATACTAGAATGAAGTTGACTAGTCTCGGCTGACTTTTTACTGGCCTGTGGTGGATAGGCATGGTGGCTGCTGTCTGCTGCCCGCAGGCTGGGTAAGCAGGCCGAGTGCTGCATGCCAACTACGCTGCATAGATGGCCTTAGTGGTGGTGACTGTGGCAGTGGTGGTATCCTAAGCAACAGTGTCATAGTCCTGGACAGGCTACCTCTGTGCCTGCAGGGCAGTTGGAGGCTGTCCATAAGAAGTCACGTATGCAGTCTACCCATAGGGCTGGTTGTCTGAGGACTGGGTGAAACTGACATCAGTAGAGGGGGTCCAGGTTCCAAAGATTTGTGGTGTGTCATGTCATTGAAGTGACTGGGCTGTGGACAATGTAGCCCTGCTGGGTTGCAGCTTGGCTGCAGGTACTGTAATCCATGGTTGCTATGTCCTCTTCTTAGGAAGCTCTTGTAATCTATTCCTTTCAAGATGCCCTTGGTGCCCCCTAAACTATGTGTGTCAGACCTTGCTGTGGGCATGAACCACCTGAACTCCTTATTTCATGAAGACCCTGGCTCAGCAGACCTGAAGTGACAGTTGCTTATGAGGAACGAGGTTCTAGGCTTCAATGGGGACCAATGCAGTTATACACTCCTTATGAATTTCTGAATTCACCGAGGACCAGCTGGTACCTTGCTGGGCTCTACATCCCCAGTGGTAATAGTAGATGATCAAGGATGGCAGAGAAAAGAGAAAAGGCCTCCCTTCCTAGAACCAGCGAGTCTGTGCCAAGTCCAGGCTGAGGCTCAGATGCAATACAGCAGTAAAGGACACCTTTAGAGAGACATGACTTACGGAGGCTGAGAGAGCCATGTAAAGGGGAGAAGGGGGAGGTGGAGAGCTGGACAGCAGCAGAGAGAACGTTTCCATAGCTCAGACAGCCCGAGGAGTCTTTCCTTCACGCCTCTCCAGCCCTCCTCCTTTTCTCCCTTCACTCATCTGTTTCTGTCTCTGCTTCAGGCTGGCTTCTTTGGATTTTAGTTAAAAAAAAATTCTTGCTTCTTGAATAGCCATGTTCTTTTCCCTCCCCAGCTCACTTCTCTTCTGCTCATTCATCCATCCGTCTGTCCATCCATCAATCTTCTGTCCATTATATGTCTGTCCATTTATCTCTCTACACCATGTGTCTTCTTGCAGATTCTTCAGATCCATCCACTTCTGGCATCATAACTACTATAAGCCCAACTACATTTCCCATCCTGATTACCACAAAATACCCGCGCAGAGACAGGACTATGACCCCATCCACAGCTGTTGTCTCTTCTCCTGACCCTGGAGTCACCTACCCAAACAGGACAGATGTTCCCAGGTATGTTTTCTGGGATCCTGGTTAGCATGCCATTTATCTCCTAGTCCAAGTGCTGAGAGGGTGTGGGCATGAATCTGCGGTGGGCTGGAGCGGAAGCAGAAGCAGACAAGTCTGTGCGGAATTTCCCAGGGAGAGAAAAGGTGGCGACTGACTGAGGAGGAGGCTCCCACCCTCCCAAGCTCATCCTCTGTGTCTCCCTGCACATCAGAGTAGTAAGAGGAGGGAAATGGCATTTTTGATGAATACTTTCAGTCCTGCCAACCCAGAAGCAGATGGATTCCAATGTCAGATAGACCAGCTATGTATGTAACATTGGGTGAGCCAGCGACCCCTTGTGGCTTTAGTTCCCAAGGATACTGTTGAGATACTAGAAGACCAGAGGATGCTCTCTGCCACCTCCCCATGTCTATGACTCTCCCTAGTAATGCTCTTTGTGCTGTTGAACTGACTTAGTTTGTTTGTTTGATTTTAGTACTGGCGTGAGCACTCCACTCCACACTGATGGAATGGCAGGCATTCATGGAGACGGTGGCAGACTCATAAACGCAGGTTAGAAATCTCCTGAAAAATTATATTTTAAAATATTGAGACAAAGGGCTGGGCTAGTTTGATCCCTAACCTGCGTTTATGTTTGTCAGCTCTCCATCATTGTAACAAATGACCCAGACAATAGGCTTAAAATGGGACAGGTTTATTTTGGCTCCAAGTTCTGGAGGTTTCAGGACACGGCTTTTGGATCTGCGGTGAAGCAGTATATTATGGTGGCAGCATATGACAAAACCTTCCCTCTGTGGTCATGGCATTGAGAAAAATGAAGAGGCAGGGGTCAGACTATGGGTGTGCTGTTTCTTTGGGAACGGATGCATGTGGATGATGGCTCAATGAGTGAGTGAGCGCACGCCTGAATAGATATTTGTGTGCGTGGATTAATGGGTGGATAGATGAATAAATAGGATGAATGAAAGGATGGGTAGATGATAGACGGAAGAAAAAGTAGATGGATGAGTGCACGGTGGCCTAAAGCGCTGGCCAATTCCAGCCTTTCAAACTTTCTGCCACCCTTCAATAGTGTCATTTTTTCACCAGTACTGATCCACGCTGCAGCAGCAGGCCACACCTGCTGGTTAAGAGCCACCTTGCATGCATGGCCCTCCTTACAGTTGCTGTTGAAGATTAATGTTTCATTTAAATGCTGCATCAAAAGTGAAAAAATTCTTTTTTCCCTAGTCTAGTATGTCCGCACGCATGGTTCCATGTAGCCTTTATTCATATATACCTTAGCATGGCCCCAGTTCTAGTTATATACATAAAGTAATTTTCCCTGGTAAGATTATCTCTCAGCCAGGCATGGTGGCACACACCTTTAATCTCAGCACTCGGGAGGCAGAGGCAGGAGGATCTCTGTGAGTTCAAGGCCAACCAGGTCTATGTAGGGAGCTCCAGGACAGTCAGAACTACTTACAAAGACTATATCTTTAAAATCCTTCAACATTACTACACTGAATTATAAATTCAATAAATACATACTTTTCTGTCAATCAGAAAAGCCATAAACCTCACAATCATTCACCTACTCTTGACTGTTCATACTGTTTTCTTTTTTAAATATTTTTGTTTGTTTTTTGAGACAGGGTTTCTCCATGTAGCCTTGATTGTCCTGGAACTCACTCTGTAGACCAGGCTGGCTTCAAACTTACAGACATCTTCCTGCTTTTTCCACCCAAGTGCAGGAATTAAAGACATGAGCCATCACCACTCCGATAATTTTAAAAACTCTTTTATCTCAAAAAATTTTCATAAGAGAATTTTAGCATTTATGTCACTTTGCATACTATCACATATACAAAATGTCTTCTAAATATCAGAATTGTCTGCACTGGAGAGATGGCTCAGAGGTTAAGAGCAGTAGCTGCTCTTCCAGAGGTCCTGAGTTCAATTCCCAGTACCACACGGTGGCTCACAACCATCTATCTCCAGTCTCTGGGGGTCTGACACTCTCTGTTGGTCTTCACAGGTAGGCACTGTACTGAATTGGTACACAAATATACATTCAGGCAAACACTTTATACATAATTAAAAATAAATAAAATCACAAAAGCAGACTTTGCAGATGATCCACAGTGCAGAACTGAGGCTGTGGTACAGCAGGCTGACCAGCAAGGGTTTAGCATTTTAAAACATTCCTCTAGACCTTGGCATATGGATCAGAGGATGTGGGTGCTCAAGGCTCTGGTTCCATGCTCAGCACCAAGGAAAAAATATTCCTAGTAAAGTTGATGAGAAGTGGTCATGACATTCATTTCTCTGAGTGTGGATTCTTGTTCCAGGCAAGGAGGCAGACACACTGTCCTCTTTCTCAGCATGGTTCCCTGGTGCTGCCTCAAGTGCCTGGCATGGAGTTGCTGCCTTCATGGGGCAGTGAAAGTTTGCAGTCTAGGGAGAGTCAGTACTCATCTTCCCTTCTTTTTAAAAAACTTTTATTTTTAACTATGTGTGTGTGCACGTGCACGTGTGATTTGTGTGAGGGAGCCCAGGGGCTGCCGCAGTCTGGAAAAAGTGCTGGATCCCTCAGAGTTACAGTTACAGGAAGCTGTGAGCTGCTCAGTGTGGGTCCTGGGAACATAACTCAGTCCTCTGGGAGAGCAGTGTGTGCTCTTAACCACCGAACCATCTTTCCGGAAGTTAGTTTGTCGCTGTTGCCTTTGTTTTCCCAGGCGCAGGAAGTATGTTGTAGCTCACATTGTCACTACTGCTATACCCCTGCCACCTGCTAACTTTATTCTGTGATATTTGTGACTATTTTGTTGGCCAGAGCCCGGGCAGGACAGCATCGGTCATCTCAGCTGTCTGCAAGAAAAAATGTTTGAGTTCAAGTTGTTTGCCCAGGTGACAGGAGAGCAAAGACTGCCCTGCTGATGGACAGGCATGGCAGGGAGCACCATTTTCCTGTGACAAGCTTACTTCTAGAGATGTGTCATGGGAAAGTAAGCCTTGTGAAAATATTTTAGGAAGTAATCCCTGGCAGAGCCATCAGGGAAGTGCAATGGGGAAGGAAAGTCAATAGAGGGTCATAATCAGGGCCAGTCTCCCAGGTGTGGCACAGGCTGGGTCCTGTGAGGGAGTCTGGGTACCAGTTGAAACTGCTTCTGTTGGAGGCAGAAGGCTTAGAATATATATATATATATATATATATATATATATATATATATATATTCCTGCATCCGGTCATTGGGTAGGGGAAGCCCTAGCAATGTGACACAGAGACCCCACAGACAGGCGAAGAGCTGCTGTAAGGGGATGTGCCCTGGAGCCCAGTGCATGAAACAACTCGAGGTCCAAGGAACTACAATGGGACATTGGCAGGTTAGACTTAGGAAGCAATGGCATTAGCAAAGACCAGAAGCAGGGCCTCTCCAGCAGCAGGCTCCCCTGGGAGCTGAGGCTGCCACCAGGGTAGGTACTATGGCAACCACAAGGTGAGAGAAAGGAGCTAGCCTCCCTATCCTGGTTGCCTCTCTAGCACGATCAGCTGCTAAACTTACCACGTGGCTTTGGGGATACTGTCCCCTGATAGGGGACAGGATGGGAGCCTGGGGTGGAGTCAGCATACATGGGCAGGTTGCTCCAGTCCATCACCATGATGAGTGCACATACTGCTTTCAACGTTACTGCTGTGATTTGTTCCTTAATTGCACTCAATTCTATTTCCTAGTGATCTTCCATGACCCTGTCCCCATTTATATACTTATCGTTAGCCATGTTTAGAGAAAAATTATAGCCTGGACTCAAACCAACAATACTTTGCCCTGCTATGTAGTATGATTGTACCATAGCGTTATCCCCTAAACCTTTCTTGCTTTAGTAATGTCTACACTTTACTAAGTAGATCATTGACCAAACCCTCACATTCCATTTATGTACTTACACAAGTTCTCATTCTGGGGTCCATGCTGGCTGCAGATTTGTGATCTTCCTGCCTCAGCCTACCCACGGTTGGGATTATGGGCATGAGCTTCGTGAGCCATTAAGTTCTTATATATAAAAGGCTTGTGGACCTTGTGCTCAGTATCAGCACTAGGAAAACCAGGACTGTTAAACATGCAAGATTGCCTCTTCAAACCATTGTCCGAACAGAAGGCTGGGAATGGGTTTAGTTAGACGCCTGGTGACCTGTGCTATCTGCAGGGGCAGATCACCCCTGGATTCCCCAGACTAATGTTTATCCAGACTCTTCCTTCTAGACCCTTCCCTTCAGCATTGTTTCTCAGTCAATAGAAATCATCTTTACGAAAGAGGTCATTTGTACTTTGAAGAGTTTCAATGTTATCCTGTTATTTAAGATTTGTTGTAGATACAGAATTGAGTTAATAATAATCAGAAAACTTCCCCCTAAAATAAACTCCCTGGGTCAGACTTTGAAGTTTGAACCAATACCATCTACTGAGTTTTGCTGAAACAAATTTCCTTCTTGCCTCATGCAGACTTGATGGTCGTGGCATCTGCAGAGACCCCGCAGTTATATATCATTAATACTCTATGTGGCCTCTGTCTGAATCACTGTCACCTAATATTTTTGTCCCTGTGTCCTAACATGTAAAACACCATGTCCTCACCTACTTCCCTATCTGCCCAGTATAGGTGGAGCGCTCTCTCTCTCTCTCTCTCTCTCTCTCTCTCTCTCTGTCTCTCTCTCTGTCTCTCTGTCTCTCTCTCTGTCTCTCTCTCTGTCTCTCTCTCTGTCTCTCTGTCTCTCTCTCTGTCTCTCTCTCTGTGTCTCTCTCTCTCTCTCTCTCTCTCTCTCTCTCTCTCTCTCTCCTGGGTGGGTCTCTTTCTTATGTCTACTGCTGTCTATCCAGAACGTGAAGTATCATTTTACTAAAATCATGACAACGGTGCAATGGAGTTTTCAGTAAGGTTGGATTCTTCTTGGTTTCTGGAGAGGAAAATGAAGACTAAGGTAGGACAACTGTCCCCAGAAGCAGATGAGAATGGGGACAACAGGGAGCAGGTTCCCTAGATAAGGACCTGACGCCATTCCACACAGAAGGTCAAGATGCCCGGGTGAATCCTCCTTATGCATCTCCTGGACCTGAACCCTAGGCTCTCCTGCAAACACATTTCTAATGGGTTATTTTAGGAAGAGATCAACTAAACTGCATCTAAACTTTCCCACAGGCTGAAGGGAGGATCTAAGTTGGAAAGATTGGATGGAGAAGAATTCCATAGACTTGGCAGTGTGGATGGTCATTGATCAACCTTCAATCTCATCTCTCCGCAGGGTCTCCATATCCAGCATTGTTGTTCCTGTGGTCTGTGGACTCTTCAGTAAGACCCTTATCTTCACTGTCTTGTTTGCTGTGACACAGAGGTCATTTGAATGACAGACCATGAAGCCACATAGCAGTGACTTATGACTTTCAGCCACGTCTATCTCACAAGAAGAGCTCGGGGTGGGGTGGGGCTGAGGAGAGACTGTAAAATGAATTGAATCTGTAATCATGGGTAACATCTAAGGTCCAGGATGTCCCTGCTCACACTTCTCAGTTCATCCATCATCTTGGGTATGTGCTCTGCACCCTCAGAAGAGGGGAAACCCAACACCCCCTGACCATTCTGCCTGAATAGATGTTGGTTTGAAATAAAGATGGCCCTGTGCTCCTCCCTGTCACCATTCATGGGAGTCGTGAGGTTTAGGGGGTGACAGCTGCTATTCCCGCTAGGCAGCACAAATCTAGCCACCTGTGCAGGCCCTTGCTTGTGAAGTAGCCTGCTCTCCCAGCCTCTAGGGCCTTCCTCTCTGAGAATCAGACACTCAGATTTGTCTTCCTGTGTGGTCCTCTGAATACTCCCAACCATAAGCCAAGAAGACAAAATTCCACCTTGAGGATTATGGAACTGGGAGAGAGAAATCAAGTTAACCTGGATGCTATTCTCTGGGAAACTCTTGGAGGAGAAGATGGCGTCCGTAGGATGGGATTAGTACATGCATCAATATGCGTGTGTGTTTTCTCGTTGATCCCTCAGTACAACCTGTGAGGCCAAGGTGTATGTGACCATAGGTAGGCCACAGGAATAGCAGGCCACCACCTCCTAGTGGGGATGAGGTCTAGAGAGTTCCCTTGCAGAAGGGCTCCAAAGTCAGAGAGACGGAGAGCCAGGGCTCTGCTGGCAGCTGAATGTCCTCTTCCTGGACTGAGACAGGGCAGGCATGGCAGGAGAGGAGCCCATCCCAGGCTGGGGAGACAGTCCCCAGTGTGCCTCTAACTCCCTCTCACCTCTCGATATCCTCCCAGGTGCCCTGTGGCCCCAATGCTGTTTCTGGGACACACAGGCATTTTCTTGTTTTCTATCTCCTTGGACTCTAAAGACAAAGGGACCCTGTGGGTAAGGAAAGGATGGTATGTTAGCTCATTCTACTTCCACAGTGCCTAGGGCCAACTCCATCCTAAGCTTCCCAAGAGCAAACACATCCCACCACATAGCATCCAGCTCACTTGATCTCAGTCAGAGGCTGCAAAGTGGCTGTTCCACACATCTCAGGTCAGGAAAACACATTCCTGGCAGAGAGACTTTCCCCTACTCCTGTGAAGAGCTCCCAAGTCTTTGGGCATGCTTCTATCACAGAAGGACGTTTTCCTGTGAACATGGCTCTCTGTATAATCCCGCACTGGGTGGTACTGATAAGCACCAGGCATTGCCAATTCTATAATCTCATCTTTTGGGAGAGGCCTCGGTGGGATTCACTTTATCTTGGTGCTCTGGCGTAAATCTTTGGAGGACTGATCCAGAAGCTGATCATCTCAGGAGGTGTTTTTTCTGCCTAAAGAGCCAAGCAGGAGGCTGTGGTCCAGTTAAGGCCCAGTTGGTGTAGAGCTTGTCATAGAAGCTTGAGGACCTGAATTCTGTCCACAGAAACCACGTGAAAAAGTTGGTTAGGGTGAACCATTGCTGTGTTCTTAGCACTTAGGAGGCAGAGAGAGAGACAGTTCCCTGGGACTAGCTGACTGTCTAGAGACCCTCTTCAGGTCATTGACAGATCATGTCCCAAAACAAACAAACAAACAAAACCAAAAACAGGGAGGAAAGCTCTTACATACACACAAGCATACACAGACAGATACACATACACACACGTATGTAGTGTGGTGTCTGCTATAGCACACACACACACACAAGTTGTGTGGTCTATTATAGTTCTTAGGTTGTCAAGTTTCCATAGCTAGAAGTCACTTGTGAAGACAGCGTCAGGTGGGGAATTGTCCCCTGCGGGCATGTCTGTGCCACATTGTCTCTATGGATGGATGAGGTGGGAGCATTAACCCTGTATATGGGTCGTACCATTCATAGACTTCACAGTTTCAGATTAAGGAACCCTAGCTGACCAGAAGCAGGCGGACAGCAGGAGTCCAGTTGCGGATCCTCTCTGCTCTGGACTCCGGATGGGATGTGACTAGCTGTTTTGAGTTCCTGCCTTGACGTCCCTGAAATAATGGACCGTGACCTGGAATCCTTAGCCAAGCCAAGCCAAGCCTAACTCTTTCCCCCTCAGCTGAGTTTTCCTCCGGTGTCTTCTCACAGCATCTGGATGGAACCAGAACAATGGTGCCCATCTATAATCCCAGCAGCAGGAGAGTGAGGCAAGAAGACTGCGGACTGGAGGAAGTCTGTTCTCCATAATGAAACTGTGTCTCAGTCAGAAAAATAGATAAAAATAAGCAATGGTTCAGACCCAGTGACTAAACTAATGGCCTGCAGGGTCTGGTCCAGTTGGAGTCTGGGCCAGAGTCACCTAGGCTGCTTGCTACAGTGCAGAAGCCTTGGCCTTTTTGCAGGCCTGTGGACTCCAGAGCCTCTGAGGGGAGAGCCCTGATGTGACTATGTAAGCCTTGCTTCCTGAGTAACTCAGCTGTCTGGCCATACTGAGAACAATGGAAAGAACGAAACTAAAGATGAAGGGCTGAGGAGATGCCTCAGTTGGTAAAGGGCTTGCCACATAAGCACAGAAACCTGATTTTCATTCCTAGAAGCCACATAGAAAACAGTGGGTGTGGTGGTGCGCACACAATACAGCGGAGGGGAGATAGAGGCAGGCAGCCTATCTCACCTGCTGAGGTTCATACCAATGAGAGATTCTGTCTCGGAAAAAGAAGGAGAATGGTGTCTGAATAATGACATCAGATTGTCCTTGGCCTTGGAAGGTGGCAAATCTGGATGTTTCAGCATCATTGGCTTGGGGAAAACTGAGTGAATGGATGTTCAGTGCATGTGGCAACATCTTGGTATCCAGAGGCAGTGCGTGGAGCAATGTGGTGGAAAATGGCAGCCCCAGAGTGTTTCCCAACAGACTGTGGCAGCAATGCAAGAAGGAGGCTGTCACAAGGACAGGGTACTCCCCCTTCTTCACTTTCCCTGGCCAGCTTCCTCTTGTCACGGTTTCCTCAGAATGTCTCAATGGGACCTCCAGGGACAGACGTCAGTCAACATCTATGGGGGGCAGCATACTCCAGCAACTGTAAGGGGCTTTGCCCCTTGTCTCTGGCCACTGGCAGATAGCATAGCCAGGAAGGAGCGTCAGATGGAGGAGACCTGAGATGAGACAGCTGCTCGTATGGCTGGGGCTCTGCCTCTCAGGTAAGGAGAAGTAGGCGAGGAAGGTAGAGGAGACAGTGCCAAAAAAAGGGACGGAGCCTGCTGAGGGGAAGCAGCTGCTCAGAGAAGTTTACTTTTCTTTCGCAAGACGGACTTGGGGAGCCGAGGGGATGTGTTAGAGGTGGGCGAGGACTGAGGTAGGAAGGGAGCGAGGCCTTCGTGATCCTCCCTGACTCAGCAGGGAATGGACAATGAAACAAGTCGGAGGTTCTCCTAGGTCATATTGAAGTTGAGAAAGTTATGTGGTCGTAACCAGGCAGCCCTGGGCTCTGCTGAAACCTACCTAGAGGCAAATCTGGGAAGCAGATCTACTTTAAAGGGGCAGCCGATCACAGGGCAGCATAAATGCCGTGCATATGAGTAGGCCAACCTAAGAATTCACTAGCAGGTTGATGGAAAGCTCATGTCTCAGTACTTCACACATAATAAATACTTAATAAAAGTTATAGGGATGATGGAGGTAACAGTATAACCTGGTGTGGCGGACCATGGCATGAAAGGCCAAGAAGGAAGAAAGGTTAACTGCCATTGGCTCTGTTCATGCGGATGCACCTCTGAACAAATGGACAGTGGGTGAAGGGAGATTCCACCCGAGGACACCAGGAGTGAACAGAAAGGGCCACGTGCCATCCAACAACGAACATGTCTGGGCCACCGCATATAGAACAGAAAACACTAGAGATCTGGGTATGGTGGTGTAACCCCAGCAGCCTGGAGGCAGAGGCGGGAGAGCTGTGCTGAATCCGAAGCAGCC
This sequence comes from Microtus oregoni, assembly GCF_018167655.1. Classification (NCBI taxonomy): domain Eukaryota; kingdom Metazoa; phylum Chordata; class Mammalia; order Rodentia; family Cricetidae; genus Microtus; species Microtus oregoni. The sequence continues at coordinate 44,877,661 of NW_024543066.1, forward strand.
TAGACTGTATGTAGAGTTCAGGTCAGCCTGGATTGCAAGATGAGACCTTGGAAAGACAGGAAAGAAGGAAGGTGGAAGTTTCTGTCCTGCGCATTACCATTGGTTAATAAAGAAGCTGTTTTGACCTATGGCAGGGAAGAATATAGCTAGGCAGGAAAATAAACTGAATGCAGGGAGAAAGAAGGTGAAGTCAGGCAAATGCTATTAGCCACCCAAGAAGCAAGATATGAGGTAACAAAGGAAGGGAGAAAGAAAAAAGAAAGAAAGGCAGGAAGGCAGAGAGGAGGATGACTGCTTGCATGCGTCCACCCAGTTCTGGAAATAGAAACGGTGATGCAATACCATTCTGCAATATTTTGCAATTTCTCAACATGAAAATGAAAATTTCCCACTCTACAAATTGCAGATAAGATATTTACTTACCTCTCTGGCCTGTAGGCATACACACAGACAGAATATTGTATACAAAATAAATAAATATTTTTTAAAAAGGACACAGGCTAAGAGAATGGATACGAAAATATTACCCAGCCTTCTGCTGTTTACAAGAAACACACCTCAACCTCAAAAACATTACATCAGAGTAAAGGGTTGGGAAAAGGTTTTCCAATCAAATGGACCTAAGAAACAAGCAGGTGGGGCTATCCTAATATCTAGCAAAAGTGATTTCAAGCTAAAATCCATCAGAAGAGATGGAGGACACTTTATACTCATAACAGGAACAATTCATCAAGATGAAGTCTCAACCCTGAATATCTATGCGCTTAATATAAGAGCACCCACATATTTAAAAGAAACATTACTAAAACTTAAATTGCACATCAAACCCCACACACTAATAGTAGGAGATTTCAACACTCATCTCTCGCCAATGGACAGGTCATCCAGACAGGAACTTAACAGAGAAATAAGAGAACTAACAGATGTTAATAAATCAAATGGACTTAACAGACATCTATAGAACATTCCACCCAAACAGAAAAGAATATACCTTCTTCTCAGCACTTCATGGAACCTTATCTAAAATTGACCACATACTCAGTACCAAAGCAAATATCCACAGATACAAAAAAATTGGAGTAACCCCCTGTGTCTTATCGGATAACCATGGAGTAAAGTTAGAATTTAACAACAATACTACTCCCAGAAAGCCTACAAACTCTTGGAAATTTAACAGTCAACTACTGAACCACCCCTGGGTCAAGGAAGAAATAAAGAAAGAAATTGAAAGTCTTCCTTGAATTCAACAAAAATGAAGGCACAACAAATACAACCTGTGGGACACCAGGAAAACAGTCCTAAGAGGAAAGTTCATAGCACTAAGTGGAGAAAGCTCACATTAGTGACTTAACAGCACACCTGAAAGCTCTAGGAAAAAAAGAAGCAGGCTCACCCAAGAGGACCAGAAATAATCAAATTGAGGGCTAAAATCAACAAATAGAAACACAGAAAACAATCCAAAGAATCAATGAAACAAAGAGCTGTGTCTTTGAGAAAATCAACAAGATTGACAAACTCTTATACAAGCTAACCAAAAGGCTGAGAGAGAACATCCAAATTAACAAAATTAGAAATGAAAAGGGGGATATAACAACAGACACTGAGGAAATTCAGAGAATCATTAGATCTTACAACAAAACCCTGTACTCTGCAAAATTGGAAAATGTAAAAGAAACGGACAATTTTTTAGATAAATACCACATACCAAAATTAAATTAAGACCAAGTGAGCAATTTAAATAGACCTATAAGCCACGGGGAAATAGAAGCTGTCATCAAAAACCTCCCAACCAAAAGAAGCCCAGGGCCGGATAGGTTTAGTGCAGAATTCTACCATAACTTCCAAGAAGAGCTAATGCCAATACTTCTTAATATGTTTCACATAATAGAAAAAAAAGGGTCTTTTTATGAGACTATAGTTACCCTGATACCAAAACTGCACAAAGACCCAACCAAGAAAGAGAATTACAGATCAATCTCATTCTCATGGATGCAAAAATTCTCAATAAAATACTGGCAAACTGAATCCAAAAACACATCAAAAAAATTATCCATCATGATCAAGTAAGCTTGATCCCAGAGACGCAGGGCTGGTTCAACATATGCAAATCTATCAATGTAATCCATCATATAAATAAACTGAAAGAAAAAACCATATGATTATTTCATTAGAAGCTGAAAAAGCATTTGACAAAATTCAACACCCCTTCATGATAAAGATATAGTAGAGATTAGGGATACCAGGATTATATCTAAATATAATAAAATCGATATACAACAAGCCAACAGCTAGCATCAGATTAAATGGAAAGAAACTCAAAGCCATTCCACTAAAATCAGGAACAAGATAAGGCTATCCACTCTGTCCATATCTCTTCAACATAGTTCTTGAAGTTCTAGCAATAGTTGGTCGACAAACATAAGGAGATCAAGGAGATTCAAATTGGAAAAGAAGAAGTCAAAGTTTTGTTATTTGCAGATGATATGATAATGTACATAACTGACCCCAAAAACTCTACCAGAGAACTCCCACAGCTGATAAATACCTTCAGTGATGTGTCAGGATACAAGATCAACTAAAAAAATCAGTAGCCCTCCTATACACAAAGGATAAAGAAGCTGAGAGGGAAATCAGAGAAACATCACCTTTCACAATAGTCACAAAAAAATAAAGTATCTTGGGGTAACACTAACCAAAGAAGTGAAAGACCTATTTGACAAGAACTATTTGACAAGTCTTTGAAGAAAGGAATTGAAGAAGATGCCAAAATGGAAAGATCTCCCATGCTCTTAGATAGGAGTCCTACCAAAGGCAATCTATAGATTCAATGCAATCTCCATCAAAATCCCAACACAATTCTTCACCTACCTTGAGAGAACAATAATCAACTTCATATGGAAAAACAAAAAACCTAGGATAGCCAAAACAATCCTATACAATAAAGGAACTTCCGGAGGCATTACCATCCCTGACATCAAGCTCTATTACAGAGCTACAGTAATGAAAACAGCTTGGTATTGGCATAGAAACAGAGATGTTGACCAATGGAATCGAATTGAAGACCCAGATATTAACCCACAAACCTATGAACACCTGATTTTTGACAAAGAAGCTAAAACTATACATCTTCAACAAATGGTGCTGGCATAACTGGATGTCAACCTGTAGAAGAATGAAAATAGATCCAAATCTATCACCATGCACAAAACTTAAGTCCAAATGAATCAAAGACCTCAATATAAATCTGACCACACTGAACCTGATAGAGGAGAAAGTGGGAAGTAGCCTTCAATGCATGGGTACAGGAGACCACTTCCTACGTATAATCCCAGTAGCACAGACATTAAGGACAACATTAAATAAATGGGATCTCCTGAAACTGAGAAGCTTCTGTAAAGCAAAGGACAGAGTCATTAAGACAAAAAGGCTCCCTACTGAATGGGAGATCTTCACCAATCCCACATCAGACAAAGGTCTGATCTCCAAAATATATAAAGAACTCAAGAAATTAGACATTAAAATTCTAAATAACTTAATTAAAAAATGGTGTACTGGACTAAACAGAGAATTCTCGACAGAAGAATTTCAAATGGTCCAAAGATACTTAAGGACATGTTCAATTTCCTTAGCTATCAGGGAAATGCAAATCACAACTCTGAGATACCATCTTATACCTGTCAGAATGGCTAAAATCAAAAACACTAATGATAGCTTATGCTGGAGAAGATGTGAAGTAAGGGGTACATTCATCCATTGCTGGTAGGAATGCAAACTTGTGCAACCACTTTGGAAATCAGTGTGGCAGTTTCTTAGAAAATTGGGAATCAACCTACCTCAGGATCTAGCAATACCACTCTTGGGAATATACCCAAAAGATGCTCAATCATACTACAAAAACATTTGTTCAACTATGTTCATAGCAGCATTATTTGTAATAGCCAGAACCTGGAAACAACCTAGATGCCCCTCAACTGAAGAATGGATAAAGAAAGTGTGGCACATGCACACATTAGAGTACTACACCGTGGTAAAAAAGACAATGACATCTTGAATTTTGCATGCAAATGGATAGAATTAGAAAACACTATCCTGAGTGAGATAACCCAGACCCAAAAATATGAATACGGGATGTACTCACTCATTAGTGGATACTAACCATAAACAAAGAATATTGAGCCTATAGTTCACGATCCTAGAAAAGTTAAGTAATAAGGTAAACCCAAAGAAAAACATATATAGATTCACCTGGAAATTGGAAGCAGACAAGATCGCCTGACAAAATTTGGGAGCATGGGGGTGGGGGTAGAAGGAAGGGGAGAAGAAGAGGGTTAGGGAGAACTTGAGGGAGTAGGATAGTTGAGAAAGAGGAAGGACAGTTATGAGAGCAAAGGAAGAGATATCCTGATTGAGGAAACCATTTTGGGGTTAGCAAGAAACCTGGCTCTAGAAAAATTCCCAGGAATCCACAAGGATAACCCTAGCTAAAACCCTAAGCAATAGAGGAGAGAGTACCTGAACTGGCCTTGCCCTGTTGTCAGACTGATGTTTATCTTAAATCTCACCAAAGAACCTTCGCCTAACAACAGATGGAAACAGAGGCAGAGACCCCCATCAGAGCACTGGACTGAGCTTCCAAGGTCCAATTGAAGAGTGGAAGGAGGGAGAGTATGAGCAAGTAGGTCAGGACCATGAGGGGTTCACCCACTGAGACAATTTGACTGAGCTAATGGGAGCTCACCAACTCCAACTCGACTGGGAGTGAACGAGCATGGGATCAAACTAGTTCCTCTGAATGTGGTTGACAGCTGGGGCAGACTGAGGGGCCAGTGACAGTGGCACTGGGATTTGTCTCTATTACATGTACTGTTTTGGGGTATCCTATTATCTTTGTATGTATACCTTGCTCAACCTAGATGTAGTAGGGAGGGCCTTGGACGTTCCACAGGGTGGGTTGCCTTGTCCTCTCTTATGATTGGAAGGGGTTGGGGGTGAGGGTGAGTGGAGAGAGTGGGAAGGGAGTGGGAGGAGGGGAGGAAGTGGGAATTTGGATTGGTATTTTTTTAAGTAATAAAATAAAATAATAAGAAAGAGAAAAGTTTCATCATACGGCTTTGGGAGACACCGGCCTTCAACCCCCCATCGTGGAGTTAAGTTTCATCCATCATATGGCTTTGGGGGACATCAGCCTTCAGTCCCCCATCGTGGAATCCTTGCACGTGGAAAGTCACTCTCACCTGGTGCTTATTTATTCCACCATCTTCCTACATTAGCCTGGACATGTGGGTATTTTATATTTTGAATATAAAGTCTACTATCATTATTGCTAGGTCGTTCCAGCGTGGGTCACCATTTCTTCCACACACTTTTGCGTGTGGAATTTCTGCAGGTTTTCCATTTTCTTTGCTTACCCGCGCATCCCTTCAGCAAATGCCAGTTGCCATGGTCATGAATTCCCCCACTTCCTTTCTCACCCCAAAGGGATCGATCCCTTCTGACTTCCCTTCTGGTAACCCTTCCTCAGCACTCCTTTAGTTCCTAATAGCGCCCCTCACCTTCTCTAGGGGACCATCCTTACAGCCTGCCATTGGAATCTGGTGACCCACAAATCTTCCAGGATAAAAACTCATTGTTGCCTGGGAGTGAGGCCCCTGACTTATCTTGGGTGAGCATACCCAGGACTCTGGACACGCCTCTAGGGGACTTTGACCTTTCTCTGGGAAAAAGAGGAAGGGGACTCTTACTTCACATAGTTATTTAAATTTTTTTGTAGTGATAATGACAGTACAAAATAAATGTGATTGGTAGATGGTGTAGAGGGACGGAGAAGGGGATATAATGAGCAAAAGGTAGGCAAGGAGTGGGGGCAGGGCTGAGGCATGAGGGCTAGAGGTGGACCCTGTAGCTGGGGTTCCCCAGTCCTAGCCTGGCTGCTGTTCTTCTCATGGGCCCCCAGGGCCCGCCTACCCAGGCCAACCACTTCCCCCATCAAAGCCCTGGTCCTTCCTTGGGTCTTTACAGCTCACAGATTCTGAGAAGCGTGGAAAGCCTCCCTTCTCCTCTGCTCCTTCTCTGGCAGAATCAGTGGGGCATGGCTTGGAGGGGCTCACAACTGCTATTGGCCCCTGTGCTGCTGCTGCACCTGGCCTCAGGTGAGATGGTTCAGGGCTCAAGGGGTTGGGGAGTGGGTCTAGAGGACAAGGGTCAGGCAGGAATCCGGCTGACCCTGTGACTGGGCATGACTTCAGAGCCACGTTCTGAGTTAGTGAGAGAAGTCACCCCATCTCAGCTCTCCTAGCCCTGTAAGCAAAGTATCCAGCTGGGGCTCTGACCTGACTGTTTGTTGTCCAGGTGTCTGGGGTTCGACAGTTGTTTCTGAGGAACTTCACAAAACGGTAGGACAGAACCTATATGTGAAGTGCCAGTACAAGCCTGAGGCGGGGCCTTACGTGCCGAAATCGTGGTGTCGTCAGACATCTTCAGATAGATGTAAGAGAGTGGTCACAACCTCCCAGCCTAGGAGGGCCGAAACAGAATCACAGCATGCAATCTGGGACTATCCTGAAGATGGCCACTTCATCATCACCATCACTCGGCTCACGGAGAAGAACTCGGCAATCTACTGGTGCGGACTATTTAATGTTTCCCACAATAAAATCAGAGTTCTCCGAAACATCAGCCTGGTGGTGTCTCCAGGTGAGGGTGAGATCCTTCTCCTAGGGACCAAGTGAAAACCTGTATCACTTCTCCCTTGTTTCTGTCAGCTCCAACCCTGCCACCTGCTCTGACTGAGGGGCACGGGATGCCCTGGCCCCTCGGACAGCTTCCCGGCTCTGGTACTGAGAAGGGATGTCTGCGTTTCATAGAACAGGGACCTGCAGTCTCTCCTGACTCTTTTTTATTTTAGCCTGACATGATGCAACTTTAATCCCAACATCTGAGAGGCAGAGGAAGGTGAGTCTCTGTGAGTTAAAGGCCAGCCCGGCTACAGAGTGAGTTCCCGGCCAACCAGAGACCCTGTCTCAAAAAAAAAAAGTTGGAATGTTTTTATTTTAAATTATATGCACTTGCTGGGCGGTGGTGGCGCACGCCTTTAATCCCAGCACTCGGGAGGCAGAGGCAGGCAGATCTCTGTGAGTTCGAGGCCAGCCTGGTCTAGAAGAGCTAGTTCCAGGACAGGAACCAAAAAGCTACGGAGAAACCCTGTCTCAAAAATAAAAAATAATATTAATAAATAAAAATTATATGCACTCACGGGCACAAGCCACATTTGTGCCAGTGCCCATGAGACCAGAGTGTAGGATGGCCTTGAGGCTAGACTCATGAGTGAAGTGAACACCCAGTGTGGGTACTGGGAACCAAACTCAGGTCTCTGCAGGAACAATCTGTGTTGTCAATGGCTAAGCCGTCTCTCCAGCCCTTGATTCTCTTTCTCACACAGGCAACCCATGCAGACCCTAAGGTGCAGATCACTGCTGGCTTAGGTGACCCCCAAGGACCTGCTCTGAGCTCCCCTATATCCTGTCACTCTTTGGGGTCGGACTGGATTCACCCTTCAGGACCCCACACAGTCATCTCTTTTTCTTTTACAGCGGTGCCCACTCTTCCTCCACGGACCAGTGCTGGGCTCCAAACAAGGATAGGTAGGTTTATGAGGAGGAAAGACAGATGGCCAGGAACACAGGGAGACTGAGACTCAGTGGGGCCTTCCCCTTGGGTGGATCCCCTAGAGACTGGCAATGAGGAAGCTCCATTCAGGGCTTTGAATACAGAGAGATGAAGTGTGCTGCCTGGTCCAGCGCCGCCCACTTCCCACTGGGAGGCCAGATTTGATGTATGCATAAAGATCCCAGGTCTAATCTGAGCGGGTTTAAAAACCAAACCAAGCCATAACATACAACATCACTAAACTACTAGGGGAATATGAATGAAAACCGCAGTGAGATCATCTCCCTCTAGTAAGATTACTCTTCCCCAAAACACAAGAGGTAACAGGCACAGGGAAGGCGTGGAGAAAGGGAACCCTGTGGTTAGTTGGAATGTAAATTAGTACAATCATGAAGACAGCCTGGAAGTATTGTGTCCTGCCAGCCTCTGGTCCCAGATCTTGGGTGGTGGAGGTGGGTGGATCTCAAGTTCACTATTTTGAGCTATGTGGTAAGTTCGAGGTCAGCCTGGGCTACAAGGAAATTTGGCGTTAAAAAAATTCTACCTGTGCATGGTGGCATGCCCTTTAATCCCAAGCACTCAAGAGGCCAGAGGCCGGTGAATCTCAGTGAGTTTGAGGCCAGCCTGTTCTATACAGGGAATTCCAGGCAAGTCAGAGCTACATAGTGAGAGAGACTTTGTCTCAAAAACTATATAACAACATCAACAAAGTGCTGATTTAAATAGACATTGGAAATTGATGGGTGGACACCAGAGGCTGAAAGAAGAGCCAAGAGTGAGTGATAGGTGGCTGGGCTAAAGAGTATTGATTTGGAGTGGGGGTGGGGTGGGGTTTGAGGTTAGTGTAGGTCAACATTTAGCATTGATGCCCTTATATACGTAAAAAAAATTTAAGTATAAGCTGAAGATCCCTGGCCTGAGAGGCTTTGAGATGGGGTTCCATCTAAAACCCTTCTCTACTTCCTCTCATGGTTCTTGGGACCTAGTCTTAATCTCGGTCCTGGTCATCTGAGCAACCACCATCTTTGTGTCCTTCTTAGTTCTGACGACTTCTCCGGAGGAAACCACTGGCTCTTTCACCCATGGCTCTCAGCACAGGTGAGTCAGGTGTCTTCACAGGGAGGGTCCTGGAAGGATGCCTAGGGAGCTCATGCAGTCCAGGAACCAGGGACCGCAGGATCATTCTAATGATGGCTGGACATCAAGATCTGCAGAGGACCCTCTGGTCCAGACGCGGAGGTGGAGAAAGAAGGACGGGGGTTGGCCGCAGGTCCCAAGCATTGGAGGAGCCATAGAAAAGACAGAGATCCAAATGAACTGGAATCCCTGTAAGGAAGGATGGAAAGGCAGACATAGCTGAAGAAAGAATAGATATATACATTTTACAGAATTGTAGGAAAAGGAAAGGTCTCAGGTTACAGACTCATATAGGGCTAGGGAGATGGCTCCATGATTAAAGAAAATATCTGCTATGTGAGCATATATAGTACCCGGGTTTGGGTCCCGGGCATCCACATAAAAATCAAAATAAATAAATAAATGAAAGGCAGATAACTATCTGGGCAAGGAGGAGATTTTTTGCTTGTTTTTTATTTTTTTCAGAAAACTTTAAATTCACACATCATGGGGGAATTAAACAAAGTGCATTAAGGAGGGCAGATTCTTTTTTTTTTTAAGATTTAATGTATTTATTATGTATACAGTGCCCTGCCTACGCACCAGAAGAGGGCACCAGATCTCGTTATAGATGGTTGTGAGCCACCATGGGGTTTCTGGGAATTGAATTCAGGGCCTATGGAAGAGTAACCAGTGCTCTTAACCTGTGAGCCATCTCTCCAGCTGCTCGGAGGGGGATCTATTCAACAAACAACTCTATGGGAATCGTTCGCAAGCAGACAGCAGACTGAGAAAAATTAACTTTAAGAAGATGAAAATAAACACAGCCGTGCAATTTATGGTTCACAAAGAAAACATGGCAACCCCAGTGGGAAATGGCAGGCAACAAGAAAGATAATTAGTGGGAGAGAAAATCTGAAAGGCATACATACATACATACATACATGTTCACACCCGCCAATGAGTTAAAATTACCAAGGGTCACATCACACCTCGACAATGACCAAAGCAGCGGGACACCCAGAAGTACTTTCAGCCAGGACTAGGACAGGATCCTGAACACTGAGCACAGTTGGTGGTGGCACAGACCCCTCCCACCTGTGAGAAGTCGGAGCCTGCTTGGGTTTCAGAACCTCCTAAAGATCAGCCAAAGTTTCACAACCCCAAAGATGTGCACCAGAAACTGCCCAGTTTGGACCAGGGTCACTAAGAAGTAGACAAGGTGACAATCCAGGTCCCCTTCATAAGTGGCTCTCTGTGCCCTCCTCTCCAGCCTGCTGAGTGCTGGTCACCTCCTCTCAGCAGACCTGTCTGTCTCTGTGACTGCTGCAGCCCCTGCTTCTGGGCCAGCTTGATGGTTTTCCAGCTGAGCCAGTGAAGAGGTTCCTTCCCCCAGCTGTTCAGATCCCCAGTCTGTTTTGTTACCCTTTCAATTGTGTTTCTTTTTTTTTAAAAAAATATTTTTTATTATGTATACATATTCTGCATGCATGTATGCTTTCAGGACAGAAGAGGACACCAGATCTCATTTTTAGATGGTTGTAGGCCACCATGTGTTTGCTGGGAATTGAAATCTGGCCCTCTGGAAGAGCAGCCAGTGTTCTTAACCTCTGAACCATCTCTCCAGCCCCCCAACTGGGTTTCTTATAAGTGGGTTTCTTCTCAGGCTCAGAGACCCCATGGCTCTCTTTCCCACTCAAGTCCACTGTCCCTCCAGAGCTCAGTCTGGGTCCTTGTGCACATAAACTCCAGCTGGGGGCTCTCAGAAGCAGATGGTGTCTCAACACAGGCTCCTCTTTCTGTTCCTTGCCTCCAGAAACCAGAGTTCTCCTTCCTCTGCTGGTGGGGTGTCCCCAAGGCTTCTGGTCTTTGTGCTGTGTGGAATCCTCCTGCTCAAGGGCCTGATGCTGTCAGTTCTCTGCGAGCTCCTTTACCGGAGGAGCTGCCGGTGAGTGGCTGACTTGAGGTGAGGGTGCTCTGTAGGATCCAGTGAGGATCACTGTAGGTTCAGTTTCCAGTGAGTGTGTATTAAATACACAGCAAGCCAAAGTAAAAGGTGAAATACAAGTTAGTAGTAGGGAGAGCAAACCATCGCCAGTGCTGACACTTACAACATCCCCCAAACTGAGGAGCCCATGGAAGCAGCAGCTGGAATTTCCAAGAGTCCCCAGAAGAGCAGTGTCTGAACGAACCCTCAGGTGAGGCTTCCAAAAACAAACAAATAGAAGACAGATACCATCAAATGTGGGGCTCACAACACCCCACAATATCCAGCTGGGGAAGTTGAGGCAGCCAGCTTTCTCCCCCCCACATCACCTTGCCATGGCTTCTCTGCCCCTGCACTTTCATCTAACAATGGTAACTTCTGCAGATGTTACCTTTGGCTGTCCCTGGGAGCAGGATGTGTTCACTCCTGGCTTGCTTTAGCTATTCCCTTCCCTCCCTGCTACAAGGTTAACAGGGCCAGGCCACTGGTACCCAAACAAGAAGCCTTGGAGGACACTTTGAAACAAACTTGCTTCATTCTGAATGGGGCAGGATAGAGTCTCATGTCCATAGGCAGCTCCTCGGTGAGCTCAAACACCACACATATACATGCACACACACACACACACACACACACACACACACCACGGACACACATATATACATGCGCACACACATGCACACATGCACACCCATACATACATACATAACCAGTGTAGTATATGTCACAGGCCGTAGATCTGGGGCCACGACTGTCCCAGGATGTATACCTGGGCAGATGGATGGAATGTTAGTTCTTGCACTTTCTGCCTATCCCTCAGACAATATCCTCCAGGAAGAGAGAGGCCCAGGGCCCTGGTGGGAAGGCTAGGGAGGGAGGAGAAAGGGAGAAGCTGCAATATAGCAGTCCTGGGCCAGAAGGAAGAATAGAAGAGCTTTGCTTTGTAAATTTCCCCTCCCCTTTCTTTCTCAGGGACCTGAGTATGCGGCAGAGACAGTGATGATGGAGGTTAGGGACTATGCCAGCCTTCCTGACGTCTCGGAGTCCTTGGGCACACGTAGCCACATCTCAGGGTATGAGAAGAATGCTTATTCTCCTAACCCTGCCTAGTGACCAGAGCTGCCCAACCGCTGCGTACTACAGCCCTACTGAAGCCATCAGGCAAGCACAGGGAGACAACCGCAGGTCCCCGCCTAAAATCACCAGCGAAGACTGTCACTTTGGTATCCAGCACCTGAAGATTCACACACTCCCAGCACGCAACTCCCCCAAGATGACCCAAGTTAATCTGCCCTGGGTGTCAGATTCTCAGTATCCCAAAACCCTGTTCCCCAGTGTCTCCCCAGAATCCTACAATGGTGCTTTCTCTCCCAGAACTCTCTCGGTCTCTCTCCTCAGCATCACATGTCCCATAGGCTCTGTTTCTGGAGAAACAGACCTGTGTTTGTCCACTTGTACTTACGTTCGGACTCTTAGATTGCCTCTGAGCAGAACACGGTAATGCCATTTCCCCTGGACTGCCTCTCCTCTTGCTCTAGATTCCTTTAAAATTAGAGAAAAATGACTTAAGTTATACAATGGGGGAATCAAGAAAGGCTGTGATCTGCAGACTACAAACAGAGGAAGCCAAGAAGTTAAAGGAAAAAAGTGGTTTTTAACAGGACAAAAAACTCCCCAGACGGCTCATCCAGCGCACATAGGCGCTGACCACCAGGGGGCAGTGTGTGTTGGGTTCTCGAGTGAGGCAATTTCATCTTCACATAGAAAGTCTGGTTGTACAAACTCGTGGGAGGTGTGGGTAGATAGGGGAACCCTTTAGGGAACAAAACAATGTCACATCCATAAACTAAGAAGAAGCCAGAGTGGTGTTCGGCACAGGTGACGTCCAGTACAGCCTGGACACTGGACATTGAGCATGGACAATCACTGTTGGTAGCAACCACGACAGGGCCCCCACGAAGACTGCACATTTTATTCTCTCTCTCTCTTTTTGATGTGTGGTAAAATAAAATGCAGAAATTTCTTCACAGATATTTCAGCTGATACCACACGGCTGCTATTTATCTGGGCACACACTTCCACTGCGTTTATCCTTCTTAGCCTCGTTCTTTATTTCCACTCCATGCCTTCAAACTGAGGCCATTACTCTCATGTGCTTGATAAGTAATACCGAACTTGTCTGAACTCTTACAAAAAGAGGCATTTTTGTGTGACTGTATTTCTTTTTGAGTGTGTGTGTGTGTGTGTGTACACATGCACACCTGAGTACTTTGCTTATAGAGATCAGAAAAGGGGCATCAGATCCCCGGCAGCTGGAGTCACAGGCAGTTGTGAGATGCTGGGAGTGGGTGCTGGGAACTGGACTGCAGTCCTCTGTAAGAACAGTGTGTTCTCTTGACCACTGAGCCGTCTCTCCAGGCTCTGTGTCTCCATTTTTAACTTCTATAAAATAGCATGATGCACTTTCCCCCACATGGTTCTCCTGCCCAGATACCCGGTCACGGCTTCCCAGGGCTGACACATACTCCATTGTGAGCACGCTCCCCACCAGGGGAGAGCCCTGGAGCCCAGGGTGCATTGCTGCTTTGCTCGCTCATCTTTACACGGTAATCAGTCCTATGGTGACCACCCCAGCAAACTCTCCTTCAGGATTTATACCCAGAGGAGTTCGTAGGATTTCAGAATATAAACTGCTGATGCCCCGTCTTTGTTTCTTGAACCACTACTGGACAACTAGAGATTACACTTCCTGTTCATCTACAGGAAGCAGGCAGCACCATTTGTGGATTGGTCTTCAGGAAGAAAATGAAGGGATGTTGGGAGCAGGAAGGTCCTCGTGCCCACAGGTCACCAGGGAAAACAGGAATGGCAATCATGCAGGATTGTTTTTCCAGAGAAGGATGTATAACCTGCTTTTCCATCCAGAAGGCCCGGAATTGGATGTGATTGACAGCCTGGTGATCTGCGTTATCTGTAGGGACAGGCTGTCTCAAACTCCCACAGCTAGGACCACAGGTGGCTAATAGCCCAAATGCCCTCTATGTTATCAGTACGTCTGAGGACTCTCCAGATCCTCCCCTAGGTGCTTAAGGTAGCACAGTAGCCTATTCTAGAACCCATGTTCTTGAAAGAAATGACATGTACCCTGAGTCGGCTCTCGATATAATTATGCCTCCTTCTGCACAGTGGATTGTATAATACCAGGAAATTTTTTTCCAGGTTGTACTGTGTTTAAATATGCTGACGGTGGTATCAACCCCCCAAAGTTTGATCACGCTCAGATAAATCAGGTTGAACCAAGTTTTCTTTCTTTCTTATTCACGGGCCACTTTACTGCCACCCGAGACACGTGCAGGGGCCCCAACAGTAGGAGGGACCTCAGGGGGTTTCTGCTAAATGGTCGTATTGTCAAACTGCCTTCGTGTTTGTGTGTATAGATAGATTTGTGCTGCTCTTAACCATGGGCAGGGTCAACTTTTTGCTGTGGACAGTAGTTAATGCTGAGATTCATAACTGGTCAAAGGGCTGAGAACAAGACAGGAAGTGACTGCTGAGCCCTGATGGAAAATCTCTATTACTCCTTTACCCTAAGCCTCAGAAAGCATCATGGGAGAGGGAGCAGCAAAAAAAGGTAAGAGATGGGGCTGGGGACGAGTGCTGTGGATGCTGCCATCAGGACAGGACAAGGCAATTGCACAGAGCCCTTGGCAGCAATGCTTTCCTTCACAATATCCAACTCATCAACATTCTGGCATGGGGAGGGGAGGGGACTCACAAGGCTCCACCCCTTACTGAGAAGCCATTTTCAGTTGCTAGCTGCTTGGGGAGAGAGAATCAGCTATGCACACAGGGGCCAGACTAATTGGACTCAGTGGCTCACAGTAAAAAATAGAAGAGGATACTTGTCAGGGTCGCCATGCGAAGAGACCCACAGGGAGCATTGGATCTCATGGAAAATGGCTGGGCCGTTGGCAAAGCCAACCTGAGTGAGCATTGGAGAGGCAAATCCCCGAAGACTACATGCCCTGAGGACCTCATGTTGTAGTTCTGCAGCCTTCGTGGTCACTGCATCCCTCGCATTCTCTGGGGTGTACGAAAACTCCCAAGGTTTCTAGCCCCTCAGTGGCCACTGTTACTGGTACTTATAATAATAGTGATTGACTTTTTCTAAGCATTGCTGCTGGGGCACATTAATGATTCAACCACCAGGTCCCTTACAAAGAATTTAGACACTTAGAATTGTTAGTAAGGTTATTAAGGAGTTTTTGTTAATGGCTTTGAGGTAGAAAGTCTTCGGGAACAATATCACATTTATAGAGGCATACTTTTTAATAGTTGAGCGAGGGACTCTTTGGGGTTAGGGGACAGCAACAAAGGCCGTACAGACTGACATACCTCTCTTGCTAGAATGGATAGGTAATCAAAGGCCATGATTAATTCCTTGTACCTATTTCTGCCCTTGCTTCCTGTTATGATTTAGTGAAAAACTGCTGAGGAGTGAGTATGCACTCTACAGACTTGAATAGAAGTGACTGCTTTTTTTCATATGCAATACTTTAAGTTTGTGATTCTTTTAAGTTTTTTTTATAAGATTACCTTTTGAGATAAATAATAAAACAATTGGTCCTTTCTTTGTAATTGCAAGATTCAGCCTGTCAGTAAAAGAACTGGCTGAGAAAAATATCTTGTTTGCTTACATTCTGTTAATCTATAACAAGTTTCTTGGACTTGAATGTATGTGGTTCTTGGGAATAATTTGTTTTTCACCCATAATATGTACAATGTAAATCATGTAAGGTATATGAAAAACATGCTGGGGTTTTTTTTTTGCTTGTATTCATTATAATCATTCACTTAAAAGATAGAATGTAACTATATTGTAATTTTTATATTGCTTGAAAGAATCTGCTGGGGTATATAAGCTGTAAGGGAAAAATAAAGTGAGTTAGAAGGAAGACACCAGGAAAAAGAAGGGAAGCATCAGGGTAGAACAGAGCAGGTAAAGGACAGGTAGAACCAGCAACAGAAAGAATAGTAGAGAAAAGGAGCCTTTATCCCTCAGAAAAAAGTCTGTGTGCTTTCTTGCCAACTCTGCATCTGGTTCCCAGTCTGTCTGATCTGCAAAAGGCTGGGCCCTCTGCAGACATGGAACTAAAAGGGGTGCGTGTGTGAGGAAGGCTTGAGGGTGTTTGGAGGAGGGAGTGAATCTGATTAAAATACATTCTACACATGTATTTGTGAAATTATTGAAGAATAAATAAGAATTAATAAAAGAGAAGTGGGAATGAGATCAAATACAACTAAGTGATGCAGAAGGCATGAGATATGTGATTCTCTCTATTCCTGTGCATTCTTGGGAAGGTTCGTGTGCAGATAGCATGAGTCTAAACACAAGTGTGTTGGTGTCAGCACAGTTGGGTGTGAATTGTATATGGCTGAATACAATTCTTGATTAGTTAAAACAGTTACTGGAAATTTTGTTACCTGGGAAATCAAGGCCCCTTCTTGAGGTCAATAGTTTCACTAATAAAAGATTTTAAGAGAGATGGAGAGTTGGCTTGGTGGTTAGAAGTGCTTGCTTCTCCCAGAGGACCTGGGTTCAGTTCCAGGCACCCACGTTGGGTAGATCACAAGTAACTCCAGCACAAGTAACTAATCCAGAATTAGATACTTTCTTCTGGATTCGGCAGACCCTGGAACACACACACACACACATACACACAGCGCTCGTTAGTTTTTGTCAACTTGACACAAACTAGAGTCACATTGGAAGAGAAAGTCTCAGTCGAGGAATTGCCTCCATCAGATTAGCTTGTGGGTAAGTTTGTGGCATTTTTGTAAAATCGATGGCTGATGTGGAAAGGTCCAGCCCACTCTGAAAAGCGCCAGCCCTGGGAAGATGGTCCTGAGCTATACAAGAACACAAACTGAGCAGGGCATAGGGAGCAACCCAGTAACCAGCACTTGTAAACATTGGGGTGTGGATGGAAAGGCAGTTGGGGGCCAGGGAATGCTGAGTGTTACAGTTCGGTTGGAGGAGTATTCTGGCAATCGGAGGCGGGGAACACTGTTACAGCTCAGATGAAAAAATATCCTGGCGGTCAGAAGTCAGGGAATAACACAGGTCACAGAAAGCATAGCAGCTTACAGCCCTACTCTTGAGAAATCTTTCCCCAAGGTAACAGCTCTGCTCCCGTAGGAGAGGGTTTCAGTACTGAAGTTGTTACAGCTTGACTCAGGAGCCCCAGAGTGTAACAAATGCTTTGCTAGGGGAAGGCTACCCCAGCGAAAGTGTTACAGCCCCTTGCTCCCCTCTGTCTCCGCTCCTGCTCCTACTGGAGTGGCGAAACGTCTTCACCCAAACCTCTTTCAAGAGATTTATTAGGAGGGAAGAGTCCAGGAGAGTGGCTGCCTCTTCCAGGGTGGAAGAAGAGCCTCTATAAACCAATCAACACAGGGCTTATATAGGGCTTTTTAGGGGTGGAGTTTTCCCAGGGAGAAGAAGGATTGGTTAGTTTTCCCTGCTCAAGGATTGGTTAGTTTAGTTGGTCAGGGACAGAGATGGCTGATGCCAGGGCCAAACTATGTTTCTTTCGCTGGTCGTTTTTTTAGCTTTTTGGCTCTAATTTTGGGGCCATGGCATGTTTCTTTCACTGGCACTAATTCTAGGGCCAAAGTATGTTTCTTTGGCACTGGTTTCAGAGTCAGGGTCCATTTCTTTGGTTCTGAGTTTAGGACTAAAGTATTTCTTCCACTGGCTTGGATCTCAGAGCTAGGGTGGGTTTCTTTCACTGGCTTTGGTTTCAGAGCCAGGGTGGGTTGCTTTGGTTGGCCTCTGTCCCATACAGCAGTCCTCTGTGGTCTCTGTTTCAGTTCCTGTTTTGGCTCCCTTGATAGAGGACTGTAAGCTGTAAGCCAAATAAATCATTTCCTCCCCAAGTTGTTTTTGATCATGTTGTGTATTGCCGTAATAAACAGAAAACTAGGGCAGTTCTCTTTCAGAATTTTTAGACCAAGAACTAAGAATGTTTCTGGAAATACTGCTTTTGGGTCCCCCCCCCCCAAGCTGCCCAGTCAATGCCTACCTTCTGCTCTCCTCAAAACTGCCAAAGACTAGGTCAGATTCACACATATAACACAGAAACACAAAGAATAGCAATGGGATGGAGATGGGTTGAGCAAACATTCGCAGCCATTTAGATGCTAAGAGGCAACATTTAGTTAAAGTACTTATGTGGTGTGAATGCACATAAGACTGTGCAGGCATGAGGGTGTGAGGACACGTGTGTGGAGGCATGAGAGTGTGCAGGTATGTGTGTGGAGGGCAGGGTCAATATCAGGTATCTTCCTTGGTCACTTCCATTTTATTGTTTTTAAGATGTGTGTGTATACATTTGAGTGTGTGTATATGCACATGTGTGTGTGCACCCGTGTATATGTATGTGAGTGCATGTATGTGTGTGTTATGGGTGTGTGTGTGTATAAACATGTGTGCTGTGTGAGTGTGTATATATGTGTGTGCATGTGTGTAGGTGTGAGGGTGTGTATGGGGGTTTGTGTGAGAGTGTGTACTGTGAGTGTGTATATATGTTCATGGATGTGTGTGTTTGTGTGTGTGGGCATGTGTGTGTTCTGATACTCAAAGAGGCCAGAAGAGGGCATGGGATTCCCTGGAGCCAGAGTTAAAGCAGTTGCGAGCTGCCTGGCGGGTCCTCTGGTGTGCTCTAGACTGCAGCACCGTCTCTCCAGCCCACTGCCGTATTTCTGGAGACAGAGTCTCTCTCCTAACCTGGAGCTCATTTACTCGGCTAGAATGGTTGGCCAGCAAGCCCCAGACATCCACCCATCTCTGCCTACCCTGTACTGCGATTACAGGTCTGCACCTCTGCACCCGGCTTGTTACATGCACACTGGGATCTGAACTCAGGACTTTCCCCACCAAGCCATCGCTTCCCTGCCCTACTACAGCCTTTGCCTATGTTATCTTGGTATCTTGACCTCAAAATTATCTTAACACTTACCACCACCATTTAAAAACTTGTATTAACATCTTAATACCTAAAAGTTACCTTCCTTTGAGTTTTTGAACATAGTAGGACACATCAGCACACTGTCAGTGTTCCTGTTGGGAAGCCCAAGGCTGGCAAGGTTTTCCCTCCACTCATCTAGTTTATTTCTTTGAAACATTTTTATAATTTTTCTTTGAAAATGATATTATAATGTCTTAATGTGAAGTATATAATTACTCATTCTATTTGGATCTCAGAACATGTCCAATCTGAAGTCTTATGTTACTTTAATTTTAAGAATTCTAAGTATTATTTTTGAAATAGTTCTATTTACTATTCAAGTTTTCTTCCAGGACTTCCTTGAGGAGACATTAATATTTCTGTTTCTAGTTTCCTTGTCTCTTAAGTTTTCTTTTAAAAATATGTCTTTTATATTTATTTTGTGTGTGAAAGCAAAGCAAATGTGTTATGTGGATGTGCAGTACCTGTAGGGACCAGAAGAGGGCATCATATCATTGGGGACTGGAGTTACAGATGGATGTTAGTGGCCATGTGGGTTCAGGAAATTGAACCCAGGAGGTCCACCTAAAGGTCAGCCAGTGCTTTTAGTTGCCAAGCCAGCTCTCGAGCCCCACATCGTGATATTCTATCGCTCTCTCTTCTTCACTTTATCCTTCCCTAATGACTGCAGATCACTCCTTGGTACCCTCTCCTGACCAGTCTCCTGCTTGTTCAGTAAATCCTTAGTTCAATAACTTTCCCTTTCATAATCAAATATCTAATTTGTTCCTTGTCATTATTATTTACTCCAGCCAGTGAAGTGGCTGAGCAGCTAAAGGCACTTTCTGCTGGGCTTGACCGCCTGAGCTCCATTACTAGGATGGATAACCCCACCCCCCATACACAGAGAAATAGGTATAGAGAAAGGAAAGGAGGGAGGGAGAGCCTATGTTAGTGTAAGAAAAAATAAACATACATATAAAATTTAAATTTGCTCTCTACAAACTGACAGTGGGCCCCATTGCCTAGGACAACATGCATGCAGCTTATGGAACATGGAAAGTCTAGTTGGTGCCTGCATGGAGCCTTCACCTCTACATTCATGTCTCTTTAGCACAGGAAGGTGCTCTGAAGTCTACCCAAAGAGAAACATGGACACCAACTAAGTCACAAAAACCTTTAACCAACAATCTTTCCAGCCTGCAAGATATGCCAGGGCAATGGTTGCATGGAACTTGGGGGCCAATCAGTGTCTGGTTTAAATTGAGGCCTGAGCCAGGAGAAGGAGTCCATGCCCAACACTGTTTGGATGGCCAGGAATTGGAGACAGGACATCCCAGAGACCTAGGATAGAGCCAAACACGACTGATAAACAACAACACAAAGCAATGACATTACTCCTAATGGGATTTTGCTGTACTCGTAGATTGGTGCTCTGTCTAGGTGTCATAGGGTGGCTGTCAGCTTGGTATTTTTGTGGGACTCCTAACTGTGGGAGCAGGTTATCTCTGACTCTTTGGCCTGCTCCTGGGACTCTTCCTCCTGTTCGGGTGCCTTGCTCAGCTTCAGTCCGAGGGCACTCGCCTTGCATTATTATGCCTCGTTTTGTTGTGTTTGGTTGTTTTCTCCTGGAGTCTGCTATTTTTTGATGGGAGATGGAAGGGGAGTGGATTCGGGGAAGAGGGGAGGTGTGGGGGAGCTGGGAGGAGTATAGGGAGGGGAAGCTGTTTGGGATATATGAGAGAAGAATCTATTTTTAATTAAAAATATATAAGTAACAATTATATTAAAATGTGTATGTTAAAAATTAGAGAGGGGAAAAACAAAAAGGACAGTAGTTCCAGAATGTTCAGTGCAGTCTTCGCCTCCTTGGGCACTGCTCATATGTTGGACACAGACATACATGCAGGTAAAGCACCATGCACATAAAATAAAAACCCAAACCACCAATCAAATGACAAATGTTTTATGATGTTCCTCATCTCTCAGCATAAGCTTGGGTTTTTGTTTTGGTTTGTTTTGGTATTTTGGTGTTTTTGAGATATGGTCTCCGCATAAGCCTGACTGTCCTAGAACTATCTATGTAGACCAGGCTGGCCTCAAACTCACAGAGATCTACCTTTCTTTACTTCTTCAATTGTGAATTAATCTATCCACCACCATGCCTGGCTGAATAAGCTTAATATCTTCATTTTAATTTTGACTTTATGACTTTTCATCTCCTAAAGCAGAATAACTGTTCTATTTATTTCTCTGTTATTTCAAGTTATTCTTTTTACAGCATTTGGCAGCCTTTCTCATCTTATTTTTCCTCCTCTCTTTTAGGACTCACTGCTTAAGATCACCCAAGTGCAAACAGAGGTGAGAATCTCACCAAGGAAGCCCAAATGCATAGACCTATACAACACGTCATAAAGTCACCCACATCAAAGATTAACAAAAGCCAAGAGAATATCTTGAATTATTTGGAAGAAATTTTCATCTCCTTCTTACACTTTAGGCCATACAAAATCATAATAGGAATTAAAGATATAAAGGTTAAGTAAGAAGATATTTAAAAGCAAAACAAATATATGTATGTTGAAGTGGAGATAGGAGTCATAGATAAAAAAAAGGTCAGAGAATTAAAATCCCAAAGATAGGCATGATGGCACAAACCTGGAATTCCAGCCCATTGGGAAGCAGAGAGAGGAAGATGAATAATTCAAGATTACCAAGATCGAGGTACACAGCCAGTCTGAGGTCAGCTTGTGGCTGCATGAGAGACCTGCCTAAAAATATCCAAAACAAACCTAGATTTTCTGTGTTTCAAGACTCCATGAGGAAAAGAAAAGAAAAAAGGGGTTGAGGACAAAGCGTGGAAGAGAGAGAGAGAGAGAGAGAGAGAGAGAGAGAGAGAGAGAGAGACTAGGCAGCAATAACCTAACTCCCTCCCTGAGGAAAGGCAGGGCAGAAACTCGAGGCAGGAACCTGGAGGCAGGAGCTGATGCAGAGGTATGGAGGGTGCTGCTTAGTGTCTTGCTCCATGAGTCTTGCTCAGCCTGCTCTCTTACAGTATCCAGGACCATCTGCCCAAGATTGGCACTGCTCACAGTGAGATGGGTCCTCCCAAAGCAACCATCAATTAAGGAAATACACCACAGGCTTGCCTACAGCTCAGCCTGTTGGTGGGGGGATATCCACCAATGAGGCTCTCTCTTCCCAAATGACTCTTGATGTGGGAGTGTCATATATCAATCTGTTGATTTCATTGGTTAAGCAATAAAGAAACTGCTTGGTCCTCATAGGTTAAAACATAGGTGGGAGGAGTAAACAGAACAGAAGGCTGGGAGGAAGAAGCTGAGTCAGGAGTCGCCATGATTTTCCCACTCCAGGCAGATGCAGGTTAAGATCATTCCTGGTAAGCCAGATCGTGGGCTACAGCAGATTATTAGAAATGGGCTAATCCAGGTGCGAGAGCTAGCCTAGAAAAGGCTAGATAGAAATGGGCCAAGCGGTGTTTAAAAGAATACAGTTTCCGTGTAATTATTTCGGGGCATAAGCTAGCCGAGCAGGCAGCCGGGGTGCTGGGGACGCAGCCCCGCCGCCCTTAATACAACAGACTCTGACCTGTGTCAAGGTGACAGACAGTAGGCCACACCTCCTAAAAGTTCTGTCATTTCTCAGTATACACAGGCAGGTGGCCAAGCCTTTAACACATGAACCTTGAGAAGACTGTCATGGTTTTAAGAGACAGCCCCTTGAAGATGCGTCTTGGGGTTTTGGTTTGGTGGGCATGGTGGTGTGTCTGTACAACTTCTTCAGCTGAAATCCACACCAGAGGCATTGGCAGGGCAGGTTTGAGAGCTCTGAGGAGGACAGAGAGCACTCATGTCTGTTTTGTAGGTCCTGGGGCAGAGCTGAACTGCTCTGGGGTCCACACAGGCAAGACACAGTTGATACAAAAGATGAGGCAGGTACTTGTCAAATTCTGGGGATTCCTCATGGACGGAGGAGCTATGGGTGGGATGGGAAGGCTATGGGTGGAGGAGCTCCTATGTGCAGGGTGGGATGGTCATGGGTGGAGGAGCTCCTATGTGCAGGGTGGGATGGTCATGGGTGGAGGAGCTCCAGTGGTATGCAGTGGGAAGGTCATGGGTGGAGGAGCTCCAGTGGTATGCAGTGGGATGGTCATGGGTGGAGGAGCTCCAGTGGTATGCAGTGGGATGGTCATGGGTGGAGGAGCTCCAGTGGTATGCAGTGGGATGGTCATGGGTGGAGGAGCTCCAGTGGTATGCAGTGGGATGGTCATGGGTGGAGGAGCTCCAGTGTTGTGCGATGGGATGGTTATGGGTGGAGGAGCTCCAGTGGTATGCAGTGGGATGGTCATGGGTGGAGGAGCTCTCATATGTAGGGTGGGATGGTCATGGGTGGAGGAACACTCATGTGTAGGGTGGGATGATCATGGGTGGAGGAACTCTCATGTGTAGGGTGGGATGGTCATGGGTGGAGGAACTCTCATGTGTAGGGTGGGATGATCATGGGTGGAGGAACTCCCATGTGTAGGGTGGGATGGCCATGGATGGAGGAGCTCCAGTGATGGAGGGCAGGGATTGTCTGGTTCATGTGGCAGGAATGGTGAGACCAGGCATTGGTTTGATGCCAGGTGTGGTATCACATGCCTTTAATTCCAGTGTTCAGGAGACAGATTCAGGAGAATATCTGTCAGTTTCACACCAGCCTGGTCTACGTAGCAAGTTTTAGGCCACTCATAGCAACATAGTGAGACCTTGTGTTTTGTTTTTAAGAGAGGGTTTGGTCTCACAAATGCCATGCAATGTTGGCCTCCCTTGTAGCAATGTAAGAAACTTGTGGATCTTATACTGGGTCCAGGGTCCTTGAGGGCTGCTGGATTCATTAGGAGCAAAATCTTCTAGCATCTGTGGCTGTCATCCTAAACATGTCTAGTATCTTCTGAGGTTGCTGGTGTCATCTGACCTACCTTTCCCTGTCAGGGGAAGACTTGGCCATTTTCTGGCATATTCCAGTGGGGCATCAGAACAGGCATGCAAGCATTTTGTTTCCTCTTTTAAAAAATGTTTTTATTGTATGTGTAGAGTGTTTTGCCTGCATGTCTGCCCATGCACCACCTGCATGCTGGGTGTCTGTAGAAGATAGAAGTGGACATCAGAAGTTAGAGTCAATTGTGAGCCACCATGCAGATGCTGGGAATTGAACTCAGGGCTCCTGGAAGAGCAGTCAGTGCTATTACCCACTGAGCCATTTCTCCAGAAACCCTTTATTTCCTTTGTGGTTTCTTCTGTTTCATGCTCTAGAGTTCTCCCCTACCGTGTGTGTGTGTGTGTGTGTGTGTGTGTGTGTGTGTGTGTGTGTGAGAGAGAGAGAGGGGGGGGGGGGCAGACGTCAACATTGGGCCAGCTTCTCAATGGTTCTCCAACTTGGTTTTAAGACAGGGTCTGTTGCTGAGCCCAGAAGCCACTGATACGGTTAGATTGGCTGGGCAATGTGCTCCAGGAACTCACCTGTCTCCCCCTCACCCCTGTATGATGACAAGTACATGACACCACCGTCAGCTTTTACACAGGGCCTGGGGACACAAACTCAGGTTCTGGTGCTTGGATGGTAGACATGACACTTTCTAAGCCACATCCCCAGCCTGCAACCCCCAACGCTTTAGACAACGTCTACTTCTCCTTTGGTCCTTCTTTGCATTAGAGAAGCCTGTCCAGATCTTCCAGGACCTGTGCACCACCACACCCTGTGTATGCGGTGCTGGGGATGGAACCCAAGGCTTCATGCATGCCAGGCAAACACTCTACAGCTGAGCTAAATCTCCAGCCCTAGGGATAGATATTTGGGTTGATGTTATATTATGTGAATTGTATATTAGAAAGCTGTTAAAAGCCTGTGAGTGTAGCTTAAACAAAGGTTTATTTGAGAACACAAAAATATGAGCCATTAAAATTACATATAGGATTTCATCAAAAGAAACCAGCACAGAATGATCCATCCTACAGGAAACACTCTAAGAAAAAAGTCAACCACATTAGGGATTGCCCAGGGCTGAGAGGCTATCAGGGGCTATGGTAAAGATTGGGGAATGGTGCAATTCCATTACAGCAGTAGATACAAAACCTCCCTGGGCTGGACACTGAAAAGAGTGAAGTTTATTTCATTTTTAAGTGGGAAAAATAAATGTAAAGAAAAATGAGGGCTGGAGAGAGGACTCAGTAGTTCAGACAGTGTGCTGCTCTGGAAGAGGACTTGAGTTTGGCTCCAGGCACCCGAGTCAGAGGGCTCCTAACCACCCGTAACTGTCACCATGACCTCCTAACCACCCGAAACTCTGTCACCATGACCTCACTTGTTACCTTGTCTCACTCTGTGTGGGACACGCTGTGGGGGGTTGGGGAGGGCTTAGTAGGTCTGTTCTTGCTTAGAACACCCTCACAGGGGTCAGTGTAACTCTCATGTTCGAAGCCTCTGCTCTGATGGAGGGGAGGAAGACACCATGTGTGTTGGGGAAGAGAGAGTCTGACCTCGGGGTGTGAGCCCTGGGAAAGAAACACCAGGTCTTCAGTGAGCAGAAAAGCCTGAAGATACTGTTAGTCCACCACACCGTTTTGTGAAGTTCCCCCATGATGGTTGAACTGTAACAGTTTCTGAAACGAAACCATTTGCTTTTTAGAGCTAAAATAACTTGTTTTGCAGAATTTTGCCCTTCTCAACCTTGGAGCTGACTCAGTGACAGCCCAGCTGCAAGCAAATACTTTGGGTACCCACCAACCATGTGACTTGGAATTCCCCCACTTCCTCTAAGCTTTCCTCAGATCCCTGACCATACTGCTGTCTGCTTGTCTGTCTAGTGCTCTGCAGGTGTGAAATACAACTCTCACCTCACAGGGGAGAAGACAGAGTTTACTTGGGAGTTGGCTCCCAAAGAGTAACTTTTGTCTAGGAGCACAGACTAGGTTACTCCAAATTCCATGTTTTAACATGTTAACGTTTCCTTCCAGGGTTTTTAAAAAGTAGATATTTATTTTTATTTTGTGTGGGGTGCTTTGCTTTCGTGCATGTATGTGTACCGTATATGTGCCTCCTGCCTCAGAAGCCAGAAAGAAGGAGCCAGATCCTCTGAAACAGGAGTTAAGGAGACTACAACTTGTCCCATGGGTGCTGGGAACTGGACCCCGGCCCTCTGCAAGAACAACAAGGGCTCCAAAGAGCTAAGTCATCTCTCTAGTCCCCTCCATGAAGTGTTCTAGTGATAAACAAACAAAGCCACACATCGGGCACTTTTAAAGTATAGTGGCGGAGACCTAAGGAGGGCAGGCCGCTATAGAGTGTGCAAAGCCCAGGTCTGGGCCTCAGCTCCTGTCAGGCCTTATCCTCAGCCTGCTGACTGGCAGAGAGTAGGAGCCTCTTGTACATTCTAAAGACTTACCTAATGCTCACAAAGATAGGTCACACACAAGCACGGCAAAATATGGCCCAAGATAGCTTGACTATGGACTGTCTTCATTTCAAGATCTCCACAGTCACTGAAGCCGCTTTCTCAAAAAAGAAAAAAAAAGGGGGGGGGGAAGAAGCTAGAGAGACGGCTCAGCAGAGGACCTGGGTTGGGTTCCCAGCACCCACATGGCAACACACAACCATCTGTAAGTCCAGTTCCAGGGGATCCAGTATCCTTTTCTGCCCTCCACAGGAATCAGGCACATGTGTGGAGCACATACATGCAGGCAAAATACTCACAGATATCAAATAAAAATATTTTTTAAAAATTAAAAAAACTAAACCTAGGGAGAACGCTTATTTATTTTTGAGATAGGATCTCACTATGTAGACCAGGCTGACATCTGGGTCTCACTATGTAGACCAGGCTGGCATCTGGGTCTCACTATATAGACCAGGCAACTACCTTTGCTGAGATTAAATGTGTGCACCATCACACTTGGAAAAATCTTTATTATTTAAAGTACATGATCATCTTTGTCAACATAGAGAGTGTGAGCACCAGGGTAAATGAAATCTTGTCTCAAAACAATAAAAATAAAAAATAATGGCATCATTGTAATAAAAACTTAGTTAACCAGATTATACACATTATACTTATATGGTCTTAATAAGTAGCTATTCTTTCTCTTTTTCCAAAGCTAACCTTCTCTTGGAGTGATCTCAACAAAGTATATGTATGTGTGTGCCTGCGTGTGTCTCTGTGAATGTCTCTCTGTGTGTGTCTGTGTGTATGTGCCTGTGTGTGTCTGCATGTGCCTGTGTGTATATCTGTGTGTGTGTCTGTGTCTGTGTGTGTGTGCCTGTGTGTGTCTGCATGTGCCTGTGTGTATATCTGTGTGTGTGTCTGTGTCTGTGTGTGTCTGTGTGCTTCTCTGTGTGTGTGTGTGTGTGCCTAACATTTATTTATTTTGTCTGCGTGTCAGAGGACACCTTGCTGGAGTCAGTTTTTCCTTCCATGGTGTGACTACGAGACTGGAACTCAGGTCCTCAGGCTCACCAACAAGCTCCTTTACCGGCTGAACCATCTTGCCAGTTGACTTGGTTGGTTTGGGAGTGCAGTTTAAGGGTACAGTCATCTTGGTGGGGGAGTCAAGTCAGTGAGAGCCATAAGCAGTTGGAAAGCAGAGTCACGAGTGAGTCAGGCAACTAGCCTTATAGAAGACTCAGCGTTGGGCGCAGCCCCTCCCAGGAACTTCTGTTCACAGCATTGAATACAATTCTCCCCACAAAAGATAAGGTGTCTCAGTATCCCCTTTGAATGCCACATCAGAACCCTTCAGGACAAGTGTGTCTCGTTCTTTTACCCATAGTGTCCAAGGCCTAATGAATGAATGAGTTAAAAAATACGAGATGTTTGAAGTGATCAAAGCTAAAACCCCTTTGTCTGGGATTTGGGAGTTCAAGTTCATGCTAAAACTGTGGCTTTGCAAATCGGAGGACGTTCTGTTCAGTGGCCTGAACAAGCAGAGGGAGCACATATAATCATGGGTTTGCAGAGCTGTTGGACACAGTAGAGTCTTGATTCTTTGGGGACTGAGGGAAGGGTGGAGTCTTGGGCCAAATGCTGGGTCATTTCAACTAGAGTTGGGTGGCTGTGGAAGAGAGATATGACTGAGGAAAGGAAGTTGAGGGGATAGGAGCGTGCTCTGAGAAGCCTAAGCCGGCAGAACAAGGGGAGGGAGGGGCTTCGAGAGCACAGTAATCTGAGAGGAGATGGGGGAGGTTTATTGTGTGTCACGAAGCCTGGGAGTCTGGGCGGAGTGAAAGGCTAGAGAGAGCCTTGGTTGAGTTAGATACCACAGGAGGAGCAGCAGAGAGGGACAGAGTCAGGGGCAAGTGTGGAGTGTGTGAATGTGGGTTTCTAAATTTGCATATTTTCCCCACGACAAAAAAAGACAGCACGTGAGTCTGTGAGCGGTTATTTGCAACAGTGAGCAGGAGCCGCCTGTGTGAGCAGCTGAGAATCGGAGGGTCAGGGTCAAGGTGGCGAAGGAACGCGTTTCACCAGACTTAAGACCTTCCTTGGGCAGGAGTATCGAGGCCTGCCAGAGAGCAGCAGCTCCCGAACCTCCGAACCCAGGAGATACCATAAAGTTTGCGCAGAATGTCCCAGAAGCCGACCCTCCAGTTCCCTGGGTGGACCGGCCACGCTGGATGAGGAGACGCCCCAGAGGATCAGGTTTTCCGTAGAGAATCACAGAGGTTGTGGTTGTTGAGCTTCTCCAGGCCCAGGGGCCCCAGGACTGGGTGGAACAGCCACACCTGCCGGCAGTTCTGAGGAAGAGGGCGGAACCTGCCAGCGCCCGCCCTCCACTGGCTCTCCCCAGGCTTGCGATAGGCTCTCCTGGGTCACTGTGTGCCACACGGCCTCACTTCCCGAAATGGGCAACTGTATTTTTTAGAGTCTGACATCCCTCCCTGGTTGACCCAAGTGGCATGCCCGGGGTCAGTGTGGGCCCTAGCCCCGGGTGACTGGATGGAGCCATGGCCTTCCACGTTCCTGCTGCTGCTGCTGCTTTTGTGGTTACAGAGCTGTGTCTCAGGTGAGAGGTGGGGTGAGAGAAGAGAAAGACCAGGTCCTCCTGTCTGTCCCCCATTGCCTTTTCGTGCTCTATTGTCTTAATGTTTCCTGGGGGCGGAGGCTGGGCTGACTTGGTGGGTCTTTGCCAGAGACCTGTGAGAAAGTCCCTGCTCCTATGTGGTCCCAGGGAGAGCTCCACCAGGCCTCACATGGATGGTGTAGCTGTATCCTCTACTTTGGCCTTTATCTGCTGGATTTCCTTGGTATGGAGAATTTCCTCCAAGAAATTACTGGCTTGGCGTTTGTCTGTCTAGAGAGTTCTGTCTGGTGCTGTTGTGACTCCTCGTACGTGTCTGCACACTTCGAATTCTGTTTTCCTTGGAAAGCTGATGTCATATCCGGTCCCTCTGCTCTGACCTGCAGGGAACAAATCCTCAAAGGCCTTTCGCTAATCTTGGCTACTCTCTGCGGGAGGCTCACCCATTCTTGCCTTCCTGGCTGCCAAGGCAACCCCTTACCACTTCCTGTTCCGTTCTGGGTATGGTGAGGGCTGGCAAACCCACCCCTCACTGTTTGACAGAAAGTGAAGACATAAATGAACCACGGACCCTAGAGGCTTCCTCCAGGTGCCCCTCTGTTGCTCTGCAAGGAGAAGGTTCTTCTCGAAACACAGCTGAGCTGAGGTGAATTTGACAGGTCTGCTCTGTTTGGTTCACTTTGCAAGGGAAGAAGATTAAGAGTGTCAGCTACAGTGGCAAGTGGTTTCGGGGGTCTTAACTGTAGCTCCTCCCTCCCTCTGCCCCCTGAATCATTCTGCCACCTCTAGCTCTACTCTCTCTTCAACAGATTGGGTTAGGAAGGACACAGACCACATTCATGTATTCATTCATACTCCTTTGTATGTGTGTGTTACATACGCGTGTATAGGCCATCCACACTCTTGCCCCACCCCCCCCCCACCCATTGCTGGGGTAACAGGTGCACAGTGATGGTGCTTGCTGTTTTGCATGAGTCTTGGGTTTGGAACTCAGGTTCTCATGCTTAGGAGTCTTCATAAACCATCTCCCCAGCCCTTTTTCTCTTTAGAGACAGGGTTTTGTTTCCAGGCTAGCCAGAACTCATTAGATATCCCAGGTTAGCCTTAAACTCTAGCTCTTCCTACCTCAGTCTCCCTCATGCTGTTACAGGCTTGTGTCACGTCTCACCCCAAGATAAAGAGACCAGGCATGTCTATCCTGTGCTCTGCAAGCCCCATGCATCCTGGGATAGCTATGGCTTGCCCAATACATTTGTAGACCTCAAAGTCAAGTTGCAACATCGAACCATTGGATTAACAGTGAATAATGTAGCATTCACTGGCCAGCTCATCAGCAGGACCATAAGTCTGTGTGGCCTGCTTATCTTTGGGGTTTATAACGATGGATTATTTGAATATTAAGCACCATGGACAGTACTATTTAAAGGCCTTCAGCAGAGGGCGGAGGTGTGGCTCAGTGGTGGAGTGCTGGCCTAACACGCTTGAGGCCCTGGGTGTGATCCCCAACACACCATACAAAACCAATGGGACAGAGCGGAGAGGGACAGAGGAGGAGAATTATTACGGGGGGAAATAATTCTTCATCGCTTTCCTAGACACGGGACCTTCTTGTCACCACAGCAGTTTGTGCGCTCAGGCTCCAGAGCTTGGTGACCTGTTTGTGTCTGCACATCTGTCTCAGGCAGAGCCCTGGTCAGTCATGAAATACTGGACATCCCCGAAGACCAGAAACTATCAGAGAAAGGGACAATATCCGGTAGAGAGTTCCTGCTAGGGCTGCTTCCTCATTGGACTGGGGTCTCCTCCATCAGACTGGGAGCGAACTGTTAGGGGGCCCTGTGCTTCTCTCATCAACTCCCTGAGGGAGGGGCTGTGCTCCCCATCACCCTGAGTTCCACAAATCCAGGGCTGCTGCACCCTTCTTTCACCTCCTGCTGCTGGTTTCAAGATGTCTTTCTCTTCCTCTCCAGACCGTGCTCAGAAAGTCCTGTCTCCCCAGGTCCCTCCAGCGAGAATGTGTACAGGAAAGTGTGGCGGCGTGAAGGGGAGTCTCTGACTGTGCTGTGCTCCTACAAGAACCGCCGGAACCGCGCTGAGAACAAGGCTTGGTGCAAGGTCAGGAAGAAGAAGTGTGAGCCCAGCTTCATCCGGAGCTGGGTGAAGGGGCCCAGCTACTCAATGCGGGATGATGCCAAGGCCAAGGTGGTCCATATCACCATGGAGGCCCTCAGAGTCCAGGACTCCGGTCGATATTGGTGCATGCGGAACACGGCTGGGAATCTCTACCCGTTGGTGGGTTTCCAGCTCGAAGTGTATCCAGGTGAGCAGACCCAGCCAGCGCTGGGATGGGTGGGATAGTATAAGAATAAGTGATTCTTCACTATGGACATCTTCCTGTCTCCATTTTATGGACAAAGAAAATGAGCTTTATCAAACTCTGTGTGGCTCTGACCTTGTCCTGTGTGGAGGAGAGATGGAACTCGGGACCATGTTTTGTCTTCAGTTGTCTGAACATCATATACTCACTGTCGGGGTGTGGCCGGCACTGTTACCTGCTTTGAGAATATAACATCATACACTCACAGTTGGGGTGTGCCTAGCACTGTTGCAGGCCTTGAGAATATAACAGTGAGCAAAACCAGGCATAGTCCTGCCCTGTGGGGAGCCCTGACAGTCACACGCCATCTGACCAATCAATGGCACAGAGTGCATGTGCTGAGAAAGCAATGATGAACTAGTTGCTTGGTGTCCGCGGCTCCAGGAGAGAAGAGCTCTGTCATGCTTGGAGAGCACCTGCTGGGGCAGCCTTATGAACAAAGGCCCTGCAGAGAGATGCAGCAAGGCCCTCAAAAGAACAGGTGTGGCTGGGCCACTCTGGCTGCGGGGGAGACGATTAGGGGAAAGGAACAGTTAGGTTTATAGTAATTGGTCACATTTATTTGTTTGTTTGGGGGCAAGGTCTCACTATGTAGCCCTGCTGGACTGGAGCTCACTGTGCTGACCAGGCTGACCCTGAATCTCTGACCACAGAGATCACACTCCCTCTGCCTCCCAGGAGCTGGGATTAAAGGTGTTACACCCGCACCAGTCCGATGCATTGCTTCTATTTAGGCTTACAGTCAAGTGGTTCTGAGTTCAATGATACAGAGCTGCGTCTAATTCTGACTGCAAAGGAAGAGAAGCATGCTGTATCTCATGTTGCTCTCCCACATGTGTGTATATGTAAATGTATGTGTGGGTACACTGTGTGTATGTGGAGGCCAGAGGTCAAGCTCAAGTGTCATTCCCCAGGAGCTGTCCTCACTGTGTGTATGTGGAGGTCAGAGGTCAAGATCAGGTGTTGTTCCCCAGGAGCTGTCCTCACTGTGTTTATGTGGAGGTCAGAGGTCAAGCCCAGGGGTCACTCCATAGGAGCTGTCCTTGTTTTTGAGACAGGGTGTCTCTCTCTCTGGCTGGTAGTGTGCCAAGTGGGCTACACTGCTCCCCATGCCCAGATTAAAAGCACTCACCAGTGTGCCCAGGTCTGCATGCCTCCAAGGCCAGCGCTGGACCGACTAAGCCATGGCAGCCCCATTTCTGTAAGGCCACAGTCACTGCTGACAAACGGTGGGGGAAGGAGAGGAGGCAGTGAGACCAAGGGGCCTGACTGGAAATAGCAAGGACTTGGACAAGTGGGACTTGGGCACCTGGGGCTTCTTAAGACTCTGTTTATTTTGGAGTGAGGAAAGATTTTCTCAATGGGGAGAATGGAGGAGAATATTGACTCTTCAGTTGCTGGGGGGTGGTAGCATTTATGTAGTGGGGAACCACCAAAAAGTTCATATGGAGGGAAAATCGAGAGCCCTGTTTTGTCATGTGAAGGCATGTTCTAGATTCAGGTAGAGAGAGGAAGCAGGCAGTTGAAGTGTTAATGATGGGACAGAACTTGGGTGTACACTTGGAAGTGTCTCTGTGAAGAGAGTCAAGGGCATTTAAAGGTCACGGCTTAGGGCTGTGGAAGAGACTGTAGGATAAGGGGTCTCTCCAGCATATCTCAGTAGAGCCGCTCATCACAACAAAGGGGATAGGAAAGTCTCTCTCCTTGTACAGAAAGATGAGAGAAGAGTCTAAACAAGATGGGGTCCCCACACTTATAGGACAGGAAATGGTGGGGACCCAGGAAGTGTCTGGGGAAAGCCATTGTTGTTATTAGTTCGCCCTCCACCGGCCATGCCCTGCTCCCCTGACCTGAGTGCATCCCCATCCTCCCTGGTCTGAATCAGGAAGAGCTTTCCCTCCCAGCTGTGGTGCTGAATCTCATCCTGTACTCTAGCTCCATGCCAACCAAGAAGCAGGAGAAACTGACCCTGGGGTCTTCACTTGGAGGGATGCCATCACGAAATAGGCTTATTTTTTTGCCATCAATTCTCTTATCAGTGCGTGCGTGGATGCGTGTGTGTGTGTGTGTGTGTGTGTGTGTGTGTGTGGCGCGCGCGCACGTGCATGCGTATGTGTGTTGTGTGTGCGTGTGCATGTGCTCTGCCTGTGGGGCCAGAGAACAACTTCAGCTGTCATTCCCAGGTGCCATTGCTCTTTTACTTTCTTTGAGCCAGGGGTTGTGATGAGCCTGAACATGCCAAGTAGGTTAGGCTGTCTCTGGCCAGTGACCCCAGGAATTCCCCTGTCCGTGCCCCCAACATGGGACTGTAAGCCTGTGCACCATGCTTGGGTTCCTGGGGCTGAACTCAGGTCCTCATGTTCACATGGACAGCACCACTGATCGAGCTGCCCCTCAAGGTCTTCATTTTCTGCTTCTCAAGGGTCATTAATCTTGGGGAGGTTTCTACTTTGCCCATGTTGTCAGTTGAGAGAAAAAACCATCTCCTGCCCATGGCCATGTGACACTTGATGCCAAACCTGACGATCTGGGATCCCTGGGCCCATGAAGTAGAGGAGAGAACTGACTGCTACAGGACCTTTGATCTCCATATTCATATCAGGAATGTGTGTGACCCCCAAATAAATAAACGAAAATGTAAAAATGTACTTAAACCTCAGCCCAATTACAACTCTAAGAGCAGGGTGTGCACCACCCCAGAAACCAGGCCTTGTAGCCCAGGACAACTGAGTAGGGACACAGCTTCTCTCCTGCCAGGCTCCTCCATCTTTTCTCTCCCCTACATTGTTATTCAGGCTTCATTGCTTAGAACAATGGCTCAGGCCTCCCTGCATAGCGACCACTGGACTCAGGAATGTCTTTTCCATGCCTTGTAAGGGAAGGAAGGGTTGTAAGTCTTTCTCTGTCTTGCTCCTGCTGAGACAGACCTGTGAGTCCCCACAAGACTCAGAACTCCTGATTGCAGTTCCCACATGCTGTCCAGAACCCATGCTGCTATTGGTGAAATGAGTTAGGATGATGTCAGAGGGGCAGGACCTGCTCCTGGGTGTCGATGTGTACCCTGAGGAGGGTGACTGACCACAACTGTTTGCAGTTTTCTCTTGAATTTGAAACCCTTGACTCCTCTCTGTCCCCAGTTCTAACCCCATCTCACAATTATGAAGCAGCTGCCTTTATACAGCATCATATTATAGAAATCTCTCTTAAACTCCAAAGGGGCAGTGAGATGGCTCACTGGGCAACAGCACTTACCATCAAGCCTGGTGACCTGGTTCAAACCCCAGGACCCAGAAGATGGAATGACAGAACTGACTTCTGCAAGTCGTCCCCAAACCTCCACATGTGTTCTGTGGCACATGTACACACACAGATACACACACTTACATGCTAAGTAAATGCCATTTTAAAGGAAAGTTCTTTGGTGCTCTTGATTGACCGGGGAGCTAGGAAGTCAGATGACACTGTGCTGGGGACCAGCCCCGACAGGGGAGGCTGAAGAGAGTGTGTTAGTGTCCCCTTCCTCACGTGTCTACGTCCTCGTTCCTGTCTCCCTCTGAAACAACACACAGCTGACACTCAGAAGCCAAGCCCAAAGTCACGGAGGGCAGATTCTCCTCAGTATCTGTGCAGCTGAGGGGCTGTGAGGTCTGTCTGTGGAACTCAAGTCTCTGCCTTAATCTAATATTTCCTCCTCTCTGGTCCCTCAGCCCTCACAACTGAGAGAAACATTCTTCGCACGCATCTAACCAACACCCTTGAGAGTGGATTTGTCACAACGGGCCAGGTCCGCATTTCAGGCCCTCATGTGCCCTTCACCCCTGACGTGTCTGTGTTCACATCTGGACTCCTCACCTTGGCCTCAGGGACCACCGAGCCAACCCCTGTGACAAGCTACAGTTTCACCAATTCCAGTGGCACCGTCACAGAGCGCGGGAGGAACACAAAGAACCAGCCAGTGACGTTGTCTCCTAGTGATGTGAGACCCTTCTCTGCTGATCCAGTGACCACCTCCACCGAGTTCAGACACCTGAGCAGCAGCTTGTCCACCACGGGGATGTACCACCCGTCAACCCCCAAGAGGTCATGTGATATTCTCTCAGGCGAGGCCCCAGCTCTGAGAGTCCAACAGACCTCAAGAGGCCGCTCTTGCGTCCACTCTTACTCCCTATTGCTCCCCATGAATTCAGTGAGGTCAATGCTATTCAGCAGTGGATTATGGGAAATGGAAAGGGCCATAAAGGAAGGCAATGCGATGAGGGTCAAGACAAAGGATAGAGAGGAGAGCGCAGGGCCAGGCGAGGGACTGAGGAAGGGAAGTGTGGTTGTTTTACTTGGATTCCCCCAGACCCTGAGACAAGGAGCAGCATTTTACTCTGGCACTGGGAAGAGGGTGAGGACCCAGAGAATGGAAGTCGGCTGGCAAACCGTGCTGAGGCAGCCTCTGCTGTGCACACAGGAGCGTCCTCCCACTGGGCATCCAGTGTCAGGTGCCCACTCAAGGCCAAGGGAGCTAGGACAGCGATATGCCACCTTCTGTTCTCCACTGGTGGGGGCAGCATTAGGGCGCCAGCACAATGGGCAGTGCAGGCCCTGGTGTCACGTGGAGAGGGATCTCCTGCAACAGAAATCGGGGTGGGGGCAAGAGGGGTCCTCAGTCACTATGGAGGCAGCAATCTTGATGTCATGAGCCCCATAGGGCCATTGTGAACTACCCTTGTCTTCACTGATGGGGGTGGAGGACATGCTGGAGGAGAGGTGACAGTGGAGATGCTGCCTTCTGCCTGCTGACTCGTCCATGACTCCACTGTCTCCTTTTCTCTTCCTACAGCTCATCCCCAAGAGGGAGCATCTACCTGGAGGGTCGCTGTGAGGTTACCCACTGGGTAACCTCTGTGCTTCTATCTGCCAAAGGAAGCTGTGACCAAGATTGGAACCCAGTCCTTACTCTCTCCTGTCCTGCCTCCTCAGGTCCCAGGAGACTTACCTCACTGTGACGATGGTAGTGCTGACATTCCTTCTGACGCCTGTGGTGTTGGTTATGGTCTATGGCTTTTGGAAGAAGAGGCACATGGGAAGTAAGTACAGCCACCCCTGGAAACCAGGACCAAGATCTGAGTCTCTACTCTGAGGATTGTGACACTGAGACTTTGGCTGGGGAATAAACCTCTGCCTGTGTCCAGTCAAGATGACCAGTGACATCCAGGGAGGAGGAGGGTGGTCAGGCATGGGTGGTTCCACATGTCCCTTATGGGGATGAAGGAACAATACAGAGGCCAGAGAGGGTCAAAGGTCACCCAGGGGCATTGGGGCACTGAGAGCAGGGCATGGCCTTTCTTCATCTCTCCCTGTTTGTTGTAGGCTACAGCTTGGGCAACGACTCTGCTAAACCCTGGATACATCTTCCTGAAGGACCAGAGACACTGTGGAAACCTGCTTGGTATAAGATAACTCAGTGATCTGGAGAGCTGACGCCAATGAACTCAGAGGCCAGAGAGGACCGAAGCCCAGACAATGGCCCTGGGGCAGGAGCACAGTTCAGCTGCCTTCCTTTCACCCAGGGCCACCATGTCCTCAGTTTCCCTCTGTTCCCTACAAACATCTCCATATGTTTGGAGACAAGAGCCAGACTCATGAGCCCTTGGGCAGCCAGTGTCTATAGAGTCCTATTCTGGATGAGAAGGGACAGAGACTAAGACCTGGGATCACAGAGGAACTGGTACAAGGAGGTCCTAGAGCTGACCAGGGCCACGTGTCTTCTGATGTGTCCTGACTGTGGCTGCTGGTCCCTTCTGTCCTAGAAGCCTGAAGTTTACACATGACACTTGGTTCCTGTCTGCCAGCCTCTCTCAGGTCAGCGAGAGCCTACAGGTGCAGGACCAGCCTTTTCCAAGATGGCTGCAAAGGCTGAACCTGGCCTCCCCCGATTCCAGTTGCTTCCCCCATGCTGCAGTGATGAGCTCATGGAGGAGACTGAGACTAATCATTGGCGTGTCTGAAGCCCCATGGAGAGGGCCCCTCCTCCAGACCGTGGGGTTGACCACTTAGAAAAGATTACATGGAGCTGTCCTGCATAGAACAGCAGTGGAAGGAGGACTAGGTCTGGCGAATTGACACCAGATTCTAGGCTGGAAAAGATGGGCAGACACATGGGCACACAGACATGGACATATACCCATACCCACTCACACAGATAGAGTGACGCAGAGACAGGCAGAGAGAGAGAGAGAGAGAGAGAGAGATCTGGCTTTGGCCAACAAAAATCCTGCTATGAGCCATCCTTCTACATGAGCAGCAGAACCATATCTCCAGGCAGGAACAGAGAAAACAGAGCCCAGGGTCCAATGGCCCTACTGACTCTGCCTCCTTCCTATGCACAACCCAGACTTGGCCTCTACTATCGAGATCATTGGTAGGGTTGAGCAGGGACTGCTGAGGGGTGTGGGTCTATGGACTGTGTGTGGGTTATGGGCTGAAGGCCGTAGGCTGTGGGCTGAACCATCACCCTAGTAGTGGTGCACACTAGCCCACGGAGACTTGAAAGGTCCCTGATCCAAATGCAACAGCTACACCCTCAGCCCCGAGTCAGGGACCTCCTAATGGCACAGCAAACATCACAGTCAGGAGGGTGACACAGCTGGGGCCTTGGTCACACTCCAGGATGGCTTTGTGGAGAGAGGAGGAGCCCAAGGTGTAACCTTGGACAGAGAAAGGAACAACTTCCAGCAGAGCTTGACCAAGGAGGAACTAGGTTGAGCAACTGACAAATCAAGTTCTAGAAGAAAGGACAGACAGACGCATCCACAGGTATCACTGGCTCGCTGGCCATCTGCTGAGCCACTGCTCTAGTGAGAACCTGGGAGGATCAGCTCACACTGCTGCCAGAGTGCCTCCTCCATTCCTGTCGCTCCTCTATTCCTGTCCCTCCTCCATTCCTGTCCCTTCTCCATTCCTGACCCTGCACCTTCCTTGGCCCTGACAGCCCTGTTTCCTGGGCAGCAGATGGACAGGCGGGCAGGCATAGGATCCAGGGATCCCTGTGTGAACCTGACCAAGCCACTAGCCATATCTGGGCCTCAGTTTTCCCTGTCTTATGATAGGGGACAATAATTCCTACCTCTAAAGAGTGTTTGGGGGTGCATTGTAATGACATAAACACTGTGCAACCATGCGAGTGTCTCCTGACTACTTTCTTGATGGTCATTCCTGCTCCACTGTTCATTAGGAACTGAGTTTTGCTTTAGTGTCTGCTCAGCTGCTGTGACGGAAACACTCTGACCAGGGGCTGCAAAGAGGGCCCCGTGATTAACATGCTTATTGTTCCAGCAAGGACCTAGGTTCAGTTTCCAGCACCAACACTGGGCAGCTCACAACTGCCTGTAACTCTAGTTCTGGGGTATCTGATGCCCCTTTAGGCCCCCTCAGGCATATGGTGCATATGAACTCTTACAGATACACACAAATACACCCAATCAAAACATCTTTAAAAAACTACAAAACCCAGACACTCTGGCCAAAAGCAACCTAGGGAATAAAGGGTTTATTTGCGTTATGTTTCTTTGTCACAGTCTGTCTTTGAAGGAAGTCGGGACAGGAACTCAGGCAGGACTGAAGCAGAGACCATGGAGGAATGCAGTCTGCTGTCTTGTCTGCTCACAGGCCTGTGCTTAGTTAGCTTTCTTACACAGCGCAGGACCGCTTGCCCAGGGAATGGTGTCTCCCGCAGTGGACTGACCTCCTCTATCAGCTACAACCAAGACAGTTCGCCAGAGACTGGTCCACAGGCCAGTCTGATCAGGGTGATCTCTCAATTGAGGCACTCTTCTCTGGAGACTCCAGGCTGTGTCTAGTTTACATTTGAAGCTACCTGTCTACTTTCTTGCTCTCACCTTGTCTCCTCCCATCTAGGCTCACACACGGATGGTGCAGCTCTGTGCTGGTGGCTGCATCAGTTCCTTTTCAGTTGCTGTGATGGACACCATTGTTGGGGACTGTCTGGTCCTAGGCTTCCCTGGGGCCCTGAACTATGGGGAAGGATTGGTTGCTTGTCTAAGACCAGGAACATGCAAGGCAATGCCAGTAATAGCCTGGGGCCAGGGCCTTAGAGAAGCTGTGGTTCACACCCTGGGAGCCCAACTCTTCCCCACAAGGGGCTGTGGTTATCAGTCTCAAGGTCCATGTACTCTGTCTGTGATGCACCAGCGATTTCTGTGTTCCTTTCCTACAACAACGCCTGATTAGCCTCCTGCTGACTCCATCCCGGTACATGGTGGCTCTCAGCTGACCGCTCCCATTCCCCCTCTGCAAACCGTGTACAATAATTCACAGGACATAAGTTATCAGCTTATGCAAGATCTCCTGGTCCCAGCTTTCCTATCTTCTTTCTCTCTCTCATTTCTTGTCCACCCGCTCAGGATCCTGAGTCTGCTGGTCCATGTCACACCATGACCGGCACAACTTTTAAAAGGAAGGGTTTATTTGGGCTTATGGTTCTAGAGGGTTGAATTCGCTGATAGAGAAGCATGCAACAGGATGGTACAGGCTGCTCCAAGCTCACGTTTTGGTCCACTAAGCAGGAAGCAGAGAGAGCAAACTAAGAGTAAGGTAAAGCCTTAGGCTCTCATACCTACCCACTGTGACAAACTTCCTCCAACAAGACCACACCTCCTAAAATCAGCACTACCAGCTGGATACCAAGTGTTCAAATGCCTAAGGCTATGGGGGACATCTTATTCAAACCACAACAGTGGCCTTGAGACCTTCTTGTGAATAGCTAAGGTACTTGGTAAGGCAGTGGCACTGAAATCAAGGTCTGAGTTCAAATCCCCAGTGTGGCCCTCCATCTCCGTGTGACCACAGTGAGTCACTGTCCCTCTCTGATGCTGTGTCCTTTTCTGGAGAGGAGGATGGTGAAGGCTGAAGCCCCCGTATTCCACCTCCTATGGCAAAGGCACGTGCATGTTGGTTCATGAGCACAAGTCAACATTTAGAGAGGCAGGGCAGCGGGGAAGAAAGTCAGACAGCTCTGGCCTCACTAGACAGTGACGGAGGGAAGCAAAGGTGTTGTGTAGTTGCCCACACATTAGACACACGCGGGTCAGATGCTATGGTGCAGGGGGCGGGACAGGCTTGTGTCCGTCAGGAAGCAGGACGTAGAGATCCTGGAAGCTCTGCATGGTTGGTCAGGCCTCATGAAGGAGTTTGCTGTGTGAAGCCAGAGCAGTCTAAGGCAAGAGATGATGCGTGAGGCCTACAGGAGGCAGGATGCAGGAGACTGGTGATGTCTGCAGGAGGCAGGAGACGGGTGAGGCCTGCAGGAGGCAGGAGATGGGTGAGGCCTGCAGGAGGCAGGATGCAGGAGACTGGTGATGTCTGCAGGAGGCAGGAGACGGGTGAGGCCTGCAGGAGTGTCTAGGGGTGTGGGTGCAGAGACAGGGCAGGCTGATGCACCTTCAGAAGGCTGCTCCAGAAGGAGCTACACAGACAGAGGAGGCCAGGGCCAGGGCCCAGCTAATGGGTACATAGAGGTTTTCAGTGAAAGAGAGGTTAAACAGGAGAGTGAGGGAGTGACTCCCCACTCATGGGATCAGGCCGGGGTTCCAAGCACGTGAGAGCTGGTACTCTAAGGACTGCTCACTTGGGAACTCACGGTAGGAGCACTGGGAACTGAGGAGTGGCTGTAGACACCTGTCTCCTCAACTCCCATGGCCTGCATGGCTTCTGAGGCTCCTCTCTCAGAACCCCAGGCCAGTCTCTTCCTCTGTCCTCTCCTTTCTGGTGTTCAGGGGACTCAGAACCAAAGTAGATGAGGGGGCTGGGAGTGGTATACAGCAGAGGTGCTGACAGGCCAGGGATGCACCTGCCTTGGAAAGGTCACCACTTCCTGAGCCAAGGGCCATAGAGACTGGAATCCCCTGCACAAAGCTCACTGTTTGACCACAAGGAGCAGGTGAAGTAACCCTGGGCCACAGTTGTGCGCGCTCCAGAACAGGTCACATCTTGGCTGCAGATGCATGCCTGCTCTGCTAAGGGTGATGCAAGCTGCCAGGTCTGCCCTCAGCATCCTTGGACTTCTTACTCCATGCTGGGAGGGGTGAGGAGGCAGATGTCACCTCAGGGAGCAGTTCAGCTGCTGAAAGTCACCTTCCCATGGCCCACGTTCCTCCTAGACACCCCGCCTCGCCACTGACTGACACTGCTCTCTAAAGTCTTAGCACCCTGTGCCAGCTTGGTCAAAGGCTTCCCCTGCCTCTCAGACCTCCTCACACGGGGCCTGGGCTCCTCACTGCATTAGTGCTGCACAATCTGTCCCTTTCCTCCCCAGAGTCTTTCTCAAGTCCTGTGCAACCTAGGTCACCCCTTGGCCCTGGCGTCCTACCTACTAAACAACATTGTCATTTAAAGGTGCTTCCCTGTTCCTATAGTTTTTTTAAAATCTTTTTATTTGTTTATTTATTTTGAGATAGGGTTTCATGTAGCCCTGTCTGAACTTGGTAGGTAGTCAAGGATGAACTTGAACTCCCAATACCTAGGCTTAGAGTTCTGCACCACCATGCCAGCTCTCTCCTAGTTTATCTGTTAACTATGAACTCTAGCTATTGATCTTTTGTACTTCATGTAATAACTGTTTCATTTATTTATAAATTTTGCACGTATGTAGAAGTCAGAGGACAACTATTGAGAGTTGATTCTTTCCTTCCACCATTGGGTCACGAAGCTCAAACCCAGGTTATCAGTTTTGATAGCAAGTGTCCTTCCTTGCTGAACCATCTTACTGTCCTGTGACAGTTATTTTGAAATACATTTGACGAGTACAGTCTTTCAAGTGACATTAGCAGTGACTGTGACATGTTTGGAAACTGCGTATATGGGGGTGACACAGGGCTGGGGCTCCCCTTTTCCTTCCCTCCTTCTGAGCTCTTCATACCTTCATACCTAGCTTTGTGGTCTCCCAAACTAATCAGGACCCCCTTGCTCCTCCAATCCTGAGAATGCATGTCCACCCCCTTCTTCTCATCCCTTCTAGTACACACAGAAATTTCTGGTTCCCAGATGGGTCAAAGAAGGCTTAGAGTTCTAGCCAGGTTTCCAAAGGGCCTCTGGTTCTGTCACCTGCCTTCAGTGGGAGCCAAACTTGGGTAGGGGGACAGAAACTTGAGGCTAAAGAGGAAGAGGGGAACTTGTGGGTAGTGCTGAATAGAAATGAGCAAGACTCTTACTTCACTGCGGTTTCCTCCTGGGTTTTCTAAGCTTTCCACACCCCAGTCTTCTGGGGCAGGAGACTACACCATCTCTGTGCCCCTTTATCTAGTTCAGTACAGAAGCCTTGAACCAGAGCCTGTGCTGGAGGAGCCACAGGGCCGCACAGGCCTTGCTCAGCTTCTCTCTTGTCCTCGGAGGTCCAGGCTTCCTCAGCAGTTCACCGTGCACTGGCTGTGGAGGCTGCCTGGACCCTGCCCTGCCCTGGTCTCCTCTCCTCAGAGCATCCCTTCCTCCTTCCCTGCTTGCTCCCCTACAGCTCGAGAAGAGGACCTATGGCCTGGGAGGCCACATACCTGCTATCCCCCATCCTGCTGGTGCTCCTGGACTCAGGTGAGGACAGGGGCAAGGATAGAGGGAACGGACCAGGGAGAGGAGAGGGAAGGGGTTGGGAGGTGTGCAAAACAGGGCTCTATGGTGGAACACATGGTGTGTTGTGGCCAGCAACTGGCTCTAAGCTGCACCCTGAGCATAGACACAAAGAGGGCAGTCCCTGAGAAGGGAGCCCATCTCCTAGCCCTGCTGTGTAGACTGGGAGACTCTCTGATCTGAAGGGTGTGTATGTTCCCAGGCTTTTGCACAGAGGATGCAGAGTTATTTCAAGTAGTGGAAGGCCAGAACTTTTCTGTGAAATGCCAGTATTATCACAGCCAACACGTCAAAGAGAAGGTGTGGTGTCAGCAAAGATCAACAAAACATTGTGAAGTGTTAGTGTCCAGTCTCAGCCCAGAAGCTCAGCTGCCGAATTTCTCCATCTGGGACCATCGTGACTCTCACTTCTTCACTGTCACCATGACTACACTCACGGTGAGAGACTCGGGTGTCTATTACTGTGGAATCTATGACAATCGCAGAACAGTCCGTGTTCTCAAAACTATCCGCCTGGTGGTGTCAAGAGGTGAGTTTCCCCCTTCTATGTGACTCTCAGCTTTCCTGATCACCAGGCTCCAGAGTTGGAGAGGAATCTAGAAACTGTGTCTTTGAATAGCTGGGAACTGGGGCACAGGGAAGAACCCCTCCCTGCAAGGCCCCCTGTTGGTTCAGGGCAGAGCCAACCCTAGAACACAGGCTTGCTGACTTCTGGACAGTTTTGCTGCTGCTGCTGCTGCTGCTAACACAACTCTGTTTATTGAAGGATCTTGTTGTTCCCTCCAGCTGTCACAGCTGCCCACACCCAAACATCCCTTCCTGCAATCCCATCAGAAACCTTCTCTCCAGGAGTGGCAGGTTCCATCACATGAGAGACCTCAGAGCAAATGGAGAAGGCACTGAGAGATGTGGACCAAGAGGAGACAGCTACACAGAGAGGCACACAAAGGGCTTAGTGGGGAAGGTTGAGAGATGCGGTCCTCATCCAGGATCTGCTCTTGATGACTGAGAACCTCTAAGCTCTGGGAAGTTGGCCCAGAGGCTGCTGCTAGTGGCCTGAGTTTCCTGTGTATCTCATGCGGAAGATTGCAGTGGCGGAAGGCTTTGAATCAGTCTTTCATGTTCATGTGCTCACAGTGTGGACAGCTCCTCCCAGGGCTTTCCCTGCTGCAGAGAATGTCCAGCCCTTTGGTACAATGGGTGCCTGGAGGTTACTTCAGGACAGCTTTGGCCCAGGCACACTCTATGGAGGGGTGGCATTAGGTGTGACCTTTATATATTCAAACATAGTGGACACAGGCCTCAAGAGATCTTAGCTTGAGCTGGGAAGACCCTTTCTCAAAGTGGGAGGCACCATTCCCTAAGCTTAGGGTCCCAGACTCAGTATAAAAAGGGAAGTGAGCCTGAAACATTCACTGGTCTCTACTGCCTGACTGTGGATGCCTGCAACCAGCTGCTTCCAGCTCCTGCTGTCTTGAGTTCCTTGCTGTTATCTGCTGCACTCTGAACTGTATACTACAACAGACTCTTTCTCCCATAAGGTATTTTGGACAGAGTGTTTTATCATAATTATGGAAAACCTATCTGAGTCACTGTGCAAGTTCCGTTCACAAATGCACATTAAAGACAAAGCTGGGCATGTAGGCACGTGCTTGCAATCCCAGCACCGGCGACATGGAGACAGGAGGATCCTTGGGGATCACTGGTAAAGTCCAGCAAGTAAGAAGCCCAGTCTCAAAAATTAAATAAAGTTAAATGGACTACACTCGAGTAAATATATGTAAATTTCCCTTTAACATTCACATGTACACATATGCATTTACATATATACATACACACACGCACATACTCACATATATACACACATGCACACATATACATATATACATGCAAATGTACACATACTCATGCATACATACACTGCACACATACTCACATATATATACACATGCATACACACACATGCACACATACACATGCACACATATATATGTATATATACCCATGCATACATACACCGCACACATACTCACATATATATATATATACACATGCATACATACACATACACACATACACATGTATACATGCACACATGTGCACCTGCATACA
Source organism: Microtus oregoni (assembly GCF_018167655.1). Taxonomy (NCBI): domain Eukaryota; kingdom Metazoa; phylum Chordata; class Mammalia; order Rodentia; family Cricetidae; genus Microtus; species Microtus oregoni. Next base: position 44,922,625 of record NW_024543066.1, read on the forward strand.
CACAAACATGCACATGCATGTACATAAACACACACATTTTAAAAAGAACACTGGCGGCTGGGCAGATGGCTAAGTGATTAGAGTGCTTGCTGCTCTTACAGAGGACCTGGGTTGGTCCCCAGCCCCATCTTCAGATGGCTCACAGCAGCCTGTGACTCCAGCTCCAGAGGATCCCATACCTCTGTCTCCATGGGCACTGAACTCACATGCACACATCACCCCCGCCACAGAGACATAAAGATGACAAAAATCTTCAAATGAAAGAACGCAGGAAGCAGGAAAAGACTCATTTACAGTCACATGTGCTGTGGCTTCTCAGAATGTGACTCCAGCTCCATTCACAGCACAGCATCGCCTTTTTGGTGGGGCAGAGTCCTCACTTGCTGGTTCCAGAACCACGTGTGGAGTCCTCCTCTTCCAAGAGCAGGAGCCTGGGGCTTGGGTGGAGTGGAAAGACAAATGTTATGCTCATTATGGTTTCTTACATCTTTAGCCCCATCCACAACCTCCTGGATGACAACAGTCCTGGCCTCTGCCACCAGCTCTGCCACCAGCCCTGTCATTTACAGGTATTGCACTCTGAGTCTTGTGTTTCCCCCACTCTCCTGACTATAGTTCCCAACTGTCACCCTGACCGATGCCAGCTCTCACAGGATAGATGTAGTTAAATGGCCACTTCTCGTCATTTTATATAGGCCTCAGTTTTCTCATCTGCAAAATGAGATCACAGTAATATTCCAATGTCTGTCTATCATCTATCTATCTATCATCTATCTATCTATCTATCTATCTATCATCTATCTATCATCTATCTATCTACCTACCATCTATCTATCATCTATCATCTATCTATCTACCTACCATCTATCTATCATCTATCTATCTATCTATCTATCTATCATCTATCCATCTATCATCTATCTATTCATCATCTATTTATCTATCTATCATCTATCGAGTTAGTTACTGTACTCTCAGCCTTATATTTTCTATTTTGAGATTATGATTTCACTCAACATCTCAAGCTGGTCTTCAATTCGCTCTATCATGCAAGGTGGCACTGAACTTTTGGTCCTCATCCCTCAGCCCTCTGAGTGATAAAGCTTGTGCCACCTGTGCCGCCAGCCCAGGCTCTAGCTTGTTCTATGCCACAGGAGGTTGCTCTGTGCCTTTTAAGATGTTATCAGTGTCCTTGACAGTGCGTGGCCAGTAGTACAAGATCCCTGCAGGAAGGAGGCTGGAACTGGCAAGTTCAGGGTCGAAAAGGAAGTTAGGGGCAGGAGACCGAAAACGAAAAGGAGCAATAGCTTGTGACATTTTCAGCATTCCCCTATGTTGGAGACTGCAGGACCTACCAGGCAGGCTCACTGCACAATGCAGCTGTCCCCTGTCCAGAAGAGGCTGGTTTGCCGGAGGACCTGTGGGAACTGGAGGCCTTGGGAAGAAGGTTTTCTGGCAGGCAGTGTTCTGGGCTCTGGCTCTCCTCACCCCGCTAACCCTTCTTCCACAGCCCTCTGGATAGCTGGATGTGGAAGGGCATCATTGCTGGTGTGGCAGTGGCCGTCCTGCTACTGCTCGTGTTTGTTGTCCTTGTGGTCCTGTACCTCAGGAATGCTCGAGGAAGAGCCCAGAAAGGTGAGCCCATGTTGTTTGTTTTCCCATCAAGGAAATGGACCTGAAAAGCAAAGTGTCCAACTGGCTCCCTTTCCCTTCACAAGGTGGCAGACCTGGTGGTCCTGAATGAGGGGGATGTGGTTGAAGGGACCAGTTCTTCACAGCCTTCAGGTTGACTTACCCACAGGTGCCCCAACTCCCCACCTATTTGCCGGGATTTTGGATCATATACTTTTTATCTCAATTTTTAAAATTATTTTATTTCATGTGTATGGTGCTTTGCTTGCATGTATTTCTAGGCACCATGTGCGTGCCTGGTGCCTATCAGACCACCTGGAACTAGAGTCACAGAGAGTTGTCAACCACCGTGTGGGGCCTGGGAATTGAACCTGAGTTATCATGAAGAGCAGCCAGTGCTCCTAACTGCTGAGCCACCTCTCTAGTTCCTAGTCTTTTCAACTTTGTAATTAGGGACTTGCTAAGTCTACATAAAGAACTTTCTGGTTAATGATATTGAAGTGCATGTTTATATCATTTTAAAAATTTGTCTTTCTCAGTATGAGGAAGGAAGTGCAGAGATGTATGTAGTCAAATGCAGAGATGTATGTATGTCAAAGTGCAGAGATGTATGTAGTCAAAGTGCAGAGATGTATGTAGTCAAGATGCAGATATGCATGTAGTCAAATGCAGAGATGCATGTAGTCAAATGCAGAGATGTATGTAGTCAAATGCAGAGATGCATGTAGGTCAAAAATACAAAATAGCAACTATGCAGAGTGAATGAGTCAAAGGATTTAATGTACAACACGAAGATTATGGGTAAGAATAATACGTCATACCCTATATTTTGGCCACATGAGTGGCTTATGACTGCTCTTGCCACAGGAGAAATACGGGTGTGCTGTTAGGTTTTTCATTGTCAACTTGACACACGTAGAATCACCTGAGAAGACAGTCTTAACGGAGAACTCTCTAGATCAGGTTAGTCCATGAGCATGGCTATTGCAGGAGGGGATTAGCATGATTGTTAGCTGATGCGGTAAACCTACCATGCAGGCTGCACCATTCCCCAGGCAGAGGCTTGCAAACAGTGTAAGGAAGGAGTTAGCTGAGAGCAGACAAGAATGTGTGTATTCGCTTTGCTCTTGGCTGTGGGTGTGGTTTGTCTAGCTGCTTGAGTCCTTTCTGAAATGATGGACTGTAACTTGTAATTGTTAGCAGATGAGCCTTCCCTCTCCTGAGCTGCTTTTCTGTCAGGGTGTTTGTCTTGGCAACAGGGATCAAAGCAGGCCAATTCATCATTCTATGTTATTAACCATCTTATTATGTATTCAAAATCTTATAATATGTAATGTGTATTATATACACATTTCAAAGTATACACAATAATGTTTCCCTTTGTGGTGCTAAGAAAAGACCCGAGGCCCCAAGCATATTAAACACACAGTCTACCACTGAACTATGCCCTTTGTAAACATTGAGGGGCTGGGGTATGGCTCACTGGGTAAAGTGTTTGCTGTGTAAACATGAGGACTCGAATTCGACATAGGGCACCTGTATAGTAATCGGAGCACACACCTGTAGTCCTAGCCTTGGCGAGGTGGAGCCAGGCTTACCAGCTTTCCCACCAGCTTCTCAGAAACAACAAGTGCAGGTCCCAGTGAGAGACTCCTGAGCTCCTGAGGAACAACACTCAGGGTTGTCCTCTGGCTTCTATACACATGTGCACACACTTACACATGCCCATGAACATGCACCCCTCACACTTACATACTTACACCCCCAAAAGTGAACATGGTACAAAGGAAAAATCGTTTTCCCTCTCGATTTTTATTTTTTAAGCTTTTCTCCGGACAGGGTTTCTCTGTGTAGCCCTAGCTGTCCTGGAACTCACTGCATAGACTGGGCTGGCCTCAGATATAGAGATCTGCCCACCTCTGCGTCCTGTGTGCCAGGATTAAAGACATGAGACACCTCCACACCCAGCTTTCTTCCTGTTCTTGAGGGACTTGTGAGTCTTCCAAGTTTTGGGTTTTAGCATTAATCCCACATGAACTCTGTGGCCTTCAGCTGACTTCTGCCTCCTTTGCTGCTTTGTTCTGCCCTCTGTGCACACATATTTATTCACCACGTGCCCTCCAGACAGTTCTGGACAGCAAGGTTCGACAACTCACAAGGTTGTGTGAGTGGAACAAGAGCTCTTGGCGCTTGGGAGTGTTGACTTTCCAAGCTCTATAAAAAAAATCCTTAGGGAAGAGAGAATCTCAGAATTCTATATGCTTGGTTTCCAAACGTCATGAAATCAGTTCAGTGGGTCACTGTGACATTTTAGAAAACAACATAGGAACAGGGACATGCCCAGACTCGGCACACATATTCTCACTGAGTTTTCATTTAGAAGTGTGTGTGCACACAGGGTGAGTGTGGGAGGGTGTGTTCATAGGAAATGCTTACCCTGAGGGCTTTGACACAAGACACTAGAAAGCCAACCTCTTCCAACCATAGCCCCACCTGTGAACAGACCATACTTAAGTCTGATGTTTAAATACGGAACTTGCAGTGAGTGACCTGAAACTGACCAGGAAGATGACTGGGTTTTTGCAGAGCAGACACAGGCAGCCAGCCTATCAGGGTACCTAAAATCCTCCGATATTACTCAGTGCTGAGGGCTTGGGAGCTCCCCAGGCAGAAAGGATCCTTTGGCCAAGCCCTGTGCTCTCCTCCATCAGGGTCCCAGCCTGGTGTTGCTATGGGAATTGGGTGAGATGATACGTAGGACATCCCCTCACTAAATTTCTGGTTTCCTCACAGTTGAGAACGAATGTCACAACATCTATGAAGAATTTCCAGATCAGAAGGAGGAAACCACTGTAAGTAGGAGTGACTCTCCTCTGGGACGTAGGGGGCCTAGATTTCTGGTGGACACCTGTCATTGTGAGCTGTGCTTTCCAGTGTGCACCTGTCATCGTGAGCTGTGCTTTCCAGTGTGCACCTGTCATCGTGACCTGTGCTTTCCAGTGTGCACTTGTCATCGTGAACTATCTTTCCAGTGTGCACCTGTCATTGTGAGCTGTGCTTTTCAGTGTGCACCTGTCATTGTGAGCTGTGCTTTCCAGTGTGCACCTGTCATCGTGACCTGTGCTTTCCAGTGTGCACCTGTCATCGTAACCTGTGCTTTCCAGTGTGCACCTGTCATCGTGACCTGTGCTTTCCAGTGTGCACCTGTCATCGTGAACTATCTTTCCAGTGTGCACCTGTCATTGTGAGCTGTGCTTTTCAGTGTGCACCTGTCATCGTGAGCTGTGCTTTCCAGTGTGCACCTGTCATCGTGACCTGTGCTTTCCAGTGTGCACCTGTCATCGTGAGCTGTGCTTCTGAGTATGCACCTGTCATCGTGAGCTGTGCTTCTGAGTATGCACCTGTCATCGTGAGCTGTGCTTCTGAGTATGCACCTGTCATCATGAGCTGTGCTTTCCAATGTGCACCTGACATAGTGACCTGTGCTTTCCAGTGTGCACCTGTCATCGTGAGCTGTGCTTTCCAGTGTGCACCTGTCATCGTGAGCTGTGCTTTCCAGTGTGCACCTGTCATCGTGAGCTGTGCTTTCCAGTGTACACCTGTCATCGTGAACTGTGCTTTCCAGTGTGCACCTGTCATCGTGACCTGTGCTTTCCAGTGTGCACCTGTCATCATGACCTGTGCTTTCCAGTGTGCACCTGTCACCGTGAGCTGTGCTTTCCAGTGTGCACCTGTCATCGTGACCTGTGCTTTCCAGTGTGCACCTGTCATCGTGAGCTGTGCTTTCCAGTGTGCACCTGTCATCATGAGCTGTGCTTTCCAGTGTGCACCTGTCATCGTGAACTATCTTTCCAGTGTGCACCTGTCATCGTGAGCTGTGCTTTCCAGTGTGCACCTGTCATCGTGAGCTATGCTTTCCAGTGTGCACCTGTCATCGTGAGCTGTGCTTTCCAGTGTGCACCTGTCATCGTGAACTATCTTTCCAGTGTGCACCTGTCATCGTGAGCTGTGCTTTCCGGTGTGCATCTGTCATTGTTAATCTGGTCTGGGTTCAGTTTCTATTTGCACTAAGTGGCAGCACACACTCAGGACTGCTCATGTCCGCATGACATGTTTATGTGTTTCCTTTTCTGTATTTCTTCTCCTGTGTTCCCAAACTCAAGAGGGGAACAGAAAGACAGACAAAGAAGAGACGAGGAGGGGGCGGATTTGGTAGAACCAGTTCTTGGCCACCACCTTTATGGGCGACAGCCTTTCCTGTGTCTTAGGACATAGCCAGTCTACAAACTAGCTGCCGCTGGTCCAGTCAGTGTGGGAAAATGAGATGAACCATGTCCCCTAGGTCCTCCTGAGGGCTGGATGGTGTGGGTAGCTCTGCCTCTCCTGAAGACCCAAGACTCTTAGATACCCAGAACTAGAAGGCTCCAGGCCACCTAAGCCAGCTCTCTTTAGAAACTAGAATCGATTCCATGAAGTGCGTCTCTAAAAAGTCCCTTTAACTCAGCCCTAGTCCAGTTTGAATGTGCACAAGATGCACTTGGAGAACTTGTTGAAAAGTTCCTTGAAGGATACGGTAGCAGCATTTATGAGGCTGAGGCCAGATGGTCTCCAATTTCATGCCAGCTTGGGCAACCTAATGAGACCCAGTCCACAAAGCTTGGGGCTACAGCTCAGTGGTAGTACTTGCCATGCAAATGCAAAAACCTGTGCTCCATCCCATACACTAAATATATGCAGAATAATGGTTTCTTACTCCCTACCACAAGGGTCTATGTTCCATGGATTTAGAGTGAAGCCTATTTCCTGTTTGGAGCAGGAACTTGGAGAGGCCAGTTCTTGTCTGCTCAGTGGCAGGAAAGGCAACTTTCCCTGCCACCCCTACTCAGAGTCTCTGCGGGTCCAGTGCCACACCTCATATCTTTGTAAAGAAAAGGATTATTTATTCTTAGTTTATGTTTATGAGTGTTTGGTCTACATGTATGTATGCCATGTGTATACGGTGCCTGAGGTGGTCAGAAAAGGGAGTCAGATCCCCAGACTGGAGCCAACAGACCATTGTGAGCTGCCATGTGGGTGCTGGGAATGAAACCCAGGTCCTCTAGAAGAGCAGCCAGAGCTCTCAGCCACCTACCATCTCTCCGGCCTGTGTTCCGGTCCTGTCCCTCTGCCCTGTTCTGGTGACTCATGGGTCACTGGTCACTGCAGCTGCTATTCTATCAACACACATCTGTTTACTTTTATCCTAGGACGTCAATCAACAGATCCTGTCCACTGAGGACACGGAGGCCATTTGCTATGCTTCCCTCATCCACCTCAACCACACGAGCCTTCAGGACTCCATCTCTAGCAGTTCCCAGCCCTACCAGAAGCCCTCGCCTGACCCTCTTCTCTCTGTGGAATATGCTAGCATCTCTAGAAACAGACTCCAGCCAGCCAAGGCAGCTGCCCAAGAGGTGGAAACCAGGAACTGAGGGCTGAGCGCACACGGCAGAGCACGCAGGAATAAAGCTGCATCGCGGCACAGGAACAACTTCCTACAGTGTAGTTGGTCTCAGACTGTTGGGGCCACACTTTCTTCAAGGAGGATGGCAAACAGTACGATGGAGAGGGCTTGTGGACCCCTGGTGGCTCCGCTCTGGCGGCCTAGGGCCAGTGCTGCTGGGACAGTCTACGTGCATAGAGACCTGGGCCAGCGCCTTCGATGATGCTCGCCTCCCTTTGGTGACCACCACTTCCTCTCCACTGGCTTTTGAAACCCAGGCAGATTGTGTAAGTTCTCCAGGAACTCGAAGTCAGCTGAGGAGATCCGCTCAACCCCCAGCTCCTCCCCACACCAGCCTGTTACTAAAACCATCCCCGCTCGGGAACTCTGGTGACCCTGCCAGAAAGAAAACTGAAATGTGGGCAGTGCCCTTCACTGGCCTGTCTTCAGAGGCTTTTCCACCCACAGCAGAACCAGGGAACTTCTTCGCCATAACCGGCCACATGTCTCGGCGAGAGTACAGAGGGCTCCTCTGCCGTCTGGAGGACCGCCATTCACCAGCTGACAGTGTCTACAGCACCATCTATGCCACATCCTCCCGCCAGGTTCCTTGGGCAGAAGATGCCATCTGTCCTCAGCCTGAGGCTCCATGCATACTCAGACTGCTTGCCCCTGTGAGACAGGCACTCAGACTGAGGGAGGCGGGGCATGGGAAGGACTGGGATGCTGAGTGCATCCCTGCTCCTGGGGACCCTTCCTTCTCATGTCCTCCTCTAGCAGCACAGGTTTCAGAGCGAGAGACTGGGTGATTCCTACCCCTGACAGAGTCCAGCTGTCTTGCCCTTGGGTCATTGCTCCTTGCTAGTTTTCTCACTTCTTGACTCTTACAGGACCTCTGCTTGGGGCCTGGGTTTCAGTCTACATTGTCCTCTGAGAACCCATTTTTATTGCCTGTTCCTTGAATTTGTTCTCCTGCCGATGGCTTGTCCTGGGGGTTGGGCCCCTCATGAACTGTCAACACCCAAAGGTTTTTCTCTGACTGGAACTCCTAGAGCTGACTATGCTGTTTTCACTGGGCGGTATTGATGGATAATTGGGAAAGCCAGGCTCTACACTCAAGCTTGATGCTAGAGAGACTGAGTCTAGGATGTAGCTGGGAACACTTGCAGTGTCCCCTTACCTCTATATGGATGAAGAACCCAAACACCCCTATGTATGCACATTCCTCCATTCTACAGTTAGATATATACTACATTCTACAGATGGATGTACTCTGAGTCCACAGGTAAGCAATGGTAGATGGAGATCCTGGTGTTTGTACCACTGTGTTTCTGGTCCCTGCTCTCTCAGGGATCTCTTTGTGTATGTATTGGGGAAGGCATGTGACTAAACAATGACAGTCATGGCTTAGCTGGAGGGATGGATAGGGGCCAGGATAGGACAGGGGAGCAACCTAAGTAACAGGAGCCTCGAATGCAGCAGGGAAAACACAGGTGCAGCTCACTCTGCTGAGAGGTTCAAGGTGAGCAATTCCTAACTTGCCAGTGGCTCCAGAGAAGACAATTTGTGATCCTCCTCCCTGCCCTACAGGAGCAACCACTGAAGGCCTGGGGGCCTTTCCAGAACATGCCCTCGGGATGGTGCCCTCACCTCTCCTGGCCTCGGGGTTCTACAGCAAGCCAGCACCCCATACTAGGGGTGTCTGAGGAGAAAAGGGATGTCTTAGTTTCATTTCCTGTTTCTATGACAAAGCACCCCCCCAAAAAAAAAGAACATAAATGAGCCAAGGGTGAGCTGGCCACACAGCCGAGGGCACAATCCACAGCTGTGGGAAGTTCTGGCCGCAGGAGCCGAGGCAGCGTGTTGTAGCCACAGTCAGTGAGCAGGCAGCAGTGACCATCAGCCTTGGCCTGCTTTCTCTTTTTTTATTTACTTTTTGTTTACTTTTATTTCTGTGTGTGTACAGGAACCACATGCATACAAGTGCCCTCAGAGGCCCCAGCAGAGGGTGTCAGAAACCTGGATCTGGAGTTATAGGCAGCTGTGAGCCTCTCCTGTCCGTCCTGCCTGGGTGCTGGGAACTGAGCTTGATCCCTCTGGGAAAGGAAGAGGCACCTTAGTCTCTAAGCACTCCGAGTCTCTGCTGCCCCTCTCTTTAATGTTTTTTTAAATCATGCTTTAAAGTTTTCAGAAGTTGTTTGTATGCTTTCTACAGCTTTTTGTAGAAATTTCAGACATGTATATGTGTGTTTCCCTTGGGAGAACATCCCAGAGCAGAGGTGCTTCTTGACCCTTTCCCCATCCACAACCTTCTCCAGCAGACCCTGAGGGTCAGCCTTAGCTTTCCCTCCCTCTTGCCCAGGCCACAGGTGAAGACTGCACCTTCTTCAGCCTCTCCTTTTACACCTCAGGACTTGTTTCAAGTCACCTCCCAGAAGAGGCTTTGTGTTGTGTCAATAGCCACAGCAATAAAAGCAAAATAAAAACAAACACTAGAGGCTGGGCATGGAGGCACACACCTTTGACCACAGCACTCAGAGGTAGATCTCTGTGAGTTCAAGGCCAGGCTGGTCCATGACCCGGTCAGCCAGGACTACTTAGCCAGATTGGGTCTCAAAGCAACAGCAGCAACAACAACAGAGCTAAAGATGAATTTGGGGAGCAGCCTATGGGGAGAAGGGGTGGACTTACCCTGCCAGAAGCCAAGACTCACCACAAAGCTGTTCGTGGTTACTGCTGTGTTTGGAATGGAGAACTGACTGAGGCAGCTGAGCTGGGAAGAGAGAAACAGGCTGCTGCTCTTAGAGAGTGGGAGGTGTGGGATTTGATGGAGCAGACATTCCCAGTCAGAAGAAAGGCTGGCACAGCCATCATCTGCCCATATGGGGGAAATTAAAATTAGATTCCTATCTATGTCTTACACAAAAATACATTCCAGATAGAGCAGAAGCTAAATGTGAAGAGCTGAACAATAAAACCTTTGGAAGAAAATATAAAATGAAATGGGCAGGGTGGCACGAGTCTTTAATGCCAATACTCAAGATGCAGAGGCAGGTGAACCTCTGTGAGCCTGAGGCCAGGCGGATCTACACAGAACTCCAGGATAGCCTGTGCTACATAGTGAAGAGCTGTTTCAGGAAAATAAAAGAGTTTGCAAGATTTCTGCGTGGAAGGCGACTTTTTACAACTCATCAAAGGCACAATAAATGCTTGACTTTATTAAAACTGAAAATGATGGCACCTAAGGAGATTCCCAAAACCCAGCTCCAGGAGGAGCTATGGACAAAGCAGGATCCACAGAGCACACAGCTGGGAAGAGAGCACTTGTTCAAAGTAACAGAGTGACTTCAAATTCATAAAAAGGAGGACGAGATGGTTTATTTGGGCAGCCTGGCCACCTGAGTTTAGCCCCAGAACCTACCCAAAGGTGGACGGAGACAAGTGACTCCACAAAATTCTCCTCTCACCTCCACATGTGCCGTGCATTCCCACCCCCACACCTCCTCGCTAATAATTTGGGCCACACAAGATGTTTCAGGAGATGAAGGTCCTGCTTCTGAGCTGACGACTGAGTTTGATCCTAAGGACTCACCTAGAGGAAAGAGAGCACTGACTCCCACAGGCCTTCCTCTGGCCTCCGCTGGCCTCAACATGCGTGCCGTGGCGTGTACATATATGTCCCTCCGCATGGTAAAATAACGTATTTCTTTTCATTGAAAAAAGGACAAATCACTTCAACTGCAATGGAAGGAGGAATAGCCCTGCAAATCAGGAAAAATAGCCCTGCAAAGCAGGGAAGCATAGCCCCACAAAGTGGTCGTGTGTGGGTCATTTGAGGAGCACCATACAGTTAATTTCACCAGCAACAGCAAGCATCTCGGTCATAAACTCTGATGTCCACCATGCGACCCTGAGCCTTCAGAAATTGATCTGGGATGTGGCCACATGGCAGGGCACTTGTCTGTTAATATTAAATTAATATTAAAGGACTTTGATTCAATCGTCAAGACCATGATATGTATTTATACACATGTATAGGTACCAGGTCCATAGAGATATACATACATGATACACATTTTCCCTGTCCTCTCCCCTCCTCTCCTCCACCAGCTTCCCATTCCCTTGGCTTCCTTCCCTTCTCTCTCTCTCTCTCTCTCTCTCTCCTCTCTCTCCTCTCTTCATCTCTCTCACTCACTCTGTGTTCCAGGTGGCTCTGAAGACCAACCGAATTTCTCGTACTTGTTAATCAGGAGCTCAATCACTAAGCTATATCCTAAGCCCTGACTTTACACTTTTGAATTCTGTGGCATTCTAATAACCATTATAGGGAAATACATAATTTCTTCCTCCAAATAGTCCTTTGTCCTGTAAAATCACTTTGAGTCTGTATGGCTATCAGGTTTCTAGTATATCAATATATACAACAGAGAAAACATTTAAACATGGACATGGGGAAAAGGATAAAACACTTCAAACATAGTGTCATAAATAAATTTCAGTGGAAAGAAAGATTAGCGTAAAATTCCAGCTTATACCACGTGAGAGAGAAAACGTGGGTTTTTTCTTTCTTTCTGTGTGTGTGTGTGTGTGTGTGTGTGTTTGAGACAGGGTTTCTTTGGAGCTTCTCCTGGAATTCACTCTGTAGACCAGGCTGACCTCCAATTTACAAAGATCCCCATGCCTCTGCCTCCCGAATGCTGGGATTAAAGACCTGTGCCACCAACTGCCCAGCAAGAACATAGGTTTTTTATTTCATGGACTTGAGCCATCTTCTCCTTTACAGTCTTCATTTCTAAATTTAGGGTTTGACAAAGTTGGGGCATGTTTAAGGTGCATATCTCTGTAGGTTTCTGTATGCTTCAATAAGACACTCTGACGGACCAGCCTGATTCCATCTTAAGATTAAAAGCCATCTTGTTACAAGGTCAAAATAATTTTATTTCTGTTTTCTGCAAAACTTGGGTTTAACCAGGTTGTGACTCATTTTCTGGAATTTGATATGTTCCATACCCTATGCCCTGACCTCCACCCTGGTGATAAGATGTTCTGTCAAATAATTCGAAGATGTGCAGCCAAGTTCCTACATAACCAATATTCCTCTGTAAATCCCTTGCCCTTGAAAGCCCCTACCTAGCCTTATTGTTCTTGGACTATATAAGCCCCACTTTTTCTTACACCCAGTGCTATTTTCTCAAACCCCACTTGAGGGAGCTAGCCCTGTCTGAGAGAAAATAAAACGTGTTAAATTTGACCAAAGAATTTGAGACTTTACTCTCCTTTGCTGGGATTAACAATCAGAGGGCCCAACCCAAATTCTGAAGTCAGACCTTTGCTCTGGGACTCCGGAATGAATGCTCATGCCTGTGTCGCGGGACCCCAAACAAGACCACCCCAGAGCCAGTATCTGATGCAAACACTCTTGAGTTTATTAGTTACAAGTTAGCTAACTCAGACCACAATCCAACACTCCAACACAGTGAGTGGAGGAGAATGGTCCCAGGCTTCCAGGTAAGGGGATTTATAAAGGGGAAGCTGCAAGCAGGGTGGCACAAGCCTTGGTGTTTCCGGATAAGGGGAATTTTAAAACACTGACTGTCAGCAGACAAGAATTTCAAAACAGCGGTTAATCGGATACCTACAAGGGCATTTGAAGCAAGCAGATGTCTGGACACCCTGGTGGGTCAAAGTTGAAGCAAGCAGATGTCTGGACACCCTGGTGGGTCACTTTGACCAGGGCAGGCACAGTGTCTTGGGAATGTTTATGACTCTGCTGGGCTCCATCACCCTCCCTGGATAGATCCTGTCTAAAATGGAGTTCTTTCTCAAAATGGAGTTTGTTCTGCTGCTTCAGTGTGAATGCTACCTCCAGAGGTGGTGTGAACCTTCAAGATATCCCAGGGCCCCGGGGCTCTGATGCATGCCTCCAATTTAGGGGATTATTGCAGCAAACTGCTGAATCACCAAGAAGCCAGCAGGCACCTGTCTGAGGAGGTTTCCATTGGTAAGTCATAGAAGGCACCTGGTACGGTTTCTGGTGGGGTCCCATCTGGGGACAGAGAGGTACCTGAGGAGGTAATGTATCCCCACCCGGGGCACTAGGTAAAAGTCAGTTTGGCTGCCTGGCTATTGGATACTAGGGATTGAGAGGAAGTCAGCTGAGCCAAGTTAAATATTTGCATGTTTTGCTTCTGACCGGTCTCTTTTGACTACATGAACATTCTGTGTTCTCTATTTACTGGTTTGTTTGTTTGTTTTTGCCATGTTTGTCTCTGTAAATCTGCCGCTGAAGGTGCTCACTAGGCCTCAGTTGTCCAACCACTTGGGTGCACCAGATGGGACCCTTTGTTTGCCCTTGATCTGCACTGTGCTGACTGGGATCCTCCCAGGAACACAGCAGCAGGCAGGCTGTCTACGGGCTGGGTGAGAGCACAGAGAAAAAACCTGAGACTCAAGGTATGGGGGCTGCTTGGTAGTGTGTGTGTGTGTGCCGACCTGCAAGGTAGTGTGTGTGTGTGTGTGTGTGTGTGTGTGTGTGTGTGTGTGCCGACCTGCCTGGTAGTGTGTGTGTGTGTGTGTGTGTGTGTGTGTACCGATCTGCCTGGTAGTGTGTGTATGCCGACCTGCAAGGTAGTGTGTGTGTGTGTGTGTGTGTGTGTGCGCCGACCTGCCTGGTAGTGTGTGTGTGTGTGTGTGTGTGTGTACCGATCTGCCTGGTAGTGTGTGTATGCCGACCTGCAAGGTAGCGTGTGTGTGTGTGTGTGTGTGTGTGTGTGTGTGCCGACCTGACTAGCACTTTGGCCACTTGCCATGGCTGCAGTCAGTTCTCAGGTTGCTCTGGTCCCTCCCCCAGTCACTGAATTCAGTTTAGCAGGGATTCAGATGTCTTTAGATATGGGTATTATTGAAATATTGTTTCATGTAGTCCTGCTTTATTGAAAAACTGGCTCTGGTGTTGGGTTATGGCTCCCTTTTCTCTAGACCAAAGCATGCTTAGTTAAAAGCTTCTTGTTTGTCCAATGGCAGTTGAGTCACCTAATTTTATGATGGAAAAAAAAGAGAACAAAACAGCCAAAGTAAATAAATAAATAAAGACTATTGGTTTTATTTGACTAAGACTTTTTGCTATTTTATTAACTTTCTGTACCTCATTATTTATAAAATTGTTGGGTATGGCAAAATATTTATAGTCTATAACAAAATACTTAAAACTAATAACAAATGTGTTAATAATTAAAATTTACCCATGGGTAATTTTAATTTACACGGCATACTGTGTAAATGATTTAACTATAGTAAAGATATAAATAAAAACCTTTAATATGTTTCACTCCTCAATCAAAGTAATGTGAGGTTTGTTTAATCTGGTCAATAACAGGTTTTCTGGATGTCAAACTTTATTTCAAATGTCATGTATTGAACCAAGTTGTTTATCCTTAAATATCCTCAAATTCACTGAGTCTGCACTTACCAAACCAGAGATGCTGTCATTTGATATTTGCAAAAATCCTTTTAATAATTTTTGTCAATTCTTGTATACACTTTAAATAGAGGACTAAACCTAAAAAAAATAATCCACTGAAAAGTCAAGACAAAAATGCTGCCAAAACCAAACCAAATAAGAAAGAAGATAAATGTATGCACTGGGCGGTGATGGTGCATACATTTAATCTCAGCCCTTGGGAGGTAGAGACAAGTGGATCTCTGTGAGTTCAAGGCCACCATGGTCTGCTTAGCGAGTTCCAGGACAGGCACCAAAGCTACACAGAGAAACCCTGTCTCAATAAATAAACAAACAAACAAAAACAAAATAAAAAAAAGAAAGGAGATAAAAGAAACTGTCTCTTGGGGAAAAAATTAGCCAGGCCACTTCCTGGCTTAGGGCTGCTTGCCTCTCTAGCCAGACTTTGATGTCAACCTGACCATATATGATTAACATATAATTTAGAAGAGCCATCAGAGGGTTCATGTCATGGAACAGGATTTGGCCAGGCTTTTGAACAGACGACGATGGCAAAAATCTATATTATTCAATACAAAAGATAAAAAAGTAAAGAGTTAGGGCCACAACTTTAAGAACTAAAACTTAATGTATGATCTTTCTGGTAAAGCACACAGATCAGCTGAAGTTTGTCACTGTGTCTAGCAAGCAACTCCCTCCGTCTCGAGGGCTACTTCTTTGTTGTGTGTTTTACAAGCACTTAAGAAAAGAGGATTTTTGCTGTCATACATTGCCAGACACTGCACAAAGTGATTTCTAGGTAGCCTAAGTATCCAAATAATCATGTGGTTTCATCACCTGAGGAGCCAATGAAAATCTTAAAATATCCTCATAGCTTTTGCTCATGGCTGAAAAAGGGCTCCAAAGCAACACAGTAGGAAGATGATGAATGAAGGACAAAAATAAACTGAGAGGGGAGTAGGGATTTAAAAAATTTGAGTTCCAAGGGGAGCAGTAGAAAAAGATGGCATCTTTAAGCCCGCCTTGCCTTGAAACAAAGCCGCAGACTTTGATAATGTGCACGAGCCTGCTCTGGTCTACAGGACCACGTGATAGGAGGAAAGCCTGGCTACTTGGATGTGCAGACACTGGTAAAACTGGCAACCAACTATGCAAAAACTAGACCGGCTCCTGCAGGATCAAGGCTGCTGGGTTTCCTGCTAAGTTCTTCTACTGGGCCTATAGCACACCCTGTATAAAATCCCCATTACAGGTTTCTAAGGGTCAGTGTTAAAATGGAAATGTTAATCAACTTAGAACTAAGTTTGAGTCCTAATCTTATAAAAGCTACTAACTTGCTATAAAAAATTAAGACATGTGAATTGATAGTCAAAGACCAAGTGAAAATCTTAATATGTTCAGAGCTGTACCCTTAGTCATGCTGGGTACGAATGTAGTTTATTTACAGGAATAAGCTTTGGTTAGACTCCTCTGTATGTTTTTAAGGTTCAGCCTAAAGCAAATAACTAAATACAAATACAATTTATTTAAAATCAGGTATACTTAACAGGCAGCCCTCAAAAGTTTTCAGAGATCTGCTGAATGTGGCATTTAATGTTTAATGAAAAAAATCTTCCCATGATAGGCAGAAACACCAGCTCCTAGAAGTGACCCTAAGGTCTCCAAAGAATACAGATGAGGCATAGGCCTTGATTTTGGTGACACTAAGCACTGAGAAAATCTTCCCCATGCCTCGCTCGCTGCCGGGACCCTGCATAAACTGTGGACACGGTTGGGTTGGATTCCTTAGTCTGCCTAAGTCAAAGTGGGTTCATTGTCCCAAGTCTCTCATCCACAGGAAAATCTCTCAGACCTTCCAGATCTGGCAGCCAAAGGCCTGTGCTGTCCTATGCGACACCTGAAGATGCAACGCTGTCCTGTGTGATAGCTGAAGACTGAACCTGTCCCTAGGGAAACCGCCCCTGGAGCCTAGGCTAACCCATCTAGGTTTGTCTCTGTCCCTTTAATTGACAGAGAGCTCATTTGGGTTATACTTCCTGCTGGAGTTTGTCCTTCTCAGGTCTCTGATGCTGTTGATGCTAACTGTAGCTTTATCAGTATAACAACAGTTTCCTGGTCAATGAATTCATCGAAGAGAATCAGACCACCCAGCCAGAGGATGGCAGAGGCTTGGGGAAGTATGAAACTAGAGGCAGAAGGAAGGGGCCCAAAGAGGAGTGAGGACAGTGTCTTTGGGATATGGATGATGAGCAGGAGGACTTGAGAACACTGCACTTTTGTTCTAGTGAGCTTTTGATTACTGTGATAAACATCACGACCTAAAGCAATTTGGGGAAGAACGAGTTTATTTGGCTTACATTTTCCCATGGCAATTCATCATTGAGGGACGTTAGGGAAGGAACTGAAGGTTGGAACCTGATAGCAGGAAGTGAAGCAGAGACCGTGGAAGTCTTACTGGACTTCTTATTACACCCAATGAGACTGCCTACCCAGGGGTGGCACCACCCTCAGTGAGCTGTGCCCTTCCCACACCAATCATCAATCAAGAAAAGGGTCCACAGAATTGCCTACAGGACACTTTTATGGAGACATCTTCCCAATTGAGTTTCCTCTTCCCAGATAACCCTAGTTCGTGTCAAGTTGACAAAAAACTAACCAACACAGGTATGCAGCCTCTGATGAGAAGTCTGGTGGCAGCCTGGGGAGGAAAATGAGTCTGAAGGCGCTAGGAACGAGTAGAACTCCAAAGGGGGATGAACGTGAGGGTGGCTTAGTGACCACAGGCAAGAGGTCTGAAAAGTTCTGAAGCTTTTGTTGAGTTAATAAGAGATGATTCAAAGAAGGCGGAAGTGCCCGTGGACATAGGAGATGCAGCGGTGTGCCGTAATGAGCTGGCTGTGGCGACAGAGGCCCCGGCACAAACAGGAGTCTCACCCCAGCCAGTGCCGGATAACGGAGTAACATGGCGGCAGGCAGGCAGATGTGGTGCTGGAGCTGAGAGTCCTACATCCTGCAGGCAACAGAAAGTCAGCTGACACACTGGACAGTATCCTGAGCATAGAAAACCTCAAAACCCACCCTCATGGTGACACACCCACTCCATCAAAGCCACACCTCCTATAGTGCCACTCCCTATGAGGTTATGGGGGCCAAATATTTTCAAACTGTCACAGGCTCTGCTCCACACAGCCATTCGGGCACCCATGTTCCTTCCCACAAATGTGCCTGTCAGCTTTAGAACCCCAGAGCCTATGCGGGACCCTCTCTGTCCGGGCAGCAAATGAGAAGAGAGGAACAGGAGGGCTTGCACCAGAACTGCTATGGACCAGGCGTGGAGCTGGGAAACCTCATTTCTTGTAGAATACAGTGTGCGGCCAGCTCTGGCTGCACAGGCATTTGGAAGATGCAGGCTAGCTGGTCCCTTAGAAGGAAACTGAACAAATCCATCCTCCCTTTCAAGAGTTGGTTTATGTACTCACTCATAAGTGGTTTTTAGACATAAAGCATAGAAAACCAGCCTACAATTCACAATCCCAGAGAACCTAGACAACAATGAGGACCCTAAGAGAGAAATACAAGGATCTAAATAGGAAGGAAAAAAGGACAAGATCTCCTGAGTAAATTGGGAGCGTGGGGGGGGGGTCAATGGGAGAGGGCGTCGTGGCGAAGCAGCGCCACCGTGCGGCCAGTTCACTGTGGCTGACTGTGACAAGGCGTCGCGGGGAAGCAGCGCCACCGTGCGGTAGTTCCCTGGATACGGTCGTGAGACTTGGCCCTTGGAGAAACCTGTTTCTTTACTTTCAGTAAAGCAGACATTCACTGATAACTCTCCCATGAAGGCATTATTTCTCCGTCAAGGCAGAAAGAGCCTTTAGGCGGCAGAGTTCTGTGGGCAGAGCATCCATGTCTTCCGGACATGCCACCTCCAGACACCTCCACAGTCCAGCAGTTGGGAAGCTCTCTGAAGAGTCTCATCACAGAGGCTTCATGATCAATGAACCGTGATCAATGACATCATTGGCTGTGGGTGGACTACTAGATCTTCAGCCCCTGTCACCATCGTCCTGGAACTTGGTAGAGCTGAATCATCAGCTCTTTTAGCCCCTGCTTGGTTCCCCGGGCGACCAGCCCCCATCTTTTTATTTATTGATTGATTGATTGATTTATTCATTTATTCATTTATTTATTTATTAAAGATTTCTGCCTCCTCCCTGCCACCACCTCCCATTTCCCTCCCCCTCCCCCAATCAAGTCCCCCTCCCTCGTCAGCCCGAAGAGCAATCAGGGTTCCCTGCCCTGTGGGAAGTCCAAGGACCACCCACCTCCATCTAGGTCTAGTAGAGTGAGCATCCAAACTGCCTAGGCTCCCCCAAAGCCAGTATGTTCAGTAGGATCAAAAACCCATTGCCATTGTTCTGGAGTTCTCAGTAGTCCTCATTGTCCGCTATGTTCAGCGAGTCCGGTTTTATCCCATGCTTTTACAGACCCAGGCCAGCTGGCCTTGGTGAGTTCCCGAAAGAACATCCCCATTGTCTAAGTGTGTGGGTGCACCACCAGCCCCCATCTTGATGCTACCTCAGAGCCCTGCCAAGGGCTCCTACCACATACGGAAGTTAAGAGTTTCTGTCAGCTGTTTCCTATTGAAAAAACTACAAATATTGTAGGAGATCGGAGGCAGGAATGCAGAGTGAAACCCCCAAATATTGTAGGAGAGCAGAGGCAGGAATCCAGAGTGAAACCCAAATGCTGAACAAAGTACTTTCCTGGGAACCCCCTTCTACAAAGTTATTAGGGATTCTGACTCAAGAATCTGATATAGAGGCGAAATACACATTTTTATTATATCATGGTGTCACAAAAGCTCCTCATGAGAGAGAGGAGAGAGAAAGAGAAAGAGAGAGAAGGGGGGGCAAACACAGATACACACGTGCATACACAGCACACACAGACAGAGGCAGGCAGGCAGATGCAGGGGCAAGAGTGAGAAGAAGAGGAAGGAGGAGAGACGGAAAAAGGAGAAAAGAGGAGGCAGGCACAGACAGGCAAAGAAACACAAGAACCTGCCTAAGTACCAACTTTGCATAGTAATTTGTCTGTATCCTCCAGGTATAATAAGACCTAAGAATAAAAAGAACACTTAAAGTGATAACAGCTTTAGAAAGCATATTGTTGGCAAGAGCATCGGTGTCACTATTCTGTGACTTTTGTGCCGTGATGTGAGCTAAAGCAAATGAGTGGCTGAGACGTTAACACTACTGCTTGAGGGTGGGGCTCTCTGGGTGAGAGAAAGGAGGCGAAGAAGGGAGATAACGGGTGTTGAGCAGCGGCATCTGAAATTCTGATTTTTTCTTTTTTTTTTTTATGAACTAATTTGTTATCAAGGGGCCATACTTGACACAATGTGCAGGTAGAGAGAGATCAGGTAACAGTTTTGTGGCATCGAATCTCTCTGTCCCCTTTACGGGGGGGGGGGGGGAGGGCGGTTCCAGGGATTGGACTCAAGTTATCAGGTTTGGGCAACAAGGGCCTTGGCTTGCTGAGCCACCTTGATGGTCCTAGTCCTGGTTTTCTATTGTATCTGTATGAACAATGGCTGGGTGTGATCTTGTAATCCAGCACTAGGGATTTGGAGGCAAGAGGATCAGGAGACCACAGTTATTTTATGCTATAAGGCAAGATTTGAGGCTGTATAAGACCCCTCATCCTGAAAAGAAAAGAGTTCTTACTTCCAGCCACTAAAAAAGCCGAGTCAGTGACTAACCCAGTAGCAATGAGGCCCCCTAGCATCCAGGCTGTGGTACACGTAGTTCCATTTCTGTTGCCATGACAAAAAAAAAAAAAAAAAGAACCCTGACTAAAGCAGCTCTCAGAGAGAAAGGGTTTATTCAGATTACAATTTCAGGTTAGAGTTCATTGTTGCAGGGCAGTTAGGTAGAGACTTGAAGCAACCAGGCACATGCAGGGTCAAAGGTGAAGAGAGAATAAGTGTCTGCTTCCTTACTCATGCGGTCCAGGATCCCCTACCTAGGGAATGGTACCACCCACGGTGGGCTGGGGCTCACTACATCAGTTGACACAGTGAAGACAATCTTTGCTCCTCCACAGTATGCCCACAGTCCAGCCTGATCTAGACAACCCCCCACTGAGACTGTCTTCTCAGGTGATTACTGGCTGGAAAAGTTGACATTAAATAGACCTCAATGGTCTTGAAATACTTATTCTTTTCTTTTTGTCCTTTCTATGTATCCCAGGCTGACCTTGAACTTGGAATCTTCCTGACTTGGTTTTCCAACCATTGGGATTACAGGCCTCTGCTATGACATGTGTTAGTGTTAACTGTCAACTTAATAGAGTCTTGAATTGACTGGGAGATGGACTTTGGAGCCTGGGTGTGGGGGATTGTTATGTGATATTTTACTCTTTTGGTTTTCTGAGGGGCCTACTGCCCAGCTCCCAAATAAATACCCAGCCTTAGCTTGGCTTGCTTTTTGCCAGCTTTTACTAACTTATATCATCCCATCTACTGTTTGTTTCTGCGGTTTTATCTCTCTCTATTTCTGTATACCTTTCTTTACGTCTTTCTCCAGGGCTTGCCGTGTAGCTGCATGGCTAGCCCCTGATGTCCTTCTCTCCTTGTCCTATCTTGCTCCTCGATCCCTTCTTCTTCCTCACTTCTCCTTCTATTTATCCTCTCTGCCTGCTCTCCCCGCCTATCCTTGATCCTGCCTCGCTATTGGCCGTTCAGCTCTTTATCAGACCATCAGGTGTTTTAGGCAAAGAATCACAGCTTCACAGGGTTTAACAAATGTAGCGTAAACAAAAGTCACACACCTGAAAATAATATCCCCCAGCGGGGATCGTCTTAATTACATTTAATTGTGGGCAGGACTATTTCCAGGACTTGGCGTCCTGGAAAAAAAAAGCCAAAAAACAAAACAAACAAACAAAATACAGGAAAAGGGAGTTGTAATTTGTCTATCTCTGCTTCTTGACTGTGGGTGATGGAACCCTCAAGCCCTGCTGCCATGGCATCCCACCATGAGCCAAATAAATCTCCCATTTTAGCTGCCTTTGTCTGAGTATTTTATTATAGCCACAGGAAAAGATGCCAAGACACCTCCCTGGCACTAAAATACCAATTTTCACTGAAAATGGAAACAGCATTCCCCAAAATGGACTGATCCAAGTTTAGCAAGAAGTGAACGAGACAGACCCAGACATCTTGTTATGCTAGATGGTAAGGAAGCTGGAGGGATTACACCAGCCCAAAGGTCTCAGGAACTAACCAGTGTAGAAGGCTGAGTGATGCCCATGGCAACAGGACAACAGTACCAGGAGTAGTGGCACATGCCTTTAATCCCGGCACTTAAGAGACAGGCAGGTGGATCTCTGAGTCTGAGGCCTGCCTGGTCTGTAAGAATAAACTTAAATGAATCAAATCTATTTAAATTGTTCATTTATACTTCTGTAAAAAATTTTTAAAAATCTTAATGGCAACTAGAGTTTCAATAAAACAATACAGTTTTGTAAAAAATCAAACAGAAACAAAGAACAACAAACAGTTTATAAGTGAGGGAATGAAGCCCCCCTTTGTCTTTTATTTGGGGATGGAGCCTCACTGTCTCAACCTTTCCAGGGAGGGATTAGGATGTACACTGCAGCCTCTTCCTATGGTGGGATTAGGGGGTACACTGCAGCCTGCTCCTTTGCCTTTTGTTTTCGTCATTTTCAAAGGTTACTTATTACTAATGTGTGTCTGTGTGATGTGTGAGCATGTATGAGCATGAGTGTGAGGTCAAAGGGCAACTCCTTGTCCTTCTTCCCTTGAGTGGATCCCAGAGGTTGAACTCAGGGCATGGGGATCACACAGCCACTGCTAAACCCACTGAGCAATCTCTCCTGCACACATCTCCTGTTTTTCTCAGCAAGTCGTGTCTCACGGGAGTGCTGAGCGACCCACGAAGAAGGAGCATTTGCTCCCACAAATGACTGGAGCACAAACTGCAGCTGTCACAGAAAAGAACCCCCCAGAACCCCACAGAAAAGAGGCCCTGGGACCACGCTTGTGGAGAATTCACAGAGCCAGATCTGCAAAGACTCCACAGTTAGGTCATTTTAAGGAAGTGCTGGGATGCGAAGCAGGAGGGGAACACTGGGGTGTGAGTCAGCAGGCCACACTGTAGGGAGCCCTGCAGGATAAACCATCTGGTTTCCTTAGCAAATGAAGCACAAGGGAAGAAAAAAATTACAGGGAACTGGAGACTAAAATAGGCACAGAGATGCTGTGCTGACTAGAGTGTATCCCTACTTTCTTAAACCTATAAAATGCATATGGTATTGCAGGGGCTGGGGAAGGCTCTGTCATTGCGGATGAGGACATGAACTTGGTCTCCAGAGCATACATAAAGAGTCAGGTGAAAACCCCGCTGTTTTCTCATTGTGTCATAAGAAGATCCCTGGTGAGGGGCACACACCATTGTACAAAATGTGCAATAACGGGTGGATAGATCTTGATTCCAAAACTCACGAAATAACTATATTTTAAAGGGCTAGTAGGCTAAAAATATCTTCTGTCCTCACACTCTTGGGTTGGGATGGATATATCATCAAGCATGTTGCTATTCATTGTATATAAAATTATGTAGCATAATTCTTTAATTGTTAAAGTTAGATGCAGTCATTGGGAGAGAGAGGACCCAGGCATGGTGCTGTACGTTTATAATCCCAGCTATGGGCAGGTGGGGATAGGTTGTAGGCGGAGACTGCTCATTCTTTCCTGACTTTCCTTACCCGGGATAATCACACAGAAACTATATTAATCACAATACTGTTTGGCCAATAGCTTAAGCATATTCCTGGATAACTCTTATATCTTAACCCATTTCTATTAATCTGTGTATTACCACGTGGTTGTAGCCTACCAGTAAGGTTCCGCCCAGCATCCTGGGTCAGTCTCCTGTGGTGTCTACAGGCATCCCCTTGACTCCACCCACTCTCTCCTCCTCTATCTACTTGGAATTCCCGCCTTGCCCTATTCTGTGCTGCAATAGGCCCAAAGCAGCTTCTTTATTAACCAATGGCATTCACAGCATACAGAGGGGAATCCCACATCAATAGGTGAATCCTTGGGGTTCATGGACCAGACAGTGTAGCCCAACTGATGAGTTCCATGCCAAGTGAGAGACTCAAAAGATGAGGTGGAGAGTCTTGGAGGAAAGACATCTTTGACCTACACACACACACACACACACACACACACACAGAGTGATACAGGGCCACTTCCCGCATTAGACCCTGACAAGCTGAGCTGTTTGCTCTGTTGTGGAGTACTGTCTTTTACTCCCCAGGAGTTCCCATCTCCAGATGACACTCCCTGACACATGGTCCATCCCAGAAAGACCCGAGAACAGAGAACTATGCCAGAACTGAAGCCAGGTAATGCACCTGTAGGCTCTCAGCTACTTTCCTCAGGACCTCTGGCATAGCTCAGTTTTCAGGCTGGAATGCCTCCAGATCTCCTGAGCTCTACCTCTGACTCACCAGACACCTTTGTGCCTTGGCACATGCAGGTCTCTGTGCCTGTGGAATCCTTGTCTTCCA
Source organism: Microtus oregoni (assembly GCF_018167655.1). Lineage (NCBI taxonomy): Eukaryota > Metazoa > Chordata > Mammalia > Rodentia > Cricetidae > Microtus > Microtus oregoni. The sequence continues at coordinate 44,946,798 of NW_024543066.1, forward strand.
GAACTCCAGGAATGCTCGGCCTGTCCCACTGGGTGACCAGAAGTTCAAGATGGGACTGTGTGGACATGTGTGCCCTGGGGACACCCAGCTCTGCAGAGGAGGAAGTTTATTGAAAACAGCTGCCATCTCCGTCAGACAAGCTTTGGCTGCTTGTGGAGCCCATCTTATGAATTGTTGGCATATCTTCATAGAAGGAGGGGGGAGAGGTCAATGGAGGCCACTTCTCTAAGCCACCTGCATGCAATTCTGCCCTAATTGCATGAGACCTTGGAGTCTTGGGGAGGGATTGTAGTGTACTGGTTGAGGAAATTGACTGGGGAGGGGAGTCCACCCATGTGACCACAGGGAAGCCATCATCCATACTATCTGAAGACTTCCACTGCAGCTGCTTTACAATTTACTCATGCTCCTGCGGGTCGCCCTTCCCTTCACCCATGCTCTGTACATAAGCCCAATTAGCTCATTAGCTGGGGAGCACTTGCTGTTCTTGTAGAGGACCCAGGTTCCCAGCACCCACATGGGGGCTCACAAGTGCTCATCACACCAGCTCCTTCTGGCTTTGAAGAGCTCATGAGGAGGGAATGGAGTTTGTTTACATTTCTCTAGGGAAGGGATTCTTTTTTTTAATATTTACTTATTTATTTGTTTATTTATTTATTATGTATACAATATTCTGTCTGTGTGTATGTCTGCAGGCCAGAAGAGGGCACCAGACCTTATTCCAGATGGTTGTGAGCCACCATGTGGTTGCCGGGAATTGAACTCAGGACCTTTGGAAGAGCAGGCAATGCTCTTAACCACTGAGCCATCTCTCCAGCCCTAGGGAAGGGATTCTTAAAGCGCACTCAGAGTTTGCCCATTTCCCCATCCCCTGCTGACTGAGGTAATAGTCACAGTTAACCCTTGCTGAGGGCTTCTGTGCATCTGGGCCCTTGATTGTAGCAAACCCCATGACGCCCCCGATAAACTTGCTTATCACCAATGGTCCTATCTTACAGACGCACAGAAGCACAGCGAGCACAGCGAGAGAGGTTACAGGCCTGAGCGGACACACAGCAAACAAAAAGTCTGCCTCTAGCTTATGTCCCTAGCTGCTGCCTTACCCAATGAGGTCGTAGGCAGGAGCTGGTGACATGCCAACCTCACAAGAAGTGGCTGTCTTCCAGGAGAGGCTGGTACCAGTGGATGAGGGACACTGTGGCCACAGTGTGAGGATAAGAGCTCCCAGGTGAGGTTCTGCACGGAGATGGAAGAATCTAAAAGCCCGACTGACGACAGCCATGCAGGGCCAGCCTGGTCAGCACCGCAGGAAGTATCTGCCCTTCAGCCAGACTGCGGAGGCCTCTTTCCTTCCTCCCTCATGTCCTCTCCCTCCTTGAATTATAGCGCCCACCCTCGTCCTGACCATTGCTCAATCCAGGATCACAGTTCCTGTGACTGCGCCTGACTGGCTTGGTCCTCTCTTTTCTGCACTTCAAGGGAAAGACGAGATCTTGCACAAGGGACTCCGGAGCCACATCTGTTCTCTTCGGCTGGCCGAGGAAGGGAGCCATGGGGCCTCTCCACCTGTTTCTCCTGCTGCTGATCACAGGTGGGACCTGCCCTCTACAATGTTTCCTTGAGCAGATGGCTGGGTGGGGGTGGGGGTGTTTCGGAGGGGTACTTTGAAGGAGGCTGAAGTCCTGGCATGCTCAAGTATCCTGCTTGGCCCTGCTTTCCTCCCCACTGGTCCATGTTCTTCACACCATCCTTCCCAGGATCAACCCCCACGTGTAGGGAAGGCTAAGGCTCAGCTGTACTTGGTCACTCCAGGAACTGTGAGGGCGGCACTAGCTGTCGGATGGGGGCCTGTGGAAGCGCTGCTAAGAGCCCTTAAACATTCAAGGAGCACTGAAGCATAAATGGAGTGGCGGAATGGGAGAGAAGGCTAAAGGAGGAGAGACTTGGGTTGGGATTTGCATCCTCCTCAGCCCTTCCCACATCTGACCTCAGCCCTCAGTGGGAGCTGAGGATGCTGAAGGCTCTACCACTGAGTCCTCAAGTGTGACAGACTGCCTCCTCCCACTGTGGGCTGGGTACCTCCTGCAGCCCAAGAGTAGTGGACAAACCCAGGTGAGAGAAGAGGTTGAAGCATCTGGAAGTAGAGGGAGATGTAAGGCGCCTTAGCCTGTCTGGAGGCAGCTGGGTGGAGGGGCAGATGTGTGGCGAGAACACACACATGAGGTCTCTACTCCAAAAGGCGGCTGCCAGATCTTTGACCCCACCTTCTGTATTTCCATCTCAGTAGTAGCTGGAGACAAGATGCAAGAGACAGAAAGTTTAGATAAACCCTTGTCCCCCTCCTCTGGCCTCAACTTGGCGGGTGTTCCAATGCCACCAACCCTACCCCAAGATGATCCCCAAAATAGCAGACACATGTCTCCCCCAAAATAGCTTTGAGACAAGTCCTCCAAAAAGAGGAACAGAGCCACAGAAACAGGGAAGCTGGGAGTTAAAGGTCAGGAAAGGAGACTCATCCAGTATGGACGACTGGAGAGAGGACATGATGCAGGGACAGGGAGAAGGGGATCCCAGACCTTTGGGAAACCACCCTTTGATCCATTAACTTTGCTCTCCTGAGATGAAGAAAGGAAAAGAGATAATCTGGTCCCATACGACAGGAGGGAAGATGTCTAAAATAGAGCGAGAAGGTTTTAAGAGCAAGGCATGGCTTAGTCAACACAGTACTTGCCTTGCAAGCATGAAGACCTGCATTTGTACCCACAGAACCCATGAGAACAGCCTGGTGCGGTGGCATGTGCCTGCCTCTCAGGGATGGAGGCATGGGGGACAGAGACAGGCAGATCCCTAGAAGCACACAGGTCAGCTTGGTCTGTGTGGTGGAGTTCCTTACTGTAGGAGTTACAGCTTGTTGCTGTGACAAAATATCTCAGAAAAGCAACTCAGTGAAAGGAGGGTTGGTTTTGCTCGCTGTGCAGGGGTATGCATTCCATCCTGGCGGGGAAGGCATGGCAGCAGGAGGTGGCTGTTACATTGTATACTTAGTCAAGAAGCTGAGAGAAGAGTGCAGCTGCTGGGCTCTCTTCTTGATTTTGATGTAGCGGGGGACTTCCGCCCATGGAATGTGGGTGCCTCACACCAATGAACTGAATCCAGATACTCTTCCATCGATATTCCCATAGGCTAACTTGATCTAGAAAATCTCTCACATGCAAGCTCAGAAGTTTGCCGCCTTGATAATTCTAGAACCTGTCACTTTGACCATAAACATTAGCTTTTCTTGTATACTGGTAAGATATTCTGTTTCAAACAAAGAGTGGACAGAGATTATTCTGATGATCATGCGTCCACCGTGTTTCCTGCATCCCTGGAGCTACCCCAAAGGTGTCTGGGAAGCTTGTAAGAAAAGCAGACCCTAGACCCCAGGTGTGCCACCTTCTGCTTAGACACCCTAAGCTCTTTAAGGATCCTGCCTGCAGAGGCTGCTCCTGGCAGATAGATGCTCAGTGAATGCTTGAGTGGATGAAGTGACAAGTGACAGTCTCCTCTGCAGAGTTGTCCCGAGCCCTCAACACAACGGTGCTGCAGGGCGTGGCTGGCCAGTCCCTGCGGGTGTCATGCACTTACGACTCCTTGAAGCACTGGGGGAGACGCAAGGCTTGGTGTCGCCAGCTGACTGAGGAGGGCCCATGCGAGCGTGTGGTGAGCACACACGGTGTGTGGTTGTTGGCCTTCCTGAGGAAACGGAATGGGAGCACGGTCATCACGGATGACACCCTGGCTGGAACCCTCACTGTCACTCTGCGAAACCTCCAAGCCAGTGATGCGGGTCTCTACCAGTGTCAGAGTCTCCGAGGTCGGGAGACTGATGTTCTCCAGAAGGTTCTGGTGGAGGTGCTGGCAGGTGAGTACAGCAGCTGGTCGCACCTTTGCTTGATCCTTGGGACAGACCTCATTTTTGTGTGACTGTTCCTGGGAGACATAAGCAAATTCTGTCCCAGATTAGCCAATAGCAACGGATTCAAGAAAAGGTTCCACCCAGGTCAAGCTCAGTGAACTAGTGAGTTTACTGGGGCTACTTGTAAGTGCATGGAGGAGGGTTTATCTATGGGCAGCTCTAAAGCAGCTGCGTCACCAAAAGCCCATCCCAGCATCTCTGGAGCTCCCTAGATCCCTGAGCTCCTGTATCCCTGGAGCTCCTGCATCCCTGGAGCTCCTGCATCCCTGGAGTTTCCTGCATCCCTGGAGCTCCTGCATCCCTGGAGTTCCTGCATCCCTGGAGCTCCCTGCATCCCTGGAGTTCCTGCATCCCTGGAGTTCCTGCATCCCTGGAGCTACCTAAATCCCCAGAGCTCCCTGCATCTCTGGAGCTCCCTGAACAACTTGTATGGAGCTGGTCCTAGTTTGAGTCTCTCCTCCCCAATAGCTGTAATGGCTTGGGGTGTGTGTATAAATCTCGTAAAGGTTCATGAGGTTCCTGAGCCTTGTAGTTTTCTTTACTTCCTGAGTTATATGGTGCTCCCCAACAGACAGTGCCCTAAAGGAGCAGTGATCTCATGGCTTGTCTCTCACAGACCCTCTAGATGACCAAGATGCTGGAGATCGCTGGGTCTCTGAGGAATCAGAGAGTTTTGAGGGTGCTCAAGTGGAACACAGCACCTCCAGGTACAGTGGTGGTCCCCCCTCGGACTCCTGGCGGTGTCTGGGGATGGAGGTCCCAGGACAACAGATCAGGCAAACCCCAGGTGTAGTCTTGTGTAAGTTCCCTCCCACCTGCTAGTGCATTGACGCTACTGGGCTTAGATAGTAAGAAACCGGAGGCCTTCGTGACAGTTTCCAGAATTCTGAAAGAGCAGCCCCCCCCCCCCAGGCTCCTGCTCTCAGCAAGAAGTCTCAGGACTTCAGCTTAAAACCATGAGCCCTGGGACTCTGCTTCTTCAGAAGAACCAGAACACATCCTAGCTGCTTCATGTACTAATATAGAAATGATACAAACACTGAGCACATGTGCAGGTGCATCCTTCCCTATGAACTAATACAGAAATGGGTTCTACAACTGCATGTGTTCTGCATGTGTACAGCTGCATACCTGCACACCGCATGCACCATAGCATACCATAAAAAACAGCTCAGCAAAGAAATGAGATGTGTTTTGTGCACTCAGCAGGTGATTCCTCTGCGCTCCATAAAGTCCCATCCCAGAGATAGTGTCGCCAAGCCCCTAGGAATCTCTGGTTCCTCTATTCCCTCTCTAAGGGCAGGTTTCACCCAGTAGGTCACCTGTAGTCTTCCTTCTCTTTCTAAGGAGCCAATCAGGAGAGACCTCCTTCCTACCCACTTCCATTCTCCTCCTTCTGGTCTGTGTCCTCTTCAGCAAGCTTCTTACAGCCAGCATCCTCTGGGCTGTGGCCAGGGGCAGGCAGAAGCTGGAGTCACCTGTGGCCAGTGGGCTGGACTGCAGCCGTGAAGCTGGGCACCAGCTTCAGATCTTGACTGGTGAGTGGGGCAAGCTGGGGGCTGTTAGGCCCGGACAGGGCAGGGATGGAAGGGACTGAGCTGTGTCTATTGCAGGACCCAGAGATCCTGAGAGAAGCCCCCCTGAAGTCCACCCATGAGCCATCCAGTTTGGGTACTCTCCCCCCTGGAACCAAGACTTCTGCTTCTTCTAGTTTGGCTTCAGAGGCTACTTCTACCTAAACCCGTCTCTCCTAGAAGCAGGAACAATCATGCCAAAGCCCACCTCTCCCAGAAGCAGGAGTACTCACGTGTTTGTGTGCTAGAAGGTTACCTGTCAGCTGCTGGGCTATGGGCATTAAACTCTCAACCCAGGACTATCCACTCTTTCTAGATGGTTCTTCGCCTCATAAAAGTCTTCTGTGGGACTAAACTCATGAACTTACCACAGAATTTATGCATTTGGATGAGAAAAAAGGAAAAAAGGTACCTTACTTGAGGCCTGGGGTCCAAAGATAACTGAGTTTCATTTTTGGTGCTGTGGTAAAATGCTGACCAAAAGCAATTTAGGGGAGAAAGGATTGATTTTAGCTCACAATTCCAGATTACAGCTCATCCCAGAAGGGAAGTGAAGGCAGCAGCAACTTCAAACACCTTGTCACAGCACATCCGGTCACCAGCAGGGAGGGAATGGACGCAGACAATACCTGTGCTCAGCTCCTCTCTGTGCCGTTACCACTAACACAGCCCAGGAGCCCCTTTCTGCTGAGGGAATGGTGCTACCCTCAGTGGGCTGGGCCTTTCCACATCTGCCAACATGTAATCTTTCCGCCCCCTCAGACATGCCTGTGTGCCAGCTTCGTCTAGACAACCTCTCTTTGAGGCTTTCTCTGATAACTCTAAATTGTGTCGGGATGAGAGTTAAAACCAACCACCACAGTACCATGTCTTCCATCCCACAGGCTCCAGCCAGGTCGATCTTCTCATCCTCATTTCCCTTCCCTAAATTTGATCACCAAGTCCTTCTGTGGGAGAGCTGCTCATCTTCCTACTCCTCCCCTCTGGCATTCTCTCCATCAGCTCCTACAGTTGCCCCACCCCCAGCCCCAGGCTCCTTCCTCTCCACTCCCACTTCTGCCATTCAGGTCCGGCCAACCCTCTGACTCATCCTCTCACCTCCCAGAGCTGTGCTTGCCTCTGCAGCTTCCCCTCTGGAGGAATGGCAAAGACTGAGCCACAGTAGCTGAGCTGGACACAGTCCACGCCCCTGGATGTACTGAGAGGGAATGGAGGCTCAGGGAAGGAGGGGACACATTCACAGTCTCTAGCAGAGCCTGGAAATCCAAGTTTCCCTCCACATTCTCGGCACCCTTCCCTCTAGCTCTGTCCTGCTAGCACATTTATGGACAAGTGCATTGCAACATGTTTTGAGCATGATCCAAGCCTCGGGGACACAGTGCAATTCTGCACTAGAGTTCTTGTTCTAGGGAGAGGAGCTGGTGGGGTGGCAATGTACACTGTAAAGGGGTTTATGTTCAAAAGCAAAAACTTTTGACGAAAAGTTAAAAATAAAGCCAAATACAGAGGAGATGGAATGTGCCATTTTGAGCAGGACAGTCAAAGGGGACACCTGAAGGAAATTAGGAACTATGAGGGCATTGTGGGCAGGAAGAATTTGAGGCAAAGGTAACAGACAGGACAGTGTCCGTCTCTTCATTTCTGTTGCTGTGATGAAACATCTTGACCAAAGGTAACATAGGGAGGAAAGGGCTTGTTCAGCTCACTATTCCAAGTCATAGTCCATCAGTTTGGGGAAGTTGAGGCAAACTCAAGCAACTGGTCACATTACATTTTTAGCTAAAAGCAGAGAGAAACAAATGCATCCACCTGCCTGTTTGCTCAGTTAGCTTTCCTCCCCTGTTCAGTTCCAGGCCCAGTGCAGGGAACAATGCTGTCTGAATTCAGGCTGAGTCTTCCACCTCTGCTAACAGTCAAGACAACCCCCCTGACATACCCCAGACAGACATGCCCACAGACATCCATACAGACATGCCCAAAATAGGCCCACAGGATGCCCCACAGACATCCACACAGACATACCTGCAGACATACCCACAGACATACCCGCAGACATACCCACAGACATGCCCACAGACATACCCACAGATATACCCACAGACATGCCCACAGACATGTCCACAGACATACCTGCAGACATACCCACAGACATGCCCACAGACATACCCGCAGACATACCCACAGATGTGCCCAAGACAGACATGCCCACGGATATCCCCACACACATGCCCACAGCCCAACTTCATGTAGACGCAAACACACACCTAACACCCTGGCCAAGATTAAAGAAGAGTGTACAGAACTCTCTGAGGGACCCAGATGAGGAGGGATTAAACCAGCCACACCCAAGCTTTCTATTGGTCGTGAGAAGTGGACACCCGGGAATCCATGTGGCCATAGTGACGTGCGCATGCTTTACCGTCTAAATGAGTTTGGAATTATGGGAAACATCTGCCATGTTATGTGTTCTCCAGCCTCACTCCACACAGCCCTCCCTGGGGTTCCAACTCTGCCTTGCACATTCCCACTTAGACCACAGACCCTGACCTGGAGCTCTGAGATGCTGGCTCAGCCTGCTGGGTTTCTCCAACTGCCTCATTGTATCCTGTCTATTACATCATCCCCACAGATCCAGCCCACAGTCAAGTCATACCCTTCTCAACTGCCTGTCCTGAGCCCCAGGCTGTGGAGTGGGTCTTAGAGGCTCCCTGGGACATACCTGACACGCAGAACGGTGGCCGCTCTCCTCTTGGAGTTTGCTCATCCATGTCCGAGATGCCCACCTCAGTGTTCAAGTGACCATGGAGATGCCCAGCCTTGGACTAAGGATCACCATGGACTGAGAAGTAGATAGATCCTGGACCTTAGTCTCATCTCTACTTCCCGACAGCTTGTAGTAAGAGGTTCCTCAACCCACGACAGGCTGGCTGATTGTAAAAATAGATCAGCCAAGCAATTAGTCAACCAATGCCCTCCTGGTCAATTTCACAGGGGTTTAAATGATTTTTAGGGGTTGGAGAGATAGTCTTCATTACAGTGCCTCTGTCACTGTGAAGAGACACCATGACCAAGGCAGCTTATAAAAGGAGGCATTTGATTGGGGCTGGTTTTCAAGTTTCAGAGGCTGTGTCCATGAGCACCTTGGTGCTGGACATGAGCATGGTGCTGGAGCGGTGGCTGAGACCTTAATCTGAGGTCTGATCCACAAGCAAAGGGCAGACAGAGAGAGAGAGAGAGGGGTGGGGCTGGCATGAGCTTTGCTACCTCAAAGCTCACCCCCAGCTGTAGTGATATTTCATTTGTATTTTAATAAATAAAGCCTGCCTGAAGATCAGAGAGTAAAACAGCCCTGCTGGCCAATGGTGACACACACTTTTCATCCCAGTAGCCACACTAGTTTGCCATAGACGCCTTGCGGTAGTGGTGTATGCCTTTAAACCCAGAACTAGAGAGGAATGTAAGACCAGAAGAGACAGGTCTCCACTCAGTTTCATTCTGAGGTTGCCGTTTTGGCCTGAGGTAGAGGTAAGAACCAATGGCTGGTTGCTTTGCTTTTCTGATCTTCAGGCTGGACCCCAATATCTGTCTCTGGGTTTTTACTATTCCTGCTGCACCCAGTGACACACATTCTCCAACAAAGCTACACGAGAATGGCCCACATAGGCACATCTATTTGAGTGCTTAGTCATCAGCAAGTGAACTGTTTAGGGGGTGTGGCCTTTAGAAGAGGTGTGGCCTTGTTAGAGTACCTGTGACCTTATGGGAGATGGTGTTACTGACTGAGGATGGGCTCTGGGATTCCACACACCAGACTAAGAGGGAGTCTCTCTCTCTCTCTCTCTCTCTCTCTCTCTCTCTCTCTCTCTCTCGCGCGCGCGCGCGGTCAGGCTGCTGCCTGCTGATCAGGATGTAAAGCTCTCAGCTACTGCGCCAGCGCCATGCCTATCTGTTTCCTGCCATGATGATAATGAATTAACACTCTGAACTGTAAGCAAGCCCCAAGCCCCAGTCAAATGCTCACATCCATAAGAGTTGCCTTGGTCCTGGTGTCTCTTCACAGCAATAGAAGTGACTAAGACAGCTTGCTAAACAGTCCATCAACTGGGAAGCAAACATTCAAATATATGAGCCCATCTTAATTAGGGTTTCTATTGCTAGAAAGAGACCCCATGACCACGGCGACTTTTATCAAGGTAATTGTTTGATTATGGTGGCTCACTTACAGTTTCAGAGGTTTAGTTCATTATCATCATGGCAGGAAGCACGGCAGCGTGCAGGCAGACATGGTGCTGGAGGAGTAGGTGAGAGTCCTACATTTTGTAGGCATAGGAAGTCAACTGAGAGACTGGGCAGTATCTTGAGCATAGGAAACCTCAAAGTCCACACCCAAGGTGACACATTTCCTCTAAGAAGGCCGTGCCCACTCCAACAAAGTCACACCTCCTAATAGTGCCATTCATTCCCTATGAGGTTACAGGGGCGATTATATTCAAATTACCACAGAGCCTAGTGTGGTCATTTTCATTCAAACCACTACAGAAGGCTCAGTGGTTAAGAGCACTTGGTGTTCCTATAGAGATGGGAGTTTAGTTCTCAGTGGCTGTTTACAGAGGCTGTAACTCCAGCTCCAGAGGATCTGACTTCCTCTCCTGACCTCCTCAGGCACCTCTCTATGAACATCTGCAAGCATGCTCGCACGCGTGCATGCGCACACACACACGCGCACGCACACACATACACACACACACACACATGCACACACGCACACACGCACGCACACACTCACGCACACACACGCACACACACGCACACACACGCACACACGCACACACGCACGCACGCACACACGCACACATACACGCACGCACACACATACACACACGCACGCACACGCATACACATATGCACGCGCACACACACACGCGCGCGCACACACACGCACACACATACACACACGCACACACACGCACGCACATACACACACGCACACACGCACGCACGCACACACACACGCACACACACGCGCACACACGCACACACACGCACACACAGACGCATGCACACACGCACACGCACACACACGCACGCACATACACACACGCACACACGCACGCACGCACACACACACGCACACACACGCGCACACACACACACACACGCACGCACACACACGCGCACACACGCACACACACGCACACACAGACGCATGCACACACGCACACACTCCAATGTGCACATGTCGCACACGTCTGAGCACAGCTCTGTTTGTCAGCAAGCAGCTTCGTCCGCTGAGTCATTCTGTGTCGTCACTGGGTTTTTGTGAAGTAAAAAGACATAACATTTGCGGAACTCCCTGACTAGGTGTCCAGTACATTGTAAGTCCTCGACAAACACTGACTTTCTCACTGTAAAACCCAGCAGCATCATGCTTCCCTGGAGGCCAGGGTCCCTCCAGGCCCCACTGGTCCAGCAGTGAACCATACTGATATGAAGATCTTGGTTTAATGTCTGACACAGTCCCATGACACACAACACCTCTGTGACTATTTGTGGAAGAAGTCCAAGGCTGGCCTGCGGTGTCAAGACAGGAGAGAGCCCAGGTTTGTTCAGGGTCTTGTATCCCAGGAAGCCCTCAGTTCCTGTGGTCACCCCATCACCCCTTCTACTAGTCTCGGTTTAAATGTATTGAGCTCTCAGGTACTTAGGACATCGATAAACTGTGCCTGGGAGGAAAGAAACGAAGAGGAAGAAGGGAGGGCAGGCACTTTGCTCAGCTGCTGAGGTTGGAGCCTGGTTCCCACAGTAAGTCAATTAAAGACAAATACGGGGAGGAGGAGCAGAGAAAGGAAACGTGCCCAGTGTGGCCACACTAGGAACAGCAACTACATCAGTGACCTCCAAGACCATCTTCATTTTTTCCCTCCATTTTTCTTGTGTAGACATGAAATGTATGTTTGTGTGTATGTGTGTGTGTGCGTGCGTGCATGTGTGAGTATGCATATGTGGATGCACATTTGTACATATGGATGCCCAAGGTTGTTGTCAGTAATCATCCTTGCTGGTTGTGGTGGCTTATACCTTTAATACCAGCACTAGCGAGGCAGAGGCAGGAGGTTCAAGGTTCTCTATGTTCAAGTTGGTCAGAGTTCCTAGTCAGCCAGAGCTACAAAGTGAGACTAACTCAAAAGAAGAAAGAAATCACCAAGGCAGGATCGCTACCAAAGCTGGTGGCATGGCTCGTCTCTCAAGCCAGCTTGCTCTGGGAACCCATCTCTGTTTTGGGGGGAGGGAACTACAGGTGGACTGCTACGCCTGGAATAGTATTGAGACAGGTTCTCAGATCCAAACTCCTATCTGCATGCTTAGGCAGCAAGGGCTTTATCTGCAGAGCCATCTCCCCAGCAGCTATCTTTGGGGTATTAGCATGAGCTCTGGACTTGAAGAGAGGGAAGAGCCATGAGTAAGGCATCTCTGCCAGGTGCCACTCTGCCCACCATCACTGTGTGGCAAGATAACCTGACGACTGTTATAACTGTGTGAAGTCTCCCTGGGAGGCAAATTCCCCTCTGAGCGCTGCTTAAGGCTTCAGGCTCTTCCTTCCTCCACCATGGCATCTCGGGGGCAACTCTGATTCCTCAGGAGTCCATTGTTTAATAGGCTGGTGATGTGGGATTCCCTTCTATGTGCTGTGAATGTTTTATTGTCATTGGTTAATAAAGAAGCTGTTTTTGGCCAATGGCTTAACGGAGTAAAGCCAGGTGGAAAATCCAAGCAGAGTTGTAGAGAGAGAGAGTAGGCAGAGTTGAGGAGATGCCATGTAGCTGCCAAAGGAGACAGATGCCCCGGAACTTTACTGGTAAACCACAAGACTCGTGGTAAAATATAAAATAATAGGAATGGGTTAATTTAAGATATAAGAGTTAGTTAATAAGAAGCCTGAGCTAATAGGCTAAGCAGTTTTTTAATTAATAAAAATTTAATTAATTTAATTTAATTAATTTCTGTGTAATTATTTCAGGTCAGGGCAGCCAGGAACAAACAAGCAGCCTCCATGACCAGGCTGGTAGTTGAAAGATAGGACAGGAGTGTCTCTTTAAAATATTTCCATTTTTAGCAGAGGAGTTATAGGGCAGGGGAGAGGAGGGAGGGAGGGAGAGAGGGAGGGGAAGAGAAAGGGAGGGAGGGAATGAAAGGAAAGAGGGAGGAAGAGAAAGGAGGGAGGGAGGAAGGAGGGAGAAAGAGAGAAGAGGGACTGAGGGAGCGAGAAGAGAGACTGAGGGAGGAAGGGATCAAGGAAGGGGGAGGGAGGAAGGGAGAGAGGAGGGAGGGAGGAAGGGAGAGAGGAGGGAGGGAGGGAGGGAGGGAGGGAGAGAGGAGGGAGGGAGGGAGGGAGGGAGGGAGAAAGGGAGGGAGGGAGGGAGGGAGGGAGGAAGGGAGGGAGGGAGGGAGGGAAAGAGAGAAGAAAATCTTCTGCACTTCTCTGAACTCATCTTCCACACCAGGGCAATATGACCATCCCTACATGTGGCTTGAGTTCTGACAAACTCTGTCATGCCCAGCTCCCCAGGGCAGTTTTGGGATCAGATGTTTCTTCTACAGGCAGTGAGTCCGAATCTCTGGACCCCCAAATGGACTTGCAGTCAAGAAGTATGAGAATGCTAGGGTTTGAAATGTCCCCCAGGCTCATGTGCGTGAACACATGGTTCCCAGCAGGTGGTGCTGAGGGGTGTGGAACCCACAGTTCCCAGCAGGTGGTGCTGAGGGTGTGGACCCCCCCAGCTCACAGCAGGTGGTGCTGAGGGTGTGGACCCACAGCTCACAGCAGGTGGTGCTGAGGGTGTGGAACCCACAGTTCCCAGCAGGTGGTGCTGAGGGTGTGGACCCCCCCAGCTCACAGCAGGTGGTGCTGAGGGTGTGGACCTCACAGTTCCCAGCAGGTAGGTCTAGAATGTATGGAATCTTTAGGTGCACAGCAGTTGGGCCCTACTTCAAATCTGTCTTTGCTTCTTATCTACCTCCATGGGGTAGCCTCACCTCATGTTTCTGCTGCTATGCCTCTGCTATGAAAACAGACCAGCATTTCCTGAAATGGTGAACCCCAATAAACCTTTCGTTTCTTAAGGTGACTTTGTGTTAGCTATAAGAAAAGTAACATACAGGCACAGTGATTCACTGTCCTCTTTAGAGAGATGCAGAGAGAGAGAAGGAAACAGACAGATACCATTGCTTTGGAGTATAAATGTATTTAGGAAGGCAAGTGAAGGATGTACAAGTCTTCTGTCTGTTTCCCAGTCTCTAGTCCTGAGGGATGCTCACTGCTCAGTCACACTCAAGCATAAGGGCTCTTTGCACATACAGTCAAACCACGTACAGAGGTGGGAATACTCATGGAGAACAAAGTAGAGTATTACAATAATGCTTGAAAACTAAGAAAGAGAACATGTGAATTAAAAATGTCAAGAAAAATGGGTTTGGAGCAATGGCACAGTGGTTAGGAGCATTTGCTGCTCTTGCAGTGGGCACAGGCTGTTTCCAGAGCCACAGAACAGTTCACAAGCATCTGTAGTTCCAGGGTTCAGGCCCCTCTCCTGGCCTCTGCGAGTAATACACACATACACTCGGGGCACTTACATAAAGGCAGAACGCTCACATACTTAAGATAAAAATCAATCTTGTTTTAAAAGAAAGAATGGGGGCTGAAGAGATGGCTCAGAGGTCAAGAGCACTTGCTGCTCTTCAAGAGGTCCTGAGTTAATACCCAGCAACCACGTGGTGACTCACAACCATCTGGTGCCCTCTTCTGGCCTACAGGGATACACACAGACAGAATATTGTACACATAATAAATAAATTAATTAATTAATTAATTAAAAAAGACAGAGTTTCTCCTGCCTTCCTGGAGCTGGGCCCTCTCACCATTCCCCTGGGTGGGAAGTCAGACTCCTTCTTCCCGCCTCTCTCACACTCGCCTACCACTCTCTCAGGGTCTTCCTAGCCCTGAGCCAAGCAAGCCCTGGAGAAGCTCCCTGCCCCCAACCTCGGAGATTCCCACCCGTGTAACTCTGTTGGCCTCTATGGTTACTGGAGAGCTCACGTGACTGTATGAAACAGATGTTTCCTGCCCCCTAGGGCCTGCAGTGTCTGTGAGGAGGCCACACAGAACTGTTGTCTGCCCAGCCATGGGCTGCTACCTGCTGCTGCTGCTCCTGGGACTGTCAGGTAAGGTGAAGACGGACCACACACCTCCGTCCCCAGCCAGAAGTACCGCAGATGCTGTACCTTCCCCTTGGATCCCCACATCTCTATGGCAGAGGGTGGGCTAGAACCCCTGCCTGCTTCTATCCGACCCTCACTCCCACCTCTCTTCCTTCCCCAGGTCAGGGCTCAGCCGAGAGCCATCCCGAGGTGCTGCAGGCACCCGTGGGGTCATCCATTCTGGTGCAGTGCCACTACCGGCTCCAGGATGTGAGGGCTCCCAAGGTGTGGTGCCGGTTCTCGCAGGAAGAGTGCCAGCCACTGGTGACCTCAGCTGTGGTCCGAGGAGCCCCAGGAAGTGGGCGCATATTCCTCACTGACCTGGGTGGGGGGCTTCTGCAGGTTGAAATGGTGACCCTGCAGGAGGAGGACACAGGGGAGTATGGCTGTGTGGTGGAGGGAGCCGCAGGGCCCCAGACTCTGCATAGAGTCTCCCTGCTGGTGCTTCCACCAGGTGAGTAGTCGGGATGGCCTGAGGTGGGGACTCTTGGGAACTTGGGGTGTGGGGCCCTTTTGGAAGGCATTGGGGGAGATGCCTTTTTGACAGCTCTGTGACTGAGTGGCAACACCGGAACTGTTTGGGAAGCTGGAGATAAGGAGCTAAGTGGGCAGCCCCTTCCTCCCCCTCTTCCCCTCCTTCCCCTCCTCCTCCTCCACCTCCCGCTCCTCTCCCTCCCAGGACTTTCTGTCACAGCATCTCTGTGGCCCCTGTGTGTTCCTCCAGCTCTCCCAAGATTGAACTAGCTTTGTTTTTCTTGATGTGAATTTCAAGCACATAACAGAATTTAATTTTTGTGCCTTCCAGTGCAAGTGTGTGTGTACAGAAATGTGTGTATACAAGAGTGTGAGGGTATATGTGTGTGTACAGGAATGTGTGTATACATGAGTATGAGGGTATATGTGTGTGTATACATGAGTGTGAGGGTATATGTGTGTGTGCAGGAATGTGTGTATACATGAGTGTGAGGGTATATGTGTGTGTACAGGAATGTGTGTATACATGAGTGTGAGGGTATATGTGTGTGTACAGGAATGTGTGGGGTGTGTATACATGAGTTTGTGGGTAAATGTGTGTGCACAGGAATGTGAGTGTGTGTGTATACATGAGTGTGTGGACATATGTGTGTGTACACAAGTGTTGGATGTGTGTGTATAGAAGAGTGTGTGGTGGGTGTATGTGCGTATACAAGAGTGTGTGTGCATGAGTGTGTGGACATATGTGTGTGCACAGGAATGTGTGTGTGTATACATGAGTGTGTGGACATATGTGTGTGTACACAAGTGTTGGATGTGTGTGTATAGAAGAGTGTGTGGTGGGTGTATGTGCGTATACAAGAGTGTGTGTGCACGAGTGTGTGAGTGTATGTGCACATGCAAGGCCCGCACAGCATCAAAGGATGATACAGGATGTCCTGTTCTATCACTTTCCACCTTATTACTTTGAGACCCTCAGCCTGAAGCTCACCATCCTGGACAGACTGGCTGACCAGAGAGGGAATTGTCTGTGTCTGGTCCCCAGCATTGGGGTCCATAGCCAGCGTTTTTACATGAGTATTGAGGATTTGAACTCAGTGCCTCATGCTTGCCCACTGAGCCATTTCCTCAGCCACACCTTCCTTGATGGTTTAAAGTTGATCTTCACAGAGTTCCTGAGTCTTCCCTGAGCGTTTAGTAAGGGCCATGGAAGCTGCTCCACAAGGGCTCTGCACTCACGGATTGTTTCCTTCTGCCTCAGTTCCTGGCCCAGGAGAGGAGGAGGCAGAAGAGAAGGAGAGCTATAGAACTGGAAGTCTGCCAAAGGACCCCTCCTTGGACCCTGCGGGGAGTGCTGGTCCTCACGAGTTCAGAAGGCATGAGAAAAGGTGCCAAAACAGTGGTGTGGGCCAGGGGAAGAGGGTACTAAACACACAATTGGTTTGCAGTTGTAGACCGGACCAGATGAGGCTGGAGAGATGGCTCAGCAGTTAACAGTCCTTACTGTTCTTGCAGAGGGCAGAGTCCATTGCCAGCAGTCTCAACAGCCTGTGACTCTAGCTCCATGGGATGTGCATATACGGTCTCTCTCTCGGTCTCTCTCTCTCTCTCTCTCTCTCTCTCTCTCTCTCTCTCACACACACACACACACACACACACACACATTTTATTTGTATTTTTTTTAAATATTTATTTACTTATTATGTATACAATATTCAGTTTGTGTGTATGCCTGCAGGCCAGAAGAGGGCACCAGACCTCATTACAGATGGTTGTGAGCCACCATGTGGTTGCTGGGAATTGAACTCAGGACCTTTGGAAGAGCAGGCAGTGCTCTTAACCGCTGAGCCATCTCTCCAGCCCCCCACACACATTTTAAAAATCATCTCATTCTACTGCTGGGGAACTTCTCACCTCTATCCATTTCAGCAACCATCCGTTCGCTCTGGTGGCTCACTGTGAAAATGTGTCTCTCCTCTCCCTGATCCGGGCCTACCCTCAAGCTCCCTTCCATTACCTCCCATTTATGGTTCCCAAAGAAAGTGGCAGTTTCTCCCACTACTCCA
Organism: Microtus oregoni; assembly: GCF_018167655.1. Taxonomy (NCBI): domain Eukaryota; kingdom Metazoa; phylum Chordata; class Mammalia; order Rodentia; family Cricetidae; genus Microtus; species Microtus oregoni. Next base: position 44,964,125 of record NW_024543066.1, read on the forward strand.
GTGCTCTTGGTTGGCAGCTCCCTTCGGGATTCAGGGCTAAACCAGCCTATCCCTTTGTGTCTCTCAGTATCCATTTGATCTGGGGTGCTGCAGTGCTTCTGCTGGGCCTGCTGGTGGTGGCTGTGGTGCTGTTTGCTGTGTTGGCCAGAAAGAAAGGTATGAAGCTATCCTCCTCCTCCAGCGGCTCAGTTTGGAAGAGGAGAGCAGGAGACCGGGTGTGCTTCCCATATGAAAAATCTTTCCGTTCTTTAGACGAGTCCCCATTGCTGGAATCCCAGTGGCTGGGAGGGAAAAAGGGAAGGGAACTGAGCTAGTGCAGGTGGAAGAGGGACAATGAAGTGAGAAGTGGGACTGGAGGAGAAAGGATGAAGGAGGGAATTCCAGCGGGAAGGCTTAGTGTGGTGGCAGCTGGAGAAGCTGAAAGTGGGCAGGGAAGCAAGGCAGGCTTGTGGGGTGTGAGGTGGAGGGGTTAGGAGTAGAGATGGGAGAGGGGAAAGTGAGTCCGCACTAACAAAGATTTTGGAGGCTTTGGGGGGCTTGGAGCCACACTGCAAGGGACTAGACTGTTGTTTTCTGCTGCCAGGACATAGGCTTGGTGTCTGTGCCGGGTCCCAGAGCAGTGGTGTTTCAGGCATGGTAAGAGACCTCTGTGGGTTCCCCTCACCCATCACACTACTGAGCAGGTGGAGGAAAAACAGACTCACCACGGTCCAGACCCTTGCCTTCCTACATCTGGGAAGAACCTCGGGGCTTAGGGTATTTTCACTTCTGTTTTTAAGACAAGGTTTCTTTATACTTGACTGGCCTTCAGCTTACTATGTAGACCAGGCTGACCTCAGACTCACAGACATCCACTTGCCTCTGCCTCCTGAATTCAGGGCTTAAAAGTGTGCACAACTCCCAGATATTCTGTTGTTTTGTTTTATCTTTCAGATAGGCTCTCACTGGATATACTGCTGGCCAGCCTGGAACTCACTATGTAGACCAGGCTGAACTTAAACTCTTGAGTTCTGAGAGTAAATGTTTGTGTGTGCACGCACACGTGCGTACTACCATCCCTGGCCAAAGGAATGGCCTCTCATCCCTTTGACATGCTGGATTGTTACAGCAGGTCCATTATGGTCTCCTTGTCCCATCAAAGGGAACCCTGGCACAGTTCCTTTGTGTAACTTGCCTGTTTTTATTCCAGGAGCCCTCCTCAGCGGTCCCCCACAGCAGTGACTCTGGACTGGCTGCCGGATTGCCCACAGACATCCCCTATGTGAGGCTAGACTCACCACCTTCCTTTGACACCACCTACACGAGCTCTCCCGTTGATCCTCCATCAAGGAAATCCCCAGACCCACCCCTACAGCCCCCTCTACCTCCTAAGGTTCTGATGTCATCCAAGCCTGTGACACATGCCACAGTTGTCTTCCTGGGAGGAGACAAAGATGACGGATCTTCCTGTGAGCCTGCTCAGGATCTACCCACCCAGTTAAATAATATACCTTAATTTATACGCCAGGGATTAGCCCTGGGGCAGTCTCTGCAGCGATACAACATGCCTAAAGTATGTTAGCAAGTAGTGACTTAGGGGACCGAGTCCCTCGACTTAGTGGACATAGAACATAGTGCTCAGATATGGTTGAGGTGCTTGGGGAAGAACTCTGCCTGCCACTTCTTGGAACTAAATAAACCCTGATGGTGTACGAACTCTGTGTGTGTGTGTGTGTGTGTGTGTGTGTGTGTGTGTGCACCAAGAGGTCAATGGCAGTCTCTTTACTTTTTGAAACAAGGTCTTTCCCTGACCCTGGCCTAATGAAATGGGCTAGTTGACCAGAGAAACCCAAGGACCTCCCTTCTCCACCTCTTCAGAGCTTGGATTACCGGCATCTGCTGCGGCACCAGCTTTTTATCTGGATGTTGGAGAATTGAACTCAGGTCCTCAGGTTTACACAGCAAGCCCCTTATTTATGGATCGATCATCTCCCCTGGCCCCAATATGTGAACTCCTAATGGTTGAGTGGGTTCACTCGTCACCTGGTTTACAGACTAGGAAGACTCTGGTCCTGAGCTTGCATTGCCAGTAGGGAAGTGGCTTCTCCTCTGGCCAGACCACTGCAGGTGGAACAGAAGGTCTTGCTCCAAATTACTTCCTGCCCCTAGCATGATGCCAGAGGGTACCGATTCATTGGCTTGAGTCTAGAAATCTCTTCTGCTCTGTACCTTGTGAGCAAGTGGCCTATGGTTGGCGACAACATTTGCTGGGCTGTCGGGTGTGAGGGGTTGGGGGCACGGTTACTGATAAGTTAAAGGAGGCTTGGGACAGGTGCAGCATGGGAGAAAAGAGTGTGAAGAAACAGGAGGAAGGACGGAGTGGAAACACACCACATTCCCTCAGGAGAGACATAGCGTTGTCAAGCACTCAGGATGAAAGGGCTTTGCAGACATTAGTCTCACCAAAACTGCATTTCCCAGCTAGATAGCCAGGTATGGCAGCCTGGGAAGAGCTCAGAGAAGTTATCCCTGAGGGGAAGTGGGCGTGGCTATTGCAGAAGGAAGTGGGTGTGGCTACAGTCAAGTGTAGGAGGCTGGAGGTAGAAGGACTTCTAATGTCTGTAAGGAATTTCTTCTGAAACTGACTGGAAAAGATGTGCTCTTATTGGAACAAGAGATTCAAGGGAGAGGGGATGAGACTTGGGGTTCCAGTACTGTGACAATGACATGGCGCCGCTCAAAAGAAGGCACACACATGTGAATGAGCACTTCTGTCAGGATCACAGCCACTCTTGTAAGGAAGACATTTAATTGAGGAGGTTCGTTTACAGTTTCAGAAGCTCAGGCCAGTATCATCAGGACGAGGAGCACGGCAGCATGCAGGCAGATGTGGTGCTGGAGCTGAGAGTCCTACATCTTAACTCAGAGGTAACGGAGTTGACTGATACACTGGAAAGTATCCTGAACACAGGAGACCTCAAAGCCCACCCCCACAGAGATACGCTTCCTCCAACAAGGCCATGCCCACTCCAACAAAGCCACACCTCCCAACAGTACCACTCTCTGTGAGATTATTGGGGCCAAATACATTCAAACTAGCACAATCCCCCGCCACCACCACACACATTAAAAGGGAGAAGAACGAATGTTGGCCAACACAGTACATTGTAGTATGCTTGCTGTTTCCTTTGTGCTGTGGGACTGACTGGGAGCCTTGTTCATGCCACTAGCCTGAGCAGGAACCAAGATTCAGAATTCTCAGTACAGTTTGTAACAGATGCTGAGCACATTGGGAAATTACAAGACAAACACTGTCTGTGGAAAGTTCCTGTGTCAGGAACTGTCTGTGAAAATTCCAGCCTTGCTCACCTAGACAGTTCACCAACACCAACAAACACAGCTAATGAGTTGCAGAGTTCCAATCTGAACCCAGTGTGTCTGGCTCCAGGGTCCCTGCTCTTGGCTGCTAGTCAGTACTTGAAAGTATAAGGCAGTGAAGGAGGAGGTTGGGGCGCAGTGGGTGGGAAGAAGTCAGGAAAGCAGGGATGGAAAGGAGACAAAGGAGTAGACAGAGAGGGATGAGGATGGCAAGGCATGGGGAAGTGGTTAGGAGATGGATATGAGTGGAGATGCAGATTAGACATGTTATATGTGGATATGCAGTCTTCTGGGAATTGGAACCCAACAATTCCAGCTGGATCATGCAGCCAGAGGCACTGGCCCCTCCCCTACTCCCTCAAGCCCACACTACCCAATCCCCTTCTGTAGAGCAACATTCTCCACATTTCGCTCCTTCCCGGTCTCCCCCATCCCTTCCCAATCCAGAAGTTCAAGGTCAACTTCCACCTTACCCACCTTCCTCCTCCCCTCGCCCTCTTACCTCATCTCCCCACCCTTGGACCAACTCTGCTCACTGGGCTACCCCTCCCAATCCTCCCCAGTCTCCTCCCATATCATTTCCCATTATAGCTCCACCCTCCAATGCCCTCTCCAGGAGGTGACAGGACTCGATGTCATTATGAAAGTTCGTGTTCCCTTTTCTCTTCCAGATCTCTCTCAGATAGAAAAGTGGCTAGGTTCCTTTTCTACTAATCCTTCTGCTTAAAAGTTAAGAAAGGTTGAGGAGGTCCCCAGTCTCCTATACAGAAATTGGTGAAAATGGCCTTTAAAGTTTTTAATGCCCAAGAAAAAAAAGCTGGGTCTTCCCGACAGACAAGGCTACAAAAAGCAGCTAACCTACAGACCCTCCCTGGCCTTAGCAGTTGCCCTAAGGTCGCAGGAAGGGGGACAAGGGAAGCCAACCACAAGATGGAGCCCAGCCTAAGTCAACCTCACAGGCAAGCTGTTTCAAATGTGGCCTAAATGGTCATGTGGCTTGATATTGCACAATGCCTCCTCTGAGGTCATGCCCTATCTGCCAGCAACCTGGCACTGGAAATCACAATGCTCCCATGTGGGCTTGTCCTCTATGCCATGCCACAGAGGTCCAGCCTCACCAACATCAGCAAGGGAGACTGTGCCAGCTTTCGAACTTCCCAGCCATGCAGAGGATTGATGCTGCTCAGATTTGGTATAATCCCGTAATACGATCTGAGCCTAGGGTAAAGGCACAGGTAGCTGATAAGTCCATTACTTTTATTTTGGACATGGGAGCTACCATTCTGCTCTAACATCTCACTCAGGCCTTATGTTCCCCTCGCCAATTTCAGTTATGGGGGTAGATGGGACCTATTTCTCCACACTTAAAACTTTGCCACTGTCCTGCATTCTTGCAGGACAATTTTTCTCTCATTCTTTCTTAGTAATACCTGCTTGCCCAGCACCTTTACTGGGTCAAGATATCCTTAGCTGCTTCCCCAAAACTTTGTTCCACTTCTTGGAGCCCCTTTTTTACCCCACCCATCTCCAAGATTCTATTTTACAGGTCCACTCCTCCTGCCAGATGTGCCCAGGCCAACCCACAAGGGACTCTCCACATACATCAGTCTCTACACCAGCTTTGTGAGCACTAACCGGGCAAAGATTGGCAGGTTTATTTCACTCATAAAAAACTTCGTTATCTCTTAACACTTGTGGACACTTTTACAGGATGGATAGAAGCATTTCCGGCCTCCTGGAAAACAGCAGGTGTGGCGGCTCAGGTACTACTGGACCACATCATTCCTCAGTTTGGTGTCCCACGAACCATCCAAACAGACAACGGGTCAGCCTTCACTTCCATGGTCATGGAGTTTGTGTCAGAAGCTCTCAACATCTCTTGGAAATTCCATACCTCCACTATCTACAATTCTCGGGAAAGGTGGAGAGGACCAATGGATTCATCAACAAGAGCTAACCCCTCCCTTCTCCCAATTGCCCTTACTTGCCTCAGGGCCACCCCATGTTCCCCTATGGGCTGAACCCTTTTGAGCTGCTTTATGGCAGGCCCTTTCTCCTTAATCAACACCTCTTAGTCCAAACTCCTCCACTGGTGGGGTACCTACCCTATCTCTCCCTTTTAAGGCCCCTTCTTCTGCTCACATGCTGACAGCTGTCTGCCTGCCCCCACACCAGTGGACCCAAATGCCCCTGAACCTGCCTCACTCTCTCCAGGGGACAAAGTACTCCTGAAACAGTTAACACCTAGGTCTCTCAAACCTTAATGGGCAGGTCCTCACACGGTAATCCTCACCATCCACTTGGCTTCCAAGCTCTTGGGACACCCATGCTGGTACCATCTCTCCAGGCTCAAGTGGACACCTACTCAGGATACTTGATCTGTCCAGCAGACAGAACCTTCTATTCTCCAGTTTTCCAAGGTGCCTCTATGAAGGGCCTACCTGCTCCTCATCCTGGCACACTCATCTTTGGTGATAACAATATTTTTTTTCCTGCCTTCTCACCTCCCCCAAGGAACAGTTGCCTGGTGTCTCCGGGATGACAGTACATGGGATGCCTTTCCAGCCACATCTCTCACTGAGTGTGGACCCACCAACACCTAGCTCTCCCTTCCTCATGTCGTCCCATGCCCGCAGGAAGTAGCCAGACTTGAGTCAATGCTCCCTTTTCCTAAGAGAACCTAAATGTTAGACAAAATATCACCTCGGCTTCCTTTTACCTCTTACACAAACAATCTGGAATGTAAGTCTCAAGTCTCAATCTCTGGCTTCCATCTTTGGAGGCCCCATCCCTGTGCCCCCCAAAATCTTGACCACTCCCTCAATCTATTTTTTTTATTGAAAAAAAATCCGCCTCCTCCCAGCCTCCCATTTCCCTCCCCCTCCTCCCACTCCTCTCCCCCTCCCCCCACCTCTCCCCCTCCCTCTCCAGTCTGAAGAGCAGTCAGGGTTCCCTGCCCTGTGCAAAGTCCAAAGTCCTCCCCCCTCCATCCTGGTCTAGGAAGGTGAACAAACTGGCTAGGCTCCCACAAAGCCAGAACATGAAGTAGGATCAAAACCCAGTGCCATTGTCCTTGGCTTCTCAGCAGCCCTCATTGTCCGCCATATTCAGAGAGTCTGGTTTTATCCCATGCTTTTTCAGTCACAGTCCAGCTGGCCTTGGTGAGCTCCCAATAGATCAGCCCCACTGTCTCCATGGGTGGGTGCACCCCTTGTGGTCCTGACTTCTTTGCTCATGCTCTCCCTCCTTCTGCTCCTCATTGGGACCTTGGGAGCTCAGTCCAGTGCTCCAATGTGGGTCTCTGTCTCTATCTCCATCCATCGCCAGATGAAGGAAAAATATGGAAAGCTTCACGAATTTGCATGTCATCCTTGTGCAGGGGCCATGCTAATCTTCTCTGTATCGTTCCAATTTGAGTATATGTGCTGCCGAAGCGAGCACTCCCTCAATCTGTTTAAACTGCTTCCCCAGAAAGTTCCCTTGTGGTCTCTTTCCTCTCCCCCGGTGGTCATGTTTGCGGCTTCCTGGTTCCCCATCAGGGCCACCCGAGAATGCAGGAATCTAATTAAACCTGGATATTTTTAATTTGGCTTGTTGTGATTTGGCTTGATTGAGATTTTTGCATTGGCAGAGAGCTTGCATTAAGAAAATTTCTAACATTTATACATAAATGTAATACTCTAAATAAGAGTAGAAATATACACATAACTTTGATCTTAAATTTGTACCAATAGATCAAGAGCCATAGCAATGTAAAGTATTCATTTCTATTTCATATCCCCCTTTAAATAAAAACAAACATTTATAAACAACCATTTTGGGAATTTGGGTCTTGTTTTCTTCAAACTGCTTCCTGCTGTTTGTTGGGCAAAGTATTTTTAGGGTTTATGGAGACCTTTCAGGGGGTCTTGTTCCATCAAATGACATTAGCCTGGAAGGAATCCACAGGTTCCCATCTTCTGTGGAAACAAAAGCAGAACCTCTTTTCCAAAGTAACATGTCCTTAGACTCAAATTTTAAAGTCAAGATACTTTTTAAAATATATGTTGGTTTAGCTTAGCAGCCCCCAGAATCAAATGTCTCTCTGCAATCAAGAAATTCAAAGAAAGCAAAATAATATGTATAATCCAGACTTTCTGCATGTTTTCCATTTTTATGTTGTTTATTTTTTACATTATTACTTTTTAATATTTATTTTGTTATCATAACTCCTGCTGTTGTCTATGACTGTACTCTTTCTTCTCTCTCTCTCTTAAGCCCATGTACATTTATCCAACAATGTGATTCATTTTAGAGGTCTTTTTGTGGTCTGAATCTGTATTCACTGTGTATCAATAATGCTTTTTTTTGACCAGGATCACTTTTTAAAGTGCTAAGCAGGTGTGGCTAAGACTAATGTTGTGGCCTTTTCTGGTGGCTTCACCCAGTCCAACACGGCAGAGGTATGTTCATAGCCTCCAAGCCATGCTCACAGCCCTAGCTCCATGGATGCATGGGTCTATATTACCATTAAGCAGCTTGTAGCATGCTGCTCACACCCTATAATAAGATCTCCCGAAAGAGTCAGGGCCATTTGTGCCACTAGCACAAACTAGAAAGCTGACTCTAAAAGGAGTCATGCAGTTTTGCTGCTAATAATGAGTTAGAAATTCTTCTCTTAAAGGAATCATGCCTTTGCTTGCTTCTAGCGAACAGAACCCACCCAAGAAAATGCTGCTACCAAGAAGCCATGCTCAACACTGTTCTTTTGTGTCTAGAATTCTTTCCCAAGCTCTCTTAAGTTTTATGTGAATGTAGTTGACTCATATTGGTGCCATTTTGTAAATGGAGATGATTCTTTCATTTTCCAGCTGCTCATGCCTGAATAATCACACAAAACTATATTAATTACCACACTGTTTGGCATACTAGCTCAGGCTTCTTATTAACTAACTCTTACCTATAAAATTAACCCATTTCTATTAAACTATGTATCACCATGATGCTGTAACCTACTGGTAAGGTTCCAGTATCTTTCTCATTCAGCAGCTATGTGACATCTCTTTGACTCTGCCTACTCTCTTTATATATCTCTGTTCAGATTTCCCACCTAGCTTTATTCTGCCCTGCCATAAGCTGATACAGCTTCTTTATTAAAAAAACATAATCACAGCATAAAGAGGGAAATCACACATCAGCTAGTAAGAAAGATATCATCTGTATTATGGTAAATTATAGACTGAGGAAACTGATTATGAATTATTTTCAAAGGTTATTATACAAAATATTGACACAAGGTAGGGCTGCTTAACATCATTTGTGGAAGAAAACTTACACTGATATCTTTTAATAGGCTTGGAATTATTATAAGTAGGCTCTGTGAAAAGGTATAGTTAAAAACAGTCTTTTAAATCAATCATGATAATAGACCATCCTTTATGTAATAGAGAAGGATTAACCTAAAGAGGTTAATCTGGATGACAAGGTTTTGGTGAAATTATTGTTAAACATGTGTCTGTGTCTAGTGTCTAGTAAATCTTCAATTGCAACAACATCTCTTCATATTTTTAGCTTTGGTCTCTGGTCATTTATAGAAGTGTGTCAAAATACTTGTTTTATGGTCTCTTCTGAAATTTTTATTTTATTTACTGACACTGTTTTGTCATCCCAAGCAGTATGGTTTTTCAAAATAGGCATTAAGTCTTTTAATTGCTCTGTGGAGGAGTTTCCCCATTGCTGACAGGGAATGATTGAACCAAATTTGTCAGGGGACCTATAAGAGGCTCCCTAAGGTGGTTCTCAAAGGCAAAGGATTACTTTTTCTGACTCTTGTTGATCTGCATTTATTAGTCCAATGCCAGCCGTTGCCATACCTTCTGCATACTCCAGAAAGCTGGGGTCATCTCTTTAAATTATCTCTAGAAAAAAAAAATTAGGAACACCTTGCCTACAACCTCCCTTTTCAGATGACTTGGTTTACCACAATTAAAACATCTAACATTTTGACTTTTCTTAAAATTATTAAAAGTCATTTCTATCTTTTGCACAAGTTCTAATTGGTCTGAATAATAAAATCCCAGAGCCATATATTAGGGCCAATGCTGAAAGATCAGAGAGACAAAGGAGCAAGCCACAGCCAACTCCTACCTTGCCAACTTCTCAGCTGAAAAAGGGCTGAGCTCTTGTATTTCTCTGTGGTGCAGGAGAATTGTCTGTATTCTGTCAATTGTATTTTAAATAAATGCTGATTGGCTAATAGCCAGGCAGGAAGTATAGGCGGGAAAACCAGACAGGAAGTAGATGTGGGGCAATGAGAACAGGAGTATTCTAGGAAGAAGGAAGCTCTTTCCCCAGTCCTGCCCGGACCATGGAAGAAGCAAGATGTGACCTGCCCTGTTGAAAAAGTTACTGAGTCATGTGGCTAACATAGATAAGAATAATGGGCTATATAAGCTACAAGAGCTGATAAGAAGCATGAGCTAATGGGCCAATCAGTTTATAACCTAATGTAGATTCTCTGAGTGATTTTCTTTGGGGGCTTACCAGATGTGGGAACTGGGCAGGACATAAAATCCAACAAGCTGGCCCCACATGTTACATCTCTGCCCAGTCATATCACTTTTTGTCTCTCTGCACAGACCTCCAGACTTCTATGGTTAATTAGTGGCTAGCTCTGCCCTCTGATCTTCAGGCAAACTTTATTTGTTAGAGCACAAACAAAATATCAATACATTTTGTCTTTTTTATCTAAAATAAAATATAAGGTTATAACTAATATAAGAAAAACTATATACAATAAGTATAATAAATATATACAATATATACAGGCAATAAATATAACAACAATATCTGGTCCATTAATCAATTGGATTAATTCAGAGACAATACTCCTTATCTATCCTATTTTATTGAGTTCAAAATTTGAACCTAATTCACTCTCTATTATAACTTGCAGTACCAAAACTATATTTTAATGTCTTTAAATCTTATGTACTTTACACAAGGAAACCTATAACTATAAGGTCTTCAGCTCCATCAGAGACCCAAGAAGGAAATAATGTTACCTGAGTAAGCAGTAAGTAAAACAACAATTTCCACAAATGTGAGAAATGACAGAAACAGCCTAGGCAGTCACCCAAGTTTCCTCTGCAAAGTTGGTGCATCCATCTTCAGCCTACAGGTATAGCATATCTGACAGTCTTTTCTGTGAAGCAGGATATTCTGATGGACTGTCCTACCTTGCCTTGGCAAAGTTCAACAGTCCTTTTTTTTTTGTATCCTGCTTGTCCAATTTGGACAGCATACTGTCAGCAGTTAAGACATGAGCATTTTCTTTCCTGGTGGCTTGCTTTTGTCACAAAGAAAGTTAACTCCATGTGGAGTTTCTTCCATGTCCATCACCTTCTCTGAAGTAGATTGGTGCTGCCAGGAGCAGACATGTCTCATTGTCATAAAAAAGAAAAGACCCTATGTTTTTGAAACATCTTAAATGCCATATTCTGTAGGTCTCTGAAGAGTTTGGAGATGACCTGTCTATCTAGGCTATATCTCTGTTTGACCTTGAAAACATACCTAATAATACTACAAGTTGAATGTAATGATTAACTACTAACTTGCATTTCTTTATATCCTAACTAGTTGGTAAGAATGACTTTCAAGTACTAGAAATTTGCATTATATTGTTAAATGAGTTGTCTAGGTAAAATACCTTGAACAAGATTAAAGATGTATGTACAATATGTTCTAACAAAATTAATATTAAATTTGTATCAATATACAAAAATCCATATCAATGTAAAATATTTAAAACAAGCAGTTGCTCTTTAAAAGTATATTCAATAATCTAATTTTCTTCTATCATATCTATATCCCCCTTTTCTCTTTTCAAAACAAGAACCTTGAATCTAATCTCATTTGTTCAACTTTTTTCTGACCATTACCAATAACCACTTGTAACCAACCTCCCTAAATAGTGACAAATATCTATCCATTGAATGACCAAAAGCCACCCACCCCACCTCTTGGAAATGTGGGCATTGTGTTCTTAAAATTATTTCCTACTTCTTGGGGATGATGACATCTTTAGGGGATCCTAAAAAGAACATTTTGAATTAATTGTCAGGTATTGGGAGAGGTAGCTATATCATTTGTTGTTCAGTCTTTTTAATGGTAAAGTTCGGGGCTTGTCTCAAGTCCTGGCTAGAGTAGTCTGTGAGGCTGGATCAGCTCAGCTAGACACCTTGAAATTGTCCTTAGCAATTTGTAGTTCAAAGCCAATCGTTGGCTGGTGTTTGTCAGCTTAGTGTTATCATAGTCCTGGTGAAATCATCATTGTGAGGCCCCATCATCCTTTTTAGACTTCAAAGGTCACTGTTAAGTCATGGTTAATTGTAGAAAACTTAAACATTTTAAATGTCATATGCAGCAGATCTCAATGAGGTTAAAGGATCAAAATTTGTTATGTATGTATATCTAGAGTACAAAACTTTAATTCCTAGTTACACGATAGAGTCACAAACCTGAAATCATATACAGGAAGCTAAATAAAGATGTTTTTCTAGAATTACTTAGTACTCTAACAACCATTAATATCAGGACAAAAAGTTTAAAGTAAATTTTAGATAATATTTATGCCTTGAGAAAATCTATCAAAAATTCAAAAGATTATGAGGTTAGCGGCAATAAAATAGTTCCTAAATTTTGGTTTTTCTTCTGTCCCATATCAGTTGGTTTTTCTGACATGGGATTTTACTTTAACAAACATGCTTGGATGTAAAGAAGGAGAGAGTCACACTCCAATTTCAAAGCCAGCTTTAATTTTCAGTTGAACTGGGACTACAAAAAGACCATTTGCATTGTATGTCTATAGAGAGCAGCAGAAACAAGCATTTGGGAGGATTTACAAAGTTTTACTCTGCTGAAGGTGTTATACCAATAAGTCAATTTACTCTTTTTCTGGGGACATTACCTTTGAATGATTCATCCTTTTTCTTCAGATGTCTCATTTGTTCAGTGGTTTTCAGTTCATTTAGGTAGATGCCTTCACTCTTCTGAAAATACAAAAACAAAACCCTTCTCCAACCCTAATTCTAAGGAGGTTCTCTTTTGACAAGTTATATCTGATCAAATGAGAAACATTTGTTAGTTGTATAAGTTAGTGTAGATTAAATGGTCATGCTGTTTAATGAACTATCATCTCTTCTAATTAAGAGGTCTTTTGTTCAAATTTAACTTTTTCCAATTTTGATGTTACCCATAGCTTTTCCTTTCCTGTGGAAACAAAAGCAAAACACTTTCCCCAACACAATACATATCCTGGTTTCCATTCAGAGGTCAAAACGTCTTTAAAGTATACAGGCTGAATTAATTGCATAGTTTTTCTATTATCCAATGTCTCCCAGAGCTCTTGTTCCTTTCTCATTAGCATTTTGAAAATTCAAAGTTAAAGCAGTACGGAATCTATTTCTGGGAGTCTTTACTACCCTTTTCTGTTTGTTTAGTCCATCCTTTAGAATTCAATTTGATCATTCTATAACTGCTTGCCCTGTAGGATTGTGTGGTATACTTGTAATATGTTTTATCTGTAATAAGCAAAAAAAAAAAAAAACCTGCTTCATTTTACTAGGGAAATATGCTGGAGTACTGTTAGTCTTAATTTGTACAGGTATACCCATGATGGCCTTAAATTTTAGCAAATGTGTGATTATAGAATCATTCTTTTCAGAACTCAAGCAGTCATTGAAATCCTGAATAAGTACCAATGATGGTGCAGTTGATGCAATGAACATATTTTAATTTTCCAAATTCCACAAAATGGAACACATCCATCTTTCAGATGTTATTCCTTTGAGTACCCTTTGAGTTACTTCCTACAGATAGTTGAGTTTGGTTGTATAAATAAGAAGTAAGACATTTCCTTATAATTTTATTGGCTTGTTGCCAAGTGATGCAAAAATCTTTTTTCAAACTTTTGATATTTACATGATGTTTTTAGGAAATTCTGAGGGCTCCAGTACATTTCCAATCAATAGCTGATTCATTTCTTCATTACCTTGTGCTAGAGTGCCTAGCAGACCTGTATGTATCAGATATGTGTTATATATGGGATGATTCCTTTTCCCAATTATTTCTTGTAACTGAATAAATAATACACTGCCCAGACACAGAAGAAGGAAGATGTAACCTACCCTGCTGAAAAAGGTACCAAGCCATGTGGCTAACACAGATAAGAATAATGGGTTAATATAAGGTATAAGAGTTAATAAGAAGCCTGAGCTAATGGGCCAATCAGTTTATCATTAATATAGTCCTCTGTGTGATTTCTTTGGGGCTAAATGGCTGTGAGACCTGGTGGGAAGACAGAAACCAGGTAGGACAGAAACTCAGACAACAAATGGCACCCATGTGGACAACTGCATCCACATAAGCCCGAGAGAGCTCAGGAAGTAATTCTAGACAGAAAAGAATAGAATAAAGCATGGCTTCTTGGTAGCAACAATTTCTCTGTGCTCTGCTTGCTAGAGGCAAGCAAGCACTCTCATTTAAGAGAGGCTTCCTGACTCAGCTTTAGCTGCAAAACCCTGCAGCTCTTTAAGAGATCCTGCCATAAAACACTCAAATGGTGTTGATAAAAGCTGACCGCATGCTTTTTGGTTTTCAGCAATAGCAGGAAAAAAGCTGCGCCGTTTTAAAATGTTGGCTTTCTGGGCCGTCCTGCCAGTGCAAACTCTGACTATTTGAGGCAAGAGGTCCGACTACAGAGAGAGCATTTGAGTGTTGTTTGTGGACACACTATTGCAGCTTGCTTGCTGTCAAGGACCTTGAAAAGCTATAGAGTTGTGGCAATAAACATGGATCTGGCCAGTACCTCAGCCATGAGCCTGGAATTCTAGAAAGCTAAGGAATGGGCTGGATCAAGTTGTCGAAGCCACGGCTTTAATCCTCTCCAAATTGCTTAGCAAATTAAAGACTCATGTGGTAAAAAAAAAAAAAAAAAAAAAAGAGAGAGCGAGAGATACAGTAAAGAAAGATTCAAAGACTAAGAAAACCTCTAAATGGTTTATAGTGTGTTAAAAATATATGCAGGCTAAAGGTCCTTAAAATAAAAAAGAAAGAAAGAGAGTAGTTGGGTGTCGTGGTACACACCTTTAATCCCAACACTTGGTAAACAGAGGCAGGCAGACCTCTGTGAGTTCAAGGAATGGTGGCACACACCTTTAATCCCAGCACTTGGGAGGCAGAGGCAGGTGGATCTCTATGAGTTCAAAGACAGCCTGGTCTACAGAGGGAGTTCTAGGACAGCCAAAGATTGTCCCACACCATAATACAATCAATTCTGTATCATCTGGTATAAATCCAGAGGTTTCGATATACAAAACAGCTCTGCATATTGCAAATCAGCATCTACATTAAGAGGTTTCACAAAATCAATAGTAGCATGAGAATACAAATATTTCTGACTTTTAGACAGACTCATAGGGTCTTTGTTCCATTTTACTTACATTTTCTGATTTACAACCTACTTTTCCTGATGTATTTGTTTCAGTATAGAATGTAAGGCTCCAGATATTGGGGTTCACCATATACTGTTGTGTTTGTAGAATCTCCTTTGGTACTTATGTTCTCAGTGTTAACAAACCCAAACATATGACTTAAGGTCTGTACCTTTGAAGACATGTAAGAAATATTCTACCTTAAAATCTTACAAACTCTTTTATTTTCCTGAAACAGGTTCTTACTGTGTAGCCCAGGCTGTCCTGGAGCTCTGTGTAGATAAGACTGGCCTCAGGCTCACAGAGGCTCACCTACCTCTGTATGATTGTTCTGTCTTTTTAAGAGACAAGACACACCCACTCCCTCCCCCACCTGCTGAGACAGGCTGATCTTCAGCTTCCAGACTGAATTCTCTCTCTTTTTGGTCTCCCTCTGAGGAGCTTCCATCTCTCCCTTCTCTCCTCTTTCCCCCAATCTTTCTACCTCTCTGCTCTTCTCCCCTTCTCCTCTCCCTTCCATAACCACTAAGTAAATATCCAACCTCACTCTGCATGGCATACCTATCTGTCTGTCTCTCACCTGCCACCATGTGGCTCGCTGCCCGGGACCAGCCACTTTCGGAGACCTGCGGCATGGTCTCATGTGCAGACCCTGCCTAGGACTGGCTGCTCCTGAGACCCCCTGCCCACTTGCCTGCCACCACATGGCCTGCTGCCTGCCACAGCCAGAGATCCTGCAGCATTTTAAATAATCCATTACAGCCGCTGCCTCTCGAGTGTTGGCATTAAAGACGCGTGCCACCCTGACCATTTCATTTTATATTTTCTTCCAAAGGTTTTATTGTTCAGCTCTTCACATTTAGCTTCTGCTCTATCTGGAATGTATTTTTGTATAAGACATAGATAGGAATCTAATTTTAATTTCCCCCATATGGGCAGATGATGGCTGTGCCAGCCTTTCTTCTGACTGGGAATGTCTGCTCCATCAAATTCCACACCTCCCACTCTCTAAGAGCAGCAGCCTGTTTCTCTCTTCCCAGCTCAGCTGCCTCAGTCAGTTCTCGATTCCAAACACAGTGGTAAACACGAACAGGTTTGTGTTGAGTCTTGGCTTCTGGCAGGGTAAGTCCACACTTTCTCCCCTTAGACTGCTCCCCAAATTCATCTTTAGCTCTATTGTTGTTGCTGCTGTTGTTTTGAGACCCAATCTGGCTGTGTAGTCCTGGTTGATGCAGTCATGGACCAGCCTGGCCTTGAACTCACAGAGAGCTACCTCTGAGTGCTGTGGTCAAAGGTGTGTGCCTCCATGCCCAGCCTCTGGTATTTGTTTTTATTTTGCTTTTATTGCTGTGGCTGTTGACACAACACAAAGCCTCTCCTGGGAGGTGACTTAAAACAGGCCCTGAGGTGTAAAAGGAGAGGCTGAAGAAGGTGCAGTCTTCACCTGTGGCCTGGGCAAGAGGAAGGGAAAGCTAAGGCTGACCCGCAGGGACTGCTGAAGAAGGTTGTGGGAGGGGACTTAACGCCTCTCTGAGGCAAAGGGTCAAGAAGTATCTCTGCTCTGGGATATTCTCACCAAGGAGAGGAGCATATAAACTTCTGAAAACTTTAAAGCATGATTTAAAAGAACATTAAGGGGAGGGGCCTACAGAGACTCTGGGTGCTTAGAGTCTAAGGTGCCTCTTCCTTTCCCAGAGAGATCAAGGTCAGTTCCCAGTACCCAGGCAGGACGGACAGAAGAAGCTCACAGCTGCCTGTAACTCCAGATGCAGAAATCTGAAGCCCTCTGCCGGGGCCTCCGAGAGCACTTGTATGCATGTGGTTCCTGTACACACAGAGAAATAAAAGTAAACAAAAAGTAAATAAAAAAAGAAAAAGCAGGCCGAGCCCTGACATTTACTGCTGCCTGCTCACTGACTGTGGCTACAAGGAGTGCTGCCTTGGCTCCTGCGGCCAGAACTTCCCACAGCTGTGGACTGTGCCCTAGGCTGTGTGGCCAGCTCAACCTTGGTCCTATTGTCATTTATGTTCCTATTGTCGGGTGCTTTGTCATAGAAACAGGAAATGAAACTAAGACATCCCTTTTCTCCTCAGACACCCCTAGTATGGGGTGCTGGCTTGCTGTAGAACCCCGAGGCAGGAGAGGTGAGAGCATGATCTGGAAATCTTGAGGGCACGTTCTGGAAAGGCCCCCAGGCCTTCAGTGGTTGCTCCTGTAGAGCAGAGAGGAGGATCACAAATTGACTTCTCTGGAGCCGCTGGCAAGTTAGGAATTGCTCACCTTGAACCTCTCAGCAGAGTGAGCTGCACCTGTGTTGTCCCCTGCTGCATTCCAGGCTCCTGTCACTTAGGTTGCTCCCCAGTCCTATCCTGGCCCCTATCCATCCCTCCACCTAAGCCATGATTGTCATTGTTTAGTCACATGCCTTCCCCAATACATACACAAAGAGATCCCTGAGAGAGCAGGGACCAGAAACACAGTGGTACAAACACCAGGATCTCCATCTACCATTGCTTACCTGTGGACTCAGAGTACGTCCATCTGTAGAATGTAGTATATATTTAACTGTAGAATGGAGGAATGTGCATACATAGGGGTGTTTGGATTCTTCATCCATATAGAGGTAAGGGCAGACTGCAAGTATTCCCAGCTACATCCTAGACTCAGTCTCTCTAGCATCAAGCTTGAGTGTAGAGCCTGGCTTTCCCAATTATCCATCAATACCGCCCAGTGAAAACAGCATAGTCAGCTCTAGGAGTTCCAGTCAGAGAAAAATCTTTGGGTTTTGAAAGATCATGAGGAGCCCAACCCCTAGGACAAGCCATCAGCAGGAGAACAAATTCAAGGAACAGGCAATAAAAATGGGTTCTCAGAGGACAATGTAGACTGAAACCCAGGCCCCAAGAAGAGGTCCTGTAAGAGTCAAGAAGTGAGACCACTAGCAAGGAGCAATGACCCAAGGGCAAGACAGCTGGACTCTGTCAGGGGTAGGAATCACCCAGTCTCTCGCTCTGAAACCTGTGCTGCTGGAGGAGGACATGAGAAGGAAGGGTCCCCATGAACAGAGATGCACTTAGCATCCCAGTCCTTCCCATGCCCCGCCTCCCTCAGTCTGAGTGCCTGTCTCACAGGGGCAAGCAGTCTGAGTCTGCATGGAGCCTCAGGCTGAGGACAGATGGCATCTTCTGCCCAAGGAACCTGGCGGGAGGATGTGGCATAGATGGTGCTGTAGACACCGTCAGCCGGTGAATGGCGATCCTCCAGACGGCAGAGGAGCCCTCTGTACTCTCGCCGAGACATGTGGCCAGTTATGGCGAAGAAGCTCCCTGGTTCTGCTGTGGGTGGAAAAGCCTCTGAAGACAGGCCAGTGAAGGGCACTGCCCACATTTCAGTTTTCTTTCTGGCAGGGTCACCAGAGTTCCCGAGCGGGGATGGTTTTAGTAACAGGCTGGTGTGGGGAGGAGCTGGGGGTTGAGCGGATCTCCTCAGCTGACTTCGAGTTCCTGGAGAACTTACACAATTTGCCTGGGTTACAAGAGCCAGTGGGAAGTGGTGGTCACTGAAGGAAGGGAGGCAAGAGTCATCGAAGGCACTGGCCCTAGGCCGCCAGAGCGGAGCCACCAGGGGTCCACAAGCCCTCTCCATCGTACTGTTCGCCATCCTCCTTGAAGAAAGTGTGGCCCCAACAGTCTGAGACCAACTACACTGTAGGAAGTTGTTCCTCTGCTGCGATGCAGCTTTATTCCTGCGTGCTCTGCCGTGTGCGCTCAGCCCTCATTCCTGGTTTCCACCTCTTGGGCAGCTGCCTTGGCCTGCTGGAGTCTGTTTCTAGAGATGCTAGCATATTCCACAGAGAGAAGAGGGTCAGGCGAGGGCTTCTGGTAGGGCTGGGAACTGCTAAAGATGGAGTCCTGAAGGCTCGCGTGGTTAGGTGGATGAGGGAAGCATAGCAAATGGCCTCCGTGTCCTCAGTGGACAGGATCTGTTGATTGATGTCCTAGGATAAAAGTAAACAGATGTGTGTTGATAGAGTAGCAGCTGCAGTGACCAGTGACCCATGAGTCACCAGAACAGGGCAGAGGGACAGGACCGGAACACAGGCCGGAGAGATGGTAGGTGGCTGACAGCTCTGGCTGCTCTTCTAGAGGACCTGGGTTTCGTTCCCAGCACCCACATGGCAGCTCACAATGGTCTGTTGGCTCCAGTCTGGGGATCTGACTCCCTTTTCTGACCACCTCAGGCACCGTATACACATGGCATACATACATGTAGACCAAACACTCATAAACATAAACTAAGAATAAATAATCCTTTTCTTTACAAAGATATGAGGTGTGGCACTGGACCTGCAGAGACTCTGAGTAGGGGTGTCGGGGAAAGTTGCCTTTCTTGCCACTGAGCCGACAAGAAGTGGCCTCTCCAAGTTCCTGTTCCAAACAGGAACCAGGCTTCACTCCAAATCCACGGAACAAATACCCTGGTGTTGGGGAATAAGAAACCATTATTCTGCATATATTTAGTGTATGGGATGGAGCACAGGTTTTTGCATTTGCATGGCAAGGTCTACCAGTGAGCTACAGCCCCAAGCATTGTGGACTGGATCTCATTAGGTTGCCCAAGCTGGCTTGAAATTGGAGACCATCTGGCCTCAGCCTCATAAATGCTGCTACCGTATCCTTCAAGGAACTTTTCAACAAGTTCTCCAAGTGAATCTTGTGCACATTCAAACTGGACGAGGGCTGAGTTTAGAGACGCACTTCATGGAATTGATTTTAGTTTCTAAAGAGAGCTGGCTTAGGTGGCCTGGAGCCTTCTAGTTCTGGGCGTCTTTACTACTAAGAGTCTTGGGTCTGCAGGGGAGACAGAGCTACCCACACCATCCAGTCCTCAGAAGGACTTAGGGGATATGGTTCATCTCATTTTCCCACACTGACTGGACCAGCGGCAGCTAGTCTGTACTGGTTGTGTCTTAAGACACAGGAAAGGCTGTCTCCCATAAAGGTGATGGCCAAGAACTGGTTCTACCAAATCCCTCCCCCTCTGTCTCATCTTTGTCTGTTTGTCTTTCTGTTTCTCTCTCTATTGAGTTTGGGGACAGAGGAGAAGAAATATAGAAAAGGAAACACATAAACAGGTCATGAGGACATGAACAGTCACCGCTTAAAGCAAATAGAAACTGAACCCAGACCAGATTAACAATGACAGATGCACAAGAGAAAGACAGTTCACAATGACAGGTGCACACTGGAAAGATAGTTCACGATGACATGTGCACACCGGAAAGATAGTTCACGATGACAGGTGCACACTGGAAAGATAGTTCACGATGACAGGTGCACACTGGAAAGATAGTTCACGATGACAGGTGCACACTGGTAAGCACAGGTCACGATGACAGGTGCATACTCAGAAGCACAGCTCACGATGACAGGTGCATACTCAGAAGCACAGCTCACGATGACAGGTGCACACCGGAAAGATAGTTCACGGTGACAGGTGCACACTGGAAAGCACAGCTCATGATGACAGGTGCACACTGGAAAGCACAGCTCACGATTACAGGTGCACACTGGAAAGCACAGCCCACGATGGCAAGTGCACACTCGAAAGCACAGCTCACGATGACAAGTGCACACTGGAAAGCACAGCTCATGATTACAGGTGCACACCGGAAAGATAGTTCACGATGACAGGTGCACATTGGAAAGCACAGCTCACGATGACAGGTGCACACTGAAAAGCACAGCTCACGATGACAGGTGCACACTGGAAATCACAGCTCACGCTGGCAGGTGCACACTGGAAAGCACAGCTCACGATGACAGGTGCACACCGGAAAGATAGTTCACGGTGACAGGTGCACACTGGAAAGCACAGCTCACGCTGGCAGGTGCACACTGGAAAGCACAGCTCACGATGACAGGTGCACACCGGAAAGATAGTTCACGGTGACAGGTGCACACTGGAAAGCACAGCTCATGATGACAGGTGCACACTGGAAAGCACAGCTCACGATGACAGGTGCACACCGGAAAGATAGTTCACGGTGACAGGTGCACACTGGAAAGCACAGCTCATGATGACAGGTGCACACTGGAAAGCACAGCTCACGATGACAGGTGCACACTGGAAAGCACAGGTCACGATGACAGGTGCACACTGGAAAGCACAGCTCATGACGACAGGTGCACACTGGTAAGCACAGCTCACGATGACAGGTGCACACCGGAAAGATAGTTCACGATGACAGGTGCACACTGGAAAGCACAGCTCATGATGACAGGTGCACACTGGAACGCACAGCTCACGATGACAGGTGCACACTGGAAAGCACAGCTCACGATGACAGGTGCACACTGGAAAGATAGTTCACGATGACAGGTGCACACTGGAAAGCACAGCTCACGATGACAGGTGCACACCGGAAAGCAGAGCTCACGATGACAGGTGTTCACCGGAAAGATAGTTCACGATGACAGGTGCACACTGGAAAGATAGTTCACGATGACAGGTGCACACTGGAAAGCACAGCTCACGATGACAGGTGCACACCGGAAAGATAGTTCACGATGACAGGTGCACACTGGAAAGCACAGCTCACGATGGCAGGTGCACACTGGAAAGCACAGCTCACGATGGCAGGTGCAAACTGGAAAGCACAGCTCACGATGACAGGTGCACACTCGAAAGCACAGCTCATGATGACAGGTCACACCGGAAAGATAGTTCACGATGACAGGTGCACACTGGAAAGCACAGCTCACGATGGCAGGTGCACACTGGAAAGCACAGCTCACGATGGCAGGTGCAAACTGGAAAGCACAGCTCACGATGACAGGTGCACACTCGAAAGCACAGCTCATGATGACAGGTCACACCGGAAAGATAGTTCACGATGACAGGTGCACACTGGAAAGCACAGCTCACGATGGCAGGTGCACACTGGAAAGCACAGCTCACGATGACAGGTGCACACCGGAAAGATAGTTCACAATGACAGGTGCACACTGGAAAACACAGCTCACGATGGCAGGTGCACACTGAAAAGCACAGCTCACGATGACAGGTGCACACTGGAAAGCACAGGTCACGATGACAGGTGCACACTGGAAAGCACAGCTCACGATGGCAGCTGCACATTCGAAAGCACAGGTCACGATGACAGGTGCACACTGGAAAGCACAGGTCACGATGACAGGTGCACACTGGAACGCACAGCTCACGATGACAGGTGCACACTGGAAAGCACAGCTCACGATGACAGGTCCACACTGGAAAGCACAGCTCACGATGACAGGTGCTCACTGGAAAGCACAGCTCACGATGACAGGTGCACACTGGAAAGCACAGCTCACTATGACAGGTGCACACCGGAAAGATAGTTCACGATGACAGGTGCACACTGGAAAGCACAGCTCATGATGACAGGTGCACACTGGAAAGCACAGGTCACGATGGCAGGTGCACACTGGAAAGCACAGCTCACGATGACAGGTGCACACTGGAAAGCACAGGTCACCATGACAGGTGCACACTGGAAAGCACAGCTCACGATGACAGGTGCACACTGGAAAGCACAGTTCACGATGACAGGTGCACACTGGAAAGCACAGCTCACAATGACAGGTGCACACTGGAAAGCACAGCTCATGATGACAGATGCACACACTTGGAAGCACCGTTCACGATGACAGGTTCACACTGAAAAGCACAGCTCACGATGACAGGTGCACACTGAAAAGCACAGGTCACGATGACAGGTGCACACTGAAAAGCACAGCTCACGATGACAGGTGCACACTGAAAAGCACAGGTCACGATGACAGGTGCACACTGAAAAGCACAGCTCACGGTGACAGGTATACACTCAGAAGCACAGCTCACGATGACAGGTGTACACTCGGAAGCACACAGCTCAAGATGACAGATGTTTGATGCAGAACAAAGCAGCAAAGGAGGCAGAAGTCAGCTGAAGGCCACAGAGTTCATGTGGGATTAATGCTAAACCCCAAAACTTGGAACACTGACAAGTCCCTCAAGAACCGGAAGAAGCTAGTTGTAGAGGTATCACATGTCTTTTTTTTCCTTTTTTATTATTTTATAATTAATATCAATAAAAATTCCCACTTCCTCCCCTCCTCCCTCTTCCATCCCACTCCCAATACCCTTCCTTGCTCCATTCCTAAGAGAGGGCAAGACACCCTGTCCTGTGGAAAGTCTAAGGTCCTCCCCCCTATATCCAGGTTCTTGAATATCACCATAGAATAGACAGAGACCCACATCAGAACCCTGGACTGAGCTCCCAAGGTCCAGTTGAAGAGCAGAAGGAGGGAGAATATGAGCAAGGTGTCACATGTCTTTAATCCTGGCACAAAGGAGGCAGAGGTGGACAGATCTCTACATCTGAGGCCTGCCCGGTCTACACACTGACTTTCAGGAAAACTCGTGCTACATAGAGAAACCCTGTCTGGAAAAAAAAACTTAAAAAATAAAAATCCTGAGGGAAAACAATTTTCCATTTGTACCACGTTCACTTTTGGGGGTGTAAGTATGTAAGTGTGAGGGGTGCATGTTCATGGGCATGTATACGTGTGTTCACATGTGTATAGAAGCCAGAGGACAACCCTCAGGAGCTGTCCATGTTGTTGTCCCCGTCTCTCACTGTGACCTGTGCTTGCTCTTTTGGGGAATGTGGTGGGCAAGCTGGAGAACCTGTCTCCACCTCCCCAAGGCTAGGAGTACAAGTGTGTGCTCCGATTTCTATACAGGTGCCGGATGTCCAATTCAGGTCCTCATGTTTACACAGCAAACACTTCACCCAGTGAGCCATACCCCAGCCCCTCAATGTTTACTAAGGGCATAGTTCAGTGGTAGAGTGTGTGTTTAACATGCCTGGGGCCTCGGTTCTTTTCTTCGTACCACAAAGGGAAACATTATTATATAAACTTTGAAATGTGTTTATATAATAATATATATTACATTTTTGACAGAGGTTTCTGTCCCACCAGGTCCTGCAGTCTTTCAGTTCCAAAGAAATACACAGAGGCTCACATTAATCATAAACTGGTTGGCCTATTAGCTCAGGCTTCTTGTTAATGAATTCTTACATCTTAACCCATAATTCTTGTCTGTGTCAGCCACGTGGCTTGGTACCTTTCATCAGCGAGGCGTTCTCATCTGCGTCCTCTAAGTCTGGATTATGACTGCAGACTGACTGTTCCTCTTCCCAGAATTCTCCTGTTCTTGTCACCCTACCTCTACATCCTGTCTGGCTATTGGCCAATCAGTATTTTATTATAAATAATAAAAGTGGCAGGATAAAAGACAATTATCCTATAGCAATTCCCCCCTTTAAAAAAAAAACAAAAACTCTGAATCTAATATCCTTTGTTTAGTTTTTTTTTGTCCAGACCATTATTCATAATATCTTGTAACCAACACTCTAAACAAAGATAAATATCCATAATCCATTTCGGGGGAATGTGGGCATATTTTTCCAGGCTACTTTCTGCTGGTTGGGGGCACTGATAATCCCTAAAGAAAATTTAAGATTATGGTCAAGTACTGACTGGAAAATTCTGTGAGGCTTGATCACCTCAGCCAGCAGTCTTGAAACTGTTCTGGATGCAGAACTCAGAGGAAACTCCAACAGAAGTCCTCTGAAATGTTGGATATCTAGACCATCTGCTCCTATTGGAGATTCTTCAGGGGGTCTTCCTTGATCAAACATGACTTTTCTTAGCACAGAATGAGTCCACAGCCTCTCATTTCATTTCATTTGTGGAAACAAAACCAAAACCTCTTCTCCAAAGTAACATACCTTTTGACTTCAATTTTGTAGTCAAGGCATTTTCAAAGTATATATGTTAGATTAATCCAGCAGTATTTATAATCAAATATCTTTCAGCAGCTTTTGCTCCTTCCTCAGCCATCAATTTAAATACAACACAATAACATACAGTATCCAGACTCTATGTGTATTTTTCATCTTTACATAGCTTTATTTTAAACTCTATTTCTTTTATGTTTATTTTTAATTTTGGCTTTTTGAGACATGATTTATCTGTGTATCTTTGGGTGTCCTGGAACTCACTTTGTAGACCAAGCTGAACTTGAATTCACAGAGCTCTGCCTACCTCTGCTTTCCAATTGTTGGGATTAAAGGTGTGTGCCAGCAAACCAACTACGTTCTTTCTTATTTTATTTTTTATTTTATCTTTTTTCTCAAAAGCCCACATATATTTTTAAACACACTGTAAACCATTTAGAGGTTTTCTTCATCTGAATCTATCTTTACTGTATATCTCTCTTTTTCTAACCACATAAGTCTTTAATTTGCTAAACAATATGGCTAGGATTAAAGCCGTGGCTTTGATGGCTGGATCCAACCCATTGCTTGCTTTCTGAGAGCCTAGTTTCATGGCATAGGTACTGGCTGGTGCCATGTTTATTGCCACAACTCTATGGAATGTCAAGGTCCCTGACACCACAAAGAAGCATGTTGTCAGCAATTCATAAACACCATTTAAGTGTTTGGTGGCAGGACCTCTTAAAACAACTGCAATGTTTAGCAGCTAAAGCTGAGTCAGGAAGCCTCTCTTAAATGAAATGCACTTGCCTCTAGCAAAGAGAGCTAACCTGAGAAATTACTGCTACTAAGAATCCAAGCTTAATGCTGTTTTTTGTTGTTGTTGTTGTTGTTGTTGTTGTTTTTGTCTAGAATTATTTCCTATGCTCTCTCAGGTTTTCTGTGGATGCAGTTGTCCACACGTTGGGCACCAATTGTTGACAGAGGTTTCTGTCCTACCAGATCCTGCAATCTTTCAGTTCCAAAGAAATACACAGAAGTCTACATTAATCATCAACTGGTTGGCCTAATAGCTCAGGCTTCTTGTTAATTAATTCTTACATCTTAACTTATAATGTTTGTCTGTGTCAGCCACATGGCTTTCATCAGCGAGGCGTTCTCATCTGCGTCCTCTACACCTGGATGATGACTGCAGACTGACTTGTCCTCTTCCCAGAATTCTCCTGTTTTTCTTACCCTACCTCTACTTCCTGTCTGGCTATTGGCCAACCGGCATTTTATTAAAAATAATACAAGTGACAGGGTAAAAAAACATTGTCCCACAGCATGACATATTATATGATGCTGAATATATAATATGGTTAATAACATAGAACGATGAATTGGCCTGCTTTGATCCCTGTTGCCAAGACAAACACCATGACAGAAAAGCAGCTCAGGAGAGGGAAGGCTCATCTGCTAACAATTACAAGTTACAGTCCATCATTTCAGGAAGAACTCAAGCAGTTAGACAAACCACACCCGCAGCCAAGAGCAAAGAGAAGACACATTCTGCTTGTCTGCTCTCAGTTAACTCCTTCCTTACACTGTTTACAATCCCCTGCCTGAGGAATGGTGCAGCCTGCATGGTAGGTTTACCACATCAGCTAACAATCATGCTAATCCCCTCCTGCAATAGCCATGCTCGCGGACTAACCTGATCTAGAGAGTTCACCTGCCTTCCCAGGTGATTCTACGTGTGTCAAGCTGACAATGAAAAAACTAACAGCACACCCATATCCTTACTTTGGCAAGAGCAGTCATAAGCCACTCATGTGGCCAAAATATAGGGTATGACATATTATTCTTACCTATAATCTTTATGCTATGCATTAAATCCTTTGACTTGTTCATTCTGCATAGTTGCTACTTTGTATTTCTTGACCTACATACATCTCTGCACTTCTTTCCTCATTCTGAGAAAGGCGAAACTTTAAAATGATATAAACATGCACTTCAATATCATTAACCAGAAAGTTCTTTATGTAGACTTAACAAGTCCATGCTCACAGAGTTGAAAAAAGTAGGGACTGGAGAGGTGGCTCAGTAGTTAGGAGCACTGGCTGCTCTTCATAATAACTCAGGTTCAATTCCCAGGCCCCACACAGTGGTTGACAACTCTCTGTAACTCTAGTTCCAGGTGGTCTGATTGGCACCAGGCACGCACATGGTGCCTAGAAATACATGCAAGCAAAGCACCATACACATGAAATAAAATAACTTTAAAAATTGAGATGAAAAAGTATATGATCCAAAATCCTGGCAAATAGGTGGGGAGTTGGGGCACCTGTGGGTAAGTCAACCTGAAGGCTGTGAGGAACTGGTCCCTCCAATCGCATCCCCCTCATTCAGGACCACCAGATATGCCACCTTGTGAAGGAAAAGGGAGCCAATTGGACACTTGCTTTTCAGGTCCATTTCCTTGATGGGAAAACAAACAACATGGGCTCACCTTTCTGGGCTCTTCCTCGAGCATTCCTGAGGTATAGGACCACAAGTGTAGTAGGAGTTGCAGGCTACGTTCCTGCCCGGATCCCACATGCTAGCTTAACCCCAGAAATAATAACACACAAGTTGTATTCTTTTAAACACTGCTTGGCCCATTAGCTCTAGCCTCTTACTGGCTAACTCTCACATCTCGATTAATCCATTTCTAATAATCTGTGTAGCACCACGAGGTGGTGTCTTACCGGGAAGGATCTTAACCTGCATCCATCTTGAAGAGGAGAGCTATGGCGACTGCCTGACTCAGCTTTCTTTCTCCCAGAATTCTGTTCTGTCTACTCCACCCACCTAAGGGCTGGCCTATCAAAGGCCAAGCAGTTTCTTTATTAGTTAACCAATGAAAACAACAGATAGATGACACTCCCACATCACACAAGGACAACAAACATGAGCAATAGCAGGACGGCCACTGCCACATCAGCAATGATGCCCTTCCACATCCAGCTATCCAGAGGGCTGTGGAAGAAGGGTTAGCAGGGTGAGGAGAGCCAGAGACCAGAACACTGCCTGCCAGAAAACCTTCTTCCCCAGGCCTCCAGTTCCCACAGGCCCTCCCGCAACCCAGCCTCTTCTGAGGTCCCCTGCTCAGCTGTGCAGTGGGCCTGCCTTGTAAGCCCTGTGGTCTCCATTGTAGAGGAATGCTGCAAATGTCACAAGCCTTTGCTCTTTTCTGTCACCTGCTCCTGACTTCCTTTTCAACCCTGAACTTGCCAGTTCCAGCCTCATCCCTTCAGGGATCTTTGTCCCCATCAATCACTAACTAAGAGATTGTCCTATAGGTTTACCTCCAGCCCTGTCTTCTGGAGACATCTTCTCAGTCAAGGTTTCCTCATCCCAGGTGACTGTAGCCTGTGTCAAGTTGACATAAAACTTTGCAGCACACTTATGTAAGCCTCTAACGTTCATACAGTCAGAGCTAGGATGCTGGAGAAAGATAAAGGCTGCTGACGCACCTTCAAGGAGACTTCAGGTGAGGACCAGTGATACTTAGTCTCACCTTGGGCTATTCTAACTCTTAAGCGAGCCCCCAGTATGTGGGCTGACATCTTTTAAGGGATGGGCACAAAAATAATTTCAGTAAGACAGAAGCTAGGTGGCAAATGTCTTTAAAAGCTTTCAGAAGCTAGGTTTGGTGATGCCAAACTATAATTTCCAATGAGTAGTACTCTATTATGTAAATGTAACACATTTTCTTTATCCGTTTTTTTGGTTGAGGGGCATCTAGGCTGTTTACAGGCTCTAGCTACTACAAGTAATGCTGCTATGAACACAGCTGAGCAAATATCCTTGTGGTGTGAGTGTGCATCCTTTGGGTAGATGACAAAACGTAATATTGCTGGGCCTTGATGTAGATTGATTCCCAATTTTCTGATAAACTGCCACACTGATTTCCAAAGTGACCGTAAAAGTTTTCACTCCCACCAGCAATGGAGGAGTATTCCCCTTATTCCACATCCTCTACATCATAAGCTGTCATCTGTATTTTTTATCTTAGCCATTCCTACAGGTGTAAGATTGGTATCTCAGAGTCATTTTGATTTGTGTTTTCCTGACTGCTAAGAATATTGAGCAACTCCTTAAGTATCTTTCGGGTATTTGAGAATCTTCTGTTACGAATTGTCTGTTTAGGACTGTACCCTGTTTTTAATTGAATAATTTGATATTTTGATGTCTAGTTTCTTGAGTTCTCTTATATATTTGGAGATCAGTCCTCTGTCCAATGTGAGGTTGGTAAAGTTTTTTTCCCATTCTGTAGGCTGCCACTTTGTCTTACTGACTGTGTCCTTTGCTTTACAGAGGCTTCTCAGTTTCCCGAGTCCCATTTATTAATTGTTTCTCTCTGTGTTTGTGCTACTGGGTTATATTGAGGAAGTGGTCACCTGTGCCCATGCATTCTAGGCTACTTCCCACTTTCTCTTCTATCAGGTTCAGTGTGGCTTGGTTTATGCTAAGGTTTTGATCCATTTGGACTTGAGTTTGTGCATGGCGATAGATATGAATCTAATTTCATTCATTTACATGTTGGTATCCAGTTATACCAGCACCATTTGTTGAAGATGCTTTCTTTTTTCCATTTTATAATTTTAGCTTCTTTATCAAAAATTAGGTGTTCATAGGTGTGTAGGTTGCTATCCAGATCTCCAGTTCAATTCCATTGGTCCACCTGTCTGTTTTTGTGCCAATAGCAAGCTATTTTCTTAACTATGGCTCTATAATAGAGCTTGAAGTCAGGGATGGTGATGCTTCCAGAAATTCCTTTATTGTACAGGATTGTTTTGGCTATCATGGATTTTTTGTTTTTGCATATGTAGTTGAGTATTGTTCTCAAGGTCTGTGAAGAATTGTGCTGGGGTTTTGAGGGTCATTGCATTGAATCTGTAGATTGATTTTTGGTAAGATTGCCATTTTTATTATGTTGATCATACCTACCCAAGAGCACAGGCAATCTTTCCTTTTTCTGATATCTTCTTCAATTTCTTTCTTCAAAGACTTAAAGTTCTTTTTCATACAGTCTTTCACGTCTATGGTTAGTGTTACCCCCAAGGTATTTTATTTTATGTTATTTGTGGCTATTGTAAAGGCTGATGTTTCTCTAACTTCTTTCTTAGCCCTTTATCATTTGTATATAGGAGGGCTACTATTTTTTGCAGGCAAATGGATGGAACTAGAAAAGAGCCATCCTGAGTGAAGTAACACAGACCCAGAAAGATAAACATGAACTTTCATTCAGCAAGTGATGGAAGCAGATACAGAGGTTTACAGCTAAATTTGGGCTGAGCTCTCATTATCCAGTCAAAGAGAGGGAGGAGCAATATTGTGAAAGAAGGGGTCAAAACCACAATGGGGATACCCACAGAAACAACTGATCTGAGCTAGTGGGTGCTCACAGACCCTGGACTGACAACAGGGGAACATGCATAGGACCAAACTAGGCCCTCTGAATGTGGGGGACAGTTATGAGGTTTGGGCAGTCTGTGGGGCCACCGCTAGTGGGAACAGAATTTATTCCTAATGCATAAACTGACTTTTTGGAGCCCATTCCCTATGGAGGGATACCTTGCTCAGCCTGGATATAGGGGGGGAGGGCCTTGGTCCTTCCTGCCTTAGAGTGATGTGCCAGACTTTGTTGACTCCCATGGGAAGCCTTGCCTCCCATGGGGGTGAGGTGGGGGAAAGGTCTGGGGAGAGGGAGGAAAAAAGGGAGTGGGAACTGGGATTGGCATGTAAAATGAGGAAAGATTGCCTTTAAAAAGTAAATGATAAAATAGAAAAGAAACTGAAGTAGAACCCCAATATATATATATAAACCCAAGACACACACAATGTATTTGATCATGTTTCCCCCTCCCTTAACTCCTGCCAGATCTTTTCCCCAAATCTCTACCCATTTGTCTTAGTTAGGGTTTCTATTGCTGTGAAGAGACACAATGACCATGGCAACTCTAATAAATGAAAACATTTAATTGGGTGGCTTACAGTTCGTTATCATCATGGAGAACATGGTGGTGCATGGCAAGTATGGTGCTGGAGATGGAGCTGGGAATTCTACATCTTTGATCTGAAGGTGACAGAAAGTGAACTGAGACACTGGGCATGGTTTAAGCATAGATGAGATTTCAAAGTCTACCCTCACAATGACACACTTCCTGAACAAGGCCGCATCTACTCCAACAAAGCCACACCTCCTTGTAGGGGCCAATTACATTCAAACTACCACATCACCCAACTTCATGCTTATTAAAAAAAAAAAGAAAACAAAATGAACAAGCAAAAAACAAAATACCAAAAACAGCTGGGCAGTGGTGGCACATGAGAGGCAGAGACAGGAGGACGTCTGAGTTCGAGACTAGCCTGGTCTACAAAGCAAGTTCCAAGACAGTCAGGGCCATTACAAAGATAAACCCTGTCTCAAAAGAACCCCCTAAAAACCTAAAACCAAGCAAACCAAAAGCAAAACAACCACAAAACCACCCCCCCCAAATAAAAAACCAAAACAAGAAAAATCCAGAAAACAAAAAATATTCCAAAAGTTTTGTTTGTTAAGATTTACTTTCCTTATAAAGCAGCAAATCTAAACAAGCAGAGAAGTGGGTCAGGTCAAGGACATCATGACCTTGGAGGATGTATGTCCATCAACTTTCCTGCACATGAAACAGAACAAATTTGCTGAGCTGCCAGAAAGACAAGAAACTGGTCCAGGAGAAGCGGGGGAATCTTACACTTTCGAAGCAATCTAACATCCTCAAGATCTCATCACATTTCTATTTATACAGAGAACATCTGTGCCCAGGATCAGGACTGTGTCTAGGCAAAGAAGGTGGAAAAACGCCTGGGGTAGTGTATGAGATCAGAACACTGCTGCTTTCTACTTTCCTGCAAGCAAATGGCTTGGGAGGGGGCACAGAAGAACTTATTAGTAAGTTCCAAATAAGCTCTTGTTTCCTTTTCACTCCAGATACCCTGCCCTTAATATGCTGCTTCTTGAGTGAGTCTACTGGAGGCAAAGGCAGACACATATGAATAGATACTGGGTGTAGAGCAAGAAGATAGTGAAGACGAGAGTGTGGGGTAGCATCAACCAAAACTATGGTTGGGAGAAAATTCCATAGGAAATTGGATACTTTGTGTTGGTGTACAAAAGAGTTCCACAATAGCCTGAAATAGAGTATAACAAAAGTTTATTTATCTGAGAATAAACTCACAGAAACAGTAGTGACCTAAAGCCCCCTGCGTATGCTGGGAACTAGAAGCAAATCCAGCAGCTAGGAGGCCCTTCTATGCTTTCCAGTCGCATTTATAGTACATGAGACAATACCCAAAGTCGGTCTCTGAGCAGTCAGTAGGGTTTTTCTCAAGTTCTTATTTGAAGTTCTGGCCAGAACGTTGTAAGAAGGTGCACCATGTTAGCTAGTCTTGAGCAGTTTGTAACCCCAAACTGATCATAAAGTGATGCTATTATCATAATGACAACATATCAACCAGGTGGAATCATTGTTGTGGGGACCCATCTCCTTTCTGGAAACTTCAAAGATTACTGGAGGAAAATTTATTGTTCATTGTGGAAAACTTAAACATTATTCACATACACAGATATTAAAAGAAATGTACCATAGAGACAATAATAGGTATGGGGAGAAATAAAACAGTAGTCCCTAGATTTTTTTCCTTCTGTCCTACACCAGATGTCTCCTGATATGAGACAGAAACTCTAGTTTTTTTCTTTTAACAGCATGCTTGGATTTAGAGAAGAATAGCCAGTGTTCAACTCCAAAGCCAGCTTTGATTTTTAATAAATGAAGACTACTATTATATGTATGTTTAGGTATTGATATCTTACCCTACAGAGGATATTGGTATCATCAGTCAGGTTTCTCTTTACTTGGTGATTCTTTCTGAAGAAGATTCTTTTCTTTTCTAGGCATCCAGATGTCCAAGGTCTCTCGACTTTTTGAAGATGAATATTTACCTGCAAAGACAAGAACAGAGCCCTGCCCCAAGCCTTGTGGGGTTTCCTTACCACCTGTAGGATTGTCACCTCTGTGGATGAGCTGTCATTTCTCTTTATCAAGAGATTTCTCTTTTCAAACTGGATCTTCATTAATTTTGATGGTACCCATAACTTTTCTTCTTCTGTAGAAACAAGAGTGAAGACCCTTCCCCAACATAGCACATCTCCTGGTTTCCATTCTGAGGTCAAGACATCCTTGAAATACACTGGATGATCAGAAGGTTTTTCTATTATCCGATGTTTCTCAGCAGTTGATGTTCTTTTCTAATTTACATTAAGAAAATTCAAGGTTAATAAAGAATTATGCAATCTATTTCTGAGAGTATTTTACATCCCTTTCTGTTGGTTTAACATATCCTTTATAGTTCAGTTTGCTCTTTCTATAACTGCCTGACCTTTGGATTGTGTGGTATACCTATAATATGCTTTATATTATATAATATGCTTTATATATAAGCAAAAACCTTTTATTTTCTTAGAGATGTCTGCCTTTATTTGTGTGGGTATACCCATCACGGCCATAACTTCTAGTAAATGTGTGAATACCTTTTCCAAACTCAAAACAGTTGACCATTGAAAACCTGAATAGGTGTCAGTGGTGTGGTGTACATATTTTAATTTTCCAAATTCTACATCCATCTGCCAGATTTTATTCCTTTGAGTACCCTTTGGATTACTTCCTTCAGGTAGTGGTGTTCGGTTATAGAAAGAGCAAGTAGGATATCTCCTCATAATCTCCTTAGCTTGTTGTCATGTAATAGAAAACTCCTTTTTTAAACCTTTGCTGTTGATGTGATTTTTTTTAATGAAATTCTGAGGCCTTCAGCACATTTCCAATCAATAATCAATCAATTTCTACATTGCCTTGTTCTAGAGGACTTGGCAGACCCGTTTGGGATAAGATGTGCAATATGTATATTGGACAAAGCCTATTCCTGATTATACTTCAACCTGGATAAATAATGAAGTCAGTCTGGTATAAATTCAGTGGTTTCAATATGTAAAACAACTCTTTCTACATATTGTGAATCAGTAACTACATTGAGAGGTTCTTTAAAATCCCTTAGTATCAAGAGAATAGCATATAATTCTGACTTTTGGACAGTTCAACATTTGTCTTGAGACTCAGGATATAGATTTGTTGTGGGAAGTCCTTCTGTCTATATGTCGCATTTACTGGTCAATGAATAAATCTGCTTCAGCCAGTGGCTTAGCAGAGTAGGGCAAGGCAGGAGTTCCAAGCAGCTAGAGGAGGAGAGAGTAGGTGGAGCTGGAACCTTGCAGGTAGGCCATGAGCGTCATGGTAAAATAATAAAATAACAGAAATGGGTTAATTCTAGATGTAAGAGCTAGCTAGCAATATGCTTAAGCTATTGGCCAAACAGTATTGCAATTAATATAGTTTCTGGGTGATTATTTTGTGGTCTGGGCAGCCAGGAACAAACAAGCAGCCTCCCCCAACATAGATCTTGGATTGTCATTGACTGTTGTTCTGGTATGATAAGCACATATCAGAACAGGATCACAGTGAATATTGCTAGCTCTGTCTAGACAACAAGGTCCCCTTCCCACTCTGTTGCTATCATGGACTGTGCCACTCATTGTCTGGCTGTAACAGCCTCCTGACTGGTCTCTCTTCTTCCTTCTTTGGCCTGTTTCAGATTGTTCTCAATAGAGAATCCAGAATGGACTGAGGAGATGCTTATGGGGGTAAAGGAATGCTGTGTAAGCAAGCGCCAGAACCCGAGTTCAAGCCCCCAGAATTCATGTGAAAGCTGGAGGCTGGAACAAATGCACACCTGTAATTCTAGTGCACCTGTGACTCTAATATTAGTTAATATGCACACCTATGTGCCAGTGTTAGTTAATATCCACACCTGTGACACTAGTGTTAGTTAATAGGCACACCTGTGATTCTAGTGTTAGTTATGATGCACACCTGTGACTCTAGGATTTTTTAATATGCACACCTATGTGCCCAGTGTTAATATCCACACCTGTGATTCTAGTGTTAGTTAATATGAACACCTGTGATTCTAGTATTAGTTAATATGCACACCTATGTGCCCAGTGTTAATATCCACACCTGTGATTCTAGTGTTAGTTTATAAAGTGAGATGGGAAACTGGAAAGGAGCATTGTAGACGTTCCTGGGCCAACTGCCTTGAAGGCCACAGTGACAAACAGCAAAGAGGCCCCGTGTCAAACCGGTGACAACACTGGGAAGCCATGGCAACCCTTCCACATACAATAAAAGTAAACTTTGCTCTCTTTGTAGACTCCACCAGTGGCTTCCCATTTCTTTTAGAGCAAAAACCCAGCCCTTCGGTGGCTTAGGAGGCCCACAGTATCTGCCAATCAATCCCTCCTGTTCCTTTGAGCTCATCTCTTATGCTCACCATCCCTCCTACACAGAAGGCATGAGCATGCAGCCCCCCACAGGGCCTGTCCTACACAAAAGGCCTGAGCACACAGCCCCCTACAGTGTCCTCCTACACAGAAGGCCTGAGCACACAGCCCCCACAGTGTCCTCCTACACAGAAGGCCTGAGCACACAGCCCCCACAGTGTCCTCCTACACAGAAGGCCTGAGCACGCAGCCCCCACAGTGTCCTCCTACACAGAAGGCCTGAGCATGCAGCCCCCCACAGTGTCCTCCTACACAGAAGGCCTGAGCATGCAGCCCCCCACAGTGCCCATCCACTCCTGTCCTAGACGGCTTTCATCTCTTCAGGCATTGGCTCTAACACGACTCCTCTGCAAGACATTCTCTGAGCACTTGGTTAAAACTGACTTCCCAGAATCCCACACCCCCTGCTACTACTTCATTTTTATCCTCCATGTTTATTACCACCTAACATATATGTGCTTTCCTATATCCTAACATGCTCCAGGGGTCCCCAGAGCCACAACCAGTGTCTGGCATCAGGATGCTTTTATAAAACACAGACTGGCCGGTGAAAGGTGATGGTGGACACTACAACCAGAACAACCTATTTCCTTTCCTTTTTCCTAAGTTAGCGTCTCCACTCCCTTTTAAGAAGATGGACTCTGGGTGAAAGCGTTGATTTCCTCACCAAAGGCTCCTTTTTATTAGCCCATGTGTTGATGGGCTGCTTCAAGGCATTTGGTGTTTGACTGTTGCAGTTTATGTACAAGCATATCTTGGATACATCTTTTTTTTTTGTCCCAAGCCGCCATCCCTGCCCAGCTTTGATGTGAGTGGTGGGAATTTCACAGCCAGGGCTCCTACCTGCTGAGCCATCTCCCTTATCTCCTACATCCTGGACATGAATCTTGTACACTGGACAGAGACTTTCTCCTCGTTCTGAAGACTGTCTCTTCATCCTGGTGACATTTTCCTTTGTTGGGCAGACAGCTATGCTTTGTTGACATGGTTACTTACAATACATATAGTCAGACTGAATAACTGATTATCTCCCATCATTCCCTTCCAATAGTCTCCGCCATGTATAGCCAAAGCCTTCCCCAAATGCTCTTTTGAACACACACACACACACACACACACACACACACACACACGAAAGCCCATCTGTGAGCTGTGAACGAGAAACCCTACTCAGACACATGAGAAACGGTGTCCAGTTAAGACTACTTCATTGGAAATCCAAGCTAGAACAGGAGCATGGCATCATTTGGCACCATTCTCCCTAGTGCTCCATGTTTCTGAGAAATGCCCAGGATGGCTCACTCTCACCCAACTTCTGCATCAGAGCAACCATGCAGATAAATGTGTGACTGTTGTGGTCTCCAGGCGACAGTGTCCAGACAATACATCCAGTTTCCCTGTGCTGTGAAGCACAGTGGTCACAGCCTACCCCTCTGCTGTGAAGCACACACAGGTGGTCACACCTTACTCTGCCAGTGTCCAATTTTCCTTCCCCTATGAGAGACAAAAATCTCCTCTCCTGGGGCCACGATAGTTTTTCAACCCCAGAAATGTCTCAAGCTTCCTGCTTTGAACCCCATGTATCATCTTAAGCCATTCCTGTCAATTAGGAAACAATATTTTTCAAAGTGTTCAGACTACAGTGGTGGTTTAGTGGCTCAAGTGCCTGCTGTGACATCAGGAGGGCCCGAGTTTGGATCCCGAGCGCCCATGTAAAAACCCAGGCATGGAGGTGCACACCTGTAATCCAGCAATGGGAGGCAGAGGCGGGGGGATCCCTGGAGCTCACTGGCCAGCTAGTCTATGGCCCTTAGGAGAACCATGACAATTTGGCTAGGCTTCTCATTTCTCATGGGGGTTGTTAGAAGGTTAGCTCAGGAAACAGGACTACTGAATTTTTCAAGAAATGTTTGAAAAAAAGTCACCAGACCAGGTCCAGAGGAAATTCCTTTTCAAAAGTTGAAGGGTTTGCGTAGCAAATTGTAGACAGATTTTTCTTTGGGCTGCCAGTTCACAAAAAAACGACATAGACATTAATTATGAAAGCTCGGCCTTAGCTTTTGTTCCTAACTAGTTCTTATAACTTGTATTAACCTGTATCTTTTAATCTGTATCCTTTTATGTGGCTCAGTTACCTTTAGTCTGTACCTGCCCATCCTGTTCCTTCAACATCTGGCTGGCAACTCTGCCTTCTTCCCAGCATTCTCTCTCTGCTAGAAGTCCCGCCTATCTCTCCTGCCCAGCTATTGGCTGTCCAGCTTTTTATTACACCAATCACAGCCATACACCTTCACAGAGTAGAGATGAGAGCATGAGAGTTCTGCAAAGGTGGGTGGGAGCGTGGTGAAGGTCTGGATACAGCCTGTGACTCCTTGGCTATGAACTGTGAGGCTGTGATACGGTCAGATTTTCTCCACTGATTTAAGAAAAACAAGGTCTCAATACCAATTTTGTTGTCACACACACACGCTCCCCATACAGGATTTGGGCAGAGGGTAGTAGATGGGAACTGTTAACAATGTCTGAATCTGAGGGTCGGGGCTCCCTTATCTTTAGAGGTGGTATGGGTTCCCATTCTCCCTCTGAATTGGGATATCCCCGGGGATTGGGTTGTCCAGGCAAAAGGGGAAGCTGATTGGTCCTGAGACAGGAGCCCATCAGTGGGAGATTTTACACACACACACACACACACACACACACACAAAGAGAGAGAGAGAGAGAGAGAGAGAGAGAGACAGACAGACAGACAGACAGACAGACATGGTGTGTGTGTGGGCACATCATTGTCTTGAAGAACTGGCCTTCTTACATGTTTAAGTGGAAAATACACTAACCTGCCTGAGCATCTTTTCCCTGCCTGCCTTGGGTGGGAGGAGCCATCTTAGCCCCTCAGCTGGGGTCACCTTGGTGCCAGAGGGAGCTGAGTACAGCATGCCTATCAGTCAACAGTGGCTGTGTGCAGGAACGAAGGAGACAAGAGCTTCGGAGAAAGCAGTCTTGTCTCTCCCCACCCAGACATCTGTGGGCAGCAGAGGAAGGCTGTGAGCCTAGAGGCAGAGGCTCAGCTTAGAGATCTCACTAAGCCCTTCACTGCTCCTTCCTACACAGGCTGTTACTGCTAGAGAAGACATGGAGGTGCATGCTGAAGTTATCCTGTACCGTCACATTCTAAAGTTAAGTCCTAAGAGTAAGTCTGATTTGGGAACAAATCTTAATTGCATGGGGAGTGGGTGGGTGGGCTTCCCAGACCCAATCTAACCCTCATGGGCTTTCTAGAAGCCACATTGAAGGAACACAGCACCATGTTGGTTCCTGAAATGTAAAACAATAATTTCCTAAGAAGGGAGCACACCCAGGAGAAACTGGTCCTCTGGAGCACTATTTATAACTTGCTGAATGACCTTGGCGGAGACACTGGAGTTCTTTTGGTGAAAGAGGCCATTTCTACTCAGAAGTACACTTCAGGGGGAAATTAGGAGACCACAAAGCAGAGAGGTCTAACACCTGGTATCTTTCTGTCTAAAGCCACAACTTGACCATGAATGAATTTCCAGGCACAGGCTCTGCAGGTTCCTCAGATGTCATCCACGCTGGGGGTGGGGGTGCTCACCTGGCAAGGCAGGAAGATCTTGAGTTGGAGGCCAGCCTGGGCTACAAAGCCAGTTCAGATATCAGAAAGCAAAACCAAAACGCACCTCCACCAACACAATAAAAACCAAACCAATAGCAACAACCCCTCCCCCCCCAAAAGCCAAACAAAATAAAGTCAAGCCACTTTTTAGTATTTTTATAAATTTATTAAAAAACAGTTGCAATGACATCGATGATCATCTGTATTCCCCTTGCTGGTGGGGAGACTTACATAGTTGAGTCCCAAAGGAAAATCAAGACATTATTATCAGGCACCCTGTAGCCAGGAAAAGCTACTGGTGCAGTGTCTAGACACTGGTGTGTCCCATTACCAGTGCAATTAAAATATATACATGTAGTTATTCTGCAACAGAAGCACTCAGGAAGTACAGAGATGCAGAGACCAGCAGCCCACTCCCCGACTCACTCTGTGTCTTTGAAGCCATCACTACAATTCCAAGAACAAGTAAAAAGAACTAAATTAAACAAACAAAAATCCATAAAAATGAGTCCCCCTATGGGTTATTACGTTGTGCTAGAATAACCACAATGCAAGGGTCATGGGCTAACTGCAATGCAGTGACAACATGAAACCCAAGCATCTATTTCAAAGGAAATAAAACTCAAATTTGCCTTCCTCAAAATGAAACTCAGCAACAATATGAGGTTAAGATTATGTACAAACTTACAAACACAAATAAATAGCGTTCTACAAGTGCTGGCTTAAACACTAGACATTAGGTCTGAGGAATCCCTGAACCCTTCTTTCCTTTAGAATCCTTACCGCCACAAAGGCAGAAATCCCTCATGGAATAGTCAATAGCTCATGTCAAGAGCCAGAAGTTTTTAGTAGATTTACTAAAAAAGGATTAGTCCCCTCTTACATCTGGAAGCCAGGAGAAATGGCAAGATTCCTGGGAGAAGGGAACGATGGCTTACTTCCTGCTTCTCCGATTAAACTGGTCTCCCTGTGATGTTCCTTTATAAGGTTAAAATCTTTCCCATTTTTAACACAGAACAAAGTCAAAGAGCCAGTCTTTAGACTTGACTGGTATTTTAACCAACCCCCAAAGTCTTTGGAATGACTGTTTGACTTTGATTGCAGAGCATACAGCTAACTCTTCTGAAATGTCAACCATGGCTTTCTCCTCCAGGCCTCAGCATGCACAGCAGATTCCGGGCTGGGTGTGTGTGGCTCAGTGGTAGAGTGCTTGTCCAGAAAAGATCACTGAGGCCCAACTCACCCCAGGGACTGTGAATTCCTGACCCTGCAGGAATCTTCTTCCCGATCTGTAGCTGAACCCTACAGCACAGATGTGTGTGCAATCTTGTTCCAAGGCCTCAGGGAAAGGAGAAAACAGTGGAAACTGGCACCAAGGAAATCAGCTGCCATGGGAAGAGCATTCACCCTCGGGGCCAGCACACAGAGGAAGGGTGGAGCCCAGTCTCCTTCACTCTGAGCTCCAGCAGTGTCCAGTCTGTGTTCAGGACAGCTGCCTAAACAGTGCTTTTCAGACAATATAAGGAGCACACCTCCAACTTCCCTCTTATGCACGCCAGAAGGTTGTCAGTGTGAATGTGGTTTCTTCAGCTTAAGAGCCATGCCTGGTGTCCAGCCACTGGACAATCATGCTCTGTGACAGCACTCGGGCAGGCAGGACACTTGTTCTCTACACTGAAATGCACAGATCCTTCCATTCCCTGCTGTCATAAAGCCCATGATTAAAAATCCTACGTTTGCCTCTGTTGAACAACGGTAAATGTCGATACTTCAGCACAGATGTTGCAAAGTTTTCTACCTGGAAAATCTGCTGCAAGGTCCACTAACTCTCTAAACTGTCTTTAAAGTGGCCCCAGGACAAACAATAGCCCAGATGGCCTGTTAACAGGGATGAACAGACCACTGTCAGAGCTAGAAAGATTCAGCGATGTACCTCTTAGATCCTCAAGGTCTTCTATCCTTTTATCCTGAGTCCATATTATCCTCTTTGGACTTTCTTGCCGAAGTGAAAAACACTAACCTGGCATGTGGGCAGACAAGGCTCTCATCACACGAACAGAAGACGGCAGCTCAGTCTGTTGCTCCATGTCGTAACATGAAGGAAACTTCTCTGTTTGGGAGCCAGCCCGACATCCCACCAGGGGATGGATGCTGGTAGACTCCACAGAAAGGCATGGGCTATGGCTGCTTTGACCACAGACCAGGCTGCTCTCCCCTACTGCAATGGCTGACTGGCTGGCCTTATACCACTCAAGTGCTTGTGTACGTATCGCTTGGCTGGTAAATACCTCCTTGTATCCTCCAAATTCACAAAAGATCAGTGTCACCAACAGTCTGAAACAGGTCCTGAATGAAAGGGTGAGACAAAGGCTTGCAACTTCAGTTCATCAGCCATCACTGCAGCTGTAATACTGAGCTAAGCAGTTTCTGTCCTGAGAAAGGGCAGAGAGCAATCATCAGTGTCCCATTTGAATCGGTCCATTTCCAGGAGCAGTGGAAAGAGTGGAGAGGAACGTGACTGATCAGCTCTACCACATTCCTGTGGTTAGGAAACTCGGATGATCTGTGTCATGGCTTCTTCATCAGCTTGGTTTGGATCCTACAAAGACAGCACAACAATCCTTTATACCAGTAACAGGAGTTCCTGACTCACAACTTAACCCCCAGGAAAGCCATACAACTTTTGAGTAAACGAAAGCTCCAAAGTGATCTCTATTTCTGCACACACAGTTTAAATACAATTCTCTCAGCCTAGAAGAGGCCAGCAGATCCATTCCCTAAAAGCACTAAGGCCTGGTCTGGCTCCCCACCAAGCACTGCATGGTTAATAGAGTGCCGCTTTCATAAGCATCCTGACCTGTGCTACCCTTAAGGGCATACCCAGATCAAACACCATGATATGATGTATTTTTGGGTCATTATTTTATATATGATGATCTCAAAATAATGGAATCCTAATAGTATTCTACTCCACAGGTGAAGAGACGGACTAAAAGACTGAGGAACTTACCAAGATCCTCCAGTCAGCATGGGGAATGAGAGCCTTTAACACAATGGCCTACGGCGGGCAGTTCCTAATCAGCCAGGCACAGACAGCAACAAGAACAGAGCGGCTGTCATGCTGTAGGGGAATACTGGCAGTGTCACCTGTGGCCAGGCAATCCAGGCTGCCGTGAGTAGACTACAAAAGCCTCACTATCTGATAGAGAACAACTGAAGAGACAGTAAGAACATGGAGAATCCATGCTGATGACAGTGAAGCGAGCCAACAAAAGAAATCCATTAACTCAACCAGTATTTACTGAGCATTTGTTCAGATCTGGATCTTAAGCTACGCCCAACACACACAAGAGAACAAAATCTCTACTTTGATGTGTAAATTAGAAAGCAGTGTGGATCATATAGAAAAATCTCTTGATTTTTATACATTAAAGGATAGGAGGAAATTATAGGAAAATACAAAGGAAAAGGAGCTCCATCTAGAGATAGGGGCAAGCTAAAGGTCTTTTAGATCTAGGCCAGGCTTAAAAAGAGGGAGACAAAAACTGTCCTTGGTGCACATATCTATAACACCAATACTAGGGAAACAGGGCAGGAAATTGCAAATTTGAGGCTAGCCTAGGCTATGCAACGAGAAGAAATACCCATGAGAAAAGATAGAGAAAAGAGTATTACAGACCGGAGACTGTGAAGACAAGGGACCGGGTAAGAGAACAGATAAATGGGTAAACATCAAGCAAAAAAGAGCAAACGAAGCTTGATGTGGGAGTGATTTCTTATTAATAAAGAAACTGCCTAGGACCATTTGATAGGCCAACCCTTAGGTAGGCGGAGAAAACAGAACGGAATGCTGGGAGAAAGAAGCTGAATCAGTAAGTCGGCATGATTCTCCTATCGGACATAGATGCAGGTTAAGATCTTCCCTGGTAAGACACCTCGTGGTGTTACAGGGATATTAGAAATGGGTTAGATCAATATTTAAGAGCTGGCCAATAAGAGGCTGGAACTAATGGGCCAGGCAGTGTTTAAAAGAATACAGTTTCCGTGTAATTATTTCGGGGCATAAGCTAGCCATGTGGGCGGCCGGGTGCCGGGGACGCAGCCCCGCTGCTCCTATTACTACAGAATCTAGAAGCAGACAGACAAGTTTACAGGCCACAGCCAGGACTTTGGGTATTTCAGCACAAATACAATAGAAGATGGCTGAAAAAAATCAGAGAGGAAAAAGATGTGCTAATCTTACAAAGATCACACTAGGAGGCAGTAAATGTGAAGAGGGGGGACAAGAGTGGAAGACAGTGGATACATTACTCCAAATCAAAGAAAGAGGACTAGGCCAGGCTGACACCAGTTAGCTGGGGACAAGCAAAAAGATTCAAATTATGTTTCAGAAATAAAACCAAAAGAACTTCAAAATCTGAACCATCCAAACTTTAATAATTGGGTGGTGACAAGCCACTTGTTGAGACGAGCCACTGGTTTGGGTAATAGATTAATGAACCAAGCACTCCATTTTGGACATATGGACTCAGAAACACCTAAGAGGTAATTAGTGGAATTTTATCCCCTAGGT
Organism: Microtus oregoni; assembly: GCF_018167655.1. Taxonomy (NCBI): domain Eukaryota; kingdom Metazoa; phylum Chordata; class Mammalia; order Rodentia; family Cricetidae; genus Microtus; species Microtus oregoni. The sequence goes on from NW_024543066.1 coordinate 45,007,428, forward strand.
TTTAATTCAGTTGATTGGTTTTTTGTGGAAGAAATAGGGTTGAACCTCACGCCTTATGCATGCCAGACAAATTCTCTCCATTCCTGAGCTAGCACCCTTAGTATGAGACGAAGTCTTACTAAATTAGCTGGTCTCAAGCTCACTGTATAGCCCAGGCAGGCCTCTACTGGTTATTCACCTGCTGCAGCTTACAGAGTAACTGGGCTGACAGGCCTGCACCATCAGGGCAGGCTCAGCCATCTAAGCACTGACCTTATACAAGTTATGTATTTCTCCAAAACCCATATTCAGCTGTATAAAATGGTGACAAAATGTCATTCCTATCCCACGGTCCTGAGGTTGCCACAGTCAGAACACCACCACCACCACCAAGTTTACCAGAGTGCTTGGCACTCTACCCAACACTCACCTACTGCAAATATAGCATGCTAAACGAAAGTAAAACGTTTCCTTGAAATAGAAAGAATGGAGACGTTGATAGTAAAAATTTAGAAAAACAAGGAAAAGGCCATGGGGTCAAAACTTTCAGTGCTTTTAAAAAGGAGGAAACTAAGCAACAACACCATACACTGTGGGGCGGGGTGTGTGTGTGTGTGAGAGAGAGAGTTTCCTTAAATGTAGGAGTTTATCGCTGCTAAAAAGAAGGCAGGTAGCAGAGAAAGAAAGGTTCTCCTTACCTGCATATGAGGACTGTCCTTTTCTTTCGGAGAGAAGAACCGTCCCCCTTCACCACGCTTCCGTGCCATGGCATGTCGATGCCGAGACTCATGGAGGTATTTCTGAAGAAAGAAAATAAGATTGTTAACAGTGAGAGCTAGCAGTTACCAAGTGCATGGATCAATTGTTACAAGTTTCAGACAGAGGCAAAGTCAAAGGAACAATGAAGGCTGAACGATGGAGAAAGCTCTGGAGAACAGTATGGTAGCTGCTGGCCATATAACCTCCGTAAGAACATGAATGTTAAAAGAACTGGAGGGAAATGATTGTTATCGTCCTCCTACCATTGACCCTTCCTCTGCTTCAGCAACAGACCGAGGTTTGCTCGAGTAAATGGCAGGTCAGAAGGAGACACCATTTCTGTGCTATCTGTAGGTATGTTAGACTGGGTTATCAGATGCTGGCTAATGTGACAGATGGGTTCCTTTGCCTTAACAGCCATTACAGACTGCACCCATGCGAGCACTGCAGCTGTAGATAGGAGAAAGTCCCGAGGACAAGTTACCTCTAGATTGCTTTTCAGGAGAAAGGGGGAAAGCACCTTGCTTATACGCCACTGTGTGTCACTGTTCTCAGAAAATCTGTCTGCATTCTGTTGTTTGGAAGGGACAGGAAAACACACCATATTCTAGTCAATGTTACAGGCAGAACAATTGTGCTGTTTTCTGCCTGCCTGGCACTTCCCATGACATACACACCCTTCTTTCCTTTGGAATTTTCCCTTCTGCCTCTAGCTTAGCCCGTGCTTGTCTCCTCTTAAGGATGCGGTGATACTGTTTGGCATTCACATACAGGGGTTCTTCCTCCAGCATCTCTGCTCCAGGTAAAGGGATTCTTTGGATAGCAGGCACAGAGCCTGCTCCTGGCACCATCTGCATGAACAAGAGACCAAACCTTATTAGTAGCATAAAAATTCTAAATAAAATTGCACATTTACACCTATCTTCTGCTGTATCTCCAGTGTCTAGAACAACCTGAGACACTGGTAGGCATTAAACATCTTGTGAGTGAGGCCCACTGTTAGTGCCTGAAGGATAGAGTTCAACTACAAGAAGTTAAAACCATAAGCAACTTCACAAGAAACAACAACTTACAATTCAGAGACAGAACCTATGGAAAGTTTCAGTGTCAGAGAACAGAAATGGGGAACCACTTTCCTTACCATGACCATTCCTCCTGAGTTGACCACATTGCCCGCCACTGGCAGTGTCACAGTGACAGTCCCTTGTCCACTGCTGGTTGTGTTGGTATTGGCTCCTGTCTGAACAATCTGTGCTCCTGCCAAACTGGCTGCTGGGATGGTTATCATGCCTGAAACAGGGACTGTAACTTTAAGAAAACAAAACAAAAAAACAAACCAAACAAAACAAAAAACCAAACCAAACCAAACAAAAAAAAAAACAGGCACACGGGAACAGAAAGAAGGGAAGACAGTTAGTCCCTTCCACCTGTCTCTCGTATACTCTCCTGGAAAAATGCACTAACAAACACCAGGGAGAAAACAAACAGCCTCTCCTACCCCTTTACTCCATTTTGCTAATGTGGTCTGTGTGAGTTCATTTTTGGAAGTCTCTGTTAATGGCCTAGGACCCAGTTCTATATAAATTATACTTCAACCCCCCATACTGTACATCCCAACAAGGGTATCAAAAAGGCACGAAGATGTGGAGGCCTCCCTACTGCAGCACCATTCCCACTACCAACACAGCTGCCACTGCTGCTTTTCTATGTTCTTCCACACGGGAAGAGGCCTCGCCAGGGTTCAGTCCAGCCTGGCTCCCTCCTATATGAATAACACACAGCTAGTGCACCCTCTGCATCTAGTACACTGCAAAGTCTTGGTCTCAACCAAACCATTGTGGAATCTGACTGAGATGATTTCTCTGGACTTAAAGTATTGCAGTCTACTGTGAGCATGTCTCTGCCCAAGCCAAGTCTAGACTTCTTATGTGTATGCATCTCTTCCTAGGGCACACTTCTGTGTTTACATCGCCTTAGCTAGGGGAGAGGTCCTCTTAAACAACTATATGATCAGATTAGAGGCCTAGAACTAAACTGTAGGAATGCTGATCTATAAGCAGCAATGGGTTGGTCATATATGGTGACAAGAACTGACAATCACCGGAGGTCTGGTGGGAACCCTGCTGTTTAAATGTGGTGTGGACTTCACAACAACACTGAAGCACTCACAGGTCTCTAAGGCTCAAATGAATGCCCTGCAAAGTTCCAGGGCAATAACGGCAGCTTACCTTGCTGGAGAATTGTGCCATCTGCATTAACTGGCTGGTAGACAATAGTCTGCCCTTCAGCAGTCTGGGCCACTTGCTGTCCCTGGACAGCAATTTGCTGTTGTGTCTGTAGAAAACAATGATATACTCAACAGATGCCAAAGACTCAAGAGAACCCAAGCATGTTTTTGATAGCTTTCTTCTGCATTCATGTTTTTTTTTTCAAGACAGGGTTTCTCTGTGACCTTGAAGCCTGTCCTGAAACTAGTTCTTGTAGACCAGGCTGGCCTCAAACTCACTGAGATCCACCTGCCTCTCGAGTGCTGGGATTAAAGGCATGTACCACCACCACCTAGCCCCTGCATTCACATTTGATGTGAACTAGGTAGCTTACTGCTCAACTCACCTGAGTCTGGCCCGCAGTGACTGCAGTCTGTGGCTGCTGAATGATGATCTGTTGGGTCTGACCCTGCTGTCCTTGTACCTGCACAGCCTGCCCACCCTGAATCTGGATCTGACCAGGAGGGACCAACTGTATCTGTGGAATACAATACACAAAAGATTGGCATCAACATGACTCCTTTGGTTCCTTATTTTTGCTTTTATTTTTTTATTTTTATTTTATGTATATGGATGTTTGGTCTGCATGCATATATTCACCATGTGCATGCCTAGTGCCACTGAGGCCAGAAGAGGGAGTCAGATACTCTGGAAATGGAATTACAGATAGTTATGAGCCACTATGTGGGTACTAAAAATCGAATCTGAGTCCTCTGGAAGAACACCTAGTATTCATTACTGCTGAGCCATCTCTCCAGACTCACATGTTAGGTTTCTGCAAACTAGCTGAATAAATTCCTGTAGAGACCAGGAAGTATGCGGAGGCACACGCCTGTAATTCTACAACTTGGGAGGCAGAGGCGAAATGATCAGAAATACAAGGCCAGCCTCAGGATCACAGTGAGTTTGAGGCTAGTGTTCGGGCTACACAAGACCCTCTTTCCCAAAATTACAACAGAGTAATAAATACTTTGAAGGACAGGAGTCTTGTTCTAATATCAGCTATCAATTATTGAAAAGTTTATTTCTATTTTTCTGATCATTAAATAATACTGAGTATTGTTTGGGATATCAATAATTACAGAATTGGTATTCATTAACAAAAGAAATGTTGGCATGGTTATTTTTTTTAAAGTACATTTGCTTAAAAATACTTCAGTGCTCTACAAATGAATAAAAGAACTTTCAAAAATATATTCTTTCCAAGGCAAGTGTTAAGCTAATGGCAGTCAAGGTCAACACTTTGATCAGGTTCTTGAGAGAGACAGAGATAGGCTGTCAAGATTCTTGATCCACAGAAACTGAAATGTACAATCATTAATTTGATTGGATAAAGAATCACTATGGAAACAAGCACTACACATGCCCTTTAAGGGATTTCTAGATTAGATTAATTGAGGTGGGAAAACCTATCCTAACTGCAAGTGGCATTCCATGAGTTGGAGTCCTGAACTGAGTGAAAACAGGAGAAAGTCAGCTGACCAACTGCATCCATTACTCTGCCTGCAGCCAGAAGAAAGGTGACAAAATGTTTCTTATTGTAATCAATGTGTTACACGGCAGTAGACAGATAAGGTGATGTGACATATTATATTCCTATTCAGTTCCAAACCCCTCACCGTCACTTAGCACTGCCATTAGTATTCATCTACCTCTTCCCACTTTCTTTGCTTACAGGTTTTGGAGTGCCAGACCTCACAGAGCGAATATGGAAAGCACAAGATCATATGTGGTACCTGAACCTAGCTCCCCTTCTTAACTGCTATAGTCACTTACCAAGAGTATTATCAGAAACTTGACAAGTTTTAAAAGTTTTTCTTTGAAATCTTATAAACTGACAAAAAGGGAAAAAGCCTTAACAGTTTGCTCAATGTACAGAACCCTATTTTCCTTGACTACTGGATACAAAACCTCTAAAGATTCAATGAGAAAGCATTTAGGAATGCCCTACAGCTCAAAATTTCCAAATACTTTATACTCAAGAATACCCCCAACCCAAAAGTCAGGGTGCCCAGATACTAAACCAAGTTATCACCCTGGCCCACCTGCAGATCCCCATCTCCCTTCC